>NW_028146738.1:21726163-23021163 GCF_055883805.1 Amblyomma maculatum
CCCATTCTAGGCACTATTCTTGCCACTGTACTATTCTTTGTAATTTCACATTTCACGCATGCAGTATGTAGTACATACTTCTTACACCTCGCACGTACACCTCATACCAACTTCGATTTGGCTACATATGGCTACCATGTTGTTGCTACAACCACATCTGAGTCCGGCTTTCCCGACGGATCCCAAGGCCCATATCGGAGAAAAATGCGTTGGGTCCGTCGGAAGAACCCTACCGATCGGGTCCGTCCGCCGTACCTCTGAAAAATATTTCCCGGATCCGTCGGACGGATCCCGAAGAAAAACGCACCGGGTCCGTCGGACGTACCTTTAAGACCATTGATCGGGTCCGTCCGACGTACCTTTAGCCACAGCCTTCCTGTAAACCAATTATAATTATATGTAGCATTGCAACGAACGCCGATAAGAGACAAACGAAGAGGAACAAATTATAGGAGAGGAAGGTGCTTTCGCCATTCTCCTCTTTAGAAACATCTAAGATGCCCTCCAATTTTTTTAGTTTGCCAGATGGTTTTTTTACCCGTGTTTCCTGAGCAGATTATGGTATTCGATCACAATACATTAGAGAGATTTAGCTTACCGCGATCCGCCACCGTGGCCCTCAACCGCGAGTGGGCGGGGCGCACATGCTGATTGGTCCCGACGCGGTAGGTCTATGTGCCGACATCAAGTATGTGGCGCCATCTATCGGCGTCAAGGTGATCTGGGCATGCGCAGTCACGGCCGGTCTCGAGGGAGAGAGCGCTTCTCTTCTCTTACGGCCTCTCCAATGGGGTCTGTTTCCACCGCCCGCCGCGCCTCGGTGGGGTCGCCACCGCCCCACTGCTGCTCCCCCGCTACAGCCGTTCACGCGCAAGGGAAACGAGCGCTCGCTTTTAGCTTCGCCCGCGTCAGTTGCAACCGGCAGGTCCTGACATTTCGCCCCTTACGGTTTATACAAAGTCCGTCATCAACATCGAACATTTATCGTGTACGAGGAACAAAATACAGTCAACAATCCGCTCACGCGCACGCTCCTTCGTCAGTGCGGCCGTGCACGGTCGAATGAAGCTTCGGGTACACTTCAACATTTTTTACCCCTAAGTTTTATACAAAAATAAATTTACCAGGCTATGCAATCTGCCTCTGAATGTTTTAAGCAGGCGTAGCGCGACCTGACGTGAGTGCATGGTGAACTGTTGGGTGGAGATTCTGTCAACCGCTACCGTTTTCGTTTAATCAGAAGAGGCACCGGCAAAAATTCATGGCGCGTCTCAGATTCAGAGTAAAAAACAAATATTTACTCATATAATAAAAATTTCACTTGTCTAGTGGAGTAGGCTGTTCTAGATTCGTTCAAAACATATCAGTCCGTTGAAGCACCGAAGATGTATATGTAGTCTCGCGACTACTTTTAATCAAGAAAATGAGCATAAACAGTTAAGCAGAATCGAAAAGAGCGGCAAACAATAAAAAAAATTATCCTTCAAAGTTACACATTGCACTATATATTCATAAATTCATCAAAATGCGACCTGCGTCTAGAAAATTCGAGCTCAAAATCTTCCTGCACGGCTTGTGCACATAAGGAGTTGGCCCCTTGGTCTTCTCTGTCACTTTCCTGGTATAATTAATTGAGAAGAAGAATTCTGAGAAATTTTCAAATATCAAAGAATCGGACCTGATAACATAGCTGTTGTCAATTCCTTTCGGACAACTCAGTGTTGAGTTCTGAAATACTGACAGAATCAGGATCTTCAGTACTTCGAGAACATTTGTGTGTAGTAGGTGCTCGGCAGCTTTTTCAAAAAAAGAAAAAAGGCTTGTCCAATAGGGCAACAAGCTCTGGTTTCGGATAATGCAGCCCATTAGAACATTGTCCTCGTAGAAGAGCGTACTACATGGGGCTGCTTCTTTCACTAGTTTCAAGAAGAATATCGCAAGCGTCACACCCGAAGTTGATTAACTAAACGATATATCCAGCGACGTAAAGTGAACAGGAATATGTGAAAGTGGGAAATGGGATGGTAGGAGATTCCATCACTTCGTTCAGTGCCCTGATTTTGCTCTCAGATGAAACGTCCGTCTTGACAATGTATATTCATGTGCCGCTAGTTGTTACGGCCCTCGCATCTAGCATATGTCATTCCCTTCCGCACATTAACCTTACTTTCCCGAAGAGAGCCTCAATGGGTCTCTATATAAGGTTTGAAATGAGTCTTCAGTGAGAGTGTCCTTCTTTAACGCTTTAAAAGTTTCTTGCATACTTTCGATATAGCAGGTGAACTCATTTGTATATCACTGCATCGAGTATCACCTTCATCATTTATTGGCCTCTTTTTACTACTTCGAGCACTAGTGGTGTCATGAATATCAAACCATTTTTTGTTTCCATAATATGCATAATGTCATGTAAAAATTTCATTATAACAATGTTTATTTCCAAAAATTAAAAGAATGTTTATAATACCACACCTTGCGTAATATATGAATTGTAATAACATTTAAAACTCAAACTACAACGTTTACTTTAACTGTTATACTAATAATTTATATCATGCAAACATTTTAAAATTTACATTGCATTTTTATGAAATTATTTTCATCTTCGGTGCTACATGAATGATTTCGCATCTAGCGCTGAAAGACGGTTTTGCTGTTGCAGACGAGTTGCTGTCATGTTAGCCTTGAAGAAGCTTTGATGTGATCACTGCTCATTCAGTTTTCTTTTTGTTCCTATTTTTGTACAGGCTTGGGGAAAATTCGGATTAAAATGGACAAAAGTAGCTACCGTGCCGCAATGTATACCATGCTTGTCGAACGTTTGCTGAACGACAGTGTTTTTTATATCCGTTCACGTTTGGTACGTTGACGACATGCCGCTGCAGCATCTACCTTCTGTGCTCTTTAATTTCGGGGCTGCACTCACCACGAAACTCGCGAGCGACAGCGCGAAACCAGGCAAAAGCCACCCGCCGCCGCTGAAGCAGACGCGGAGCGAACAGTGAGCAGGTCGCGCCCTTTGCGGTGGCGGAGAGCGTAACTCAAGGAGAAAAGTTGCCATTGTTCCCGCGGCGACTGAGAAGGCCGTAAGAAAGAGCGCGCGCTCTCTCCCTCGAGACCGGCCGTGGCGCAGTGGAACGCGCGGTGGCGGATAACGGTAGCGGATCGCGGATCACGGTAAGCTAAATCTCTCTATTATCTTATAGGCACGGAATGAGCAATGACGGCAAAAGAATTTAGCTCGCGACTGGCCCTTCCGAAGTGGCCCGTCCCGATCGATGATCTCACCGAGGATGACGGCTTCCCGGTGCTGGCCGCCTTCTGGCCGTGTCCACAGCGCCACGCTGAAGTGCCGCCACGGCAGGCGGCCGGCCTCGGCACCGTCAGCCGCCATCAGGGTACCCGTTGCCGCAACCAGGTACGCGGCCCGGTTCGCTTCCGGGCTCGGCTCAGCCTGTCGCGTCTGGCGCTCGCCGGTGATGCGCGGTGGGGCATCGGCCACGGGTGCCAGACCCGCGGGGACCCGAGCCGCCGATCCTGCACTGCTGCTGCACCGGGACCAGGCCTGGCGTTCGAGCCGCTCGCGCAGAGCCGACGCCTGCTGGCGCTCGCGCTCGACGCCCAGCGCCGCCGCGCACGTCGCCCACAGCAGGGCCAGGGCGGTGGCCGCTCGCATGCTTTGGCTTGGGGCTACCGCCTCTCCACGCCGCCTGCAGGGCCGCCGCTCCTGGAGGCGAGTAGGCGAAACAGCTGGAGGGCACCCGCCGAGCGGTCACATCGGAAAGAAGCAATGAGCTCTCGGCGGGTAGTAGTGCAGAAATTCGCGACCGCAGCATCGTAATGAAGCTTACGCCGAAAACATACGTGAACTGTCAATGATATGATTTCGTTTCTTAAAGAGAAGAAACTAGAATTTTTATTAAAGAGACAAAGTCGAAAGATCCTGCCAGGCATCTAGGCTAGGCAAATCTATTTATTTTAGATTTAGTCAACGTTATGCTGAAAGTATCATTGTTGTTACAAAAGAAAATGAAAAATATGTTCAGCATTATTTTTAGCCACTCAGAGCTTCTTATTTTAAGCAGCTTGATTTTAGTCCAAAACTGAGACTGTTTACTCTAGTCTGGAGCTGAATTATGTCTTTTAGAAAAGCACTTTTATGCAAGACGGAAAATGCGCGATTAGCCTTATTTCTTATGAAGTAAAAAGTGAATAGGCTATGTGCTAAATCCTAAGTTATGAGCCCCCATGCAACTAAAGATACCTAAGCTTTTCTTTTTTTTTAGAGACAGAATGGTCCAACCCTTCTGAAACCAAGTAACGGCCATTGAGAGTGGCGTGATATAGTCTGGAGTATTTTTGGTTCTTCAAGGTTAATTCATTAAAAACTAATAATTGGCAAACTTTTTTATTCCAAGTACAATGCAGAAGTTGCAACGCGTCTAAAGAAAAAAAGCCGATTTGGACGTAGATTCGCAACTGACCTTGTGTTGTCATCTGTCTTTCATTTGTTTAATTCTATCCCCCCCCCCCCCCCCCCCCCCCCCACTAACGCTCGTAAGGGCGCTGTAGCTATTAGGGCAAGAGCACTCTTTAGGATGCTATTAAACCGAGCAAAATCTTCTCTTGTGGAGCCATGCCCGTGCTATAGAACCCGGCTTCTGAATAGCAATGCTATAACAGCAAAGCATAGCATAGCCATGACTCTGTGCCTATACGTCGTAGCCATGACTAGAGTCGGTCATGACTTGAACTGTAATCTGGACAATTATCTATGACATTGACCCTTCGTGTTGCCATTTAGAGCGAAACCGTCTCCGACGTAAGCGTCGGCACCGAGGCACTGGCAAGTACCGCAGTATGGCGCTGCTGTCGTGCAGCCAATCAACGAAAGCAGATATTTAATTAATTGGGCACTAATGCGTCTCATTTTAGCCCCCTACGCAAAGCTAGCTGACAACAGGTAAACACCTGTGCAACACCACTTTCGCGAAATAGCCAAAGTTTTCTTCATTCTTTTTTGTAAGCAAACAAATAAATAAATAAATCTAAATAAATTACCCCAGAGTATCGCGTACTGAAACAGTTTTTGTTTTGCTTAAAAGATAACAGGCGCAAAAATAATAATAACAATAATAATAATAAAGCTCCCATGCCACAGTGGTGCTGCTTTCGTTTCCAAAGTTGCGACTCAGAGAACGTAATCCGCTTTACTCTACAGCACTCTCCCCGATGTGCACAGGGAGAGAGAGATAAGCAAGCAGCTGGTATCGAGGTCGCTTTCGTTGATGACCAATAAATAAAGCTACGTAAATCGTACCTTGGGGCAAATGTTGCAATAAGTTGTTGTTTTTTTTTTTTTTCAAAACGATCTACACCTTCTGAATTTACACTTTGTTCCTGAGACCGGTATACAAAGAGCCAGCTGACTGCCTTTAACTGGTTAATTAACTTTTAAAAACCAAAAACAAATGGAGACTAGGCCACGCGGCTCTTAACGGCCCTCAGTTGATTTCACTAGGCCTAGGATCTTTTCTCTTGGTTACATTTAGCTGATACGACTGTTATAAGAGGTTAGAGTTTGTAGTATAGAACATTTTAGGTGGGTTGGGTTGGTTTGTGGGGTTTAACGTCACAAAGCGACTCGGGCTATGAGAGACGCCGTAGTGGAGGGCTCCGGAAATTTCGACCACCTGGGGTTCTTTAACGTGCACTGACATCGCACAGCACACGGGCGCCTTGCTTTTCGCCTCCTTCGAAAAGCGGCCGCCGAGGCTGGGATTCGATCCCGCATCCTTGGGAACAGTAGTCGAGCGCCGCAACCACTGCGCCACCCCGGCGGGCAGAACATTGTAGTAGTAAGAAGGACCTATAATAGCGGTCTAACAATTAACATTGCTTTTTATTTAGTAAAAATAATTGGGGAGCTGCCATACGCGCGGAAATGTTGTCTAAGTATGAAGAGTTCGCTTGTCAGTCTCATTGTTAAACTCGTAACGCAACGCAGTCATCGGCAAATAAATGAATGAACGATGACAAGCAATAAGGTAAATTATTAGCGTCTATTAGAGATAATGCATGGCTTAACACGGAGCCTTGTGGAACACTGGATACTAAGATACTACCATAAGAAAAGATGCCTTGCAATTATTATATGATACAAACTTTTGGCCGCTAGTAAGGAAGCGTTCAACTCATTATAGTAGGCGGCCACTGATGGAATTCAAGTAATAGCAGTTTGTGGGATGCCTTATGAAAAGCTGTTGAAGAATAAAAGAGCATGAATCCTGTGCACGAAGGCTAACATAAACAAAAATAAATTTTGTGCGTGAAACATAAAAGCTGAGTTTTGCAGTTTTCTAATATCATGTGTGTCTGGAATGTTTACTAGGAAGTTTTAAACGCAACAAACAAAGAATTTTCGGAACAGCAAAGAAGCAATGACTAGCGAGAGCAATGAGAGTAAGAGTAATGAGAGTATTAACCGGGGGACACTCGAGCACCCTTTTACACCAAAAAAAGGTGTAAAAATGTTGGGCGTACTGCACCACGAGAACGCAATGGGTCGCCTTCATGTTGTGGACTCCAGTGAAATTTGTTATCCATCCGCCCGATACAGCGCAAAACTTCGCGACACGCGTATTCTTTGTTTCATTGTTTGTTTCCTATACAGTGGAACCAAAAGCTACGCAGAAGGAGATTTCGATCGCTTGAGAATGCCCTGATTTCCAACCAAGAACACTTGAATGAAGCCCGTGAAAGCATGAGAGCTCTAGAACTTGTTGAAAAGCATAGGTACAGTTATGAGGAAAGCCAAGGATAGTGCATCAAAAGTCTTAACATTAAAAGTAAGGATACCCTTATCAGTGATTACAGCCGAAGAATTATTTATTCACCCTCTTAGCACACTTTCAGTTCACTCTAGTATGTTTTACCGACAAAAGAAGAGTGTGCAAGCGGCATTAAAACGAAATCACAAAACTATAACCAAACAAAAAGGCCAGTTTAACATCCGGGTGTCAAACAAAGCAAACAAAGAGCTACGGTTGTGCCAGTTCCTTTAGATGAAAATATTTTAAACATTAAAGAAGAGCATTATGGACACGGGCGCCAAAAGCTGTCCTTGGTCCGGTTTCTCTCAGGAAACCGGACTAAGGAGAGATATTTAATGTGTATATATATATATATATATATATATATATATATATATATATATATATATATATATATATATATATATATATATATATATATATATATATATATATATATATATATATATATATTGTTACGGGGTAGTTCAGCTTGTAGCAGAGGGCGGACACCGAAGACAAGGCTTTCCAACGGACGTTCTCTGTAGGCACCAGCCGACGCTGTTGAACGTCGTCTTCTCTCAAAAACTCACAAGTCTTCTTCTTCTTTCCTTATGCGTTGCACCGCCTAATGTGACACTACCCCGGCGGCTGAAAAGCACCGTCCCGGTGCGTACTAGCGTCCAAACCAGGGTCCATGTAGTACGGTTTTAGGCGTGCAACATGGACCGTCTCGGTGCGTGGTATAGAGGCATGGCGGACGGGATGCAAGGGCGCAATTTCGTATGTCACTGGTGTCACTTGTCGTAAAACACGGTAGGGTCATGTATACCGGGGCAAAAGTTTTTCCGAGAGGCCAACGCGGCGAGCTGGAGTCCAGAGCAGCACGAGAGAGTCGCAAGAATACTCGGTGTTGCGATGACAGGAATCATAGCGACGTTTCTGGGAGTGCTGAGAGGCTGCGAGTCGGTTGCGAGCAACAACGCGAGCAGCATCAGCCCGGGCTATGGCGTCACGAGCATATGAGCTGGCAGTGGTGACAGACGGGAGCAGGCTGTCAAAAGGAAGCAGAGGTTCACGGCCGTATAAAATATAGAAGGGGGAGTAGCAGGTAGTGTCGTGACGCGACGAATTCTAAGCGAATGTCACAAATGGCAGCGTTATGTCCCAGTCGCGGTGGTCATCAGAAACGTACATAGACAACATGTCAGTCAGTGTCCAGTTAAGGCGTTCGGTAAGCCCGTTCGTCTGTGGATGGTAGGCAGTCGTGAAAGAATGACGAACGTTGCAGAGCCGTAGGATCTCGTCGACTATACGAGCCAGAAAGCAACGGCCACGGTCGGTGAGCAGTTGGCCGGGAGCTCCATGGACGAGTATAACGTCGTTGAGGAGGAAAGCAGCGACATCAGTTGCACAACTGGTTGGTATTGCTCGTGTGACCGCGTAGCGTGTGGTGTAATCAGTGGCCACCGCAATCCATTTGTTCCCCGATGCGGACAGTGGAAAAGGCCCTAGAAGATCCAGACCCACTCGAGAAAATGGGTCTATGGGGATGTCGATTGGCTGCAGAAGTCCAGCTGGTAATAGTGGGCTTTTTCCGGCGTTGACAGCGGTCACAAGCAGCTACGTAACGGCGGACTGCGCGATATAGGCCTGGCCAGAAGAACCGACGACGTACACTGTCGTATGTGCGAGAGACGCCTAAATGACCAGCTGTAGGAACGTCGTGAACTGTTGAAGGACGGCTGAGCGTAGGTGCTGAGGGACTACTAGTAGAAGGTGATGCGCATATTGTACCGGTATAAGGTGCCGTCGTGGAGCACAAACAAACGAAGGGAAGGGTCATCGCGATCGGCGCTGAGGCGATTGATAATTTCGCGAAGCTGAGGGTCCTGGCGTTGCTCATGGCGAATGTTGGAGAGATCAGAAATAGAGAGCACGCAAGCGTCATTGTCACATTCAGGTTGGCTTGGCGGGTCGACTGGATGACGGGACAGGCAATCGGCGTCTCGATGCAACTGGCCAGACTTATAAACTACTGAAAAATTGTACTCCTGAAGGCGCAAGGCCCAACGTCCAAGGCGGCCAGTAGGGTCTTTGAGTGTAGAAAGCCAACACAGTGCGTGGTGGTCAGTGACTACTGTGAATGGCCGCCCATACAAGTAAGGGCGGAACTTTGTAATGGCCCAAACTAGGGCTAAGCACTCACGTTCGGTGATGGAATAATTTTGTTCGGCCGCAGAGAGGAGTCGGCTGGCATAGGCGATGACGCGGGGTAACCCGAGCTGACGTTGTGCGAGAACGGCACCAATTCCATGACCACTTGCGTCGGTGCGTACTTCTGTGGGCGCTGACGGATTGAAGTGAGCCAACACTGGCGGACCGGTGAGGTGGGCAATAAGAGCGACGAAGGCGGCCGATTGTTCGTGGCCCCAGGTAAAGGAGACCTCTTTTTTCAGAAGCTGCGTGAGCGGACGGGCTATTTCTGCGAAGTTTGGTACAAATCGCCGGAAATATGAGCAAAGTCCGAGGAAGCTACGCACGTCGCTGCTAGATTTCGGTTTAGGGAAATCCCTTACAGCGCGAATTTTGTCGGGATCCGGCTGGATGCCATGGGTGTTGACTAAATGTCCTAGGACTTTGAGTTCCCGGCGACCAAAGGTACACTTCTTGGAGTTCAACTGAAGGCCAGCTCGTCGGAAGACGCCAAGAATAGCCGAAACACGATGGAGGTGGCCTTCAAAGGTTGATAAAAATACGATGACGTCATCGAGGTAGCACAGACATGTGGTCCATTTGAGCCCGCGTAATAGGGAGTCCATCATACGCTCGAATGTCGCAGGGGCATTACATAAGCCGAAAGGCATCACCTTGAATTGGTAGAGGCCATCCGGAGTGACAAAAGCCGTCTTTTCACGATCTCTTTCGTCAACAGAGATCTGCCAATATCCAGAACGGAGATCGATGGAGGAGAAGTAGTTAGCACCATGCAGGCAGTCGAGAGCGTCATCGATCCTTGGAAGAGGGTACACGTCTTTCTTTGTTATCTTGTTTAGGTGTCGATAATCAACGCAAAACCTCCAGCTGTTCTCTTTCTTTTTGACGAGTACTACCGGAGACGCCCAGGGGCTGCTCGACGGCTCAATAATGTTGCTTGCCAACATTTTCTCTACTTCTTCCTGAATGATCCTGCGTTCGGAAAGAGCAACTCTGTAAGGCAGTCGATGAATAGGTCGGGACTACCCCGCACCTCCACCAAGGTGTTACGGGGTAGTTCAGTTGTAGCAGAGGGCGGACACCGAATACAAGGCTTTCCAACGGACGTTCTCTGTAGGCACCAGTCGACGCTGTTGAACGTCGTCTTCTCTCAAAAACTCACGAGTCTTCTTCTTCTTTCCTTATGCGTATGCGTTCTTCTTCTTTCCTTATGCGTTGCACCGCCTAATGTGACTATATATATATATATATATATATATATATATATATATATATATATATATATATATATATATATATATACACGCATGAATTTGAGAAGCCCCTCATTTTGCCTTCAATATCTGCTCTCTCTCTCTCTTCTCTCTCTCTCTCTCTCTCTCTATATATATATATATATATATATATATATATATATATATATATATATATATATATATATATATATATGGTTGGTTGGTTGGTTGGTTGGTTTATGGCGTTTAACGTCCCAAAGCGACTCAGGCAATGAGAGACGCCGTAGTGGAGGACTCCGGAAAATTTCGACCACCTGGGGTTCTTTAACGTGCACTGACATCGCACAGCACACGGACGCCTTGCTTTTCGCCTCCATCGAAAAACGGCCGCCGAGGCCGCGATTCGATCCCGCATCCTTGGGAACAGTAGTCGAGCGCCGGAACCACTGCGCCACCCCGGCGTAAATGTATATATATATCATCCACTGCATAAATCACGACCACGCCAATTTTAATACATAGAGACATAAGTACATATTGAAATTGACGTACCAAAACCATAGGACAACAATCAAATATCTCATTCAATTCATCGGTTCTCATTATCTCTTCACCCCCTCCATCTCTCCATCAACCTGGACTTCTGAATGCATTTACATATACCTCTCCACCTGCATACAAGCCTACAGTTGTCAGAGAAACTCTACAGAAACACTAGCGTGCAAGCACAACTCCGTTACTGGAAATAAAAAAGAAACGCGTATAGTTTATTCCTACAGAATTATGCAAGCCAAGAAAAATTGTAGAAGTTGGTTAAGAGCTTAAAAATTTCATAAAATGCTACCTTTTTTAACTTCAACATTTGAAAGCATGCTTGGAAAGGCTTTCTATTACTCGCTATGCGCACGCCATATTATACAGTTACACACGACAGTAAAGTTCAGCACAAAGAAAGGAACTGCCAAGAAGATATTATGAAGACTGTAAAACCTGAACTTCGCGTTACGAATCAAAGCACCCTGGCTCAGTAGCAGCAGCTAGAAATTTAGCTGGCATCAGTTGACACTATGAATGCGCACGTTAGCCGTCAATAAACCTCATTGGCAATGTTCAATACCTACTACCAGCCTGCAGCTGTAGCAACTTATAAGCATCGCGCTTGCTTGAAAGAACAAAGCGACCGGACGCGAGCAAGCGCTTCGTGCGAGAAACACTTGCTCCAGCCGCGTTCTAGACAGGCAGGGAAGCAACGCCAGCGACCGTGCCCAGAAGCGTCGCGATGCCGAAGCTAGCTGCAGCGAGCAGGGAAAATTGCACGTGCGGACTCACCTCGCGCTCTGCTGCGTTGAGGCCTCGGGTTGGATGGGCAGCACGTCCAGGGCTGCTCCCATTCAGTCCGCAGGCGGGTCAGTGAACCTCTCTCTTCGACAGGCAGCCTCAATTCGTGGCGCTGGGATCCGAATGCGGCGGCGGCGGCGGCCCGGTGGCGCGAAGCGCCGTGCCCGCCCTCGGCAGTCAATCTAATGCCGCGCACCCAAGTGGCCGAGATTGGTCCGGCCTGCGATAAGACGACCTTACGATAAGCGCAGTCCGTCTTCGCTCGTCCAGTGGGCGGATAAGTGGACGCTTCCCGTTGCGCAAGCAGCGGGAGGAGGATGCGCGCGAAGCCGGCCTTACTGCACGTGCTCGCAGCGCCTGCTTTATCGCCCTTCGGTATGCACGCGCGCTATGCAGTTTGCTCACGTCCGGATCACGTTGCAGATCGAACGCTTCAAGGCGGCCTTTGATTAACGCCGTTGTGTATCCCAGAGAAGACACGGAAGGCAGAATCATCGTGCAGTTAGTTGCGAGCGGATAAATCGGTGGTCTCAACAGAAGCATCTATAGGCTAGCCTTGGATAAGAAAGAAACGGATTTAGGTAATTTCTTTACCCGTACGCCCCACATGCGTTCGAGAATATCTCCCAACCTGGATAACTCATTTTTCAGATGGGAGTCGAGCACTCCGGTGCCCTGGGATATACCATATTTAGGCCAAGTACGCAAGCACGCGTATGCGGCTTGCTTAGGGATTTATTTTGCCATCTTGTTTGTCAGTTGGCATTCCACATAATGTGATAATTACGACTTTAAGCTAATTAGTATGTGTAAGATAACAGCAGCATAAATTAAGGAATATATGATTAGGCGAGTATCAAAGTGCGTGTACGCGAACGAGGGTCCACAAGGGAAGCCATATTAACGCAATCGCCTCATAGTTTTAAAGGCGCAGCCTAAGCGTCCCCCTAATCTTTTTGCAATGTTGTTAGGGTTCTGGATTTTAAAAGAAGCTTAATATCTTTAAAATAAATCATTCTAGCTATAGATAAAGGGAAATATCCGCAAAGCCTTCACTTTTTCCCTAGGGCCGATTGCTCAGGTAAACAAAATTTTTGGTTGTCCTTCCCAAACGACCTCTGCAACTTTCTGCTCGTCAATCATCCTCCCACACGCAGAATTTATTCTACCTAGAAGCGGTTGAACATTTTTTTTACATATGTGGAAGGTACAGAAAGGTGCTTCCTCTGCATTTTCATTCCGTAACTGAGTGTAACATGTGAATAAGGCCAAACTGGTAGCTATATAGTGTCTGCTTTGCTTTCTGCTACCCGGGTTCGGATGTTGCTTGGCTTACGCAGTGCTGCTAAGCACATTTTATAGGATACGTCTTCCAACAAATTGTAAAAATAGTCACAAGAAGGCCCCGTTGTTCATTTGCCGTTCAATTTGTCACAAATTCAGCGTAATTGCAACATCAGACCACAGCAGCAAGCGAGCAATGACCGAAATCAAAATGTACCGGGTACCCACATCGACCGTTTCGAGCAAATTTCATAAAAAAAAGATTATATGCAATGAAATAGAAAATAAAGACTGGCACTTATTAGAAAAATCTAGGGGATACTAAGACTCCTTCTTTAACGTCCTGACCCGATAGTGTTAATGGCTCTCGTTGCGGATCTCCTTCCAGACCTTCGTGAGCGTATATACATGTACACTGCTCATAGCTTAATCATTTAGCACTTATTTTGTGCCTCTATACCGCATACGCTCATTTAGCATATAGTTGTAAACTGCGTTATTATCTGCAAGGCCACTAGCCATAATTATAAAGCCCCGCCTTAACCACTCATCATCATCAACCCAGCCGAAGAGCCTGCCTGCGTGGCCTAATGTGTAGCGTGTCCGACTCGGAGTCTATGAAATGAGCTACCCGAGATGGCAGGTCCTTCCAACTCGGCCTTGTCATGGGGTATAGTGACGTCACAAACTTGACAACCAATCAGTGCACGGCCATGTCTACTACCACCTGCCAAACGGATGGCGACGCTGGAGAGCAGAGCCTTTAATGCACTCGCGCAAAAATAGTAAATGACGCAATACAAACAATGAAATAACTGAAAGAGTCTTCAAGAATTAAAATGAATAAACAAATGAACTCAAAATCAAAATTTGCTACCATTGGCTGATGAGCCAATGGTAGCAACTGATGAGCTGATGAGCCGACTGATGAGCTCTATCCCCTTCATGGATCACTGCCTTGTCGTCGCGGAGGGGCTTGCGAAACTCGATGAAGTCGTGAGCTCTGCTGTGTAGGGCCACCCAAGATAGACAGGTCACGGCAGGGAATTCTGACAAAAAGTGATCCACTGGAGAAGGTAATGGCAACCCACTCCAGTATTTCCTGCCAAGAAAACACTATGGCCAGTCACAATACCATTAATGATATGGCGCCGGAAGATGAGCCCCCCAGGTTGGAAGGCGTCCCACATGTTACTAGGGATGAACAAAGGGCGATTCCTAGTAGCTCCAGGACGAATGAAGCGGCTGGGCTAAAGCCAAAAGGACGCTCAGTTGTGGATGTGTCAGGAAGCGACCGGAAAGTCCGATGTTGCAAGGAGATATATCACATAGCAACATGGATTGTAAGATCTATGACGCAAGGTAAACTGGATGTCGTCAAGCGAGAAATGGACAGATTGAACATTGATATCTTGGGTATCAGCGAGCTCAAGTGGACCGAAATGGGAGAATTTAACTCCGGCGACCATTATGTCTTTTATTGTGGGCACGAATCCAAGAGAAGGAATGGGGTCGCTCTCATAGTAAACAGAAGAATGGGCAAAGCAGTGCTGGGGTACAACCCCATAAACGAGCGAATGATTTCACTTCGGATCCAAGGTCACCCTTTCAACATAACAGTTATCCAAGTCTATGCACCGACCACTACTGCTGAAGAAGCTGACGTTGAGAGATTTTATGCGAACCTACAATGCCTTTCAGACCGCACCCCATCATCAGACGTCGTTTTTCTCATAGGAGACTGGAATGCTAAGGTCGGGAGTGAAGAAATATCCGGAATTACAGGCAAGTCTGGTCTTGGTGAGCCAAATGAAGCTGGGCAGAGGCTAGTAGAGTTTTGTCAAGAAATCAACCTGACCATAGCGAATACTCATTTTCAACAGCACAAGAGGCGCCTGTACACATGGACTTCACCCGACGGTCTGTACAGGAATCAGATCGTTTATATTCTTTGCCGGCAGAGATGGAGAAGCGCTATACAAGCAGTAAAAACAAGGCCTGGGGCCGATTGTGGCACCCATCATCAGCTTCCTGTTGCCAAAATTAAGCTTCGATTGAAGAAAACACAGAAAACTAGAAGGCCTTTCAGGTATGATCTGGATCAAATTCTATTAGAATATGCTGTGGAAGTGAGGAATCGATTCCAAGAATTAGATCTAGAAGCAAAGAGCCCG
Source organism: Amblyomma maculatum (assembly GCF_055883805.1). Classification (NCBI taxonomy): domain Eukaryota; kingdom Metazoa; phylum Arthropoda; class Arachnida; order Ixodida; family Ixodidae; genus Amblyomma; species Amblyomma maculatum. The sequence continues at coordinate 21,741,224 of NW_028146738.1, forward strand.
AAGACATGTGGACTGATGTTCGTGATATAATACAAGAAGTTGCTACTAAGGTAGTTCCAAAGCAATAGAAATGCAAGAAAGCAAACTGGTTATCTGAAGAGGCTTTGCAAATAGCTGAGGAAAGGAGGAAGGCAAAAGTTATGGGGGAAAGAGAAAGATACAAGGCTCTCAATGCGGAATTTCAGAGATAAGAATGCCTTCCTGAACATGCAGTGCCAAGCAGTTGAGGACAACAGCCAATTAAGGAACACAAGAGCTCTGTATAAGATAATCAAAGATATCAAAGGAAGCCTCTGTGCTAAGCTGGGCGTGATAAAGGACAACCAAGGCAAGGACCTCACTGAAGCCTCAGAGATCAAGAAGAGGTGGCAGGAATACACAGAAGAACTGTACAAGAAGGACCCGAATGTGCAAACCCAACATACGACTGTTGTGATTACTGATCTCGAGCAGGGCATCCTGAAGAGTGAAGTTGAATGGGCCTTAGCCAGCCTTGCTAAGAACAAAGCTAGCGGAATTGATGGCATTCCAGCTGAGTTGCTTCAAAACCTCAACCATGACGCTGTTAACATTCTGCATACATTATGTCAGAAGATTTGGACAACCCTGCAGTGGCCACAGGATTGGAGGAGGTCAGTTTACATCCCCATTCCAAAGAAAGGCAGTGCCAAAGATTGTTCCAACTACCGCACGATCGCGCTTATTTCGCATGCTAGCAAGGTGATGTTAAAAATCCTGCAAGGTAGGCTGCAGCAGTATGTGGATAGGGAGCTTCCGGACGTGCAAGCTGGGTTTCGCAAGGGCAGAGGAACTAGAGACCAAATTGCCAACCTTCGCTGGATCATGGAAAAAGCAAGAGAGTTCCAGAAACCCATTTACTTATGCTTTATTGATTATGCGAAAGCGTTTGACTGCGTAGATCACAGCAGATTGTGGCAAGCTCTCCAAGAAATGGGAGTTCCAATTCACCTCATCTGTCTCCTCAGGAACCTGTATGAAGGGCAAGAGGCCACAGTCAGAACTGGGCATGGTCTTACTGATTGGTTTCCGATTGAGAAAGGAGGGAGGCAAGGCTGCATACTGTCGCCCTGCCTATTTAACCTATATGCAGAGTGCATCATGAGGAAGGCCGGTCTGGACGAGTCTTCAGCTGGAGTGAAGATTGCTGGAAAACGTATCAACAACCTTAGATATGCGGATGATACCACTTTAATGGCAGAAAGTGAAGTGGAACTCAAGAGACTTCTGATGCGCGTACAAGAAGAGAGCGATAAGTTTGGGCTTAAACTGAACATTGAAATGACAAAGATCATGGCTTCTTGCCCTATCAAATCCTGGAGCATCAAGAGACAAGAAGTGGAAGCGGTGACAGATTTTCTCTTCTTGGGCTCCAAGATTACCTCGGAAGGAGACTGCAGCCATGAAATTAGGAGACGCCTGCTTCTGGGAAAGAGAGCAATGGTTAGCCTTGACCGCCTAGTAAAGAGCAGAGACATTACTCTGCCAACCAAGATCCGTATAACTCGCGCTATGGTCTTTCCAGTTGTGATGTATGGATGCGAGAGTTGGACTGTGAAAAAGGCTGACCGCCGAAGGATTGACGCGTTTGAATTGTGGTGCTGGCGAAGACTCTTGAGAGTTCCTTGGACGGCCAGAAGATCAAATCAGTCGATATTGTCGACTATAAACCCTGACTGCTCATTGGAGGGTCAAATTCTGAAGCTAAAGCTCAGCTACTTTGGTCATCTGATGAGAAGAGAGGAGTTGCTGGAGAAAGATTTGATGTTGGGAAAGGTTGACGGTATCCGGAGAAGGGGTAGGCAGCGAACGCGATGGTTAAATGGCATCCTCGAGGCACTGCAGATGAAGTTATGTGATGTTAGGAAGATAGTGAGAGACCGGAAAGCGTGGCTTGACATGGTGCATAGGGCCACGAAGAGTCGGACACGACTGAACGACTGAACTGAACTGATGAGCTCTATAGCCGCCCGCTTGACGATAACCGGGTCGCTCCCACAAATGCTAAATAGCCGCCGCGCCAACGTCGCCGAATATCAGCGGCCACTGCCAAGGGACAGAAAGGATGCGTAGTGAATAATAGATTTTAACGCGGTAGCGTTAAGGAGCTCGTGTCGCAGAAAAGCCGGTGTCGTCGGCGGCGTTGGCCGTGAGCGATAAATCCCGGCATGCACTTCATAAATAAACCTGCACTTCATGAATAAAAAGCAACTTCCAAGATGGGCTGTGTGGGAATCGAACGTGAATGTGGTGTTGCGGTGTTGCCTTAGAAACGTGCCGTAGAACGTTATACTGCGGTGTATATCGGTAATTATGAGCATGCATGTTACTTACAGCAGTCGCAGTTACACGAGTAGCGAAGTACGTTTCCGCTACATTTCTTCTGCGCTCTGCGCACATGCAGAGCCATCTTGCGGCAAACACAGAAGAACCCCTCCTCGCAATGTGCGGCGCTGCCCCGACACGTGGCGCGCCACTCGCCCCTGACGTTTCGCCGTGCACCCTCACGGGTTGTAGAATCAAGCGTCTTTCCTTTCTTTAGATCACTATCTTCGCTCACCCGCTTCTCCCCTTCGGGTCGCGCGGGTACCGGTGCGAGGATGCCCCAATACCCTTGCGTTTAATAAGTTTTCTCGACGAGGTGCAATAACTCTATCGCGTTCCACTCTTGAAGGCGAAGCTTAAGCGTCCTCCAAATTTTTTATAGAGAAAACATTCCCCATATCGGCTTCAAGGTTAGTCAGCTCTTCCGACCAGGATGATTCCGCGGCTTAAGCGCGAACAGGTTTCTTCCTGTCTTATAAAGCCATCTCCGGCGTACTTTACGAGCGTTTACTTTACGAAGCATGGGTCACAGATGATCCATAGATATTGCGAATTGGTCACAGGTGATCAATGCTGCCAGTGAACTTCCAGACTTCTGATGGCCTCACTTATGTAGTACATGAAGTAAACCGTAAGTTCCGAAGTCACCTGCAATACTAAGAGGTGAATTTTGGTGGGAGACTGATGAGCGCAATGCGCAACTTTCCTAATCACTTATGCACAACACCCCGATATACTGGCAGTCTTGCAAACCAACTAGGTTTTATCGTTCTTTATTTTTTTTCTTTTGTTTTCGGATGAGGAGGAGAAGGTGTCGTTATAGTTTTTTTAATGCCAGTGGTAAGAAAGAGATAGCCTCAGGATGTCACCAGATAGTCTAGTTTTAGTTTTTACAACAAATACTCAGAGAAAGTGGCCCACAACACCCGCCGTTGGCCCGGAGTGAGCATTGTTGCCATTCTCCTGTTGTACTATTTTTTTTGCCCATCTAAGTTGTAGACGGTATGCTCGCAGCCACTATTGGCCCTCTGTCTGCAACATGTGGTCAAGGTGTAGTACCGCTTCATCCCTACAGACGCAGCCTTCTTCCCGAAAATATTCTAAGAATAATGACGATACTCCCTAATGCGAAATTTGAGCGCAGCTATTTTGGCTTTTTTTTTTTTCGTTATTGTTACGACGGGGGTTTATTGCCGGAGCGCTAAACAGATGGCGAAGGCTGAGAGCTCAGCTGGTCAACGGCTGCGCATCCGGCACTAGAGTTCAACCTAACGTCTTTATCCATTTCTTTTGTTCCTATTTTCAATTTCGTCTTGAAGACTGCTACATTTACCAGCCGCGCAGCCGAAGCCCCTCTGGCGAAGTAGTTAGTCGTTCCTATTGTAGTGAAACGGCTTCATCGGGGCGACATGGGCGACTTCGGTTGTGGCTGAGCGACGACCACTTGCTGTCATGCGAACTATTCCGTAGTTCAGGTCGCTGATGCGGTCGATGACGTAAGGGCCAGCGCAATGCGCAAACATTTTCTCCGCTAAACCACGCTTCCGTACAGGCCGCCAAAGCCACAAGGGACGTAAGACACATGACAATGCCGGCTGTAGCACAGAGCTTTGGAATTCTCTTGCAAAATAGGAATTCGCAAACGAGCGAGACGGCGAGTTTCTTCGGCCCGACAAAGGGTTTCGGCGATGTACGGTTTGTCATGGATGGAACAGGGAAGAATGGTGTCTAGAGAACACCGAAGAGCACGGCAATAGCGAAAAAAGAACGGACTGTAGCCGGTCGTCTCATGTGCTGCAGTGTTGAACGCGAACGTTATAAACGGCAGGATATGGTATCGTTCTTGTGATCTGATGCGATGCACACAGAGAGCGCGCTGACGAACGTGCGGTTTGTGCGCTTCGTCAGACCATCGGTTTGAAGGTGATATGGTGTGGAGTGTCGAAATTGCGACGCGCACAAACGGAGAAGCTCTTCCATAACATCTGCCGTAAACTGGCGACCTCGATCCCTGATGACCACTAGCGGAGGTCCATGGCGCAGGATTACTGAGCGGAGAAAGAACAGGGACATGTGGTGAGCGGTGGCCAAAGGAATAGAGGCCGTTTCACAGTAGCGGGTGAGATATAGTCTGCACAAACCACGATCAAACGACCTCTGTCGGAAAACTTCGGGGAAGGGACCTAAAAGGTGGATTGAGACTTTATAAAATGCACCACGTGGTGGAGTGATAGGATGGAACAGGCCCTGTGACGTGGGCGGACGTAGGGCGTTTTTCCCACTGGAACTCAGTGCAACTCGCCACTTATAGCTCAGTCGTCTGCCGCATCTTCGGCTAGTAAAAGCGGTCGCGGGCACGGTGGAGCGTTCGAGCAGAAAGCAGGGGACTGCAAGTAGGGTCGTCGTGCATGGCACACAGGACGCACGAGCGGTGGCTCTCGAAAGTCACGAGTAGCAAATTCGTGCCGGTGTTTGGTACGCCTTTTTGTACAAGAGGCCGTTACGGAGACATAAAGGGCTGGCGGCTGTGGAACCGCGCGCAGCTTAAAGGCCCACTGTCCACCCTCCGGTCTAAAATATTTTCTTTCCTGGTAACTGTGAGACTTCGCCCCCAGAACGCAAGACCGCAAAACGTTTTTGAAAAGAGTAACTAATAACACAGTTACAGCCACCGCAATCACCCGATTATGTCGTGCTTCTCTCCTTCCGTTCCCTCGCAAAGGTTTTTCACTCTCCTACCCGGTAGTCTAGCCTCCGCAAGACAAATTCCCCTTCCTCCTTCGCGTTTGACGGGAGGTGGGGCATGGCACTCGCGTGCGCGGAAAAAAAAAGAAAAAAAAACGGGCGAGGGAGCGCGCGCCGGCGCCGTTGGATTCTGTCTCGCCGTGGCGAGGGAAAAGCGCGCAGCGAGGCAGCGAGCGGTAGACACCCATCCTTCACCCTCAGACAGCGAGATGGACCAATGGACGTCGTTCCCGAAAAATACGTCATTGCTGCGACTCGACGGGCCAGCGCAGGGAACGGAAAAGCTGGCTTCCCGAAGGAGAGCATGAGAGAGTTTTGATTTGTATTTTCGTTGCTTTGCCGCGCGCGTGTCGTTGTAGCATTTTGCACAGACTATCTCGGGTACCTGATCGAAACACTTGGCTCCTTCGCTTGAAAGGTCCTGGACATTGGCCCTTTAAGAAGTGACGCGAGGAATTGTGTCGGTCGCCTGAGTGCAGTCTGCAGAGCCGAGGCGTCGGGAAACTCAGGCAGGACGGAGACGATGTATTGACCGAAATTGTGGGGATTCATAATCCCCTCCCCCATTATAACGACCGCGCGTAATTAACACACGTGATTACGCGCGCTATTGGGGAGAACCGCGAGGAGAGGGCACACTGGCCACCCTTTCCGACCTCCCAGGCTCCCGCGGCGACACCGCGCAGGTTTCCTTCTCTGCTCCCGGCCTACTCGGAAAACCTTCTTTCCCCGATCCGAGGCGAGGAGCGCGTCTGTCGCAACTCCCTTGGCGTCTTTCGACGGTTGAGCGTGCACGCGCACGATAGCATTTCCCGTCGGGGAGACCGCCGCCTTCACCCTCTGCTCCCGGTCCCGCACGCACTTAACGCCGCGGGCATCGTGCCCTCTCCTCGCGGTCCTCCCTAAATCCGCGCGTAATCGCGCGTGTTAATTACGCGCGGCCTTTATAAAGGGGCATGGGACTCATGTGTATCCCCACAAATTCGGCAGTCAATTTTGGTCGTAGGAAGGGAGAGGCACGAAAGACAGCCTGCACCGACGGGTTTGTGGCAACTCATGTACAAAAAAGTGAATCTGTACACCTGCAGACGAATGACCCAGTGTGTCAAACGACCAGATGGGTCATGAAAGTTGGTTAACCAACACAGGTAGGGTGGTCCGTCATAACCATGAAATGGCGTCCATAGAGGTAGCGCCGAAATCACTGCACGGCAAAAACTACAGCTAGACACTCCTGCTCCATAACTGTGTAGTTACACTCAGGTTTCCAGAGGGAACGGCTAGAATCGCAATTACATGCTCGCCGGTTTCCGAACGTAGCACAAGCGCAGCACCGACACCAATCTCACGTCAAAGTGGACTTCCGTCGGAGCGGAGGGTTTGTGCTGGAGAATTGGATGTGACGTAAGTATAAAATTCTGCATTGTGAAAAGACAAGTCACAGTCTGAGGTCGAGTCGAAAGGGACTTCCTTTTGCAGAAGGGACGTCAGAGGTTAGGCAATGGAGAAAAATCATGGAATGAACCAGCGAAAGTAAAAATGCAACCCCCAAAAACTGCGGAACACATTTTGAGTAATGAAGCGACCGAATGCCTTCGTGGTAAATGAAATATCCGAGTACTAGCGCTTGACGTTCGCCAGAACGGCACTTTTTAGAATTCAGGACAAGGCCGGCCTTCTTCAGGCAGTCTAGAAAAAGCGATTCGCGTGTCATGTTCCGTAATGGTCCGACCAAAAATAACAACGCCGTCTAAGTTAACACATGCCGATTTCCACTTGAGGACACGAAGTGTGATGTCCATGAAATCTTTCAAGTATGGCCAGCGCATTACAGAGGCCGAAGGTTTGATTTGATTTGGTTTGTGGGGTTTAACGTCCCAAAGCGACTCAGGCTATGAGAGACGCCGTAGTGGAGGACTCCGGAAATTTCAACCACCTGGGGCCGAAGGGCATCACATTAAACTCAGAGGCCGTCGGCGTAACAAATGCTGTTTTTCCCAAGTCATCAAGGTCCATCGGAATCTGTCAATACCCTGATCGCAAATCAACAGAATAGAAATAAGAAGTGTAATAGGGCGTTTATTGACGCTCAGATGGAGAGCTGTGAGGAGAGGACCTTGCAACGGCGAGCCCAGCGTACTTCTTCCTTGTCTTCGTCGCACAACGCACTGGTGCATGTCGATGGCTGAAGTGCTGACTATCACAGTACATTTTCCCCCCGGGTAAAAAAAAAGGAGCCATCCTGGCGACTTATGGCGCGGAAAACACAGCGGGGTCATAGAATGGCTTCAATCGGTTCACGTGAACTGTTTCACGACCACGGCGACGCAAGTCCGCAGAGGGCGTGACGGGCTCAACTACGTAGTTGACTGCAGATGTTTGCTGGAGGACCCTATATGGCCCGTGGTAGCGAGCAAGAAACTTCTTTGAAAGGCCAGGGGTTGTGGAGGGCACCCAGAGCCACACCAGAGAGTTCGGGAGATATGACGAAACTTCGCCGGTATCACGGAGGTATTTTTGTTGCCACTGATTTTCTGTTGTGAGACAGCGGGCGAGCTGACGGCATTCTTCTGCGTACGTGACGGCAACGGATAGCGGGGAAGATTCGGAAACGTCAGGGCGGTAGGGAAAAAGTGTGTCCATAGTACAGGGTGGCTCGCGCCCGTAAAGGAGAAATAATGGACAGAATCCAGTAGTGGTCTGTGTCGCGGTGTTATATGCGTAAGTTACAAACGGTAGAACTTGGTCCCAATTGGAATGGTCGGTGTTCACGTACATAGCCAGCATGTCACCGAGAGTGCGGTTGAAACGTTCTGTCAGTCCATTCGTCTGAGGGTGGTACGAGGTAGCGGTGCGGTGTATGATGCGGCATTCTTTCAGGAGAGCCTCAAGAGCGTCTGATAAGAAAACGCGTCCGCGGTCACTGAGCAGTTCGCGAGGGGCACCATGGCGAAGAACCAGGTTTTTCAGAATAAAGGCAGCCACGTCGCGTGCGGAAGCAAAGGGCAATGCTGATGTCTCAGTGTAGCGGGTCAAATGATCCACTGCCACGATAATCCAGCGGTTGCCAGCTGACGTTGTAGGAAGGGGACCGTATAGATCTATTCCGACACGATCAAACGGACGGGCAGGACAGGGCAACGGCTGCAACGAAGCAGGAGACTTGAGAGGAGTTTTTCGGCGTTGGCAAGACTGGCAAGAGCGGACAAAATGGCGGACAAAGCGGTACATTCCACGCCAGAAGAAGCGTAGACGCAAGCGCGTGTAGGTTTCCAACACTCCGCCGTGGGCGCACTGGGGATCAGTATGGAAAGCAGCACAAATTTCGGCGCGGAGATGACGGGGGATGACTAAAAGCCACTTCCTTCCGCGTGAAGATAATTGCGGCGATAGAGCAGCCCGTCACGAATTGAAAAATGGTGAGCTTGGCGGGCAAGCGCCCTAGACAAACGACCTGGAGAGTGACTTGAAAGAAAGTCCAGAAGTGTAGATATCCACGGGTCGCGCCGCTGTTCCGTGGCCATGTCGATAGTGGCAAGCGAAGACAAATCGTAGGCGCAGATCTCATCAGACAACGAAGAGGGAGGCAGCGGTGAGCGCGAAAGAGCGTCCGCGTCAGTATGCTTGAGGCCTGAGTGACATATGACACGAATGTCCTACTCTTGGAGGCGAAGAGCCCAGCGGGCAAGGTGGCCGGACGGGTCCTTGAGGGACGCCAGCCAGCACAGAGCGTGATGATCAGTGACCACATAAAATGGTCGGCCATAGACATACGGACGGAATTTGCCGATGGCCCAAATAATGGCCAAGCATTCTCTTTCCGTAACAGAATAATTGGACTTTGCCTTGGTCAAGGTGCGGCTTGCGTACGCCACCACATAGTCTCGGATACCAGGTTTGCATTGGGTGAGAACGGCGCCTATCCCAATACCGCTAGCGTCAGTGTGAATCTCAGTTGGCGCATTCGGGTCGAAGTGGCGGAGGATGGGAGGCGAAACCAAAAGACGGCGTAAAGTGTTGAAGGCGTCATCACAAGCAGGTGTCCATGCGGAGAGGTCGGAGCTGCCGGAGAGGAGCTGGATGAGAGGTGCAATAATAGAGGCGAAATTTAAGATGAAGCGGCGAAAGTAGGAGCACAGGCCGATGAAACTTCGTAGCTGCTTCAGTGATTTTGGGCGTGGGAATTCGGCAACTGCACGAAGTTTGGTGGGATCGGGAAGAATGCCATCCTTAGAAACGACATGACCTAGAATAGTTAGTCGGCGAGCAGCAAAGCGGCACTTCTTCAGATTCAGTTGGAGGCCAGCGGTAGCGAGACAAGTGAGAACGTCCTTCAGTCGGAGCAGGTGGGATTGAAAATCGGTAGAAAAGACTACGATATCATCGAGATAGCAAAGACAGGTTCGCCACTTGAAGCCACGAAGCACAGTGTCCATGAGGCGTTCAAATGTGGCCGGGGCGTTGCAAAGCCCAAAGGGCATGACGTTGAATTCATATAATCCATCTGATGTGATGAAGGCAGTTTTAGAGCGGTCAGCGTCATCCATTGGCACCTGCCAGTAGCCAGATCGTAAATCCAACGAGAAGAAAAACTCGGCGCCCTGCAAGCAGTCCAGTGCGTCATCGATGCGTGGCAGAGGATAGACGTCCTTGCGCGTGATCTTGTTGAGCCGGCGGTAGTCGACACAAAACCGGAAAGAGCCATCTTTCTTAGGTACCAACACAACTGGAGACGCCCAGGGACTGTGGGATGGCCGAATGACACCACGACGGAGCATGTCGTCCACATGATCAGCAATTACTTGGCGCTCCGAAGCCGACACGCGATAGGGGCGCTGGCGCAAAGGTGCGGTTTTACCGGTGCCGATAGTGTGCTCTACGACAGACGTGCGGCCCAAGTCAGTTTGAGGAAGGTCGAATGAAGAAGCGAAGTTCTGCAAGAGGGCGACAAGTTGATCACGTTGCGCAAGCGGAAGATCAGCATCAATAGCATGTTGGAAAACGTCGGAGGGCGTCGAAGCGGTCGCAACATCGCAAGAGCACAGACTAACGTCGAAGGAGGGGGTTGAGTCAGCAAGAGTGTTGATATGACCGGGATCAAGCTCTTCAAGACGTCTAATGAATTCGCCACGGAGCATGACTGCTGGGCAAGAAAATCGGTTCGAGGCGTAAAGTGCACTCTCGCCGTCTTGATTTTCGAGAACTGCGAACGGAAAAAGGAGGCAGGGATGACGGGAGGCGGCTTCGGAAGGTGTAAAAATCGCAGTCAAAGGAGTTACACACTCACAAGACAATGGTACGAGGGCAGCAGAAAACGGAGGAATGTCGGTGTCATGGGCGACGAGAAGTTTTGCAGTGTGGGGGGGGGGGGGTATCACAGAAGGGGGCATCACAGAGGGGGGCGAAGGCAATTTGCGCGCGAGCACAGTCAATAACGGCCTGATGAGTCGATAGAAAATCGTATCCGAGGATGATATCATGCGAGCAGTTCGGCACAACAATAAACTCGATGGGGTACAAGACGTCTTGAATGAGCACACGGGCTGTGCAAGATGCGGAGGGGTGAATGTGCTGTGATGAGGCGGTGCGGAGCGAAAAGTCGGAAATCGGAGTGGTCACTTTGCGAATTCGACGGCTGAGCGCTTCACTGATGACGGAGACGGCTGCACCGGTATCGACGAGAGCGAGAACTATGGCGCCTTCTACAGAAACTTTGATAACATTAGCGGGACGACACGGAGGACTTGAGGAATTCGAAACAAGCCCAGTTCTTACCCCCGGAACTGCGACTGTTAGTTTCCCTCAACGGTGCTGGTAGGACGTCGCAGCATTGGAGAAAGCGATCGGCGCCGAGGAGAATGTGATCGACGAGTGGCATAGGTTTGGCGATCTTGTGAGACAAATTGAGAGCCGGGCGGAATCATTTGCGAGCGTGAGTCGGTATCGTACGGGTAAAGTCGAATGTCAGGCTGTGAAGGTTGGAGGCGCTGGCGACAAAGGCGTGCAACATGGCCCGGCCGACCGCAGGCATAGCAAATCGGAAGGTTGTCCGTAGTACGCCAAGGTTTCATAGGATGTGGGCGGAACCTTGAGGGTGGGGCTTGGAACGAAGGCTCAGCATTCGGCGGTGAACGGTAGGCAGGGACCTGCACATAGGAGCCAGACGTGGGCGAAAGTGGTGGCCTAGCCGTTACTTGGGCATACGTGACAGGTGCCGTCACAGGCGGCAGCACGGGGTTGGACGGCAAGACATCAGCGACGTGTTCTTGCACGACACGGCGTATAGTAGGGGCCAAAGATGGAGCCAGTTTAGGAACGAGGCGGCCCGAGTCTTGAAAATGGGGAAGGAGTGAGAGTTGACGTGCGACCTCTTCACGAATAAAATCTTTGATCTGTTGATTCAGCGGGCTCCCTTCAGAAGTTGGCGAACCACCCAGGCCTAATGCGGATACGCCTTCGTCGCACACACTGGAGCGGCGCCTGGAAGCGCGCCGCTTGCGGAGCTCGTCGTAGCTCTGGCAAAGCTTCACGATTTCGCTAACGCTGGTGGGATCTTTCGCTACCAGCATCTGGAAGGCGTACTCAGTAATGCCCTCGAGGATGTAGCGGATTTTGTTCGCTTCCGGCATGGCCGGGTCGACTCGTTTGCAGAGATAAACGATGTCTTCTATGTAGCTGGTAAAGGTCTCATCAGCGCGCTGAACACGATCGTGTAAACGTTGTTCGGCACGAAGCTTACGCACTGCCGGGCGGCCGAACACTTCCGCGAAATTCTTTTTAAATTCCGACCAAGATGACAGGTCAGCCTCATGGTTGCGAAACCAGAGGTTCGCCACGTCCGTCAGATAGAATATGACGTTACTGAGCTTGTATGAGTCATCCCACTTGTTGTAGCTGCTTACTCTTTCATACGATGACAGCCAGTCGTCGACATCTTGATCGGCCGTGCCACTGAAGAGGCAAGGGTCACGCTGGCGCACGACGCCAGAACACATGATCGTGGGTGGAACGGCCGGCAGCGTCGAAGTGGACTCGTCTTGCATGGCGGTCGTAGAGGGTGGTGTACGGCTTCGCAGTTCCAGTTTGGATGGGATCGTTTCCGGCACCTCCGCCAATTTTAATAGGGCGCTTATTGACGCTCAGATGGAGAGCTGTGAGGAGAGGACCTTGCAACGGCGAGCCCAGCTTACTTCTTCTTTGTCTTCGTCGCACAACGCACTGGTGCATGTCGATGGCTGAAGTGCTGACTATCACAGTACAGAAGTAGAGAAAACGCAATCTATGGCATCGTCGATGGGCAGGAGAGGATACACAACCTTTTTAGCGATGGAGTTGAGCCAATGTTGTCGATGCAGAACCTCCATTTTCCGTCATTTTTTTTTTCACCAATATCAGGGGAGCAGCTCAATTACTGGACTCCTGAATTACGCCCCGATTCAACATGGCTTGTACTTGCTCGGTGATGACCTTTCGCTCTGACGGCGACTCGCGGTACGGCTTTTTGGCGAATTTAGTGGGCAGATCCGGTGCCAATCCTATGGCGTGAGCGACCGCGTAAAATCGAAGACTGAGGCGCACTGGGACAAGATGTTCTTCAAGGTCTGGAGTTGTGATGTTCTCAATGGTGTGCTGATCATCGGAACGAGTTTGTGGTCAGCAAGACAGTGAGTAGAAGAGTTGTCAGAGGATGAAGTAATGAGATTCACATAGGTACGCTAAGAGGGTAGTTCTGAGCCGGCCAGAAAAACAACAGGTTACGGTTAGCAATTTATAGTAGGGTGAGCAATTTATTGTATATAGGCAAGCAGATACTAGTAGAGGCTGGCAAGCAAAGACAGAGAAGCAGAGGCAGGCAGTGTTATGACTGATGTCCCAGCTGAGGTTCACGCGGCTCCTCCAGCGGCTGACAACAGGAGTCATGCGGGTCCGGCGAGCGGCAGCCATGGAGAAGGCGCCGATCCGGCGGCAATGACTACGGGAGTTCCATTCCTATCACGTGCTGCGGTGGTCAATCACTCCGCAGGGTCGGAAGTGAGGAGCGAAACATTCATGTATTATTACCCGCCTGGCGCTAGAAGAGGTGACCACGAGAAAGTATCCCCTGTTGTTAGCGAAAGCAGACACTCGCAGCTTTTCGCCAAACAGAAGTGCCCCCGACCTTCTGAGAATTAAGTACCGTGGGAAAGTGACCTTTGCGAAAGGCGGACTTCCCGGACATCCCGGAATGTCTCAACTTGGTGCTGCATTTCCACCGCCAGCGTAATGTCGCCATCGCCACCAAGGAAGTTCACCCTGACGACATGAAGGTGTGCGAGGAGGCTCAAGTACAACCTCCGGCAGTGGGCGGCACCTCAAATGTTCGCAAATATCTCACTGATTGGACTGCCCGACATAAGCTCCATGTCCCCAACTCCCTAGCTTGAAACAACAAGCACTATTTAGGAGGTGGAGTTATATCCACCAGCGGCTCTGTTCCTCTCTTTCGACTTGTACGCACTTCACCATGCAAAAAAACGTTGGCTGTGGTTTAGCTCTGGTTAACCCTAGTTGAATTGCGAAAGCAACGGCTGCATGGCTACGCTTGTGGTTGTAGCTTGTGGTTAAGCGTTTGGCTCAGCTCTATTGTATAGACAAGACAAACTGTACAGATAACGACAAGGTTTTACTTCTCTATACCAATAATAGCACTGCAATGATCAGTGAGGTAGTGGGACTCGGTCTTCACTGTGCTGACGACGTGCGGTGTATCTGCCGAGGCTCTGTGTAAAACCGAGTCTGAACTGCTTCACCAATGTGTGGTGGTTTGGGCTTGGTGCTGGCTCAACTCGAGTAGAAACCGCTCCTCTGCAGCTTGAACGAAGGAGTTCTTGTCTTTATTAAGTCCCCCGTCACGACAACCAACTCCTTTCCCGTTCGGCTAGGCATTCCGGTAGCCAGAACGTCCAACGCAATTTCAACACTGGCCTAGGGAGATATACACGCTCCGGTTACTACGACCCCCGTATCGCACAGTTTTCCACAGCGACGGCAGTGGCGTCGATGGCGGCGCCATCTGTTGGACTGCGTTCCGTTCAACCAGCGTTCCTCTGAACGCATCAAAGTTCACCGGCGTTTTAGTTGGTAGTGGTGAAGGCGTTTATTGCATCTAAATATGGGGGACACTTAAGCTCCGCCTTTAAGGGTATGACGCGATAGCCTAGGCTACCAGCCCACATATGAAGCCGCGTTTAAACCAAGCCGTATGAAAGTTCCTTAGTGGTCTATAGGGGTAACGTGAATACCAAGGTCCTGACAGGCTGATTCTAATTTAACAGTCTCATGTGAGACAAGAGAGCCAAGTTGGCAGCTCCTGGTACGGTTTTGTTGCGCCTGCCATTTGTGGCTACGGCATACGAGCATATGCGACGAGCCGAGCTGGCTGGCGTAGTGTTGCTTTCGCAACAAAAGTTGCATATAAAAGTCTTTCTTTGCCTCCCCTCCCTGGTTGCTCCTAGCTGCCTCGACATTTTGTCTATTCTTGTCCAGTCTGCGGTGAAGCCTATAGGTCCCCGAACAGCGATCGCAGCAGCAGGCACAGGCAGGTAGGCAGGCAGGCAGGCAGATGCAGGCAGAGATAGAGAGGCTGGGGCAGGCAGGCCGATGCTGGCAGGCAGGTAGGATGAGTCTGGCAGGCAGAGACAGAGATGCAAAGGCAGGCAGGCATGCAAGCAAGCAGAGACAGAGATGCAAAGGCAGGCGGGCAGGCAAGCAGGCAGAGACAAATGCAAAGGCAGGCAGGCAAGCAGGTAGAGACAGAGATGCAGAGGCAGGCAGGCAAGCAGGCAGAGACAGAGATGCAAAGGCAGGCAGGCAGGCAAACAGGCAGCGACAGAGATGCAAAGGCAGGCAGGCAGAGACAGAGATGCAAAGGCAGGCAGGCAAGCAGGGAGAGACGGACAGGCGGGCAGAAGCAGGAATATGGACAGACAGGCAGAGTCAGGAATACGGACAGACAGGCAGAGACGGAGAGCCAGAAACATGCAGGCAGGCAGGTGGGCCGACAGCCCAGCAGCCAGAGAGGCAGAGGGCAGGCACAGGGCAGGCACACGGCAGGCAGCTAGGCAGAGGATGGCTTGCAGGTAGACGGACAGGCAGGTAGGTGGGCAAAGGCACAGGCTGGCAGAAGAGAGGTAGAGGCAAGCAGATGCAGACGGAAAGAGACAGAGGGGTAGATAGGTAGATGCAGACAGGCCTAACTTCTGATTACTTCATAAGTTCATTGGTTTGTTGCTTCAGATTCAGCATGCGTCAGACTGTGTAGCCCTGCATACAAGTTAACACGAATGTATACAAAGGCATCGATTTATTTACCTGTTGCCTCACAGGGACTGATTAAATTATGAGGCAGCGCACCAGGAAACACAAAGACAAGAAGGGGGACAAGCGCTGAACTTACGACTAAAGTTTATTCAAGATTGCGTCAGAATAAATACGAAACAATTTCAACAAAACAAACATAACACGGTCGGATAAGATTCGCATCCCCTGGCATCCTTAATCACGGGTTATCTTCGCGCATCAAGGAATTACAACTCTTTTTAGATAGCAGAATCGATGCTGACACACGAAGTCCCCGCATTAGCTATTGCCTTCGCCTCGACAATCTCGCTTGTTGTTTTGCACTCATGTTGGTCAAGATTCTTCAATCGGAAAAGTTGGGTTTGCAGGCAGGCTTGTGTTTGACCTCGCGGCAATGCTTCGTCAGAAAGTCTGGTGAGGTGTTACACACATTATAATTGTGGTCGCACAGTCTTTCATTGAAACGTCGGCCTGTTTGGCCGATGTCTCAATATCTGCTTTCCCATAGGGCAACTTTATATCGTATACAACGGCCTGCTGGCATGCTATAAATGGATTTTGATGTTTCATTTAAAATCCATTCGTGGCATGTCAGCAGGCCGTTGTATATGAGATAAAGTTGCCCTGTGGAAACCGTACATCCGCCAAACAGGCCGATGTCTCAATGAAAGACTGTACGACCACAATTATAATGTATATACGTAACACCACATCAGGCTTTCTAACGAAGCATTGCCGCGAGTGCAAGCACAAGCCTTCTACCTCTTCTACCTCATCGAGTAGTGATCATTCTAGATCACAACCACAAATTTCCACGGAAGGCAGATATACCAAGCGCCGATCCTTCCTCTCCTGCTCCAAATTTGCCGAACTTCATTGGTTCCAGCAACTTCGCATCCGTTGAAAAAATATTGGCACGTTAAGGTGAGCGTTCTTGCTCCGTGGCCGGCAGCTGGCGGAGTCAACGCGACGGGCACGCGTGGTTGAAGACGCGTGCAAATCCAGCGCTTTTTCGCTAAAGAATGAGTCATTCTCTGTTTTCTATTTTTCGGTTACTGGGCTTGCAAAGCATTTATTCGGAAATGTGTCGACCTATGCTTTAAAAAGCGTGCGGGTGAACATATAATACAGATATAGCAAGGCCTACTGGCCCTCGTTCGCAAAGTAGCTTTACGATAATTGCGAAGAACATGGTCTATTTGTTTAGAACGCTGCAAGGAACTCGCTGCAGCAAAGCACCTAAGAATAAATTTTAGAAATAGCGAACTTTAACACCACTGCCCTGCTCTTGCAACTAAGACGCAAGAAGAGAAAAGGAACCATCTGAACTTGGCCCTTCGGGGAATTCCATCCGCCTAGAGGGAAATAAAACTCTAGGAAGGCCTTCTGTCCACAGGCAACAAATATGCAGTGCACTGTTCGTTTGAAGAGAAAAGGTGCGAGATGGTTCTGTGGAATAGAGCATGAGCGCACCTTGAATTCCAACGTCTACGGCAGCTTAGGCGCCAATCGTGGTGCAAGTGGACTAGAATGGTTGTGTTCTTGTTACCCTACACGCGTAATCAGCGTAGGGGTCCCTTGTAACACCGCACAGGCGTACTTGAACGCATGCTTTCTCTTCATGCTTCGTAACCGGTGTCTATTCTCACTGTCCGACGTTTCCTGGTCGCCTGTGCCGAACGCGAGCGCATGGATTTGCTCCTTTTAAAAGCTTTTTATCTCCGTGACTCTTAGTCACGGAGATAGGAAAGGCGTGCTCTACGTCTCTACCGCAGTCTCCGAAAATCAGTTTCTAACGCTCTGCTTAATCTGGAAATCCGTACTCTCGATCTAGATTCCCGCAGTATTTACTCTGATCCTTTATCCTGGCCTCAGAAGTCGGTACTCGCATTGCTGTGTCCCAACAGGCCCCATTTTTTCTAATCATTGGCCAAAAGTGACGTACACGCAGGATTCATGTCGATCTGAGCTCCTTAGAACGAGACAAACAGGCTCTCATGGACTTCTATTACGACTCTATTTTATACCGAAATCTGTACTTCGAGAGAAAAGCGGCAACATCCGGGTGGTTTCTGAAGCCTGGCCTTGATTCGGCTTTGCCAGCCTTGCTTAGCGACAGCGTGCCAAAGAGTTAAACAAAAGTGTAGTGTGTTGTACTACATACGCCCTTAAGTTAATATAGTGACCACCATCCGCCATGGCTGACATGACCTTTGACCATTGGCCCGGCCAATTTACCTTGGCCGAATTGGACCAAAATTAATATCCAAGTATAGTGGTCCGCTAGTCGCGGCCAAATATGGCCCGGTTCACCCGGAAATTGACCAAAATAAATTGCACCGAGTAAACCATGTTTTCACACTATTTACCGCTGTAACCGCTTTACACCGCTGTTATGACCGGCGTTCCCGCCGAGGTTCGCACGGTTCCTTCAGAGGTCGAAGACAGGAGCCGAGAGGGTGCCGGCAAGCGTCAGACGCCAAGCTTATCCGGCTAACGCCTCTTAACAAGTCTGGTGTTGCGTCGCATAGCAGCGGCGCACTGAAAGGAAGTCTCGGCAACCGACAAGCCTGAACGATATCTGCTTGACGCCTCTTCCCCTGGCGGCGGAGCCCGCTCCTCTCCCCCTCAGGCCACGGCAGATCAAGCGGGTGACCAACGAGCTCGCTGTTTGGACCTATCGGACCGCCGCCAAGTGCTGCCTGCGGATTAGGACAGTTTGAGCGGCAACGGTTTCATATCCTATAAAGCAGGAGCGCTGAGACCGTCGAGAGCGTTCGTCTAACGCACTGCTGCTCGCCTAGAGGGGACGCAGCGGAATCTCCTCGGCCGTCGTTGTGCCAAGTCAGTCGCATGTAGCCAGTAACCTCCGGCCCCCGTGTTGATGTTCTGTTTTCGTCTTTTGTTCACCTCATCTCGTGGACTCGGAGCCTTGACACCCGGACTCAAACCTCAACACCGCTGCGATTTTCCCCTTCCACGCGAAACATATATGCTCGAAAACTTTCTATGGTCTTCTTTCTAATCACCAAGAGAAATTTCCCCATCGCACTGGCGCCTCCGTCATATGGGAAAAAGCGCTAGTTGGCATATTTTCGCAAGGTTTGGCATGGAGTGGGCCCGTATCCCTGATCACATTTCTATTTATTTGCGGAATTTTGTCTCTTAGTTTGGTTTGCACAACATTCTCTGGCATGTGGCACAAGGTATCATCCTTGCCGATTGTTCACCTGTCTTAGTCCCGCTTAGAACTTTCCTCAAAGTTATTTTCCTTCGTTTCCTTCGGTTTTTGTTCTATGCACTGCAAAGCAAGTCCGTTTCATCTGGGCCCATGGCCACGCCTGGTGTCTATTCAAACTAGCTAAGATGGCTTGCGAGGTGGGATCTTAGTGCGTCTGTAATATGTCCCATCGCTAACGTCATTCTGCTGGCGATTTCCTGATTCCAGCATATATCAGCCTGACTACGTGATCCCTTACTCAATACCACGAATTATCAACACTTAGCGTATCATTGAAATGTTTGTTCATATAAAACCAGACTGTGCGAAGGGTCAATGACACTGTTTCGGGGCAGAATTCTCAGCCTAAATTTGTATTTCGGCAGATGTGAGTTATAAACCTTTGGGGCTCCTGCAGGGAAGTTGATTCCATAGAACATTTTCTTCTCTATTGTCCGCGTCCGCACTTGAGGACTAAGCTAGAGCACTTCACGGGCTCGGGATAACCCGAAGGCCCGGTCCAGACACGGGCTTTAAGCTGCGGGTCTGGGGTGAGCTCGGCCCTGTAAAAAGATGGACCTGGGCCGGTCTCGGACTTGCGAATGAATGGCTACAGTTTTACCGTATGATCGATGCTTATGTTTTATCTGCCTAATAGACGATGGTAATATCAGGTGAAGACAGTGCCAGTTGTTGATTATTTTCAGATTGCAAACTTCTTAATGCACTGTAATGCCATCTGACATATTAGGGATACGAAAAGAAAATGAAAATAATGTGAAAAGCAAAATAATGCAAATAAAACAGCACATATGTGAAGTTCGCTTAGCTTTTCAGAGTGCCCGTTAGGTCCTCTGTATAGTGCACCTGTTTTGAGGTTTAGTTGTGCACCGAGTTTGCGCATGCTCTTATCGTCAAGAGCCGCCCGACGGAGGGTCGGTGGCGGCTCTATTGTCGCTGATGCCGCCACCAAAAGACCCTTTCTGTCCCATTCTCCCCTTCCTGCCGCCGTCTTCTTCTCGCCGCGCAGCCCTCTGTGGTTACCGCATTCTTCGAACGAAGTGTATAAGGCCTGTGGTTAAAGTCACGTCTAAAGTATATCCGCATTCTGCGTGCATGAAACTCAGCGGCTCAGCTTTCGCAACTCTCGAAGAGGTGCTAAGAAATGTTCACCCATTCTAACGTAGTTGCATTACTCCCACAATGACGCAAATCACTGTCTCCACTCAGGACAGTTTGCAGTGAACACCACTGTCCCCAAGCATAGGTTTCACGCATGCAAGCAATGGTGGCAGGCAACGCGACGTACACTAGCAGAGATACGCACATTCACGAGAAGCTTTCGCTTCGCATTAAACTCACCTCGATATCCTCGTCATGTAAGCGCGATACGCCTAGCATCTGTGCTGTTTCGATCCTGCACTGACCTCCGAGGGTCGAGCGCCGGCATAACACGTACCTCGCCGGGCTCTGAGAATACCCGTAAGTAATGCGTTGTAATCCGTATGAAATACTATGCTAGTTTATAAGCAGACACAGGGAGTAGCTTGTTTCTCATTAAATCCTTCATTTATATTCTACCTCCCAGGCATGGCAAAAAGCAAGCCGAGCCTAGCAACGGCGATGGCCAGCAGTCGGGCGAAGCCATCGAGGCGAAGAAGCGCTGCACCGCAATGCATGATTGTACAACCGGGAAGCCGGAAGCGCGAGTGATCTATTTCCGTACGAATAGCAATGTTCTTTAGGTATTTAGAGGAGGACTAGACAAGTTCTCCTTGCAGGTTCGAGGTTAGCGCGAACCATTCCAACGACCCCCGTTTAGCTGTAGTCACACACGAGCTGAAGATAAGCGTCGGGCCAGACTTCGATACATGGTAGAAAATCACATGTTGGCGTGAAAAAAGCCAGGAGTGAAATTGCAACTCAACTCTGCTGCCGAATGACTTGTGCCAAACAGTGTAAACCAAAAAACATACTGTTTTTCATGCAGATAGGTAGCAGCACAAACTGTGAAACAGCAAACACGGAAAAAACTGTAGCTGAGCTAACTGTTAGACCGCTGCCCTCTGGCTGGCTCCGGGAAGCGACTCCTGTTGTTTTTTATTTTTGATGATTTTGTGATGTCAGCGGGGCCCTGGGTCCGAGGCTGATTTCAGCCCACAAGGCCGTGCCCGACCTGCATGACCTTTCTGAATGGTTAAATGACACAAGGAGGAGGCCACCGAGAATGACCGCCCATATATCTTTGTTTAGGCAAGAATTAAGAGGGAAAGTGACCGAAGAGAGGTCGGTCTAGATTGAGGCTCTGTGCTTAGCACGTAAGTCTACAAGTGCCTAGGCTTTAACTGGGATGCTCAGTCGATAAGTAAGGTCCTGCAGAAAGTATATCTGTGTATCTGTGTGAGATTGTTAGTTGTTTATTTTATATGTGTGAATTCGCTTCTGTAACTTACAGTTCGCCCTGGTATTTTTGTAAATACTGTGAATATATACCTTCATCTTCTGCATCATCGCCTCTTGCTTCATCATCGCCCAATCAACACGTTTGTAGAGGTTTGAATCGCTCCCCGAAGAGAACGAACCATCCTTGAAAATTCCTCTAACCATCGAAACACACCTTTGTATCCGTGGTGCCGGACTATGCGAAAGCCTCGCGTGATGCATCTTTGAAAACAGACGTGCAGTGAATGATTTCGGGATATATAGAGCTGGTTGTCGCAGGTGGGATTAAGTCATCGCAACTGTTCTTAGCCGGTGCGCTCGGTGCAAGCTTCGATTCTATCCTGTTCTGAATAACTTTGAGGGGCCCTTTCTTGGTAGCGCTTCAGTCTGTTCGCATGCACAGTGAAGGTTGGGTGCCACCCTGCACAGCTCCGAACTCGAAATGTTACGGGGCCTAGTTTTTCCACGATGCGGTAGGGGCCTTTCCATTTTGACGCCAGTTTATGTGACAGCCCCCTTTCACTGTGCTCAACTTTGAGCAAGACCCGATCTTCTGTCATAAACTCTGCTTCAACGGCTTTAACCCTTTGAGGGTTTTTGCCGTACATGTACGGCGGCGGTTTTCTGTCCTGCAAGGTTTTTGCGGTACCGGTACGGTTTCAATCCTTCGTTCGAAATTTCGCGCCCCAATGACAATGCATGCTTACTTTGAGGTGCTGCCACCTGCCATGGCTTACAAGCACTTGAAATTCATGGCGCTGCCTTTTTGCGAAGATAAACATAAGTGATTCCTAGCTGCAGTCTGGTCTGCGGCAACACCGCCGCGGTTTCGGTTTCGCCACGTGATCGCAACGGAGGCGCGAAACTTCATTTCTATCGTTATGGGCGCTTCTGTGCAGGGGATAAACAGAACTGATTCGTAGCTGCAGCTTGCGGCCCGGTCTGGGCCAAGGCCCTTGCATGGTTTCGGTTATCCCCCCGCCCCCTCGTGATCGCAATGGAGGCGTGTAAGACTTGATTTTAACGCGGTAGCGTTAAGGAGCTCGTGTCGCAGAAAAGCCGGTGTCGTCGGCGGCGTTGGCCGTGAGCGATAAATCCCGGCATGCACTTCATAAATAAACATGCACTTCATAAATAAAAAGCAACTTCCAAGATGGGGTGGGTGGGAATCGGACCAGGGTCTCCGGAGTGTGAGACAGAGACGCTACCACTCAACCACGAGTTCGATGCTTGAAAGCGGTACAAAAGCGCTTCTAGTGAATGCGGTGTTGCCTTAGAAACGTGCCGTAGAACGTTACACTGCGGTGTATATCGGTAATTATGAGCATGCATGTTACTTACAGAAGTCGCAGTTACACGAGTAGCGAAGTACGTTTCCGCTACATTTCTTCTGCGCTCTGCGCACATGCAGAGCCATCTTGCGGCAAACACAGAAGAACCCCTCCTCGCAATGTGCGGCGCTGCCCCGACACGTGGCGCGCCACTCGCCCCTGACGTTTCGCCGTGCACCCTCACGGGTTGTAGAATCAAGCGTCTTTCCTTTCTTTAGATCACTATCTTCGCTCACCCGCTTCTCCCCTTCGGGCCGCGCGGGTACCGGTGCGAGGATGCCCCAATACCCTTGCGTTTAATAAGTTTTCTGGAAGAGGTGCAATAACGTTATCGCGTTCCACTCTTGAAGGCGAAGCTTAAGCGTCCTCCATTTTTTTTATCTTTATGGCCACTCCCGGTGCAGGGGCCAGAGAAACCGATTTCCATCTTTATTGGGGCTGCTGTTAGCTTGTTTATCATCCACGCTCAAGAGGTATTCCTGCTCTTCTTGTTTCCTGAGGTTCCTCAGTTTGCACTCTGGAACAACGTTGACTCCAAAATACAGTTTCTAATATTTTTCTACAACGTTTCCTTGACTTTACTCCTATTGAACTTTCCAAATCCACAATAAAGTAATTTGACCATCTGCGGAAGTTTTCTTTTTTTTTCAAAACAATTCGAACCTCAAAGGGTTAATGTCATGTCTCGCTTTCCGGACAGTGGAGGCGTAAGCCAAAGCTTTCTTCGCCATTTCGGGAGATAGATGCAGTCGCAACGCCAGATCTTCTCGGTAATCGCCCATGACGGAGTACTTGGGACCCCAACACTCCTCAAATGCCTCTTGCGGCATGTCTGGGTCTCGGCCATACATTAGGAAAAACGGCGTCTCGTGAGTACTCTCGTGGACGGCGGTGATGAATGCGAAACAGGATCCACAAATCCCAGTCTGGTCGCGTGCCACAACATGCGAAAGCAGCTGTAGGTTCAGCCGCTCTACTGCCCCATTACATTCTGGGTAGTATGCTGTTGTTTTCAGCTTTTTCACCTTTAGAAGCTGACACACGTCTGTCATAACCTTGGAACTGAAATTGCTCCCTTGGTCAGTCAGCAGCTGTTTGGGTACACCGTGGCGCAAAACGACTCTCTCAACAAAGCTCCTCGCCACTGTTGGCGCCTTCTGGTCAGTTATTAGAACGGCTTCCGCGCATTTGGACAGATGATCGGAGAACACTAGCACGTTCTTGTTCCCATTACTGGTTGTCGGTAAGGGTCCGATGACATTCATGGCCGTTCTCTGAAAAGGTGCGCTTAACTCTACAAACTCCTGAAGCGGAGCGCGTTTCCTGTTTTTCAGTGTTTTTTGTAACTGGCAGGATTCGCACTGAACGCAATACTCGGCAATCGACTTTCTCATTTCTGGCCAGAAATATTTCAATTCAATTTTCAATCTCCTTTTCTTCGTCCCGAAATGACCGGAGTATGGTGCGTCATGGTATGACCGTAACACATTTCTAACCAAGCTGCGCGGTACAATGTATCTGTCTCTGGTAGCCGCGTCTGGCCTTTGCGTCGGGTACGGGCACACCTTTAAGAGCAAGCCAGATGCGCTCAATGCATATCCCCTCGAATACTCCTGGTCGTCAGATAGTTTCGTCGTCAGATAGTCGTCAGATAACCAGTCGCGAACTCGGATCCCTGATGTTCATAAGCCACTTAAACGGTTGGCAGTTTGTCACTATTTTAAGCTTGCGACCATACACGTACAAGCGAAAGTGCCGGACCGCCCATACAACAGTCAAGCATTCTTTTTCTGTTGCGCTATAATTTTTTCCCGCCTTATTTAGCTGACGACTTGCGAAAGCCACTGGATGTTCATTTTGTTCTACCCTTTGCGACAGGACTGCTCCAACCGTGCTCTGTGACGCATCAGTCCTTCCTCCTTCCTAAAGTCCTTCCTAAAGTCAGGTCACTTGAGTACTGGCGCTACAACGAGCTTACTTTTCAGATTCTCGAAAGCAACTT
Source organism: Amblyomma maculatum (assembly GCF_055883805.1). Taxonomy (NCBI): domain Eukaryota; kingdom Metazoa; phylum Arthropoda; class Arachnida; order Ixodida; family Ixodidae; genus Amblyomma; species Amblyomma maculatum. The sequence goes on from NW_028146738.1 coordinate 21,765,645, forward strand.
GTTTCTCGACCGTCCATTCGAAATATGTGTGCTTTGCTGTTAGCAATGTCAGTGGCTTAACCATTTGCGCTAAGTTTGCGACGTGACGCAGATAATACTCTACTAAGCCCAGACACTCTCGTACCTGTCTGACACCACTTGGGTTGGGAAAGCGAAGAACCGCCTCAGCTTTCTCCTCATCTGGTTGCACGCCATTGGCAGACGCCACATGCCCGAGGTACTTTACTTTCGCCTTCAAAAATTGGCACTTTTTTGGCTTCAACTTCACCCCGGCGCCTTTCAGTCTCCTTAGTACTGCCTCAATATCTATCATGTGCTGCTCGATACCGCAGAGCTATAGATGATTATGTAATCCATGTACACGTGCCATATGTGGCCAGTCAACCCCTCGAGCACAACGTCGGCGGTTCACTGCCAGACAGTAGGACTGTTTACTAATCCCATGGGCATTCTCGTCCACTGATAATGTCCACTGGTCGTGTTAAACGCCGTTTTTTCCTTATCAGAAGGATCCATCTCGATTTGCCAGAAGCCAGAGGCCAAGTCCACAACCGAGAAGTACTTGGCCGATCCCAACTGTGACAAGGTCTCTTGGATATCTGGCAGCGGATACGGGTCCACTCTGGTGACACTGTTTAGCTTCCTGTAGGCAAATACAAAGCGGAATGACTCATCTGGCTTTTCAACCAATAGTGCAGGCTAACCCCACGGGGACCTGGAATGTTCCATGATTCCGGCTTTCAGCATATCCTACACTTGCTTGGCCATCTCCTCGCGCTTCGCATACGGAATACGGTAGGCCCTCTGATACACAGGAGATGTGCACCGTGTGTCTATATGGTGTTTGATTGCCCCACATTGCCCGAGGTCAAAGTTGTCTCGAGAAAACATTTCAGTGTATGCCTTTATTACCTTCCTCAGTTCAGCCAAGTCCTCCTCAGGTATGTCAGACACATCAAAAATAGATGTGATCTCATCTGCCAATGCCTGGCAATGATCTGTGACCGCAAGCACGTTTTCGTTATTTGATTCTTCCACGGCGCACAGTTATGTAGCAATATTCATATGGGCAAAATTATTTCCTCTTTAGTGAAGTTTTCAAGGCGAACGAGAATGCAGCATCTTTTATCTGGCTTCACTAGAGTCGCGGACCCTGTCAATCCATGTGTCATAAAAGCATCAACCTCGACAACGCCAACCTGCCCTACGCGCACCGGTTTCGCCACCTTTGCCTGGCAAACAATTTGCGACAAGGCCTGTACAGTGCAAGGGCACGCCAGCCTCACGGATATGTTATGTATTCGGGCACATCATCTAGGACAGCTAGCGCTTGAGGGATCATTCTTATGGAATCATTCAGCTCGCCAATTTTTAATAGTAACTCGGCACTCTTGTAGATCCAAGACCCTTTCAGTTGTTAAAATATTAATTTTCTGGCCCGATATGACGTCCTGTCCGATTATTCCGTCTATTTGGATTGCAGGCCAATCCACAATTACAAAACAGTCTTGAAAAAAAGTTGTTTCCTACAGAAATTTGCAAAAAGAAACTGACGTGGATGTCGAACTTACTCCTAGTGATGCCTACAAAGCGCCCATGCGAGCTTACCACGCTAGTAATTTTGTCAGGACATCTCTCTTGCAACGTCTTGGAAGCCCGTTCAGAATTGAGCAAAATGCGAGCGCCCGCATCAAAAAACATTTCAGCTTCACTCCCGTTTATACGGCACTGTACTACCGGACTGGTTTCCTCCGAATATTGTACTACTGTAAGAGGATCTCCAGAGATCGCTGTACGCTTGTTTTTCTACACTCTCTATCTTCCCGTCTACAGCGGATCGACTCACCGAAACCCCCGTTGCTTTCCTTTAGTCCCTTCCAACCCGCAGTCAGAGGGGCGACCTACTCGTTTTTTGGAATGGACTGTTTCTCGGAGTGTACACGCTCAGAGCAGTTACGAACAAAGTGACCAGTTCGGCCGCACACGAAGCACGCCCTACGTGAATAACGCCGCCCATATGGGATACTCGATGACTGTGGTGCAGTGAGCAACCTCTCAATGTTCTCTAATCGTTGTTTCATTGCCTCTATCTGTTTGCGGGATGAGCTTTCTTTCCTGACGACGACTCGTATCTAAGACATCCCGCCGCTGAGGAATTCGTTCGCTTCCTCGTTGACAGCGCAGGCGACCGCATCTTCACACGTCGACGGATCACGTGACATGACAAACCGCCGCACACTGTCCATCAGCCCATTCACAAACTGCTATCTCTTTTGATCCTGCAACAATTATTTGTCGATTTTGCTTTTCTCATCCTTTGCCTCAAGTTCGTCGGCCATTGTTGCCTTCGCTAGCTTCTGTACTCGCGTTGTGAAGGACGTCTTCGCTAGGCATCTGTTGGGCTCCCATAAACCGCTGCATGCGGAATCTCAACGGCTCCGTGTCAAACCTCGCGATCATAACCTCATTGAACTTGGAAATTGTTGTCGCCTCCCTAGCCACTGCATCATGCCACACAAACTATTTGGCAGTGCCTGCCATCTTACACTTACAGAGACCCAGCACATGAGTATCGGCACAGGAAGCGATGCTGACAACTTGCTCTACAGTATACAGAAATTCGCGAACAGGTTCGGTACCATCAAACATAGAAATCAAAAGGCTAAACGCTAGTACACTGCACCCATGCGCTATGATCGCATCTTCAGCTTTCGCGTTCAGTTCAACGCCAGTCTAGCCAGTTGGCCAGTATCCGTGTATCCCTCCTACTCCCCATAGGAGAGGGATTTAATTAAGCGCAATGCCGGACCCGAAAATACCGCTGCCACCATTGTGATGTCCCGGTTATAGGCTCTTTTTGGGGAGGGGAGCAGGGATCACACACTAAATAGGGCCAGTGCAGATTTAATCAGAGCTGAATGCCCCCGCTCACCCGATGGTCTTGGAGCTGCGTCTGGACGCCACTGCAGTGATCCGATACTTGAGGTGGGAGATGATATGCATATCTGCATGCAGCGCGGATGGTGACGGTTTACACGGAGAGCTCAATATACGCGCCGCCGTCTTTGTATCTTCAGGCAGTCGTCCCTCCAGAGACAAGACTGAGTTGACCGGCTCTAGAGCATCTCTCCTTCCTCTCTGCCCCACAGTCATTCTGTTGCTTTCCTTCTCACCTCGGGTCCTTTCTTCCCGTTCCCGGAATCCTCGCTATCCTCACAGCACGTGTAGGCGTCATTACCGTGTCGTCCCGGCATTCCAGCGTGTCGTTCAGTGACCTTTCTTCGTATCCGGTTTTCAGACAGACGGTGACACGAGCAGACTAAATTGTGGAAAGGTTGGTGATTCCCGGAACCTCGCGCAACGCGTATTAGACATTCCGGCACAGGCAATTTATCCATCACATCTATTGACCGCACGAAACGCCGCATCTGGCGATAACGCACTCATCGACATCACTTTGCCCTACGTTGGCGAACTGAGCCTTGACTGCCGTGCCGCAACTCCGGATTTTCAGCGCCTCGAGCATCAGCCTAGACTAGTACCAAATCGAACTCTTGGAAAGCTCGGCGACGCACCTACAGTCCCGACGATATCGACGACATACGCCTTTAAAGCGAGAGGTGCGCCAGATTCTGTCATTCTGCACGGAAATACCGCCACGAGCATAAGGATTATGAATCCTTTAGTTTTTTTGCTACAGACCTTATCTGCCTGCCTGCTGACTGCACAGAACGACGCATATCTGGAGATAAGGCGCTCATCTACATCCTTTGCCCTCCGCTGGCGAATCTAGCCTTGACTGCTGTGCCGCAACTCCGAATTTCCAGCGTCACTAGCATCAGCCTGAGCTATTACCCCATCTATTTCTTGGAAATCTAGGTGACGCACCTGCAACCTCGACGATATCAATGACACACACCTTTAAATCGACAGGCGCGCCGGACTCTGTCATTGTGCACACCGACACCATCACGTGCATGAGGATTATAAACATTTATGTATGCTTTTTTTTTGCTTCAGACCCTATCTGCCTGCCTGCTGACCACACGGAACTTCGCATATCTGGCGATAACGCGCTCACCTACATCACTTTGCCTTCCGCTGGCAAATCGAGATTGACTGCTGTGTCGCACCTTCGGATTTCCATCACCTCGAGCATCAGCCTGAACTACTACCCCATCTAGTTCTTGGAAAGCTCGGCGACGCACTTGCATCCGCAACGATATCAACAACATGCGCCTTTAAATCGAGAGGCATACCAAATTATGTCATTGTGCAAGGCGACATCGCCACGTGCATGAGGAATATAAATCTTTCTGCTTTTTTGGCTTCAGACCCTGCCTGTCTGCTGACCGCACGGAACGACGCATATCTGGCAAAAATGCGCTCATCTACATCACTTTGCCCTCCGCTGGCAAATCGAGCCTTGACTGCTGCGCCGCAAATTCGGATTTCTATCACCTCGAGCATCAGCCTGAACTACTACCCCATCCAGTTCTTGGAAATTTCGGCGATGTACCTGCATCCGCGACTATATTGACGACATATGCCTTTAAAGCAAGAGATGCACCAGATTCTGTCGTGCACGGTAACAACGCTACGAGCATGCGAACTATGAATACTTTTGTTTTTTCGCTTCAAACCCTATTTACCTGCCTGCTAACCGCACGAAACGACGCAGCTCCAGATAACGCTCTTATCTACATCACTTTGCCCTCCGCTGTCGAATCGAGCCTTGACTGCTGTGCCATAACTCCGGAATTCCATCGCCTCGAGAATCAGCCTGAACTATACTACCCCATAGAGTTCTTGGAAAGCTCGGCGACGCACCTGCATCTGCAACGACATCGACGACATATGCCTTTAAATCGAGAGGCGCGCCAGATTCTATCATTGTGCATGGCGACACTGCCACGCGCTTGAGGATTATAAATCCTTTTCCTTTTTTTGCTTCCGACCCTATCTGCCGGCTTGCTGACCGCATGTAACGACGCATATCTGGCGATAACGTGCTCATCTACATCACTTTGCCCCTCCGCTGGCGAATCGAGCCTTGACTGCTGTGCCGCAACTCCGAATTTGCAGCGTCACTAGCATCATCCTGAACTACTACCCCATATAGGTCTCTGAAAGCTCAGTGACGCACCTGCATCCGCAACAATATCGACGACATACGCCTTTCAGGCGAGAGCTGCGCCAGGTTCTGTCACAGTGCACGGCGACACCGACACGTGCATGAGGATTATAAATCCTTTTGCATTTTTTGCTTCAGACCCTGCCTGTCTGCTGACCGCACGGAACGACGCATATCTGGCAATAATGCGCTCATCTACATCACTTTGCCCTCCGCTGGCAAATCGAGCCTTGACTGATGTGCCGCAAATTCGGATTTCTATCACCTCGAGCATAAGACTGAACTACTACCCCATCCAGTTCTTGGAAATTTCGGCGATGCACCTGCATCCGCGACTATATTGACGACATATGCCTTTATATGCCTTTAAAGCGAGAGGTGCGCCAGATTCTGTCGTGCACGGCAACAACGCTACGAGCATGAGAACAATGAATACTTTTGTTTTTTCGCTTCAAACCTTATTTGCCTGCCTGCTGACCGCACGAAACGACGCACCTCCCGATAACGCTCTTATCTACATCACTTTGCCCTTCGCTGTCGAATCTAGCCTTGACTGCTTTGCCATAACTCCGGATTTCCATCGCCTCGAGAATCAGCCTGAACTATACTACCCCACAGAGTTCTGGAAAGCTCGGCGACGCACCTGCATCTGCAACGACATCGACGACATATGCCTTTAAATCGAGAGGCGCGCCAGATTCTGTCATTGTGCACGGCGACAACGCCACGCGCTTGAGAATTATAAATCCTTTTGCTTTTTTTACTTCGGACCCTATCTGCCTGCTTGCTGACCGCACGTAACGAAGCATATCTGGCGATAACGTGCTCATCTACATCACTTTGCCCTCCGCTGGCGAATCGAGCCTTGACTGCTGTGCCGCAACTCCGAATTTGCAGCATCAATAGCATCATCCTGAACTACTACCCCATCTAGGTCTCTGAAAGCTCAGTGACGCACCTGCATCCGCAACAATATCGACGACATACGCCTTTCAGGCGAGAGCTGCGCCAGGTTCTGTCACAGTGCACGGCGACACCGACACGTGCATGAGGATTATAAATCCTTTTGCTTTTTTTGCTTCAGACCCTATCTGCCTGCCAGCTGACCGCACGGAACGACGCATATCAGGCGATAACGCGCTCACCTACATCAATTTGCCCCTCCGCTGGCGAATCGAGCCTTGACTGCTGTGCCGCAACTCCGAATTTGCAGCATCACTAGCATCATCCTGAACTACTACCCCATCTAGGTCTCTGAAAGCTCAGTGACGCACCTGCATCCGCAACAATATCGACGACATACGCCTTTCAGGCGAGAGCTGCGCCAGGTTCTGTCACAGTGCACGGCGACACCGACACGTGCATGAGGATTATAAATCTTTTTGCTTTTTTTGCTTCAGACCCTATCTGCCTGCCAGCTGACCGCACGGAACGACGCATATCAGGCGATAACGCGCTCACCTACATCACTTTGCCCCTCCGCTGGCGAATCGAGCCTTGACTGCTGTGCCGCAACTCCGAATTTGCAGCATCACTAGCATCATCCTGAACTACTACCCCATCTAGGTCTCTGAAAGCTCATTGACGCACCTGCATCCGCAACAATATCGACGACATACGCCTTTCAGGCGAGAGCTGCGCCAGGTTCTGTCACAGTGCACGGCGACACCGACACGTGCATGAGGATTATAAATCCTTTTGCTTTTTTTGCTTCAGACCCTATCTGCCTGCCAGCTGACCGCACGGAACGACGCATATCAGGCGATAACGCGCTCACCTACATCACTTTGCCCCTCCGCTGGCGAATCGAGCCTTCACTGCTGTGCCGCAACTCCGCATTTGCAGCGTCACTAGCATCAGCCTGAACTAATACCCCATCTAGGTCTATGAAAGCTCAGTGACGCACCTGCATGCGCAACAATATCGACGACATACGCCTTTAAGGCGCGAGGTGCGCCAGATTCTGTCATTGGGCACGGCGACACCACCACGTGCATGTGGATTATGAATCTTTTTTTTTTCAGACCCTATCTGCTTGCCTGCTGACCGCACGGAAGGACGCACCTGGCGATAACGCGCTCATCTACATTATTTTGCCCTCTGCTGGCGAACCGACCCTTGACTGCTGTGCTGCAACTCCAAGTTTCCAGTGTCGCTAGCATCAGCCTGAACTACTACCCCATCTAGGTCTGAAAGCTCAGTGACGCACCTGCATCCGCAACAATATCGACGACATACGCCTTTAAGGCAAGAGGCGCGCCAGATTCTGTCATTGTGCATGGCGACACCGCCACGGCCATGAGGATTGCGAATCCTTTTGTTTTTTTGCTTCATACCTTATCTGCCTGCCTATACCTTGCGTTGGTTCTTTCATAATAACGTGAAAGTGTTACTTTGCTATGTTCACAGATTTCTGTCCGCAGACCGTCTCCGCAGCAGTTGCGAGTAATTGACAAGCGGTAGAGGTTAATGAGAGCTTTCAATCGATTGGCTGATGTAATGTCGCTGCCGGAAAAATAATTAGGCCAATAAGTTCATTAGGTAATTATTTACAGGCAAAAAATGTAAAAGTTGTCCACAGCAGTTGTAATTGAGAAGTGGTAGAGGTTAATGATTGGTGTCGATCGATAGAGGATGATGTAATGTGTGCGAAAAAATAATTAAGCCACTAGGTTAATTAGATAATTAATTAGAGGCAAAAGCTGAAAAAGTAAAGGATATGGTCTCATAGCGAATAGCTTGGCGCCACATTTCAATTTATGCACAAAATTTGGAATTACCAAAGACTAAAGTAGTCAATTAAGGCAGTCAATTAGGGTGACATCAAGGATGTTGCGTCACGCAACCGAAAGCAGAGCCGAGAAAGGGCATAGGAAGGGACTGGCACGCAATTTGAAAGTACCGAAGACTGAAATGAATAAAAAAGAGAAGTAATGTGACGTCACGCAACTGGGAATAGAGCCGAAAAAAGGCGTAGGAAGGGATTGACTAGCAATTTTAAAGTACCAAAGACTAAAATGAATGAAGAAGTGAATTAATGCGGCATAGATGATGTGACGTCACGCAACCGGAAGTAGAGCAGGAAAAGGGCAGAGGAAGGGATTAGCGCGAAATTTGCAAAATTGTCTCCGCAGCAGTTGTGAGTAATTAAGAAGGCGTAGAGGTTAATGAGTGGTGTCAATCGATGGAGGATGCTGTAATGAGTTCGAAAAATAGTTAAGCCAGTAGGTCAATTAGGTAATTAATTAGAGGCAAAAAATTAAAAAGTAAAGGCGAAAATAGTCTCATTAGCGAATGACTTGGCGCCACATTTGTATGAATCAAATACTAAAATAGTTATTTAAATCAATCAGTTAGGGTGACGTCAAAGATGTGACCTCACGCAACCTGAAGTCAGCCAAAAAAGGGCATAGGAAGGGATTGGCGCGCAATTTGAATTCATTTTAGTCTTTGGTATTTTCAAATTGCGCGCCAATCCGCCCTTTTTTGGCTCTACTTCCTGTTGCGTGTCATCCCATCCTCTACGTCACATTAATTCACTTCTTATTTATTCATTTCGGTTGTTGGTACTTTCAAATTGTGCGCCAATTCCTTCCTATGCATTTTTTCGGCTCTACTTCCGGTTGCATGACATCACATTAATTCACTTCTTGTTTACCCATTTTAGTTTTCGGTACTTTCAGATTGCGCGTCAATTCCTTCCTATGCCCTTTTTTGGCTCGACTTCAGGTTGCGTAATGTAACATTTTTGGTTTGGTTTGTGGGATTTAACATCCTAAAGCAACTCAGGTTATGAGAGACGCCGTAGTGGAGGACTCCGGAAATTTAGACCACCTGGGGTTCTTTAACGTGCACTGACATCGCACAGCACACGGGCTACGTGCTTTTCGCCGCCATCGAAAAGCGGCCGCCGAGGCCGGGATTCGATCCCGCATCCTTGGGAACAGTAGTTGAGTGCCGTAACCACTGCGCCTCCCCGGTGGGGTTAATGTCACATTTTGGACGTCGCCCTAATTGACTATTTAATTACCTATTTTATAATTTGATACATTCAAATGTGGCGCCAAGTCATTCGCTAATGAGACCATTTTCGCCTTAACTTTTTCATTTGTGCTTCTAATTAATTATCTAATTAACCTATTGGCCTACTTTTTCGCACGCAATACGTCACCCTCTATCGATTGACACCATTCATTAACATCTATCGCCTCTAAATTGCTCACAACTGCTACGGACAGAAATCTGTGAATATAGCGAAGTAACGCTTTCGCGTTAATAAATACAAATTACCTACCGCTGACTAGTACGCCAGGCCTCTACGAACCCAACGCGTTTGACCCCAATGCCGACGACGAAACGTCAGATCCAATGGCTGGGTTTCCGTTGACAATTACTTCACATTCATCATTCATAAGAGCATATGAATCGCGTATTAGGTCATGCGGCACAACAGAGGTGAAATGGAAGGAAGCATAGCCTATGGAACGAAAAATGGTAGGGGTAACGAAAAATGGTAGGGGTAAGAGATAGGAAACGTGCAGAGTGGGTCAGAGAAATAACTCAAGTTACCGACATTCTAGTGGAAATTAAGAAAAAGAAATGGACATGGGCAGGACATGTAGTGCGAAGAGAGGATAACCAATGGTCGCTTAGGGTAACAAACTGGATTCCAAGGGAAGGAAAGCGTAGCAGGGGGCGGCAGAAAGTTAGGTGGGCGGATGAGATTAAGAAGTTCGCAGGGGTCAAGTGGATGCAGCTAGCACAGAACCGGGTTAAGTGGAGAAATATGGGAGAGGCCTTCGCCCTGCAGTGGGTATAGTCAGGCTGATGATGATGATGATAACCTGTTTCGACGCTAGACGTCGCCCGTATCGGGGAATGGCGCTGCTGAAACGACGATTTGTGAAAAGGTCTATACACTCCGTTTCATGCAAGTGCAACACTCCCAAAGCTAGAGCTCTTGTTTGCGTTCCCCGCATCCGCGATGAAAAATAGTGTCTGCTCTTGACAAGAGAAAATAATAGCTGCTTTGCCTGCAAGCCTAATACATCTTACAATTGGGGAGAAAGGATCGGATTCGGTGAATTTGTATGTTTTGTTTGTAGTTTTCTTTCGTGTCATATTTTCGCTGCCCCGCAATCCTGCCAGCGGTGCCCTCCGCGCTGCGCAACGCAGCGACCTCGACTGCCTCTTTGGAGCGTATTTTTTCTATAAGATCCGCACTGCGAAGATGTCCGGGCACGCGAAGCAAGTTATTGCAAACATGTATGCTCGGAATAGAGCCGGTTTTCACAGATACCACTCGGCCATAAAACGAGCGCGTAGTGAATACGCCTCCCTTTTTTTTCTTGTGGACTTTTTGTGTAGCTTTCGCTGCGTTGCACCTGATGTATGAAATGGAGTATAGTTATCCCTGTCGCCGCGAGCTGTGGTTTTCTCTCTTCTCTCTTCTAGGTCAAGTGTACCAAGAAAGCATACACAGGCATCTAATAGCTATGGATTCAAATACAGAAGCCAAAAGCACAAGGGAGGCATCTGAGGCCCGCTGGCAAGGCAAGCAGATCCTAACAGCCTTCGAGCTCAGCGTGGACACACGCACGTGGTCCCAGCGGGCGGCTCACCTTAGCCTTCATTTAACTCGTCCTCCAGCAAGGAACTTGTACGACTGCGAGTTGGAAATGTCATAAAACTTATACCTCGACAAAGCGCCGTGCGCGCGATGCACTATGCTCCGGACGGGTCCCTTCTACAGAAACTCGCTGCCATTACCATCTCAGCTTTCTTGAACAGCCACCTCCGATAGGCCTTGAGCGAGGTAACGCGCGCTTCTAAGCACACTACCCAACACTGAACACTCGTGTTTTCTTGCAGTTTCATTATTTTGTACCGCATTTATTTATTTTCTTGTATTTGCTGCCTGTTTGTTAAATTTCTGGTTCCGCTTTCTGTGCCTGCGTCCTTTCGCCGTATGGTTCGGAGACGATCGACCGTACTCAGAGGATGTTTGCAAAAAACATTGCTGGAGCCATAGCAGATGAGTGGAGTCTGAAGTCTGATGGCAAGGTAAAGATCTCATTAGCGAGCTTTAGAATAGACCCAACAGGTTAAGGTAATGGGGTAATTGCGGTGCGACAATGCCTACTCGCGTGCGATGGTGCGATGAAAGGGCTGAGTGTGAGGCAATCACTCTGATCATGCGCACATCGCGCTCAGCTGTTACCTCATTGCATTAACCGCCTCGACGATGCGCCGAACGCACGACTCACATGCACAGTTTTTCGGAGCGGGTGCCTTCCATGAGGCACTCCTCGCTGTTATTACCACTTCTACTTTTTCAATCTTCAGCTTGTTCACTATAGTCTTGAGCAGCTTCCTTCGAGAGGCATTTAGTAAGAGAACGGGGTAGAGACGCCCCGCAGATGATACATGTCAGGAGGGCGGCTTCTTCAGTGCCGGAATCGAGGTCAGAAGCTCCACCTCCACACACGACGCACACGAGAAGAACGGCTGCTTTCGCTAGTCCCCTGGAACGGCGTGGCTCCGGCCTTCGATAATGCTCAATAACACTCGGCAGTCCTAGAGGGACTGAATGAGGTATAGATGTAAAAACCTACAACTACATCATGGATTTTTTTAGAGAAAGGAGAGCCGAGGGAGTGTTTCAGGAGAACACTTCGGAAGTCTGTCGCCACTACTGTTTAATATGGCCATGATCGAGGAAGTTGCCACTGCAGCTAAAGGCGCTTGATAACCCGCATCTTAAATTCAGCATGTATACAGGCTACATTAATTTGTGAATAGATAAGGTCAGCGTAAGGCCGCGATAAACGGCAGCTTTTTTTTTGTGCTTATGTGATGTCTCGGTTATAGGGCTCTTTTCGCGGTGGAGAACAGGAATCACACACGATATAGGGCCACTAACAGATTTATTCAGAGCTGGATGCCCCGCTCACCCGACGGTCTTGAGGCTGCGTCTGGACGCCCCTGCGGTTATCTGATGATTGAGGTGGGAGATGATGGCCATAGTTGCAGACAGCGCTGATGATGACGGTTTACACGGCGAGCTCAATATACGCGCCGCCAGAACTGGCGAGCCGTCTCCGTATTTTCAAGCAGTCGTCCCTCGGGAGACGAGGCTTAGTCGACCTGCTCTAGCGCATCTCTCGTCCCTCCCTGCTCCACCGTCCTTCTGCTGCTTTCCTTGTCACATCGGGTCCTTTCTTCCCGTTCCCGGAACCATCGCCATCCTCGCAACAGCGCACGTGTAGCCGTCATTAGCACGTCGTCACCGCATTCCAGCGTGTCGTTCAGCGACCCTTCTTCGTATCCGGTTTTCGGACAAAATGGGATACGAGCAGGCAAAATTGTGGAAAGGTTAGTGGTTCCCGGATACCCGCACAACCCGTATTCCATGCAAGTTCCGGCACAGGCCGTTTAGCCATCACATTCGCTTACCACCGTAGTTTCGAAAAAAAAAAATTTTTTTCGAAGTCTGTGCACCATCACATCAATTCTCTCCATACGTCGTTGACCCTGAGCTGTATGCGCACTGCCACGAAGGCACATCACAGATGAGTTACACCGCATCACCATTCATACAAGTCCGCATTTCACACACAACAGCGAGGTTATCCAGAAAGCACATCACAGATGAGTTCAACCGCATCACCGTCCATACAAGTCTCCATTTCACACACAACAGCGAGGTCACCCAGCTCCTTAGCATCTGTTGAGAATCAACTGGCGACTATTTTACAATGAACAAAAAAATGCGAGCATAGCTTTCTTCCCTTCAGCAAAGCATTGCAACGGATACGCATTTTAAAAGGGCTCTGAAAATGGTATCATACAGGTTGACATACACATCATTAAACTGAGTTCATAATAATCATACACGTAAACCTAAACACAAGAGTACAAGCATAAAGCTTAGACAACTGAACAGCGTTCAAAAAAGGGTATCATACTATGTTTTGTACATGGATGAAACTTACTAGCAGGCTCACAGCATTATCAATAAGACACATGTTAGGAGTGAACGAATTAAACTGGGTTTATTAAACTTATTACAAAATTAAGTCAGCATGGCCACAGCGATCTTGTCTCGTTCGTGTCAAACACCCCGTCTCCCTTCTGTGCTGGCGCGGGCGCGCGGGGGAGCACGTCCTCCTTACAGTCTCTCCATCGTTCTCCGCACCTGCAGCCGGCTCGGGTTGCAGATCGCTGCTTCGCTTGCAGCGTTCCCTTCGCCTGGCTCGCAGAGCGGCCCTTTTGCAAGGGGTGGTCCTTTGTCAAGATATAGTCAAGAGTTGGCGTTCACATTCGACCATCCTGTTTCACCGACCGCCCCGGTCGGAATCATCCCCGCATTACGAGTCTTCCGAGCTTGTTTTAGTTCACCGATCATTTCCTTTGTGAGTGCCCGTTCAGTGTAGGAGAGTCGGTCGGGACGAAATTTCACTGGCTCCGGTGATGTCAGTTCAATTTTCATTTCAGCGGCATTCGTGCTGTCGACCTCTGAAACTGTGCTTGCGAAGCAGTCTCGATATTCGCAAGCAAGCTGTTCGAGTTTTTTTCCCTCTTCGGGAGTAGCACCTGGGCCTGTTTTGATGTTCTCGCTAGGGATCATTGAAAGCTGAACAACAATGGTGTCCGACTCACCCTCTCGCAGTGGGGCATCGTCCGGGTAGCAAATTTCCGCTCATGCAATCCGCTCGTTCTCTTTGATGGTCAGGTCATGATTAGAAATGTTCATGATTGGGACGCATGTTTCATTGGTCCCCGTCAACGCTGAGGACACAACTTGGTATGCAGTGCTCTCGACCTTCTTGACATCTGAGCTGAACGTCAACGAACACATCCGAGCATGGTGCGCTGCCTGTGGCGTGGAGCTTAACGAAATCGACTTATTATGGAGGTGTCACCATTGTTTCCTTCGTCCAAAGGCATGCGGGTCATTCTGGGAGCTCTGGGACTTCAATTGACTGAAGCTTGTCATTGCTATCGTTCACGTTATCGTGCTCCTAAAATATCCGCACTGTGTTCTTCCGCCTCATAATCGTGACGTGTGATTGCTCAATAAATGGTTGACCCACAAGTAGGGGTATTGACTGTGACGCGTCGGGCACAATTAGTACAGCAACGTCCGCTGTAGCTTGGTCGACCGTGAGAGTGACGCGTGCTTCTCCACATGGTGTCACATGCCCTGCCCCATAACCCCCTATGGTGAACGCCTTGATCAACTTCGAGTAAGCGATTCCGATGCGGTCTGCATCCTCTTTCCGTAGGGTTACACACTGGCTGCCGAGATCGACGTATGATCGTATGTTGCAGCCATTTGCCTTCGCCATCATGAAGTACCTTTCGTTCGCCTTTTCAGCGGCTTGGATGTCAAATCCCACGACATTCTGAGCGACGCGCGTTCCTCTCTCTGCTTTTGCTTTGCAGTCGTTTTCTTGATGACCCACTCGCCCACACACTCTGCATCGCGCCCTTCGTGGCGGTGCCGGGCATTTGAGGGACACATGACCGTACTCGCTGTAGTTGAAGCCAACGTTACTAGAACAAACTCATTTTCACAGCTCCCCATACCGTCCAGAGAAGGAGTGTCCCAAGTGGCGGTCGCGAGAACTAGCGGCGCTACAGTCAACTCTTGCCGCTCTTGCTCCTCACCGAGCGCTTCGTCTGCTACTCGCGGCGTGAAAGCATGGAGCGGCCAGCATACACGTAGCTTTTGCGTGCTGCCGTTGCGCTGCACATGGCTGCAGTATAATTATAACTAAATTACGACACCTTTGGCTTTGAACTGTGTTTTGTAGTATGTTCTTTCAGGGTATAGATCCTGTCATGCAAACAAATTAGCCAACTTTCAATATTTGCTTGTTTGGGGAGGAAAGGAATATGAATAGCTTACTACGTGAAATATTCACTTTTGGGCAGTGGTTTAGGGGAGATGAAATATATGGTAGTGGTTGAACCCAAAGAGAATGTAAGTTTAAATTGTGGTAATATAGTTTATGTGAAAAAGGCACATTAACAGCAATGTGGTTTTCTGGCGGGCTAGTTGGTGCTTGTCGTTCATGATTAAACTGCGTGAAAAAAACACGGACAAAGACAGAAAGCACGTACACACATAGAGCGCAGATTTTCTGTCTGTCCGTGTTTTTTCATGCAGTTTAATCATGAGCAATGTGGTGTTAGCTTATTAGCTCCGCCTGACAACACTCAGCTGCCATGGTAATGAGTCTTCTGCAGACATGAAATAATCTGCAATGTCATCCCTCATTGCCGTGGCAGCTGAGCTAAGTCGGTGGTTTGATGGTGGTGCAGTGGAGCCAACTTGGGCAACTGCGCGCCTCCACTCTCCATGCTGCACAACCTCCTCACATGGCCGGTCACTGTAATCATATGGGCAGTAGGCAGCATCATCCATGAAGAAGTTATGAAGGCACACAGCTGCCTCTATCATGTGAGTGAGGAGCTCTGACTCGCCTTCCACTGTTCCGAGGAACACCCGCCATCTTGAAACTAATATGCCGAAAGCATTTTCAACACACCTGCGTGCCCTAGAAAGATGATAGTTGAAAACTTTCTTTCGTCAAGCTTCCTCCCTGGGTATTTACGCATTAAATAGGTTTGTAGTGGGAACGCAGCGTCACCAAGCAAACAAGCAGGCCACCTATTTACTTGGGACTGCAGTCCCAAGTATATTTTCCTGTAAGTCAAAGCATATTGTGCTAATGCTTATGCCCAATAACTTTCAGTTGTTTTGCCTGTAGATTCACTTTTGCAAGTAACACCTGGCGGAGCATCTCATGGTGTCACTTCGACAAGGTCAGGTCTGACCGGAATGAAACCGGGCATTCTCACTCCCAGTGATCTAGATGTTTCTGGTTCAAGTAACAATTGTTTTCTCTGTTTTTTTGATGTGTGCTTCTTTATCATGCAGAGTACTCAGTGCTGGAAGTGTCACAAGAGACCTCTGACACTTTCCAAGCTGCTTCGGTACCTTGAGGTGAGGTCGTACTCTTTCCGAGTACTTGAAGTATTTCAGAGCACCTGAGAGGCAATGCATGGGTGTTATCAGTAGCTTTTCTATATTCATGCAACACTTCTTTTCTTATTGCCAATTTATGATTCTTTATCATGCAGACTATTCAGTGGCTGAATTGCCAAAAGCAAATGCACCTGCTATGATTTAGGCTACTTCAGCACGTTCATGTGACATAGTGTTCTCTCAGTACCTAGGCCATACAAAGGTTTTATCACCTGAACTGTAGTTTTCATGTTTGAAGACACGTTTGTTAGCATTCCGATACACAAAAAAAAGATATCCTCAACAGAAGTGACTTAACAGTTTCTAATTAAAGTGATGCTTGTTCTCTCTGCTTTTTGACGAGTGTTTATTTCATCATGCGAAGATGCACAGTACTGAAAATCCCACAAGAGGAGACCCTTGCTACCATACAAGCGGCGAGAGAAAGTAAAAACAAAAAATGTTTAGAAGTCGCGAATGCTCAGATGCAATATGATGTAGCGCCCAGAAAAAATCAGTTACAAATAAGGATTAAAGATATACACAGGGAGAGACAGCAAAGGAGCTAAAGAGTGAGGGTCTGGTGTTCGAATCACTTTCTCTTCGTCGATCACACGTAACCACCAGATTTCGTCACCTTCCTTCTCCCAGCTTAAGGCCGTGAACTCTTCTCGGCGCTAAAGAAATGCTCCCTGGAATGCACCAAAATATAACAATCAATAGTTTTGAAGGCACGCAGTCTCACTACACCTTCTGTTCTAAGGATGTCGGATTATCTAGGCAAAACCTACTACTCCGATTTCAGTTGGAGGAAACAAAATAATCACATCAGAAAATATGGTCCCTGCTTAGTAGCTTCCCCTTTCCTTTTTTTTTTGCGGCAAAATAGCTATAATGGTATTGTGTACACCTGAAAGCAGAAGTTTGAGCCTACGTCTGCCTGATCCTTCTTACTGCACTAATGTCTGATTCCTCACTTGACACGTGGAATGAAGCAAAGGCCAGCGTAGACTCGGACATCCAGTCCTGAGCCGTGGTGTGAGCCTCTGTCACCCAGAATTTTCATGGTCTCGGAGGCAGGTGCTGACCACTTTCACTACCTACACCTTTTGTTTCTGCAAAAAAGTTGTACTTTACTTGGCAATAACTCATGATGATGATGATGATGATGATGATGATGATGATGATGATGATGATGATGATGATGATGATGGGGATCTTCCCTTTGTATCGGGCGGTAACAGTAAATGTGTCCTAGTCTAAACATCACTTTAAGAAACACATATATCAAAACAAAAGGTGACCGTGCAGTCACAGTGTGGATCAGGATGTTCGTCCTCACTCTAGTTCATGAGACCAACATTCTTGAGAATGAGCGACGGAAGCCGAAGGGGGGGACCCACTTCCTGTATATATTCGTGTGATCGAACCGCTTTAAAATGGCACCACCACAACCAGAACACTCGCTGCACCCGTGAACATGTCTTGCATGATCTTTGGTTGGGACCAGACAAGTGCAGTGGAACGTCAAGAAAGGGGAGTGCAGAGATTTGCATGACCACGTGGACCACAGTCAAGCTCTAGTGACACCAGCCAGCGTGCTTGAAAGGCCCACGGGCCTGTCCCTTGAAAGCCGCGATCGAGAATAGACAAGGGTAAATGGCATTTTGAAACGGAGGGTCCAGGAACCCTCCAGTTTTGATAAGCCCACAGATGCCCGACAGAACCAGCCGCAGCGATGTGGTACCGTTATCATAACCACGACGCCCAACGAGCCCATTGATGCTAGGCTGCGCATGGATTACGGACTGGCTATGCTGGGTTATGGTTGACAGTTGCCGCGTTAGCGCTGCTGAGGCGGTGGGGTGCATAAAAGGAGAGGGAGAGTTTGTTAAGGGAAGTGCCTTTTCAGGGAGTGAGCATGGGCGTTTAGGAAAGCTATGATTGTGGCTTTGGAAGGGTGAATTATATTTTTCAGTGTTTGATCTCCAATAAAGTGTACAATGCATTGTTGTATGGTGGTTGCAATGCATCGAAGTATTAAGACAATTGCACACCATTATGCAGGAGCGTGGGACTGCAACAATGAAATGAACTACACAAGACACTTGATTCTTGCGTGGCATGCAATGTGTTTTTCTAGAGCTCATTACACAATACGTACAGCTGTTGAAAGTGAGAGACTCCTATTCATTATTGGTTCCCTCATATGTGCATTTATTTCTGCATATAAAATAGAGCGAACTACAGCATGCGTTGAAAACTGATGATAGGAGACTCATTTTTGCGTGGCTTGTGTGTTATTGTTTACATTTCTTTTTATCGTGCTATTCAGAGTGAAATAACAAATCTGTTACAGTTGCCACTGACATGCAGTTGTGTGTTGTGAATATAAGTATGAATTTTTTTGTATACACATGGCTAATTGTAGCGCACGGAAGATAGCATATTGGACTGTTCGACACTGACTTCATACAGTGTGGCGCTTATATGTTGAACATATTAAAGCTGCTTGCAGTTCGTAAATTTTGGCAAATGTGTTTCAGAATCAGCCAAATGATGCTAAAAATATTTAGAATTGATTCCAGAAACCAGAAAGCATATTTATGACACAAGATGCTATTACTGCAGTTTCTGCAACAATGTGCCGTGAAGCCACCACACACAAAAAAACTGTTTTGGACATAAGCAACGACGGCTGACAGAACATCGCTTGTTGTCCAGTCTCAGCCAGCAGTGTTATGGAAGACATGCATACAAAGGCAGCCGAAGACGTCAACAGCTCTCTGACAGCTCTCTGCTAGCCTCTGACCTCTGATCATCTACGCAGTTGCAGTTTAGCTTTTTATATTGTGATGTCGCATCTGACAACTTGTAAAATTTGCTGTAAATAAATGTCTACGGTGCACAAGGAACGGTCTCATCTCTGCTTCGCAATGTGTCACTGGGCCACGGACACTGGTCACCAATGCCACTCACAACGAGACACGAAGAAGAAAGAGAACAATAACTGCTCCTCTTCTCAGAACCTCTAAATGCAAGTCACCAAGGACAAAAATGTTTCATTCTGGCAGGCACTCTTGTCTCACAAACAAGTAATACGATAAAAATGCTGGCATACAAGATACACACAAATGATATTTCTAATAAACATCCACTTTTTACAAATTTGTCGCCACTAATAATCCCATCCCACCACAATGCTGGCAGAGAACATTGTAAGTAAAGCCTTGTTACAAGAGACACTCAAGGGACTCGAAAAAGATTTCTGTTGTAAGCAAGGTCTCTTGTAACCAAAAATTCTTAAAGCACTGTGTTGATCAGTTTATTGCGCATCAGCATATAAATGCATTCACATATATTAACAGGGAATCGTCCAGGAAAGCTTAAAGAAGTTATTCATACTATGTATGTATTTTTTTTTGCGAGCGCAGAGTGTGTTCCTTCCCAAATTCTGGTAGTAAAGTACTTCACTTTGTAAGCCTTCCTGTTGCTCTAATACCTTTGAAGCACTCTTACATGCTCTCACCCTCAGATGTTGACACTTTTCATCTGAAATGTCCTCATAGTCATCCTCTATGGCACAACATGCCATTTACTTGCGCGAGAATTGCACAGTCTGTAAGCTCTTCGGAAGCACACAAGATCCGCATCTGCAGATACGAATTCCTTAATAGATTCTGGTACCTCAGCTGTCTCTTGGATGCTCACCCAAGCTTCATCTTCAAGGTAGCTTTCCACAGTATCAATATATGGGCCCTCTTCCATCATGTTATCACATTTAAAGCCTGCTTGTATGAAACAGTTTTCCACAGCTTCACTTCCCAGACCATTCCAGACACCTGAAATCACCTGAACAACAAACTTCGCATCAATTACTACTGTACAGTCTTGCTGCCCGTCGAGCAACAGGCATTCTACTAATCTCGTTTTGTACAGCAACTTGACAGAGTGCATAATGCTTTTGTCTATTGGTTGAAAGTAGGGTGTGGAGTATGGAAGGAAAAAATAACTTCGGTGGCTTTGAGCACGAGAACTTTGATGCTGCAAGAAGCATTGTCCACAAAGAGAAAGGCATCGGGATTCTGAGCCTTCATCTTGTGATAAAATTTTAACAGCGAGGAGTTAAATATGCTGGATGTCATTCATGCATTTAGATTTGCTTCGAAGGTGACAGTAATGCGATGCCAGTGGCTGAAACAACGAGGTCGTTTTGACTTCCCAATAATGGGGAAGCACTCAATCTCAGTTCCTGACAACATCTCTCATAGCCTTAGTCGCTTTGGGACGTTAAACCCCACAAACCACAACCACAGTTCCTCACAAATACAACAAAAAGGATGCTGATATGGAACAGAATTTAGCTAAGGAAATCTGAAGTGCATCATTTATGGGTTGGTACGCTTCAGCTGCAATGTATGAGCACACCTGGGTTATGTCTCTTCTAAGCAATCAAGAATTTATTCCAGGGATCTGAAAAAGTTGTCCTTAGTAACCGAGTGTCTCTTGTAACCATGCCTCTTGTATGCAATGTTGTTAACATGGCAAACATAGAAAAACTAACCAAACCATTGTTAAGTGTCTATAATAACCGAGTGTATCTTGTAACAGTGTCTCCTGTAACGAGATTTAAATGTATTTCGTTAAAAATATCTGCAGCTTTCTTTTCATGCAAGTTCTGAAATTTTTATAACGCAGGCACTATAGGGACCGGGCGCCCGTTGTATGACGCAACCGTCGCCTCGGCAGAACAGCGCCGCCCACGACGGAGTGCCAAGGCAGCGGAGTCTGTTCCGTTCTGCGAGGCATTTTTGAGCATGTCCCTACCCGTCGTTTTACGGTGTAGCTTTGAGCTGCTTTGAGTAATCGCAAGGAGTATTTTTCGACCGGGAAAACTTGAAAAAGGACAGGACCGTCTTCGGCAGGACGTGCGTGTTTATTTTTTTTAAACCGCCCGGCGCATGGTATTTTTGTTATATACTCGAAAATGCCGCGAGCGCAATTTCACCATGCGCTAGGAACACGTTTGTTAGGTGCTTGTAAAGACGACTCGAAGACAGGAATTGCGCCTGCACTGCGCGTTCATCTTATAATAGTTCTGGTCGAAAACCCGCCTAAGGATCAAATACCGCCGAGCCGTGTAACCGTGGCGCCGTAGTAGTGGCAGTTGTAATGGTCAATGTTCATGTAAAATGAAAAAGATGCTTCACCTGTAGCTAGGCTCAAACGATTCAGAATAGAATGATAGCAAATGACATTCCAGTTTCAACCTTGCAACGAGAGCTGGAAAATGAGAAAAATAGATAAGCAAGGCAAAGGTAGGATCCTATTTATGGTTGGAAAAGCAAACACACATACTTCCTGGACTTCCTGCACAATTACGCTACAATAGTCAGTGCCCTCTAGAATATTATCAGGCCTGCTCACTTCTCTGGTCGTGGCCTCTGACGTCACTCAGTTTTGACCGACGCCTCCTCTCGCGCGGACGTGCCTACGCCGTTCGCGAGAGCAAGATTTGCTAAGCCTGACGCGGCCTATCGCGGCATGCCGGTGTCTTTTTGAGCTGGTTCTGTTTGCGACTGGAGAAGACGTGTTTTTCTGCGCTTGTGAACTGGTGTGTGGTGATGTGAAACGTTTCGTTTGCTGAATATTCGCGTAGTGTACCCCTGCAAACTGTCGTAATGGGGCGATGCTGCGTGCCCAACTGTCGCGGCAATTACGACAATGGGCCGAAGGTTCGAGTGTTCTCGTTCCCAAAGGACGACCGAAGAGCAAAGTGGGAGCGTGCTGTTCGTCGAGATGACGTCGATATCCGTTCTCTCCGTGATCCGGAGGTATGTGTACGTCTATACTACTTTTGAGTCATATTAAAAGCACCACCTCCAACATGTCCGGTTCTTGCTCTACTATAACGATATAATAACGAGTGCGCTTTTGACTTGCCAGCCAGCATAAGCCTTCACATTGTAACGTCTGTTTATTTCTTTCCAGAAATTTTCGCTTCAACAGCGGCACTTTGCTGTAATGAGACACGATATCTTCATAATGCCGCGCGCATGCCTTGAGAGATGTTTTTTCCTGAAGCGAATATAATGATCGCTTGTGCGCTTGTCACGGGCGTTTATTTCTCTTCTGTAACGTTCGCTTTGACTGCGGCGCTTTATTGTGATGAGACACGCTATCGCTATAAAATCGCTCAAGTCTTGAGTGGTGTCGTTTTTTTCCAGGGGCGCCAGGACGTATTATCAGTTCACGCACACGCTCGAAGTAGTTTGTAGATTGTTCTGGAATCTATTTGCTAGTCAGCGCGCTTCGTCGATAAAGAACCAGCATGGGCTAAAAAAAACAAAATAACCGACTGTCGAAGGATAAAAAGCGCCATAAAACACAGAGTGTCTTTTCATGTTTACACGGTCCCCTTCATTATTTCTTAGAAATATGTACGGCTTTACTTCAGCCGCATTTTTATGCAAGTAGACACCTCAAATAGCCTCTTTTTTATAGCTTAGTAAGTGAGGTGGATGTGAAGCAAAAAAGGCCTGCAATATACCGTTTATTTTTTGTGAATGGTTTGCAGGTGTGCGAGCTCCATTCAAGGCCGAGTACTTAAGGACGACTACTACGTACACCGATCCAAGAACCGGCAGGGCAATAGAAGCTCCCATGGGCGCTACTTGGCTTACTCAGGACGCAGTGCCGACCATTTTTCCAAATGCCCCTGCTTATTTGAGCGAATGCGCACCAGTGCGCTAGGAGGCAGAGGCAAAGAGGAAACGCCGCGAGGCATCGCATCTAGAAGAAGCTATTCGGCAGTACATCTTATCGCACGAAGAACAAGAGAGCCAAAATAAGCTTCAGTCATATGAAGACTTTGTATCGCGCCTACGAAGCCTCGATCTCTCCACCTACTGGATGTCAGTAAAAGTAGAGCATGCTGTTCTCTTTGTTCACATAGAGGGTGAAGATCCACCAGACGTCGAACGATCTGTGATTGTTAGCAAGAACATGGAGGTAACGGCCTTCTGGAGGAAAGTGCAAGTGCCTGTAAAGGACCTGCTCATCCCGTGTAAGCTGGACGATCTGTGCTGCCTTCAGACTGCACTAGACAGTATGAGACGTTTCAAGGCTCCAGACATTTGCGACAAGGATGAAAAAGTCAAAGCGAGTTTCAGCTTGCTTTTCTCTTTGCCGGACAGCCTCAGGTGTGATGATCTTTTGCCGCAAGAGAAAACAGAAGCACTCGGCTTTATAAAAGAGCAACTTGACCTATTGCACAAGAAGGACCATTCAGCACGGTACTCTGCTGAGCTTTTAATATTCTCCAGTATTCTATACATTGTTTCCCCACACGCCTACCGATTCATTCGCAGTGCTGGCAAGTTAGCACTGCCCCATCTACACTCATGCGTATCTGTTCGCAATACAACGTCAACCCAGCGAATGAGCAGGACGACGAAGGGTTTTTACGTTATGTGAAGAAGCGATCAAGCCTCCTGAAACCGCATGAAAAGATTGTCACAATAATGATGGACGAGATCCATATTCAGCCGTACTTCGAGTACAAAGGTGGATCGGTGACCGGGGCAGCTTCTAATTCTTCCGAAGCAGCCAAAACTGCGCATGTTTTTATGACGCAGTCCTTGCTATCATCACACAAGGATGTCGCACACATTCTGCCAGTATCGAACATTGAAGCAGTCCAATTGCACGCAGTCCTAAGAAAGACAATATTGGAGCTCGAGAATGCAGGGCTTACTGTCATAGCAGTAATAACAGATAACAATTCCATAAATAGAAAAGTGATGTCCTTGTTTTCTAAAACACGAACAGTTGACATCGTGTACCCTCACCCAGTGGACGATGCAAGACCCCTTTTTTATGTAGTGGACCCAGTCCACCTTCTGAAGTGCATACGAAACAACTGGTTGAACCAGAAAAATCCAGGAACGTGCATCTTCTACCCTGAATTTCCTAGTGGATCTCCGTTTGTTCGGGTTAATGGAGCCTCTTTCAAAGCTCTTCGAGACTTGCACGCTTCGGAGCAACACAGCGTCGCAAAGTTTGGTTATGGATTGAGCTACAAAGCACTGCATCCATCCAACATTGAGCGCCAGAATGTGAAGCTGGTTTTAAAAGTTTTTAGTTCATTTGTGGTGGAGGCTCTAAATATGCGCGGAAACGAGCTTAATTTGAACTACGCCGCAGGGACAGCGCATTTCATTGACCTAATACTGAAGTGGTGGCATATAGTCAACGTGAAAAGCCCCTCCAAGGGCCGGCGCCTAAGAGATCCGCTCCGGGATCCAGTAAGGAGTTTGACTGACAAGCAGATAGAATTTCTTAATAAATTTGTGGATTGGTTGGACACATGGCGAGACATCCGGATGGATACAGGCGCACTAACCACTGAAACCCACGCAGCGCTGCGGCTGACTTGTTACTCGCTTGTCGAACTGTGCCGGTACTGCCATGAAGAATTGAATTTCGACTATGTGTTGCTGGGCAAATTTCAGACCGACAGTCTAGAGTGAAGGTTCGGACACTACCGTCGGCTGTCTGGAACAAATTATCACATTTCAGTACAGCAAGTCTTTGAGTCAGAGAAAAAACTGAGGCTACAAGACAGTTTGGTTTTGCCAGATATGCAGGAACTGCAGAAGCCATGTGCTGAAACACTTGACGGAGCTCAGTTGACAGAGGAGTACGGTATAAAGGTGTCGGATCGTGATATAAGAAATAAAGAGTCCATTCTGCCCGTGATAACATACATCGCAGGCTTTTGCGCCCACGCCGTGTTAAAGAAGCTGCCCTGTCAGTATTGTGCCATGAATATTACGTCTGAGGACCGGGAAGTTCAACTTGAAAGGAATCTCCTAATCGAAAACCTCTCGAGAGGCGCTCTGAAGTTTCCGCAAGCGGCTGTCATTAATGCGGTTTTACACGCCCACATTGTCTTAGAACAGCTTGCCAGCAAAGCGAATGCTGCACGTTTTCATGCAACACCTAAACAGAGGGAGCTGCTTGTGGCTGTCACGAGACATCTCTGTGAAACAGAGGATTTTGATGTCTGTAACAATGGTCACCATCCTGACACTGTGCTGACAAACATACTTGTGGCAGCAGCAAACACACTTCTGAAGAACTACGTTTCTATGAAGACTGATGTTGTGAACGGTATAAAAACGCCGACTCAACAGAGGAAATTGCAAAAGTTTGCAAAATGAGCAATAAATGTTTCCATATGCGTTCTCTGGACACAGTGTGTATGTGTGTGTATGTGGCAAGCGTGTGAGTTAATAAAGACTAATTAAATGTACCTTTTTTATTTCGTTACTTTGTTGGGCCACATGTTCCATGGCGCACAATCTTATATTTAGTGGAATAATAAATTGCCTTCCAGATAAATGAGCACGGATTTTAAAGCAATATGCACTCCTAACATTAGCGCCAATCAAAATGCAAAGGCGAAATAAAACTATTATACGTGTGGCACTCAACCGCGACCACTCCTTTCCGCAGAAGCGATGATTTGCGCTTCACGGCCTCCCGCTTCCGCGCGGCTCGGTCAAGACGCGTGACGTCACGGCGGCAGTGAGCAGGCCTGAAACTAGTTCTAGGTGGCACTGCAATAGCTCACTGAACCTGGCCTTGAGACTCTCAAACTTTATCATAATATAAGGCAAATGAGTAATACTACCTCAGCATCATTTTTACATATATGACAATGCTCTTGTCGAACACGTCAGAGCTCCCATATAACTGACTAAGAAAATATTATACTATAAATACCTTTCTCTCGACATGCTGCGGAGGTTGTGAAAAGAAAAAAATTAAATTTCCTGCTATCAGCGGCTTTATATTTTCGAACACCTGCTATGATAGAGAGATCTTGGTAGTATTTGGCTTTTGCTTATTTAGGTGTTCTCTCAGCGCAGGAAGTACAATGCGATTGACCGCAGCTGCCTTGAACATTTGAAGACAATAGTCCAATACTGGCAAACTGTTAAATACAATCGAAAACAAAAACCACACATACAATGTGTGATGTGTTGTACGACAAGCCACCAAAAACTAAGAGAGCGTTCTATTGTTAAATGAATCCCTCTGATGGCTCGTTCGCTAAGGTGTTCTACTTTCTCAGCGTACCACGAACTTGCGGGGCCGATATCTGACCGCGATACCTGATGAGTGTGAGGGGATATGGCCATGTAGGTAGTTTTCTATTTGCACGTAAATGAATCCGGATAACTGAAAGCCATTCCTTTTACAACTTTGTCACTGCAGCTTGCCGGACTGCTGCTAAATCTGTTTACGAAATTGGCCATAGAAAAAATTTCTGAGAGGTAAAACGGCTTTGTCTTACTATGCCACAATCAGGAAATCTCGCGTTCACTAAAACGCCAATGATAAACACGTGTATTTAGGCGGGCCAGGAAATTGGCGCTGCAGAGAAAATATGTAAACCCATGTTAGGTGCAACGTGAATGCGAAAGAAAAAATATTTGCTACTCGGCCTTCGAAATAAAAAAAAATGCTAGGTTCATGCTCGTTTCTACAAACTAAATAGTATTTTTTTTCTTGTTCGACTTTTATATGAAGCCGACAGCACATTTTGTGACCATGATTTTACTATGCGAAACGGACATGCTACAAACAAATGTTAACAAGTTCTAACAGATCAACGCAGAGCTCTCACCACATTTTCATTGGTTGACAAGAGGAAAAAGGACAAGATCATGGTAATATGAATTGTTCATGTCTCCCATCTGCTATTTCTGTTAAGAGAAAAAAGTAAATTATATATAACTATGTCAGCGAAAGTAGCTGCACAAACATTGTCTCTGCCCACCACTGAAGATCGTAACGCAGCCCGAACGACGATGGTGGAGCTGCATTTCCTTTTTCCGTGCTGGAGTTTTCTTGTACACGGGCAGGGAAATGCTAGCGCTGTAACTTAAGCTATTGGTTCCTTCGATTTTCAACTGTAAATAAAGTGACTACCGATGAAGAAGTGCAGCTTCGGCTCCGAGACTCTCCGAAACTCCAATGCGCTGGCAATGCGCCGGCTGGTACAGGCGCATGCCAGCAATTGAGCGATGCGCCGAGAGGCGGCGCCACCCGTTCAGCTGTCCGATCCCTATATGGTTAAAATAAGCAGAAAACGAGTAGGTAACATCGATACTGGTCAGGCACTGCATTGCATACAATAAATCAAGACCAATGCATATACGTACGACTGCACCCTATATACTAACATACAGGACTAATACATAAAATTGACATTCTGCTGTAAAGCAGCCAGAACACACTGCATACTATAGGTGACACCATACACTGCTTTGGAGGCTGTGATTTCAGCTTAGACAGCACATCAGCTATCACCAATATACTGCTTTATAAGACGTTTGTAGCATGCACCGCAATCCATCTGCTTAAAGGACCATAAACCTAACTCTTGAACCTTACATTTTTAAGAGAAGTCAACCAGTTAGGACCCTCAAACTACATCCTCATTTCTTATGTGTAAAACATTGTTGTTGTTGTTGTTGTTGTTGTTGTTGTTGTTGTTGTTGTTGTTGTTGTTGTTGTTGTTGTTGTTGTTGTTGTTGTTGTTGTTGTTGTTGTTGTTGCTGCTGTTGTTGTTGTTGTTGTTGTCGTTGTTGTTGTTGTTGTTTTGTTTTGTTTTTTACCTAAGGAACTACAATTGGCTAGGTGAGTGTTCTGCACCACATAGGAAGATCCTGTGACACCCCGTAGACATCAATTGGGCTGTCACAGTTGTGCCAACAACACTGAAGGAGTCTTTTTGTTTGTGTTGTGCTTTTTGTTATGTACTTGTACATTACTCTAAATAACCACTCTAAGCAACAAAGCATCTTGTTTTATGATACTTCAAATTACTTCTTACGATGCACAGTCAATCAACTTGTTGGTTGAAAGTGATCAGTTCTCATGGTCATTGTCATGACCAGTTCTACCACAGAAAAGTAGAGCCATCAAAGATAATGAACATTAACAAACCTTTGCCTTGATACAATCTGCATATGCCACATCCATGAAAGGTAATCTTTTCACCTATACTCATTTCTACACAGGTTTATGGCCCTTTTGGAGAAATACAAAAGCAGTGGCCTACAAATATTAAAGTACCTGACCTGTTACAAATTCTGCTACTGGTCACTATATGACCACTGGACCAAAATTTAGCCTTATATGTGAAGCTTGCACCATGTTAATACAGCCAGTTAAAATGATTAGTGTAAAATACATTAAACTCATGACATGAGGAAGTGCACTAGAAATGACCTGAAAAAAAAAAAGCATAAAGTTGTTTCTACGAAAAAAAAGGGAAAGTGTTTGGTTTGGTCTGTGGGGTTTAACGTCCCAAAGCAACTAAGGCTAAGAGAGACGCCGTAGTGGAGGACTCCGGCAATTTCGACCACCTGGGGTTCTTTAACATGCACTGACATCGCACAGCACACGTGCGCGTTGCTTTCCGCCTCCATCGAAAAGCGGCGGCCGGGATTCGATACCGCGTCCTTGGGAACAGTAGTCGAGCGCCGTAACCACTGCACCACCCCGGCGGGGTAAAAGGGAAAAGTGTGGTAGCCACTACTTCTGTCAACTAAACCTTTCCATGTTCCAAGCTTACACAGAACTGCATGGAATCAGTTGTACAAAGTACGTTCCCATTTCCAGAGCAGCAACAAAATGACAGCACCATTGTCAGTTAGCCAACACAGAAATATGAGCTCAATAAAGTACCACGCTGTAGTTAACACATTCACTGTGACAACTATTTTTACATTCAACGACCCAATTCACATTCATCACAACCTATCAGAAGGTCACCTGCTGGTTTACTAGAGCAAATCAAGAGCAACATGCGGGTTGCTGCCAGTAGCGGCATTCTTGGCCACTGAGAAATGATGCAGTGACGTTGCATTCATTGCTTGTTGAGCAATTGTCGAGCAAAATAAACCCTCACCAGACAATCCACTGAAATCTTAATCAGTACTGGTAACCAGACAAATACAAAAAGAGACCCTGATACTTCTCTGAAATTTCAAAACCTTGATTTTAGATGCCGGTGCAGTAAAAGACCAAGTACTGCTAGCTGATCTTAAAGATATGTACAGCTGCCCATATCTTTAACCGGCCTGCGTGACGGCGACTGCTCAGCTGAAAAAATGGAAAGAACTGGAGAAGTTTACAGGAATAGTGAAGCTATAGTGCTCTAGAAGATTGGGCAGTGTGTCGACCGCGCCGCGAAATGCATGGGAGCGGGGGGCCGCTTTTGCGATGACGGAGGCGCCGCAGCGCAGAGGGCGCCACCAGCAACTGGCGTGTCAGCCGTCCGGCCGCCCGCGTATGCGCGCTGTGCAGCAGGATGGATTAGAGGGGCTTTAGGATGGATACCGCGCGCACTGTACGTTCTTGTTTGCTTGTGTGTCGTCTCGAGCTGTTCGCGACAAGATTTTATAACTATGCCGATTAATGGGGCTAAGTACTGTTAGCAATCACCTAATTTATTTTCCCTTTTGGCCGTCGGCAACACCTCGCGGAAGCAACACGACAGGAGCTGGGCTCCGAAGAAAACAGCTTGGAGAGGGCGTACAAATTTTGACTCGCACACCACGCTTCACTTGCCGTACAGCTTGCTTTAGCATTCCTGAAGCACCTAATTGACGTCCAGAAATGCACTCGTTTTGAAAAGAGGGCAGTGTGGAGACAGGATGTATGAAGAAGTCAAACATGCAACGTGTGCGTTCGAGTGCTGACTAAAGCTGGCCACAGTAACCCCATTATCAAAACAGTCAAAAACTGTATATTCCGTTGTTTCACGCGCAAACTATGCTGACTACAGTAAGTCACCTGAACCCACAAGAAAAGTCGGCATTCAGTTCGAATGAATTAAATATGGACTACCCCGGATATAGGTAGAGACATGAAAAACGAACGACACTACACCAGATAAACGGCTACTAAATAACTAAACACAGTGGGTCAGGAAATGTGGAAGAAGTGGGAAGTAATGGATGCACAGAAAAAAGAAAAGAAACGTGTCGCCTACAAGGGAGGGAGAAAGGAGGCACGCAGCGCCGTGCAAAGAGCGACCGCGAATGTGAACAAAGGTTTGGAATTGTCGTGCGGCGCGGCAAACGCACGACGGAGAAGAAAGCAGGCGGTTAAAGACGAAGAAAAATGACGAAATATGACAGGCAATAAAAAAAGGGAAACAATCGAGCTTAAGAACCAAATGAAGGCCTGGGAATTAAGAAGAAAGCAGTGCACAAAAAGGCTGCAATCGAACGCGTAGATATAAGCGTCGAAATTTAAATCAACAAATTTGTGAAACTGTACACTAATATAAGAACAAACCCTTTTATTTTCTTTCCATA
Source organism: Amblyomma maculatum (assembly GCF_055883805.1). NCBI lineage: Eukaryota > Metazoa > Arthropoda > Arachnida > Ixodida > Ixodidae > Amblyomma > Amblyomma maculatum. The sequence continues at coordinate 21,796,216 of NW_028146738.1, forward strand.
AGTTGGAACATTGTTGTAACGGGTAGCTTCAAGTACCCAGAGATGCGCACTGTACTTAAGGCATTTAATCTCAATGCATTATAGTTTGACAATGACTTAATTCTTCCAGAAAATGTTTTCATTCTAGGTAGTTTTTATTCTGCGTGCTCAAGCAACCGGTAATATGTAAGTCATTGACCCCAGAAGATCACTCTAGTCCTGTTTTGGTGCACATATAAAATTAAAAAAAAAAAGAATATATTTGAAAAAAAAAATAACGACGGAAAATAGAGTACTGAGGCTATAGTGTACGCCTAATTCGCTTCCGCTACATAATCCTTCAACGAAAGAGAGGTTGTGAGGCCGGCACGGTTTTTCGCCACGAACAAAAACTGCGCCATAGGCTCCAAGCTATAGTCGATATTTACCCAAAGATTTGGCTCGTGTACGATCCTTTTGGACGCCTTTGCACTTCAGATTTTGCAACCTTCATCTAAAGTGTAGAGGTTCAAACATTTTACCTACTTAGAGCACCAGAAAGCTCAAACTTGAAGTAATAAATGTCATGTGTTTTTTGCGGCTTCGCTTTTTGCGAAGTAAGCGAACCACGACAAGAGTTCTCAACGGGAAAATAATTGAATTCCCTTGGAAGTATTCCACGTGTAATATCAACCTTGTTAACAATTATAGCCTGATTAGTTCTGCAAAGAGTACCCGCAGCAAGTAGCCCGATTATAGTCCGGCAAGCAGTAGTTGGCGAGTATATATCCAGTCGATTATTCACAGTTCCATACCACACACTCGAAGAATAAACACGCATTAGTGTCCGCATCTGAATTCGGCCTTTTATTAATTGCATGTGCATTTGGTGCCCGTCACCAATTTCGCATTTTTCGTTTTCTCTCGGTGCGCACCAAGAACTGCATCATATCTGCCAATACGACGCGCAATTATAAGTGTTTTTTTTTTTTTGGTCTGTACCATTTGATGCCAGTAAAGCGTCCGCTCTCAAGTGCCCACTATGAGCGTATTACCTCGTATACGTGTGTGACAGGTTTAATTTTTCATATTTTATCTGAAGTATTGCCCTATAGCTGTACTTGACATTTTTTTAAATCTAAACAGCTGGTTCACCATTTGGTCAGCGGCACGTAAACAAATGTCCGCGATATATGTATTTGTTAATCACGAACAGAGAATAAATGCTTGAGTCGCGTATATGTTCCTTTTTTTCTTTTTGCCGCTAAATACCGCAGTGCTTTATATTAGAACGGTAGTGAATAAATGTGTTTTGCTCGCACACTGTATTTGTAATTTCTATAGGGACCGGACAGCTGAATGGGTGGCGCCGCCTCTCGGCGCATCGCTCAATCACAGGAATGCGCCGGCCCGGCCGGCGCATTGCCAGCGCATTGGAGGATACTGTTTGTCGTTGGTTTGTGTGGAAATTGGAAATCCTAAGGTCTAGATGACGTTGTGCCTGAATATATCCTGAAGAGAACAGAAAGTTGGGCTAGTTAATTGTGTGAATATGTCCAGTGAAATGAAGTCTGGTCGAACAAGGCTGGAGAAACGCGGTGCGTTGTTGGCTCCACTGGCAGCTACGCAAACTCGTCGGACGTTTTTAAGTCGATTCATTTCTACGGGTTTCCACAGAAGCATGAGTGGCGGGTGACCTAAGCATGGTTCTTTGAAAGGCAAAGGCACGAATCTACGTATTTGGTTACTGTGTGGTCATGGAAAGCTCCGAATTTTTAAAATTCCGCTTGCTACCGGATGCTCTGTGCCTTCTGTTCCCCACGAGTGACGGCACGAAAGTCTCGGAGCCGAAGCCGCACTCCTTCATCTGTAGTCACTTTATTGACAGTTGGAAATCGAAGTAACCCAACAGCGTAAGTTACAACGCTAGCATTTCCCCGCCTGTGTACAAGAAAGCCCCAGCACGGAAAAAGAAAAGGCAGCTCCACCATCGTCGTTCGGGCTGCGTTACGACCTTCAGTGATGGGTAGAGACAATGTTTGTGCGCATACTTACGCAGACATAGTCAAAGATAATTTACTTTTTTCTCTTAACAGAAAGAGCAGATAGGAGACTTGAACAATCCCTATTGCCATGATCTTGTCATTTTAACTCTTTTCGTTTGTCAACCAATGAAAGTGCGCTGAGAGCTAGCTCTGCGTTGATACTCTTGGAATTTGTTAAAATTTGTTTGTGGCATGTCCATTTCACCTAATAAAATCACTCATTTCACAGCTCAGTCAATACCGCATGGTCGCAAAATCTGCTATCGGCTTCATATAAAAGTCGAACAAGAAAAAAAATACAATTTAATTTGTGGAAACGAGCATAAACGTAGCATTTTTTTTTTTTTTAATTTCGAAGGCCATGTAGCAGTTGTTTTTTTTTTTCGCATTCACGTTGCATCTGACACGGCTTTACGTATTTTCTCAGCAGTGTCCATTTCCTGGCCCGCCTAAATACATGTGTTTCTCATCGGCGTTTTAGTGAACGTGAGATTTCCTGATTCTGGCGTAGTATGACAAGACCGTTTTACCTCTCTCAGAAATTGATTCTAGGTATGGCCAATGTAAACAGATTTAGCAGCAGTCCGGCAAGCCGCAGTGACAAAGTTGTAACAGGAATGGCTTTCAGTTATCCGGATCCCTTTACGTGCAAATAGAAAACTACATACATGGTCGTGTCCCCTCACACTCATCAGGTATCGAGGTCAGATATCGGCCCCGCAAGTTCGTGGTACGCTGAGAAAGTAGAACACCTTAGCGAACGAGCCATCAGAGGGATTCATTTAACAATAGAACGCTTTCTTAGTTGTCGGTGGGTTATCTTACAACACATCACACTGTGTTTTTTTTTCTATTGTATTTAACAGTTTGACAGTATTGGACTATTGCCTTCAGATGTTCAAGGCAGGTGCGGTCAATCGCATTAAACTTCCTGCGCTGAGAGAACGCTAGCAGGAAATTTAATTTTTTTTTCTTTTCACAACCTCCGCAGCATGCCGGGAGAAAGGCATGCATAGTATAATATTTTCTAAGTCAATTATATGTAGCAGCTCCGACGTGTTCAACAAGAGCATTGCCGTATATGTGAAAATGATGCTGAGGTGGTATTACTCATTTGGCTTATATTATGATTAAGTTTGATGGTCTCAAGGCCGGGTTCAGTGAGCTATTGTAGCGTAATTGTGCAGGAAGTCCTGGAAGTATATGTGTGTTGTGCATTCCAACCATAAATAGGATCCTACTTTTGTCTTGCTTGTTTATTTTTCTCCTTTTACAGCTCTCGTTGCAAGGTTGAAACTGGAATGTCTCTGAATCGTTTGAGCCGAGCTATACCAAAAAAAGACAGGTGCAGAATCTTTTTCATTTTACATGAACGCTGACCATTACAACTACCACGCTACACGGCTCGGCGGTATTTGATCTTCGAGCAGATTCAGACTAGACCTAATATAAGATAGACGCGCAGTGCAGGCGCAATTCCCGTCTTCGAAGTCGCCTTAACAAGTGCCTAACGAAGGTTTCCTAGCGCATAGCGAAATCACGCGCGCGGCATTTTCGAGTATATATAACAGAAATACCATGCACCGGGCGGTTTAAAAAGCGCATAGCGAAATCACGCGCGCGGCATTTTCGAGTATATATAACAGAAATACCATGCACCGGGCGGTTTAAAAAAAACAACAAAAATAAAAACACGCACACCTTGCCGAGAACGGCCCTTTTCTTTTTCAAGATTTCCCCGTCAAAAAAGACTCCTTGCGATTACTCAAAGCAGCTCAAAGCTCTCAAAGCCACACCGCAAAACGACGGGTATGGACAGGCTCAAAAACGCCTCGCAGAACGGAAACGACTGCGCCGCTCAGCTGCCTCGCCATTCCGCTGTTTCGGCACTCCGCCGCGGGCGGCGCTGTTCCACCGAGGCGACGGTGGCGCCATACAACGGGCGCCCGGTCCCTATAAGCGGTGAGTAGGGCACATAAAGAACACCTATTAAAGAGATATATTACAGATTACTGATGATTTAAGATAAACGTTGTTATGTATTAATAAGCACAAGCTGCAAAATGTAAGCAGGTGTTTGTAAATATGATTCGTGAAAAATAAGCTGTTCCTATGAGGCCTTACGAAGCACAAGCTTTGATTCGCATGTATACTGTTTTTCTTCGTGTGTTAATAGCGCTCCTCGGTGGTAGCCTTTATTCCCTTACTGGAAGAACGAATGCAAAACACCACACTTCGTTGAAAACATTAAGTACAAGCTCATCTGGACGATTTATGGCTGTCCGCAGGAATATATGTTGAAAGAGTGAAATAGCGATTGAAACATCGCGCGCTGCTCCGTAGGACTGCCCAAGCGAACACGGCGTCTCCAGATTAACGTAATGGAATGGCAGGGATGGTTTAAGCACTTGTACTAAGTAGCCTCTTTATTAAATATCGCACCATTTGCGTAGCATCTGAAAATCGCTCCAAAGAGAACCGCAACCCTCCTCTGTACCCCCGCTATCCGCGCGGCCGCTACGCGCCGAGCTGCGAACGTGGCACCCCTGTTGCACGTCGCGCCCTCTCGCGGAAGTCGATTCCTGTCATCGCAAAAGCGGCCCGCTCTCCGGCGCCGGTCGTCACACTGCCCAATATTCTAGAGCACTATAGTGGAGCAGCCGCATCGAATCCGGGAACAGGCGAACTGTCACGGAGGCTGGGTCATTGACTATATAGCCAAGCTATCAAGCGAGTAGCTGAGCTACTGTAACATTAACTTTCCTGCTCTCAACCGAATTTCAGTGCCGGGCTGTGACCAGATATTAAGAAATGTCACTAAGAGGAAAACCTTTTTTAAAGAGTTGAACAACACAGCAGAAACATTTTTTTCTTTCTTTAACACGTAACGCAAGCTGCGTCTATTTTTGCTTGCGCATTTCATAGCGATATGATGTATAAGTACTGTACAGCCAATTTTCTAGAGCCTTCTTCAGTCTCAATAAATTCAACAGAATTTATATTGTCACGTAGCCGTTTAGGCCCGTAACCAGAAGGTTGGTTTTAATAGGGGGGTTGACCTAGAAGGCACAGAAGAGTAGGTCCAGAGAGCACTGAGAGACAGCAGCCGACTTCAGCTTCTTCTCAAAACGCCACGAGACCACTTCTTCCAGTCCGCGCACGAGACTCTCGATGAGCTGCCGCCTAGCGGCTGCTGTTGCACACGCTACATTACCCCCCTCTCTAAAAAAAATAAATGCGAGTTTGATGAATTCAAAAGCAGAAAGAAAAAAAAATAAAGCAAGAAACATGCGGTAGGCGGTGCGCTAATTTTCTCGCGAAAAGTACGGTTTCATGCGCACGACATGAGCAACCTCGGATTTCTGCTGACGACGAGTAGAAGAAAAGCCGTCCGGAAGCACTTCGTAAGTCACGTCGCTCAGCTGACGGAGCACTTTGTATGGGCCAAAGTACTGTTTCAGAAGTTTTTCGGATAGTCCCCGACGTCGAATCGGAGTCCAGAGCCACACCCTGTCGCCCGGTTCGAAAGTCACTACACGGTGGCGGTGATCGTACCGCTGGGCGTCTCGACCTTGCTGGTTCCGGATGCGTGCCCTCGCCAGCTGTCGCGCTTGTTCTGCGCGTTGAGTGAACTCCTCGGCGCCAACTTCGAGGTCACGGCCGTCGTGGGGCAACATGGCTTCGAGCATTGTCGAAACTTCACGGCCATACAATAAGGAGAAAGGCGTCATTTGCGTTGTTTCCTGCTGCGCCGTGTTGTACGCGAACGTGACGTACGGGAGGACGTCATCCCAAGACCGATGTTCAACATCCACGTACATGGACATCATGTCGGCGAGAGTTTTGTTCAGACGTTCTGTCAAGCCATTAGTTTGTGGATGGTAGGCTGTTGACCTGCGATGGGTAGTGCCGCTTAGCTGCATGACAGATTCCAGTAGCTTGGCAGTGAAAGCAGTGCCTCGGTCCGTTATTATAACTCTCGGGGCGCCGTGCCTGAGGACTATGCGTTCGATGAAAAATTTCGCTGCCTCGATTGCCGTACCACGCTGGAGGGCCTTCGTTTCAGCGTAACGCGTAAGGTAATCTGTAGCGACAATTATCCACCTGTTGCCGGAATCAGAAATTGGAAAAGGACCCAACAAATCCATGCCAACTTGTTCGAATGGGTATCTTGGCACTTGAACAGGATGTAGTAAACCGGCCGGTTTCACAGGCGGTGTTTTTCGTCGCTGGCAATCATGGCATGTTCTCACGTAATGGCGTACTGCGGCCGCAAGGTTTGGCCAATAATAACTCTTCTTAATTCGGGCCAGAGTTCGAGCATACCCCAGGTGACCCGCGGTGGGCTCGTCATGACATGCCTGTAAGATTTCTTCGCGAAGAGACTCTGGTACGACGAGGAGATAATCTCTTCCCGTCGGAGCGAAGTTGATCTTGTATAAAACATTGTTTCGCATGCAAAACGACGAATGCGTTCTGGCGAAGAGACGGGGAATTTCTGTAGTGCGCTCTTCTAGAAAATCAATAAGTGGTGCGAGAGCCGGATCATTACGTTGCTGCTGCGAAACAGTGAGCGCGTCGACGGCTGCGATAAGGGGAAAGTCTGGTTCTTCGTCTTCCCGCGCAGCCTCGACAGGTGAACGGGACAAGCAGTCAGCGTCGTTGTGCTGACGTCCAGACTTATACACGATGGTCATGTCGAACTCCTGTAGCCGTAAGCTCCATCGTGCAAGGCGTCCGGAGGGGTCTCGCAAGTTCGTTAACCAGCACAGAGAGTGGTGGTCACTCACAACCCGAAAGTGCCGGCCATAAAGATAGGGTCGAAATTTCATCACCGCCCATACAACGGCCAGACATTCTTTTTCGGTGGTTGAATAGTTTGATTCGGCACGGGACAAAGTCCGGCTTGCGTATGCGATAACTCGCTCGGCACCGTCTTGCCACTGGACGAGTACAGCGCCTAGACCCACGTTGCTGGCATCTGTGTGGACCAGAGTCTCGGCATTCGCATCGAAATGGGCAAGTACAGGTGTTGTCTGCAAGCGGTGCCGTAACTCGTCGAATGCCTTTTGCTGTTCGTCCGTCCAGGTGAAGGTGACATCATCCCGGGTGAGACGTGTCAACGGAGCGGCAATGCGTGAAAAGTTTTCAATAAATCTGCGGTAATAGGCGCAGAGGCCCAAGAAACGGCGAACTGTCTTCTTGTTACATGGAGTAGGGAATTTGGTGACGGCAGCTGTTTTAGCGGGATCGGGACGAACTCCTCGATGGCTGACGACGTGGCCCAAGAACATGAGCTCTTCATAGCCAAAGTGACACTTTTGTGGTTTTAACGTGAGGCCGGCAGATCTGATAGCCCGTAGCACAGCGGAGAGACGTTGGAGGTGTTCCTCGAACGTTGGTGAAAACACAACAACGTCGTCCAGGTAGACTAGACACATCTGCCATTTAAGACCAGATAGAACTGCGTCCATCATTCGCTGAAATGTCGCTGGAGCGGAGCACAATCCGAAAGGTAGGACTTTGAATTCATAAAGTCCATCGGGCGTGACAAACGCTGTCTTCTCGCGATCACGTTCATCGACTTCGATCTGCCAGTAACCGCTCTTGAGATCAAGCGATGAAAAGTAGCGCGCGTGGCGCAACCGGTCTAATGAGTCATCAATGCGTGGCAGCGGGTAGACGTCTTTTTTTGTGACCTGATTGAGCTTACGGTAGTCCACACAGAACCTTAAACTTCCGTCTTTCTTCTTAACGAGGACAACAGGCGAAGCCCAGGGACTCCTCGATGGCTGGATGACACCGTCATTTAACATCTCGTCGACCTGTTGAGCAATGACTTCGCGTTCCCGCGGTGACACTCGGTAGGGGTTCTGTCTGACTGGTCGGGTGCGGTCGTCGGTTATTATGCGGTGCTTGGTCAAGGGCGTCTGTTTAACCGCGGAGGCGAATGAGAAGCAGTCTTGAAACTGAAAGAGTAGCCCAACGAGTCTGTCCTTCTCTGCCGGTGATAGAGCGGGATTCACATCAGGGTTGAAGTTGGGCGTTTGGCTGGCAGACGTGTTGGTCTCAAGAACAAAGCAGCCGTGGGCTGCTTCTGCGACACCTTCAAAGTAAGCTACCGTGGTGCCTTTAGCGATGCGTTGCCGTTCGTTCCCGAAGTTCGTAATCAGTACGTGACCTAGACCATTAGTCAGATGAACTATACCGCGTGCAACACAGACTCCATGATGTAACAGAAGCTCTATGTTCTGTTCGGCAACACCGGCAGCACAGGACTGATCGTCGCATCTGACTGCGACGAGAGCAGACGAACGCGGCGGCATGAATACGTCCGCGTCAACGATGCGTAAAGGTGCGTGGCGTCTTTCTGAGTCAGCGGTCATCGTTTCAGGCGTCGAAAACGTTACAGTACGGCGAGGAACATTAATAATCGCCCCATGCTCACGTAAAAAGTCCATGCCGAGTATGAGATCCTTGCAGCAGTGTGGCAGGATAACAAAAACGGCTACAAAGGCTGAATCGGCGATGGTTACTCGGGCAGTGCATCGTCCGATCGGCGTCATAAGGTGACCGCCAGCAGTACGAATTTGCGGCCCCAGCCATTCAGTTTTCACCTTAGAGAGCCGATCTGCGAAATTTTTGCTTATTATTGAGAAGTCTGCTCCGGTGTCTACCAAAGCTGTTACTGGGTGTCCGTCGACGAGAACGGAAAGGTCGGCGCTAACAACTTGATCGGCTTGTGGTTGATTGGGAGTTTCGGATTCATGTGGCGGCGGCGGCATCCTGGTCACAGCATCGGACTGAGTCGTCACGGGGGGGTCTTCGGGATATCGGTTCCGTTCGTCAGCAACCTGCCCCCCTGAGGTCGCCGCCTTCAGTTTCCCCGGTGTGGGCTTGGCGACCGGCGCCTCGGCGCATCATTAAAATCACGGCGGCTAGGTGACGAGTAGCGCGCGGGAGAAGACTGTGTACGGCTGCTTGAAGAGGTTGCATGGGTTGCGAGGTATTCCTCGATTTCTGGAGGGCGTTCGCCGACCCGGGGACGCGGGGAATCCCGAGAAAAACCCCGAAGACCGAGCTCACGGTATGGACAACGACGGTACAAGTGGCCGGGTTCTCCACAGTGGTAGCACAGCGGCCGTTGGCGAGGAGTGCGCCAGACGTCTGCCTTCCGAACCGGTGGCTGCATGACGGGGCTCTGCTGGGGCGGTGGCTGGTAGGAAGGCTGGTAGTATAGTGGCTGAGGAGCGGACGGCTGTATGACGAGGCTCTGCTGGTATGGCGGCTGGAAGGACGGTTGGTAGAACGGTGGCTGCAAAGTGGGTGGCGGCTGTGCTTCGAATCGAAGCTGTTGCGCAGGAGGCCCTGCAGGCCGACGAAGAGCCGCTGCGTAGTTCATAGAACGTGGCTCCGACGGTGGCTCAGGCGGGGACAATGTCTGACGTATTTCTTCCCGCACGGCTTCGGTGACAGCCACGGCAGTCGGGTTAGGTGATCCAAGGTTGAACTTGAGGAGCTCCTCGCGAACTACCTCGCGGATCAGCTCACGCAGAGAGTGATCGTCAGTGGATCCGTTGAATGTGGCCACACTGCTGAAGGGCTGACCACAGGCAGACTCCGTGCGCCGGTATCTTTGCTGCAGGGCTCGCTCAATGAGGGTAGCTTCATTGATGAAGTCCGCGACGGTTTGAGGTGGACTCCGAACCAGACCAGCGAAGAGGGGTTCTTTTACGCCCTGCATCAGGTGGCGCAACTTCGCTGATTCCGTCATGTCGGGATCAGCCCGTCGGCAAAGACGCGTCACGTCCTCAGCGAACATGGCCACGCTCTCGTTTGGTAGTTGCACACGAGCTTCTAGGAGGCGGCGTGCGCGATCACGGCGGTCATGGCTGGAAAAAGTGTCCCGCAGCTGCTGGCGACAGGAATCCCAGCTTTGAAGACTGGCTTCCCTATTCTCATACCATGTTTTTGCGCAGTCCTCAAGGGCGAAATACACATTGTGCAGCTTCTGAGCAGGGCTCCACTGATTGAATTGCGCCACTCGCTCGAACTGGTCGATCCAGTCGTCGACATCTTCCCCAGTAGCGCCATGGAAACTGGGGGGCGTACGAGGCTGCTGAAGCAGCAAGTGGTGCTGACTTGCCTGTGCCATTACAGAAGTCTCGAACTGCTGATCAGCTGGCGTCGGTTCAGGTAGAGGAGCGAACTCCGGCGCCAGACCTCGGAGGCGACGGCTGCAGCGATGAACGGGTGTCGACACGAGCGGAAGCCGGTTGGGACTCGATGAGCGGCTGCGAGAGGCCCGAGACATGTAATTCAAGGCCTCACCTCCACCGGTGTCACGTAGCCGTTTATGCCCGTAACCAGAAGGTTGGTTTTAATAGGGGGGTTGACCTAGAAGGCACAGAAGAGTAGGTCCAGAGAGCACTGAGAGACAGCAGCCGACTTCAGCTTCTTCTCAAAACGCCACGAGACCACTTCTTCCAGTCCGCGCACGAGACTCTCGATGAGCTGCCGCCTAGCGGCTGCTGTTGCACACGCTACAATATATTGCCATCGTCAGGTATATGATGGCAAGACTCCGGCGTAAAAGATAGCTTTCAAAGAAAAAAAGAGATTCAATATATCTACATTTTTGTTGGCTCTATAAGATTGCCCCAAGTGAGTGTATAGATTAGACACTTGTCACAGTGTTGCTCATCTAAAAAGCATTGGTTGAAAAATCTGGATCATTCATTCTCTTTCCGCAAGCTGCAGGGGAAGAGGAGGCAGAGGGATTCCCATTAAAGATGTGCTAAACCTCGGGAATTTTTTTTTTTTCAGTAAAAAAAAAAAGCTGAGAACGCCTCCAGAAGCTTTTTTCTTTCCGCTCGACGTCGTCACGAGAAAGTGAAAGAAAATGTTTGGAAATCACGAATGCTCGGATCCAATATGATGCAACGGGCAGAACAAATACAGTTACAAATAAGGGTTAAAGATATACACAGGGAGAGACAGCCAAGGAGCTAAACAGTGAGGGCCCGGTGTTCGAATCACTGTCTCTTCGTTGATAAAACATCACCACAAGATTTCGTCATCTTCCTTCCCTCAGCTTAAGGGCGTGACAACATCTTCTCGGCGCTAAAGAAATGCTCCCCGGAAGGCTGCAAAATATAACAATCGATAGTTTTGAAGGCACGCAGTCTCACTACACCTTCTAATCTGAGGGTGTTGGATTATCATCTAGGCAAAGACACTCCAATTTAAGTTAAAAGATATAAAATAATTATGACATCAGAAAAAACATCAGCCCTGCATAGTGGCTTCGCCTTTTCGAGTCGTCGTGTGAGCCTCTGTCCCCCCGGAATGTTCACGGTCTCGAAGGCAGGTACTCTCTCAGCAAGCGTGGACTGCTCCCCTAGCTTACCGCATCTACCAAAATTGTAGTCGGGATTCGGATCCTGCGTACCGATCTCTCGGTTGGGCTCCAGGTCACCAAGGTCTCCAAGGAAATGAGACAGCCGACACCGCTGACCGCGTGCTCTCTCTCCGGGCATTTCCCGCGGGACCGGACACAGACCAGGATGGTGATTTTAGCCCAGCTTACAAAATTTCAAAAATATGTGAATATAACAGATGCACGCACCGAACTCTTCCCACCCCGTGCAAAGCGCTGAAGAAGGCTAACGAGCGGGTGCTCCTGCGCTTGCTAACCAATGTAATGTTGTGCCCGGCTACTCTTAAACATTTTGATCCACAATTTGATAGGCAGTACTCCCACTGACGGGAGGTGTCTGACACCTACCACATGATGTGGGCTTGCCAGAAATCCCATCTTTGCCCCCTATCCCCAACCCCACCTGAGAGAACTGGGAGGCGACCCTGCCTGGCTGCTGCACCGTAGAAGCCCAAAAGGCCTTCACGCAGCGCGCCCGGGCTGCGGCAAACGCCAATGGAGTGCCTAAAACCCCTTGATACTTTGAAATTATGCCAATGATTGAACTTTGCCGCCGCCACGCTACCTCCTCGCCTCCTCCTCGCCCCTTGCGCGCCCCTTCGCTGAAGGCCGGCTCTCCGCCCGATTTCCTGAGCGACGATTGGTCTCCCTGCCGTTGCCATTGGAAACCGACGCGCGTCCGGCGTTTTCCTTGTGTTTTCTTTTTCCTTCGCGCCATTTTTCTCCTATTCTCGGCGAGCGAATATTGCACGCTGTGCTTTTATTGCAGCGTGCAAGCTCTATGCCGTGCTGTTGCGCGTACAACTGCAGCAAGCGGCCTGAAGATGGTTATGCGGTATTCATGATACCTCAAGGAAAGCGTGACGGCTTGCGCAAGAGTCAGTGGACTCACAAGATTACTCGAAAGAAGTTTATTCCTAGAAAGAACAGGGTTGTTTGCGACGTAATGCGCCTTTCTCACTCCCCGTAATAATAACGCGTCACCTGATGCTGCGTTTTCTATTCTTGCTTGCTCCTCAATATTTTTGCGGCGGCAACATGTTCATTGTATAAAAATAAGGTTGTCCTCTGCAGCATGCTGAATATTCTGCGAGGCTCCAAGGCTCCATCATTTCACACGCTGTCGACTTCTGTAGTCAGAAATACGGCACTATAATCTGCTTTTTGCTGTCAGTGATAACTGGAAAAGTACAGCCTCTCGATTGCATTTGTCGCGATTATGCTAGGATCCCTGGCCTCCTTCACTAAAAATCAAAATTGAGGCTTGTAGAGGAGCTAGTCTTTCTAGCTTGTACTTGTAGTGTGCGTCGGTTACTCAGGATCAATGAATGCTGGCCCTGAAAAACTCTTTGGTAAGTATACCCGAGGTATTGCGGGTAATCTGCACTAGTTAGGTCGTACGGCATTTTTTTTTTTCAATCCTTGAATGTGTCTTGCCATGCTTCGACGCACGCGTGGGTTAAAAAGTATGCGTACGTTTTATCAGGGATACGGCCAATGTGCAGGAGGTGTTCATATGATCACACACGCTTCACTTTGACCATGACTACTAGGCGTTGGCAGGTTACCTTCGCTTTGAAAGCTGGAGCTCTAAAACCGCGATTCCGCGTATTCATTTACTGAGAGAAACGTATTCCCATCGATGTCAAATCAGCCGGAATCATTGCATCAATTTTCTGTATTTACAAAACTTAAACAATCAATAATGATTATAGTTATGATGTAACAATATGGGAACATTTTGCGAGCAACAATTCTTAGCACTGTAACATATTACTCATTTCAATTGTATGCAAGATTTTTTTTTCACCTAGCCTGAGTGATTAACTCATCGCTCAATGTTCTAGCTACATTTCACTGAAGACCGGTTTGAGCCGCCAATATTACACGACTCGAAAAAAAACTGAGGCTCAACGCAGTTCCATCAATTTTCTCTAACCGACCTGTCCTGAAGCAAAGGAAGCCTCCTCGACAGAGACATGAACCTCGAGCTGATAGTAATCAGTTATTTCTGTGGCTTGCTCTTTTCCCACCTCCATTTATGAGAAAATAAGAAAGTATAAAAATTAAAAGTCAATGTATAGTTGTCTCGTCAGATATTGTGAGGTAATAGAGACATGACTGACAACGTAAGTCAATGAAAATTGAAGTATATCAATGGGTCATGGGACGTCATCAGATTAAATAGTGATGGTTATGAATAGTGATAGCTAATGATGGTGACTGTTACGGATATTAATAGTAAATGATAGTAATAGGCCCGGATAGTGAGGTGATAGTGTTCGTTACGAATAGTGACAGTTATGAAAGGTCACTTGACGGCATTAGTAGATATAGTGAGAGATAGGATAGCGATAGTTAATTAATTGGCAGTTATATTCTTTCTCATTTCCACACGTTGAAGACTTATGCGCCCCCTGTTTTTTTATTTGATTGTTGCGTTCAATGAAATTACGCTCTTTTACATAGCGCATGAGGCCACAGCATGCTAGCCCCAGAACTGCAGTGTGTCGGCAATAGGGCCCACCACTTCTCCCAGTGTACCCTGCTGTCTTTTAATCACACGCGACGTCAGTGAGTGGCCGCATACTCACAAAATTATTTAATTCCTCCATCAGCATCATATCAAGACAGCCGTGGCAAACCTGTTCCTTGCCTCGAAGCGGCAAGGGACAGCTCGAAGTTTGGTTTTATACAAAATTAACTAATTAACGCAGATTATTGCGGATCGCTAACTAGCACAGTGCCATTACACTTGGCCTAAGCTTTCCAACCGTATACGGTTCGATGTTGCAGCTAAAATTTAGGTTTTAATTGTAATTTACTAAATATCAATTAATTTGGCCCAGTAATTGATCAAAATACATGTACATTTAACCAATAATCCAATCTCATGGTTGATCACGTGACATATACTATGCTTAGACAGATAGCTTGACAGTAGCGAAATAGACTAAGTCCTGCTTTGACCTTCTCTGATCTTCAAGTTCAAAGCACCAGCCTGGATCGTTTACCGAAGTTTTACCGCGGTGACAGATTTCACGCTCTAAAAAAAAAACACAAAGTCAGAGGCAGTACTAGATTAGGTGCACAAAGTAAAACACTTTATCATGTGACTTAAAAAGTGTCTGCAGCTCAGAACTCGCCTGAAAGCTTTGCTTATCAGTATTCCCCATTCAAACAGTTCTAAGAAGAAACCAATCAATTCATGAACTTTACTTTCGGCATTCTCAATGCTTTTCTCGCAATTTTTCAAAAATTTTGTGCGCTCCTGGAGCGCAGACCTGGCCCAAAAGCTCGCGCTTCACTCACTGCTGCCGCCGGCCGGCGGGCGCCAAGGGAAAAAACCGTGTCGTGCGCAGCGCTGGCCGCCGCCACGCGAGGAGAATCGCGGAGGAAAGCGCGGCGCGGAGGAGAGTGTCGCTACTTTCAAATTATCAAGGGACTTTAGGAGTGCCTGACTAGGCATGCAACCTAGTGTCTATCCTTCTCTGTACATATAACAATAAATGTTTCACACCATCACCAACTCTTCCCCTACCTACACCTTTTGTTTCTGCATTAAAGTTGCACTTGACTTGCCGATCGCTGATGATGATGATGATGGGGATCTTCTCTTTATATCGGGTGGTCACATTGAATGTGTCCTAGTCTACACATCAGTTTAAGAAACATATATAAAAAAGGTGACCGCACAGTCAAAGTGTGGAGCAGGATGTTCGTCCTCACACTAGTTCACATTTTCATGTGGCGCCATCTATCGTTTCTTTCTACTGCAGTGTTGTGATGTATTACTCTTTTTCATTCCCCCTATGGCATTGACAAACGCCTGCCCTGAGTCAAAAGAGATCAGGGCCTCTCACTTACTTCTTTACTTCAATGCCAAAAAAGTAAAATTATAATGGTTATAACTTATTTAAAGCATGTTTTACCAGTCAGGTATGCCTAAAAGAAATTAATATCTCATCCTGACACCAAATCTAATTATTTCTGAGCCTCTGAAAAATTCAGACATATTTTGATGCTGGTCTCGCACACATCAAATCCGTGAAAGCGAAAACCCGAAAACCACGACAACGATACGGAATACCCAACTTCCAGCCGGCGTGTGCAGTCATCGCGATAATTCCACTGTGAGTATGTGTCATCTCAACATTCAGGACAATCAAAATCGATGGAAACATACAAGCAGTCCTGCGGAGGATGAAATAGTGATCTGTCCCCTGAATTCTCGCAAGAGTAAAACATACCAGACTCACGATCTACTTGTCAAAGTGCCGACGGAGCCACCCGAAAAAACTGACGCGTTTGTATTCGGCGAGCAATTTTGGGCAATCCGCCGTCTTCAATGAACATACTGGAACCAGTCCCGAACGTCGAAAGCCTCTTGGTACTTTCACAACCAAACGTGATGCTCTTGACGGCGACTCTTCTCAGGTCCCCATCGATAAGTCATAATCAAAACAACCCAGCACCGTAGAATCCCCCACTAACCGCCAGAGCATGGCTGCTCGGCCAATCCAAGCACAGCCAAGGGACACGAAAAATGCAGCAACTCATTACCCCAAGAAAGCTGGTTGCCAGCCTCATGCGAGCGACGAGACCAACGTTCTTGAGAGTGAGCGACGAAGCCAAAAGGGAAGACTCACTTTTTGTATATATTCGTGTGATCGAACCGCTTTCAAATAGCACCACCACTACCAGAACACCCGCTGCGCTTGTGTACACGTCCTTTGCGATCTTTGTTTGGGACAGACAAGCGCGGCGGAGCGTCTAGAACGGGAAGCACAGGGATTTGCATGACCACGCGGACCGCAGTCAAGCTCCAGTGACACCAGCCAGCGTGCTTGAAGGGCCCACGGGCCCGTCCCTTGAAAGCCGCGATCGAAAATGGACAAGGGTAACTGACATTTTGAAACGAAGGGTCCAGGGACCCTCCAGTTTTGATAAGCCCACAGATGCTCGACAGAACCAGCCGCAGCGATGTGGTACCGTTATCATAACCACAACGCCCAACGAGCCCATTGATGATAGGTTGCGCATGGATTACAGACTGGCTATGCTGGGTCGTGGTTGACAGTTGCCGCGTTAGCACTGCTGAGGCGATGGGGTGCATAAAAGGAAAGGGAGAGTTTGTTAAGGGAAGTGCCTTTTCAGTGAGTGAGCATGGGCGTTTAGGAAAGCTATGATTGTGGGTTTGGAAGGGTGAATTATATTTTTCAGTGTTCGATCTCCAATAAAGTGTACGATGCATTGTTGTACGTTGTAGTTGCAATGCATCGTATCATTAAGAGAATTGCACACATATTATGCAGGAGCGTGGGACTGCAACAATGAAATAAACTACACAAGACACTTGATTCTTGCGTGACATGCAATGTGTTGTTTTTCTAGAGCTCATTACACAATTCGTACAGCTGTTGGAAGTGAGACTCCTATTCATTCTTGGTTCCCTCATATGTGCATTTATTTCTGCATATAAAATAGAGCGAACTACAGCATGCGTTGAAAACTCATGATAGGAGACTCATTTTTGCGTGGCTTGTGTGTTATTGTTTACATTTCTTTTTATCGTGCTATTCAGAGTGAAATAACAAATCTGTTACAATTGCCACTGATATGCAGTTGTGTGTTGTGAATATAAGTATGAATTTTTTTGTATACACATGGCTAATTGTAGCGCACGGAAGATAGCATATTGGACTGATCGACACTGACTTCATACAGTATGGCGCTTATATGTTGAACATATTAAAGCTGCTTGCAGTTCGTAAATTTCGGCAAATGTGTTTCAGAATCAGCCAAATGATGCTAAAAATATTTAGAATCGATTCCAGAAACCAGAAAGCATATTTATGACACAAGATGCTATTACTGCAGTTTCTGCAACAATTTGCCGTGAAGCCACCACACACAAAAAAACGGTTTTGGACATAAGCAACGACGGCTGACAGAACATCGATTGTTGTACAATCTCAGCCAGCAGTGTTATGGAAAACATGCACACAAAGGCAGCCGCAGACGTCAACTAGATTATGTGCACAAAGTAAAACACTTTATCACATCAGCACAGAACTCGCCTGAAAACTTTGCTTGTCAGTATTCCCCATTCAAACAGTTCTAAGCAGAAACCAATCAATTCATGAACGTTACATTCGGCATTCTCAATGCTTTTCTCGCAATTTTTCAAAAATTTTGTGTGCTCCTGGAGCGCAGACCTGGCCCAAAAGCTCGCGCTGCACTCACAGCTGCCGCCGCCCGGCGGGCGCCAAGGAGAAAAAGCGTGTCGTGCGCAGCGCTCGCCGCCGCCGCGCGAGGAGAATCGAGGAGGAAAGCGCGGCGCGGAGGAGAGTGTCGCTACTTTCAAATTATCCAGGGACTTTAGGAGTGCCTGACTAGGCATGCCACCTAGTGTCTATCCTTTTCTGTACATATAACAATAAATGTTTCACACCATCACCAACTCTTCCCCTACGTACAAATTTTGTTTCTGCATTAAAGTTGTACTTGATTGACTTGGCGATCGATGATGATGATGATGATGATGATGATGATGATGATAATGATGATGATGATGATGATGATGATGGGGATCTTCTCTTTGTATCGGGTGGTAACATTGAATGTGTCCTAGTCTACACATCAGTTTAAGAAACACATATATAAAAAAGGTGACCGCACAGTCACAGTGTGCAGCAGGATGTTCTTCCTCACTCTAGTTCACATTTTAGTGGCGCCATCAATCGATTCTTTCTACTGCAGTGTTGTGATGTATTACTCTTTTTCATTTCCCCGTTGGCATTGACAAACGCCTGCCCTGAGTCAAAAGAGATCAGGACCTCTCACTTACTTCTTTACTTCAATGCCAAAAAAGTAGAATTATAATGCTTATAACTTATTTAAAGCATGTTTTACCGGTCAGGTATGCCTGCAAGAAATTAATATCTGATCCTGACACCAAATCTGTTTATATCTAAGCCTCTGAAAAATTCAGACATATTTTGATGCTGGTCTCGCACACATCAAATCCGTGAGAGCGAAAACCCGAAAACCACGACAACGATACGGAAAATCCAACTTCCAGCCGGCGTGTGCAGTCATCGCGATATATCCACTGTATGTGTCATCTCAACATTGAGGACAATCAAAATCGATGGAAACATACAGGCAGTCCTGTGGAGAATGAAAAATTGATCTGTCCCCTGATTTCTCGCCAAAGAGTAAAACGTACCAGACTCACGGTCTACTTGTCAAAGTGCCGCCGGAGCCACCCGAAAAAACTGACGCGTTTGTATTCGGCGAGCAATTTTGTGCAATCCGACGTCTTCAATGAACATATTGGAACCAGTCCCGAACGTCGAAAGCCTCATTGCACTTTCACAACCAAACGTGATGCTCTTGACGACGACTCTTCTCAGGTTCCATTCGATAAGTCATAATCAAAACAACCCAGCACCGTAGAATCCCCCACTAACCGCCAGAGCATGGCTGCTCGGCCAATCAAAGCACAGCCAAGGGACACGAAAAATGCAGCAACTCATTACTCCAAGAAAGCTGGTTGCCAGCCTCATGCGAGCGACGAGACCAACGTTCTTGAGAGTGAGCGACGGAAGCCAAAAGGGAGGACTGACTTTCTGTATATATTCGTGTGATCGAACCGCTTTCAAATAGCACCACCACAACCAGAACACCCGCTGCGCTCGTGTACATGTCCTTTGCGATCTTTGCTTGGGACAAGACAAGTACGGTGAAGTGTCTAGAACGGGAAGCACAGGGATTTGCATGACCACGCGGACCGCAGTCAAGCTCCAGTGACACCAGCCAGCGTGCTTGAAGGGCCCACGGGCCCGTCCCTTGAAAGCCGCAATCGAAAATGGACAAGGGTAACTGACATTTTGAAACGAAGCGTCCAGGGACCCTCCAGTTTTGATAAGCCCACAGATGCTCGACAGAACCAGCCGCAGCGATGTCGTCCCGTTATCATAACCACAACGCCCAACGACCCCATTGATGCTAGGCTGCGCTTGGATTAGACTGGCTATGCTGGGCCGTAGTTGACAGTTGCCGCGTTAGCACTGCTGAGGCGATGGGGTGCATAAAAGGAGAGGGAGAGTTTGTTAAGGCAAGTGCCTTTTCAGTGAGTGAGCATGGGCGTTTAGGAAAGCTATGATTGTGGCTTTGGAAGGGTGAATTATATTTTCCAGTGTTTGATCTCCAATAAAGTGTACAATGCATTGTTGTACGTTGTAGTTGCAATGCATCGTAGTATTAAGAGAATTGCACACCTATAATGCAGGAGCGTGGGACTGCAACAATGAAATGAACTACACAAGACACTTGATTCTTGCGTGGCATGCAATGTGTTGTTTTTCTAGAGCTCATTACACAATTCGTACAGCTGTTGAAAGTGAAAGACTCCTATTCATTCTTGGTTCCCTCATATGTGCATTTATTTCTGCATATAAAATAGAGCGAACTACAGCATGCGTTGAAAACTGATGATAGGAGACACATTTTTGCGTGGCTTTTGTGTTATTAATTACATTTCTTTTTATCGTGCTATTCAGAGTGAAATAACAAATCTGTTACGATTGGCACTGACATGCAGTTGTGTGTTGTGAATATAAGTATGAATTTTTTTGTATACACATGGCTAATTGTAGCGCACGGAAGATAGCATATTGGACTGTTCGACACTGACTTCATACAGTGTGGCGCTTATATGTTGAACATATTAAAGCTGCTTGCAGTTCGTAAAATTCGCCAAATGTGTTTCAGAATCAGCCACGTGATGCTAAAAATATTTAGAATCGGTTCCAGAGACCAGAAAACATATTTATGACACAAGATGCTATTACTGCAGTTTCTGCAACGATGTGCCGTGAAGCCACCACACACAAAAAAACTGTTTTGGACATAAGCAACGACGAGTGAAAGAACATCGCTTGTTGCCCAGTCTCAGCCAGCAGTGTTATGGAAAACATGCACACAAAGGCAGCCGCAGATATCGACCAGATTTGTTGCACAAAGTAAAACACTTTATCATGTGACTTAAAAAGTGTCTGCAGCACAGAACTCGCCTGAAAACTTTGCTTGTCAGTATTCCCCATTCAAACAGTTCTAAGCAGAAACCAATCAATTCTGAACGTTACTTTCGGAATTCTCATTACTTTTCTCGCAATTTTTCAAAAATTTTGTGTGCTCCTGGAGCGCAGACCTGGCCCAAAAGCTCGCGCTGCACTCACTGCTGCCGCCGGCCGGCGGGCGCCAAGGAGAAAAAGCGTGTCGTGCGCAGCGCTCGCCGCCGCCGCGCGAGTAGAATCGAGGAGGAAAGCGCGGCGCGGAGAAGAATGTCGCTACTTTCAAATTATCCAGGGACTTTAGGAGTGCCTGACTAGACATGCCACCTAGTGTCTATCCTTTTCTGTACATATAACAATAAATGTTTCACACCATCACCAACTCTTCCCCTACGTACAAATTTTGTTTCTGCATTAAAGTTGTACTTGACTTGGCGATCGCTGATGATCATGATCTTCTCTTTGTATCGGGTGGTCACACTGAATGTGTCCTAGACTACACATCAGTTTAAGAAACACATATATAAAAAAGGTGACCGCACAGTCACAGTGTGGAGAGGATGTTCGTCCTCACACTAGTTCATATTTTCATGTGGCGCCATCTATCGGTTCTTTCTACAGCAGTGTTGTGATGTATTACTCTTTTTCATTTCCCCTGTGGCATTGACAAACGCCTGCCATGAGTCAAAAGAGATCAGGACCTCTCACTTACTTCTTTACTTCAATGCCAAAAAAGTAGAATTATAATGGTTATAACTTATTTAACGCATGTTTTACCAGTCAGGTATGCCTGCAAGAAATTAATATCTCATCCTGACACCAAATATGTTTATATCTAAGCCTCTGAAAAATTCAGACATATTTTGATGCTGGTCTCGCACACATCAAATCCGTGAGAGCGAAAACACGAAAACCACGGCAACGATACGGAAAACCCAACTTCCAGCCGGCGTGTGCAGTCATCGCGATAATTCCACTGTATGTGTCATCTCAACATTGAGGACAATCAAAATCTATGGAAACATACAGGCAGTCCTGAGGAGGATGAAATAGTGATCTGTCCCCTGAATTCTCGCCAAAGAGTAAAACATACCAGACTCACGATCTACTGTCAAAGTGCCGACGGAGCCACCAAAAAAAAGCTGACGCGTTTGTATTCGGCGAGCAATTTTTTGCAATCCGACGTCTTCAATGAACATATTGGAACCAGTCCCGAACGTCGAAAGCCTCTTGGCACTTTCACAACCAAACGTGATGCTCTTGACGGCGACTCTTCTCAGGTCCCCATCGATAAGTCATAATAAAAAAAACACAGCACCGTAAATCCCCCACTAACCGCCAGAGCATGGCTCCTCGGCAAATCCAAGCACAGCCAAGGGAAACGAAAAATGCAGCAACTCATTACCCCAAGAAAGCTGGTTGTCAGCCTCATGCGAGCGACGAGACCAACGTTCTTGAGAGTGAGCGACGGAAGCCAAAAGGGAGGACTCACTTCCTGTATATATTCGTGTGATCGAACCGCTTTCAAATAGCACCACCACAACCAGAACACCCGCTGCGCTCGTGTACACGTCCTTTGCGATCTTTGGTTGGGACAAGACAAGCGCGGCGGAGCGTCTAGAACGGGAAGCACAGGTATTTCCATGACCACGCGGACTGCAGTCAAGCTCCAGTGAAACCAGCCAGCGTGCTTGAAGGGCCCACGGGCCCGTCCCTTGAAAACCGCGATCGAAAATGGACAAGGGTAACTGACATTTTGAAACAAAGGGTCTATTGACCCTCCAGTTTTGATAAGCCCACAGATGCTCGACAGAACCAGCCGCAGCGATGTGGTACCGTTATCATAACCACAACGCCTAACGACCCCATTGATGCTAGGCTGCGCATGGATTACAGACTGGCTATGCTGGGTCGTGGTTGACAGTTGCCACGTTAGCACTGCTGAGGCAATGGGGTGCATAAAAAGAGAGGGAGAGTTTGTTAAGGGAGGTGCCTTTTCAGTGAGTGAGCATGAGCGTTTAGGAAAGCTATGATTGTGGCTTTGGAAGGGTGAATTATATTTTTCAGTGTTTGATCTCCAATAAAGTGTACAATGCATTGTTGTACGTTGTAGTTGCAATGCATCGTAGTATTAAGAGAATTGCACACCTATTATGCAGGAGCGTGGGACTGCAACAATGAAATGAACTACACAAGACACTTGATTCTTGTGTGGCATGCAATGTGTTGTTTTTCTAGAGCTCATTACACAAATCGTACAGCTATTGAAAGTCAAAGACTCCCATTCGTTCTTGGTTCCCTCAGATGTGCATTTATTTCTGCATATAAAATAGAGCGAACTACAGCATGCGTTTAAAACTGATGATAGGAGACTCATTTTTGCGTGGCTTGTGTGTTATTGATTACATTTCTTTTTATCGTGCTATTCAGAGTGAAATAACAAATCTGTTACAATTGGCACTGACATGCAGTCGTGTGTTGTGAATGTAAGTATGAATTTTTTTGTATACACATGGCTAATTGTAGCGCACGGAAGATAGCATATTGGACACTTCGACATTGACTTCATACAGTGTGGCGCTTATATGTTGAACATATTAAAGCTGCTTGCAGTTCGTAAATTTCGGCAAATGTGTTTCAGAATCAGCCACATGATGCTAAAAATATTTAGAATCGATTCCAGTAACCAGAAAGCATATTTATGACACAAGATGTATTACTGCAGTTTCTGCAACGATGTGCCGTGAAGCCACCACACACAAAAAAAAACTGTTTTGGACATAAGCAACGACGGCTGAAAGAACATCGCTTGTTGCCCAGTCTCAGCCAGCAGTGTTATGGAAAACATGCGCACAAAGGCAGCCGCAGACGTCGACTAGATTAGTTGCACAAAGTAAAACACTTCATCATGTGACTTAAAAAGTGTCTGCAGCACAGAACTCGCCTGAAAACTTTGCTTGTCAGTATTCCCCATTCAAACAGTTCTAAGAAGAAACCAATCAATTCATGAACGTTACTTTCGGCATTCTCAATGCTTTTCTGGCAATTTTTCAAAAATGTTGAGTGCTCCTGGAGCGCAGACCTGGCCCAAAAACTCGCGCTGCACTCACTGCTGCCGCCGGCCGGCGGGCGCCAAGGAGAAAAAGCGTGTCGTGCGCAGCGCTCGCCGCCGCCGCGCGAGTAGAATCGAGGAGGAAAGCGCGGCGCGGAGGAGAATGTCGCTACTTTCAAATTATCAAAAGACTTTAGGAGTGCCTGACTAGACATGCCACCTAGTGTCTATCCTTTTCTGTACATATAACAATAAATGTTTCACACCATCACCAACTCTTCCCCTACGTACAAATTTTGTTTCTGCATTAAAGTTGTACTTGATTGACTTGGCGATCGCTGATGATGATGATGATTATGATGATGATGATGATGATGGGGATCTTCTCTTTGTATCGGGTGGTCCCATTGCATGTGTCCTAGTCTACACATCAGTTTAAGAAACATATATATAAAAAGGTGACCGCACAGTCACAGTGTGGAGCAGGATGTTCGTCCTCACACTAGTTCACATTTTCACGTGGCGCCATCTGTCGGTTCTTTCTACTGCAGTGTTGTGATGTATTACTCTTTTTCATTTCCCCTGTGGCATTGACAAACGCCTGCCCTGAGTCAAAAGAGATCAGGACCTCTCACTTACTTCTTTACTTCAATGCCAAAAAAGTAGAACTATAATGGTTATAACTTATTTAAAGCATGTTTTACCAGTCAGGTATGCCTGCAAGACATTAATATCTCATCCTGACACCAAATCTGTTTATTTCTGAGCCTCAGAAAAATTCAGACATATTTTGATGCTGGTCTCACACACATCAAATCCGTGACAGCGAAAACCCGAAAACCACGACAACGATACGGAATACCCAACTTCCAGCCGGCGTGTGCAGTCATCGCGATAATTACACTGTGAGTATGTGTCATCTCAACATTGAGGACAATCAAAATCGATGGAAACATGCAAGCACTCCTGCGGAGGATGAAATAGTGATCTGTCCCCTGAATTCTCGCCAAAGAGTAAAACATACCAGACTCACGATCTACTTTTCAAAGTGCCGACGGAGCCACCCGAAAAAGCTGCCGCGTTTGTATTCGGCGAGCAATTTTGTGCAGTCCGACGTCTTCAATGAACATACTGGAACCAGTCCCGAACGTCGAAAGCCTCTTGGCACTTTCACAACCAAACGTGATGCTCTTGACGGCGACTCTTCTCAGGTCCGCATCGATAAGTCATAATCAAAACAACCAAGCACCGTACAATCCCCCACTAACCGCCAGAGCATGGCTGCTCGGCCAATCTAAGCACAGCCAGGGGACACGAAAAATGCAGCAACTCTTTACCCCAAGAAAGCTGGCTGCCAGCCTCATGCGAGCGACAAGACCAACGTTCTTGAGAGTGAGCGACGAAAGCCAAAAGGGAGGACTCACTTCCTGTATATATTCGTGTGATCGAACCGCTTTCAAATAGCACCACCACAACCAGAACACCCGCTGCGCTCGTGTACACGTCCTTTGCTATCTTTGGTTGGGACAAGACAAGCACGGCGGAGCGTCTAGAACGGGAAGCACAGGGATTTGCATGACCACGCGGACCGCAGGCAGGCTCCAGAAACACCAGCCTGCGTGCTTGAAGGGCCCACGGGCCCGTCCCTTGAAAGCCGCGATCGAAAATGGACAAGGGTAACTGACATTTTGAAACGAAGGGTCCAGGGACACTCCAGTTTTGATAAGCCCACAGATGCTCGACAGAACCAGCCGCAGCGATGTGGTACCGTTATCATAACCACAACGCCCAACGACCCCATTGATGCTAGGCTGCGCATGGATTACAGACTGGCTATGCTGGGTCGTGGTTGACAGTTGCCGCGTTAGCACTGCTGAGGCGACGGGGTGCATAAAAGGAGAGGGAGAGTTTGTCAAGGGAAGTGCCTTTTCAGTAAGTGAGCATGGGCGTTTAGGAAAGCTATGATTGTGGCTTTGGAAGGGTGAATTATATTTTTCAGTGTTTGATCTCCAATAAAGTGTACAATGCATTGTTGTACGTTGTAGTTGCAATGCATCGTAGTGTTAAGAGAATTGCACACCTATTATGCAGGAGCGTGGGACTGCAACAATGAAATGAACTACACAATACACTTGATTCTTGCGTGGCATGCAATGTGTTGTTTTTCTAGAGCTCATTACACAATTCGAACTGCACTTGAAAGTGAGACTCCTATTCATTCTTGGCTCCCTCATATGTGCATTTATTTCTGCATATAAAATAGAGCGAACTACAGCATGCGTTGAAAACTGATGATAGGAGACTCATTTTTGCGTGGCTTGTGTGTTATTGTTTACATTCCTTTTAATCGTGCTATTCAGAGTGAAATAACAAATCTGTTAAATTGGCACTGACATGCAGTTGTGTGTTGTGAATATAAGTATGAATTTTTTTGTATACACATGGCTAATTGTAGCGCACGGAAGATAGCATATTGGACTGTTCGACACTGACTTCATACAGTGTGGCGCTTATATGTTGAACATATTAAAGCTGCTTGCAGTTCGTAAATTTCGGCAAATGTGTTTCAGAATCAGCCACATGATGCTAAAAATATTTAGAATCGATTCCAGAAACCAGAAAGCATATTTATGACACAAGATGCTATTACTGCAGTTTCTGAAACGATGTGCCGTGAAGCCACCACACACAAAAAACTGTTTTGGGCATAAGCAACGACGGCTGACAGAACATATCTTGTTGTCCAGTCTCAGCCAGCAGTGTTATGGAAGACATGCACACAAACGCAGCCGCACACGTCAACTAAATTAGGTGCACAAAGTAAAGCACTTTATCATTCGATTTAAAGGGGTCTGCCGCACAGAACTCGCCCGAAAGCTTTGCTTATCAGTACTCCCCTTCAAACAGTTCTAAGAAGAAACCAATAAATTCATGAACGTTACTTTCGGCATTCTCAATGCTTTTCTCGATATTTTTCAAAAATTTTGTGCGCTCCTGGAGCGCAGACCTGGCCCAAAAGCTCGCGCTTCACTCACTGCTGCCGCCGGCCGGCGGGCGTCAAGGAGAAAAAGCGTGTCGTGCGCAGCGCTCGCCGCCGCCGCGCGAGGAGAATCGAGGAGGAAAGCGCGGCGCGGAGGAGAGTGTCGCTACTTTCAAATGATCAAGGGACTTTAGGAGTGCCTGACTGGGCATGCCACCTAGTGTCTATCCTTTTCTGTACATATAACAATAAATGTTTCACACCATCATCAACTCTTACCCTACCTACACCTTTTGTTTATGCATTAAAGTTGTACTTGACTTGGCGATCGCTGATGATCATGATCTTCTCTTTGTATCGGGTGGTCACATTGAATGTGTCCTAGTCTGCATATCAGTTTAAGAAACACATATATAAAAAAGGTGACCGCACAGTCACAGTGTGGAGCAGGATGTTCGTCCTCACTCTAGTTCACATTTTCATGTGGCGCCATCTATCGATTCTTTCTACTGCAGTGTTGTGATGTATTACTCTTTTTCATTTCCCCTGTGGCATTGACAAACGCCTGCCCTGAGTCGAAAGAGATAAGGACCTCTCACTTACTTCTTTAATTCAATGCCAAAAAAGTAGAATTATAATGCTTATAACTTATTTAAAGCATGTTTTACCAGTCAGGTATCCC
The DNA here is from genome assembly GCF_055883805.1 of Amblyomma maculatum. Taxonomy (NCBI): domain Eukaryota; kingdom Metazoa; phylum Arthropoda; class Arachnida; order Ixodida; family Ixodidae; genus Amblyomma; species Amblyomma maculatum. Next base: position 21,823,452 of record NW_028146738.1, read on the forward strand.
TGCAAGAAATAATATCTCATCCTGACACCAAATCTGTTTATATCTAAGCCTCTGAAAAAATTGAGACATATTTTGATGCTGGTCCCGCACACATCAAATCCGTGAGAGCGAAAACCCGAAAACCACGAAAACGATACGGAAAACCCAACTTCCAGCCGGCGTGTGCAGTCATCGCGATAATTCCACTGTATGTGTCATCTCAACATTGAGGACAATCAAAATCGATGGAAGCATACAGGCAGTCCTGTGGAGGATGAAATAGTGATCTGTCCCCTGAATTCTCGCCAAAGAGTAAAACATACCAGACTCACGATCTACTTGTCAAAGTGCCGACGGAGCCACCCGAAAAAACTGACGCGTTTGTATTCGGCGAGCAATTTTGTGCAATCCGACGTCTTCAATGAACATATTGGAACCAGTCCCGAACGTCGAAAGCCTCTTGGCACTTTCACAACCAAACGTGATGCTCTTGACGGCGACTCTTCTCAGGTTCCCATCGATAAGTCATAATCAAAACAACCCAGCACCGTAGAATCCCCCACTAACCGCCAGAGCATGGCTGCTCGGCCAATCCAAGCACAGCCAAGGGACACGAAAAATGCAGCAACTCATTACCCCAAGAAAGCTAGTTGCCAGCCTCATGCGAGCGACGAGACCAACGTTCTTGAGAGTGAGCGACGGAAGCCAAAAGGAAGGAATCACTTCCTGTATATATTCGTGTGATCGAACCGCTTTCAAATAGCACCACCACAACCAGAACACCCGCTGCGCTCGTGTACATGTCCTTTGCGATCTTTGCTTGGGACAAGACAAGCACGGTGGAGCGTCTAGAACGGGAAGCACAGGGATTTGCATGACCACGTGGACCGCAGTCAAGCTCCAGAAACACCAGCCAGTGTGCTTGAAGGGCCCACGGGCCCGTCCCTTGAAAGCCGCGATCGAAAATGGACAAGGGTAACTGACATTTTGAAACGAAGGGTCCAGGGACACTCCAGTTTTGATAAGCCCACAGATGCTCGACAGAACCAGCCGCAGCGATGTGGTACCGTTATCATAACCACAACGCCCAACGACCCCATTGATGCTAGGCTGCGCATGTATTACAGACTGGCTATGCTGGGTCGTGGTTGACAGTTGCCGCGTTAGCACTGCTGAGGCGACGGGGTGCATAAAAGGAGAGGGAGAGTTTGTTAAGGGAAGTGCCTTTTCAGTAAGTGAGCATGGGCGTTTAGGAAAGCTATGATTGTGGCTTTGGAAGGGTGAATTATATTTTTCAGTGTTTGATCTCCAATAAAGTGTACAATGCATTTTTGTACGTTGTAGTTGCAATGCATCGTAGTGTTAAGAGAATTGCACACCTATTATGCAGGAGCGTGGGACTGCAACAATGAAATGAACTACACAAGACACTTGATTCTTGCGTGGCATGATATGTGTTGTTTTTCTAGAGCTCATTACACAATTCGAACAGCTCTTGAAAATGAAACTCCTATTCATTCTTGGCTCCCTCATATGTGCATTTATTTCTGCATATAAAATAGAGCGAACTACAGCATGCGTTGAAAACTGATGATAGGAGACTCATTTTTGCGTGGCTTGTGTGTTATTGTTTACACTCCTTTTAATCGTGCTATTCAGAGTGAAATAACAAATCTGTTAAATTGGCACTGACATGAAGTTGTGTGTTGTGAATATAAGTATGAATTTTTTTGTATACACATGGCTAATTGTAGCGCACGGAAGATAGCATATTGGACTGTTCGACACTGACTTCATACAGTGTGGCGCTTATATGTTGAACATATTAAAGCTGCTTGCAGTTCGTAAAATTCGGCAAATGTGTTTCAGAATCAGCCACGTGATGCTAAAAATATTTAGAATCGATTCCAGAATCCAGAAAGCATATTTATGACACAAGATGTTATTACTGAGGTTTCTGCAACGATGTGCCGTGAAGCCACCACACACAAAAAAAAACTGTTTTGGACATAAGCAATGACGGCTGAAAGAACATCGCTTGTTGCCCAGTCTCAGCCAGCAGTGTTATGGAAGACATGCACACAAAGGCAGCCGCAGACGTCAACTAGATTAGGTGCACAAAGTAAAACACTTTATCATGCGACTTAAAAAGTGTCTGCAGCACAGAACTCGCCCGAAAACTTTGCTTATCAGTAGTCCCCTTCAAACAATTCTAAGAAGAAACCAATAAATTCATGAACGTTACTTTAGGCATTCTCAATGCTTTTCTCGCAATTTTTCAAAAATTTTGTGCGCTCCTGGAGCGCAGACCTGGCCCAAAATCTCGCGCTTCACTCACTGCTGCCGCCGGCCGGCGAGCGCCAAGGAGAAAAAGCGTGTCGTGCGCAGCGCTCGCCGCCGCCGCGCGAGGAGAATCGAGGAGGAAAGCGCGGCGCGGAGGAGAGTGTCGCTACTTTCAAATTATCAAGGGACTTTAGGAGTGCCTGACTGGGCATGCCACCTAGTATCTATCCTTTTCTGTACATATAACAATAAATGTTTCACACCATCACCAACTCTTACCCTACCTACACCTTTTGTGTCTGCATTAAAGTTGTACTTGACTTGGCGATTGCTGATGATCATGATCTTCTCTTTGTATCGGGTGGTCACATTGAATGTGTCCTAGTCTGCATATCAGTTTAAGAAACACATATATAAAAAAGGTGACCGCACAGTCACAGTGTGGAGCAGCATGTTCGTCCTCACTCTAGTTCACATTTTCATGTGGCGCCATCTATCGATTCTTTCTACTGTAGTGTTGTGATGTATTACTCTTTTTCATTTCCGCTGTGGCATTGACAAACGCCTGCCCTGAGTCGAAAGAGATCAGGACCTCTCACTTACTTCTTTACTTCAATGCCAAAAATGTAGAATTATAATGCTTATAACTTATTTAAAGCATGTTTTACCAGTCAGGTATGCCTGCAAGAAATTAATATCTCAAATTGACACCAAATCTGTCTATTTCTGAGCCTCTGAAAAATTCAGACATATTTTGATGCTGGTCTCGCACACATCAAATCCGTGAGAGCGAAAACCCGAAAACCACGACAACGATACGGAAAACACAACTTCCAGCCGGCGTTGGCAGTCATCGCGATAATTCCACTGTATGTGTCATCTCAACATTGAGGACAATCAAAATCGATGAAAAGATACAGGCAGTCCTGTGGAGGATGAAATAGTGATCTGTCCCCTGAATTCTCCCCAAAGAGTAAAACATACCGGACTCACGATCTACTTGTGAAAGTGCCGACGGAGCCATCCGAAAAAACTGACGCGTTTGCATTCGACGAGCAATTTTGTGCAATCCGACGTCTTCAATGAACATATTGGAACCAGTCCCGAACGTCGAAAGCCTCTTGGCACTTTCACAACCAAACGTGATGCTCTTGACGGCGACTCTTCTCAGGTCCCCATCGATAAGTCATAATCAAAACAACCCAGCACCGTAGAATCCCCCACTAACCGCCAGAGCATGGCTGCTCGGCCAATCCAAGCACAGCCAAGGGACACGAAAAATGCAGCAACTCATTACCCCAAGAAAGCTAGTTGCCAGCTTCATGCGAGCGACGAGACCAACGTTCTTGAGAGTGAGCGACGGAAGCCAAAAGGAAGGAATCACTTCCTGTATATATTCGTGTGATCGAACCGCTTTCAAATAGCACCACCACAACCAGAACACCCGCTGCGCTCGTGTACATGTCCTTTGCGATCTTTGCTTGGGACAAGACAAGCACGGTGGAGCGTCTAGAATGGGAAGCACAGGGATTTGCATGACCACGTGGACCGCAGTCAAGCTCCAGAAACACCAGCCAGCGTGCTTGAAGGGCCCACGGGCCCGTCCCTTGAAAGCCGCGATCGAAAATGGACAAGGGTAACTGACATTTTGAAACGAAGTGTCCAGGGACACTCCAGTTTTGATAAGCCCACAGATGCTCGACAGAACCAGCCGCAGCGATGTGGTACCATTATCATAACCACAACGCCCAACGACCCCATTGATGCTACGCTGCTCATGGATTACAGACTGGCTATGCTGGGTCGTGGTTGACAGTTGCCGCGTTAGCACTGCTGAGGCGATGGGGTGCATAAAAGGAGAGGGAGAGTTTGTTAAGGGAAGTGCGTTTTCAGTAAGTGAGCATGGGCGTTTAGGAAAGCTATGATTGTGGCTCTGGAAGAGTGAATTATATTTTTCAGTGTTTTTGGTCTCCAATAAAGTGTACAATGCATTGTTGTACGTTGCAGTTGCAATGCATCGTAGTATTAAGAGAATTGCACACCTATTATGCAGGAGCGTGGGACTGCAACAATGAAATGAACTACACAAGACACTTGATTCTTGCGTGGCATGCAATGTGTTGTTTTTCTAGAGCTCATTACACAATTCGTACAGCTGTTGAAAGTGAAAGACTCCTATTCATTCTTGGTTCCCTCATATGTGCATTTATTTCTGCATATAAAATAGAGCGAACTACAGCATGCGTTGAAAACTGATTATAGGAGACTCATTTTTGCGTGGCTTGCGTGTTATTGATTACATTTCTTTTTATCGTGCTATTCAGAGTGAAATAACAAATCTGTTACAGTTGGCACTGACATGCAGTTGTGTGTTGTGAATATAAGTATGAATTTTTTTGTATATACATGGCTAATTGTAGCGCACGGAAGATAGCATATTGGACTGTTCGACACTGACTTCATACAGTGTGGCGCTTATATGTTGAACATATTAAAGCTGCTTGCAGTTCATAAATTTCGGCAAATGTGTTTCAGAATCAGCCAAATGATGCTAAAAATATTTAGAATCGATTGCAGAAACCAGAAAGCATATTTATGACACAAGATGTTATTACTGAGGTTTCTGCAACGATGTGCCGTGAAGCCACCACACACAAAAAAAACTGTTTTGGACATAAGCAACGACGGCTGAAAGAACATCGCTTGTTGCCCAGTCTCAGCCAGCAGTGTTATGGAAAACATGCGCACAAAGGCAGCCGCAGACGTCGACTAGATTAGTTGCACAAAGTAAAACACTTCATCATGTGACTTAAAAAGTGTCTGCAGCACAGAACTCGCCTGAAAACTTTGCTTGTCAGTATTCCCCATTCAAACAGTTCTAAGAAGAAACCAATCAATTCATGAACGTTACTTTCGGCATTCTCAATGCTTTTCTGGCAATTTTTCAAAAATGTTGAGTGCTCCTCGAGCGCAGACCCGGCCCAAAAGCTCGCGCTGCACTCACTGCTGCCGCCGGCCGGCGGGCGCCAAGGAGAAAAAGCGTGTCGTGCGCAGCGCTCGCCGCCGCCACGCGAGTAGAATCGAGGAGGAAAGCGCGGCGCGGAGGAGAATGTCGCTACTTTCAAATTATCAAGGGACTTTAGGAGTGCCTGACTAGACATGCCACCTAGCGTCTATTCTTTTCTGTACATATAACAATAAATGTTTCACACCATCACCAACTCTTCCCCTACGTACAAATTTTGTTTCTGCATTAAAGTTGTACTTGATTGACTTGGCGATCGCTGATGATGATGATGATGATGATGATGATGATGATGATGATGATGATGATGATGATGATGATGGGGATCTTCTCTTTGTATCGGGTGGTCCCATTGCATGTGTCCTAGTCTACACATCAGTTTAAGAAACATATATATGAAAAGGTGACCGCACAGTCACAGTGTGGAGCAGGATGTTCGTCCTCACACTAGTTCACATTTTCATGTGGCGCCATCTGTCGGTTCTTTCTACTGCAGTGTTGTGATGTATTACTCTTTTTCATTTCCCCTGTGGCATTGACAAACGCCTGCCCTGAGTCAAAAGAGATCAGGACCTCTCACTTACATCTTTACTTCAATGCCAAAAAAGTAGAACTATAATGGTTATAACTTATTTGAAGCATGTTTTACCAGTCAGGTATGCCTGCAAGACATTAATATCTCATCCTGACACCAAATCTGTTTATTTCTGAGCCTCTGAAAAATTCAGACATATTTTGATGCTGGTCTCACACATCAAATCCGTGACAGCGAAAACCCGAAAACCACGACAACGATACGGAATACCCAACTTCCAGCCGGCGTGTGCAGTCATCGCGATAATACACTGTGAGTATGTGTCATCTCAACATTGAGGACAATCAAAATCGATGGAAACATGCAAGCACTCCTGCGGAGGATGAAATAGTGATCTGTCCCCTGAATTCTCGCCAAAGAGTAAAACATACCAGACTCACGATCTACTTTTCAAAGTGCCGACGGAGCCACCCGAAAAAGCTGCCGCGTTTGTATTCGGCGAGCAATTTTGTGCAGTCCGACGTCTTCAATGAACATACTGGAACCAGTCCCGAACGTCGAAAGCCTCTTGGCACTTTCACAACCAAACGTGATGCTCTTGACGGCGACTCTTCTCAGGTCCCCATCGATAAGTCATAATCAAAACAACCAAGCACCGTACAATCCCCCACTAACCGCCAGAGCAGGGCTGCTCGGCCAATCCAAGCACAGCCAGGGGACACGAAAAATGCAGCAACCCTTTACCCCAAGAAAGCTGGCTACCAGCCTCATGCGAGCGACAAGACCAACGTTCTTGAGAGTGAGCGACGAAAGCCAAAAGGGAGGACTCACTTCCTGTATATATTCGTGTGATCGAACCGCTTTCAAATAGCACCGCCACAACCAGAACACCCGCTGCGCTCGTGTACACGTCCTTTGCTATCATTGGTTGGGACAAGACAAGCACGGCGGAGCGTCTAGAACGGGAAGCACAGGGATTTGCATGACCACGCGGACCGCAGGCAAGCTCCAGTGACACCAGCCAGCGCCCTTGAAGGGCCCACGGGCCCGTCCCTTGAAAGCCGCGATCGAAAATGGTCAAGGGTAACTGACATTTTGAAACGAAGGGTCCAGGGACCCTCCAGTTTTGATAAGCCCACAGATGCTCGACAGAACCAGCCGCAGCGATGTGGTACCGTTATCATAACCACAACGCCCAACGAGCTCATTGATGATAGGCTGCGCATGGATTACAGACTGGCTATGCTGGGTCGTGGTTGACAGTTGCCGCGTTAGCACTGCTGAGGCGATGGGGTGCAAAAAAGGAAAGTGAGAGTTTGTTAAGGGAAGTGCCTTTTCAGTGAGTGAGCATGGGCGTTTAGGAAAGCTATGATTGTGGCTTTGGAAGGGTGAAATATATTTTCAGTGTTTGATCTCCATTAAAGTGTACAATGCATTGTTGTACGTTGTAGTTGCAATGCATCGTAGTATTAAGAGAATTGCACACCTATTATGCAGGAGCGTGGGACTACAACAATGAAATGAACTACACAAGACACTTGATTCTTGCGTGGCATGCAGTGTCTTCTTTTTCTAGAGCTCATTACACAATTCGTACAGTTGTTGAAGGTAAAAGACTCCTATTCATTCTAGGTTCCCTCATATGCGCATTTATTTCTGCATATAAAATAGAGCGAACTACAGCATGCGTTGAAAACTGATGAAAGGAGACTCATTTTTGCGTGGCTTGTGTGTTATTGATTACATTTCTTTTTATCGTGCTATTCAGTGAAATAACAAGTCTGTTACAATTGGCACTGACATGCAGCTGTGTGTTGTGAATGTAAGTATGAATTTTTTTGTATACACATGGCTAATTGTAGCGCACGGAAGATAGCATATTGGAATCTTCGACACTGGCTTCATACAGTGTGGCGCTTATATGTTGAACATATTAAAGCTGCTTGCAGTTCGTAAATTTCGGCAAATGTGTTTCAGAATCAGCCACATGATGCTAAAAATATTTAGAATCGATTCCAGAAACCAGAAAGCATATTTATGACACAAGATGCTATTACTGCAGTTTCTGAAACGATGTGCCGTGAAGCCACCACACACAAAAAAACTGTTTTGGGCATAAGCAACGACGGCTGACAGAACATCTCTTGTTGTCCATTCTCAGCCAGCAGTGTTATGGAAGACGTGCACACAAACGCAGCCGCAGACGTCAACTAAATTAGGTGCACAAAGTAAAACACTTTATCATTCGATTTAAAGGGGTCTGCCGCACAGAACTCGCCCGAAAGCTTTGCTTATCAGTACTCCCCTTCAAACAGTTCTAAGAAGAAACCAATAAATTCATGAACGTTACTTTCGGCATTCTCAATGCTTTTCTCACAATTTTTCAAAAATTTTGTGCGCTCCTGGAGCGCAGACCTGGCCCAAAAGCTCGCGCTTCACTCACTGCTGCCGCCGGCCGGCGGGCGTCAAGGAGAAAAAGCGTGTCGTGCGCAGCGCTCGCCGCCGCCGCGCGAGGAGAATCGAGGAGGAAAGCGCGGCGCGGAGGAGAGTGTCGCTACTTTCAAATGATCAAGTGACTTTAGGAGTGCCTGACTGGGCATGCCACCTCGTGTCTATCCTTTTCTGTACATATAACAATAAATGTTTCACACCATCACCAACTCTTACCCTACCTACACCTTTTGTTTATGCATTAAAGTTGCACTTGACTTGGCGATCGCTGATGATCATGATCTTCTCTTTGTATCGGGTGGTCACATTGAATGTGTCCTAGTCTGCATATCAGTTTAAGAAACACATATATAAAAAAGGTGACCGCACAGTCACAGTGTGGAGCAGGATGTTCGTCCTCACTCTAGTTCACATTTTCATGTGGCGCCATCTATCGATTCTTTCTACTGCAGTGTTATGATGTATTACTCTTTTTCATTTCCCCTGTGGCATTGACAAACGCCTGCCCTGAGTCGAAAGAGATCAGGACCTCTCACTTACTTCTTTAATTCAATGCCCAAAAAGTAGAATTATAATGCTTATAACTTATTTAAAGCATGTTTTACCAGTCAGGTATCCCTGCAAGAAATAATATCTCATCCTGACACCAAATCTGTTTATATCTAAGCCTCTGAAAAATTGAGACATATTTTGATGTTGGTCCCGCACACATCAAATCCGTGAGAGCGAAAACCCGAAAACCACGACAACGATACGGAAAACACAACTTCCAGCCGGCGTTGGCAGTCATCGCGATAATTCCACTGTATGTGTCATCTCAACATTGAGGACAATGAAAATCGATGGAAAGATACAGGCAGTTCTGTGGAGGATGAAATAGTGATCTGTCCCCTGAATTCTCCCCAAAGAGTAAAACATACCGGACTCACGATCTACTTGTGAAAGTGCCGACGGAGCCATCCGAAAAAACTGACGCGTTTGCATTCGACGAGCAATTTTGTGCAATCCGACGTCTTCAATGAACATATTGGAACCAGTCCCGAACGTCGAAAGCCTCTTGGCACTTTCACAACCAAACGTGATGCTCTTGACGGCGACTCTTCTCAGGTCCCCATCGATAAGTCATAATCAAAACAACCCAGCACCGTAGAATCCCCCACTGACCGCCAGAGCATGGCTGCTCGGCCAATCCAAGCACAGCCAAGGGACACGAAAAATGCAGCAACTCATTACCCCAAGAAAGCTAGTTGCCAGCCTCATGCGAGCGACGAGACCAACGTTCTTGTGAGTGAGCGACGGAAGCCAAAAGGAAGGAATCACTTCCTGTATATATTCGTGTGATCGAACCGCTTTCAAATAGCACCACCACAACCAGAACACCCGCTGCGCTCGTGTACATGTCCTTTGCGATATTTGCTTGGGACAAGACAAGCACGGTGGAGCGTCTAGAACGGGAAGCACAGGGATTTGCATGACCACGTGGACCGCAGTCAAGCTCCAGAAACACCAGCCAGCGTGCTTGAAGGGCCCACGGGCCCGTCCCTTGAAAGCCGCGATCGAAAATGGACAAGGGTAACTGACATTTTGAAACGAAGTGTCCAGGGACACTCCAGTTTTGATAAGCCCACAGATGCTCGACAGAACCAGCCGCAGCGATGTGGTACCATTATCATAACCACAACGCCCAACGACCCCATTGATGCTACGCTGCTCATGGATTACAGACTGGCTATGCTGGGTCGTGGTTGACAGTTTCCGCGTTAGCACTGCTGAGGCGACGGGGTGCATAAAAGGAGAGGGAAAGTTTGTCAAGGGAAGTGCCTTTTCAGTAAGTGAGCATGGGCGTTTAGGAAAGCTATGATTGTGGCTTTGGAAGGGTGAATTATATTTTTCAGTGTTTGATCTCCAATAAAGTGTACAATGCATTGTTGTACGTTGTAGTTGCAATGCATCGTAGTGTTAAGAGAATTGCACACCTATTATGCAGGAGCGTGGGACTGCAACAATGAAATGAACTACACAATACACTTGATTCTTGCGTGGCATGCAATGTGTTGTTTTTCTAGAGCTCATTACACAATTCGAACAGCTCTTGAAAGTGAGACTCCTATTCATTCTTGGCTCCCTCATATGTGCATTTATTTCTGCATATACAATAGAGCGAACTACAGCATGCGTTGAAAACTGATGAAAGGAGACTCATTTTTGCGTGGCTTGTGTGTTATTGATTACATTTCTTTTTATCGTGCTATTCAGTGAAATAACAAGTCTGTTACAATTGGCACTGACATGCAGCTGTGTGTTGTGAATGTAAGTATGAATTTTTTTGTATACACATGGCTAATTGTAGCGCACGGAAGATAGCATATTGGACTCTTCGACACTGGCTTCATACAGTGTGGCGCTTATATGTTGAACATATTAAAGCTGCTTGCAGTTCGTAAATTTCGGCAAATGTGTTTCAGAATCAGCCACATGATGCTAAAAATATTTAGAATCGATTCCAGAAACCAGAAAGCATATTTATGACACAAGATGCTATTACTGCAGTTTCTGAAACGATGTGCCGTGAAGCCACCACACACAAAAAAACTGTTTTGGGCATAAGCAACGACGGCTGACAGAACATCTCTTGTTGTCCATTCTCAGCCAGCAGTGTTATGGAAGACATGCACACAAACGCAGCCGCAGACGTCAACTAAATTAGGTGCACAAAGTAAAACACTTTATCATTCGATTTAAAGGGGTCTGCCGCACAGAACTCGCCCGAAAGCTTTGCTTATCAGTACTCCCCTTCAAACAGTTCTAAGAAGAAACCAATAAATTCATGAACGTTACTTTCGGCATTCTCAATGCTTTTCTCGCAATTTTTCAAAAATTTTGTGCGCTCCTGGAGCGCAGACCTGGCCCAAAAGCTCGCGCTTCACTCACTGCTGCCGCCGGCCGGCGGGCGTCAAGGAGAAAAAGCGTGTCGTGCGCAGCGCTCGCCGCCGCCGCGCGAGGAGAATCGAGGAGGAAAGCGCGGCGCGGAGGAGAGTGTCGCTACTTTCAAATGATCAAGTGACTTTAGGAGTGCCTGACTGGGCATGCCACCTAGTGTCTATCCTTTTCTGTACATATAACAATAAATGTTTCACACCATCACCAACTCTTACCCTACCTACACCTTTTGTTTATGCATTAAAGTTGCACTTGACTTGGCGATCGCTGATGATCATGATCTTCTCTTTGTATCGGGTGGTCACATTGAATGTGTCCTAGTCTGCATATCAGTTTAAGAAACACATATATAAAAAAGGTGACCGCACAGTCACAGTGTGGAGCAGGATGTTCGTCCTCACTCTAGTTCACATTTTCATGTGGCGCCATCTATCGATTCTTTCTACTGCAGTGTTATGATGTATTACTCTTTTTCATTTCCCCTGTGGCATTGACAAACGCCTGCCCTGAGTCGAAAGAGATCAGGACCTCTCACTTACTTCTTTAATTCAATGCCCAAAAAGTAGAATTATAATGCTTATAACTTATTTAAAGCATGTTTTACCAGTCAGGTATCCCTGCAAGAAATAATATCTCATCCTGACACCAAATCTGTTTATATCTAAGCCTCTGAAAAATTGAGACATATTTTGATGCTGGTCCCGCACACATCAAATCCGTGAGAGCGAAAACCCGAAAACCACGACAACAATACGGAAAACCCAACTTCCAGCCGGCGTTGGCAGTCATCGCGATAATTCCACTCTATGTGTCATCTCAACATTGAGGACAATCAAAATCGATGGAAAGATACAGGCAGTCCTGTGGAGGATGAAATAGTGATCTGTCCCCTGAATTCTCCCCAAAGAGTAAAACATACCGGACTCACGATCTACTTGTGAAAGTGCCGACGGAGCCATCCGAAAAAACTGACGCGTTTGCATTCGACGAGCAATTTTGTGCAATCCGACGTCTTCAATGAACATATTGGAACCAGTCCCGAACGTCGAAAGCCTCTTGGCACTTTCACAACCAAACGTGATGCTCTTGACGGCGACTCTTCTCAGGTCCCCATCGATAAGTCATAATCAAAACAACCCAGCACCGTAGAATCCCCCACTAACCGCCAGAGCATGGCTGCTCGGCCAATCCAAGCACAGGCAAGGGACACGAAAAATGCAGCAACTCATTACCCCAAGAAAGCTAGTTGCCAGCCTCATGCGAGCGACGAGACCAACGTTCTTGTGAGTGAGCGACGGAAGCCAAAAGGAAGGAATCACTTCCTGTATATATTCGTGTGATCGAACCGCTTTCAAATAGCACCACCACAACCAGAACACCCGCTGCGCTCGTGTACATGTCCTTTGCGATCTTTGCTTGGGACAAGACAAGCACGGTGGAGCGTCTAGAACGGGAAGCACAGGGATTTGCATGACCACGTGGACCGCAGTCAAGCTCCAGAAACACCAGCCAGCGTGCTTGAAGGGCCCACGGGCCCGTCCCTTGAAAGCCGCGATCGAAAATGGACAAGGGTAACTGACATTTTGAAACGAAGTGTCCAGGGACACTCCAGTTTTGATAAGCCCACAGATGCTCGACAGAACCAGCCGCAGCGATGTGGTACCATTATCATAACCACAACGCCCAACGACCCCATTGATGCTACGCTGCTCATGGATTACAGACTGGCTATGCTGGGTCGTGGTTGACAGTTTCCGCGTTAGCACTGCTGAGGCGATGGGGTGCATAAAAGGAGAGGGAGAGTTTGTTAAGGGAAGTGCGTTTTCAGTAAGTGAGCATGGGCGTTTAGGAAAGCTATGATTGTGGCTTTGGAAGGGTGAATTATATTTTTCAGTGTTTTTTGGTCTCCAATAAAGTGTACAATGCATTGTTGTACGTTGCAGTTGCAATGCATCGTAGTATTAAGAGAATTGCACACCTATTATGCAGGAGCGTGGGACTGCAACGATGAAATGAACTACACAAGACACTTGATTCTTGCGTGGCATGCAATGTGTTGTTTTTCTAGAGCTCATTACACAATTCGTACAGCTGTTGAAAGTGAAAGACTCCTATTCATTCTTGGTTCCCTCATATGTGCATTTATTTCTGCATATAAAATAGAGCGAACTACAGCATGCGTTGAAAACTGATTATAGGAGACTCATTTTTGCGTGGCTTGTGTGTTATTGATTACATTTCTTTTTATCGTGCTATTCAGAGTGAAATAACAAATCTGTTACAGTTGGCACTGACATGCAGTTGTGTGTTGTGAATATAAGTATGATTTTTTTTGTATATACATGGCTAATTGTAGCGCACGGAAGATAGCATATTGGACTGTTCGACACTGACTTCATACAGTGTGGCGCTTATATGTTGAACATATTAAAGCTGCTGGCAGTTCATAAATTTCGGCAAATGTGTTTCAGAATCAGCCAAATGATGCTAAAAATATTTAGAATCGATTGCAGAAACCAGAAAGCATATTTATGACACAAGATGTTATTACTGAGGTTTCTGCAACGATGTGCCGTGAAGCCACCACACACAAAAAAACTGTTTTGGACATAAGCAACGACGGCTGAAAGAACATCGCTTGTTGCCCAGTCTCAGCCAGCAGTGTTATGGAAAACATGCGCACAAAGGCAGCCGCAGACGTCGACTAGATTTGTTGCACAAAGTAAAACACTTCATCATGTGACTTAAAAAGTGTCTGCAGCACAGAACTCGCCTGAAAACTTTGCTTGTCAGTATTCCCCATTCAAACAGTTCTAAGAAGAAACCAATCAATTCATGAACGTTACTTTCGGCATTCTCAATGCTTTTCTGGCAATTTTTCAAAAATGTTGAGTGCTCCTGGAGCGCAGACCTGGCCCAAAAGCTCGCGCTGCACTCACTGCTGCCGCCGGCCGGCGGGCGCCAAGGAGAAAAAGCGTGTCGTGCGCAGCGCTCGCCGCCGCCGCGCGAGTAGAATCGAGGAGGAAAGCGCGGCGCGGAGGAGAATGTCGCTACTTTCAAATTATCAAGGGACTTTAGGAGTGCCTGACTAGACATGCCACCTAGTGTCTATCCTTTTCTGTACATATAACAATAAATGTTTCACACCATCACCAACTCTTCCCCTACGTACAAATTTTGTTTCTGCATTAAAGTTGTACTTGATTGACTTGGCGATCGATGATGATGATGATGATGGGGATCTTCTCTTTGTATCGGGTGGTCCCATTGCATGTGTCCTAGTCTACACATCAGTTTAAGAAACATATATATAAAAAGGTGACCGCACAGTCACAGTGTGGAGCAGGATGTTCGTCCTCACACTAGTTCACATTTTCATGTGGCGCCATCTGTCGGTTCTTTCTACTGCAGTGTTGTGATGTATTACTCTTTTTCATTTCCCCTGTGGCATTGACAAACGCCTGCCCTGAGTCAAAAGAGATCAGGACCTCTCACTTACTTCTTTACTTCAATGCCAAAAAAGTAGAACTATAATGGTTATAACTTATTTAAAGCATGTTTTACCAGTCAGGTATGCCTGCAAGACATTAATATCTCATCCTGACACCAAATCTGTTTATTTCTGAGCCTCTGAAAAATTCAGACATATTTTGATGCTGGTCTCACACACATCAAATCCGTGACAGCGAAAACCCGAAAACAACGACAACGATACGGAATACCCAACTTCCAGCCGGCGTGTGCAGTCATCGCGATAATTACACTGTGAGTATGTGTCATCTCAACATTGAGGACAATCAAAATCGATGGAAACATGCAAGCACTCCTGCGGAGGATGAAATAGTGATCTTTCCCCTGAATTCTCGCCAAAGAGTAAAACATACCAGACTCACGATCTACTTTTCAAAGTGCCGACGGAGCCACCCGAAAAAGCTGCCGCGTTTGTATTCGGCGAGCAATTTTGTGCAGTCCGACGTCTTCAATGAACATACTGGAACCAGTCCCGAACGTCGAAAGCCTCTTGGCACGTTCACAACCAAACGTGATGCTCTTGACGGCGACTCTTCTCAGGTCCCCATCGATAAGTCATAATCAAAACAACCAAGCACCGTACAATCCCCCACTAACCGCCAGAGCAGGGCTTCTCGGCCAATCCAAGCACAGCCAGGGGACACGAGAAATGCAGCAACTCATTACCCCAAGAAAGCTAGTTGCCAGCCTCATGCGAGCGACGAGACCAACGTTCTTGAGAGTGAGCGACGGAAGCCAAAAGGAAGGAATCACTTCCTGTATATATTCGTGTGATCGAACCGCTTTCAAATAGCACCACCACAACCAGAACACCCGCTGCGCTCGTGTACATGTCCTTTGCGATCTTTGCTTGGGACAAGACAAGCACGGTGGAGCGTCTAGAACGGGAAGCACAGGGATTTGCATGACCACGTGGACCGCAGTCAAGCTCCAGAAACACCAGCCAGCGTGCTTGAAGGGCCCACGGGCCCGTCCCTTGAAAGCCGCGATCGAAAATGGACAAGGGTAACTGACATTTTGAAACGAAGTGTCCAGGGACACTCCAGTTTTGATAAGCCCACAGATGCTCGACAGAACCAGCCGCAGCGATGTGGTACCATTATCATAACCACAACGCCCAACGACCCCATTGATGCTACGCTGCTCATGGATTACAGACTGGCTATGCTGGGTCGTGGTTGACAGTTGCCGCGTTAGCACTGCTGAGGCGATGGGGTGCATAAAAGGAGAGGGAGAGTTTGTTAAGGGAAGTGCGTTTTCAGTAAGTGAGCATGGGCGTTTAGGAAAGCTATCATTGTGGCTTTGGAAGGGTGAATTATATTTTTCAGTGTTTGATCTCCAATAAAGTGTACAATGCATTGTTGTACGTTGTAGTTGCAATGCATCGTAGTATTAAGAGAACTGCACACCTATTATGCAGGAGCGTGGGACTGCAACAATGAAATGAACTACACAAGACACTTGATTCTTGCGTGGCATGCAATGTGTTGTTTTTCTAGAGCTCATTACACAATTCGTACAGCTGTTGAAAGTGAAAGACTCCTATTCATTCTTGGTTCCCTCATATGTGCATTTATTTCTGCATATAAAATAGAGCGAACTACAGCATGCGTTGAAAACTAATTATAGGAGACTCATTTTTGCGTGGCTTGTGTGTTATTGATTACATTTCTTTTTATCGTGCTATTCAGAGTGAAATAACAAATATGTTACAGTTGGCACTGACATGCAGTTGTGTGTTGTGAATATAAGTATGAATTTTTTTGTATATACATGGCTAATTGTAGCGCACGGAAGATAGCATATTGGACTGTTCGACACTGACTTCATACAGTGTGGCGCTTATATGTTGAACATATTAAAGCTGCTTGCAGTTCATAAATTTCGGCAAATGTTTTTCAGAATCAGCCAAATGATGCTAAAAATATTTAGAATCGATTGCAGAAACCAGAAAGCATATTTATGACACAAGATGCTATTACTGAGGTTTCTGCAACGATGTGCCGTGAAGCCACCACACACAAAAAAACTGTTTTGGACATAAGCAACGACGGCTGAAAGAACATCGCTTGTTGCCCAGTCTCAGCCAGCAGTGTTATGGAAAACATGCGCACAAAGGCAGCCGCAGCCGCAGACGTCGACTAGATTAGTTGCACAAAGTAAAACACTTCATCATGTGACTTAAAAAGTGTCTGCAGCACAGAACTCGCCTGAAAACTTTGCTTGTCAGTATTCCCCATTCAAACAGTTCTAAGAAGAAACCAATCAATTCATGAACGTTACTTTCGGCATTCTCAATGCTTTTCTGGCAATTTTTCAAAAATGTTGAGTGCTCCTGGAGCGCAGACCTGGCCCAAAAGCTCGCGCTGCACTCACTGCTGCCGCCGGCCGGCGGGCGCCAAGGAGAAAAAGCGTGTCGTGCGCAGCGCTCGCCGCCGCCGCGCGAGTAGAATCGAGGAGGAAAGCGCGGCGCGGAGGAGAATGTCGCTACTTTCAAATTATCAAGAGACTTTAGGAGTGCCTGACTAGACATGCCACCTAGTGTCTATCCTTTTCTGTACATATAACAATAAATGTTTCACACCATCACCAACTCTTCCCCTACGTACAAATTTTGTTTCTGCATTAAAGTTGTACTTGATTGACTTGGCGATCGCTGATGATGATGATGATGATGATGATGATGGGGATCTTCTCTTTGTATCGGGTGGTCCCATTGCATGTGTCCCAGTCTACACATCAGTTTAAGAAACATATATATAAAAAGGTGACCGCACAGTCACAGTGTGGAGCAGGATGTTCGTCCTCACACTAGTTCACATTTTCATGTGGCGCCATCTGTCGGTTCTTTCTACTGCAGTGTTGTGATGTATTACTCTTTTTCATTTCCCCTGTGGCATTGACAAACGCCTCCCCTGAGTCAAAAGAGATCAGGACCTCTCACTTACTTCTTTACTTCAATGCCAAAAAAGTAGAACTATAATGGTTATAACTTATTTAAAGCATGTTTTACCAGTCAGGTATGCCTGCAAGACATTAATATCTCATCCTGACACCAAATCTGTTTATTTCTGAGCCTCTGAAAAATTCAGACATATTTTGATGCTGGTCTCACACACATCAAATCCGTGACAGCGAAAACCCGAAAACCACGACAACAATACGGAATACCCAACTTCCAGCCGGCGTGTGCAGTCATCGCGATAATTACACTGTGAGTATGTGTCATCTCAACATTGAGGACAATCAAAATCGATGGAAACATGCAAGCACTCCTGCGGAGGATGAAATAGTGATCTGTCCCCTGAATTCTCGCCAAAGAGTAAAACATACCAGACTCACGATCTACTTTTCAAAGTGCCGACGGAGCCACCCGAAAAAGCTGCCGCGTTTGTATTCGGCGAGCAATTTTGTGCAGTCCGACGTCTTCAATGAACATACTGGAACCAGTCCCGAACGTCGAAAGCCTCTTGGCACTTTCACAACCAAACGTGATGCTCTTGACGGCGACTCTTCTCAGGTCCCCATCGATAAGTCATAATCAAAACAACCAAGCACCGTACAATCCCCCACTAACCGCCAGAGCAAGGCTGCTCGGCCAATCCAAGCACAGCCAGGGGACACGAAAAATGCAGCAACTCTTTACCCCAAGAAAGCTGGCTGCCAGCCTCATGCGAGCGACAAGACCAACGTTCTTGAGAGTGAGCGACGAAAGCCAAAAGGAAGGACTCACTTCCTGTATATATTCGTGTGATCGAACCGCTTTCAAATAGCACCGCCACAACCAGAACACCCGCTGCGCTCGTGTACACGTCCTTTGCTATCTTTGGTTGGGACAAGACAAGCACGGTGGAGCGTCTAGAACGGGAAGCACAGGGATTTGCATGACCACGCGGACCGCAGGCAAGCTCCAGTGACACCAGCCAGCGCCCTTGAAGGGCCCACGGGCCCGTCCCTTGAAAGCCGCGATCAAAAATGGTCAAGGGTAACTGACATTTTGAAACGAAGGGTCCAGGGACCCTCCAGTTTTGATAAGCCCACAGATGCTCGACAGAACCAGCCGCAGCGATGTGGTACCGTTATCATAACCACAACGCCCAACGAGCCCATTGATGATAGGCTGCGCATGGATTACAGACTGGCTATGCTGGGTCGTGGTTGACAGTTGCCGCGTTAGCACTGCTGAGGCGATGGGGTGCATAAAAGGAAAGTGAGAGTTTGTTAAGGGAAGTGCCTTTTCAGTGAGTGAGCATGGGCGTTTAGGAAAGCTATGATTGTGGCTTTGGAAGGGTGAAATATATTTTCAGTGTTTGATCTCCATTAAAGTGTACAATGCATTGTTGTACGTTGTAGTTGCAATGCATCGTAGTATTAAGAGAATTGCACACCTATTATGCAGGAGCGTGGGACTACAACAATGAAATGAACTACACAAGACACTTGATTCTTGCGTGGCATGCAGTGTGTTGTTTTTCTAGAGCTCATTACACAATTCGTACAGCTGTTGAAGGTAAAAGACTCCTATTCATTCTAGGTTCCCTCATATGTGCATTTATTTCTGCATATAAAATAGAGCGAACTACAGCATGCGTTGAAAACTGATGAAAGGAGACTCATTTTTGCGTGGCTTGTGTGTTATTGATTACATTTCTTTTTATCGTGCTATTCAGTGAAATAACAAGTCTGTTACAATTGGCACTGACATGCAGCTGTGTGTTGTGAATGTAAGTATGAATTTTTTTGTATACACATGGCTAATTGTAGCGCACGGAAGATAGCATATTGGACTCTTCGACACTGGCTTCATACAGTGTGGCGCTTATATGTTGAACATATTAAAGCTGCTTGCAGTTCGTAAATTTCGGCAAATGTGTTTCAGAATCAGCCACATGATGCTAAAAATATTTAGAATCGATTCCAGAAACCAGAAAGCATATTTATGACACAAGATGCTATTACTGCAGTTTCTGAAACGATGTGCCGTGAAGCCACCACACACAAAAAACTGTTTTGGGCATAAGCAACGACGGCTGACAGAACATATCTTGTTGTCCAGTCTCAGCCAGCAGTGTTATGGAAGACATGCACACAAACGCAGCCGCACACGTCAACTAAATTAGGTGCACAAAGTAAAACACTTTATCATTCGATTTAAAGGTGTATGCCGCACAGAACTCGCCCGAAAGCTTTGCTTATCAGTACTCCCCTTCAAACAGTTCTAAGAAGAAACCAATAAATTCATGAACGTTACTTTCGGCATTCTCAATGCTTTTCTCGCAATTTTTCAAAAATTTTGTGCGCTCCTGGAGCGCAGACCTGGCCCAAAAGCTCGCGCTTCACTCACTGCTGCCGCAGGCCGGCGGGCGCCAAGGAGAAAAAGCGTGTCGTGCGCAGCGCTCGCCGCCGCCGCGCGAGGAGAATCGAGGAGGAAAGCGCGGCGCGGAGGAGAGTGTCGCTACTTTCAAATTATCAAGGGACTTTAGGAGTGCCTGACTGGGCATGCCACCTAGTGTCTATCCTTTTCTGTACATATAACAATAAATGTTTCACACCACCACCAACTCTTACCCTACCTACACCTTTTGTTTATGCATTAAAGTTGTACTTGACTTGGCGATCGCTGATGATCATGATCTTCTCTTTGTATCGGGTGGTCACATTGAATGTGTCCTAGTCTGCATATCAGTTTAAGAAACACATATATAAAAAAGGTGACCGCACAGTCACAGTGTGGAGCAGGATGTTCGTCCTCACTCTAGTTCACATTTTTATGTGGCGCCATCTATCGATTCTTTCTACTGCAGTGTTGTGATGTATTACTCTTTTTCATTTCCCCTGTGGCATTGACAAACGCCTGCCCTGAGTCGAAAGAGATCAGGACCTCTCACTTACTTCTTTACTTCAATGCCAAAAAAGTAGAATTATAATGATTATAACTTATTTAAAGCATGTTTTACCAGTCAGGTATCCCTGCAAGAAATAATATCTCATCCTGACACCAAATCTGTTTATATCTAAGCCTCTGAAAAATTGAGACATATTTTGATGCTGGTCCCGCACACATCAAATCCGTGAGAGCGAAAACCCGAAAACCACGAAAACGATACGGAAAACCCAACTTCCAGCCGGCGTGTGCAGTCATCGCGATAATTCCGCTGTATGTGTCATCTCAACATTGAGGAAAATCAAAATCAATAAAAACATACAGGCAGTCCTGTGGAGGATGAAATAGTGATCTGTCCCCTGAATTCTCACCAAAGAGTAAAACATACCAGACTCACGATCTACTTGTCAAAGTGCCGACGGAGCCACCCGAAAAAAATGACGCGTTTGTATTCGGCGAGCAATTTTATGAAATCCGACGTCTTCAATGAACATATTGGAACCAGTCCCGAACGTCGAAAGCCTCTTGGCACTTTCACAACCAAACGTGATGCTCTTGACGGCGACTCTTCTCAGGTTCCCATCGATAAGTCATAATCAAAACAACCCAGCACCGTAGAATCCCCCACTAACCGCCAGAGCATGGCTGCTCGGCCAATCCAAGCACAGCCAAGGGACACGAAAAATGCAGCAACTCATTACCCCAAGAAAGCTAGTTGCCAGCCTCATGCGAGCGACGAGACCAACGTTCTTGAGAGTGAGCGACGGAAGCCAAAAGGAAGGA
This sequence comes from Amblyomma maculatum, assembly GCF_055883805.1. Taxonomy (NCBI): domain Eukaryota; kingdom Metazoa; phylum Arthropoda; class Arachnida; order Ixodida; family Ixodidae; genus Amblyomma; species Amblyomma maculatum. The sequence continues at coordinate 21,844,863 of NW_028146738.1, forward strand.
ATCACTTCCTGTATATATTCGTGTGATCGAACCGCTTTCAAATAGCACCACCACAACCAGAACACCCGCTGCGCTCGTGTACATGTCCTTTGCGATCTTTGCTTGGGACAAGACAAGCACGGTGGAGCGTCTAGAACGGGAAGCACAGGGATTTGCATGACCACGTGGACCGCAGTCAAGCTCCAGAAACACCAGCCTGCGTGCTTGAAGGGCCCACGGGCCCGTCCCTTGAAAGCCGCGATCGAAAATGGACAAGGGTAACTGACATTTTGAAACGAAGGGTCCAGGGACACTCCAGTTTTGATAAGCCCACAGATGCTCGACAGAACCAGCCGCAGCGATGTGGTACCGTTATCATAACCACAACGCCCAACGACCCCATTGATGCTAGGCTGCGCATGGATTACAGACTGGCTATGCTGGGTCGTGGTTGACAGTTGCCGCGTTAGCACTGCTGAGGCGACGGGGTGCATAAAAGGAGAGGGAGAGTTTGTCAAGGGAAGTGCCTTTTCAGTAAGTGAGCATGGGCGTTTAGGAAAGCTATGATTGTGGCTTTGGAAGGGTGAATTATATTTTTCAGTGTTTGATCTCCAATAAAGTGTACAATGCATTGTTGTACGTTGTAGTTGCAATGCATCGTAGTGTTAAGAGAATTGCACACCTATTATGCAGGAGCGTGGGACTGCAACAATGAAATGAACTACACAATACACTTGATTCTTGCGTGGCATGCAATGTGTTGTTTTTCTAGAGCTCATTACACAATTCGAACTGCACTTGAAAGTGAGACTCCTATTCATTCTTGGCTCCCTCATATGTGCATTTATTTCTGCATATAAAATAGAGCGAACTACAGCATGCGTTGAAAACTGATGATAGGAGACTCATTTTTGCGTGGCTTGTGTGTTATTGTTTACATTCCTTTTAATCGTGCTATTCAGAGTGAAATAACAAATCTGTTAAATTGGCACTGACATGCAGTTGTGTGTTGTGAATATAAGTATGAATTTTTTTGTATACACATGGCTAATTGTAGCGCACGGAAGATAGCATATTGGACTGTTCGACACTGACTTCATACAGTGTGGCGCTTATATGTTGAACATATTAAAGCTGCTTGCAGTTCGTAAAATTCGGCAAATGTGTTTCAGAATCAGCCACGTGATGCTAAAAATATTTAGAATCGATTCCAGAATCCAGAAAGCATATTTATGACACAAGATGTTATTACTGAGGTTTCTGCAACGATGTGCCGTGAAGCCACCACACACAAAAAAAAACTGTTTTGGACATAAGCAATGACGGCTGAAAGAACATCGCTTGTTGCCCAGTCTCAGCCAGCAGTGTTATGGAAGACATGCACACAAAGGCAGCCGCAGACGTCAACTAGGTTAGGTGCACAAAGTAAAACACTTTATCATGCGACTTAAAAAGTGTCTGCAGCACAGAACTCGCCCGAAAGCTTTGCTTATCAGTACTCCCCTTCAAACAGTTCTAAGAAGAAACCAACAAATTCATGAACGTTACTTTCGGCATTCTCAATGCTTTTCTCGCAATTTTTCAAAAATTTTGTGCGCTCCTGGAGCGCAGACCTGGCCCAAAAGCTCGCGCTTCACTCACTGCTGCCGCAGGCCGGCGGGCGCCAAGGAGAAAAAGGTGTCGTGCGCAGCGCTCGCCGCCGCCGCGCGAGGAGAATCGAGGAGGAAAGCGCGGCGCGGAGGAGAGTGTCGCTACTTTCAAATTATCAAGGGACTTTAGGAGTGCCTGACTGGGCATGCCACCTACTGTCTATCCTTTTCTGTACATATAACAATAAATGTTTCACACCATCACCAACTCTTACCCTACCTACACCTTTTCTGTCTGCATTAAAGTTGTACTTGACTTGGCGATCGCTGATGATCATGATCTTCTCTTTGTATCGGGTGGTCACATTGAATGTGTCCTAGTCTGCATATCAGTTTAAGAAACACATATATAAAAAAGGTGACCGCACAGTCACAGTGTGGAGCAGGATGTTCGTCCTCACTCTAGTTCACATTTTCATGTGGCGCCATCTATCGATTCTTTCTACTGTAGTGTTGTGATGTATTACTCTTTTTCATTTCCGCTGTGGCATTGACAAACGCCTGCCCTGAGTCGAAAGAGATCAGGACCTCTCACTTACTTCTTTACTTCAATGCCAAAAATGTAGAATTATAATGCTTATAACTTATTTAAAGCATGTTTTACCAGTCAGGTATGCCTGCAAGAAATTAATATCTCAAATTGACACCAAATCTGTCTATTTCTGAGCCTCTGAAAAATTCTGACATATTTTGATGCTGGTCTCGCACACATCAATTCCGTGAGAGCGAAAACCCGAAAACCACGACAACGATACGGAAAACACAACTTCCAGCCGGCGTTGGCAGTCATCGCGATAATTCCACTGTATGTGTCATCTCAACATTGAGGACAATCAAAATCGATGGAAAGATACAGGCAGTCCTGTGGAGGATGAAATAGTGATCTGTCCCCTGAATTCTCCACAAAGAGTAAAACATACCGGACTCACGATCTACTTGTCAAAGTGCCGACGGAGCCATCCGAAAAAACTGACGCGTTTGCATTCGATGAGCAATTTTGTGCAATCCGACGTTTTCAATGAACATATTGGAACCAGTCCCGAACGTCAAAAGCCTCTTGGCACTTTTACAACCAAACGTGATGCTCTTGACGGCGACTCTTCTCAGGTTCCCATCGATAAGTCATAATCAAAACAACCCAGCACCGTAGAATCCCCCACTAACCGCCAGAGCATGGCTGCTCGGCCAATCCAAGCACAGCCAAGGGACACGAAAAATGCAGCAACTCATTACCCCAAGAAAGCTAGTTGCCAGCCTCATGCGAGCGACGAGACCAACGTTCTTGAGAGTGAGCGACGGAAGCCAAAAGGAAGGAATCACTTCATGTATATATTCGTGTGATCGAACCGATTTCAAATAGCACCACCACAACCAGAACACCCGCTGCGCTCGTGTACATGTCCTTTGCGATCTTTGCTTGGGACAAGACAAGCACGGTGGAGCGTCTAGAACGGGAAGCACAGGGATTTGCATGACCACGTGGACCGCAGTCAAGCTCCAGAAACACCAGCCAGCGTGCTTGAAGGGCCCACGGGCCCGTCCCTTGAAAGCCGCGATCGAAAATGGACAAGGGTAACTGACATTTTGAAACGAAGTGTCCAGGGACACTCCAGTTTTGATAAGCCCACAGATGCTCGACAGAACCAGCCGCAGCGATGTGGTACCATTATCATAACCACAACGCCCAACGACCCCATTGATGCTAGGCTGCTCATGGATTACAGACTGGCTATGCTGGGTCGTGGTTGACAGTTGCCGCGTTAGCACTGCTGAGGCGATGGGGTGCATAAAAGGAGAGGGAGAGTTTGTTAAGAGAAGTGCGTTTTCAGTAAGTGAGCATGGGCGTTTAGGAAAGCTATGATTGTGGCTTTGGAAGGGTGAATTATATTTTTCAGTGTTTGATCTCCAATAAAGTGTACAATGCATTGTTGTACGTTGCAGTTGCAATGCATCGTAGTATTAAAAGAATTGCACACCTATTATGCAGGAGCGTGGGACTGCAACAATGAAATGAACTACACAAGACACTTGATTCTTGCGTGGCATGCAATGTGTTGTTTTTCTAGAGCTCATTACACAATTCGTACAGCTGTTGAAAGTGAAAGACTCCTATTCATTCTTGGTTCCCTCATATGTGCATTTATTTCTGCATATAAAATAGAGCGAACTACAGCATGCGTTGAAAACTGATTATAGGAGACTCATTTTTACGTGGCTTGTGTGTTATTGATTACATTTCTTTTTATCGTGCTATTCAGAGTGAAATAACAAATCTGTTACAGTTGGCACTGACATGCAGTTGTGTGTTGTGAATATAAGTATGAATTTTTTTGTATATACATGGCTAATTGTAGCGCACGGAAGATAGCATATTGGACTGTTCGACACTGACTTCATACAGTGTAGCGCTTATATGTGTAACATATTAAAGCTGCTTGCAGTTCATAAATTTCGGCAAATTGTTTCAGAATCAGCCAAATGATGCTAAAAATATTTAGAATCGATTGCAGAAACCAGAAAGCATATTTATGACACAAGATGGTATTACTGAGGTTTCTGCAACGATGTGCCGTGAAGCCACCACACACAAAAAAAAACTGTTTTGGACATAAGCAACGACGGCTGAAAGAACATCGCTTGTTGTCCAGCCTCAGCCAGCAGTCTTATGGAAGACATGCACACAAAGGCAGCCGCAGACGTCAACTAGATTAGGTGCACAAAGTAAAACACTTTATCATGTGATTTAAAAAGTGTCTGCAGCACAGAACTCGCCCGCAAACTTTGCTTATCAGTAGTCCCCTTCAAACAATTCTAAGAAGAAACCAATAAATTCATGAACGTTACTTTAGGCATTCTCAATGCTTTTCTCGCAATTTTTCAAAAACTTTGTGCGCTCCTGGAGCGCAGACCTGGCCCAAAATCTCGCGCTTCACTCACTGCTGCCGCCGGTAGGCGAGCGCCAAGGAGAAAAAGCGTTTCGTGCGCAGCGCTCGCCGCCGCCGCGCGAGGAGAATCGTGGAGGAAAGCGCGGCGCGGAGGAGTGTCGCTACTTTCAAATTATCAAGGGGCTTTAGGAGTGCCTGACTAGGCATGCCACCTAGTTTCTATCCTTTTCTGTACATATAACAATAAATGTTTCACACCATCACCAACTCTTCCCCTACCTACACCTTTTGTTTCTGCATTAAAGTTGTACTTGACTTGGCGATCGCTGATGATCATGATCTTCTCTTTGTATCGGGTGGTCACATTGAATGTGTCCTAGTCTACACATCAGTTTAAGAAACACATATATAAAAAAGGTGACCGCACAGTCACAGTGTGGAGCAGGATATTCGTCCTCACTCTAGTTCACATTTTCATGTGGCGCCATCTAACGATTCTTTTTACTGCAGTGTTGTGATGTATTACTCTTTTTCATTTCCCCTGTGGCATTGACAAACGCCTGCCCTGAGTCAAAAGAGATCAGGACCTCTCACTTACTTCTTTACTTCAATGCCAAAAAAGTAGAATTATAATGCTTATAACTTATTTAAAGCATGTTTTACCAGTCAGGTATGCCTGCAAGAAATTAATATCTCAAATTGACACCAAATCTGTCTATTTCTGAGCCTCTGAAAAATTCAGACATATTTTGATGCTGGTCTCGCACACATCAAATCCGTGAGAGCGAAAACCCGAAAACCACGACAACGATACGGAAAACACAACTTCCAGCCGGCGTTGGCAGTCATCGCGATAATTCCACTGTATGTGTCATCTCAACATTGAGGACAATCAAAATCGATGGAAAGATACAGGCAGTCCTGTGGAGGATGAAATAGTGATCTGTCCCCTGAATTCTCCCCAAAGAGTAAAACATACCGGACTCGCGATCTACTTGTCAAAGTGCCGACGGAGCCATCCGAAAAAACTGACGCGTTTGCATTAGGCGAGCAATTTGGTGCAATCCGACGTCTTCAATGAACATATTGGAACCAGTCCCGAACGTCGAAAGCCTCTTGGCACTTTCACAGCCAAACGTGATGCTCTTGACGGCGACTCTTCTCAGGTCCCCATCGATAAGTCATAGTCAAAACAACCCAGCACCGTAGAATCCCCCACTAACCGCCAGAGCATGGCTGCTCGGCCAATCCAAGCACAGCCAAGGGAAACGAAAAATGCAGCAACTCATTACCCCAAAAAAGCTGGTTGCCAGCCTCATGCGAGCGACGAGACCAACGTTCTTGAGAGTGAGCGACGGAAGCCAAAAGGGAGGACTCACTTCCTGTATATATTCGTGTGATCGAACCGCTTTCAAATAGCACCACCACAACCAGAACGCCCGCTGCGCTCGTGTACATGTCCTTTGCGATCTTTGGTTGGGACAAGACAAGCGCGGCGGAGCGTCTAGAACGGGAAGCACAGGGATTTGCATGACCACGTGGACCGCAGTCAAGCTCCAGAAACACCAGCCAGCGTGCTTGAAGGGCCCACGGGCCCGTCCCTTGAAAGCCGCGATCGAAAATGGACAAGGGTAACTGACATTTTGAAACGAAGTGTCCAGGGACACTCCAGTTTTGATAAGCCCACAGATGCTCGACAGAACCAGCCGCAGCGATGTGGTACCATTATCATAACCACAACGCCCAACGACCCCATTGATGCTAGGCTGCGCATGGATTAGAGACTGGCTATGCTGGATCGTCGTTGACAGTTGCCGCGTTAGCACTGCTGAGGCGATTGGGTGCATAAAAGGAGAGGGAGAGTTTGTTAAGGGAAGTGCCTTTTCAGTGAGTGAGCATGGGCGTTTAGGAAAGCTATGATTGTGGCTTTGGAAGGGTGAATTATATTTTTCAGTGTTTGATCTCCAATAAAGTGTACAATGCATTGTTGTACGTTGTAGTTGCAATGCATCGTAGTATTAAGAGAATTGCACACCTATTATGCAGGAGCGTGGGACTGCAACAATGAAATGAACTACACAAGACACTTGATTCTTGCGTGGCATGCAAAGTGTTGTTTTTCTAGAGCTCATTACACAATTCGTACAGCTGTTGAAAGTGAAAGACTCCCATTCATTCTTGGTTCCCTCATATGTGCATTTATTTCTGCATATAAAATAGAGCGAACTACAGCATGCGTTGAAAACTGATTATAGGAGACTCATTTTTGCGTGGCTTGTGTGTTATTGATTACATTTCTTTTTATCGTGCTATTCAGAGTGAAACAACAAATCTGTTACAGTTGGCACTGACATGCAGTTGTGTGTTGTGAATATAAGTATGAATTTTTTTGTATACACATGGCTAATTGTAGCGCACGGAAGATAGCATATTGGACTGTTCGACACTGACTTCATACAGTGTGGCGCTTATATGTTGAACATATTAAAGCTGCTTGCAGTTCGTAAATTTCGGCAAATGTGTTTCAGAATCAGCCAAATGATGCTAAAAATATTAAGAATCGATTCCAGAAACCAGCAAGCATATTTATGACACAAGATGTTATTACTGAGGTTTCTGCAAATATGTGCCGTGAAGCCACCACACCCAAAAAGCTGTTTTGGACATAAGTAACGACGGCTGAAAGAACATCGCTTGTTGTCCAGTCTCAGCCAGCAGTGTTATGGAAGACATGCACACAAAGGCAGCCGCAGACGTCAACTAGATTAGTTGCACAAAGTAAAACACTTTATCATGTGATTTAAAAAGTGTCTGCAGCACAGAACTCGCCCGAAAGCTTTGCTTATCAGTAGTCCCCTTCAAACAATTCTAAGAAGAAACCAATAAATTCATGAACGTTACTTTACGCATTCTCAATGCTTTTCTCGCAATTTTTCAAAAATTTTGTGCGCTCCTGGAGCGCAGACCTGGCCCAAAAGCTCGCGCTTCACTCACTGCTGCCGCCGGCCGGCGAGCGCCAAGGAGAAAAAGCGTGTCGTGCGCAGCGCTCGCCGCCGCCGCGCGAGGAGAATCGTGGAGGAAAGCGCGGCGCGGAGGAGTGTCGCTACTTTCAAATTATCAAGGGGCTTTAGGAGTGCCTGACTAGGCATGCCACCTAGTGTCTATCCTTTTCTGTACATATAACAATAAATGTTTCCCATCATCACCAACTCTTCCCCTACCTACACCTTTTGTTTCTGCATTAAAGTTGTACTTGACTTGGCGATCGCTGATGATCATGATCTTCTCTTTGTATCGGGTAATCACATTGAATGTGTCCTAGTCTACACATCAGTTTAAGAAACACATATATAAAAAAGGTGACCGCACAGTCACAGTGTGGAGCAGGATGTTCGTCCTCACTCTAGTTCACATTTTCATGTGGCGCCATCTATCGATTCTTTCTACTGCAGTGTTGTAATGTATTACTCTTTTTCATTTCCCCTGTGGCATTGACAAACGCCTGCCCTGAGTCAAAAGAGATCAGGACCTCTCACTTACTTCTTTACTTCAATGCCAAAAAAGTAGAATTATAATGCTTATAACTTATTTAAAGCATGTTTTACCAGTCAGGTATGCCTGCAAGAAATTAATATCTCATCCTGACACCAAATCTGTTTATATCTAAGCCTCTGAAAAATTCAGACATATTTTGATGCTGGTCCCGCACACATCAAATCCGTGAGAGCGAAAACCCGAAAACCACGACAACAATACGGAAAACCCAACTTCCAGCCGGCGTTGGCAGTCATCGCGATAATTCCACTGTATGTGTCATCTCAACATTGAGGACAATCAAAATCGATGGAAACCTACAGGCAGTCCTGTGATCAGGGGACAGATCACAAATAGTGATCTGTCCCCTGAATTCTCGCCAAAGAGTAAAACATACCAGACTCACGATCTACTTGTCAAAGTGCCGACGGAGCCACCCGAAAAAACTGACGCGTTTGTATTCGGCGAGCAATTTTGTGCAATCCGACGTCTTCAATGAACATATTGGAACCAGTCCCGAACGTCGAAAGCCTCTTGGCACTTTCACAACCAAACGTGATGCTCTTGACGGCGACTCTTCTCAGGTTCCCATCGATAAGTCATAATCAAAACAACCCAGCACCGTAGAATCCCCCACTAACCGCCAGGACATGGCTGCTCGGCCAATCCAAGCACAGCCAAGGGACACGAAAAATGCAGCAACTCATTACCCCAAGAAAGCTAGTTGCCAGCCTCATGCGAGCGACGAGACCAACGTTCTTGAGAGTGAGCGACTGAAGCCAAAAGGAAGGAATCACTTCCTGTATATATTCCTGTGATCGAACCGCTTTCAAATAGCACCACCACAACGAGAACACCCGCTGCGCTCGTGTACACGTCCTTTGCGATCTTTGGTTGGGACAAGACAAGCGCAGCGGAGCGTTTAGAACGGGAAGCACAGGTATTTTTATGACCACGCGGACCGCAGTCAAGCTCCAGTGACACCAGCCAGCGTGCTTGAACGGCCCACGGGCCCGTCCCTTGAAAGCCGCGATCGAAAATGGACAAGGGTAACTGACATTTTGAAACGAAGGGTCCAGGGGCCCTTCAGTTTTGATAAGCCCACAGATGCTCGACAGAACCAGCCGCAGCGATGTGGTACCGTTATCATAACCACAACGCCCAACGACCCCATTGATGCTAGGCTGCGCATGGATTACAGACTGGCTATGCTGGGTCGTGGTTGACAGTTGCCGCGTTAGCACTGTTGAGGCGATGGGGTGCATAAAAGCAGAGGGAGAGTTTGTTAAGGGAAGTGCCTTTTCACTACGTGAGCATGGGCGTTTAGGAAAGCTATGATTGTGGCTTTGGAAGGGTGAATTATATTTTTCAGTGTTTGATCTCCAATAAAGTGTACAATGCATTGTTGTACGTTGTAGTTGCAATGCATCGTAGTATTAAGAGAATTGCACACCTATTATGCAGGAGCGTGGGACTGCAACAATGAAATGAACTACACAAGACACTTGATTCTTGCGTGGCATGCAATGTGTTGTTTTTCTAGAGCTCATTACACAATTCGTACAGCTGTTGAAAGTGAAAGACTCCCATTCATTCTTGGTTCCCTCATATGTGCATTTATTTCTGCATATAAAATAGAGCGAACTACAGCATGCGTTGAAAACTGGATAGGAGACTCATTTTTGCGTGGCTTGTGTGTTATTGATTACATTTCTCTTTATCGTGCAATTCAGAGTGAAATAACAAATCTGTTACAGTTGGCACTGACATGCAGTTGTGTGTTGTGAATATAAGTATGAATTTTTTTGTATACACATGGCTAATTGTAGCGCACGGAAGATAGCATATTGGACTGTTCGACACTGACTTCATACAGTGTGGCGCTTATATGTTGAACATATTAAAGCTGCTTGCAGTTCGTAAATTTCGGCAAATGTGTTTCAGAATCAGCCAAATGATGCTAAAAATATTTAGAATCGATTCCAGAAACCAGAAAGCATATATATGACACAAGATGTTATTACTGCAGTTTCTGCAACGATGTGCCGTGAAGCCACCACACACAAAAAAAAAACTGTTTTGGACATAAGCAATGACGGCTGAAAGAACATCGCTTGTTGCCCAGTCTCAGCCAGCAGTGTTATGGAAGACATGCACACAAAGGCAGCCGCAGACGTCAACTAGATTAGGTGCACAAAGTAAAACACTTTATCATGTGACTTAAAAAGTGTCTGCAGCACAGAACTCGCCCGAAAGCTTTGCTTATCAGTAGTCCCCTTCAAACAATTTTAAGAAGAAACCAATAAATTCATGAACGTTACTTTAGGCATTCTCAATGCTTTTCTCGCAATTTTTCAAAAATTTTGTGCGCTCCTGGAGCGCAGACCTGGCCCAAAAGCTCGCGCTTCACTCACTGCTGCCGCCGGCCGGCGGGCGCCAAGGAGAAAAAGCGTGTCGTGCGCAGCGCTCGCCGCCGCCGCGCGAGGAGAATCGAGGAGGAAAGCGCGGCGCGGAGGAGTGTCGCTTCTTTCAAATTATCAAGGGGCTTTAGGAGTGCCTGACTAGGCATGCCACCTAATGTCTATCCTTTTCTGTACATATAACAATAAATGTTTCACACCATCACCAACTCTTCCCCTACCTACACCTTTTGTTTCTGCATTAAAGTTGTACTTGACTTCTCGATCGCTGATGATCATGATCTTCTCTTTGTATCGGGTGGTCACATTGAATGTGTCCTAGTCTACACATCAGTTTAAGAAACACATATATAAAAAAGGTGACCGCACAGTTACAGTGTGGAGCAGGATGTTCGTCCTCACTCTAGTTCACATTTTCATGTGGCGCCATCTATCGATTCTTTCTACTGCAGTGTTGTGATGTATTACTCTTTTTCATTTCCCCTGTGGCATTGACAAACGCCTGCTCTGAGTCAAAAGAGATCAGGACCTCTCACTTACTTCTTTACTTCAATGCCAAAAAAGTAGAATTATAATGCTTATAACTTATTTAAAGCATGTTTTACCAGTCAGGTATGCCTGCAAGAAATTAATATCTCATCCTGACACCAAATCTGTTTATATCTAAGCCTCTGAAAAATTCAGACATATTTTGATGCTGGTCTCGCACACATAAATCCGTGAGAGCGAAAACCCGAAAACCACGACAACGATACGGAAAACCCAACTTCCAGCCGGCGTGTGCAGTCATCGCGATAATTCCACTGTATGTGTAATCTCAACATTGAGGACAATCAAAATCGATGGAAACATACAGGCAGTCCTGTGGAGGATGAAATAGCGATCTGTCCCCTGAATTCTCGCCAAAGAGTAAAACATACCGCACTCACGATCTACTTGTCGAAGTGCCGACGGAGCCACCCGAAAAAACTTACGCGTTTGTATTCGGCGAGCAATTTTGTGCAATCCGACGTCTTCAAAGAACATACTGGAACCAGTCCCGAACGTCGAGAGCCTCTTGGCACTTTCACAACCAAACGTGATGCTTTTGACGGCTACTCTTCTCAGGTTCCCATCGATAAGTCATAATCAAAACAACCCAGCACCGTAGAATCCCCCACTAACCGCCAGCGCATGGCTGCTCGGCCAATCCAAGCACAGCCAAGGGACACGAAAAATGCAGCAACTCATTACCCCAAGAAAGCTGGTTGCCAGCGTCATGCGAGCGACGAGACCAACGCTTTGAGAGTGAGCGACGGAAGCCAAAAGGGAGGAATCACTTCCTGTATATATATTCGTGTGATCGAACCGCTTTCAAATAGCACCACCACAACCAGAACACCCGCTGCGCTTGTGTACACGTCCTTTGCGATCTTTGGTTGGGACAAGACAAGCGCGGCGGAGCATCTAGAACGGGAAGCACAGGTATTTCCATGACCACGCGGACCGCAGTCAAGCTCCAGTGACACCAGCCAGCGTGCTTGAAGGGCCCACGGGCCCGTCCCTTGAAAGCCGCGATCGAAAATGGACACGGGTAACTGACATTTTGAAACGAAGGGTCCAGGGACCCTTCAGTTTTGATAAGCCCACAGATGCTCGACAGAACCAGCCGCAGTGATGTGGTACCGTTATCATAACCACAACGCCCAACGACCCCATTGATGCTAGGCTGCGCATGGATTACAGACTGGCTATGCTGGGTCGTGGTTGACAGTTGCCGCGTTAGCACTGCTGAGGCGATGGGGTGCATAAAAGGAGAAGGAGAGTTTGTTAAGGGAAGTGCCTTTTCAGTGAGTGAGCATGGGCGTTTAGGAAAGCTATGATTGTGGCTTTGGAAGGGTGAATTATATTTTTCAGTGTTTGATCTCCAATAAAGTGTACAATGCATTGTTGTACGTTGTAGTTGCAATGCATCGTAGTATTAAGAGAATTGCACACCTATTATGCAGGAGCGTGGGACTGCAACAATGAAATGAACTACACAAGACACTTGATTCTTGCGTGGCATGCAAAGTGTTGTTTTTCTAGAGCTCATTACACAATTCGTACAGCTGTTGAAAGTGAAAGACTCCCATTCATTCTTGGTTCCCTCATATGTGCATTTATTTCTGCATATAAAATAGAGAGAACTACATCATGCGTTGAAAACTGATGATAGGAGACTCATTTTTGCGTGGCTTGTGTGTTATTGATTACATTTCTCTTTATCGTGCTATTCAGAATGAAATAACAAATCTGTTACAATTGGCACTGACATGCAGTTGTGTGTTGTGAATATAAGTATGAATTTTTTTGTATACACATGGCGTATTGTAGCGCACGAAAGATAGCATATTGGACTGTTCGACACTGACTTCATACAGTGTGGCGCTTATATGTTGAACATATTAAACCAACTTGCAGTTCGTAAATTTCGCCAAATGTGTTTCAGAATCAGCCAAATGATGCTAAAAATATTTAGAATCGATTCCAGAAACCAGAAAGCATATTTATGACACAAGATGTTATTACTGCAGTTTCTGCAACGATGTGCCGTGAAGCCACCACACACAAAAAAAAACTGTTTTGGACATAAGCAACGACGGCTGAAAGAACATCGCTTGTTGCCCAGTCTCAGCCAGCAGTGTTATGGAAGACATGCACACAAAGGCAGCCGCAGACGTCAACTAGATTAGGTGCACAAAATAAAACACTTTATCATGTGACTTAAAAAGTGTCTGCAGCACAGAACTCGCCCGAAAGCTTTGCTTATCAGTAGTCCCCTTCAAACAATTCTAAGAAGAAACCAATAAATTCATGAACGTTACTTTAGGCATTCTCAATGCTTTTCTCGCAATTTTTCAAAAATTTTGTGCGCTCCTGGAGCGCAGACCTGGCCCAAAAGCTCGCGCTTCACTCACTGCTGCCGCCGGCCGGCGGGCGCCAAGAAGAAAAAGCGTGTCGTGCGCAGCGCTCGCCGCCGCCGCGCGAGGAGAATCGAGGAGGAAAGCGCGGCGCGGAGGAGTGTCGCTACTTTCAAATTATCAAGGGTCTTTAGGAGTGCCTGACTAGGCATGCCACCTAGTGTCTATCCTTTTCTGTACATATAACTATAAATGTTTCACACCATCACCAACTCTTCCCCTACCTACACCTTTTGTTTCTGCATTAAAGTTGTACTTGACTTGGCGATCGCTGATGATCATGATCTTCTCTTCGTATCGGGTGGTCACATTGAATGTATCCTAGTCTACACATCAGTTTAAGAAACACATATATAAAAAAGGTGACCGCACAGTCACAGTGTGGAGCAGGATGTTCGTCCTCACTCTAGTTCACATTTTCATGTGGCGCCATCTATCGATTCTTTCTACTGCAGTGTTGTGATGTATTACTTTTTTTCATTTCCCCTGTGGCATTGACAAACGCCTGCCCTGAATCAAAAGAGATCAGGACCTCTCACTTACTTCTTTACTTCAATGCCAAAAAAGTAGAATTATAATGCTTATAACTTATTTAAAGCATGTTTTACCAGTCAGGTATGCCTGCAAGAAATTAATATCTCATCCTGACACCAAATCTATTTATATCTAAGCCTCTGAAAAATTCAGACATATTTTGATGCTGATCTCGCACACATCAAATCCGTGAGAGCGAAAACCCGAAAACCACGACAACGATACAGAAAACCCAACTTCCAGCCGGCGAGTGCAGTCATCGCGATAATTCCACTGTATGTGTCATCTCAACATTGAGGACAATCAAAATCGATGGAAACATACAGGCAGTCCTGTGGAGGATGAAATAGCGATCTGTCCCCTGAATTCTCGCCAAAGAGTAAAACATACCGGACTCACGATCTACTTGTCAAAGTGCCGACGGAGCCACCCGAAAAAACTGACGCGTTTGTATTCGGCGAGCAATTTTGTGCAATCCGACGTCTTCAATGAACATACTGGAACCAGTCCCGAACGTCGAGAGCCTCTTGGCACTTTCACAACCAAAGGTGATGCTTTTGACGGCGACTCTTCTCAGGTTCCCATCGATAAGTCATAATCAAAACAACCCAGCACCGTAAAATCCCCCACTAACCGCCAGCGTATGGCTGCTCGGCCAATCCAAGCACAGCCAAGGGACACGAAAAATGCAGCAACTCATTACCCCAAGAAAGCTGGTTGCCAGCGTCATGCGAGCGACGAGACCAACGCTTTGAGAGTGAGCGACTGAAGCCAAAAGGGAGGAATCACTTCCTGTATATATTCGTGTGATCGAACCGCTTTCAAATAGCACCACCACAACCAGAACACCCGCTGCGCTCGTGTACACGTCTTTTGCGATCTTTGGTTGGGACAAGACAAGCGCGGCGGAGCGTCTATAACGGGAAGCACAGGTATTTCCATGGCCACGCGGACCGCAGTCAAGCTCCAGTGACACCAGCCAGCGTGCTTGAAGGGCCCACGGGCCCGTCCCTTGAAAGCCGCGATCGAAAATGGACACGGGTAACTGACATTTTGAAACGAAGGGTCCAGGGACCCTTCAGTTTTGATAAGCCCACAGACGATCGACAGAACCAGCCGCAGCGATGTGGTACCGTTATCATAACCACAACGCCCAACGACCCCATTGATGCTAGGCTGCGCATGGATTACAGACTGGCTATGCTGGGTCGTGGTTGACAGTTGCCGCGTTACCACTGCTGAGGCGACGGGGTGCATAAAAGGAGAGGGAGAGTTTGTTAAGGGAAGTGCCTTTTCAGTAAGTGAGCATGGGCGTTTAGGAAAGCTATGATTGTGGCTTTGGAAGGGTGAATTATATTTTTCAGTGTTTGATCTCCAATAAAGTGTACAATGCATTGTTGTACGTTGTAGTTGCAATGCATCGTAGTATTAAGAGAATTGCACACCTATTATGCAGGAGCGTGGGACTGCAACAATGAAATGAACTACACAAGACACTTGATTCTTGCGTGGCATGCAATGTGTTGTTTTTCTAGAGCTCATTACACAATTCGTACAGCTGTTGAAAGTGAAAGACTCCCATTCATTCTTGGTTCCCTCATATGTGCATTTATTTCTGCATATAAAATAGAGCGAACAACAGCATGCGTTGAAAACTGATTATAGGAGACTCATTTTTGCGTGGCTTGTGTGTTATTGATTACATTTCTTTTTATCGTGCTATTCAGAGTGAAATAACAAATCTGTTACAGTTGGCACTGACATGCAGTTGTGTGTTGTGAATATAAGTATGAATTTTTTTGTATACACATGGCTAATTGTAGCGCACGGAAGATAGCATATTGGACTGTTCGACACTGACTTCATACAGTGTGGCGCTTATATGTTGAACATATTAAAGCTGCTTGCAGTTCGTAAATTTCGGCAAATGTGTTTCAGAATCAGCCAAATGATGCTAAAAATATTTAGAATCGATTCCAGAAACCAGAAAGCATATTTATGACACAAGATGTTATTACTGAGGTTTCTGCAAATATGTGCCGTGAAGCCACCACACCCAAAAAGCTGTTTTGGACATAAGTAACGACGGCTGAAAGAACATCGCTTGTTGTCCAGTCTCAGCCAGCAGTGTTATGGAAGACATGCACACAAAGGCAGCCGCAGACGTCAACTAGATTCGTTGCACAAAGTAAAACACTTTATCATGTGATTTAAAAAGTGTCTGCAGCACAGAACTCGCCCGAAAGCTTTGCTTATCAGTAGTCCCCTTCAAACAATTCTAAGAAGAAACCAATAAATTCATGAACATTACTTTACGCATTCTCAATGCTTTTCTCGCAATTTTTCAAAAATTTTGTGCGCTCCTGGAGCGCAGACCTGGCCCAAAAGCTCGCGCTTCACTCACTGCTGCCGCCGGCCGGCGAGCGCCAAGGAGAAAAAGCGTGTCGTGCGCAGCGCTCGCCGCCGCCGCGCGAGGAGAATCGTGGAGGAAAGCGCGGCGCGGAGGAGTGTCGCTACTTTCAAATTATCAAGGGGCTTTAGGAGTGCCTGACTAGGCATGCCACCTAGTGTCTATCCTTTTCTGTACATATAACAATACATGTTTCCCACCATCACCAACTCTTCCCCTACCTACACCTTTTGTTTCTGCATTAAAGTTGTACTTGACTTGGCGATCGCTGATGATCATGATCTTCTCTTTGTATCGGGTAATCACATTGAATGTGTCCTAGTCTACACATCAGTTTAAGAAACACATATATAAAAAAGGTGACCGCACAGTCACAGTGTGGAGCAGGATGTTCGTCCTCACTTTAGTTCACATTTTCATGTGGCGCCATCTATCGATTCTTTCTACTGCAGTGTTGTAATGTATTACTCTTTTTCATTTCCCCTGTGGCATTGACAAACGCCTGCCCTGAGTCAAAAGAGATCAGGACCTCTCACTTACTTCTTTACTTCAATGCCAAAAAAGTAGAATTATAATGCTTATAACTTATTTAAAGCATGTTTTACCAGTCAGGTATGCCTGCAAGAAATTAATATCTCATCCTGACACCAAATCTGTTTATATCTAAGCCTCTGAAAAATTCAGACATATTTTGATGCTGGTCCCGCACACATCAAATCCGTGAGAGCGAAAACCCGAAAACCACGACAACAATACGGAAAACCCAACTTCCAGCCGGCGTTGGCAGTCATCGCGATAATTCCACTGTATGTGTCATCTCAACATTGAGGACAATCAAAATCGATGGAAACCTACAGGCAGTCCTGTGATCAGGGGACAGATCACAAATAGTGATCTGTCCCCTGAATTCTCGCCAAAGAGTAAAACATACCAGACTCACGATCTACTTGTCAAAGTGCCGACGGAGCCACCCGAAAAAACTGACGCGTTTGTATTCGGCGAGCAATTTTGTGGAATCCGACGTCTTCAATGAACATATTGGAACCAGTCCCGAACGTCGAAAGCCTCTTGGCACTTTCACAACCAAACGTGATGCTCTTGACGGCGACTCTTCTCAGGTTCCCATCGATAAGTCATAATCAAAACAACCCAGCACCGTAGAATCCCCCACTAACCGCCAGGACATGGCTGCTCGGCCAATCCAAGCACAGCCAAGGGACACGAAAAATGCAGCAACTCATTACCCCAAGAAAGCTAGTTGCCAGCCTCATGCGAGCGACGAGACCAACGTTCTTGAGAGTGAGCGACTGAAGCCAAAAGGAAGGAATCACTTCCTGTATATATTCGTGTGATCGAACCGCTTTCAAATAGCACCACCACAACCAGAACACCCGCTGCGCTCGTGTACACGTCCTTTGCGATCTTTGGTTGGGACAAGACAAGCGCAGCGGAGCGTTTAGAACGGGAAGCACAGGTATTTCCATGACCACGCGGACCGCAGTCAAGCTCCAGTGACACCAGCCAGCGTGCTTGAACGGCCCACGGGCCCGTCCCTTGAAAGCCGCGATCGAAAATGGACAAGGGTAACTGACATTTTGAAACGAAGGGTCCAGGGGCCCTTCAGTTTTGATAAGCCCACAGATGCTCGACAGAACCAGCCGCAGCGATGTGGTACCGTTATCATAACCACAACGCCCAACGACCCCATTGATGCTAGGCTGCGCATGGATTACAGACTGGCTATGCTGGGTCGTGGTTGACAGTTGCCGCGTTAGCACTGTTGAGGCGATGGGGTGCATAAAAGCAGAGGGAGAGTTTGTTAAGGGAAGTGCCTTTTCACTACGTGAGCATGGGCGTTTAGGAAAGCTATGATTGTGGCTTTGGAAGGGTGAATTATATTTTTCAGTGTTTGATCTCCAATAAAGTGTACAATGCATTGTTGTACGTTGTAGTTGCAATGCATCGTAGTATTAAGAGAATTGCACACCTATTATGCAGGAGCGTGGGACTGCAACAATGAAATGAACTACACAAGACACTTGATTCTTGCGTGGCATGCAATGTGTTGTTTTTCTAGAGCTCATTACACAATTCGTACAGCTGTTGAAAGTGAAAGACTCCCATTCATTCTTGGTTCCCTCATATGTGCATTTATTTCTGCATATAAAATAGAGCGAACTACAGCATGCGTTGAAAACTGGATAGGAGACTCATTTTTGCGTGGCTTGTGTGTTATTGATTACATTTCTCTTTATCGTGCAATTCAGAGTGAAATAACAAATCTGTTACAGTTGGCACTGACATGCAGTTGTGTGTTGTGAATATAAGTATGAATTTTTTGTATACACATGGCTAATTGTAGCGCACGAAAGATAGCATATTGGACTCTTCGACACTGACTTCATACAGTGTGGCGCTTATATGTTGAACATATTAAAGCAACTTGCAGTTCGTAAATTTCGACAAATGTGTTTCAGAATCAGCCAAATGATACTAAAAATATTTAGAATCGATTCCAGAAACCAGAAAGCATATTGATGACACAAGATGTTATTACTGCAGTTTCTGCAACGATGTGCCGTGAAGCCACCACACACAAAAAAAACTGTTTTGGACATAAGCAATGACGGCTGAAAGAACATCGCTTGTTGCCCAGTCTCAGCCAGCAGTGTTATGGAAGACATGCACACAAAGGCAGCCGCAGACGTCAACTAGATTAGGTGCACAAAGTAAAACACTTTATCATGTGACTTAAAAAGTGTCTGCAGCACAGAACTCGCCCGAAAGCTTTGCTTATCAGTAGTCCCCTTCAAACAATTCTAAGAAGAAACCAATAAATTCATGAACGTTACTTTAGGCATTCTCAATGCTTTTCTCGCAATTTTTCAAAAATTTTGTGCGCTCCTGGAGCGCAGACCTGGCCCAAAAGCTCGCGCTTCACTCACTGCTGCCGCCGGCCGGCGGGCGCCAAGGAGAAAAAGCGTGTCGTGCGCAGCGCTCGCCGCCGCCGCGCGAGGAGAATCGAGGAGGAAAGCGCGGCGCGGAGGAGTGTCGCTTCTTTCAAATTATCAAGGGGCTTTAGGAGTGCCTGACTAGGCATGCCACCTAGTGTCTATCCTTTTCTGAACATATAACAATACATGTTTCCCACCATCACCAACTCTTCCCCTACCTACACCTTTTGTTTCTGCATTAAAGTTGTACTTGACTTCTCGATCGATGATGATCATGATCTTCTCTTTGTATCGGGTGGTCACATTGAATGTGTCCTAGTCTACACATCAGTTTAAGAAACACATATATAAAAAAGGTGACCGCACAGTCACAGTGTGGAGCAGGATGTTCGTCCTCACTCTAGTTCACATTTTCATGTGGCGCCATCTATCGATTCTTTCTACTGCAGTGTTGTGATGTATTACTCTTTTTCATTTCCCCTGTGGCATTGACAAACGCCTGCCCTGAGTCAAAAGAGATCAGGACCTCTCACTTACTTCTTTACTTCAATGCCAAAAAAGTAGAATTATAATGCTTATAACTTATTTAAAGCATGTTTTACCAGTCAGGTATGCCTGCAAGAAATTAATATCTCATCCTGACACCAAATCTGTTTATATCTAAGCCTCTGAAAAATTCAGACATATTTTGATGCTGGTCTCGCACACATCAAATCCGTGAGAGCGAAAACCCGAAAACCACGACAACGATACGGAAAACCCAACTTCCAGCCGGCGTGTGCAGTCATCGCGATAATTCCACTGTATGTGTCATCTCAACATTGAGGACAATCAAAATCGATGGAAACATACAGGCAGTCCTGTGGAGGATGAAATAGCGATCTGTCCCCTGAATTCTCGCCAAAGAGTAAAACATACCGCACTCACGATCTACTTGTCAAAGTGCCGACGGAGCCACCCGAAAAAACTTACGCGTTTGTATTCGGCGAGCAATTTTGTGCAATCCGACGTCTTCAAAGAACATACTGGAACCAGTCCCGAACGTCGAGAGCCTCTTGGCACTTTCACAACCAAACGTGATGCTTTTGACGGCTACTCTTCTCAGGTTCCCATCGATAAGTTATAATCAAAACAACCCAGCACCGTAGAATCCCCCACTAACCGCCAGCGCATGGCTGCTCGGCCAATCCAAGCACAGCCAAGGGACACGAAAAATGCAGCAACTCATTACCCCAAGAAAGCTGGTTGCCAGCGTCATGCGAGCGACGAGACCAACGCTTTGAGAGTGAGCGACGGAAGCCAAAAGGGAGGAATCACTTCCTGTATATATTCGTGTGATCGAACCGCTTTCAAATAGCACCACCACAACCAGAACACCCGCTGCGCTCGTGTACACGTCCTTTGCGATCTTTGGTTGGGACAAGACAAGCGCGGCGGAGCATCTAGAACGGGAAGCACAGGTATTTCCATGACCACGCGGACCGCAGTCAAGCTCCAGTGACACCAGCCAGCGTGCTTGAAGGGCCCACGGGCCCGTCCCTTGAAAGCCGCGATCGAAAATGGACACGGGTAACTGACATTTTGAAACGAAGGGTCCAGGGACCCTTCAGTTTTGATAAGCCCACAGATGCTCGACAGAACCAGCCGCAGCGATGTGGTACCGTTATCATAACCACAACGCCCAACGACCCCATTGATGCTAGGCTGCGCATGGATTACAGACTGGCTATGCTGGGTCGTGGTTGACAGTTGCCGCGTTAGCACTGCTGAGGCGATGGGGTGCATAAAAGGAGAGGGAGAGTTTGTTAAGGGAAGTGCCTTTTCAGTGAGTGAGCATGGGCGTTTAGGAAAGCTATGATTGTGGCTTTGGAAGGGTGAATTATATTTTTCAGTGTTTGATCTCCAATAAAGTGTACAATGCATTGTTGTACGTTGTAGTTGCAATGCATCGTAGTATTAAGAGAATTGCACACCTATTATGCAGGAGCGTGGGACTGCAACAATGAAATGAACTACACAAGACACTTGATTCTTGCGTGGCATGCAATGTGTTGTTTTTCTAGAGCTCATTACACAATTCATACAGCTGTTGAAAGTGAAAGACTCCCATTCATTCTTGGTTCCCTCGTATGTGCATTTATTTCTGCATATAAAATAGAGCGAACTACATCATGCGTTGAAAACTGATGATAGGAGACTCATTTTTGCGTGGCTTGTGTGTTATTGATTACATTTCTCTTTATCGTGCTATTCAGAATGAAATAACAAATCTGTTACAATTGGCACTGACATGCAGTTGTGTGTTGTGAATATAAGTATGAATTTTTTTGTATACACATGGCTAATTGTAGCGCACGAAAGATAGCATATTGGACTGTTCGACACTGACTTCATGCAGTGTGGCGCTTATATGTTGAACATATTAAACCAACTTGCAGTTCGTAAATTTCGGCAAATGTGTTTCAGAATCAGCCAAATGATGCTAAAAATATTTAGAATCGATTCCAGAAACCAGAAAGCATATTTATGACACAAGATGTTATTACTGCAGTTTCTGCAACGATGTGCCGTGAAGCCACCACACACAAAAAAAAACTGTTTTGGACATAAGCAACGACGGCTGAAAGAACATCGCTTGTTGCCCAGTCTCAGCCAGCAGTGTTATGGAAGACATGCACACAAAGGCAGCCGCAGACGTCAACTAGATTAGGTGCACAAAATAAAACACTTTATCATGTGACTTAAAAAGTGTCTGCAGCACAGAACTCGCCCGAAAGCTTTGCTTATCAGTAGTCCCCTTCAAACAATTCTAAGAAGAAACCAATAAATTCATGAACGTTACTTTAGGCATTCTCAATGCTTTTCTCGCAATTTTTCAAAAATTTTGTGCGCTCCTGGAGCGCAGACCTGGCCCAAAAGCTCGCGCTTCACTCACTGCTGCCGCCGGCCGGCGGGCGCCAAGAAGAAAAAGCGTGTCGTGCGCAGCGCTCGCCGCCGCCGCGCGAGGAGAATCGAGGAGGAAAGCGCGGCGCGGAGGAGTGTCGCTACTTTCAAATTATCAAGGGTCTTTAGGAGTGCCTGACTAGGCATGCCACCTAGTGTCTATCCTTTTCTGTACATATAACAATAAATGTTTCACACCATCACCAACTCTTCCCCTACCTACACCTTTTGTTTCTGCATTAAAGTTGTACTTGACTTGGCGATCGCTGATGATCATGATCTTCTCTTTGTATCGGGTGGTCACATTGAATGTATCCTAGTCTACACATCAGTTTAAGAAACACATATATAAAAAAGGTGACCGCACAGTCACAGTGTGGAGCAGGATGTTCGTCCTCACTCTAGTTCACATTTTCATGTGGCGCCATCTATCGATTCTTTCTACTGCAGTGTTGTGATGTATTACTTTTTTTCATTTCCCCTGTGGCATTGACAAACGCCTGCCCTGAGTCAAAAGAGATCAGGACCTCTCACTTACTTCTTTACTTCAATGCCAAAAAAGTAGAATTATAATGCTTATAACTTATTTAAAGCATGTTTTACCAGTCAGGTATGCCTGCAAGAAATTAATATCTCATCCTGACACCAAATCTGTTTATATCTAAGCCTCTGAAAAATTCAGACATATTTTGATGCTGATCTCGCACACATCAAATCCGTGAGAGCGAAAACCCGAAAACCACGACAACGATACAGAAAACCCAACTTCCAGCCGGCGTGTGCAGTCATCGCGATAATTCCACTGTATGTGTCATCTCAACATTGAGGACAATCAAAATCGATGGAAACATACAGGCAGTCCTGTGGAGGATGAAATAGCGATCTGTCCCCTGAATTCTCGCCAAAGAGTAAAACATACCGGACTCACGATCTACTTGTCAAAGTGCCGACGGAGCCACCCGAAAAAACTAACGCGTTTGTATTCGGCGAGCAATTTTGTGCAATCCGACGTCTTCAATGAACATACTGGAACCAGTCCCGAACGTCGAGAGCCTCTTGGCACTTTCACAACCAAAGGTGATGCTTTTGACGGCGACTCTTCTCAGGTTCCCATCGATAAGTCATAATCAAAACAACCCAGCACCGTAGAATCCCCCACTAACCGCCAGCGTATGGCTGCTCGGCCAATCCAAGCACAGCCAAGGGACACGAAAAATGCAGCAACTCATTACCCCAAGAAAGCTGGTTGCCAGCGTCATGCGAGCGACGAGACCAACGCTTTGAGAGTGAGCGACTGAAGCCAAAAGGGAGGAATCACTTCCTGTATATATTCGTGTGATCGAACCGCTTTCAAATAGCACCACCACAACCAGAACACCCGCTGCGCTCGTGTACACGTCCTTTGCGATCTTTGGTTGGGACAAGACAAGCGCGGCGGAGCGTCTAGAACGGGAAGCACAGGTATTTCCATGACCACGCGGACCGCAGTCAAGCTCCAGTGACACCATCCAGCGTGCTTGAAGGGCCCACGGGCCCGTCCCTTGAAAGCCGCGATCGAAAATGGACACGGGTAACTGACATTTTGAAACGAAGGGTCCAGCGACCATTCAGTTTTGATAAGCCCACAGATGATCGACAGAACCAGCCGCAGCGATGTGGTACCGTTATCATAACCACAACGCCCAACGACCCCATTGATGCTAGGCTGCGCATGGATTACAGACTGGCTATGCTGGGTCGTGGTTGACAGTTGCCGCGTTAGCACTGCTGAGGCGACGGAGTGCATAAAAGGAGAGGGAGAGTTTGTTAAGGGAAGTGCCTTTTCAGTAAGTGAGCATGGGCGTTTAGGAAAGCTATGATTGTGGCTTTGGAAGGGTGAATTATATTTTTCAGTGTTTGATCTCCAATAAAGTGTACAATGCATTGTTGTACGTTGTAGTTGCAATGCATCGTAGTATTAAGAGAATTGCACACCTATTATGCAGGAGCGTGGGACTGCAACAATGAAATGAACTACACAAGACACTTGATTCTTGCGTGGCATGCAATGTGTTGTTTTTCTAGAGCTCATTACACAATTCGTACAGCTGTTGAAAGTGAAAGACTCCCATTCATTCTTGGTTCCCTCATATGTGCATTTATTTCTGCATATAAAATAGAGCGAACAACAGCATGCGTTGAAAACTGATGATAGGAGACTCATTTTTGCATGGCTTGTGTGTTATTGTTTACATTTCTTTTTATCGTGCTATTCAGAGTGAAATAACAAATCTGTTACAATTGGTACTGACATGCAGTTGTGTGTTGTGAATATAAGTATGAATTTTTTTGTATACACATGGCTAATTGTAGCGCACGGAAGATAGCATATTGGACTGTTCGACACTGACTTCATACAGGGTGGCGCTTATATGTTGAACATATTAAAGCTGCTTGCAGTTCGTAAATTTCGGCAAATGTGTTTCAGAATCAGCCAAATGATGCTAAAAATATTTAGAATCGATTCCAGAAACCAGAAAGCATATTTATGACACAAGATGCTATTACTGCAGTTTCTGCAACGATGTGCCGTGATGTCACCACACACAAAAAAACTGTTTTGGACATAAGCAACGACGGCTGACAGAACATCGCTTGTTGTCCAGTCTCAGCCAGCAGTGTTATGGAAGACATGCACACAAAGGCAGCCGCAGACGTCAACAGCTCTCTGACAGCTCTCTGCTGGCCGCTGACCTCTGATCATCTACGCAGTTGCAGTTTAGCTTTTTATGTTGTATCTGACGACATTGTTGTAAAATATGCTGTAAATAAATGTGTACGGTCTACAAGGAACGGTCGCATCTCTTCGCCGCAATGTGTCACTGAGCCACGGACACAGCGGTGGTCACCAACACTACTCACAACGAGACGAGAAGAAGAAAGAGAACGTTAACAGCTCCTCTTCGTAGAACCCCTAAATGCCTGTCACAAAGGACAAAAATGTTTCATTCTGGCAGGCACTTTTGTCTCACAAACAAGTAATACCATAAAATATGCTGGTATACAAGATACACACAAATGATATTTTTAATAAACATCCCCTTTTTACACATTTGTCGCCACTAATAATCCCATCCTGCCACAATGCTGGTAGAGAACATTGTAACATTTCCTTAAAAATATCTGCAACTTTCTTTTCATGCAAGTTCTGAAATATTTATAATGCAGGCACCTTATGGTTAAACTAAGCGGAAAAAGAGTAGGTAACACCGATACTGGTGAGGTACTGCATTGCATACAATAAATCAAGACCAATGCATATACGTATGACTGCACCCCATCAACTAACATACAGGACTAATACAAAGCATTCTACTGCCAAAGCAGCCAGAACACACTGCATACTATAGGTGACACCATACAGTGCTCTTGAGGCTGTGATTTCAGCTAAGAGAGCACATCAACTATCACCACTATACTGCTTTATAAGACGTTTGTAGCATGCAATGCAATCTGTCTGTTTAAAGGACCATAAACCCAACTCTTGAACCTTTCATTTTTAAGAGCAGTCAACCAGTTAGGACCCTAACAGCTACATCCTCATTTCTTATGTGTGAAACATTGTTTTTTTTTTCTACCTAAAGAACTACAATAGGCTAGGTGAGTGCTTTGCCCCACACAGAAAGATACTGTGGCACCCTGTAGACATCAGTTGGGCTGTCACAATTGTGCCAACAACACTGAAGAAGTCTTTTTGTTTGTGTTGTACTTTTTGTTATATACTTGCAGATCACTCTAAATGACCAATCTAAGCAACAAATAAACTTGTTTTATGATACTTCAAATTACTTCTCACAAGGCACAGTCAATCAACTTGTTGGTTGACAGTGATCAGCTCTCATGGTCACTGCTATGACCAGTTCTACCACAGAAAAGTAGAGGCATCCCAGATAATGAACATTAAAAAACCTTTGCCTTGATAGAATCTGCATATGCCACATCCATGAAAGGTATTCTCTTCACCTAGACTCATTTCTAAACAGGTTATAGCCCTTTTGGAGAAATACAAAAGCAGTGGCCTACAAATAATAAAGTACCTGAACTGTTACAAACTTTGCTACTGGTCATTAAATGACCACTGGACCAAAATTTAGTTTTATGTGTGAAGCTTGCAACATGTTAATGCAGCTAGTTAAAATGTTTAGTGTAAAATATATCAAACTCAGTCATGAGAAAGTGCACTAGAAATTACCTGTAAAAAAATAAAGTTTCTACCAAAAAAGGGCAAATGTGGTAGCCACTACCTCTGTCAACTAAACCTTTCCATGTACCAAGCTTCCACAGAGCTGCATGGAATCAATTGCACAAAGTACATTCCCATTTTCACAGTGCTGCTGATAGCAGAAGCGATAAATCGCCAACTATGAACCGGCGACGGCACCGATCTTTTCATTTTCTTTCCTTCTTTCCCTCACCCCTCTGGCTATATAATACCCCTTGATCCGAAAATAAACCGGCATTCTTTGGCCTGGCTACGCTGTCTGATGCATCACCCAGTAGCGGCGTGCCCATTGACCACGCCTTCACAACACAGAGCAACAACAAAATGTCAGCAGCATTGCCAGTTAGCCAACACAAGAAATGTGAGCAAAGTATCATGCTGTAGTTAACACATTCTCTGTGACAACTATTTTTACATTCAACGACCCAATTCACATTCATCACAACGTATCAGAAGGTCACCTGCTGGTTTACTAGAGCAAATCAAGAGCAACTTGTGGGTTGCTGCCTGTTTGGCGCTTTCTTGGCCACTGAGAAATGATGCAGTGACGTTGCATTCATTGCTTGTTGAGAAATTGTTGACCAACCTTAAGCTATCTCCAGATGATCGACTGAAGTCGTAATTAGTGCTGGTAACCAGACAAATACAGAAAGAGACCCTGATACTTCTCTTTGAAATTTCAAAATTTTGATTTTAGATGCCAGTGCAGTAAAAGACTATGTACTGCTAGCTGATGTTAAAGAGATGTACAGCTGCCCAAATCTTTAACCGGCCTGCGTGACGGCGACTGCTCAGCTGAAAAAATGGAAAGAACTGAAGAAGTTTACAGGAATAGTGGAGCAGCGGCATTGATTCTGGGAACAGACAAACTGTCACGGGGGCTGGGTCCTTGACTTAGCCAAGCATTCAAGCGAGTAGCTGAGGTACTGTAACATTACCTTTTCTGCTCTTAACCGAATTTCAGTGCCGGGCAGTGAGTAGATATTAAGAAAGGTCACTAAGAGGAAAATCTTTTTTGAAGAGTTGAACAACACAGCAGAAACATTTTTTTCTTTGTTTAATGTGTAACGCAAGCTGAGTCTATTTTTGCTTGCGCATTTCATAGCGATATGATGTATCAGTACTGTACAGCCAATTTTCGAAAGCCTTCTTCAGTCTCAATAAATTCAACGGAATTTATATATTGCCATCGTCGGGTATATGATGGCAAGACTCTGGCATAAAAGTTAGCTTTCAAAGAAAAAAAGGATTCAATATATCTACATTTTTGTCGGCTCTATAAGATTGCCCCAAGTGAGTGTATAGATTAGACACTTATCACAGTGTTGCTCATCTAAAAAGCATTGGTTGAAAAATCTGGATCATTCATTCTCTTTCCGCAAGCTGCAGGGGAAGAGGAGGCAGAGGGATTCCCATTAAAGATGTGCTAAACCTCGGGAATTTTTTTTTTCAGTAAAAAAAAAAAAGCTGAGAACGCCTCCAGAAGCTTTTTTCTTTCCGCTCGACGTCGTCACGAGAAAGTAAAAGAAAATGTTTAGAAATCACGAATGCTCGGATCCAATATGATGCAACGGGCAGAACAAATACAGTTACAAATAAGGATTAAAGATATACACAGGGAGAGACAGCCAAGGAGCTAAACAGTGAGGGTCCGGTGTTCGAATCACTGTCTCTTCGTTGATAAAACATCACCACAAGATTTCGTCATCTTCCTTCCCTCAGCTTAAGGGCGTGACAACATCTTCTCGGCGCTAGAGAAATGCTCCCCGGAAGGCTCCAAAATATAACAATTAGGACTTTTGAAGGCACATATTCTCACTACACCTTCTATTCTGAGGGTATTGGATTATCATCTAGGCGAAATCTGTAACTCCATTTTAAATTGGAGGACACAAAATAATCACGACTGCAGAAAATATGGTCCCTGCATAGTGGCTTCGCCTTTTTTTTTTTTCGGCAGAATAGCTGTAATGGTATTGTGTACACCTGAAAGCAGAAGTTTGAGCCTATGTCTGCCTGATCGTTCTGAATGCCTCATGTCTGATTCCTCACGGAATGAAGCAAAGGTCAGCATAGACTCGGACATCCAGACCCGAGCCGTTGTGTGAGCCTCTGTCACCCGGAATCTTCACGGTCTCGGAGGCAGGCGCTCTCTCAGCAAGGATGGACTGCTCCTCTAGCTTACCGCATCTACTAAAATTGTTGTCGAGATTCAGATCCCGCATACCGATCTCTCGTTTGGACTCCAGGTCACCAAGGTCTCCAAGGGAATGGGGCAGCCGACGCCGACCCCCGCACGCTCTTTCTCCGGGCTTTTCCCACGCCCCCGACGCGGACCAGGATTGTGATTTCAGCCCAGCTTACAGATTTAAAGAAATATGTGAATATTACAGATCCAAGCACCAAGCTCTTCCCACCCCGTGCAAATGGCTGGGGAAGGCTAACGAGCGGGTGCTCTTGCGCCTGCTCACCAATACAATGTTGTGCCCGGCTACTCTTAAACATTTTGATCCACAATTTGATGGGCTGTGCTCACACTGTGGGGAGGTGTCTGACACCTACCACATCGTGTGGGCCTGCCAGAAAAACCCATCTTCGCCCCCTATCCCCATCCACACCCGAGAGAACTGGGAGGCGACCCTGTCCGGCTGCTGCACCCTAAAGGCCCAAAAGGCCTTAACGCAGCGCGCCCGGGCTGTGGAAAACGCCAATGGAGTGCCTTTCTAGGCATCCCACCTAGTGTCTATACCTCTCTGTACATATAACAATAAATGTTTTCACCACCACCACCACTTTCCCTACCTACACCTTTTGTTTCTGCTATAAAGTTGTACTTGACTTGGCGATAACTGATGATGATGATGACCTTCCCTTTGTGTCGGGTGGTCACAGTGAATGTGCCCAAGCCTAAACATCAGTTTAAGAAAGACATGTAAAAACAAAAGGTGACCGCGCAGTCACAATGTGGAGGATGTTCGTCCTCGTGCTTTTCTGGAAAACGTTTTTGGAAATTTTGGAAAACTTCTTACGCCACACTGCCTACCAGTCCTTGACACTAAGCATTATGGAGCTCCTCACATCTGCCCAACTGCAAGGCCACAGGATAATATTTCAATGGATCCCTGCCCACTGCAGGCTCCATGGAAATGAACAGGCCGGTGTTGAAGTGAAAAGCGCACTCAGCAATGGGCTCGAAACAGCTGCGCCTTTTTGAAGAGCGGATACGACGTGCCTTCTTACGGACTGTATACGAAGAATGCTACGGCAGCTTACTGAGCCCAGCCAGACGCCCGACACATTCGTCTAAAAAGGCTCGATGGAGCACTGAAATTTTATGCTCCGCGTGATAGTCCGCGTCATCGTGCATGCTTGGACACAAACTTCGTTTAAATGTGGCTTTCACGTGCAAGTACTTACATTTAATTGGACAGGTGGACTCCCCGGAATGTTCAACTTGTAGCATCCCCAATACTGTGGACCATATATTGTTGGTGTGCTCAGAGTATGCGTGTGAAAGAAATGTGCTAGCCGCTTCCTTGAAGCATTTGGACAAGAGGCCTCTGTTGGAGGAACTGCTGCTGGGCGCTTGGCAGCACAAGGTGAAGGGTGTCCAGGCAGTGCGTGCTCTTTGCCGTTCTTTGTGCGCCAACAGACTTGGTTCGTGCTTGTAAAGCAAGCTACTGTTTCTGTATATTGCCAGGGGGCGCTCGGAGTGAAAAACGACGTTGAAGTGAATCGGCTCCGGACTCGCAGGACGTACCTAAACCTTGAACCGCGTAATTCTACCTGTACCGGCTCTGTTAACCTAGCCCCAATCGCCAACACCGTGACAAATCTGGTGGAGGTCAGGTCTGATGTTCCGTACCCCTACGCTAAGCAGGAGTGCTGGTCATATATTCGAGGAAACGCCCGTTCACCGCACTAGCCGCAGGCAACGAGGCCTACCACCTGAGTTTTCCCCCTCGGGCATGACTACCAGTAGCCACGACGTCGTCGCAATGCCTGGCGCGACCCCCACCTACGTGACGTTGCAAAACCCCCGCGTCCCAAAGACCTTTCACGGGGACACCTATGAAGACGTCGACGACTGGTTGCAGCACTACGAAAGGGTAGCTACATTCAACCTCTGGGATGACGCCGCACGGCTTCAAAATGTATATTTCAGCCTCGAGGATGGCGCTCGGACGTGGTTCGAGAACTATGAAGAGCAGCTGTCGTCTTGGAGTGAGTTCAAACGTCATATTGCGGCAACTTACGGAAGCTCAGATCGCCGCGAACGGGCAGAACGCGCTCTACACACTCGGATCCAAATGCCTAACGAAACCGTCGCGGCGTATATCGAAGACATGACGCGCCTGTTTAAGCGTGCAGATCCTACGATGTCCGAGGACAAAAAGCTGCGCTACCTCATGCGTGGCGTCAAAGAGCAGCTTTTCGCTGGCCTGGTGCGCAGCCCGCCGAAAACTGTTGCAGAATTCTTTGCGGAAACATCCACTATAGAGAAAGTGTTTCAGCAGCGAGCTTCGACACGGGATCACACCATTCATGCCGCCTCCGTCTCTGCTGAGTTCCCATCGCATAGCATGGACACATCGGCGCTACGGGAGCTCATACGTTCCGTTGTGCGCGACGAACTCCGACTGATGCATGGCACACCTCAACCAGCTCCTTCCTCCATTGCCAGCGTTGTCCGCGACGAAGTGCAGCAAGCGCTCCGGCCTCCATTTCCAATCGGTGAACCTCGCCCTACTCCTCCTCTTACACCACCAGAGCGTCACCGCCCTACATACTCCCAGGTGCTGCAATACTCTCCGCCCTCGTCGCCGTCCCTGATTCCTCCGAACGTAGCTGGGCCGAAAACAGCAGCCCCCGTGATCCAGTACGTCACAGATTCTCGACCGCCTACACGGAAAGCAGACGAGTGGCGTACCCCCGACCGACGGCCGTTATGCTTTCACTGCGGCGAACCGGGTCATGTCTATCGGCGCTGTCCCTACCGTCGACTAGGTCTCGAAGGGTATTCCGCTGATTCTCCGCGGCCTCGCTACGGCGAACGGCCTCGAGCCGTTGAAGATTTTGTCAATGATCAGCGCCGGATCGTTCCGTCTCGTCTGCGACCATCTAGATCACCGTCACCCAGGTCTCGCCCGTCGCCATCTGCTACGAGTTCCTCATGGGCAGCGCAGGGCCGCTCGCCCAGTCCCCAGAGGGAAAACTGAAACCAGCGACCTTCGGGGGTAGGCTCGCTGGACATCGCGGCGTGGGAGACCCCCCATTGATGCGGACACGGAAAGACTACGCATCGACATTGGAAAAGTCCGCGGTTACCGATCATAACGCCACCTCGACGCCACCACGACGCACCTGCAACCACGACGAATTGCCGGTGGAACCGACGATGAAACGACGCACCCGCAACGACGACGAATTGCCGGTGGAACAAACGACGCAACCACGCACCCGCAATGACGACGAATTGCCGGTGGGACATATGACGCAACAACGCACCCGCAGCGACGACGAACTGCCGGTGGAACGGACGCTGCAACAACGCACCTGCAACGACGACGAATTGCAGGTGAAGCAGACCGCGTACACCGACGCAGAGCACTCAAAGACTCAGAAGCCTGACATTCGCGAGCAGATTTCGTTGGACATACCCGTAGTACTGGATGGTCGCCATGTTCGAGCTCTGTTGGATACTGGCACTGATTATTCTGTTTTGAGCAGAAAGTTTGCCGGAGTTCTCAAGAAGGTTTTGACTCCGTGGGCTGGCACAAACGTTCGCACTGCGGGTGGTCATCTTATTACTCCTCTGGGCATGTGCACGGCCAGAGTTCAAATTCAAGAATCAACCTTTGTGGTAAGCTGCCTTGTTCTGAAAAGCTGTTCGCGTGACCTGATTCTGGGCGTAGATTTTCTTCGTGAATATGGCGCAATTATTGACCTCCGGAATTCTAAGGTCTCGTTTTCTACTGAGAAAGCAGTGGCCCTCAGCGGTGCAAAGCGACCACTCAATGTGCTTCGAGTTTATGAGGACAGTGTCCCTCTGCCACCCCGAACCAGCACCTTCGTTAATGTCAAATGCAATGCCCTTAACGATGGTGACGCAATAGCCGAAACTAACGTATCGTTACTGTTGACACAAGGAGTCTGCGTGGCCCGCAGTTTGATACATCTTCACCGTGGTCAGTCCAAGGTACTTGTTACAAATTTTTCGAACGAGTATCGGCACCTTTTTCGTGACACTTCCGTAGCTTTCGCCGAACGCATCTCTGATGTCTCCGAGTGCTTGTCCACAGAAACCGTGCCACCGCCCACACCCCTCAACAATCTCGATGTCAGCTCAGAGCTATCGGTCAGCCAGCGTGACCAGCTGTTTTCATTGTTACTCGAATTCAAAGAGTGTTTTGCATCGTCGTCAAAAGTGAATCAAACTCCCATCACCAAGCACTAGATCGTGACGTTCGATAATGTGCGCCCAATCCGCCAGCACCCCTACCACGTCTCTTCGACCGAGCGCGAAGTTATTAGGTCACAAGTTAAGGAAATGCTCGAAGATGAGGTTATCCAGCCTTCCAATAGCCCGTGGTCCTCCCCGGTCGTTTTTGCGTTGATTACCGCAAACTGAACACCGTAACCAAGAAGGATGTCTACTCCTTGCCGCGGATTGACGACTCTCTCGACCGCCTTCGGAGTGCAAAATATTTTTCGTCCATCGATCTAAAAAGTGGCTACTGGCAGATTGAGGTCGATGAGCGAGATCGTGAGAAAACGGCCTTCGTCACACCCGACGGCCTTTATGAATTTAAAGTTCTACCTTTCGGCCTGTGTTCCGCGCCGGCCACATTTCAGCGGATGATGGACACTGTCCTCGCCGGCCTTAAATGGCAGTGTTGTCTAGTTTACCTAGATGACGTGGTGGTCTTCGCAGAATCATTTGCACAACATCTTCAGCGCCTGCGGTCAGTACTCGAAGCCCTTCGATCCGCTAACTTGACACTTAAGCCACAGAAATGCCACTTTGGCTACCGAGAGCTTAAATTTCTCGGCCATGTCGTCAGCGCCGCCGGCGTGAAGCCCGACCCTGACAAGATTGCTGCTGTTGCGCAATTTCCGATTCCACGTGACAAGAAAGCTGTTCGCCGATTTCTCGGCTTGTGCAGTTACTACCAGCGTTTTATCGATAACTTCGCTGATCTCGCTGAACCGCTGACTCAGCTCACCCGGGGAGACACCCCTTTTGTTTGGACTCACGAACAAGAAGCTGCTTTTGCCGAGCTGCGTCTCCGTCTCCAATCGCCGCCTGTTCTAGCCCATTTCGATGAGCAGGGGGAGACAGAAATACACACCGACGCCAGTAACATTGGCCTTGGTGCGGTTCTCGTGCAACGTCAAGAGGTTGTTGAACGAGTCATCGCCTATGCCAGCCGTACTTTATCCCGCGCCGAGACGAACTGTTCAACTACTGAAAAGGAATGCCTCGCCATTATTTGGGCTGCTGCGAAATTTCGCCCCTACCTTTATGGTCGCCCATATAAAGTGGTCACTGACCACCATTCTTTGTGTTGGCTGGCCAACCTGCGTGACCCATGCGGCCGCCTGGCGCGATGGAGCCTTCGCCTACAGGAGTTCAATCTCACTATTGTTTATAAGTCCGGACATAAGCATGAAGATGCTGACACGCTCTCCCGCGCGCCTGTCGAGCTCGCTTCACCAGACACGGATGACGCTGGCAGTTTCCTCGGAGCTGTTGATGCTTCAGATATGTCACATCAGCAGCGTGCCGATCCAGATTTACGAGCACTGATTGATTATTTAGAAGGTCAGCCAGCCACCATACCTAAGTGCTTTTCTCGGAGCCTCTAAACTTTCTGCCTGAGAGGTGGTGTGCTTTATAAGCAGAACTCTAGATCCGAGTCAAGAACCTACCTCCTCGTGGTACCCACAGCTCTGAGAGAGGAAATCCTTTCCGCGTGCCACGATGAACCAACATCTGGCCACTTGGGCTATTCTCGCACACTTGCTAGGATACGACAGACATTCTACTGGCCCAACCTTGCCACTGTTGTTAAGCGCTATGTCAAGAGCTGTCGGCAATGTCAGCGTCGGAAGGTTCCGCAATCAAAGCCTGCTGGCCTCCTCATGCCCATAATACCACCACAAGCACCATTTGATCAAGTCGGCATGGACCTTCAAGGTCCTTTCCCTCGGTCCTCTGGTGGCAACCGTTGGATAATCATCGCCACAGACTATCTGACTCGCTATGCCGTGACCAAAGCGTTACCTAGTGGTACAGCGTCTGAAGTTGCCCATTTCTTTGTACACCAGATCATACTACGGCACGGTGCTCCTACCTGTATTATTACTGATAGAGGGACTGCCTTTACTTCAAAAATGATGGCCGAAGTCTTTCATCTCAGCGGTACGGCGCATCGAAAAGCTACTGCTTACCATCCGCAGACCAATGGGCTGACGGAAAGGCTTAATAAGACCATCGCGGATATGCTGGCGATGTACGTCGACGCCCAGCACAAGACTTGGGGTGCGATCGTACCATATGTGACGTTCGCATACAATACGGCAGTCCAAGAGACTACACATTTCACGCCGTTTCGCCTCGTTTACGGCAGGGAGGTTCGGACGATGCTGGACGCAATGCTCCCTTACCAAACAGATACCGAACTTTGTTCTGACGCCGAGCAGTTTGCCCAAGATGCTGAGCAAGCACGCCAACTAGCACGCGTCCACATCACCCAGCAACAGGACAGGGATTCACGCCGGTACAACCTCCGCCACAGACAAGCTTCCTACAACACCGGGGACCAGGTGTGGGTGTGGACTCCTGTTCGACGCCGCGGCCTTTCAGACAAGCTAATTTGCCGCGACTTCGGGCCGTATAAAATCGTGCGACGCATCAGTAACGTCAATTACGAGGTGCCCCCGGATGGATCAGAGCACACAGGTCGTCGGCTACCTCGTCCAGAGACAGTTCATGTCTTGCGATTGAAGCCATACTTTGCACGGTGACTGACAAACTACATCTACAAACTTTTTTTTTTTGAGGGGGGGAGGTTGCTTTTGTACGCTTGTGTGCACGTGTAACTGTGTGCGTTACGCTTAAGGAGGGAGGAATGCCAGGGGGCGCTCGGAGTGAAAAACGACGTTGAAGTGAATCGGCTCCGGACTCGCAGGACGTACCTAAACCTTGAACCGCGTAATTCTACCTGTACCGGCTCTGTTAACCTAGCCCCAGTCGCCAACACCGTGACAATATACACTTCATATGACTTCTCCCACATCGTCGCCCATCATGATCTTCTTTCTTCTTCCCTTCCCCTTCCCCAGTGCAGAGTAGCTGGCCAGGGTCCATATTCCGTGTTTGCGTTGTTATCGAATTGTCGCTATCTCTCGTGACCACGAGTCATCTGATTGGTCGAAACGCTGGAGACGGATGTTGCCACTTTTTCCGGTTTTGTAGTGGCAGCATCCGGTTCCGGCGTTTCGACTATTCAGATGACTCGAGGTCATATGAGACGACGCAAACTCGGAATACGGCCCAGATTTGAATTATTTCGGCCAACCTCTCTGCCTTTCCTTTCAATAAATCAATCTATCTATCTCATGCTAGATGATGATGATGATGATGATGATGATGATGATGATGATGATGATGATGATGATGTGGCTTTCCCATTTGCATCGGGTGGGCGCAAAAATGCACCTAGCCATTGTTTGGAAGAAAGAGGAGGGGAAAAAATTGGAAGGGAGGAACAGAGAATACGAAATAGAAAACTGAGATGAAGAACAAGGGGGAGGAGTGTAGAGAGGCGGATAGATTGGTTAGACTGGAGGCACATGTCACAGCACGCTCTGCGGGACAGCCTCGATGCGATCCACACTGTTAGAGTCCCTAGAAGTATTTGCTAGTCTGCCGTCCGAGCGGGGTTCCCTACGGAACCGGCTGGCCGCTTCCCTGATGAAAGCGCAGGGGGCGCTGCACGCATTCGGAGCGTGGTCTATGGCGTGGTCGCGCTGTGTACGTGGTGCTGTGGCGGTTGTGCCGTACTGCGAGTCTGCGCCGCGCTGTTCCGCTGGTGCCGTGGCAAGGCTCGTGCACCCCGTGCACTTCTTTTCGCTCGCGAGCCAGAATGCGCGCAAATTAGCTAGCATGTGTGCAAGTGTGCCTTTCTTATGGATATGTGATCGCGTCATGTCCAGAAAACGGGGTAAGCGTGATAGCACGTGTTTCTTGCCCGGGTGCAAGAGCGGGTAGCGCTCGTGCAAGGTGAAATGCTCTCTCTCCAGGACACCGAAAGACGCAGGAAGAGGCAAGAGTGGGAGCGCAACATCAAGCGCGGCGGCAAAGGCAATAACATTGTTTATTGCCTCAGCTAGGGCATAAAGGAATATGTAAAACGAAAATTAAAAGGCGTAATAAATGAAAGAAAATAGGTTGGCTGTGTTCTTATAAAGTTCAAGAGAGAACGATGATAAGGCCCTTGAGTGCAAGCAATGTACGAAGAAGTGTTGCTCGGCGAAAGGCCCACTGCCGTCAGGTGCCGATATTGTCGGCTTCAGTGGCGGGCAAACCTACAATTGGCGAATATCTTCCTCATTATTTTGTGAGTTGCAGACAGGAAATCCTGGACATTGATATAAATATCGGTATATATAAATATCAGAGGATCCGGATCGGGGTTGCCCTCACATTACTGTAACACGAACAAGCTAGTGTCGACGTTTGTGAGCGACACTTCAAACCCTGCTTTATTGTTTTAAGACAGGTAAAGGTAATTGAGCTTCCCCGGGATGTTACGCAACT
This sequence comes from Amblyomma maculatum, assembly GCF_055883805.1. NCBI lineage: Eukaryota > Metazoa > Arthropoda > Arachnida > Ixodida > Ixodidae > Amblyomma > Amblyomma maculatum. Next base: position 21,882,199 of record NW_028146738.1, read on the forward strand.
CACGAAGGATACCATCTCAACGCTGTTTCCTGACACTCCAAAATACTTGTTGAAACCCCTGCCTCTCAAGAGAAAGGAGCGCAACTTGTACGAGCAAAAACAATCAGCAGGGAGACCTGCAGAGAAAGAAAAAAAGCGCACTGATCCTGAAGCATCAGTGGATCCAGTTGAAGAATACAGCGGTGGTGGATCGTGTGACGCGAGCCTGCTCCAGGAATGCAGAAAGCTGCATGCCACCGCCACTGGGGACAAATGTCGATCTTTCTGATGTTGAGCAATTAACATTCGCATAGTGCCACTCAAGCGAGGACGAATCTCCGGAGGAAATCTACGCAAATCGGCGAGTTCTGTTCCATCGCAGTGATGCAGGTGAAGCTGCCATGAATGCTGCTGTGTGCATTCGAGGAAACAAAGTCAAGGAGATAGCTGTAAAGTCGACAGCAGAGGTAATTAATCTTCTTCAGGACATTGCAAAACTCAGCTTGTGTCCTGGCAGCGGATTGAAGCCTATTACCAAGACCTTTCCCTCCTACAATGGGCGTTACTTTATTTGCGACGAACTGTACCATTATTTCTCATGCAGCATGCATATAGCCTGCAAATACTTGCGAAAGTTAACTCAGAACACCCTGTCAAGAAGAAGAAAAAATTAAGAAACAGACTTTTAAGTCTCGAGCAGTTTGTCGTACGAAGGACAAGGTGCAAAGCTGGTAAAAGCTCTAGGTGAAATGAAAAATGAAAATGAACAAGGACAGAGTTTGAAAGAAGTGTTAGTGCCCTTCCTCTCAACAGCTGGCTGTTAAAATATGTTTTAGAGGTTGCAAAACGCAAGTCAACAAAAGTGATGGCATACTCTGATGAGTGGCTACTAGGCTTCCTAAGCACCAAAGAATGCCTATCAGCAGTTTGCCTGAAGCGCGGTGCGATTTGAAGGGCTCAGGTTCCCATCTTGCGTGCTTTAATTGTGCATGCATCCGAAAGTTTATAGTTCTACATACGTGTTATAACTTAGCTAAACGTCCGAAGAAGTTAAGATGAAACTATAGCGTGAATGAAAACACCGGCGACAGCGCTCTGTTGCTCGCACACATGGTCCTTGGAGCCTAGAATGTGCGTCTAGTATAGTCCTCCATGCAAGAGCAATTGTTTGCACAAAATCCTCAGAAGTCTTCATTACAATACGGCACGGCGGTAGCTTCAGCAGGATAATAGGGTATAAAAAGCAGCTTCGTTTCTACATCGGCTCAGGGGCATGCGCGCAAAACTTCGCTCACGAAAAAAAAAAATCGCATCTGTGGTTATGCCAACAACTCGGCTGCGAATTCAATATTACGACTAGACTGAAATCAAAGACTTAAGAGCGGCATCGCATGTACAAGGCACCTGACGATGAGCATGCAGCGAATGCATTTCGAAGCGCACGGGCGCACGCGTCATCTGCTCCGTCGGCATTGGCACTCCGCTTCACCGCAGCGCCACCGCAGTGATCATTCAGCGGCCGGCGGACGAGAGACTAGCAATATTTCTAGGGACCCTAACACTGTCAACCTGGTGAACCTCAACATTTCTTAGGCTGGATTGTACAGTCATTCACCACCACTGACGCAGACGCTCTTTGGATACTGTGACTGGATGGATGGATGGATGGATGGATGGATGGATGGATGGATGGATGGATGGATGGATGGATGGATGGATGGATGGATGGATGGATGGATGGACGGACGGACGGACGGACGGACGGACGGACGGACGGACGGACGGACGGACGGACGGACGGACGGACGGACGGACGGACGGACGGATGGATGGATGGATGGATGGATGGATGGATGGATGGATGGATGGATGGATGGATGGATGGATGGATGGATGGATGGATGGATGGATGGATGGATGGATGGATCCTGGTAATGACTGTGGGATAAATTCTCCTTGCTTGAATAAAGAAAGGTTGAAGTCGAGTCCACTCCCCTCTAGTTTAGCCTCTAATCCTTGCAGGTACAGCATGAACAACAAAGGTGACAGGGGACATCCTTGTCTAAGCCCCTTCTTTACCTCTACAGACTTCGACACCTTTTTTTCCCATTTTATTAGCACTTGGTTATCCTTATAAATATCTTTTAAAAGATTGGTTACTCCGCTTTCCACACCTAACATATCCAGAATACTCCATAAGTCTTCTTGAAATACACTGTCATAGGCTCCTTTGATATCTAGAAAAGCTAGCCATAGGGGTCTGTGTTCCTTTTCTGCTACCTCGATACACTGTGTCAATGAAAACAGATTGTCCTCTAACCTCCTTTGTTTCCGGAAGCCATTCTGCAGCTCTCCCAGCACCCCCTTGCTCTCTACCCATGCCTGCAGTCTGTCCTTTATAATCTGCATCACCACCCTGTAGACCACTGATGTTACTGTTATGAGATGGTAGTTGCCTATGTCAGCTTTGTCCCCCTTTCCCTTATATATCATGCTCATTCTACTTAGTCTCCATTCATCAGGAACTTTGCCAGCCATTAACATTTTGCTCACCACCTCTCTTAACGTTTCCTTAGACTTTGGGCCCAACATCTTTAGTAACCTAATAGGAATGCCATCTGGGCCTGCTGATGTGCTACTTGGTACTCTCTTCTCAGCCCTTTCCCACTCTCTTTGTCCAATTGGAACAATTGCACTAACCGGTCTATCGTCCTCTACTAAGGCACCTACTACATTTCTTTGTTCTTTAAACTTTTCTGACATCGTTAGTCGTATATGCTCTATTGCCTTTTCCCCTTCTAGCCGAATACCTTGATCTGTAACAATAGACCTCTGCTCTAGGCTAGTCTTATTACTAAGGGAATTCAAGTGTTGCCAGAATTTCTTAGCTGCATTTTTATCTCTTTTGTTTACTCTGACAGCCCCTGGGACCCTTGTCTTCTAATTTTCTCATTGATTAAGTAGGATGCCTCCCTTCTACATTTTATGTATTTATCCCATTTTCTCTCAACGTCTGCTTCTAGGTCTCCCCTATGCTTAGAATATCTGTGTTCCCTGGAGGCTTCCTGACGTTTCTCTATGGCCTTCTTCACCTCCCCATCCCACCAGCTCTTTGGTTTTCATCTTGTCCTTTTTTTCCTGACTCACACCTTAGCCAACTCTAGCCCAAACAGTCCCATTAACTTTGTGTATGTCCACTCTACTTTATTATCCTTAGAGATTACTGCTTCAATTTGGGTGCTTGCTGTTTCTATTTGCTGCTCAGAGTAAAAGATCCCATCTGGCTGGTCATCATGTTTCATTCCTGAATTAGTTTTTATTCCAAAACTCATCTTGATACGTTTATGATCACTGCCTAGACTCCTGGCCCCATGTTCATCTATGTTCATGACCCTTAGCCTATCGTACATCCTGTGTGACATTATCGCATAATCTATTGTCGATTGCAGACTCCCTACCTCCCACGTTATGACCCCGTCACACTTCTCAGTGCTGTTACAGACAACTAAGTCATGTCTTTCACACATATCCAGCAGTATGGTACCTGTCGAGTCTGAGTATCCATCTATATCTTCTATATGAGCATTCATGTCCCCTACTATAATTATTTCGCATCCTTTTCCTAGCTCATTAAAGTCACCTGCTATACATTCTACCATTTTTTTGTTTTCCACTTTGGCAGTTGCTCCTGTCCACAGGTATACAAAGCCAAGGCGTGTTTGCTCCCCTGCCACTTTTCCTTTTAGCCATAAATGTTCCTTACACTCCTGTTTCACTCTTTGCCAATTTGTACTTTTATGGATGAATGCCCCAATTCCCCCTCCCTCTCTGCTGCCCTCTGTTCTGCTGCAGTATTCCCATGCATAATCAGGGTTACAGGGTGGTTGCTCCATGTCCCGAAGATGCGTCTCCACAAATCCATAAACCATGAACTTCCCCTGCCTAAGCTGCTCTTCTATTTCTTCCCATTTTAGCCTATTCCTGCCTCCTTGCATGTTAATATACCCTATGTCTGAATTAATCTGGCTCTTGCGCTTATGCCTGTTGCTTCTCCTATGGCTTCTATGTTTCCCTAGTCTATGTTCGTCCTCTTGGTCGCCTTTGTTTACACTGGTGGCTTCAGGGCCCTGGGCCCTCCTAAAAAAGCTGTTGCCTGGCGGCCTATCCTGCCTCCTACCCTCCTACCGGTGGCCCGGCTGTAGTGGATGCCTTCTCGTGCAAACGGGTGGAGGCCGGCCTCGTACACATCCCTTTTAACCTCCATTGTGGTGTACCCAAGTCGTCGGCTTAGGCTCCTAATGACCCGGTTGGCCTCGACTACTCTCCCCTCTGTTCTGCTCGACTGCCCTTCTACTTCCGGGATTTTGCATAGTCACGTGTACTTTCTCAGAGGCCTTCTTTATGTTATTTATACCTACTTCTAACTGCCTCCCGAGATTCCGGCTCGTCCCCTTCAAGACATCACTGAGTCCAGCATGGAAGATGACCAGGGTTTCTACATCCCTGTTGTTCCCTACCACCTCCTGGGCTTTGGTCATCGCTTCAACCATACCTTTCCCCGATTGGGCCTCCACCTTCAAACGCCTGTCACCCTTCACTGTTGCTAGGACAGCCTCCTCAAACCTTGCTACATTTGAGACCCCCACCACCAGAACTCTCCTACGATCTAGCCTTTCATCTCCAGCTTGCGCCAACTGCCGCCCGGTTCGCTCTCGTTGGTTCTCTTGTCGTAGCGGCGTTTCACCTTTCTCGCGCGATTCCGGGCTTGTCGCTAGCCCTCCCGAGAACTGTTTTGCTACTTCGCTGTAGCATCGTGTAGCCGCCTCTTGCGACTCCACCGCCACCGAGTGATTTTCTCTGCCCGCCTCCTTTCCATCTCATTCATCCTGAGGGGTTTTTAACTGCCCGCGCCATAAGCGCCTTCACCTGACCTTCCAGCTCGGCTCGCTTTTTTTGTTCTTCCCTGAGCTGAGACCCTATCTCCTCTATCTGGTCGGTCTTTACCCCTTCCATCCTAACCAGCTCTACTGCATGTGCCTCCAGCGCCATCCTTTTCTCCCTCTCAACCTTCAGGTCCCTCCCGAGCTCCTGAATCTTTACGGCCCATTCACCCTCCAGCCTCAGAATGGTCTCCTTAAACTTAACGCACAACTTGCACGAGAAACTAGTCTCCCCCGCGTCATCTAAGCTTTCAAAACCAGTTTCATCCATGTAGCACCAGCGCCTGCACTCGTCACATTGCACCAGCTCCTCGCCCCCCATGTCTTCCTTAACTTTACGACCCATAGGCAGCCCGCCCACCTACCTAGGGAAAATCGGTTACCTCCGCTTTCCCTGGTCCTATATGATTGAAATTAGTGAAATTAGTGCTTTAACGCATGCAGGAGAATACGCTTTCAAAGCTAAACAATAAATATAAAAGCGCACTTAGCTTCGGACGACGTCGCTGCCAAATTCCCTCGCCGCCGCGGCAGAGCAATCCACGTGTGTCGCACCCGCACCAAGGTAGTCACGGTACGTGTAGTCACGGCCGGTCTCGAGGAAGAGAGCGCTTCTCTTCTGCGCGCGCTCTCCCCCGAGACCGGCCGTGGCGGAGCGAACAGTGAGCAGGTCGCGCCCCTTGCGGTGGCGGAGAGCGTGATTCAAGGAGAAAAGTTCCCATTGTTCACGCGGCGATTGAGAAGGCCCACGGTGAGAAGGCCGTAAGAAAGAGCGCGCGCTCTCCCTCGAGACCGGCCGTGGTGTAGTAAACGTAAACGTCCTAGCCGGCGCGGCGCCATCTATCGGTTCTTTCTACTGGTCCTCAACGCAAAAAACGTAGAATTATAACTTATTTAAAGCATGGTTTACCACCATGACACCAAGTTTGTTTATTTGTGAGATATATATTGTTGCTCGTCCCGCGCACGTATAAAACCCGAAAACCTCAAAAACGACAAGGAAAACCCTGAACGCAACTTCCAGCCGGCATGTGCAGCCATCGCCATAATTCCACTGTGAGTACGTGTCATCTTAACATTGAGGGCAACTAAAATTGATGGAAACATACAAACAGTTCTGCGGAGGATGAAATAGTGATCTGTCCCCTGAACTCGTGCCACAGAGTAAAACATAGCAGACTCTCGATCAACTTGTCAAAGTGCCGACGGAGCCACCCGGAAAAACTGACGTGTTTGTATTCGGCGAGCCATTTTGTGCAATCCTACATCTTTAACGAACACATTGGAACTTGTCCCGAACGTCCAAGGCCTCTTGGCACTGTCGCAACCAAACGTGATGCTCTTGACGGCGACTCTTCTCAAGTCCCCATCGATATGTCATAACTTCTCTCAATCAAGCCAATCCAGTACAGCGGAAACCCCCACTACCCGACAGAACATGACTGCTCGGCCAATCCAAGCGCAACATAGCGCAACCAAGGGACACGAAAAACGCAGCAACTTATTACCCCAAGACCCCAAGAAAGCTGGTTGCCAGCCTCACGCGAGCGACCAGACCAACGTTCTTGGGAGTGAGCGACGGAAGCCAAAGTTGGGGACCCACTTTACCACAATCAGAACACCCACTGCGCCCGTGAACACGCCCTTCGCGATGTTTGGTTGGGACCAGACAAGCCCGGTGGAGCGTCAAGTACGGGAAGCTCAGGGCACGGCTGCTCGATGGAAGCGCACTGGGTGCGGCCTGCTGCGTCGCGCCGCCGTCAATGGGCAAGCGCGTCCTTGGGGAGTTTACAGTTGCGCTCGCTATTTCTGCTGAGGGCGCCACTGTTCGGGGACACGTCGCCGCCGGGGTCGCCGGCTCTGAGCGCGCGGTTTGCTTCCTTTCTGGGCGCGTTCGCCTCGCGTCTGCGTGGTAAACGCAAACATTTTTGTGTGCGCGTGTGCAAGCACGGTAACATTGAGACTGGATGCGTTTGTTTTTTAAGGCGAAAGCCGTTCTAGGCTCATGGAGCGAAAATCTATGCGCAGAAGCTGTACCTGTTATCTGTGCGTCGCATCTGTGCACTGCTGTGCCAGTCGCAAAAGCGGACGTGCAAGGAGGGAGATTAAGAATGAAAATGATTGATGGTGATAGGTAATCAATAAAAGTTATAGACATTGTTAGGGGTAATGACTGATGCTAATGACTAATAGTTAATAATGACTAAAATGATTTGTAATGACCAGTATATCAAACTACATGTAATGACTGCTATTGATTATAAATGAGTAAAAGTGCTTAGCGATGTGTGGTAATGACTATAATAGCTAGGCATGACTCATCATTACTGTTAATGATTACGAAATGACCAATATGTGAAACGACGACATGTAATGACCACTGCTGACTCTAAATGAGTAACCTGCTTAGTTATGAGTGATAAGGGCTACAATGACTACACAGGCAGACTCATCATGACTGAAAAACGACCAATATATCAAACGACGACTTGCCATTAAATCTCGGCTGCAGTTGCGCTCTGACGCGTAAACATTCTTGTGATCACAGCTAAAAGTTTCACAACAGCAAAACTCGATGCGCGTTCTTCCAATGAAAATTACGAACCAGCAAAATTGTATGGGTTTGCGAGCAGCCAATAAAAATAGTAATAAAAACTTTCGGCTCATATACGTAGCACCTTGAGGCAGACCGGCTCTATCAAGCGCGCTTACTTTGTCCGGTCATGCAAAATGCGGGAAGCCATGACGGATAGCGTTCTGGCGTACAAAGTTCAAGGTCTCCAACTGAGTCGAAGATCCAATGTTATCATCTAGATTTAACCTAATAAGCGTCTTCATATTTCCACCGTAACATTTGTCACAATGAGATAGAAATTGGTTGGTTGCATGTCACATTTTCACAGAGGTTGCTCATAATAGGACATTTTTTTATTGGATAGCGCTGGCAGCTTAGAACAGGTTGACATCAATTTTTGTATAAAAGCTGTATGCAGGAATGAGTAAATGGTATGAAAATGACACACGGAATTCGCGACATAGTTAATTAAGTGGTTATGCATTAGGCTACCATGGCAGCTGAACAGCTTCGAATTGTTCACAGCGGGGTCACATTTTCATGTGACAAAGAACTGGATCCGAATGCAACATCACGGTAATGCGAGCTTTCCAATCGAATGGCCTTGAACCATCGTCAATGTAAGTTTTTCGGGGTACACTCCAGTATACATCCTTGCCGAGCAAGCGCTAAGTGCTGACATGGTCACACTAGACATGACAGTATATACTAATTCTTGTTGCCAAATTGTGTGAAGCGGAGCTCTTATATCTTTAAAATAAAAGGCTTCTACCACGCCGACGCCTCCCTCAAAGCGCAGCCAGGCGCAGCTCTCCGCGCGTGGCTCCCCGAACGGTGGCGCCGCGGCGGTGGCGACTGGAAGTAGGCGCCTCCCGCCGGTTTCGAGCGACGTAGCCGGCCGCACCTAGTGCGCTTCCATCGAGCGGCCGTGCTCAGGGATTTGCACGACCACGCGGACCACAGTCAAGCTCCAGTGATACCAGCCAGCGTGCTTGAAGGGCCCACGGACCCGTTCTTGAAAGCCGCAATCGAGAATGGGCAAGGGTAACTGACATTTTGAATCGAAGGGTCCAGGGAGCAACAAGCTCTTCAGAAGGATCTTCAGCAGATTTACAGCTCTTGGGCCAGAGCTGCAAATCTGTTCTTAACCAATACATACCTGTGCCCTGTTCCCGTCGCCCAGCCCTTGCTAACTCGAGCTTTCTCTTTTTTTGTCGGACACTGAGAGGAAGTGATATCGTGGTCATCAAATTTACATAGGCCGCATTTGATTTCACCTCTCCCAAGTCTGTTATGCATTCTGGGTTAACTCCATATGGGCAAAATTTCTGCATATGGCCCTCTCTGTAGCGCCTGTAACAGTCCCACGCTCCTGCATAATAGGTGTAAAACCGCGATAAACGGCAGTTTTTTTGTTTTTGTTTTCCTTTTTTGCGCCGCTGACTGTGCACCTCGGAGTCAGGATTGAAGAGTTTTTTTTGTTTTTTGTTTTTTCTTTTCCGACGTCGGCCGCTTCCGGGCACGCAAGGGGTGCGGGAACTTTTCGTTTTTGTCACCCCCCAGGCATTGGAAGACTTTCAGGGCGAGACAATAGCTGCACTCATTTAACGCATACTGTGACAGAAATATGGGAGAGGCCTTCGCCCTGCAGTGGGTATAGTTAGGCTGATGATGATGATGATGATGTGACACATACTGACACATAACGCATACTGTGACAAGGCACTGACATGCAGTTGTGTGTTGTGAATGTAAGTATGAATTTTTTTGTATACACATGGCTAATTGTAGCGCACGGAAGATAGCATATTGGACTGTTCGACACTTTGACTTCATACAGTGTGGCGCTTATATGTTGAACATATTAAAGCTGCTTGCAGTTCGTAAATTTCGGCAAATGTGTTTCAGAATCAGCCAAATGATACTAAAAATATTTAGAATCGATTCCAGAAACCAGTAAGCATATTTATGACACAAGATGCTATTACAGCAGTTTCTGCAACGATGTGCCGTGAAGCCACCACACACAAAAAAAAACTTTGTTTTGGACATAAGCAACGATAGCTTGACGAAACATCGCTTGTTATCCACTCTCAGCCAGCAGTGTTATGGAAGATATGCACACAAAAGCAGCCGAAGACGTCATCTGCTCTCTGAAAACTTATTCGAGCACCTTATGTTCGTGCTAGGCTGTCCGTGAGGTTACAAAGAGTTTCTAGTAAATGTGAGGTTCAGGATACAAAACTCAGATCACGGTGCAACGTGACGTGCGACTGAACCAACCTTTTTTGAAATAGTCGAGAACTATGGGGATTTCTAGTAATATGGCGATTTTATTTCACGCCGTGCTGTTTTGTAAGTCTGTCGGCCAAGAAAGAGAAAGATTCTCAGGCATGATCTCATTGAGACCTACAAGAAGAAGCAAGCATCTATCGGAAATTAATATTCATGGCTGCATAAGATGACGACGTGAAGAATATCCCGTGACCTGTAGACAGATTTGTTTATTCTTGGTGTTTTAGTGTATAAAAGAAAAACTATTAAAAAATGCATATATTAAAGAAAGCATTAGAAACTATGAAATGGGGGAAGCAGCTGTAGAGGATCAGGTAACTGTAGATTTGTTCTAGGACAGGGGGATATCGTGCTAGGAAAACTAGCCACCCTGTTTACGCAGTGCCTGGCATCATCTATGGTACCGGAACCATGGAAGAATGCAAACATTATCTTAATTCATCAGAAAGGGGACGCTAAGGACCTGAAAAATTGCAGACCCATCAGCTTACTGTCCGTTATGTATAAATGTAATTACTAAGGTAATCGCTAATAGAATCAGGACAACCTTAGACGGCAATCAAGCAAAAGGTAAAGCAGGTTTTCAGAAACGGTACTCTGCTATCGATCATGTCCATACCATCAACTAGGTGATAGAAAAGTGCTCTGAATACAACCAGCCCCTATACATAGCATTCATTGACTGCGAGAAAGCATTTGATTCGGTCTAAACCTCGGCAGTCATGCAGGCATTGTGAAATCATGATGTAGACGAGCCGTACGTGGAAATACTAGAAAATATATATGGTGGCTGCACAGCAACCAGAGTTCTGCATAAAAAAAAAGTAACAAAATTCCTATAAAGAAAGGTGTTAGGCACAGAGACACGATCTCCCCACTATTCACAGCTTGCTTAGAGGAAGTATTCAGACACTTGGAATGGGAACAGTTAGGAATAAGGATAGACAGAGAATACGTCGGTAATCTGGGATTTGCCGATGCCATTGCCTTGCTAAGTAACTCGGGACGAATTGCAAAGAATGATTGATGGCCTAGACAGGAAAAGTAGAAAGGTAGGCTTGAAAATCAATATGCAGAAGACTAAGGTAATGTTCAACAGCCTCGGGAGAACAGCAGTTTACATTAGGTAGCGAAGCACTGGAAGTAGTAGGCGAATATGTCTAAGGAAATAACAACAAGAATAAGATTGGGATGGAGCGTATTTGGCAAGCACTCACAGATTATGATTAGCAGCTTACCGGTATCGCTCAAGAGGAAAGTATACAACAGTTGCATCTTACCTGTACTCACCTATGGGGCTGAAACGTGGAGGCTAACCAAAAGGGTTCTACTTAAGTTGAGAACACAGAGGGCTATGGAACGAAAAATGGTAGGGGTAACATTAAGAAATAGGAAGCGTGCAGAGTGGGTGAGAGAAATAACTCAAGTTACTGACATTCCAGTGGAAATCAAGAAGAAATGGGCATGGGCAGGACATGTAGTGCAAAGAGAGGATAACCGATGGTCACTTAGGGTAACAAACTGGATTCCAAGGGAAGGAAAGCATAGCAGGGGGCGGCAGAAAGTTAGTTGGGCGAATGAGGTTAAAAAAGTTCGCAGGGGTCAAGTGGATGCAGCTAGCACAGAACCGGGTTAATTGGAGAAATATGGGAGAGGTCTTCGAACTGCAGTGGGTATAGTCAGGTTGATGATGATGATGTCTACTTAGGACAGGTAGTAACAGCAGATCCGGGCCACGAAAGGGAAATGACAAGGAGAATAAGATTGGGATGGAACGCATTTGGCAAGCACTCGCATATTATGACTAGCAGCTTACCGATATCACTCAAGATGAAAGTATACAACAGTTGCATCTTACCAGTACTCACCTATGGGGCTGAAATGTGGAGGTATAACGAAGAGGATTCTACTTAAGGACAACGTAGAGGGCTATGAAACGAAAAATGGTAGGGGTAACATTCAGAGATGGGAAGCGTGCCGATTTGGTCAGAGAAATAACTCAAGTTATTGACATTCTAGTGGAAATCAAGAAGAAGAAATGGGCCTGGGCAGGACATGTAGTGCGAAGAGAGGATAACCGATGGTCGCTTAGGGTAACAAAGTGGATTACAAGGGAAGGAAAGCATAGCAGGGGGCAGCAGAAAGTTAGGTGGGTGGATGAGGTTAAAAAGTTTGCAGAAGTCAAGTGGATGCAGCTAGCGCAGGGTCAGGTTAATTGGAGGAATATGGGAGAAGCCTTAGCCCTGCAGTAGGTATTATAGTCAGACTGATGATGATGATGATGATGATGATAGTCCTAAAAAATATATATTCTCAGATTTTGAAGATGAGAGCTGCAGGGTTTGCGAGGAGAGGGGTATCTAGCTGAATCACATAATATGGGTGTGTTTGCATTCACCAGGCAGGGCAAACAAGGTTGATTTTAGAGAAGCCTGGGAAGCTTTGCTGGAAAGCCCAACCCCGGAACACCAGCTGCTAGCGGTTCGACTGGCTGAAGAGGCCGCCGAGATCCAAGGTGTTTTGACCAGCATCTGAAGCAATTGTTGAGCGACCTTAAACCCTCACCAGATGATCCATTGAAGTCTTAATTAGTACTGGTAACCAGACAAATACAGAAAGAGACCCTGATACTCTCTTTAAAATTTCAAAACTTTGATTTTAGATGCCAGTGCAGTAAAAGACTAAGTACTACTAGCTGATGTTAAAGAGATGTACAGCTGCCCAAATCTTTACCCGGCCTGCGTGACGGCCGCATTTCCTGTGCTTCTGCGCCTTAGGGCAAATAAAACTTGGCGGATGGTCAAGATTAAACAAAGGCTTGGTGCGCCTTTGCTTATACTTGGACTGTTAGCAGGTTAACTCCTCTGTAGCTCTTAGAACCACAAAAAATGCAACCGTCATGCACGCTATTTAAAGATTTGGGTGGCTGTGCTTCCTTGACATAACAGAAGTACCTAGCTCCAGAACATTTTTGTAAGAGCATAATTACTATAATTTCAAGATTTTTGTCAAACAAGGTTTCAAATTTGTGGTTATAGGGTTTAACATCCGAACGTGACTGAAGCTATGGAGATACACCACTGTGTGGAGGGCTCCAGAAATTTCAACCACCTTGGGCTCTTTATTGTCAGGTGGTCGAAACACTAACATTAAATATGCCTTGGCTTGTGTCTGCCAAACAATACTTGAATGCAAGTTAATGTATACATCTAGGTATATGTGACATGTGAAAGTGTACTGTCTATGAGCAAAAACATTTTTCACGCCTGTGCTATATTTCCAGCAATACTAGAAATAGATGAAACTAAATTACTCCTCCAATGATGAATGCCCAGCTATTATTCACTACGCATGCAATGCTCCTGATGATTTTTTCTAAAACATTGATTTATTTAAATATATGAAAACATTTTCCAGGCCCCACCTGAACAAGAGAGTTACACTGTGGTAATTTTTTATGCAGCAAAGAGCATGAAAAAAAAAATTTGAAGGTATGTATGTAAATTATTAAGAAACAACTCTTAAGCATGTGTATGTAAATTATTAAGAAACAACTCGCAGCCTTCCCTTTCTCTAAAACGCTGAATATGCAGACAAAAGGGAATTCTTAGAATATAACATTTTGATTCTCAGTCTATTACCTTTATCCTTTGCCCTTCACCCCAGATTCAAGCGATGCCATAGCCCTACTAGTCCTGTGATTTACCACATGTAGTGGTAAACAATGAGAAAAGAATAGTACCGAATCAAAGAATCACCTCTTTGCACTCGCCTGCGTGTCAATGGGTTTAATGAACAATCAATGCACCAGCTGCTTGCATTTTCCACTTAAGTGCTCACAAATGCTGCATTTGTCAAATGGGTGAAATCAGGCTCGAGCATTTTGAAGCAGCTCAGGGAGCAGTAATAAAGCTGTTTTGGAGCAGCTTTGGAGCTATAAATCGAGAGTTTAGGACAATTAGATTTACGTTTTGGAGCATGTTTCTGGGATCAAACACTTTAATAACTGCAATTTCCTCTTCTTGATACACAAAATAGCTCAATGCTATTCCCTTTTATTCAATGTTAATGCATTGCTGACCATGCACAATCTCTGACGAGACAGGGCAAGCAATCAAACCATGTACAGATGCTTAAAATAACAAATGGCCCGAGCCACAATATGGAACAGATCAGCGGCAAACAGGGTGCTTGCTTCTACACTTCATAATTGAACATCAAGTTAGGTTAAAATCTTTTGACTATTTTGACTTGCTAGATTCAAATGTGCAGTCTACCACATTGATGCATTCAAGCACCACATTTACTCTGGAATTGATAGCAATGTGCAGCACATTTCTACTCAAAATGTCCTTTCTGATCCCACACCTAGCTGTGCTGACAAAATTTCTGAGCACTGGTCAGTAGCTCCTTCAGGGAGGATAGATCGCCTTTTCTTCCTTCAGATTCTTTATTTTAAGGGCTTTTGCCAGTGCCTTGAGCAACGCTGGGGTTACCTCACTGATCTTGCCACCAGACATTCATAAAGGCTGGAAGAAGGTGCTATATCATGCGCACAGAGCATTTTTTCACAATTTTTTCAATTGCTTGTGGCTAATTTTACGTTTACTTGCAAACAAATATTTATTGTGTTCCATGCTTTTCTAGCTTATAATTTATATGTATTAGGCTCTGCACGAAATGCGTTATGCCTCTGCCACTGGTTTGTCAGCCCCTAATAGTGTCTACATGCAACTCGCAGCATGATACCGCCCTTCGATGCTTCTCAAGATAGCTTCACTGAACTGCATCAGACCACAATTCTTTGTAAGCAATATCATTAATGGCACACTGTGTGGTAAAAACCCATGTTCAGCTGAATTTGATGGCAGAAAATCGAGATAGCCCAGTTTGGAGCAGTTTTGGAGCAGAATGGAGCAAACACAGTAGCACTTCCAACCCTGGTCAAAGCCTAGTACAACCGCAGTGCCATGCATCACGAATGCTGGCAGCATCGGCGAGTTTGTAAGCTAAAGCTATTTCTAGTAACACTGGCATCAACTGTCACACATTTGAACAAACACATTATTAGTTCTATTTTTCAATTTAAAGGGCCCCTAAAAGTGTACTAGTACTAACTAGGAATCAAGTCAGAATGGATAGTATGTACCCCAGAAGCTGTACTCACTGCATTTTTTTTTCCACTCACTCATCTCGAGCCAGAAGACCTATACATGATTAGAAACAGCAATTCCTTCAACCTGTGACCTTCCTTGTCAACTCGTCTTCCAGATGACAAGGGCTATGCTCCACCCCACAAATACACTATCGTAATATGATGGGCATGCTACCTATCTCAAGTTGTGTGAAGAATTCACAAGTCTCTTGTGATGCTGCAGTTTCTGTGGATCTCTATCATTCACAAATGGCCACTGTAAAGAGAACCTTCAAAGGTAGCTGCTAGCACAGTCAGAAAAGGAGGAGGAAGGGGAGGTATTACAGGAAAACCTAGCAGCTGAGGCCACCAGAGAAAAAGAAATGCTATGGGACCACATGCACTGTCACTGCCATGTATTTAAACCACAAAATGCTAATAAATATTGTAAACTAAATTTTTCAAGAACCTAACTTTCATTAATCTTGTGCAGCTCCCCCCCCAAAAAAAAAAAAAAAGTTTTGTAAGATGTGCACTTATAATTAGGCCATGTACTTTCTGGCGTTTTTCGTAAATTTGGCGGATGTTTATCGCAGGGTGTCGAACTGGAATTTTTGGGGGGTTGGGTTCGGGTTTACGCCTTTAGGGTTCACTTTCAGCTCTGGAGACACATTTCGTTCCAGTTCGAACCGGTTCAACCCTGCCTGAACCAGTTCAAGCGGATACAGAAAAAAAACTTCGTGTGTAAGAACTCCACTTTTTGATTACCGAGTTTTCTTTCTTGTCCCAGTATATAATAAAAGCTGGCAATTCTTATAGTAGTCTATTATTTTTGTCGTCAGATGTGATGGGCTCTACTTGGCTGTAACAGACCTCAGCAAAATGTTTATAATGAGTGACGACGATTACAGCAGGATGAGGGAAAATTTATTTTATAATTGGTACATAACCAACTAAAGCTGTCACGTGCTGAAAGGAAGTTAAAAGAAAATGTTGCCTGCTGCAGTTTTCAGGTACACAAAATTTCACGCAAATAGTATTTGCGAGCAAAACCTATACAACTACATGTGCAACAACATTTCGTCCGGCTCCGACTAACTTTTAAAGCAGATCCATGGTCAGACCAAGCACACACTCCAAGACTAACGATGTATATACCACATGTGTGACTACATATAGCACAACATGCGGACGGACGCCTTTGCATTTCGTGTTTCTATGGAGATGAAACGCAAAAACACCCATGTGTTGTAGCCCGAAAGGCATTGGCAAAAGTCCACTCCACCACATACTGGGGTTGCAGTCATTATTGTATTTGCTGGAGAATTTTAAATATTATTAATTAAGAGAATTAAGAGAATTATTTAATAGTCGCACTCCTGTGACCGCGACGCGATGTGACCACAGTCTTGTTGCACGTCATGGTTGCCTGCATAGGTGCATTATATACCTTCTTCTAGAACTACGTTCAGGCTAGACTAGTTATATTTAGTCATAATTTGAACATCGGTGCTTCACTGTGGTAAGTTCAGATACAACTCAAGAACAGACTGTTAAATTGTTGCCCAAGGCAGCCTTCCCACTATCAGCATGGGTTTTATTGCGAAAGCAATACTACTCTAGGTTTCGAGCTTTCAGTGTAGCGCGGTGGTAGCCACGTATTACCCACGTGACGCTGTGACGTCACACCCCACGTGACACTAGGGTGAGAGCTGGGTTGCCAACTCAAGCGGTCGGCGTAGCGCGGCGACAACCACGTCTTACCCACGTGACGCTGTGACGTCACACGCCACGTGACACAAAAGCGAGAGATGGGCTCCCAACTCAAGCGGTCGGCGTGGCGTGGTCGGAGCCACGGCTCAGTTGGCAGAAGCTGCCAACTTGGGTCTCTCGTTTCACATGAGACGGTTATGTCAGAATCAGCCTGCTAGAGCCCTGGCATTCACGTTACTCCTATAGGCAACTAAGGCACATTCATACGGCTTGGTTAAAGCGGGGCTTTATATGTGGGCTGAGGAAGAAGAATACTGCTCGGTCACCCACAGCTAATGCTTTCGCTCAATATTTGATTCAGCAGCATTGAACTCTTGTAATTTTATTATTCTGCAGTCTCTGTCAATCAGACTGCATCAGCTGACGATACATCACATACGGCTGCTATGCATTCCATGTGACTAATTGCGACGTCGTCGAACGATAGGAAAATGATTTGCGTGGCATTTTTTTAACAGTATCGTCATTTCGTTCTTGAGTTGTACAAGGTTATATATTTATTGATCTAAATATGACTAAACATACGAATTATGTGCTATGGTTTCACTGCCTAGGGGGCTAGGCTCTCGAATGGAGCAACTTTCTCCTTGAACGGCGCCATTGCGCAATACAACGGCTACCTGTGTTTGGGATGAAAAGATAGCCCGGCATCAGAGATTGGTGCTATGCATGTGGCAATATATTTTTCTTTGTTCTTGAAATCTTTTTTTGCAAGGGATGATTTTTCAATATGGTAATAATGTTTGCGGCATGCAGTGGCACCTTGGAAATAAAGAAGAACAGCCTTTCACAAGGAGCGATAAAATAAAAAAATAATAGAGGTAAGTTGCCAGCAAAAGTTGGTCGGAACCATACCAGAGAACAGTTCCTCCGATTTGCGTTCCATTCCAAGATGGCGGAAAAATTCAGGTTCGGTTCGGTTTTAGTTCCAGGCAAAAATTTGGGTTCGGTCCTGGTTTGACACCCTGATTTTCCGGCTCTTATATACGTTTGAAATCTGGGTTTTTCAGCAAGTTATTTGGTGTGAACTAAATATTCTCAAGAGCACTCAAGATTAGAGAAGCAAAAAGACAGAAAAAGGCAAACAGGAAAGTTCCCCTTCCGAGTAGGCTGGGGAAAGTTGCCAGTTGACTCAAACGTAGCCCCCTGCCAATGTTAGGCAGGAAATGGAAGGAGACGGGCCTCTGCACTGTAATGCGGGGCTATACACCACTTTCTTAAAAGTTTGTTTCACCCCTCGGCACCCCAAAGACGAACAACGAACAAACTACCACCAACAGGATGGCGACAAAGGCAGGTCTCCTACTTCCACGAATAATGCAGAAGTGTCATCTGGGAATGAGTCCTTTTGAACTGGAGATCAAGCCTCAGGCAGAGGGTGACAGATTTTCACAAATGGCCCATTGCTACAGCAACGAAGAAGCAGGTGGGTGTGTTTCAGTGGCCGGCATGGCACAGCCTACAGCATCTACCCCCTTGGACTGCTTTTTTAAGTGCCTGCTGGCCTGTTTCTCTACGCTGAAGGGAAGGAAATTGGAAAATTTTTCATCAAGAATGGGTCCTAGGCTAGCATGAACAAAAACAGAAATTGCCATTCTTCAGTTTTAACCTATTCCAGAATTTTTTTTTTACCAGCGGATGTTTATCGGCATCTTTCACTTTAAAACTGGAAAGTACCCAGCCTACTTACAATGCAGAAGCCCACTCTATCTGCAACTGAAAGAAAAAAGTGGGGTGACAGGCCCCTACTGGCAGGTTCTTTTCCTTAAAAGAATGCACCATGATTTCTATAAAAAGCTTTTTGTTTTTTCACTTCTCATGGCTGGGTGCTAAACAGTCTGGTTTAGCTTAGTTTATGGGTTTTAACGTCCTAAAGCTACTCAGGCTATGAGAGACGCTGTAGTGGAAGACTCCAGAAATTTCGACCACCTGAGGTTCTTTAACGTGCACCAACATCACAAAACACACTGCCAACTTGTTTTTCGTCTTCATCGAAAAGCAGCCACAGCAGCCAGGATTCGATCCCGCATCCCTGGGCACAGCAGTCGAGTGCCCTAACCACTGCACACCCATGGTAGGGTGGGTACTAAACAGCAATGTTTAAAAAACAATCGTCCCAATTGCGATCCAAGTCAAGTGTCTTAATTTTTAATGAAATAGTGTTAAAGGCCCCAAAAAATCCGGTGTCGCACTGTCAGAAAAAAAAACACAGGCATGGTTCTGGCAGGTGGCAAATGGTTGGTGACACGGCCAAACACCGACTGATCGTCGTGTTGTGTAATGTACGTAACGAGACCATATGACATGCCAATTCAGCAGGCACTGCCAACTCAAGCTTTGCCATTGAGATGGAAGGATGACATCGGAATGCAACATTCTGGGACTTTTGGATTCCGAATGAAACACGCTGCCCCTTGGCCACACAGGTAAGTTCATACGGCATGGTTTAAGGGGGCCTTATACCTACGTCGGGTGGTCCTTTATACAATCTGGTAGTGAACGACTGTATGCTAATTAGTAAGCGTGGGATAATAGAGGTAAAAGTTATAAGGTTAGTCACATACCAGTAGCAAAGTGCATGTACGTGGATGAGGATCCAGAAGGGAAGCTGGCAAACGAGAGCTGTGAACACTGTTGCATAATACCCTTAAGTGGAACTCAAATCTCCCCAATTATTTTTATCACTATACATTGACCTAACGTCTCAATGCACTAAGTGCTTGAAACCTTACGACAAGCCCATAATCTGTCAAGTGTTTATCACAACTTTTGCCATGAGAAGCTTAGTTGTGCACAACGAGGAGAGTTTATAAGGCTGGCGAATTTGGCAGAAGTTTTTAAGTGCTTCTGAAACTGTTCTTTTCAAGGAAGAACAACGCCTGTGTATTTTCTGTTCTTCAAACGTTAATTTCCTGTGAAGGTGGGTTCCACAAGAATGGAGCACCATGTTGCTTGATCCACATACCAAAATCTTTGCAGTATGACAAGGTTGCTGACTCCTCCAGGGATGAGGAGGAGGGAACTAAGGGGCCTGCCACACCTGGTTTGTAGCTTGCAGTGGCTGCATAATGAAGTGCAACTTTAGTTGCATTACAAAAAATGCAGCGAGAAATAAATCACAGAAAATGGGTCACTCAGCATGTAAAAAAACAATTAGTTCATAGTAACCACTGTTAAAACTTGAGCTCGATTAGTTAAAGCCAGCTAGATCAGTTTCAGTTACCCATCTGATGTCGCATGGACATGGGTGGGTGATAACATTTGGAATGATGTCATACTTCATGTCACTGGTACCTGTGAATGAGAGACATATTTTTTTATTTATTCAATACTGAAAATCTTGTACAGGTCCAAGCAGGGTGGGTAAAAAGGTAAAGAAAACAAGCAGTTATTAAAGTATCAAAGCGAGGCAAAAGTCAATAAAGAATCATTGCAATCGGTTACAGTGCGACGAAAAATGAAAACTTACATAAATCGCCACTGAAGGACCAACTAGCCTTGGTACAACAGGCCGCCGACCTGTTGGGCGCTTAATTTGAGTCCTAAATAAAGTTCATTACCACTACATAAATCTCTTCAGATTTTCTTTCGATGAGCCCATTTTCCACAGTATCCTGTCCTGTGTTTCTGCCTTGAAAAACACCTTCTGTTAATTAACCTGTTACCCAAAAAGATGTCTATAGGCGTGGATAAATTCTGTAGTGCTGCCATGCCCACTCGGTAACTAGTGGTTCTTACTACATAATATGCATTGTGTTTGTGTCCTTCTCGTCTCGTCCTTGTCACTACTGTGCTGCAAACTCCAGTATGCAGAACTAACTAGCGAGCCACTAGGTTTCAAGCAAATATAATATGACCTTGCCTAAAGCACGGCCATCCCAAGCAAAACCACAAAAAGTTTATCCTTGAGTTCCCTTGCCTCAAAAATGTCACTATGGCACTAGAAAAAAGAAGCAGATATTTACTGCAGCACAGCATCAGTGTGCCATATGAACTGTTGGTGCTCCAAGCCACAGTGAACATGTTGGATATGAACCAGCAAGAAAAAAGACAAAGTGCAAAACATAAACAAAAAGCCGCTTCGCATGTGATTTATGCAGTACAGGTGGCATTAATGTGAAATCATAAGCCTTACTTGAGTGCTATAATGCAACAGGTGGTACAGCTGCTACCATTTGCATAGCAACTCCCAGAAATGTTTTCTCACCAAGCACAATCAATAATGGGCACCTTAAGGAAAATCACAGCTCTCAACCTTATGCTTCTCTGTCTGTGAATGGCTAACATTGCAAACAATAGCACCACACTTAAAAATTAGTCAAGATTGCACAGTTGGGCATGCCACTCCCTTTGTGCCCAGCAGGCCATTTGTGGTGATTTGTACAGCTATTCCAACCCACTCAATAATTATAGTATAACACAAGATGACAGGTGCTACATATGAAGGGAGCCAACAGCTACTGACACCAAGAAAAGCACAGGAGATTATTTTTTGGTGCTGATCACTGTGAAACAATAATGAAATTGCGGAAATAATTTAATACAGAGCAGAACAAAAAATCACATGCCACCAGTATAATCCGAACCAACAACCTCTGAGGTGCGGTCAGGTATAGACCAAACAAAACAAAGGAGGCGCTCGCTGCGCTGCAGCCGATTGTGGGGTGAAAAGTAGGGCTCGCACCCATAGGAATACATAGAACCGAAAGATTCCAAAACAAGTTTTCTCATTTCACGGGGTACCTATGCCAAGGTTATTCGGTACAAAGCAACTTTGAACATCGTAGAACAGATCATGAAAGTATGAAATCTCATTACAGGGGCGAAGTATCTTTAAAACACCGCGAAATGTTTGGGGGTGTGAGTTGGGAGGGCGACCCGTAGAAACACATGTAAACACAACTTACCGCAACATTTTTCTCGTTTCGCAGAGCACCAGAAGTGGTAGCCGGTCATTAAACACTGCCCAGCACTTTGAAGAAATGTGTGACAAAGTATGGTAGGTCATTTCGGAGGCAATCTACTTTTAAAACTCCCCGAATAATGTGTGTTGTGAATCCAGACACCCCCAAAAAGAAAGCTGGGTGTAGCAAATCGCAGAGTTTTGTTTATAGTCCGATATGCTGACGCATGGGTAAGTTAGCTTGATAACACTATCGCTCAAGTGATACAGCCTAGAAAGAATTACATTTAAAAAGCAGCTGTCAAACGCCATACGGCAATATGGACCAAACAAGAATCGGCATTGCAGCAGACGATGGCGCAGCCGCTTCCAGGTCCAAAGCGTCTGCTATAGCATTTGCTAGAGATAGCGCCGGTGGTGTATAGTCGTCTGCAACTGGCCGCGGTCAGTTTATCATGCTGTGAAGAGGCCTGTAAATCGTTAGACTTTCAGTGCTTGCAAGGGAATGTAGTGTGTGATGCAGCAATGTCGGACTATGTGAAAAGCTTCTCAGAATCGGATAAACAGCGCTTTATCCGATTACTTTTTATACAAAAATAAACTTTCAACTTCAACTTCAACAATGAAAAGCGATACACTGACGGCGTTGTGCACCCGGACCCATTTGCTACGTCTGAAACACATTGGGAAGTCCTCAAGGCTGACTTGGGTGCTCTTACACTATTGGGCATAGTAAACATTGTAGTGCATTTCATGTTTCCTCCAAGTCACTTCACTGCAGAGACAGTCCAGGCATACAAGTCCCTGGAGGCATACAATTATTTTGAATCAGGTGGGTACGGCGTACGGCGCAGACCATGCAGCGCGCACACGAATGTCGGAATATAGAGCCTGTCAAAATGTTTGCTTACGACTTGCTCACCGCATGCATGTATCAAGACGCAACTACATATTCATTCATTTTAGTACTTACCCGCCTACTTAGCCATGATCGATGTTTTCAGTACGCAATGGCGTCGTTTTGCGTTTTTTTCCTCTCAATTTACAAAATGAACCACGTCTCGACGACATCATCACTGCCTTACTTGGCTCGTGCAAACCGCCAGCCCTTGCAATGTGTTTTTTTTTCTTTTTACTTCCGCCATACAACATGATGTCGGGGCGTGGTTCAAGACATTCACAAAAAAAAAAAAAGCAAAAGAAAAGCTGCTTGGGCGACTGGTTTCAGACTTGGGGTTTCGTCGCGACGCACATATTTATTGATAAATATGCTTTACAGAGATGTCAGACGCGAAATGTTGTTGCATACGTATATTCATGGCCTAAAATAATGTACCAACTCTTAACAAACGACTGCTTTCGCAGCTGCAAAAGTCAATTTCTTTGCGAACCGTTCTTTACATGTATTTTGTATGGGCCGCGCTACCGCAATGCATTTCTAACTCAGATTCTAGACAACGAGGTGTTTTAAAAGTAGACTGCCACCGCAATGATTCAGCATACTTTGTCACACACTTCTTCAAAGCGCTGGACAACGTTTAACGACCGGCTATCACTTCTGGTGCTCTGCAAAACGAAAAAAATGTTGCGGCAAGTTGTGTTTACATGTGTTTCTATGGGTCACCCTCCCAACTCGCATCCCCCTACATTTCGCGATGTTTTAAAAATACTTCGCCTCGGTAATGAGATTTCATACTTTCACTATCTTTTCTAGGATGTTCATAGTTGCTCTGTGCGGAATAACGACATCATCGGTACCCCGTGAAATGAGAAAACTGCTTTGAAATCTTTCGCTTCCATGTATTCCTATGGCTGCTAACCCTAATTTTCACCCCCAGTCGGCCCAGCCTGGCGACAAAAGCGCCGCCGCATTATGCTTACGACACAGATCGGGGTTGGTCTATATGAATATTTCTATTAGCTGCACTGTCTCATATGGCTGTAACTGACTGGATCAGATGAAACAGACGAGCAACTGGAATGTAAGCACAAAAAACGTTGAAGGGGTAATCCCATGGCATTTCACGAGTTGCCAGGCAAGCTGGCCAGCTGTTGAAGGGTGCATATTGTGCAAGAGGGACAAGGGAATCATGCATGTGTAAAGTCCTTTGTTTGTTTGTTTTCCAGAAATTCAGGAGAAAAGAGAGGAGAGCAAAAACTGGGCACTTTCTTTCATTTAATTTTAACACAGAAATCGAGCTATTCCACCAAAAAAATGTAATAATTAACTTCTTATTGTGTTCTTTTCCATCAAAAGTAATTTACTGTTAATGTATGCCTTGGTGCTGCGCACAAAATACTCTCTTTACAAGCCAATGCATCTATAAACAGCACTGTAATTTCCATTGTACAGGCTGCACTGTCAGCAAGGCTGTTTTTTTACTGTAGTAAGATACAGCTTAAAGAAACAGCAGTTGCTAACTATCCGCAGTGATTTGCGGCATGTGTATTACTCTGGTGAAAAGCAAACAGCATCAGTTCTTTAATATCAGACTACACAAAACAAGCCATAGGCACCGAAATTCTCGAGCTTTTAATTTGGTCTGATGGTTAGGTAATGAGAAACGCCTTAACAGCGAACTACTTAGTCACCGAGGAATTGTATATGCAGACTTAACTTGTATCTGACTATAGAATGTCCACATACGGTGTGTAGTCCACATCAGGTATGTACCAATTATACAGAACTGCATTGGGCATTTCAAACTATATTGGGCAATAATGAAAAAAGGTGCCGTACCTGCATTCTGAACCTACAGGTAGTCCACAAAGACCAAAATTATAACTTTTAAACATAGCCCATGGGCTGTACACCAGAATTTACAGTGAATGGCAGCAGACACCACAAAACTCCACACCAAGTCAGAAATGTCTTCCTGAATTATTACAATTATTTTATGGCATACATTACCGTGCCTTTGTATGGCACTTCCATGTCTCTACTGGGCCTGTCTACCTTCGTTTGTACACTACAAAACATTCAACATCATTGCGCCATTGCACAACTACATTAGATTGGGTTAGGCCTAATACAATGATGCCAATGACACATCCCATCAGTGCCCAAGTTCTTGTCGCTTTCTTCTAAGACAAAATTTCTGAACTCATTGACAGACTAAATGAAGTGTTCGAAGATGCTTAAAAATGTCAGCAGTTGACTGAAACAGCATTCTAGTGTAAATAAGAAATAAATCTCGATAGTTTCTGTGCAGTGCCTACAGCATTGTGTATGATGAAACCTTATTTTCCCCAACAGTGCATATTTGTGGAGAAACTGGGCCTAACCCAATCTTTCACAAGTCAGTTTGGGATGCGAAAATTGAGTGAAACCTGTTCCAACAAAAACCAAAGGGACCTATATTATATATGTGTAAATGATTTAATAGAACATATGACACATTTGTTACCACCTGTAGGAGCAGCTTGAAAAACCTTCAAACCAAAAACGGCAACTCCACTAGTACTTAAAGGGACACTGCAGCAGTTTTCAAATGTGTCATACTATAGATTTTTGAGGTAGATTATTTTTTAATCATGTCTGTGAAGTTATTTTTTCGATTATGCATAAAATACCTGCGCAATCCAAATTTCCCGTGCTCCGCGCGCCTGCTACAGAGGAGGAAAGCGGAGAGAGAAACCTCGCTTCTCCGTCCATCGTGAAGTCACTGTGAAGAGCCGGAGGCATTCAGGGCCAACGGAGGGGGCTTTCGGCATCCGCTGTTCCTCGTCTTGCGTGCGTTGCAGACATACAACACACGTCAACTTAGTGTTGTGCACCTGATACAACACAACTCTGCATGTGTTCGGATGCACAAACAGCTGTGGACGCGATGATCTCATCTTTCATCATGTCAAAAGCTCGCAGCGCAATGTGGAGCAACTGAGAAGAAAGATAAAATGCAAGCCGACCAAAGGAAACACTTTACTCAAAGCATTTGCGTAACTGTGAGTACATGCAGTTTTTCCCTAACGGGCTTTGACAAAAAGGCATGGCTGAACCATGACGCGGTTCCTTATATTTCCTTGCACAATGGGTCAGGACAGTCACCATTCCGTAGAACCGCAGCTATTAAAGGAAGAAAAGGGAGGTAAGGTTTGTACTTTGTAGTTCCATAACTTTCTGACTATTCAGGTTTCATTTCTATGTGAACCGTTGCATTTAGTGTTGACTGCGGTCCGCTCACAGAGTGCAATCTCTCGATGGGACGAGGAGACAGCATCGGTGCATGGGTGTACTCGCGTCTCTTTTTTTTTTTTTTTGCGCAAAAGCTCCGCGCAATGGCTTCTGTGCCAAACATATACAACTCATCAGCAGCACATGCTGATGATGTTTGCGAACTAGCAGATGATTAAGAAGAGCCCACTGCTATGTCGCAGCTAGGTTGTGAAGGCTTTGAGAGATGCTTTCCAGCACGGCACGTGCCTGATATTGTTACGAGCGGAAATCATGCACCAATGGGCAACACCACTCTGGAATCGATGGGCACCGCTTAGTCGCACAACCCTACACTCAGTGTCGTCTTTGTCCACACACCCAGACACTTCGTTCTTCACTTGCTGAATGCCAGCATAGTACACCATATAACATTACCCCCGCCACAGAAGCACAGTCCTAGTGCGTTCTAGGTAAACGAAGCAGGGTGTGAATAATACGGCTTGAGTCTTGTCACATGCACAATGTCAGAAGCTCGTGATGCAGAAGACTTCAGGTTCAAAGGTTCAATTTCGTATGTGACGTCAGTGACTCGGTGCAAGATACGGTAGGGACCTGTGTAGCGTGATAGAAGTTTTTCGCACAAGCCCACGCGGCAGGATGGGAGACAGAGCAGAACGAGAGAGCCTGGGGCGTAGTGCACATCACGGTGGTGACTGTTATAACGAGATTGCCGGGAGCCTTGGGAGGCAAAGACCCTGTCGCGAGCAATGTGGCGAGCATCATTAGCGCGGGAGATGGCATCACGAGCGTAAGTACTAGTGGCGGCATCAGTAGTGGGTAGCGATGTATTAAAGGGGAGTAATGGGTGTCGGCCAAAGAGCAGATAAAAGAGACAGTTATAGGTGAATGTTACAAAGGGCAGATTAATGTCCCAATCCCGATGGTCGCCGGAGACGTACATTGATAACATATCTGTGAGCGTACGGTTGAAGCGTTCAGTGAGGCCGTTGGTCTGAGGATGATAGGCGGTGGTAAATGTTTGGCGCACGGTGCACACACGAAGTAGCTCGTCAACCACTCTGGAGAGGAAGCAGCGACCACGATCTGTGAGTAGTTCACGAGGGGCACCGTGTTGTAGCATCATGTCGTAGAGGAGGAAATCAGCGACGTCTGTAGCACAGCTAGTCGGGATCACGCGGTTAATGGCGTAGCGCATAGCAGTATGTTCCTGGAACCCTTACGGGAGCATTTTTAGAAGGTAAGGAGTGTACATCTCAGCTGAGTATAGGTGCATTCAGGTAAAGAGCGTACAGAGCGAGGTTTCTTTCGATGCATCTACGCAAGCAATCATTGAAGTTGTTCATATGTGGCCTTGTGATTTTGCACCCATTGCTGCCTCGTCATTTTACATAGTCCTGTCTAGTTTGGGGACGCAAATTAAGTTAGAAATGAAAACAACGAGGCTCTTGTAAGAAAACACATTTTGGAGCATGGTTTTCTCATGAAGGTATGGGTGCAGAGCAGCTGCAGCTTGGCTTTGAACATATGTCAGCCGTCAATTCACTAAACGTGTATTGTGAGAGCACGATAAAAGGGAAAGGTTCTCTACGCCTTCTAAATTTCCTATGTATCAAGCAGCATTCTGCGCGCATTTCACTTGGGTCTCCAGCACAACGGCCCCGTCAGTGCCTCGCATGCATTGCAGAGCTTGGCAACCACGCTTCGCTTATTGTTCATTTGTCTGGTGGCAGCTGTGTACTGCTTCACCCTTTCTATAAAATTCTTCGTTTCCCCAAGGTACGACAACTGGCACTCAAAGCAGGATTGGGTACACCAAGCCTTGGGTCCATTCTTCACAACAATGACCTTTCGGGCGGGGCAAGAGGCCTGAGACGGAGGTAGTCGGCTAGGGCATTGTTCGCTGCCCTTCCTTCCCAGGAAAATGCGGGCCGAGGTTTCGCTGAGGGCCATGTAGTTTCTGCTAATAATGACACACACTACTATTCAAAATGCCTTACTCTAACCAAAGCAAGTTTTCATGCCAAGCCTACGCTCCCCACAACGGAAGTGCTGCATTGTTTGTGGGCGCATCTGGTACGAATGCATGTGGTAAAAATCCCGATGGTCATTCATGTGGAAATGGCATGCCATAATGACATTCACAAAGCCGCAGAGAGCTGCGATCAGCACGCAGCGCAGCGAAGGAGCCGCATCGGCAGCTTCCCCGGCCTTCAAAATGTCGTCACGAGACGTCTTGGCCAATCACAGGCGGTGGCGCAATCCGCGTTGAGCCCCTTCGCGCGGGCTGCGTATTTCTGCTCAAAAAAAGCTATTTCTGCTTTCTTCTGCCTAATTTAAATCTGATATTCGAGTTCGCAGCATGAAAAACTGTGGGTTTCTACTGAACGCCCAATTTTTGCAAAATGTGCTGCAGTGTCCCTTTAATCTCTCCCATTGAGATGTTCTTGTTCCAAACACCTCTTTGCATTTCAACTGCACAGACTTATTTGACATCGGTGGCACATTTTTCATGGCCCTTTGCTACTTCCATTGCATGATGACATAAAATCCAAAGGTTTGCTTGCTTTATGGAGTTTTACGTCCCAAAGCGACTCAGGCTGTAAGAGACGCCATAGTGGAGGACTCCGGCAATTTCGACCACCTGGGGCTTTTTAACGTGCACTGACATCGCACAGCACACTTTCAAAGCACAGCCTTGCTTTCTGCCTCCATCGAAAAGTAGGTGCCACAATTGGGATTTGATTACGTGTTTATGCGCTCAGCAGTTGAGTGTCCTAATCACTGCACCATCATGCGAGAAGTTGCATTTTTTTGTTTTGTGCTTACCCTTTGTATATGCCTAAAATATATAAAGCATGTATAACACACCTCAAAACATTTCTGCCTTCCACGGTTTTGCAGTGGTTAACACGCTTAATGTGCTCAGCTGCTGTACATAAGGATGTGGGATTGAATCTCAGCCTCAGTGGCCGCTTTTCGATGAACGCGAAAAGCAAGGCGCCAGTGTGCTTTGTGATTATTTTTTTATTATTTATTATTATTTTGAACATACTGCAGGCTGAACGCCCAAGCAGGAGTGGCATACATTTACATAAAATTCAAAAAAGCATGAAAGCACAAGGTACAAAACACACTAACACATCGAGTAGACCAGTTGAAGCGGTTATTACTGCACATAAAATATAAGCACAACGGTAAAAAAAAAAACTGACACAATCAAAACCAACACCCAAGAACTGACAGGAGGCAATATTTCATAAGTCATTACATACTTAATTCAAGCATATCTAAAACTAAATGTCAGTGCACATTAAAGAACCCCAGGTGGTTGAAATTTCTAGACCCCTCCACTACGGCGTCTCTCATAGCCAGAATAGCTTTGGGGCATTAAACCCCATAAACTGTAAACAAAAAAATTTTAGAATTTTTTTTTCTTCAGTAACAAAATGTATCTTCTAGATATAAGCTGATGCATTAAAAATTCCATTATAATAATATTTTCCCAACAACACAGGTCGCCGATGCTGGTTTCAAATGCAACATGCCAGATTTGCTTAAAAAATAACGAGGATCATTCTGCATCAAAATTTTAAAACAAGTCATGCTCCAAAAGTAAACATAAGGAACAACACTACATGGATGATAATTTCCCAGGGCATGATGCACACTATATATAAATTTGTCTCTGAAATCTCATAGTCCCTTTGTGCCCTCTTATTACTGTAATTACACATATAAACCTGGATATATCGAACCCGAATAATTCGAATTTTGGTTATATCAAACTCACGAATTATCCCCTTGAAAATCCCATGTAAAAGTATAGGAAAGCTGCGTCGTATATTAAACTCGATTTCACCGGTCGTTCGATGCATCGACCTCCGCAACAAGCATTGAACGGTGTGCCTTCCCCAAAGACAATCGCATCACCCTCGGCCATTTGCCACGTGACGTTTTCAAGCCACGCACGGAAGGAATGAGAGGGCACAGTTCTGCAATGGCTGGTCTAGGGCAACACCACACCCTTCCCCCAAAGGTGCGTGCATTTGCAGAGATCATTTGCCGCATGCCAGCATGTGACGATTGCAAGCCATGTGTGTGAAGAAACGAGAGAGAACCAATGCAGCCATGGTGTTTGGGAGAGGGGAAAAATGCAATAGAGCAAAGCGCAAGTGCGTGCCCACTCTTCTGCAGAGCTTTATCTCTCCCTTCCTTTCTCTTTCCTGGTCTTCGTTCGCAACAGCATGCACTACGCATGCGCAGACAAGCCAGCTCAGCCCGTGGCACACAGGACAAAATGTCGGACGCTTTCTCCAGTGTGTTTTGAACGCTCTGCACGGCGCCTGACGTGTGATCCCCGTCTCATGTCGTCGTGCTGAACGTGCGTAAGCTATGGCGGCTGCAGACACTAAGAAGCGGCAAATCTTCGTTCATCCTTGCCGTCGTGCTGAACGTGTGGTGTAGCATACGCTATGGCGGCTGCAGACGTTAAGAAGCAGCAATTTTTGGTTTATTTTTTTCCTAGAGTTGACCATCCTCGTCATGCTGAATGTGCAGCGTAGCATAAGCTATGGCGGCTGCAGACGTTAAGAAGCGATATATTTGTTGTTTTTTTGCGAGTCAATGAAAGCACACGGTCAGCTGCGATCATGACACCGGCTTAGCACTGTTCGCTTCAAACGGCATTTGCAGTTATCACACTTTCCAATGATTTTGTGGCAGTGGACTACGCCCGCCCCAAGCACAGCGTGATAAATTGAACCAGGCTTGTGCAATCAAGCCATCGCGGACACTCTGCCAAGTTCGCTCCCCGCTACCGCAGGAGCTATCAAAAGTATAGTCGCAAGATAGACATGTCATGACGTTATCGCTGTGCAGCATCTTGGCGCACTGCCAACAAATGAGTTGTGGATGCGATGGCCAAAACGGAAGTACACGCCACCGAATGGTTTTGTTTTTGTTTTTTAATTCTCGAGGGCAAAAGTGGGGACAAGTTCATTATGCAAGTGGGTTAACTACGCGACAAATACGATATCATTTTTCACGATCGCAACCAACATCTCAATCCGATTTCTGTGCATCGACTTATCGATATATCGAACTATTTCGCGATCCCCTTCGAGTTCGATTTATCCGGGCTCAACTGTATAATGTGAGCTTTTTCCTTCGTTCATCAGTTGCAGAATGTATCGAGCACTGCAACAGAATCAAAGTATGGCTATTGGTTTTCTTTTTTCTCACTGCCACTGCTCCTCAGGATAACTACAGCTATCTTCACCACTAGACTGGCAAGCTGAACGCCAACTTTTTGACAGCCTTGGGAATGCACAGTGCACACTGGCAAATGAGAGGTGTCTCCAAAAGTGAAAAGAAGGCAACGCAAACTGTAGAGAAGGAGATAGGAATTAAAGATTTATGTGGAACAGATAAAGGACAGAAGGGTGAACAACTACAAGATTGGGAAAACATGAAGAAGCAGTGACAGGCTGCATATTGATGACGGCGCCCACTGATGTTTGCGTTATGAGTCTGAGACTTTGCTATACACATCTCCTGAAGTGTTGCCTCTCAAATAATATTGACGTATCTGTTGCTTGCCTATTTTTCTGTCTCGTCTTCACTTATTTCTTAGCCCTCGGTTGTTATTTCTTTGAACAGAGCGAGAACTCATTATAACCGTAATATATATATGTGTGCATGTGTGTGTGTGCATACATTTTTCTTTTATTTTTGTGAGGTATCGATCTTTCCTCGTTGCGTTATAGTTGTCGCATTATTTACATGCAAATATGGTAGGTTTGCCATTATTTACAACACATCACTTTAGCAATGTGTGAAGGGCTCACAATTCTTAATGCAAAACTGTAGCACATAAATTACAATTCATTTCATCTGAAAACATGCAAAGAGAAGAATCATTTAAATTCGGAAGACAATACCACTGATTCGTGTAGTTTTACAGATAGTATACCTAACCAATTTCAATGGCCTTGAGTAACTTCTGGAATGGCCTTTTGTTTTATTATTATTTATTAATCATCACATTTATTTTACGTTTCATTTTTATTTTTTACAAAGGAATGATTTAATGTGCTTCCTAAGCGATTTGCTTAAATTTGTAAGTTCTAACTTTTGTCTCACATTTATTCCAGTTATTTCTTAATGTGCCATGCTTTGTGACTGCATTTATTTTTTTTTATATTGCCTAAATAGTGCTTCGTGTAAACATGCTTACCGCCTCAGTAATTAGGGAACGGGTTCAATAACTAAACCTTGCTGCCTTATACAAACAGAACCAGAGTCACCTCAATACAGCACATGCCCCTCCCCACAAAGAAAAAAAACATCAATGATAAATCTTTGACTACACAACCACATCAACTGCCCTCCAACAACACAGAGCTGCTCATGAAAGCAGCATGAATGATGTGCTACAGTGAAAGCTCAGATGAGTTCCAGCCAATGCTCCTAGTCCAGATCACAAAGAGAGTAACTGGTGCCTCACACCAAGCCGTGCCACAACTTCCTCGGACATGCAGAACACTGGATTCACAGGTTTCAGCCTCTCATCTCCTAGCAGGGACAGCCCTGCCAAGCCAAACAAGGTATGAAATGGATCCACCTGTTAAGAAAAATGCAAGGACTCAAGACAAGGCCACACATACCTCAGGCTCTATCTGATGACCATTCATAACCTATCACACGCATTACTGGCACTCAAACAAAGCAAAGGTCACATCAACTGAGTGCAATGTGAACAATCCTGTTTGCAGCATCTTTGCCGATTTCAAGTTGAACATAAAGCACATGGTCCGGCTTTACTGTGCCCATGACGCATTTGCAAATGTTTTGTCTGCAACCCACCCGTCATAATTCAGCAGCTGCCAGCAGCTTGTAATATAGCTCAAAGATCACGCCAGTCATTTTGCCTAAAGAAAATATTTTAGCCCTCCCCTGTCATGAAATCATAGTGGTAGCTGCTGCACTGGCCCACGTTAAAAGTAACTGCTGTCAATCATCATGCTATTTCTGAATGAAATTCACAGCACTCACTTGACATCTCGGAACATTCCACCACGTGACCACATCATGATAAAATATTACATTTGTTGTTAAAGGATTATGGACACCTAATTTTGGGGGTTCATGTTTTGTTCTTTCTAATGATGCGCAAGACATTCCAGACATTACTGTACACGAGTCAACAATTGATATTTGCCTACGGCCGGTAAATAATTTGTAAACAAATTTTTTTCTCACCTGCACCAATTTCAGTTTTAGCAGCCGAGCGAAGGCTGTGACATCAAAGTCAAGTCTAGGTCATGTGAGGGATGATAAAACAGCAATACAGTAGCCAAGGCCACACATACCTCAGGCTCTATCTGATGACCATTCATAATCTATCACACGCATTACTGGCACTCAAACAAAGCAAAGGTCACATCAACTGAGTGCAATGTGAACAATCCTGTTTGCAGCATCTTTGCCGATTTCAAGTTGAACATAAAGCACATGGTCCGGCTTTACTGTGCCCATGACGCATTTGCAAATGTTTTGTCTGCAACCCACCCGTCATAATTCAGCAGCTGCCAGCAGCTTGTAATATAGCTCAAAGATCACGCCAGTCATTTTGCCTAAAGAAAATATTTTAGCCCTCCCCTGTCATGAAATCATAGTGGTAGCTGCTGCACTGGCCCACGTTAAAAGTAACTGCTGTCAATCATCATGCTATTTCTGAATGAAATTCACAGCACTCACTTGACATCTCGGAACATTCCACCACGTGACCACATCATGATAAAATATTACAGATTTGTTGTTAAAGGATTATGAACACCTAATTTTGGGGGTTAATGTTTTGTTCTTTCTAATGATGCGCAAGACATTCCAGACATTACTGTACACGAGTCAACAATTGATATTTGCCTACGGCCGGTAAATAATTTGTAAACAAATTTTTTTCTCCAGACTGCCCCAAGAACAGGAATCACAACAAATGAAGAAGCAGCGATTATATCACTGTGTTTTCATTCCTGACATGACCTAGACTTGACTGACATCACACCCAGCTGTCGAAACTGAAACCGAAACAGGCGAAAGAAAGATTCAATTATAAATTATTCAGTGCTTATAGGCAAGAACCACACAATCATCCATATACATTAAACTCTTACACATCAATAAGAATAAAAATGCAATCAAAATTTGGTGTATACTCCTTTAAACGCATAGTGTTTTTTTTTTTTTTTTTTTCACATTTTATTATATAGTTTCAGTACTATATTTTTACCATATTACATAGTTTGAGTACTATGGCATTTCATTATATAGATCAGGGGCCTGAAACTCCTGCTGCAATTCGGACCGCATTAAAAAAAATTTATAACTTGCAGGCCAGAAGCCGGGCAAACAATAAACATAGAATCAATAAATAAAAGCAATAAGCAATAAAACAATAAGACATAAATATCAACGAAAAATCTCACTCCTAGACTGCACACTCCCATTCATTGCGGAAAAGAAAAGCCCCATATGCTCACTTCTTTATGAATGCCAAATGGTTACCACTTCAGGAAGGCTCAGAGAGAGCTAATGAAAGGATACAATGCCTAATAAATATCAGCCACTTATCTAAATAAGAAAAAAAAATGCAGAATTGGAGAAGAAAGAGAGGATGGGTTGTCGGGCACCTAGCTATTGAAGGCATCCAATGGCCATCCGAAGTTCATACAAATTAAGCGACCAATGCTTCATTTGATTTCAACAAAGAATGCGCACTGTTTAGGAACAAGGCTTTTTAGTTTACTTTAGTTAGTTAGTTAGTTAGTTAGAAAATGGGCCTGGTGGTAAAGCTGACTTGTGTGGTTTTGTAATAAAGGCTAAACTTTTGGGAGTTGACATGCCACATCTCACAGCTCCTTGAGCCGTGTGTTTGAGGCACCTGATATAGATAAATTGCTTCATGCTTTGCCACTTCAGTACAACCTTGATTATACGACTTTCAGCAGACCGCGCAAAACTGCTGTATAACTAGGGCACTGTAGGATCAGAAATCTTGCAAAAGTGATGTGTCAGTGCTATAAATGCACCAATGCTCTGGCTGCCAAAATTATAATTTTTATGAAAGTGCCCCTATTTATGTTCTGCAAGAGTTAACTCATTTACTCACGCAATTTGTGCACTTTAGTCCTTTAAGGCATTAAAACGGGTGAGCACGAATTATATGATAGGTGAGCATACCTGAAGAGCTCTACAAGGGCGAAAACATGTACTAATATATACCATGCATTGTCGCGTAAGCATGATCCCCAAACTCATAACCCTCTTCGACAAAAAAAAGCTGCGATCAAAATATAACTCGTGACATGTACCCCCTCTCCCTCGCAGCGCACAATCCATTTAGAATAATCACTCTCCTCACTCTTCGTCATCAGGCAATAGTCTGTTAGGCATTTACATCATACAGGGAAAAAAAATAAAGGAAACCTCATTGTTCGCTTGCAAATAGATCACAAACTTGGTGTCGATAAGCCTACCAAGCTCCTCCACAGAAGCCACAGAGAACTACTCGCCAAGCCGCTTTTGAATTTGCCGCCACTCATCACAGAAATATTTAACCTTTTCACTGCCGGCACAATAACTTCGTTCTGTTAAGAACATAAAATTAATCTCTGCAATGTCATCGTCCGCGAATGCACAGAAAAGCAGGTTAGGTGAGAGCCACTATGCACTGATCGATGGCCGTGGGTAACATGCAGAAAGTTATAGCCACCAGCACAACTGTCAGTACACTGGCCACCGTACGCTGGATCGTATCGTTGTGCGCACTTGCCTCCATCTTGATCATGATTTGGAACACCCTGGGTTGACGTGACATCTGCCAATAAATTTCTCTGCCATCATCTCTCATTCCAGATAGTTCCCATCAAATGTCATACAAAGTGGGGCGTGCATGCATGATTTTTCATCACATAATAGAGGTTTTTAATGCATTGCATCCCATGGGGGATTGGCTGGGCATGCGCTAATTTGTTATGAAAAGTGCATCATCGCATAAAGAGGGCATGCATAATCAATATTCCACTATAGATGGGACCACAGTACACTACATTTCTTCGATAAAGAGGTAATCATGGTGCATTAAAACTCTTTACAATGCGGTGCATGTCACTGTGCCATAACAGCTTAGGGTGTGACCTTAAATGGGCACTACTCTTTAGTAAAACTGTTTTATTAATGCCTGGCAGCTTAGATAACATTAGCTCCTTACTTCTGCTCCCTCGTTATAACGATATCAGTGGGAAAGCAGAAACATTCGTTATAAGCGGTGATTCGATATAAGCGACCACTCGACAAAAGCTAGAGCAGTGGGGATTTAATTACACCAGAACTGCAAGCAAGTAAAAATACAATATTCTCATTGAATCAAAACTTTATTCACGTGCAAGAAAGGCAGTGAGCTTTGGTTGCTTGAAGTTCTTACCGGGCGCGAGCAACCCCTGCCCTAATTTGACCAAGCATTGCACGAGGCCGTGGTTGCCGCCTATACATTCAACCTTGTTTCGTTAAATTTTCTTAACGAAATAAGGTTGAATTTTCATTAATCTCTTTTTCTTAAGCTCTTAAGCTCTTTTCAAAGCCATCCAGCACGGCTTCCTTGTTTTTTACCACAGTTAATAAAGTAGACGACGGTATGCCGAATTCCTTTGTGATGTCTGACCTTTTTCAACTTCTTTTATCAGTAGAACTTTCTGCTTCAAAGTCGGACATTTTCGACCAGAGACTGACGGAGCCATTCGACACTTTAGACCACAAAAGCACATGCGAGGCAAAGCTAACGAAGCACTACGAATAACACGCAATCACATGGCCTGCAGCACGGATTCAAATGCATGCGCGGGATGCTGGGTAGCGCCACAAATGCCGTTGGCTCGCTGCCGGCAACGCTAGGATTCTTCGTGTTTTTGGAAAGCTATCCGTCGATTTCCACCGTCAAAAGAGCAACAAAGCTAAGGACGGACACTTTCTTTTGTGCTAGCGCCAAAAGTGCTCTTTAAAGCGCTAAAACTTTGCTCACCGAATGCACCTCAATGTATGCTACAGCAAAAGCATGCCCGTGGTCTTTTAGCCACTTCAGCATCCAAGAGGCCGTGGTTTTCTGGCATCGCAAAGCATCAGAAAAACATTATTTTTGTGTAGATTCTATCACGGGGGACACCAGGGATACGATTCCGACCAGGCGACAATTCGCGGCGACAAGCCGCGCGACGGTGTCGCACGGTGGGGTGAGGGCCGCCAAGGCATTGCCACTCATTGCTGTCGCTGAAGTTCTGGGTTTTTAGAAAACTTTGCATGTTGCACGAAAGCAGCTCACGAGGCAGCCGATCGCAAAAGGCAGAGGTACTCAACTTCCGTTCTAGACTTTTTTTTTTTTTTTTCATTTGAGCGAAGGAGCTGCAGACGCTCACTTCGTCTGATCCGTGCATATGAGTGCATCGAGACAATTCGGTAAAAGCTTGGTAGGGTAGTAAAAGGCTAGTGTGGCTTGATAATGTTAATTTTCGAAAGGAGCAAGAGAAAGTCACTGCTTGCAATGCAAGTCTGCATCGCAGTGTAGTAGCGCACCGCTGCGCTGTGACCTTTCTTTTTTTTTTGTTTAAACGCAATGCGTTACAAAAAATTTCACCACTGTTTTATCGAGCGTCATGCTGTTTAATGTTAGAAACTGGATATAGCGCAGCTGTACTTCCCCTGACCAAATGATGAGGCGGCGGTAACAGAGCAACGCTAAAAACTCTGTCGCCGATTCCCGTCGCCCCGTGCGGTGTGCGCCAGCGACAACGACAGGCATTGGCGTCGTCATCGCGTGAAACATCTCCAGGGATTGTCGCCTCATGCAGTTGCCGCTGTATGCGCAAAAGCGTCGCTGCCGCCAGGCAATACCCCCGCTCACCACT
The DNA here is from genome assembly GCF_055883805.1 of Amblyomma maculatum. NCBI lineage: Eukaryota > Metazoa > Arthropoda > Arachnida > Ixodida > Ixodidae > Amblyomma > Amblyomma maculatum. Next base: position 21,919,932 of record NW_028146738.1, read on the forward strand.
TCGCCGTAAGCAGGTCAAGCGCTTCGTGCACTTCGAGTAATGTGACTTAAAATGAATGCGTTTAGGTTGGGACCAGAAAATATTTCGAATGAAGCGATTTCGTTACAACGAGGGATTAGTTCCCAGCATTGGGATGCAAGGAAAAAAAAGGAAAGTGCATCCAATAATCAAAAAATTCTTGACAGAATCGTTTAGTGTTTCAGGTCAAACAATTAGGTAATTTGTGCTCCTTCTAATCTTTCCACTGCGGTGAAAAAAAAAGTGGGTACATAAAATTCAAATGTTCATTCCTTCAAAGCAGCACAGACACCAAACTTTTGCTTTGCTTGCATGTTTTCTTCTTTAAAATGATGCATTAGGCATTAGTATAGACTCGGTTCACTATCGGATTTGGTGAATGAAAGGCGACTCCTGCATGGCCACCTTGTACCCTCTCAGCCGCCATGCTGCTGTGAGGTTCAAAATTAAATATTTAAACGCAGGTGTGGCCGTGGACCCAAAAGATGCTGCACAAAAGGAAGTAGGGAGGGGAATGTACACCCTGCATCTCTGTTAGGTGTACTGAAGCCCTCTCTGCCATGCGTTGAGGCTGGGGCCATTATCAGAACTGCCAGACAACAGGATTGTCTCATTTGTGTGATGAAATGCAGCCACCATTTTGTTGCACACCATGCTCGCCTACACATATCACGCAATTGATGTCACACAAATTAGCTGCATACATGGATCACCCCGTGTTATCTGCCTAAGGCTGCTAAATAATCTATATCTGAATTTGGTCTTGACGATGTTTCAGTTTTCATCTCATCAACCAAGCGAAGGCTGTGACATCAAGTTGCTGTTCAGGTCACGTAAGACATAAGGACTTCTGATATAGTGTTTGATGTCATTCCAGCTTATGAAGCAGTCCAAAATATGTCTCGTAGTGAATTAAACCTACACATCAGCAACTATATTTCAGTATCAAGACTTTAAACAGTATGGCTAGACTGGATGCAACGGCGGAGCATCCTTTGTGTTCAGCAATCGCTCTGGTTATGGTGCAATTGAATAATTGTAACGATGACATAACATTTTAGAACTTGATTTTTTCCCTCTTTACATTTCTATTTTATTTTGATAGTAAGGAAATCAAGAAGTGACACACAGTAGTGTGGCATTTTTCATCCTATATAAGTCACACCCTTGGATAAAATGCAACAACAAAAATCCCCCCCCCCCCCCCAAAAAAAAAAAAAATGTACATACCTATATACTAAAAAATATGACATAAATGATTATCAAATGCTATGCCATAATGCAGTGATATCACTGAGGTGCCTTTATTACCTCCTTAAAAAAAATCTCATTTTAAATGCTCATGTGGAGGGAACTTTTAACAGCTAAAAAGAAAATCAGTACTTTATACATCCACACCCACTCATAAGACAACTAAACTGTGCCTGAACACGTGCACTTCACACAAGTGCATGCAGTTTCAATGCACAGACATCATTAGTGCTTCCAGCAACTATACATTCACCATTCTGAAATTTCAGGTTGGCAGGACGTGGCAGAAGCAAAGCTAAGGTTACACCTTTTCTGAGAATGCACAATACAAGTAAGATGTGCATTCAAATTATTTCCCTACAATACACACTACAATCTAAATAAGCATGCAATAAGTATCCAATAAACTTCACCCGACAGGTAATCAAAAAAATACTATAGGCTTCTGCCAGGGAGTACCTGTTGCTTGCACAATTTATATTTTCCTTTCTGGAAATGACATCTGAAGCACATTTTTCAATTTCTATTGCAAATCCAAAGATAATATGTAGATACTTTTTTTAATGATTTGTGGTATAGTAAAATCTTGTTAATTTGAGCCCTGTTAATTCAGAAATTCAGCTAATTCGAACTAGGAGTGCAGTCTAGGCCGATGCCTATTCGTCCGTGGTGTCAGATCCTCATCGATTCAAGCAACAGGTGGGCTCACACCGGTTGATTTGGAAGGGGGTCAAGTCGAGATGCTAGCCACAAAGCCAGTGATCGTCCAAATAGACCTTCACGAATCCTGAATCCTGAATTGCATATATAACTGGTGCCCACGCATATCAGACATGCACACTATGACAGGTGTGATGCAGATTGTGAGACACCCATTGGCGAAATAAAGCCCAGCAGCACAGTTTCAGTTTAGCTTCTCTAAAATTCACACCTCCTGCTGCAGCCATTGGGTGAGCACATAGGCAAGTTGCACTGGTTCGGACATTCCTTTGTTCATGACTAATCTTTTAGTTTTATTCTGAGATAGAATCACACCGTTCTAATGCCTACGCACATTTCTCTCTCTTGCATCCGTGCGCTTCCTCTGCTCTTCGAGTACACTGCGGCGAAACTGTCTCATTTTGAGGATGCTTCACCAACAAACCCTGTGTTGAAACATCCTCAAGATATGATGGTACTGTTTTGTGGAGAGACAACACCAATGCTGCATTGCACTATGAAAAGAGCAGCAGAGGCACTTAAAATATTGAGAAATTTTTCAACATTCATGACAGTGTGCAAGAGGAAAACCACTTGACAAACCACTAACAATTATCGCTGACGCGTAGTTTTCACCCCAAATGTACAGACAACCATATTCTAGGTGGCGATTAGATATAATTACAGTGATGCAAACAATTTTTAGGCAGCTTTTTAAGGCAATTTGATAATTTGAACATTTTTCCTAGTCCCCTGAAGGACGATTTTAACGAGATTTCGCAGCAATCTGCCATCTACCGAAGTTTATTTTGGCAATAAATCAGGCTATCGAAGTTATGTTCACATCTCCACCATGGCCAAAATGGCACCATGAACCATTTGTCACCTGCCACATGCCATTTCACAGGTATGTAGAGTTCCACGACAGATGACACATCATACCAGCACAAACATCTAACCAAATGTGACTGCACTTGAGCAGGGAGGGCAGAGGGCCCTAAACACAAGCATCTGAGGCAAGGGCTCCTGCTGGACTGCGTAGGACACCCTCTCTTCAATGTAGGGAAGCTGTGTCCCTTCATTCTTGCACGAGTGTTTCGTGCACTGCTTTCAGCCCACCCTCAAATGGCTTAATTAACAATGCAACTCGCCGAGTTGCTAACCCAAAGCAGCCTCAATAGCTCAACCTGCTCTATGGTTCTTTTGCCTCATTACGCCATAATGTAGGTATGTGCATTGTCCAGCACTAGTAAATAGAAGGTGAAGAAGAAATGCAAACAAAATGACTAAGTGACGAAAACTTGACAGAAATGTAAAGATCATGCACAGGTGTGCTAGCAAGTCTCCTTAATTTGTTCACACTAAATGCAACAATTTTTTGCACTCTCATGTTTTGTAAGTTTAAGAAGACTCTGCATAACTTTTAAACGTACAGGCTTTAAAATACTAGCATCCCACCACAAGGCTAACCAAATGCGAAAACCTTGAATCATTAAAAAACATAATACAGGGGCTAATACATAAATACGCTCAGCACCTACATCTTGCCACCACAATTACAGGTCAACAGAAGAGGCAAAGGGCACCAACCATGTCTCCTGGTCTGTCGCCGAAACCACCAGTCTCTTCATCTTGTGATGCCAGTATGAAGTTTTGAAGCTTCTCCTGAAGAAACCACATCAAGAAATGATCATAAACTTTGCGTCAAATAACACAAATGGCATCCCTTCAGAGAACCATATCAAAGTACAGTGGCATGCTTGATGGAGACAACCACCGAATGTCCCAGTAGGTACCTACCTTGTCTATCCAGTGAAGCCTGCCAATAATCTTCAATGAGGCAAGCACCCACCAAGAGTAGCACACATCTGGGAGTTTTTCCGGCCGACCTAAAATAACATGCACACAATAAGTAGCTTGGTATCATTATTCCTTTGATTCAAGCATAGTTAAATAGCATTTCAAAGCATTGACTGATAAAGCATAATTTCAGTGCACCCTGTTTGCTCTTAATTACTTTTCAGAGTTTCACAGGTAGATGCAGCCTAATGCTGCTAGAATACGCTAGAGATGCGGAACTAAAGGGTCCATTTTTGAACTGTTGCACCCATTTCGATGAAGTTTTCAGGGATGGCTTATCTTACTCTTATTAGAATATATTATGTTTCATCACCTTAGCACAAATAGTAAAAAAGTTGTAGCTGTCAAAATGAATAATTAAGTGTGTCACCTTAGGGAAACTATCATTTGCAAAATCATGACGATTTACTAACCGCTTGTGCTTATATAACTTCTAGATAGTTCATTGTGCAGGATAAGGCCAATTGCAGGCTCTTTGTTACATTTTTGTAAAAATATGAGCACTTTAAAAATGAACTTCATGTTTTCTGTTGTCATTATGTGTCACATATTTGATACTTTTTTTTTCTTAGAGAATAATTAGGAATCCAAAAAGTGCCTTATCTTGTTCTCAACAAAATTTCAGTTCAAAAATCACCTTTAAAGCAGTCTTTGGCGAAAGAGTTTAGAAATGGTAGTTTTCCTAATGGTTTTGCTTTTCCGAAAAGTGGAAACAAAAAAAAATGAGCTCAATGAATTCATAACATGCTATTCAAATTCTAAATCAAAGTGGCCTGGTGCATATTCTGGGCTGTCCTTTTCAACACGACACTGCTCTGTGGCAGCTGCTTCGAGTTTCCTCTCTTTTTTTTTTTTTTTTTTTTTTTTTTTCAGCTTTACAGCTGTCCAGCGCCCTTGTTTGAGCACGTGAAATGCTCTCCTTGGTTGCTTGCTGGACGTGCCTCTTCATATAGGCTCCATATTCTACCTCCATCTTATTGAGCCCTTTGGTCAGCCAGGCTACCAGTAGTACAAAAACAGCGTTCGAAGGTTACATGCTGCATTTCAGTCAATTCAAGCTTCTGTTTTGGTTTACCAGCCAATCTGCCGTTTCCACAGTCCAAAATTTGCTTTTTCTCCTATATTTCTTAACTGTCTGCTGTTCGCTCTATAGCAGGTCCTTTTTGGCTAGCCAACACGAAAAACAAGCATTCCAACTTGAGATTCACACCGCGTTCAGTTTTTTTACCCCTATGCGCTGAGTCTTGATATCAGTGTTCATAAGCGCTTTCAGCGGTGAGTGCACCACATCTCACAAAAAAATTAATTTTCATTTTTCTACTACACAGATGACAAGCAAATTTGGTGAAAAGCTTTTTAAAATACATGCACAATCCAAAACAACAGAAATTTAAAAACAGTTTTTTTTTTTTTTTTTTGGTGAAAATTGCGATTTTAGCCCCGCATCCTCCCTTAAGTGGCACTGAAGAGGTAACATTACAGTGTAGCACCGAATTCTGCATCACTCGCGAAGGCTGATATAAGCGCACCCCTGGCTAAGCCAACAGTTCCTTAAGCTGAAAAATCATACACACATTACATTTAGCAATGGGCCTTGTCGAATATGCTTTGATACAGTATATCAGCACATTTTCTCGAAAATACAGGCAGGATGCTTGCTCCCTATGATTATGTTCAGTTATAAAAAGTAGAATTCAAGAAAGAAGAGGATGGCATCGTCTACTGCCAGAAATGACTAGCAACAAGAAGGGCATGATAGTTAATTAGCCTAGGAAAGGGGGTTCTTAAAAAGCAATTCCTTAAAATGCTTTTGTGGGTTCCCCAAGTGCCTTAATCCAACAACCATTTCTCAGCCCTCAACTTTCCTTTGCCCACTTAGTTTTGAGGTTAATTACACGGTACCTCTTAACTGCAGACTGTTTCACTGTGGCTTTATTAATTGAATTTGGAAACTTCCTGAGTTGCCATGTGTCTGCATGCTCCTCTAGAACAGAAGAAAGCCAAAATATGCACAGTTCCACAGCACCTTTCTAAAACCGATGGAGTTCCATAATGCTAAGATTGAGAACCCCTGCCCCTGAAACACATGTTGCCACCATCACTTCAGTTGCTAAATCAAGTTTGTTTTCTTATGCATAGAAAACACCATACTCAGGCTCATTTTGTAAAATACAAGCATGCACACCAATAAAGCATGACATAAAAAAAACTGTGCAAAACACAACCTCAGTGCATACTCTGACTATGAGCTAGGCAGCATTTGTTCAAGGGGAGCGTTTATACTTGCTGCTGCGAATGACATAATAGTCACCAAGTATGCACTGTGCCCTTCCTACAGTTCTCATCTGGACACCACCTTAGAACACACCATTCACCATTGGCTGCACACTGGCCGAGATTCTGGCTCATGCAGGCTTGGACTTTAGCATAGTGTTTCCTGCCGCATGTGAATTCAAGGCTCATTGATAGAAATAATCTCAAAGTGGAGCCAAGGCAGTTATAACTCTGGCCGAGGTAAAAAAGAAAATGACCTGAAGATAAGAACACAAAAGTTAAATCACTGCAAAATGTATTGCCGAGGCGAGTTCGAACACAAATTTTGATGGCAGCACATAAAAGAGAATTTATAACTTAGAGAATTCTAGATATGAGACTAGTAATTCATATAACCATTATATTTCTTTTCTGTGCCCAAAAACAATGATGACAGCAGACCTAAGAGGACTATTTTAAAAACAGTACCTATAAATAACGCACAGCAATGTTGCCATTGCACAGCCTGCAGCTACAGTTGCCAGAAAATAGCAGTGACTACAGCTTCACAGTGACTACAGCTTCGCAGAGCTCTCGCTTTGCCCTGTCGTCTGGTAGTTAACACAGCCACACCCCCTACACACACCACAGTAATGCAAACCACCGTGTTAAAAATGTTTGAGCACAAAAAAAAAAAAAAATTAACTGCAAGCTACAGGAGCACTATAGAAGATTTGAAACCATGTTGCATTCTTTGAGTAGCTGCAGAGGAACGCCTCTAAGACGAAATTAGTTAAGGTGAACAGGCTAGGAAGCCATTGTTTAGTTTCCCATGCACAATAAACCTAGTTAACACAAACTATGAAACTGGTTCATGCTAGCTAACATCAACTTTTATAGAGCCAAAAGCACCTAAATGAATACGTTTACATACGTAGATGTTTGATAATGGCTTGTCAATAGTAAACTGCTGCAGTTTCTCTAAACAACATATTTAAAATTCATTTCAGTACACTCTGACTTTCAATATGTGACTGGTAATGAATGGTTTGTTATGGATGCACCAATTTTAAAAAACACAGTGCATTTATGTTACGTTCCTATCAATTCAAAATCCAACATAACATCATACTGTAGATAGACACAATAGCAATATTGAACTGTGCCTTGGCACAGAAGAGCCTGCAATTGGATAACTGCCTTATTCTACATTAACTGATTTTCACTAACTTGATCACGCCAGTGGCAAGAGAACTAGTGGAAATAGCTGCAACTACAAAAAGCTGGAAAGCATACTGACTATTCTTCGGGCATTCAAACGAAGTAAGCTGAGTAATGAAACTGGATAAAGCAGAGACAATTTGAGAAATATTTCAGTTACAGAACAAAAATAGGCAAGGACTTTACCATTCAGACCACCAGAGGGCAACTGCCTTTCACACAGCCACCAACCCAGAAGGTCAGCATTGATGTGGTGAAGTCGGCCGAGTATGGAGAGAGTTCCAAGGCAGCAATATATCTGTAAACAAGTAACACACACTACTTTCTGCACACAAATGCATTTTTAAGTGCAGAAAAACTAGTGCACATTAAAGATACGACGAAAACGTTTTCAAATATGGTGTAAATGTGATCCAGCAGGCCTTCTGATGTTTTCACTGATCACGTTGCACCTAAAGTCTGAAGTGCACCACTAATTTATGTGCAAAAAACTTCAAACTGCAACTGAAAACTAAGCAACTGTAATTTTCCAACATAAAATGAATGCTACATATCCATTAAGGCAAGCGAGTATATATCTGCACACCTGCAGTGCTGCAGTCTAATCTTTTAACGAAAGAAAGACACTCGACAGAACAAACAACAAAAACTTTTGGTGTGATGCATCACAAGGCAAGATGCTTTGCTACATCGAAAGACCTCCCTGGCATACCACCCTTAGAAACCACAACTGGACAGCTTTCAATGAGCACTCAGTGACACTGTAATTAAGCAATGCAGTTTTTTGCGAGCGCCAAATACAAAGTCATTCAGAACACAGCTCATAATGTTCAAAGTAGATCAAGCAAGAACAAATTCTCAGCTTGCACTTTTTTTTTTTTCTCATTTCCACACTATTACTTTTTTTTTGTGTACTGCAACACGAAAGGAAGTCAAACCATTCACTAAAGTTTAATTTAGGTTCTGTGCCCTTTTGCGTCCAAATCAACAACTGCCAATTCTGCAAGTATTGTGATGGATTTTAATGTGTTCCTACTAGGAACTCACCAAGACAAAGCAAACACCACACATGCGCACACAGACAACTGAGGTTTGTTCAGAAAAAAGGGGCATATTTACTACAGCTCTTGTGCATGCTTAGAACTCATTACACTGAGCTGTGTCACACTCATGTTCGCTTGTTTTAGAGCAGAAGCTCTACTCTCCGGGCTGCACTTTCCGAATTAGCCGCATGTCGGTGAATGATCATGAGCTCTTTACGAGGCCCCACCTCGTCATCATCTCCTCAAGCCTCTGTGTGGGGACATGGATATTTTCTTCATGAGGCCCCATCTCGTCTTCTTAACCCCCAAGCTTGGCAGGTGTCAGCAAATGACTTTCAAAGCCTCGTAAATTCAAACTAGGAGTTAGTCATTTTGGTGATGATCCAGCTAGTTCGCGTGCCCTGCTTGCACACTAAAAAAATAAAATCATCAGAGTGGAGCGGATTTGAACCAGTTAGTGTCGAACCCGAGTACTCAGGTTTGGTAGCCGGGTATCTTAACCACTGAATCATTGCGGCCAGTGCTTTCACACATTATAGCCAGGTTTAGGTAAGGTTAAACCTCCGCTATTCACTTTTTCTTAGTTTCTCCCCCACTAGCGTGACAGAGGGATGCTTACACATTTGTTGCCGACGGGGGCGGGGGGTCTCAGGCATCGAGGGATACTCAGCCATACTGACACCTCTACATCCAGTCGTGGACCCTTCGAGGCAGGGTGTGCGCCGTGTGAGCGACTTGTAATGCAACGCAGGGAAATAAACCTATTCCCTTGTTCTCGCTAAACCACTGTGCCGACTACATATTTGTCTTCACACCTCCACCATGCTAATGATGGAGGGGATGAAACTAACAAAGAAACAATGACAACACACGGATGTTACACAGCTCGGGGTATGAGTTTTGCTTGAGTGCCCTAACCTAAACAGGTAGATGAAATATTAAGTATGCAGCTTTTTCAGAATAAGCCATAGTTGACAGTACATGCTAGCCTTGAGTTCATTTTGTTTTGTCGAGTTCCTAGAGGTAGCACACTAAATCCATCACCATGCACAACCAGCCAACCCCAATTAGTACCACCTTGCTTACAGCAAGCATTGCCTTTGTAGAAGCTACCACTACACTACAGTAGCTACAATCAAGCCTAATGACGTGTTCAAAGCATATACAAGAAAGTTACAAAACCAGGTATAGCACTAGACTCGTTTGCTAATTTAAGATGAGTGCCTATCTTCCATGTCACTATACTCGGGGACAGCTTTCTGTGGCTAAGCAGCCAAGGCTATAAGGGCAAAGCTTTCCTTACAGTGTTATTACGCGAGGAAGTTCAGGCATACCTGTCCTTTATTACTGTTTCAGTTTCAGTTCCATCTTGACATTGAATTAATACTTTTGGAGCCTCCAAATATACAGGAATGTGTTCCTTTAAGCAACTGAAGGTATATGTGAACATAAACTTGGGACTAATCAGTATGTTGTCAAAACAAGCAAAATTGCGAGCATATACCAAAACTGGTGAGGATACGCAGCAGACACGGGGCCTGCCTAAGCTTTGCAGGATTTCCGACACACGGCTCTACCATCAGCAGGTGCACATGTTGTACTCATGCTGTACTGACTAGTACTGTGGTATAATCTTGATCTAATAATAACGTTAACAATTCCGCAATGCCATAATACCCCAGAGCAAGATCCGTGAATTCTGGGGGTGGAGGAGGACTATACTACGTTGCGGAGAAAGAAGATGCATTTCGGATCAGTAGCTTTCGCCACACAGCCACAGAAATTTGTCCCCAGGTATAGGCGTGTTTACTTTTTAGCTTCCGCTGTTGCTTAAAATTACACTAAAGCCTAATTTTTATGGTCAATGTCCTCAAAGCTGCAGGCTAGACATGAGTAATGTTTCACTCCAATGTAAACACTCATAAAAAAAGCAAAAAGGAGGCGTAAAAACTTAATTCAACTTCTTCCTAGAGTGAGAAGTGTAATGACTGCGAGCTCAGAAATGTCTCACTAGTGCAATGGCACAACACAGCCTCAAAAATGGCAAAAGTCAGCATCACACATGGCAGCAGTTTAACATTACATCACATGATAGCCTTAGTCATTTATTGCCATAAAACACAATACAAAAAGTATCCACAAGGATAAACTTGCAACTTGCTGCAAGCATGCATTCTCTTTTGTTGGTTTCTATGCGCCACAGATTGCTCAAGCTTCTTATCAGGTTCATGATGCACAGCTGCACCATCTGCACATCGTGGTGCACATCTGCTCTATTTTCCCCCATCATTGTAGGAGTAGGCTGGCTGCACAAGACTCAATTCAGTGCTAATATAGTGGCCATCACACACAAACTGTTTTCATTTAAATATGATGTCTTGTATACTAACAAGTAGATAACTACATAATAAGATGTGAATATAAATAAGGAACATATCAATTTCAACACCGCACACTCCTAAGCCAGTAAACTTCCAACTTATTCTAACCACATTCCTTTCCACATTAAGAAAGCCTATTCAATCACAAATGTCTTTCGAATATAGCTGTATGAAATAAGTATAAATGCACATACTTAGATTACTTACTTGGCCTGAATGAGTCTCTGAGCCTGGCCGGCAGCCAAAACCACCATCAAAGTTCATGCAGGACACAACAAATTCAACTGCTTTTTCTATATTTATGGCATGTAGTTTGTTCTGCAAAGCAAAATAATAAAAAGCAATGTCAGCTTAAGCCACAAAAGTATATGCAACAGCCATGCAATGAGCATAACAAAATGTATGATGCTTTTCAACATAATGCGACGGAAAATGATGACACCAACAGCCACACTACACACACTCACGGGGCCCACTACTGGCTTACATCACCTGTGGCCACCTGAACACCAACCACAGGTGGTACACTGTTGTCAATCAACGAGTGAAAGCGGCAATGCTTTGTTTTTATGAACCACTGAACTTTCTGTTACATGAAATAGTTGCTGCTGCTGTGACACTGCTAACTATTCTACTGCTTCAATACACTGCATGAAAACAGAATTCCCTTTCTGTACATCTTCAAACAACAACACTGTTAGCAAAGAAACACACAAGCAGAGGAATGGATATTTCAATGCCTGCCAACGAAAAATATGAATTTCACTAGCTAGCTTCATTCAGGTGACGAGGTTTTATTTTGACAATACACGCATTTGGCAGGACAATTGGTCATAATATCAGAAGACTAACAGGCCTCGGTCACAGTGCAGCCAGAAACACAACCACGCATTTTATATTCTGTACCTGAGGCAAAGCCATGTGCAGCAATTGTTTTAATGTAATGCCATTGAGGCCACATTCACCAGAAAAGCAACGCTGTTGTCGCTTCCGGCATTGCAAGTAAAGTCATGAGCATGCCTTCAGCACTTGACAGGTGGTAAAGCCAGGCACTGATGGGTCGGCAGGTTGTATGATGTCACGAGATCACACGATATGGCTGAGTTTGCAGGAGCTGCCAACTTGGACAGCTCTTCTGAGTAAAAAGGTCGAACCCTCCAGAACCTTGCATCCCGAGTCAGACATGCCACTCCTAGGCCACACAGGCAGGTTCGTACAGCTTGGTTATGAGGGGCTTTATGTCTATGTCGGGTGGCCTTTCACAATGTGGTAGCTTACTGGCGCATGTTAATGAGTACATTACGTGAGCAGCAAAATGTATGCACTACATGAACGAGGATCCACAATGGGAGCCACAGACGGGAGCTATCAACACTATCGCATCATACCCTCAAAGGTAGAGTGTCCCCCAGATTTACTGCCTCCAGTGAGTCCTGCTGACTACATATTTGAACTTCGCATGAGATCACACTGCAGATCAGCAATGTAGTGTGATGGGTAAAACACTTTGGTCTGGATAATGTAAAAACTACTGCATAACCCTTGCAGCCCTTTCAACATTTAGCACAATAGCATTAAAGGCCTTGTTTTCCAGAAAATCCGGCATTGGTGTTGTGAGAGAAAAAAATTAGTTGTGGTTTAGCTCTGGTTAAAGCGAGGGCTAGCAAAAGCTAGGGTGCTATGATTACGCTTGGAAATTGGCGGTGGCTTAGCTCAGCTAGGCCAGGATATACGTAGCGGAAGCATGTGTGCCTGGCGCTGGGCTGCCTACTCCTCTCCAATCTAGTATAATCCAATCTACTATAATCCAATCCAAACTAATCCAGTGAAATCCTATCCAGTCCAATCAAGTACAGTTCATTCCAGTCCAGTCCAATCATGTCCAATTCAATTCAATCCAATCGTGTCCAATTCAATTCAAACCAATTCCATCCAAACCAGTCCAATCCAATCTAATATAGTTCAATCCATTGTGTCCAATGCCGAGTACACGCCCGCCCGAAATGCGCCGCTAACATTGCTCCGCTTCATACATTAAGTGCAACACTGCCAAAGCTAGAGCTCTTGTTTGCGCTCTCTGCATCCGCGACGAAAAATAGTGCCTGCTCTTGATGAGAGGAAATAATAGTTGCTTTGTCTGCAAACTTAATACATCTTACATTTGCCAACAACTTCATAAAAACCACCTTTTTTAGGGAGAATGGATCGGATTTGGTGAATGTGCATGTTTAATTTGTCGTTTTCTTTCGTGTCGCGCTTTCGCTGCCCCGCAACCCTGCCAGCTGTGCCCTCTGCGCTGCGCAACACAGCGACCTCGACTGCCTCTTCGGAGCGGATTTTTTCTATAAGGCCCACACTGCAAAGGTGTCAAGGCACGTGAAGCAAGCTATTGCAAACGTGTATGCTCGGAATAGAGCCCGTTTCCGCAAAAATTACTCGGCCACAAAACGAGCACGTAGTGACACACCTTTTTTTTTTCTTGCTGACTACTGCATAGCTTTCGCTGCGTTGCCTGATGTATGAAACGGAGTATAGCCTATCATCATCACTACTGTCATCCTTACAGTTTGGTTTGGTTTGTGGGGTTTACCATTCCAAAGCGACTCAGGCTATGAGAGACGCCGTAGTGAAGGACTCCGAAAATTTCGACTATCTGGGGTTCTTTAACGTGCATTGACAATGCACAGCACACGGGCGCCTTGCTTTTCGCCTCCACCGAAAAGCGGCCACCGAAGCCGGGATTCGATCCCGCGTCCTCGGGAACAGTAGTCGAGCACCGTAACCACTATGCCACCCCGGCATTACGCTAGTGAAGGAGAATTAAGATGCGCTATTAACGATCCAGGGCGTGGCTCAGTTGGTTAAAGCACTCGTCTGGGGAACCGAGGGATGGAGGTTCGATTCAGTGGAGACAATTTTTTTTTTTATGAGGAGACCATAGTTCCTCTTCACAACGTAGCTGCGGCCACCTGAGGTCTCACTTTGGCTGTCAGAGTGTTGCTTTCGCTACGAAATCATGGGCATGGCTCTAGCAGTTAGTAGCTGGCAGGTGGAATAGCCGGGCACTCATTCATTTGTCCACAGGTTGTCTAACATGACAAGATCACATGATATGACAAAGTTTCAACGAGCTGCTAGCTCAGGTAGCTCATTTAAGATGGGAAAGTAGGATATGAATAAGCCTTCCAGGACCCTTAACTCCTCAGTCAGGCACACCACTTCTAGAACACACTGGCATGTGTGGTTAAACTTGGTTAAAGCAGGGTTTTAACCGGAACCCAACCACCCAAGCCACTAAGCTGTCCAATTCCTCTAACATCACTCCCTCTTCCTCCCCCATCCCCACCCCCTCAAATGCAGAAAGAGGATTTCCATTTCTTGCACAATACAAAAAAAAAAAAAAAAAGTCCATTTCTCCGCTATACCATCTGCTAGCTATGGCAGATGGTATTTCGTTTTTCTACTACCTGCGACGCTGGCAGATGGCATGTTGCGCCCACTATGCTGACTATGATGTGCAATTCAGGAAGGGTGCTTAAGAGCTACTCTCTCACAAAGGCACAGATGAAGGGATTAGTCATTAATCGAGTAGCGAGGTGCATGTATGTGAATGAGAATCTGCAATGTTAGACGGCAGATGGAAAAAATTAATGCTGTTGTGTCATACCCTTAAAGGTGGAACCTAAGAGACTCCCATATATTCTGTTTCTTTTTTTTTCATATATTCAGCAATCTCTATAAACAGTCACCGCAAAGTCACATTCATCGAAAACCCTATAGAAAGATCCTTCTGCAGCTCCTCTGCTGCCCGTGTGGTTGGGGGTCAGGGCTCCTCAAGCTATTCTGACAGCTCTTTTCCTGTCCTCCATGTAAACTTTTGTTTGCGGAATAAAATTTGAATTTGACTGCAAAATTACAGCAGAAATAGTCGCAGTACACTCCACTAAATGAGAACATGATTTTAAGAAAAAGCAAATGAATGTGAGAGAAACATGAATTTAATTTTTCTTAATAAAAAATTCATCCCAAGCAAACAAAAGTGTCAAAAAATATCCTTATTCCAAAAGTGACAGATGCTGACAATATGAAAGACCTTAACACCAAGGACTCAATGGCATTATTACTTTCTGCACACAGCCGCTGTCCAGAACCGACACTCAAGGGTTTTACAAGACTAGGCTAGATAACGCTCTAGGTCAGTTTATGTGTATAAAAGAATGCACAGCCTTTCCTGCTCATATGGGCTAACTCACTTCAAAATTAACTACATCACTAGGTTCACCAGCTTCATGTGGCAAGAAGTTTTCCTTAATACCAACGACGGCAACTGATCCAATAACGAAGTAGGCACAGATTCATTATCCATACATATTTACTAGCAGCACTGCAAGAAACCACCTTTATTTTCTAGTTTAACAAATAAGGTCAATCAAAAATACAGACCAAGTTGATTGAAGCAAAATTACAAGACCATAGGCCAGAAAGTCTCCAAAGAGCTTCATCAGTCAGTTGCACTGAACTCCTGATACCAAACAAAAATCTGCAGCCTCTCCAAATATCAAGCAAATGTTCAGACAGATTTACTAAAGAAAAAAGGTCAAGTAACTTATAAATGCAGTAGAATTTATACCTTTTACCTGAAATACAAGGTGAGATTGACAGATGAAAAAAGAAAGACCATTTTGTTTAACTAGTCATTTTTTAATCTGAACAGTACCCTAACCAACCTGTGCTGCCTCAAAAGAAACTGCTGCCAACAAAACCTGCAGCAGATAAAGCTAAATGAGTGTAAAGAATAAATGCTTACCAGGAGTGCTAGGCATGCTACAGCACAGAAAGAAAATCTGGTGTCAACTTCACCTGAAAAAAAAAAAAAAAAAAGAAAAATATCATCATCATTTATTTTCCCTAAAGGACCCCTAGGCGGGGCATTACATAAGGGGGGAGAAAAAAAAACGAAATCACGAACAAAAGGAACATTTGAAATATAGCAGTATATATATATATATATATATATATATATATATATATATATAGATATAAAGAGAAGACATGAAATTAGTGAATGCATGCAAAGACTGCTGTAGAAATCATCAAACAAATAAAAAAGTAACAAGTAACAAGAACAACTAGGTGTACAGCAGATACTAAGTGACATATAACACCAACCTGAGGACTGTCAATACGATAATCACAAATTATAGTATTTTGAATAACTACACCCCAGTGTAACTAAATTAATTTTTGTTGCAGTTTACTTATTATGCAAAAAAAAAACACTGTTAAGACTGAATTCCTTCCCAAAAATCTAAAACTGCCCATGAAGAAAGGTTCTCTATGCTCGCCTGTTACCACACTTCACCGCATTTTAAACACCAAATTAAGTCATTAAAAAGTAACTGCCCACAGTCTAGCAAATAAATTTGCCTCTTTCACTGTTAACCAGGCAGCCAGAAATGTTTGCATTGCAATGTCAGTAACCAGCAAACAGTCTGCAAGCTTTTAAAGCAAAGATTGCAGATAAAACCAATCCAACTTTACCCCATTTATCCCCATAAAAGCTGCCATCTTCCTGCTGAAGTTCCTTGACATAGCTGACAGTTTTGTCAATGTCAATGGTATTCAGTGCATCAAATGTTGCCAAAATCTGTAGAAAGAGAACGTAAGACATTGAGAAAAACAGGCACTATTGAACATTTCACTACTAGGATCTATTTATTGCCCCAAAATACTATGCGGAGTAATAAGTAATATATAATAGTAAAACTGTAAAATATAAGGTTTACAATCCTAAAGCAACACATGGGCTATGAGGAAAACCCTAATGGAGGGCTTTAGATTAATTTAGATCCCGTGGAGTACTTTAATGTGCACTGACGTCACACACAGACCATGGGTGCCTAGATGTGTTCACCAAACTATGGGGCCCGACAAAGTAGATGGAGCTCAGGTGCCTTCGAAGCTGCACAAGTATCTTTGAAGCTGCCTCAGTGGCATGCGTCATTAACACTGTTCGGAGAGTGATTTCTGACGCAGAGGTCTAGACAAATGATATGGACTTGGTGAACCCATTGTTTTGCACTGCTGGAATCACAGGCAGTCAAAGGTTTGGTTAATCGAAATGTGTGAAATTAGTGTTCGAAGGCATCAATTTAACTTGGCACGTGAAAGTGGTCTTTGTGAGGCATCCAGTGAGTCCTTATGTACCCCGCCCTCTGCAGTGCTGAAAATGTCAGAAGCTCAGACATGTGAGTGCAGCATGTATGAGTAAGAAAACCTGCCTGCGTTGTGGTGGAGACCACAATGGAACTAAATGTGCAGATGAAGTGCTGAAATGTGCAAACTGCAAAGGACCTCAAGAGGCAACCTCAAAAGAGTGTCCGAAAGTAAGGACAGAAATGACCATTTTGAGGAAAATGGTGAGAGACCGCTCTTCTCACAGAGAGATGGCAAATGCGGTTCATCATTGGAGAAGGCCACACAAAACCGGCAGATCTCAAATGAAACGACAATGCATCAGCAGAAACAAGGTCACTCTGCTCTGCTGGAGAAGCTATTGGCTCCACCTGCGCAAGTGCCTAATATTCCTACCCCTCAGTAGGATTCTACAGCAGGGCTGCCTCTATCAGCGCGCAATGTGATCACTGAAGCACATCGGAGAATGCGTTTACCGGTTGTGTCCACCACAGTTGACCAAATTAAGGTCATGCTTAAACAACTGATAGGCACCCTATGAGTGACCATCGCTGGGTGTGGACAAGCCCATTGTTATGGCCACTGTTCAAATTTTAGACGCTGTTGAGCCATCCTTGCAACCCTTTAATAGAAGACCGGAATCCTGGCTCTACTGTCATCACCACTATTGCTACAAGAGCGAATTTCTCGACCGGCAATATTTAAATGGAATGCTCGAGGCCTGCAAAGGCACCTAGCGGACTTCAGGCAGAGAATTTTTTCAATACCAGTTTCCAGTACTTGTAATATGTGGGCCAAATATCACCTCTCCTTTTTGCCTGTCTGGATATGAGCAATTTCTATCCGAAGTGGTTGGACATCCAAGCAAGGTTCTACTATGCATTTGCCATGATTTGATGTATGTTCAACATCCATGAGGCAGCAGCAACGAATATATTGTTGTGACTGTGAACCTGGATGGACACACAACCTCTATTATCGGTGGCCACATCCCACCCTGGGGTAAATTTGACACATCACGGCTACAATCGCTTCTGGACAGCACTTAACAGCCCTATGCTGTTGTCGGCGATATTAATGCACATCAACATTGCTGGAGAATCTCCGTAACAAATGCTTGTGGTAGGAATATTGCCACATTCTTAGATAATGTAAGCTTTGTTCTCAATGATGGGACACTGAAATTTTTGCGCGGAACTGCCTACAGTAGCAGCCTGGGCCCTAAAATTTGTATCGAGGCTTCTCTCATTATCTGCAACTTGGTGTGTCGAAACATACGGGAGTGATCACATACCAACATATATGCAGCTTCACTGGTTTGACCACCTTCCACATGCCA
This sequence comes from Amblyomma maculatum, assembly GCF_055883805.1. NCBI lineage: Eukaryota > Metazoa > Arthropoda > Arachnida > Ixodida > Ixodidae > Amblyomma > Amblyomma maculatum. The sequence continues at coordinate 21,938,192 of NW_028146738.1, forward strand.
AGACAAATGACACTGACTGGAATGCTTTCTGTAACGTTTTAGAAGCAAGCTGCGAGTGTTTCACTACCCCAGCAGATGTGGAGCAGCGCAAGGTTATGGCCTTTGCAAGCATCTCTGCTCCAAATTTAACAACACCAGTAGATGTGCTCTATGCACACTTACGTATGATTCGGTTGTGTGCTGAAAGAAAATACCGCAGGACAAAAGATGTTTCAGCAAGTACAGCATTATTTGAAAAAACTTGGCAGACAGCAGTGGCAGTCTCAGTCACCTTGCAGCAGGTTGGATCCCCGGAAACCATTCTCAAGAATCTGGCATGTCATCCAAGCACTGCCGTTTCCTTTCCAGCAGCAGCCCCTTTTGGGACGTTAAACCCAATAAACCAAACCAAACCTTTTCATGCATTGGCACATTTCTAGTGTCGAAAAGATCTGCAAGTTGCGGACGATTTCTGTTCACAAATTACTGGAAGAACACCTGTAGTGCCGCAGCATCGGTGTGCTCCTCCTACCATGGATGATCGCCTAGACGTTCCATTCACACACGAACTCAAAGCAGCACTATCTGCTTGTAAACTATGTTCTCCCCAGATCCCGATGGAATGACCAAAAGTGCGCTTCACCACCTGGGGACAAAATCAGAGGAAACACTTTTAACCTGGTTTAACTATGCTTGGGTCAATACTGGAAAAGAAGTCTCATTGTGGCTTTGCTCAAACCAGGTAAATCGCCACATGACATGACATCCTACAAAACGGTAGCTCTCACAAGTTTCATTGGCAAAACAATGAATGCATCGTATTAAGACATTTTAAAATGGTTTCTTGAGAAATTCAGCCTATAACCAGAAGCAGTGACAGCATTTAACAAAGGCCGCTCGACTATGGACAGTGTAATTGATACAGTGTCAACGGAAGAACATGAGAAACGCCGCCACAGGCTGACTGCTGCTCTTCTAAATATCAAGGGTGCTTTTGATAATGTTCACCATGACCCCATATTAGGCACCCTCGAGAAATGTGGAATTGGCTGACGTTCACATGAATGAATTTCGAATTATTCAAGGAACCGGGCAGTTTACGTTGTGACTAATGAAGGTGGCATGACAGATCATCCTGTCACAAAAGGTGTTCCTCAGGCAGGAGTGTTAAGCCCCACATTATTTTATCTTGTGCTAATCGATCTATTCAAAGAACCTCCAAACACAGTTTCAATATTTGTGTATGCCGACGACATATGCATACGGGCACCAAGCGTCAAGCGTCACAAAGTGCAAGTGAGTTAGCAGCATTCATTATCCATTGTGTCTGCATATTTGTGACGACAAGGACTTGCCCTATCGCGAAAGTGTTGCCTAAGCTTTTACATGCAAGTTGATGGTGTGGTACCCTGTCACAAGCCACAGTCAAGCAATTCTATCTGTGACACACCTTAAGTCCTTAGGTCTCACTACAGACTGAGATCTATCCCGGACGAAGCATGTCTCTGCTCCGAAAAAAAAAACTGGACAGTTTTACAAGCATTGTAGGTTTGTAGCCAGCAAATTCTAGTATCAGTCTCAGAGATCCTTACTTCACATGTACCAGGCACTGGTTGTCAGTTATCTAGGGGTACAGTGCACCAGTTCTTTCAGGAATAAGACTAAATTCCCTGTGAACACTAGAAAGCGCTCAGGTGCATGCTTTAAGAGTGTGCTTGTGTTTATCATACAAGGCTTCGACATGGGGCACATTTTTAGAGGCCCACACCTGCCCAGCCAGCATTCGTTTACAACAGGAACATACTGGTGCATTTGAGACATCTAACCAGGCATCACCACCACCCCCATGGCCAATATTACTAGGATGCGCCCAGATGCAGCCTATTTGATAGCCATTAGGACGCAATGCAACATGGCACCAACAAACTACATGCCTAACCAAATTGCGGTAGCGCCATTATGGACAATTCCAAAACTCATTGTGCGGGACAATATTCAGGAATAGCAAAAAAGTCGCACATCGCAACAGGTGGACTGAAGCAACTGGCACTGTCGTATGTATATCTCTTCTATGCATGGTGACTCAGTGCATGCTTTTGTCAATGGCTCAGTAACAACCATCTCTTCAGCAGTGGCGTTTGTAGTGCCTGAAAGTGCCTACCACCACCGTTTTAGACTCATACACAAAACACCCCCAATGGCAACTAAATTGGTAGGCATACGAAAAGCCATCTGCTACATTGGTCAGCAAACAACGAATCACCAAACAATGTGACTGAAGACCTGCATTGCAGATTATAAAAACTTACATGAAACCAAGTACCTACAAGTAGCTGATCGGACAAATTTTACTTCTGCTAGCTGAGGCATTCCAGCGTGGTCACCTCTTCAAGTTTCAGTGAGTACCTAGCCATTATGGTATAGCACGAAATGAAGGCACTGATGCAAAAGCTAAGCTTGCCCATGCCGATCAGGCTTCCGGACAAATCTCTTTCTCGAGGACTGATGCTGCAGCCTTACTGGCTCAGTCAATGCAGAGTGCAATTGTGAGGAGTCAGCATTACACAAGAAGGAAGACGACGAAGAGGAGTGAGAAAACGAAGACATGGCTCATAGAGAATGTGCCACATGAAGAAGGCAGCATGTGAAGAAGGAAGCACATGCAGAGCACGGCAGGAGTACAGAGGGAACAGAAGATTCTGCAGGGTGTGTGTCTACTGGCGGCCCGAGTGACCAGGCTTGAGCCTCTCCCGCAAATGTCCGGGACTCCAGACCCGGATCGACCATCATCCTAAGTCCCCATATGCATCGGCCAAGCTGTCAGACTCAGGTGCAGCTGCTTGAACCTTCCGTGGATTGCAGCTGCGGTGACGTGGCCATCACTCGGGTGACCAAACGCAAGCTGCCTGTGTCTCCACCAGATGCTGCTCCAGCTATCCCGCCGGATGCACTACCATCCAGAAGGTCACAAATATATGAGTGGACCTTTTTTTTCTTTTGTAGACTATTTTCCTTGTTCGTTGCGCATGTTATGTTTCTCTCGCTTCCGCGTGTTGTTTTTTTTCAGTGTTAAAATAGAGTGGGTTCTTTTTTTCATAAACGCTGCCTCGTGTGAATTTACCTACAATCCCTAGCACCTCACAGCACTGCAATTACAATGGAATGATGTGAGCCATCAACCCGACCACGTCTGTCGCCTTGATGAAGGATCAAAAGTTAAGCGACATCAGGAAACTGCATCGCTTACGGCTTGCTGTAGCGTATACAAACAGATATGTTCATAAGATGACAGTTGAACCCAGCCCAAACTGCTTAAACTGTAATGTTCTAGAGACAACGTCATGTTATTTGCAAGTGCCCTCACTATACTGGTGGGAGGAGGGCCTTGGTAACTGCTCTTAAGCAGTTTGACAGCCGGCCTTTTTCTAAGAAAACTACATTAGGTACCAGGCTGAAGCTGTCTGATAACTGGCGTGCAATGTGCACGCCAGTTATCAGACAGTTATCAGTTATCAAATTTTTAGGAGAAACGTGTCTAGATTCCTGCCTGTGACATTTAAATGTGTTGTGCTGTGTGCGAGGACGTGATTTATAGTGTGTACCCTATGTGCGTAAATGTTTCTGCTGGAACATGTGAAGTGTATTTTGACCTTGTCCTGGTGCAGTAGTGTGCACGTTTAGGAGTTCGTGCCAGCATGTTAAAATGCAGAGGGGAGTGCCTGGTATGTGTGCAGTGATGACTGGTGCCTCCGGACAACAAGTGCTGCATGTACGTTGAGCTTTTTCTCGCGCTGTGTGTGGTACATGTAAACGTTTGTGCCTGCAAAGAAAGCGCAAAGCTCTTATCTGCAACTGTGCCTGTGTTTATGTGATAAGTGGTGTGCATGGAAGACATCTGCAGCCTAGCTGCGTGAGACGAGGGCCGCCTAGTGTGTATGACGCCTCCTCCTTAACTTGGACCATAAACCAATTTCATGCCAGAGGAACCATCGGACCATAGGAATCTTTCAGATTTATCAATGTCATTAGGAAAACCAGAACACAAAGATTAATTGTTTAAAGCATGTACTTTCCCAGACTTTTTTTTTCTTGTGCACAACAAGTTGTGTCAGGGTCTCCAACCTCGAGGCTGAGCTTACCATTACTGAATTGAAACTTTCAATAACCTGTTAATAATAACAGTACTCTATACAGAAACCATTATGCTTTCATTATGGAATATACAGAAAGAACTACTACGCCTGATCAGATCCATGTACAGATAAACCTCATTGCACTGGAGTTAAAAAGGTGCTTTTTTTTTTAATTAAGAAGCACTATTTTATTATCACTGTATTACACTGCAACTTCAAACATACAGAAAATGGCTGCACCTGCAATGAAGGTCAATATAGACACACATCTACTGGCCAAAACCATAGTCATGATTAAACACAAAAAGACTGACTTTACTAAAAAAAATCTACTACTAAGCAAGATGTGCAAGAAATGTAAATTTTAAATTGCCCAACTGAGCACTGCCAAATGGCACTAAATTATGTTTCATAATGCAAACACAAAATAAGTCCTTATGTGTCCACTAAAGAAAGATAATTTGCTATATGCAGCAATAAGTGAACTGGGGTTTTTTTTCTAAAGGGCCCATGAAGAAGCTGTTTACGACAACTAGAAAACAAGCACGAGCAATAGGTATCCAATCCATCGTCACCGCAACACAAAAATTCTTAAGCTACCTTTATTAGCACTAAAGGTATAGGTGACCAAAAATGATGCTCCTCCTCTCCTCCATCGACTAAGCGCACACCAGCACAGAAGAAAAAACAAAGTAAACAATTTATGACGGTGCCCCATCCACGCCTTGTCCAGCCCCCATAACTTGGGAGAAACCAATGAGCGGGCGTGTCGAGCAAGCCCATGCAAAGTCACATGGGAGGTTTGCACGCTGTGCGCGCGGGGATGTGTCGCCCCAATCGGTTGCGAGCAGTCGCCAGGAGCACTTTTTGACAATTATTTGTAAATTATAGGCTCAATGCAAAGCTTTCAGATCTGACTTGACTACTCACAAATGCCGCCTCTCTTGCATTACAATGTTGCCGCAAGCAGAACTTCTGGAACCCTTTAAGATTTCCTATATAATTTCCATTATTCTGTACCAAAAAGTTGTACGAAGGCTTAGTATTCATATTTCATCGTTTAATGATTTCCCTCAACAGAATGCAGTAGTCTCTCTCGAGTTTCCTTTTTTACCAGTGACCGGGATACGACTGCCTTTTTTGCTCACTACTGCATGTACCGCCTTTACCAAAAGTAGCCAGGCAACAAGGTTTGCTTCTCAATCGTGCAATGGAGCCCTCATGGCACGCCTAAAGCTCAAAAAGTCTCAAAAGATCTCGAAAGGTGCAATCAAGGGTCCTCTTAACCTTGCACAGATTTAGGGTCTGAGGATTAGTTTGGTTTGGTTTGTGGGGTTTTACGTCCCTGAGCGACTCAGGCTACGAGACGCCGTAGTGGAGGGCTCCGGAAATTTCGACCACCTGGGGTTCTTTAACATGCACTGACATCGCACAGCACATGGGCGTCTTGCTTTTCGCTTCCATCAAAAAGTGGCTGCCGCGGCCAGGATTCGATCCCGCATCCTTGGGCGCAGGAGTCGAGCGCCCTAACCACTGCACCACCACGGTGGAGCGGGTCTGAGGATAGATGCCATAAGTGCTCCACTCTGCGGCTAAGAGGAAAATCCCACTGCCCGTTACTTTTTTCAAAGAAAATGCGTGTAATGCACATTACTATACTATCGAAATGCAGGCTTATTTCTTGGTGATTGGATCAGCAAGGAAGCTTATACTGCTGTCACACGGGCACAGCTGAACTCCTTTTAACCAAGGTAGTCTTTATCTCAATGAAGATATGCGCCGTGTCACACGGCAGTCCTTTAGGAAAGGAAGTTTAAGGAAGTTCCTAGCGTAAGGAGTTCTAATCATCTCCCTCGAGCAGGTAAAAGGAGTACTCTGGTTCCCTGTGAGCTTCAGTGCAGGTGTTAAAAAAACGCATATGCATTAATTTTGAGTTTATAACTAATTTTAATACTGTAGCACAACGCAAAGCATGGAAAAAAGTAAATGTGCAAATATCCAAGCATGCACGCAAGAATTTCGCAAGCACATTATGGCCAGTAGAACAGACAAATCCGATATGCTAGTAGAAGTAACAGCGCATTCCTTTCACATGAATGAAGATACATTTATACTTTAAAGTCAATTCAAACTGTTGAAAAGAAAGCAGCTAAAAATTATTTTACATGTTTTTAACTTGATTTTTTATATGCATACACAAAACGAACTGCGCCTAATGGGACCCCAACGGCGTCTCGGAGAAGCTGGTTCTTAGCCGTGTGACACGACGACAACTCCTTTAGGGCTGAACTCCCTCCATGGTCCTTTATGGAAAAGAAGTTCGAGGGAGTTGGGACTTGCTCGTGTGACAGAAGTATTAGTGTGACTACAGTTTAATGCCTTGTCTCTTGCAATAAATTTTTATATCCAATAAATTCAGCTTTAAAAAATTGCATTGCTTTTCTTCATTATTAGTTATTTTCATTTTTTATCTGTTAACCAGACTTTAAATACCTTCTACTCACCTGAACAGCACTTAATGTGTAAAGCAAATGAGGATCATGATGAATGCTTGCACCAAAACCGCCACAGGAGTACTGACACTGCTTCACAAAGTCAATGATTTCAGCCCTATCAAACGAGTCCAGGCTGTCCATGAGGTCCATGGCTGTAAGACCCCAGTAGATGCCACTCATACGCAGGTGCTCAGTGATGCAATACTCCTGTGAGTGGTAAAAGCAAAAGGCCATGAATATGTGAAACTGAAAGTTGCACACATACAATGCTTCAGAAACATTTCACACACACAAAAAAAGAAACAGCAGTAGTACACATAGCAGAAGAAATAACCGAAAGAATTTAGCCACTATCAATGAGCATGACATTTAAATAAAGACAACTTTTTGACCATCAGTCAATAAAAGCTTACGAAATGCCTGTGGAAGGCTTCTGTAACACATTAGCACTACATTTCAGCAGCAGTCTATGTACAGCTATGAAGTGCTTTTTAACGTAAACTCAGGAATCTGCTGTTGCATCAATAGATAACTGGATAGCTAATAAGATTTTATGACCTTAGAGGAATTGAATGTGCGAAACTTGTCGTCAGTAAAGCATGTTAAGTTTTCTTATGCTAGCATTTGAAATAGCGACATAACCACTGTTTAAAGCTGTACTGGCATTTCAGCACCTTCGCACAGCACAGTGCCGGCTGAGGCTGCTCATGGCATCATCTACAGTCACAGTACATAGAGAAGTGTCCCTAGCCACCAAGACCGAGTGGTAGGGTGCTCGAATATTGACTCGAGGACATGAGTTTGATCCCAAATAGGTTTTTGATAGAGGTTAAACACAGGAGGCCTGTGTAGTGTGCAAAGTCAGTGTGCATTAAAAAACCCCAGGTGGTCAAAATTTCTACAGCCCTGCACTACAGCATCCCTCATAGCCAAGGTGAAGCTCATGCACTACTGCTTGGCAGAATTCAAAAAGAAAAATAAATTCACGAGCAAAAGCAGCAGGAGCACGAAAATTGGAAGTGTAGATGATGCCATTATAGGGCTTCTCTGCACAGTATAATGCTTTTAGGAGAAGCCTACACTGCCACAGCTTCACACAATGATTACATGACCATTTGAAATGCTAACACAAATAAAACTTTGCGTGCTTTACATACAAGTTTCTTACAATGAAATCCTTAAAACTAACAAATGCTAAAAGAGCTGTCTAGCTTTAAAGAATGATAAAAAAAGTTGTGTTGTTGTGTTGGGTTTTACGGCACATAGACAAATAAGGCCAGCTAAAAAAAGGCTTCTATTCATATGCAGGCGCTTGAATAATAAAACAAAAATTCGTAGTGCATGAAGCACTAACCACACTTTTCATATTTAATATTCAGAAATAATGGCTTCTATAGCAGGATATAATTCAAAAAAACAGCAGTTGCCAACTATCGGCAGTGATATGCAGCATGTGTATTATTCTGCCAAATAGTACAAAATAAGTTATTAATATTTGACTATACCTAAGCAAGGCAGAAGCATCAAGTCTTGAGGTTTGAATTTAGGCTGATGGCTAGCTTTTTAACACAATAGCGTTAAAGGCCCCATTCACCGAAAATCAGCCTTGATTGGCAGCAGCGGCCGTCTGCCGACACCAGCGTTGGTGTTATGAGCGAAAAATCATGAGCATGGTGCTGGCAGAGGACAGCCGACAGCCGACGCGGCTGAACACTAACTGGATGTAGGGTTGCCTGACATTACGTATGGCAGGAGCTGCTAACTAAGGCCTCTCCTTTCCTATGGGAGGGTGATATCAGAATCAGCTTGCCAGGACCCTTGCATTCACATTACCCCTAGGCTATGCAGGCACGTTAATATGGCTTGGTTTAAGCGGGGCTTTATATGTGGGCTGGTAGCCTACACTATCGCGTCACACCCTTAAAGGCGGGGGTTAAGTGTTCCCCATAATTTTTATTTAGGTAACCAGAAAAGCCTTAATAGCAGGCTACTTTTGATCACAGTAGAATTGCGTGTGGTGGTTTCTGCAGATGTGAACTGTATTTGACCATAGTACCATTTCTCTCGAGGCATAAAAATACAGCAAAACACAGATGGCCCCTAAAAAAACGTAAATGTGCATGGTTTTAATACGAACAAAATTATGTGCAAGAAAAAGCTTGACAATATTGAGACCTACACTATTCCAAACTGCAGATTAATGAAAAACTCTCATGCAACAGCCAGTGTTCTTTGAAAGAGCTCCCCAAACTCTGCAAACCTATCGGTACTGGCTTATCCCAAGCAATTGCTTTTCTTTATACCAAGCCCACCTCAATATTTCTTTGTGTAGTCACAATTCTGGCAAACTAGACAAAGTGCCTCAAATGATCCAATATGAATGGAGTCTATGTACAATCACACTTGTTTTAAAATTTCACATCATACTTTTCTGCTGATGGTGATAACCTTGTGCTAGCCAAACAGTCTTGTTCCTCAAGGCAGTAAAAGTATAAAAGACAAACAGGAAAGAAACCTCTGCCTGATGTTTGAGAATAGCCAGTGTAAGAGTGGAGTGGTACAGTTAACATCTCTCTTTGGAGAGAAGTTCAAAAAATGACACTGACAATGAAGAATTTTGTGCAAAGGGTGAAAATAACAAAAACAGAAGATCAGATAAGCAATGCACAGCGACTGTCAATTTGTAATCCAACTTCAGATAAAACATGTTCGGAAGCTTTCCAGTCTCTGTGAACTGAGAAAGCTGTGCTCTTTCACATCTTTATTATATGCTCAATAAATGTATTAACAACATGCTATAAGAGTAACTATAAATTCCTAATCCTGTGCACAGATGAAAAGCTAGCACAATGAAGTCATTTTATGCGCTCTGTCTTTTCGGAGCAACTATACCTGTGGTCACAATTCACAAGCAGTGAATGGAAGGCAATTCCATTTGATTCTTGCCATTTGCCCATCTGTCGGACTGATTTCAGCCACAGGCAAGAGCATAGGGCGACCAAAATCCAAAAAGAATATTTAACTCAACGAAATTTGAATCAAGTCCTTTTATTACTCCTACCTCTCTTTGCAGATAACAAAACCCCATATTGTCATCATATATGCTGTAATAAACCACAATTACACATACAATACTGCAGAAAACCCCTCACACTTAAAATGTGCCTATCAGTGATGTATGCTACTCTGCAATGCTTCTTACAGTATTTACACAGGCCCTTCTAGGCTTGTGCCTGATAAGAACTATGCAGTCATGATCCTGCAAGCATTCCAATGTGGCATAGAAACCTATTGTTCCCATGCGTTCTCTGTATTTTTCGCATGAGAAAACTCACACAATGATACTTGAGCTGTTGTTTTATATTGTTAGCATGTAAGCATTCAGGTAACAGTGATTGTAACATACATTTTGACAGCAGAACACTGACAATGTGCCAATTCTCTCCTCACAATACAGATCACGAAGATCAGCGAAAAACAATTTTCTCATCCCAATTAGCAAAAATGTGTGCGGCAAAAGAACTCCTACCATATAGAATGAAATCCCTATAGAAATAAAGCAAAATACCAACTTCTCTGCACTGCTAAAGTCGTACTATTACAATAAATTGTGACACTTTTACTCTTTTGAAATTTTGCCAAATGTCTGTGCTGTCTACTAAACATTTTTTGGAACATTATGTGCATGGATCCCAATTAGCCTGCGAGCTAGGGATCCAGATGCTTGTTGCAATGTTACTTGTATTGGTTTTGTTGTGATTGAAATAAAGATTGATTGGATTGATTGACTAATTGATTGACTGATTGGAATGAATTTGTTGAGAAACCACTTGGGTAATGGAGCAAGCAATACAGTTCGCCACTGTGGCGATACAGCGCTGCCACTGCACATTGATAATGTGGCAATTGCCAACAGCTTCCTAAGCTGCCGCAGTGGGGTTCATTTCTGAACACAGCATACCAGTCACAAGCCAAACAAACATATGACATTTCTAATCCTATAGATCATGTCATACTAGCCACTTTAAATGCAAGGTATAACCTACAGCTTGAAGTCACATACAAAAGAAATATTCCAGAACACACTACAACCAATTACCATCTGTTGCATAAATATGAAATATACTAAATGTATGCAGTAGTTTTAGGGCTTACATAATCATCTTTTTTAGTCCCATAGCTTGCCAAATACTCCTTGTGCTTTGACAAATCAAGTTCTTGACTCGGTGAAGATGGTAGATGCACATCCTTCACCAGCATTGCCTAGATATAAATGGAAACAAAGAATTGAGCATCCACTATTTCTACACAACTACGTTAGAAGCTGGCAGCAAGCTTGAAACTCAGTTGTAGCTCGGTTTTACAAGACTGAAAGCACTGCTAATGCTGCTATCCACAACTCCTTCAGCCAAAAGTTCACTCGATGCTTGCCACATAAGTGAAGACAGTGCTTGACAGACAACGGAAAAAATAAAACACAAGTCAACTCGTCTCCTGGAAATCGAGCACTAAAGACTCCAATCACAGATTATGTTACAGCATTCAGAAGAAGGATGGACAGTTGGGCAAGTTGGTATCGGTTCATATTGGAAGGTACAGTGCAAAAAGAGATGCAAGATGAACAGAAAGACAATACAGACCAACAATGAAAAAGACTAGCTACTACATCCAGCCCAGAAAGGAACCGTCATCCATATTGAATAAAAATTTGTTCTAAAATGGCAGATCTAAAGCACTGATTTCTTCACACAAAAAAAATTACAGCACAGCATTATTCCTGCTCTATTTTCACCCTTGTAGCTTTGTGCCATGTAAGTGCGCCACCAGAAGAAATATGTAGTTGTTTCGTGGAATACGTAGCTCCCCATTATGCATCGCACAGAGGTTTTAGAAAATACACCAAATTACAGCATATACCAATTGTTCAGGAGCTTTCCATCGTTAGCAAATAGAGTTAAAAATAGGCAAGAAACTATTTTTCACTTGCGTGCATGGTCAAATTTTGTATGCAAAAAGGCACGAGCCTGGTCAAATGTATGCATGAGCATTATTTTGCTGCTTGTCTAAGTCCTAAAACATGCTGCAAAGCTATACAGCAAGTAGCCAACTGGTCAATCAGTGTGTATTAAAGTGGTCTCAGCAAACCATATGCATGCAGAGAAATGTAGCATGCATTATTAGCACAAGTGCTCAAGCACTCCAGGAATTTCAACATGAACACACAGACCTGCGGTACATGTATGTACTATTGTGGCTAAAACCAGTACTGACGTACCTGCACACCGAATTCTTTGTACAAACCCTTATCATTCCGTCTCAGTGAGAGGCTTCTCTGCGGATAGGGGAACACACAAGCTAACACAGTAACAAATTTTGCATCCTCCTTTGCCTACTGCAAAGGATGAGAAAGAGTAACCTCCCATACTTTTTCGAAGAATGCTACTTGCTCAGCATCTACATCGGCCACTGGGGTCCTTACGTCTCCTTCGAGCACCGTACACAGTTGGCCGCTATACTGAAAACAGATTTTCACCCTTCGTACTGTGTTAAGACCTCCGATGCACAACATACAGCAGTTTACAGCAGAGTCACTTATTTATCGACGGACAACTCTGTGTCTACGAAATTAAGCAACGACGTCTTTACAAACGGTGCCGCGAAGCAGTAAATTATTAGCGAAGCAGTAAACTATTAAGTGGTGTAATACTTCTTTTAATCGCACCCAAGAAAACGCGCAATAACATGCAGTCAAAACATTCGCCAAAAGTTCGACTTAGCGAGTTTTCTTCTGCAGTCGGTCTGAACCTTGTAAACTTCAAGCACAGCGAAAAAGCGCAAATTGCCCTCACCATTCAGACAGAGTGGAACGTTCACAATGCTATTCAGTGACACCAGTGACTGTAGCTTGTTTGCGCTGCGTATACACCACCAGCGTGCGGTAAGCGCGAGCTCGATATCTATGGTAGCGATGGGCCGGTTCCAACACAGCGTTAGGTCAGCGCTTATGGAGGAAAGCAACAGCAGGAATGTCACGTGATAATCCTAAAAAGTTTAAATGAGTGTGTTCTGCTCCATGTGACACGACGTAAGTTCTGAGCCGCGATCATGAGCCTCGAAGCACACAACGTCGATGTCGTACCAACGGGTAAGCGCAGATTTACGTGGGCTGGCCAAGGAAGATCTTGGGCTGGCTGGCAATGAACGAACAAAAATATGCGCGCACGCCTTGCGCATACCAACAACCGCAACCAACAGCCGCCTTGACAGCTGCAGTTGATTGTAGACGACCATAGTCAAGACTCCGGTTGACTCAAGCTGGATTAAAACTGGATTGTGATTGCTCATCTGAGCCGACGACCAGACGGCTCCCGAAGGCGCCGAAGCTCAACGTCACCAATTTATCTACACCTCTTTTGACAGTTGTAACTTACGGCTGAAAAAAATATAGCGTTAGCATATCATTCCGTAACTAAGCTGCTGAGCTGACTGCAGCTCTTCAGCCTCTGCTATTACTGAAGCTGCAGTGCTGTGAGCGGCGTCAACAGCTGGCAGCTGGTGACTGGACATCGAATCGATCTTATGATCCGAGTCCCGATCAGAGTCTTATTTTTGGTGTACGCTTGTTCCGTTCTCCTTACGTCACTTCAGTTCATGACTGACGTTAGTGTTCTGCGTTGTCGGCTTTGAAAAAAGGATTGTGTGCTACACACAACTGCTGCAGTCTTCGTAGGAATAGTGGGCAGTGTACGCCGTCAGCCAATTCCGATGCACCAAAACGTGTTCAGGTCACCGCTTGAGGACCCTGTGAAACGACTGTGGGAGGAAGAAGTTTTCCCAAGGTGTCAGGATGCTGTTGTTTTCCTGGACAACGCTATGGCAGAAGCGTTACATTGGAATGGAGGGGCGAGCAAGCTCTTTGAATCCGGAGCTGTGGCCGTCAGGGAGTTCAGCTTTTTTGAGGTATAATCATGTGGTGCCCTTCTGGTCGTGATTTGCATGATTCTGGATTGGATAAGCGCTGTACAGTGCTGAGGGCGCGCCCTCACCTTACCTGCTGTAGGGCCCGTAATGTTATACTGTCAACCCGAAACTAAACCAAAATGAAATCCATAATGCACGCAGGGAAACGGCTTGTACCATTCTGTCTACTGTGTCGCAAATACAGATATAGAGCGCGGCAGTAAGAAAGTTCACGATAAAAAAGTGAAGCTGAGAAAAATGGCAGCTTGCACTGTACATAGACTCAAACTTGCACATGATTGTATGCCGAGTTAAACTTTCCTTAATTTGCTTGACGTGCACACAGCTGTGTCTCACCTATGCCACTTCGCACGGTTTAGCCACAAAGAGGCATTTTCGAAGCAATGCTTGGAAGTTTAACTGTTCTACATCTAACGGTTGCCATCATGTTTGTAGATGCTGCAAGTATTATTACTTGCAGAAAATCATGACTTTTATTTCTTGGTATTTCACCACAGCAGTGTAAAAAGAATTTGCAAAAATCATTTACCAATTCCAATGGCTGGTGTGATCGATCGAGTGCTGTTTGGAGCAAACATTGGGATTTGTATGCAGTAGCAGCATGATTGGGCTTATCTTACTGCTATTCTAGGTGGCATATATTCTGTACATTGCAGCTGCCATAATGCTATCCACAGCTGTATAGTTGCTGTAAGGTTTTGGCACTGTACAAGTAGCAGTTCATAAGAATGGCCAGTAGGGAATTGGGCTCTAGCGATGTTAATTTAAAAGCACTAGTGTGACAGTTATATGAAATGAAATTACATTGTATGTAACATTGCACAACTCTAGCTTGCTTCTGCTTCCAGAGGATGTACCAGAGTGTAAAAGTGTGAAAGCTGTGTTAAACCTTACTAGTCTAAAAGTCATGGCACCATATTCACAAGCCCTAAAATATTTTGTTGCTTGCTATATTTTATACTAGTTGATATGTACTACTGGGCTTGTGATGGCAAGCCCATTGCTGTGTAATAGTGGTGTGTGCCTCCAGGATTGAAATACTGTAGTGTCCATTTGCAGAATTAAGTGTGGCTTGGATAATACTTTTGTTGTCTCTTAAACTGAAGAACTTAGAATATATTTGTGTTTTTTTGAGATGCTTTCAGTTAGTATGGATATGAATGTATTGTAAAGAACATAAAAAAAATGTTATTTCATACTAAATTGTACCACATGTAAACCATCCTTCTCCCATATCAGTGAAGATACTTCCCTGCTATAATGTCCCCTTGAGTCATCTATAGACCTTTGCATATTGAGCTCGTTAGGCACCACCATATTAATATGTTCATTGGACAGTCGTGTGCACCCCACGCAAGCGCTGTGGATGCTGCAGTGAAACCGGTTTCGAACTGTCCAGAGAGGAGGAATTTCTACGACTGCCTCACCTGATGTATAGGCCTATAGATTAATACATCAATTTTCGCAATATTTGCTTTCTTTGTATTTTTTTTTTAATTCTTTTTTCATGTGGGTGGATAGCCTTACACTGGTGCCAGTAGTTCACAACAGTACTAGTGCAGCAGGTCTGTCAGCCTGGAAACTCATGAATTATGGCCTCATTATACCTCTTGCACAAGCAGATATTTGCTTATGCCATACAATCCATAATTACATTATTTTGTGATTTTTTTTTCTGCCTTTTTTTGTAGCATGGATCAGCTTCCGAACCAAAAGCCCTTTTCATCATATCAACCCCTCTGACAGAGCAAACACTGTCAACTCTTTCATCCATGGTGCGAGCAAGTGTGTTCACGAATGTTAACGTTCTGACTTCATGTCCACCGGCAGCACAAATTCTGGCAAAGTATGGTACAGCGGAAGGATCAGATGGCCAGCGGGCGTTTCTTGATGTTGAGGAACGACTCCTAGACTGGATGGGAAATGTGGTAAGATGCAATAGAAAAAAAAAGCTTTGGAAATGACGTTTGGTCACTTCTATGCATGTGGAGAACCTCAGAGATTACACAACGATAATGTGCTGTGCATTGCGTTGCAGACATTTATTGCAGAAATTATGTATGTCCCACTTTCTGTCATCAATGTGACGCCGAAGTTCTTTCTGATGCCACAATTCCATGATGTTTTTCCACCATTGCAGGAGCAATATGTAAGCAAGCATTTTTTCCACTTGCAATCTGTAGTGTACAATTTGTTTTAACTGAAATATGGTGCAGCCACATTTTGCTTTGTTTTACTAATTCATGAGCGTAAGGCATGTAGACAGCTACAAGCCACCCACTTAATTACATTCAAATTTTGCTCACAAAAACACACATAAAATCTCGTGTTATATAGCATTGCTTGCCTGATTATGCACAACAGAAAAGCTCAAATGTCTCTATAAAAAAGTTGTATGAACCCTGTCACAAGCCATCCCACACGCCCTGACTGTAGCCATTAACATTGTTATCCTTTGCTGGATGCTACCTTGCTGAGCTGGTCCAGTAAATGGTCACATTTTGTGGGCACTGGCTCATTTATGAGGAACCTTTTGAATTTTCTAGTGGAGTTACTTGAAACTTGTTTTCATTGCAGTTGAGGGATGCAACAACCAAGTTAAACTGTAATGAGGGCACATGCAACAGTTAAGTTTTGTCACAGTCACAGAGAACAAAACTACTTTGTTCTACCAATACTTGTTGTATTAGAAATATAAATAATACTATAAAGCTACATTTGTGATTTGTGTCCCTCATAGCCTGATTCCCTTTGGGACATCAAACCCCATAAACCATAAACATTTGTAATTATTTATAGTTGTTTTTGCATGCTCCTCTGAGCCTGTATTTTCTGCCAGTGTTCAGTTGCATATGGTTGTATGGTAACACTGTCATGTTCTTCATTTTATGATTGCATCTGCATGCAAGAACACAAGCCAGTTTGGTGCAACCCTTGAAGGTGCCAGTTTTTCAAGAAGTATGCAAATAAATGTGAAGGTAAGGCTGATATTTAAATTAAACTCTTTGTTTTGTTGTTGTTTTGTTGAATGTACTCCAGTTTTCTTGTGTTTGTAGTCTTTGATAGGAAATCTGAACTCTATATTCGAAGTGGCTCATATCAGAGAAGAAACATTTTCCATTGGATCACTGTCTCGAATTGTTGGAGAAGAATTGTGCCGACTCTCTAAGGGTCACAGGAAGGTGAGGCTTTTTCTTCACTTAACATTATAAAATATCAAAATGTAGCAGCGTGTTGCCAGTCATCTTCCAGTTGTGAAAATATTTCAAGTAAACTGGCTGCATAAGTTGTATTATAATGTGTAGCCATACTTCTGTAGAAACATTAGTAAAACATTTCACTGTAGTGATATTGCTGTGTCTTCATTTTGAAACTGAGACTAAAACTGTTCACGCTGTACCAAAATTAGGCAAGCACTTATAGGTGCATCAGTTACTCTCAGTTACACAACACTGATGCCAATCTTCTTAAAACATACCAGGTCATCAAAACTTTCCAATTAGGTGTTTGCAGTGCTGGTTAAAATGCCCTTTCAAGTGCTGTACCTATATGGTGGCTTTATGCTGCTTTATCTTTTCACCTACTATACCTATGCTTAGTAGGATACGTGAAGACTTTGACGAAAGTGGGAGACACTAATACAGGAACAATTTCAGATAAGATGTGTGCTAAGGCCTTGCTTGCTTTTTAGACTATAGATCTGAAGGGATCATCTCAGGTTTTCACAGCGGCAGCGGAATGATGTTGCAATCGGAGGGTGTTTGCCAAGTGTTGCCGGCCTTAAGCATAACATCTTGTGCCTGGAGGGCAACGGCTATGTAAGTGCAGCGCAAAAGCATGGCACAATGCATCCGGCCAGTTCTTTTACCTGACCCGCTATGGAGGCTTAAAGGTTAAGTTGCTCAGCTGCAGAACCCAAAGAGTGGCAGCTGCTTTTCTATGGAGGTGAGAAGCAAGGTGTCCGTGTGCTATGTGATGTCAGTGCATCTTAAAGAACCCCATATGGTCGAAATTTCCTGAACCCTCTACTACGGCATCTCTCATAGCCTGAGTTGCTTTGGGACGTTGAATTTTATAAACCAACCAACCAGTTCTTTAACGACATTGAGTGAGGGAAATGTAGAAGTGTTTCAGAATGCACAGTGTGAAGAGCTGTGCTCAAAATCACTTTACCTTGGGAGTAAACATTCAGAGAATTTTTAGTGCACTTGCACTAGCGTCCTCATTCACCAATTTTGCCAATGTCTATCTACCTGTCTGTCTGTCGTTTTGTCTGTCTGAAGCCATTGGTAAGAGCTGCCATCTTTTGAGATGGTAATCGAACCCACTGAGACCCTTGAATCCTGAATTAAAAAAACCAATCCTAGGCTGTGCAAGCACACTAGTATGGCTTCGTTAAAGGGAGGTTTTATATCTATATCAGGTGGTCTTGCGCAAAATGTGGTAGCTTATGACTACAGACTAATGAGTATATGCGACCCAAAATTCACGGGAAAACTAAAGTGCTAGCACACCCAATTCACATTTGATCGAGCTGTGCTAGATTGGACATCATTTTTGGTCTTCTTTCCCGGCTATAAATTTTGCACATAGATATAAATTCAATTACAAAGCAGTAACTGTGCACTCAACTTCCATTCATTTCAAGTTTTCCTTGGTTCTACCCTCTCAAACAAGTTTGGTCAGGAGAATGGTGTACCTCAGGATGCATTTTAAGCACTACATTTTCATCTTAAAAATGAATTCAATAGCCGAAGTAATCCCAAAGTCTGTCATGTACTCACTTTATTTCGATGACCTTCAAATAGCATGCATATCATCCAGCTTACCGACTTGTGAGAGAAAGGTGCAACTCACATTAAACAAGCTTGCAAATTGGGCAGACAAAATTGGATTTAGGTTGTCCCCACAAAAAAACAGTTGCCATTGTTAAGTTTATTTACAGGGATGGCTGCACCTTAGCCTGGTGCATTCAGTGAAAGATGGCTAGCTTCTTCTTTCTCACACTTCCTTCTCTTCTCAGCACTGCCTGACATTTCCCCCTTCACAGACGAAGCCCCCTGGGCTGTCATTCGGAGTCCCGAAAGTGACAGCGCTTCATTCTTGCAACATGCACAACTTGTGTTTTCCGAGAAGGGCGGCCTTGGGAAGAATGGCGAGACACCACGTAATTCAAATCATTGATAAGTGATCACAATAAATGAACCTGTGTAACACGACAACAGCTTCTGAGGCAAACCACGCTTGCGGAGAGGTGTCCAGAGCTATACTAAGTCTCCGGGAAGGTAGCAGACATCCTGGTGCCGATTATAGCGCTGCTTAGAGCGGTCCTGCGAGGCCAGAGTGCGTAACCAGAGTGCGGCAGAGGGTGCTGAAAACAGAAGGCTAAAATAGTGTCGAGAGAACTTCGAGGCGGACGGGCATAGAGAAGGAAAAATGGGCTATAAGCAGTTGTTTTATGCTTCGAGGTGTTATATGCATGTGTAATGAAGGGAAGCACGTCATCCCAGTTCTTGCGATGACAGTCGACATACATCGCAAGCATGTTCATCAGTGTCTGGTTTGTGCGTTCAATGAGGCCATTTGTCTGGGGTTGGTATGGTGTAGAGTGATACAATTGGCAAGTACAAAAGCGCAGAAGCTGTTCCACAACATCTGCCGTAAACTGGCGGCCACGATCACTAATAATGATGCGAGGAGGCCCATCACAGAGGACGAAAGCATTAAGAAGAAAGAAAGAGATGGTCAGCGGAGGTAGCAGAAGGGATGGCGGCAGTTTCACAGTAACGCGTGAGATGGTCAACGCATACGATGACCCAGCGATTGCCTTTGGACAAGTGGGGAAACGGGCCTATGTAGTCAACACCCACTTTCTCACATGGTGTGGTCGGTGGTGTCACCGAATGTAAGCGGCCCAGCAGAGATGTCGTGAGAATCTTGAACCGCTGACACTGCACACAGGAGGTCGTGTAACGCTGAGTCTTTCGACACATATTTGCCCAGTAAAAACGTTCCTTAATGCGGGTAAAGGTACTGGTAAACCCCAAGTACCCAGCTGTGACGTCATCGTGCATTGCGTGTTGAATAGAGGAGCAGAGACTAGCCGGAACACTGAGCAGAAAGTGTGCACCTGGTAGACGAGTAATTTTTCTGGTAGAGCAACCATCGTGAATGCAGAAATGGTTCGCAGACGCCGGATCACAAGCTTTTTCAGAAAGCGGTACCAAGCCTTGATCTTTGCGTTGTTCTCGCTGGAAAGTGGCAAGGTCCGGAAATTGTACGGAAACGGCGGCAAAATAGTTGTCAAAGTTGTCATCCTAGAGATTAGTCGCAAGAGGCAGCCACGAGAGGCAGTCAGCGTCAGTGTGTTGGCGGCCACTTTTGTACGACACTGTAAAGTCTAACTTGAAGGCGTAATGCCCAACGGGCCAACCGACCACAGGGGTCACACAGATTCGCCAGCAAGCAAAGCGAATGAGGATCGGCGATGACTATTAAGGCACGTCTAAGGTGCACCATTCTTTTCTCTCTCAGAATAGGCCTGCAGCTCGATCCCACCCTGCACTTAAATGAAATTGGCTCCCAATAAAACAAGAACATAAATTTTTGAAGATGACATTTGACAGAAAACTTATGTTCCTACCTGCCATTTTTCTCATGTATTCTCAGTTGATAAAACATTTTTTCCCCTCTTTGTGCGATGCACTCATGCAACAGCTACCAGTACCCTGGTGGGGTTTGTGTGCTTCATGAAAATAAATAAACTGGGTGTCCAGAAAGGAATTTGGCTGATAATAAGCAAATTTAGCACGTAAATATCAGCAAAGTAATTGACCAAAAAGTTCTGTTTGCTTCATGAGTGTGCTTTGTTAAGTTGCTTTCAAGTACAGGGTTTGTTTTTTCTTTTTGGCAGTCTGCGGAGTCAAAAGTGTCCCTTCTCCTGCTTGATCGCACGTTGGACATGGCTGGATCACTTAGTGCATCTTGCGAATCTTTCTTGGATACATTGGTCAGAGTACTTCCTCCATTTCCTGGCCATTGTCTGGATGTGTGCATCGACATGCGCTGCATCTCCTGCTCACCTGAGTAAGCTGATCATCAATGCAACTGTGTTCTTTCTGTCTACTGCATTGTAGTAGGACTTTTTATTTCTGTTTTATCCTGTTGTTAAACCTCTTGAATTAAGTTGTACTTGCGGCTCAGAGGTACGTCTTTGCGAAAAGTAACCAAGCTGCGTGTTCCACTTCTCAGTCAGGTAGCAGAGAATTTGTACTACTTCTGAAGCTGTAAATCTCTACAAAGTAAAGGCGAGCTCCTGTCCTCACTTCTCAACAAGTTGGGATCCTCTGGGAATCCATGTTGGCTTTAGAATACAAGCGAGAAGCAAAACATGCAGCCTGGTTACTTTTGGTAAAAATTGTACCTTCTCAGGATATATGGCATGCATTGTTTATTTTTTTGCTATAAAAGATATATATTATACGTTTTTAGTTCTAGCTTCAAAATCTGTGCAAGTGAAGCTACACAACATGCGCATAAAGTAATTTGTAGCTACTTGTCTTTTCTTCTTTTTTCACACGTTAGTATTCTTTTTATACTTACATTTTGCGACAATATCGACATTTTTAAAAGGTTTTAAAATGGCCTTGCTTATGTGCTGTCATTTATGTCTTATGCACTCATGACCTGTTATGAGCCTTTTGATTCCCATCATACTGAGCCGTATGGCTCTACATATTTGTTTATTCTAATTGCACTTCCAAAAGGAATCTTTAACTATCTATATTTTGGACTGATGAACAATTTGAGTGCTTGTTTCTCACAAGCCTAGACGTGGGGAAAAAAAAATCATGACTTTGTATTTGCCTAATACTTCGATTACATATTTTCTCTAGCCGCTCGAAGGGACGACGCGCACAGCAGCACGGTCAGTGCAAGAATGATGACGTTTATTGCCAGCACAGTTTATAAAGGCACGAACACGCGCGCTGTCTCTACTGCGCATCACTGATACGCATCGGCGCTGATAACAGTCACTACACGTGTCCGATACATCCTCTCTTGGGACGAACAAAAATTACACACTTGTAAAAATATAACCAGCGATCACAACTATGGCACTTGATTGAATTGTTCGTCATAGTGTAACTTCTGTGGGGGCCGGGTGATACGAGTTGACCTTCTCACAGGGGGTGGCGATGGGATTCTCGGCGGAGAATCACGGCCACTTGCTGGTAGCGTCGATCCCACGCCGTTTTGTGAAGAGACTCCCGAGAATTGTGCAATTGGTTCAGCTCCGCTCGTAGGCTGCTGTGTCCGGGACTGGGAGCCTGTGCAACTTTCCTCGTCGTCATCGCTTTCACTACTGCTATACTGCTCCTTTGTCGTAATCAGATGCCGGCGGTTTCGCCGCAACATGCGATGATCTTTTACCAGGTATGATCGTGGAGCGCTTTCGGCAATGACCTTCACCTTGCGTGGCCAACCCGCAGCATCCTGAAGCCGCACTGTTGCGCCTCCGGGTAGTACCCTGGTTTGGCGGTGTTTCCTCACTTTGCGGCGGGATACCCTGCCGAAGTCAGGAAGGTTAGAACGAAGGTGCCTTCTCTGAAGGAGCTCACCCGGAGAATGGCCATCTTCGAGTGGTGTAGAGCGGTATGCTAGGAGGCCGAGCCAGAAGTCCTCCCTCGCCTTGATGGTCTTTTTCAAGATACGCTTGACGACCTGCACACCCTTTTCAGCCAAGCCGTTGGACTGCGGATAACGGGGACTCGAGGTTATGTGATGAAAGTCGTACATTTTAGCAAACAGGCCAAATTCGCGGCTCGAGAACTGGGGTCCATTATCCGTACAGACTTCCACTTGTACACCGTACCTGGCAAACATGGCACTAAAGGCTGCAACTGTGGTTTCCGCGGTTGTGTCTTCTAGAATGTCGACCTCAGGAAAATTGGAAAAGGCATCATAAGCAACCACGTACGACTTGCCCGCATACGAAAAGATGTCCACTCCAACCCTGTACCAAGCACATTTCGAAACTGGTCGCATCAGAAGTGGTTCCTGTGGCTGTCTGTACGCGTATTTTCTGCACGTTGCGCAGCTTTCTACACGGGTAGCGATGTCTCCATTCATACCAGGCCAAAATACGAGTTTTCGCGCCCTCTCCTTGCACTTTTGTAACCCGAGGTGACCCGCATGAATCCTTTCCAGCATGAGTCGTCGCATACTCTTCGGTATTACAACTTTTGCACCCTTTAGTACAACTCTATTAATGACAGATAGTTATTTCGAAAATGGCTTGAGTTCACCTGTCACCGGCTGCCCGCTCACCAAGCATGAAATCACTGTCTGCAGGTAGGCATCTCGACAAGTTTCCAGCTGCAGTGACCATTGTGTTTCGGAGGTGACCATGTAGCCCAAGGACCTGCACCGCATTAACCTCAACATCATTTGTTGTGCGAACTTGGTCTTCGCCCTGTTCCACCGTTGACCGTGACAACATGTCAGCGAGCAGTAGCTGCTTTCCTGGAATATACTGCAAGATAAAGTCATATTTTAGCAAACGCAAAAAGGATCGTTGCACTCGCGATGGCATGTCAGCAATTTCTTTCCGTGCTATCGCCACCAGCGGCTTGTGATCAGTTTCGATAAGCACCTTTCTTCCGTACACAAACTCGTGAAACCTTTCGCAGCCAAAACATATTCCAAGCGCTTCTTTTTCGATTTGTGCATAGTTCTTTTCGGCTTGCGTTAAGACACGAGATGCGTACGCTACAGGCCTCCATTCACCGTTGTAGTCTTGCAGTAACGCTGCACCAACACCATCCTTCGATGCATCGCAACTAATCTTCGTTTGTCTCTGCGGATCAAAGATTGCAAGTAGGGGGGCGGTGGTCAAGATTTGAGTTAACTTTTTCCACTCCAGCGCATGATTTTCGGTCCATTGGAACTCTGACCGAGATTTGACAAGCTCACGAAAAAGAGTTGTTCGCTCGGACAATTGTGGCACAAATTCGCTGAAATAGTTAACCACACCCAACATTCGCTGGATGTCATTCTTGGACGTTGGTGTTGGCATTTTCACCAAGCTTTTGATTAGCTTTGGGTCAGGCGATATTCCGTTTCGGCTTATGACATCACCAAGGAATTTCACTTCATTCAACCCAAATTTACATTTCTGGGCGTTAAAAGTTAAGCCTGCTTTCTCGGCAGCCTTAAGCACTGCTATCAACCGTTCATCGTGTTCTTGCTTACTGGAACCCCATACTAAAATATCGTCAACATATATCAGTACGCCCGGTAAGCCGTCAAATACTTGACTCATGCTTTGTTGAAATACTTCCGGTGCGGAAGAAATGCCGAAGGGCAAACGTAAAAAGCGGTATCTCCCAAACGGTGAAGAAAAAGTGCAGATTTTAGAAGTCCGCTCATCGAGCGGTATCTGATGATAGCCAGAGTTTGCGTCAAGACAGCTGAAGTACTTTGCATTGGTTAAACGGGCTTCCAAATCCTCACGCCTAGGAAACGGGAAATGCTGCCGCTTTATGTACTTGTTGATAGCTCTGGGATCCATGCAAACCCGTATCGCGCCATCTTTCTTTTTTGCCAACACTAAAGGGCTGACCCAGTCAGTAGGTTCGTTCACCCTGATAATTATACCAGCACGTACCATTTTTTCAAGTTCTTTCTTTAGGGGTTCTTCTAGCGCCACTGGAACTCGTCGAGCTGGTTTCACTACAGGAACCACATCAGATGAAAGGACCATGCTGTACGCCTGCTTCAAACAACCGAGGCCATGAAAAACGTGCCTGAAATTGTATGAAGTCTTGTCTATGGCACATACTTTACGCTGAACTAGCCCCAGAGCTTCACTTGCTTCTAGTCCGAGTATGGCCTGCCGTTCGTTTTTCACCACAAAAAACTTCACTGTAGCAGACTTGTTCGCTTGGTGTACTTCTAGCGTACACGTTCCAAAACACGTTATAGTGCCACCGTTATACGCCCGCAGGACCGAATTAGTCGGCTTCAGCTCTTCTGCTCCCCGCAGTTTTTTGTAAACAGACGTGGGAAGCAGGCTTGCCTGCGATCCGGTGTCTACTTTAAATCTGACCTCGCAGTTACGAACTTGAGCCTTGACCATCCAATCCCTTTCTCGCCTTGCGGTGGTGACTTCTAGAATGTCAAAGTCCTGGTCTTCCAGTTTCCTTACTTCGCTCACCCTTGCTGACGCACAGGCACTTGCAAAATGGTTCGCCTTGTGACACAAGCGACACTTCTTTCCGAAGGCTGGGCATTGTTTGAGCTTGTGCCAGCGGTTGCACTTACTACAGTGAAAAGATGCTTTAACTTCTTTCCGCTCATTTGCAGGAGCCGGGCGCTTCGAAATCGTGTCGACACATTCGTCCCCTTTGCGCCATACTTCGTTCCGCTGGGCTACCGTTTCTGCTGCTCTGCACATTTCTTCTGCTTTTTGCAAAGTCAGTTGGTTATCTCGAAGCATTTTCTCGCGTAGTCGATGATTAAGCGTACTGAACACTATCTGGTCCCTTATCATTGATTCTTGCGACATGCCAAAGTTACACTGTGCTGCTTGCTTTTTCAGGTCGCGAATAAACCTTTCAAATGGTTCGCCCTCCGCTTGCTTTCTTGAACGGAATACGTATCTCTCATGCACTTCGTTGCTAACTTCGGCACAATAGGCATCAAATTTTCTCACCACGGTGCTGTAGTCATTTTCTTCATTCAACTCGAACTGGATGTTGTTAAAGACGTCCAAAGCGTCGTCGCCCGCAACGCTTAACAGGAGTGCTGCCTTGGCTGCTTCTGTTTTCGGCTGGTCTGTAGGTGCCGTCGCCTGCAGATACAACTCAAACTTCTGCTTAAAACGCTTCCAATTTTCTGCTACATTACCAGTCAGCCGCAAAGGCTCCGGTGTCTTCAGCAGGGCCATGGCGCACCGGACTCGGGAACGATTTCCTTCAGGCCTCAAAGGGCCACTTCTGACACCATGTAGCCACTCGAAGGGACGACGTGCACAACGGTCAGTGCAAGAATGATGACGTTTATTGCCAGCACAGTTTATAAAGGCACGAACACGCGCGCTGTCTCTACTGCGCATCACTGATACGCATCGGCGCTGATAACAGTCACTACACGTGTCCGATACATTTTCCAGGGCATATCTTGCTAGTTCGACAAAGTTTGTAAATGGTGCTAAAAAAGGTGGTTCACTTACCGCACTAATGGATCAGATTGGCTGTTTTACTATTGTGCATTTTAATTAGACAGAGTTGACATTTCTAGAAAAGAAGAATATTTCCTTGATTTTGTGTGTGGATCCTTCAAAGGCATCAGTGTACTGAGCGATGTCGGTGCATGTTAAACAACCCCAGGTGGTCAAAAATTTCGGAGCCCTTCGCTATGGCGTCCCTCATAGTCTGAGTCGCTTTGAGATATAAGCCCTATAAACCAGACCAAGCTCATCTTGAAGCTATTCTATTCCCTGTATGCATATGTTCCTGCTTGATTTGTGTGGAATTTTTTTATAAGGATCAGAAGCTTGAGCATACTTACGGGATACTTAGAAATCTTTTGCTCGTTACATTAAGGATTTTTCTTCTATAATTGTATAACAGACTGGTTTCTGTCTTGAACTGTGATGTCGTGCTTTTTAAGTGCTAGTGAACTGACTGAGTTATCAATGTCTGTAAACATATTTTTGAGTGTGTTGGTTCATTCTTTCTTGAAGCACTAAGTTGACAATCATGGGAGAGAGAATGCATTGGCAGTGAAAGAAGATGCACGTAGCATGTGCATCTTTTCTCATTTGCCTGTCTCGATTGTAGCACCAGGGTTTCAAGGTTTTTAGCAGTCATTTTATGGTACCATTAATGGAGCAGTGTCCAGTGCTTGTGACCAGCATGCATTACCACCCTTATCGTCAGGAGATTTTGAAATGCTGACAGTGCATAGCGGGACACACAGCATGGTCCACAAGCAAGCACCTTGTGCTCTAGACGTTTGACAAAGGATGTGCATTTAAGTTGATATGCAGATGCTGTCTGGACCCAAACAGATATCTTAGGCCCCTATAGAAAGGCCTTTTCTGTTGATTCTTGACATTTGGAAAACATTTTTTTTATTCTTATTATACACTGAATGTTGCTTTACTTCAAAATGAGCTTGAAAAGATTCTGCAAAAAAGAGTGGTAAGTCTGTCTGACAGGGCAGGTGCTCAGACTTCATATTTTTTGGCTGGTGACTGTACTTATCATAAGGCAGAACACTAAAGTTAAGAACTCCAACTATATTTGCTTCTGATAACAGTATGAGGTGGTCTTTGAGCAAATCTGCACATACTACAGTGGTGACTGTATCTTCCCTTAGCACATAGTTCTCAAATATTATTCTTTTTGTTGCTGAAGCGACAGACAAAAATCTTTTCTACTTTTCCAGTTGGGTGCAATATTTTAGGGTTTTTTGGGGGAGTTTCATTGCCACTTTGCACTGACTCTCTATGTTTCTGGCTGCTAAAAGTGGCTGCTAGAAGTCAGCTTTCACCTGTTTTTCAAACAGAGCTGGGCTATGACAAGAAGCTTAGAAGTCACCAAGCACCGCAGCCTTATGGCCGCTTGACGGGGCTATACCCCTGTGTCAGTAGGTTACTTTTAACTGACAACCATAAAGTTTCTCTTCCTCCTCCTGTCCCCCTGGACAATTCAATCCATCGCCTTTGACCTCAAAGTACTGGAAAAGTTTTTTTTTTAGGCAACGGCACATCAGTCTCAGTTTTGCAGCTACAGGCTAGAGTGACATTCATTTTGTCTTGCATGCACTTCATCGTACAGCGTTGCACCGTGGACAGAACCTCATGCTGATCATATATGTATTCATATATTGCTGCCCAGGCATGTCTCGAGTTTTCTTCAGTATGAGTTCTGCTGCTTTAGTGTTTCTGGCATCTCTTCTTGGTCTGCCAGGTCCAGCCGGGCTGCATTCACTACAGTAGTTACACCACCTGTAAGCTCCTTTCACAGTGCTACAGTAGCAACAAAGATCTCTGTTCTTCACTGTGGCTCTGGGATGACTTTCGTCAACTTTCTGCCATTGACTGCTGAAGAAAACAAATGACCAATCTTCATTCCTTTGTGATGCACGTTCCTAGTGGAAACACCATTTCTCCACTGCTTTATACAGCCACATCACTGTCCAGCCTAATGCCAACCAATTTTCTAATCAAAGCTGTAATAGTTTACAGTGTTTATAATCATCCAGTGTTTTCATTTGCTTTTGCCAAATTGTTCTCGGACTTCATAAATATGGACATCTTCATGCTCATGCATCTGCATTTGCAAATTTGCTATCATCCAAATAATTTGCTTGGGTTTGCAAATATTCTCTTTCTCCTGGTTAATCTGCAACATCGAGACCACACTTACTTTAGGGCGCGTATTGCGGACAATTGTTTATGCGCTCAGAGGGAGCAAAAAAAAAAAAGTCCGTCCGTGTGCTTTGTGAGTGCCACGGGGGAAAGGAAAAATGAACAGGTGCAACCGCTCGCGATGGGGTTGGCTAGGGAGGCATGAGGGAGGCAGGTAAAGTGACCTGTTATCCGGTTTTGTCAGCTTTCACAGGAGCCCGCTAGGTGCGGCGATTTGAGAAATATTCATTAAAATACTTACTTTCCGCTCATTTCAGCTCATAAAGTGGATTGTTTTGGTCACTCCCAATGCGATAGCTACCATCTGCGCTGGAAATCTTGGCAGCAATTTCTTTATTCAGTATACCTTTAAGTTGCAGTGAAAAGCGCATGGGGCAATGGCATGCTGTGAGCTCCGTGTACGTGCTCTAGGGGCCACTTTAGTCTAAAAAAAGGCAGCACAAAGGTGGCAATTATCATGCACCTCATGCTGAGCTTGATATGTATAAATGTTTTATAAACTAAAAGAACATAACAAATTTGCAAGTAAATTTTAAAAAGTCACAACAGGCAATTGGAGGAAAATAATTAGAAAAAAAATGTTTTGTGCACTTGACATAGCACCTTCTGCGACCCTTTTGAATTGCCGGTGGTGAGAGGAGTGAGCTAAGCAGTCATGGCGGGTACCTCGAGCCGTTGGGAAAGTTGTCCGACAGCACAGAACAACTCTCAGTTGTTCTAAGGGTTCAGCTGTGAAAACAAGCAGGTACTACACCATCGCGCCTATTTGTTAGTTCCAAGCATGTCAAGCCTACATCAGACAAAAGTATACTTGAAGCATAAGGAGATGAAACCACACAGGTGCCATTCACTAGACATATTCTCAAGAGTGTTGGAAAGTCACACAGGGCCTATTGCCAACGTGTTTAAATTAAGGAAGTGCCAGTGTTACTCAGGGGAAAACTGGATCTACTGGCGGAAGGCTATGAAGCAAAAGAATCTGGAGGAGGAAAAGGCTACCCTTGAGTGCAGTCTGTCCTTCCTAAAGGTACCACTGACCAGTGCCCTGGAATGTCTCAGCATAGGCATAGGATCAAAAAGTATATGCACAAGGAGAGCAGAACTGTAGTGGTCATTCATGTGAAACTAGTGGTGGTGCTTGAGCATATCAAAGTGGTAAACTCCATGTTTCAGTCTATTATGTCAAAATAGTCAGACTTGATGTGTAGAAGCAAGCGTTTGGTTCGCTGCTGGTCTTTTCCAAATTGTTCCACGGGCCGATTCTGTTATTTTAAATATGTGTACATACTTTGGCTGTTTGTCTTGTCAGAGATGCAGGTGTTGTCAGCAAAGCATTGAACGTTGAATAGAAAGGAATCAAACTGGGTATTTTTGTATGTCAGGAACAAAAACTTGCAGTTATTAAAAGCAATTCATCCTAGAAGCATGCTCCAAAACGTAATATCAATGCTCCAAACTCTCATTTTATTGCTCGAAAGATGCTCCGGATTGGCTTTATTACTGCTACCTGAGCTGCTTCAATATGCTCGAGTTTGCTTTCACCTCGAGCTTATCCTGCCCCCCCCCCCCCCCCCCCCCCTTTTTTTTTTAGACGGGTTCTTATCCAGTGGTTACCACACAAGCAATAGTATTAAGATATTAAGGGCTTCTGTAGCAGATGAAGCCGCACAGGTGTCACGAAGATTAATGTCAAAGTAAAATATTTGGGTTGTGAGATAGAAGCACAAGTGGAAGTCAGTTCTTAAATCTTGGTTGTCATATCCTGGCTGCACTCTGCGCTGAGCAAGGGCAGCATATCATATTGATGGCAGCAATGGCACTGCAAGTTAACTGTCGTGGAAGCAAGAATGCAACTTGTTAGTGTGATTTATACATGGCTTCAAATTTACATTTGCCTGTTATGGTTCTAAAATTTGTCTGTGTCCTTATATACCATTGGAAAGCCTACATACTTAACTGATGGCTCTAAGCCAGCGATAAGCCTGAGAAGCAGGTGCTATATACTAGATGACAGTGTTTAGCTACCAGGCGGAGCCTGCGATTTTCAGCTGTATGTTAAAGCTAACGGATCACCACCCCGAAAGTCACAGTCACGAGGCTGAATTTCAAAGCCATTATCTCACCACATTCCTCATTCCAGCAATTTTTTTTTTTTTTCCTGTGAGGCTGTGACAAATTGTAAGTGGTACTAAATAGTCAGCTAACTGTGGTATCCTTGCCGGAAATACTAGCTTTTGTTTTTTGTCTGAAACAAACATTAAGAATTTAATTCAGCACACTTTTATCATTGTTCTTCAGTTAAAATAGAAAAGTTGAGCCCCAAGTCACTGCTGGGGGCATGCGTGGCCATTTCACTGATAAGCAAAGGACCATTGAGGCTGTTGAAGGAAAGCAAGCTTGTGGTGCCACTGCATCTGTTGGAAATGAAGACAACACTCTGAAGTGCTATCATCAAACTCAAGCGAACTGTATGCTCTGCACCTACTGTCACACTCTCCAGATCATCATCATTAAGCTTCCAAAATCAGTTCAGATACTTAGCACATATGGCAGTGCATGTGGATCTACACATCCCACTCGCAGATATGTAAAGCAGCGGAGAGTGCACAGGTAAACATATTCTTGCTGCTTCCTCAACCACTAAACCGTCTGGCCTCCTTTGGAACCAAGAAAGCGCTCAAGCATTTTTTTATGCATACATGGTAATGTTTACTTCCACTCACTGCACTGAGACCTGCTTTCAGATTGAGCCAAGAACTGTATACATAGTCACATTCCCTGTGATACTTGTCTAGAGCATGAAAATGGCATCTTTTAAAGTGTGGCACTAACATATGTTGTTGGATTTTTTTTTTTTTTAAGGGATGTAGCAACTGTCTAGAATATGAGCAACTCGTAATTTACACAACAGTGCATGCTCAGTGGAAAATTATTTTAAGCTGCCCATGAATAGGATTGTAATTTGGAAGAGATATCTGAACTCTCAAGGTGGATGGCAGAGATTGCACACCTGAGCGACAAGTTTGCTCCAGAAGCACTTGGATAGAGAGCCTTGATATAATATAGAGGACTCATATAGAACAGACTCTGTTGAGCAGTTTCTAGTCAAGTGAACAGTTTAGAAGCCATTATTTGTTTAGTTTTTCACATACACTACATAAAAAAAAAAAAAAAACACCATGTGAACACAAACTCCTTCAATGCCACTGTGATTAGAATTTCACTGTGCCTTGCGGTCTATGGGCTCATGGCACCAGTCTGCATTTTTCTAAGAAACAAAACATAATAAAAAGAACAACAAAATTAAAGAAAAGGCAGAGAGGTTAATTTAAAAACCCTGCACATGCAGGAACTTTTTTTCTTCTAAGCTTTGAAAGAGCAGTGCTGAGTTGTTATTAATTTTAATGTGACATTAAATAGGCACATTCTATTCTTTAAACTCACCTGCCGTCATCCAGAAACACAAGGGCTGGAAGATCTCTAGTAGATATTAAGAAGGTGTTGTTCTTATTTGACAAAAAAGCAATTGTAAAAAAAAAAAAAAAAAAAGTGAGCTGCATGAAGGATTCCTGCCAAGTGTTATACGGTATTTCTTAAAACATATTTTGGAGGGCTTAGTATTTTCTTATGGACTCGCGTACTTGTCTCACTGCTGGTTTACTTGCGTTTGTGCTTTCTTACAACATTATTTCAGAAATTTATCTTGTTCTGATGAGGTGAAAAGGCCTACAAAGTATAAATATGTTGCATGAAAGGAGCTGTGCTACATTTATTTCTTGTTAGCTGGCCCAGGCTTTCTGCCTTTAGCTTCTGCCTTTACACAGAACTTCGTTAACACTGCCTCTGAGTATTTATAAAAGCCATCACATTTAAAACGGAATATGTGTTGGTTTGAACTGTGCTGAGCATACTTACAGAGAGAGACCTGAAATGCAAGGAATAAAGATAGCACACACAGTCTTGAATTCTGTGTGAGTTTACTTTAAACGCGATGTGAAATCATTTTTACCAGTTTCAAAAAATTATTTAATGGGTTGTCAACTGTTGCTTGTACTGCTACAGTTGTCATGTTTCAGCATGATCAACATGTTTTGAAGTGACTTTTCATATTGTGAAAATTTCCATTTAATTTCTTCATTCTGCTCTTTTTATACTGACAGTTGCAATGTTAAATGCAAACTGTAAAATGCTTCTCACAGTTAAGCCTCTCGTTTATTCGCGCTGAAATTTGGCACACAGATGGCACATGGCCGTCTATAATTTTCAATATCGCATTTAGGCGATGTGCTTGCCTGATTTGATCAGAACTCATTAGGAATCTGTGTAGTCTGCAATATCGGTGACCCATAACACGCATCTTTCGCATGGTTCATGCTGGGGGCACCATCTAAGGCGTACTCACAAAACGAGTACATCATTTTATTTCAGCAGGCACGAAGCAAACTTGTTGAATCCGGGGGAGGAAATCGCACTGATAACGTTTTCTGCACTCAGTATTGTTACGGCAGCCGAGAAGTCATCTTAAAACTAGACACTTAAGAGTGTTGACTCACTCACCCAGAATATAACTGCATTTTCAAAGTAAAAAATTATTTCACCGATACACAACAGATGGCGCGGCCAGAATCAGCTATGCAAAAGATGCTTGTTTTCGGTCGCTGACACTGCAGGTGACATGGATTTCTAATTAATTCTCATCGAACAGGGTAAACACATCATCCAAACTCGGTACTGAAAATGCCATCTATGCGCCAAATTTCATTGTGAATAAGCAAGTGGTTCAACTGAGAAAAGCTTCTTGCAGTGCGCATAAAGAATTACTATGCTGATTATGTCCTTGTATATTTCCAGGCAAGCTATACCATCAGAAACTGTGTGTCCTGGTTGTTTGGCTCATGAAGACTCAAAGTTAGCCCTGCAGCACATTATCAACTGCAAGCAGAAGGTAAGCAAATCCTTTTGTTTTTCTCTGCCCTTGTCTGGTTTCAGTCCAGTGCTGTTGAGGGTGTTTGTTATTTGGCATTAAAAATATAATCGGATCATAAATTTACATCTAAAATCATGTCCTTGTCTATTTTTAGAGGTCTCTAGTGTTTGAAAAATAAATTTTTATATAGACACCGGCAGCCCAACACTTAAAATGTGCCGACAGTGTTATTGAGAGACCCAATTGGGCATAGTGGTGTTGAAAGATTTTTTTCTGCTAAGGTTCGAAGTACCATCAAAAAGGTTCAAGAACTGGCAGCTGGCAGTTTGTGATAGTGTTCCCCATCCTGTTTCTCAGCGTGTACCATTGGACTATGTCCATCATATTATGTTTGATGACAGTTTACAATGCCATTTAGCAGCTTGTAATATTTCTGAGGACACTGGGCTTCTGGGCAGGACACAGATGGAGCAATGCGTCGTGTAATACTGATGCTGCCTGCATCAAACTACCATCCTTATCTGCAACACCTTGAAGAACGAGGCACCATTTATTTAGCACTTGTCATATATTCGTGGAAAGCAGGAGGCAAAAGCTGAAAATGTTTGTGAGGACTGGAAAGGGCTTAGGAACTTACAAATGGAGGACCACTGGTATACAGAACTGCAATGTGGTGCAGCATCACATAATGGTGTCACCACGTCTGATTGTTTTGTCAGCCATGGTGGCAAAAATAATTATGCTCCTGTTCTCCTTTAATTTCTTTGCCTCTGTTGCGTGGTTCTCTTGTTACTGCAGAATTCATTAAAGAATGGCTTGTGTGCTCCACATTTCTAGTCACACCGGGTTGAAGTGCATATGAAATACTGATATCACTCCAGCAAGTATTCAGCAACATCTCTAGAATGGCTCTGCTACAGTGGCTCAGTGGCCAAGGCACTTGACTGCTGATCCCAAGGACGTGGATTCGAACCAGGCTGCGACGGGAGATTTGCAGCCTCTCGAGTAACAAGTGATAAGCCAGGAAACTACTCCAGACTATGTATCCAGCTAAATTTTGCAGTTTTAGAGTGCAGCTCTTTGGCACCCGTTCCTGCGTTTCGCGTCGTCGCCATCGCCGTTGTCCCTCGTAACCATCTCCGCGGCCAAGGAAGCATGCCCTCCTTCCGACCCCTCCCCCTTCCTCCGTGGTGGTGACTGCGCATGTTCTCCGATTGTTGCAGGCGCTCCTGCTGCCATCATTCGCCGCTGCGTGTTTTTAGGAATATAGCATGACATCTATAGGTCCATTAATGAGAATTGCTCCTTGTACTGTATAGTCTCCTAGCTATCTTCTGCTAGAAATCTGTGTGCGCGGTTACTTTCGGATGGTTGACCGCGCGGGACCTTCAACTGCGGACTGGAGCAATGGCTCTTTTGATTATAAATACAAGTCGAGCTCGGATTCGATCTCTCAAGAAGTATCGAGCAGTTTTCTTTCCTATATTATCCTCATTTATGTCATTTATAATCAGGCTGATAATGATGATGATGTTAATTAACAACACCTGCAGAACACACATATTCCGTTGACTATCTTATTTGTATAGCAATCATAATCAAAATTAAATCGCTATGCTCATTCTCTGATATGCGCATTCCCTGAAACCAAGCCGACACTGGGGATGCGTCACGGCCAGAAACGCCCGACAGCGAAAGGGTTAATAAACTGCCGAGAACAGTTTCTATCACAGTAGTTTTATCTTATGGATACCTATACTGGCATCGCTATTGTTTAAAAAAAAGGTTACCAGTTTGGAATAGGAGCACAGCAAAAGAGTGATTGATGATGACAGATCTCAAGGCGCTAAAGCAGGATGGCCAGGGGTCAAAATGATTTCGTATAGGCAACAGACCACATGGCATTGCTATTGTTGGAAAAAAAGGTTACCAGGTTGGAACAGGAGCTAAGCAAAGGAGTGATTGATGATGACAGATATCAGCGCGCTAAAGCAGGATGGCCAGGGGCCAAACTGATTTTGTACAGGCAATAGACCACATTGCATCATTATTGTTGGAAGAAAAGGTTACCAGGTTGGAACAGGAGCTAAGCAAAGGAGTGATTGATGATGACAGATCCCAGCGCGCTAAAGCAGGATGGCCAGGGGTCAAACTGATTTCGTACAGGCAACAGACCACATGGCATTGCTATTGTTGGAAGAAAAGGTTACCAGGTTGGAACAGGAGCTAAGCAAAGGAGTGATTGATGATGACAGATATCAGCGCGCTAAAGCAAGATGGCCAGGGGCCAAACTGATTTTGTACAGGCAGCAGACCACTTTGCATCGCTATTGTTGGAAGAAAAGGTTACCAGGTTGGAACAGGAGCTAATCAAAGGAGTGATTGATGATGACAGATATCAGCGCGCTAAAGCAGGATGGCCAGGGGCAAAACTGATTTTGTACAGGCAACCGACCACATTGCATCGCTATTGTTGGAAGAAAAGGTTCAGTAGCGTGGTTTTTTGGGCTTGTTGGTACATGATTCCAATACACTATAGCGCAGCAAAAGACGAGGACACAAGAGACGAGAGACGAACAGCACGAGCACTAACTTCCAACAAATTTTATTCTCCTGAAGCATCATATTTATACACCAGAAAAACAGGAATCACATGTGCCAACAGTATCAATTCCTTAGAAAGACGAGCTCTTTATCTGAGAGGAGAATGGAAGGTGTGCTTACACACGCGCATCCTGAACTATTTATCTTTTCGGTTTCAATTATTTCTCGCGTTACCCTTTCTCTACTTTTTCCTATTACCACACTTTTATCAAAGAAAGGCTTACAGGTTTTTGACTTGCATTCGAGAATGTGGTCAACCAGCGATCCGCCTTGCCGGCCATTTTTGACGTTGCGAGCGTGTTCCATTAGGCGCTCGTTCAGACATCTCCCTGTCTGGCCGATATAGTGTTTCCTGCATGACAAGGGAATTTTATATACAACACCTTCATCACACGTGACGTACGGCTTCTGGTGCCAAATTGCTCATCCGCGCGCTTTGTTGGTGTTGGTTTCTTTCAGCTTGCACAACGTAGAAAGTTTCTTCGGCGCCGTGTGTAAGCACACCTTCCATTCTCCTCTCAGATAAAGAGCTCGTCTTTCTAAGGAATTGATACTGTTGGCACATGTGATTCCTGTTTTTCTGGCGTATAAATATGATGCTTCAGGAGAATAAAATTTGTTGGAAGTTAGCGCTCGTGGTGTTCGTCTCTCGTCTCTTGTGTCCTCGTCTTTTGCTGCACTATAGTGTATTGGAAAAAAAGGTTACCAGGTAGGAACAGGAGCTAAGCAAAGGAGTGATTGATGATGACAGATATCAGCGCACTAAAGTAGGATGGCCAGGGGCCAAACTAATTTTGTACAGGCAACAGACCACATTGCATCGCTATTGTCGGAAGAAAAGGTTACCAGGTTGGAACAGGGGTTAAGCAAAGGAGTGATTGATGATGACAGATCCCAGCGCGCTAAAGCAGGATGGCCAGGGGTCAAACTGATTTCGTACAGGCAACAGACCACATGGCATTGCTATTGTTGGAAGAAAAGGTTACCAGGTTGGAACAGGAGCTAAGCAAAGGAGTGATTGATGATGACAGATATCAGCGCACTAAAGCAGGATGGCCAGGGGCCAAACTGATTTTGTACAGGCAACAGACCACATTGCATCGCTGTTGTTGGAAGAAAAGGTTACCAGGTTGGAACAGGAGCTAAGCAAAGGAGTGATTGATGATGACAGATCCCAGCGCGCTAAAGCAGGATGGCCAGGGGTCAAACCGATTTCGTAAAGGCAACAGACCACATGGCATTGCTATTGTTAGAAGAAAAGGTTACCAGTTTGGAACAGGAGCACAGCAGAGGAGTGGTTGGTGATGACAGGTCTTGGCACACTTAGGTGCGACGGCCGACAAGGCAAACTGGTTTTGCAGAGGCGACACGTCACATGGCGTTGCTAGTGTTGAAGAGGTTGTCAGCAGGGTCACACAATCCCTCTGCCATGTCAGTCATCTGCAGACAGTTATGTATGCGTGATAGGCAGTGAACCATCTACGAGCAAGGCTTCACGTGGCATGCTTCGGAAATGCATCGACTCTTAAGAGGCACAGTGATGGTGTAAAGAAGCACAAAACCACAAAAATACAGCCAGATGTATAAAGATGGCGGCGCTTCTTGCTAACAAAGCAGTTGCTGCAAGAATGCTCAATTGTTGCCAGTCTAGTGTGTAAAAAATATGCAACCACATCTTGCTTCCATGAAAAATTTAATATATTTAAAATACATTTGCGAATGCATGGCAGCCTTAATTATAGTAATGCTTTAGCATTCTCTCACATTGGCGGTCCTAAGTGTGTCTGGCAATTTTTTTTCATACCTTATGTGTGGACATCACAGTAATTATTTTGACATTGAAACCAAAATGGCATCAAAGATTAAATACCGTTTTAAATTATTTAATGGTTACAGGGGAATAAATACCACAAGGTGATCCATATAGAGTAACATCATTACGAATAAGAAAACATACACGCAAAAATTTGATGTCTAACGTCTTTAAAAAAGTCTTTTTTTTTTTTTTTTGTCATACATGTTAGTTTGAAAAATATTTGTTTCGTAACATCTGTATGGATGTTTGCCGCAAGCAGTTCACAGTACAAAAGTTATTACTTGATGTTTCTGTCATTGCATTCTGTGGCTTCATTGTGCAGCGTAAATATCTGATGCTCAGTCTAGCATCTTCTGTTGTTTTTAGAAACAGGAAAAAAAAAAGGGCCACAGTTGTAGTTTGAGAAATATTTTGGAGCTGCTGTAAAAGTCATTAATAATGCTTGCAGCATATATCACAATACTTCACGACAGTCATACTACACTCCTCTTGCAAAGAGGAGTGTAGTATACTTTGTGCTAGTCCATTTAGTTAAATAACCTTAAACCTTGGGGATACTTGAAAAATGCCAAGTACAAAAGTGTAGGGCATCAAACGGAACCAAGAATTCTTTGAGGATATTTTTTCATGTTGTGGAAAGGGAAGTGCACAAAACCCCAGAAAGCAAAACAAACCTGTTGCCAGACACCAAGGCTGGTGGAGACTGCAACTGTGCAAGTTGGGAAATTTTCTCTCAAGAAGCGCGGGTAAACGAGGTGTTCAAAGTGTGTGATCCTTTCTGGAAGCTCTGAATTTCATTTCGTTTTTGGCTGAGCACAGGGAACACTTTGCAGTAAAGCTACCATGATGAAAATTGTGCTTCTTGGGGGTGTTTTTTTTTTTGGCATTTCTGTAAAGTTTCTAGTGGATTACTAATTCTTACCTATTAATTGAACTAATTGGACGTAAAGACTGGTCTTTCCTTTTCTAGTCTGGACAACTGCCAGAAAAGCTAATTTGAAAAATTATGACACGTTCCACTAAAAAAATGCAGATAGACGTCGTTGTGGATTTTCAGGGTAAGTTATTTTGTATATGTTTTTACATCTGCTCAATAGGAATGCATGATGGAGCTGAACCGGCTTCTTGTGGAAGCAGCGCTGAAACAAGGTGTGCGTTTGGACGTCACAGGCCGTCTAACAGCAGAACAGCTTCGAAAGAGAGTTCTTCAGTTCAGGTAAAAAAGAGGGGGAGGGGAGGGGGAACATGAGCCTTGCACTCACCAAAAGAATTATTGTTGCTTGGATTATTTTTGGGATGGAGCGCATTTGGCAAGCACTCGCAGATTATGACTAGCAGCTTACCGGTATCGCTCAAGAGGAAAGTATACAACAGTTGCATCTTGCCTGTACTCACCTATGGGGCTGAAACGTGGAGGCTAACCAAAAGAGTTCTACCTAAGTTGAGGACAACCCAGAGGGCTATGGAACGAAAAATGGTAGGAGTAACATTAAGAGATAGAAAGCGTGCAGAGTGGGTCAGAGAAATAACTCAAGT
This sequence comes from Amblyomma maculatum, assembly GCF_055883805.1. Taxonomy (NCBI): domain Eukaryota; kingdom Metazoa; phylum Arthropoda; class Arachnida; order Ixodida; family Ixodidae; genus Amblyomma; species Amblyomma maculatum. The sequence goes on from NW_028146738.1 coordinate 21,977,103, forward strand.
TAACGACATTCTAGTGGAAATTAAGAAGAAGAAATGGACATGGGCAGGACATGTAGTGCGAAGAGAGGATAACCGATGGTCGCTGAGGGTAACAAACTGGATTCCAAGGGAAGGAAAGCGTAGCAGGGGGCGGCAGAAAGTTAGGTGGGCGGATGAGATTAAGAAGTTCGCAGGGGTCAAGTGGATGCAGCTAGCACAGAACCGGGTTAAATGGAGAGCTATGGGAGAGGCCTTCGCCCTGCAGTGGGTATAATCAGGCTGATGATGATGATGATTATTATTATTATTTTTTACTAATAGGACAGGCAGCACACATCTGAAATATATCCAGCTAAGCATAGTGTCATTGAACTTATGAATGTGAACTGGCAAATAAATTTGCCTTAGCATGGTGTCTGGAGCATATCACATGGCACATCATATGAGCAGCTATAGTGTTGGGGAGTTTCTTTTTCATTAGCTTGATTTTCTGTTCATTCTACATGCAAAAATTGAGTTGAAAGTAGTATGTATGTCCAGCTACAGCTGCATTTGGCAGAACCTTGGAAAGAAAAGTGGTGCTTGTGCATTCACTGCATAGGAAATTGTTTCTACCCAGAATACTTCAGGAGTTTTCACTGATATAAAAAGTAAAAAAAAAAGCCTGAACAGCAAAGATTTCAAACAAGCTCAGATAGTTTTGTCTTTTTTGCTCTGGTTCTGCATTTCAGGAAAGATGGTGGAGCTGCTGTCGTTGACAAAGGCTTGATACAGCAGATCTTTGGAGCAGCCCAAGCCATGCTGGAGGGCCGGTACTCAAAACTTGAAGACCTCCTGAGCACAGAGAAGGTGCTTGTGCAAAATGCAGGTGTCTCTTCTGAGGCCGCTTCACGGAGCTTGGTGCAACTTCTTCATTCCAGTAACACCACGTATGTGCAAAACATTCGTCCAACTAATTGTCACTTATGGTAACTCTTTTTGCTTTCTGGAGCATATTGTTTGTCAAGCAAAGAAAGGTGGCAGCATATTCTGAGTGGCTCAAGAGAGGGCCACCAGGATAAACTTGCAAGTTCTTCAGGTGCATTGCATTTGGTTGAAGATGCGAAGTAGAGGTGTGCCTGCAGGACTTTCAGTGGTGCATAAAAAAACTCGGCTTTTCTGGCTAATGTAGGACCCTGTTCATGATGGTGTTTGTACATGTTCCTACTGTTGGCTCAGCATAGGAGCACATAGCACTCTCTCTGTTGCTGACATTTTTCCTTGGCTGCAGATGCAAGTACGCTTTTCTGTAGTAAGGATGGTGCACTCTCAGGCATAGTTTGATTTAGTCTGCACTCCTGAAACTGTGGACATGCTAGATGATGATAATGTGTGTATTTCATAGCCACAGGCTGCTAGATGAAATGCAACACCCCACCCTGAACTCCTTAGCTCAAGTAGCAGTCACAGAGTACAGGTGCCTGCAAAAGTTGTGAAGAGCTGCTTTAAAATTGTATGCTTTTCCATTGGATTGACTAAATTACTCTAGCACTCGTTTATATAGTTCTGGTCTCTTGTGAAATTGAGGTGTAGGCTAGGTTGTTTTTGCAGACAGTCATCTAAAACAAAAAGAGATCATATTTTTTGCTTGATAAACAGCCTTTTGAATCATGAAAGAAGGAAATGCAAAAATACCGCTGCTGTTTCGGGGCAACTGTGTGTTTGTCATTAAGAAGTAAGTCATGAAGCCCTAGGCATTGCAGCCATTATGATGGACAGGAGATGGCCAGAAGAAGACTTCGCATGTATACAAATAGCATGCATACTTTAGATTACAGTGTTACTTCATGTAATGGTATTGTTACACCATTACATTTTATAATTTCCGCAAACCGTGTGTCATATATATCATTCTTCCTTTTCGCATGCGCGTTCTAGTGACTTATAAAAGCATTAGCACTGAACAGCTGCGGAATGTCACATGGCATTCATACAGCAAAGACTCATTGTTTCTGACTTCAAAATAGAGGAAAAAGACGTCCAAATTACCTGAATGTTGAATGATAGAATTTCTTTCTCCAAATGCTACCAAGAATTGCTCGTGTGAAAGTAAAATTTTTTTGGTAAATACCTGAACAATAATCATCAACTTTCAACATAAAAGCTTCGCAACAACGATGATTTTTCACAGTTCCGTGAAGTGTTTTAATTCACGCATGCTGTTTGGACTCTCGAAGTTAGAACTCTCTGCGGCTTCTCTCAGTTTGCAAGGCGGTATAGAGCTGAAGCTTCTTAGCTTGTGGCATCGCACGTGAGAAAGTTTCACTGCACAAACAGCAAACATCACATGACGAGCGCTGAGTTTCATTTCCCTGAAGGAATGGAAATGCCGGAAGCGATGGAAAAACTGCATTGGCGCCGCTGCGGCATGACACCCTGAACAAACAAAAACAAAACAAACAAAAAAATCAGCGACTAGACAGTTATTGTTCCAAACGGTGCGCAGCTACTGGCTTGGTTGTTGGCAGGTTGATCTATGCAACTGATAGCCGCCATCGCTGCGGCTGGCAGCAAAGCCCTGTAAACAAAACTATGCAGCTGGAGTTGTCACTTGTATCAGTCGACTTGTCGATCATCAGCACGCCCGTTGCGTTCGTGTTAGAGGGGCACAGGTAATAATAATCATTTCAAGCCTAAGCATGAATTTGGACGATCGTTTCTCGAGCAGGTGTACCACGTCACGTATGGCGCGGCAGTTCCGGCCATTTTAACAGATGTCAGCCACAGAGCGTCCCAGTAAACGAACTTCCGACGCCATTGCCTTACGTGGGCGTTTGGCGGGAGTCTGGTGACAGTTTGAATTTCCAAACTAAGGGGAAATAGGGAAATACCGAATTACGAAGGTATTTTACTATATTTACACGGACTTATTTCATATACAGCAAGTGACCGAATCAAATGAAAATTCACTACTACCAGGCACGTACAAGGGAGGTATCAAAGGTGAACTAGGCCCCCACCTCCCATTCTGCTCAGTACAGGAAATAACCTTGGGCCTCTCCCAAAAAAATTCTTGGCTATGCATGCACCTGGTTACTATAATATACCTCTGTTACGTAACCAGTACAAGCACAATACTTAGGCATCACCTGTTGGCATCTATAAAAAAAATTGTTTATATTTTAAACAAGCCTACATAAAATGCTGTTGAACAAAAACTTGCAAAGCTCAATTCCAGATCAGTAATTAAGCTTTAATGGCAGTGTACAAAAGTACCCCTGTACCTAGGTGGCTGAAAGTTATCTAGAACATTTTGTTATTTTGTCCCCCATAGAATATGCACAACTTTGGCATGTAAACATATTTCTTTTATTCTTGTATATACCATTTTTAAGCCGTCATAAATCATATATGAAGGCTGCGCTGCAGCATATGTGACATTTCTCTTTGGCAAAAAATTAAATAAGGAATGTGTAATAACAGACTTGAAGGAACTAAAATAAATCCTTTTTGTGGGTGTAGTCATAAAATAAATGACATTTATATGGGTTAGACTTCAAATTAAACCAATAACAATAGATAAAAGTGCGCTGAATTCAACTTTTGAAATTCGGGTTTAGCCGAAACAGGTCAATATTTTTTGGATGGAAGGCATAGCTAGCTGCCTTTTGAACAAGAGTTACCCTCAGTCAAAGTACAAAATGGTCTAAATAAAGAAGCAAGGTTTGATATGATGGTAGTATTGTTAAATAAGCAATGTAGTTGTGCATATTTAGGTATTGCGCCAGGCTGCAAAGCACTAGCCTCTTGCCACCTGAAAGCTAAGCAATATTTGTTCACTCTCATCACCAGCTTACCACTTTTAGTCGAGTATGGTCTGTCAGCTGCGTATAAAACACGGACACAAAACCATGCATAAGCATCAGGAAAAAGTCTTCTATGTCCACTGTGAGGAATAACAGAAGTTCCTTAGACAAAAACAGCTCCGAAAAAAAATGCCTGGAATAAGTGACTTTTGGCACCCGAGGATCCCATATTAGATGATGGAAAAAATCAGTAGTTCATTCATCAAAAATAATATTTGCCGAAAAAAATTGAAACTTTTGTTTTGCTATAAACACTGAAAAGAAACCTGCGAAATTTTCAAAAAATAAGAACCTATAAGCAACCCCTAATTATATGAGAGAAATTCTTATGCATTGCAGTTGTACTCAGCAGGTCTCGTTTGTTTTTAAAATGCACTTAGAGAGAAGTTTTGGTAACACCATCAGTAGGGGTGTGCAAACATCAAATAGTAACTCTCAAATCAAATATCGAATCGAATGAAGAAAAAAAAAAACATGTATAGCGAATAGTATGAATATCAAACTTTGTTCAGTGGAGCAAAACATATGCAGCACCTTCAGAGGACCTTCATTCAGGCTTCAAGAGACCAGGAGAAAAGTTTGAATTATCCAAACATTTGTGGGCGATTCCTCTGCCCGAGGGATGCGTACGACAAACACACAGTGGGCCGTATAACAAACATCTTTTATCTCACGTAAGCGCGGGCGTCGTCGAGGCTGTCCGGGGTCGTCGTCCGGGTGGCGCGGGTCGTTTCCGTGGAGAGAGCCAGGAGCGAAGCCGGAATGAAGAGCCAGGGACCAAGAAGGGCGAGACGGCGGCGCGTGCCTTCTTTTATAACCCCCCTCGCGTGGGACCGGTTATCCCCGAACGAGCGGGGAGAGGGAAACAGGCACCGCGCAGAGAGCATTGGGATAGTGGCGTGGCCTTTGAATGCGCGGCGCGCACGGGCATACGGATACGTGGTGCAGGGCCCCACATCTTCCCCCCCCCCTCAGCGTCCGACCCGGGCTCCACCAACAGCCGGGCCATGTCCATGTCCGAGCCTGGGTCATCGTAAAATATGAAGGCTTGTCGCCTGGCTCTGGCGGGATGCCATCTCAGCTGGTCCGTGGGACGGGAGGAGCAGCAGGCATGGCGGGACTGTTGCGGCTGGTCCCTCTCCGGCAGCGGCCACATCCTCGGGGTCACAGCGCAGCTGGGCTCAGCCACGGATACGACTGGCAGCGGCCCTGAGCTGCTGCTCTACATCGTTGACCCCTTTCCACGTGGCGCCGTGCTGGATGCACATTGCAGCAGGCGTTTCCGCCCCGGGCACACCTGGCTTCCTGAGGCCCGTACTCCAGGCCTGGGCAGCGGGCTCCAATCCAGACTCGTTGAAGACGGCCAGCATGGCCGCGCTGGTCACAATAATAGGCCACAAACTAGGGGGGTACCCCCTGTTTAAGTGGCCCCTCCTCGAACCAAGTGCTGGGTGCGGTTTCCCGCCCCAGCGACGGTGGTTCATCTGGCTGTAGTGCTGGGTGCGGTTTCCCGCCCCAGCGACGGTGGTTCATCTGGCTGCTGCAAAATCTTGTCAGAATGCATTCTGAAAGAAGCAAAGACGTTAGACAAGGTAGTGCACTACCTTGGCCTTAGGTTATAGCGTCGGTTGCGAACCGGGTTGCTACCTGCATCGCTTTGAGCTTCCCCCGCTTCGCAGTTATCGTCCTTGCGAAGGTGGTAAGCTTTCAAGTCTGCGACGTGCACCGGACCAGTGGTTTCACCGCTCGCCAACAACCGCAGCTGGTAGGTGAGTGGCGTAGTCCGTGCCGTAACTTCGAACGGTCCAACCCACTTGTGCGCTAGCGACGCGCCGAAACCACGCGCTGCGTTACTAAGCGGGTGCGTTCTTTTCAGTACCAAGTCGCCCGTGTTGAAAACGACGTGACGACGACCTTTGTTGTACTGATCCGCTTGCTCCATGCGCGCGACATCGAGGTTTTCACGAGCCGCGCGCTGCACTGCCTCAAGGCGCTCGCGGAGCTTTGCCGCGTACTGCGTAAGCGGAGGGGGCGCGGGCCCCGCCGCGTCAAGTAGGGCGTTCTCTAGCGGAAAAGCGATCTCTTTCCCAAAATTCAAGTAAGCAGGTGTCATACCCACCGACCTGTTCACGGTTGTTCTAGTGGCGAAAGCCGGTTCGGACAGCCGTGCGTCCCAATCTCTGTGCTGCTCGGTCGTCGCGACCAGCTTACTCTTAACATTCCGATTCACTCTCTCGGTTATGTTGCTCTGAGCGTGGTAGGGACTCGTTTTCCTGTGGCGGATTTGAAGCGCCCGACAGGAATCAACAAAGACTTTGCTTGTGAAATACGAGGCATTGTCTGTAATCAGATCAGAAGGGAAACCGAAACGAGTGAATGTCTCCAACAGTTTCTCCCAAATCCGTTCTGACACAAGCTTCCTAAGGGGGAAAACCTCAACCCACTTGGAATAGTGGTCCGTTATTACCAGAATATATTGGTGTCCGCGCGCGGAGCGAGGTAGGGGTCTAATGATATCGCACGCGACCACTTGCCACGGATAGTTGCTAACTACCGGCTTCATCATGCCAGCGGGTTTCCCCGCCCGAGGCTTGGCTACCTGGCAAACAGGACATGTACGGGCGTAACCCAGCACATCCTTTCTCATACCTGGCCAGGTCGCGACACGGCATAACTTGTCGTAAGTGTTACTGCCGCTGCCATGGCCTGCCAGCGCTGAGTCATGGAAGTACTGGAGGAATCGTTTCCGCAACTTCCTCGGGACCACGACTCGGAAGGGGGATGCAATCGCCTCTTCCTCATCAAGTTGGGGGATGTAGCGGAGCAGTAAGCCGTCATCGCCCAGCAGATACGCGTCGTACTTGCCCTCAGCGTTCCCGGTGCAAGCTGCACTACTCGCAAGCTCTGTCAGCACCCGCTGGCATAGACCGTCTGCTTTCTGGGCCTCAATTAGCTCTTCCCTACTGACCGCTACTCCCCATGACAGATTTCTCTCTGCCTCGCTTCTTGGCCGCCACCAGCTGCTGCGCCTTCTCTCTCTCGCAGCACCGTGCGGCAACTCTGTCCGCCTCCTTTCTCTCTTTAACTACGCAGGGCACGACACTCGCGTCCGCCCTCTCCTCCTCTCCACTAGCGGCGACGCCGCTTTCAGCAAAGCTGGTCTGCGCCTCTTCTGCGCTTCTGCCAGCCTTCAACGGTGCGCGCGATAACGCATCGGCCACCTTATTCATGCTGCCCCGGCGGTACTCAATGGCGTACGCGTAACGTTGCAACATCAGCGCCCATCTCGCGAGTCTGCCTGCGGGGTTTTTCAGCCTCTTTAACCACGAAAGTGCCTGGTGATCTGTCTGCACGGTGAAAACCGCTCCGTCTAGGTACATGTCGAACTTTGACAATGCGAACATTATCAATTCCGCTCCGCCGATGTGAGCGTGCGGCTAGCGAACGCGACAGGGCGCAGCTTGCCCTCGTGTTCCTGCAACAAAACAGCTCCTACACCGGCATCACTAGCGTCTGTCTGCAAGACAAACGGCTTGTTCAGGTCAGGGAGGCGCAAACTAGCGGTGTTCGCTATCGCGCGAGCCAAGGCAACAAAAGCGTCGTTCTGTTCCTTGCCCCAGACCCACTTCGAGCCTTTCCGCAACAGCTGGTTCAACGGCCTAGCGAGCTCTGAACAAATAGGGATGAATTGTCTGTAGAAGGCAACCATTCCCAAAAACCTCTGCAAGCTTTTCACGTCCGTCGGGCAGGGGTAGTTCAGAATTGCCTGCAGTTTGTCATCGTTCGGTTTCAAAGTGCCATCATCAACCACAAATCCCAAGAGGTTCAATCTCTTTGATGCCAACTGCACTTTCTTTGGGTTGATCGTTATACCCGCACGTCTCTTTCTTTCAAGAACGGAATTCAGGTGAATGAGATGCTCTTCAAACGACTGTGAGAATATCACAACATCGTCGAGGTACGCCATCGCGTAGTTGAACCTTGCATCGCCCAGCACGATGTCCATCAATCGCATGAACGTGCTCGGTGCATTAGACAAACCAAACGGGAGTCGAGTAAATTCGAAGAGCCCGCAGTGACAGGTGAATGCGGTTTTCTGAATGTCACCTTCCGCCACCTCAATCTGCAGGTACCCTCTGCTTGCATCCAGGACTGTGAAGAACCTTGCGTTCCCTAACGCGTACATCACAGCATCGATCGACTGGAAAGGGTACGCAACCGTAGGCGTCAGTGAGTTGAGCTTGCGATAATCAACACACAGCCTGACCGAACCATCTTTCTTTGGCGCTAGAACCACTGGGGACGCCCAGGGACTTTGCGAGGGTCTCACCGCGCCAGTATCTATCATCTCGTCAAGGGCGCTGTCGAGAAGCTCTCTCTTATGCGCGCTTAACGGCCGCGGGTTACATCTGAAAGGGCGCGCATCACCCGTTTCGATCTCGTGCTGAAGCAAGTCGGTTCTGCCTGGTTTCTCTGTGAAGCAATCCGAAAACGGGAGTAAAGTTTCCACGAGCCTTCGGCGCTGACTACCGGTTCCTGAGAAGGACGCGATAATTGCTTCTAATGGGCTACCATTCAGTGTCGCGGGGGAGCTGTCTGCCATAAAAGCGTGGACGCTCGCTCGCTCAGCGACGCATTCCTGTTGGGGTGCGCTTACAAAGGGAATGAGGGGGGTGAAGGGGCTGTAGCGATAGCCGTTCTCCCCCATGTCAAGCACAATGCCTTCGCTCGAAAGAAAATCTCTTCCGAGAATAACTGGTATGGCTAAGCCAGGCAGATAGACGAAGCGATGCCTCCGCTTCCTGCCGTCAAAACGCAGGACCAGACGTACCGCTCCCGCCGCTTTTGTCTTCCCTGCTGCTAAGCTCAAAGGGGTTTCGGCTGGCCTGACACAGATGTTACATCTACGGCAGGCCTCGAAAACATCATCACCGACCAGTGACAGAGTTGAGCCCGTGTCAACGAGTGCCGAGTAGCTTTGACCAACTAACCGCACTAGCATAAAAGGGCTCGAGCGTGACAACATTCCTTGCGCTCTACAGGCGAGGGGGACAAAATCCTCTGCGCCCCCGGGGCAGTCGCCCGGTGACGCGGCGTGGGAGTAAATTTCCCATTTTCCGCCGTGGCTACCACGAAATTCTCCCGCTGACGGCGACAGGCTGGTGTTACCAATTATGGCCGCCGGCGGTCCGCGTTTCCCTGCATACGCCTTGCTTGACACTCTCGTGCCACGTGGCCCGGCTGGTTGCAATTCCAGCAAAGCCGATCGTTCACCTGCCGCGCGGTCGGGGGATGCCACGTTCCACGAAGCGGCTGGGGACGTCTTTCCCCTCTCTCCGCGCCTGTGCGGACGTCGCTGGCAAGCCCAGCTCGACGCCGCTGCTCGAACGCATACGGGTCAAGAGCGCGAGGAATCGCGGAGCCTTCCGCTGGCCTTTCCTGCCCTACCGTCATTACGTCTGCGCCTCTGGCGCGCGGCACGGAGTCTTGGCCTCCGGCCCAGGCGCATCGCAGCTCTAGCGATTCGGCTGGCCTGGGGGGTGGCTGGTAGCGCAATTCAGCGAGTAAATCCGCCTGTACTACCTTCGCTTCCTGTGCTAGGGCCTCGAGGTTTGCAAAACCACGTCCCCGCAAATACGGCTTGAAGCGTGGATGGCATTGCCTCATCACGAGCATGACCTGTTCTAGATCGGTTGCCGTGGGATCTGCCCTCTTGTAGAGCTCCTGCATTGCGCGTACATACTCGAGGAGGCTCTCCTCTGGGTGCTGTGTGCGCAACGCTAGCTCCTCAAGCATCCGGCGTTCGTAATCGGGCGGCAAGAACTCGGCGCGGAAGCAATCTGTGAAGTCTGCCATCGACTGGAAGGCCGGCTGGCAGCGTCTCCACCGCGCCGCGCTCTCAACAAGTGCCACGGGGATTACCTGCGCTAGCACCACGTCGTCTGGGGAACCCAGTGCCGTCTGATAATCCTCGAGTTCTTGCAAGAACTCGTGGACTGACTTCACGTCCGTGTAACCGGAAAAGGAGGGAACCTCTACATTTATCCGCGGACGCGAGACTGCCGCCGCAGCTGTGGCTTGGTTGGCGCTAGCCACCGAACCGAGCTGAAGGGTGAACACCGACAACACTTCGTTCATCTGCCTCATCAGGGCGGCCGCATCGGTAACCTGCGCAGACTCTACCGCGTCCTTTACCTCACTTCCGGACGCACTGGCGTCCGAAGCGGCCGCCCTATCTGGCACGTCTTTTCTAGGAGGCATTGCACTCAACAACTAAGGCCGGCCTGGAGCCTAAACGCGCACGGCTACCACCTAGCCCGCATCAAGAGGCTAGTCACAAAGGCTAAACACTTCATAAAACTAACATATGCACAAAAAAAATTAAAACACAAACCGCCTGACACTAACAGAGACACACATAACCCAAAACAAAATAAAACACTGTACAAACACTACTATACTACACTCCGTGTCATCTGCACACACGATAGCCCTAAACTCAAAATGGCGTCGCGCCTAACATACAAAGGACCGGCCCGTCGTGTTGCCGTGCGCTGCCACGTTGGCAGAAAAATCGTCCACATGGGTGCTAATTCGGCCCCACGTTGGGCGCCAGTTGTGGGCGATTCCTCTGCCCGAGGGATGCGTACGACAAACACACAGTGGGCCGTATAACAAACATCTTTTATCTCACGTAAGCGCGGGCGTCGTCGAGGCTGTCCGGGGTCGTCGTCCGGGTGGCGCGGGTCGTTTCCGTGGAGAGAGCCAGGAGCGAAGCCGGAACGAAGAGCCAGGGACCAAGAAGGGGGAGACGGCGGCGCATGCCTTCTTTTATAGCCCCCTCGCGCGGGACCGGTTATCCCCGAACGAGCGGGGAGAGGGAAACAGGCACCACGCAGGGAGCATTGGGATAGTGGCGCGGCCTTTGAATGCGCGGCACGCACGGGCATACGGATACGTGGTGCAGGGCCCCACACATTCAATTTATCGAGTGTCCTTAAAAGCTGCAGCATACCGTTTGCACTACAGTAATTTTGTCTAACACTTCGAATATGAATGTCTACACATTTGAGATGAAAATTAAGAAGCAACAACAGTATTTCACAATTTTGTCAAGTGCTTTGCTGTGCACACACTGAAAGTCATCCAGAATCGTCAGTTCCTCCGCGCCCTTTCCCGCAGTGCGACGCACTAGCAGTGGCACCTCTTTCAAATGACCCCATCACATTTTGAGGATGGCTTCACCGCACAGACTGTGCAGTAAGCCCGTGCATGAAGCACCTCAAAATGTGATGGGTCAGCGTACTTGAAGCACAGAGGAAGCACGTGGATGTGAGAGGGAAATATGTGTAAGTGGGCATAATTCCCTCCCAAAATAGAACTAAAAGGTCAATGACTCGCAAATCAGAGGCCAAAACGGCGCGACTGGCTGATTTGGCGGGATGGTGTGAAGAGAAACTATGCTGCAGCACTATATTTCGGTTATTGGGGATTCCAGACAGTCATCTCTCCTGCTACAGAGTGCAAGCCTCAGGCGCGCGGATACCACTGTTCTAAGCAATTCATGTTTGGGTAGGTCTATTTGGACGACTTTCGCGAGCCGCACCCCGACGTCCCCACTCCCCCTCCCGCCTGAATTAATGAGCATCTGACACCACAGACTCACGTGGACATCGAACGGTACTGCACTTGTTGTTCAAGTTATCCAAATTAACGGGGCTCAAATTAACAGAATTTTACTGTATCTCATCTTCCCCACACCTGCGCCGAGCCTGTCACCAAATGTATTGAATATTCGTACTTCCGAATACTAGGTATTCGATTCATATTCGGTTACTCGAGTATTCGCGCGTTTCTTACCATTAGCACTTGCATGAACAGCTAGTGTGTGTAATAACAAGTTTGTTATTCTTGTCATGACTTAATAGCTGCTATTTGTGTTAGCTGAGCTATTATACAGCCAGGCCAAGCTGGACAGATGGCTCCTGTTAATATATAAGCAACCTGAAACTTGCATTTTGGGGATTTGAGGGTTTATATGGCGTCATCATAGATGACGTTGATAGCATGTTGAGAGCACAAAAAATAGTGTCACAGACAGTACATGTTTGTGTGTGTGTGTGTGTGTGTGTGTGTGTGTGTGTGTGTGTGTGTGTGTGTGTGTGTGTGTGTGTGTGTGTGTGTGTGTGTGTGTGTGTGTGTGTGTGTGTGTGTGTGTGTGTGTGTGTGTGTGTGTCCGCATGCGTGCACGTGTGTGCGTGCGTGCATGCATCATTCATAGTTAGTTATATGTTGCAACTCTCTACTGTTTGGAGAGGTATGATGTTGTCTTTAGTTTAAGTGAGCTTTTCCAAAAGTTTAATTATCACCATGAAATGGGGGGGTTAGGAAGGAAAGATTGCTGCAGCTAACTGTGAAAGGATTCAGTTGATAGGAGCTTAATGATGTTTGCAGCTCACTTGTTGAAATCTTGCTGCTTTGAACTCGCACAGACGCTGCCGCCTCTCAGCCGTCCAACCAAACTCTGCGTGGTGCCTGGTGGGCTTGGCCAGTGCCTGCTCGTTTCGATTAGTTGATTTAGCTGTTTGTAGCAGTGTTCTACTTAGCGCTACCTGCACTTGGGTTGCTCATTTGCAGTGGTCACAGTTATTTCTTCTCCACATAGTTATAGTGTTCCAGAATTGGTCGTTTTAGCGATGACCACTCCGGGCAGCATGAGAGGGTGCTGCGTGTAAGAGGAGTGCAATGAGCGCTGAGCAGACAGCTGGGTGAACCGCCTTCGTCACCGCTAGTTCTTCGAACCCCGAAGGCGCACTACAAAAAATTGTCTTTCTTTAGCTCCCACATGCTTGAATAAATGTATTCAATATGATTCTGTGCATGAGTAAAGGAACTAGTTCCCTATAAAAGTGGCTGTCGTTGGGGAAAATATGTATTGAATAAATGTATTCAATATGATTCTGTGCATGAGTAAAGGAACTAGTTCCCTATAAAAGTGGCTGTCGTTGGGGAAAATATGTATAAGTGACAAGACACATGCAGCCAATGTAAGATACAGATTGCCGGTTAACTGACAAGCAACAGTGAGAAATTTCCTGAACGTGTTGGGTACTTTATTTCTCTAACGTTAACAGAGGTCCAGTGACGAATCCCTAACATATTTTTATGATCACAAATTGTTATTATCGGATGAGCCGGTTTATGCAGGCTAGACTGAAGTCCTCCATCGAAGCTCGCTCGCACTGAAAACGCAGTGGAAGTTGTTTTAGGATAGGCTAGCATACTTTGTTTGCCCCACATATAAATAGAGTATGCGAAGATTGCTTGGAGACAAATTTTATGCCAGGGGCTGTTGAATACTTTATTTGAATATGGGTGGATACATATGAACAGGAAGCTGTATACAGAACGAAATAGATAAGCGAGAGCTCATATAGGTGCGTGAAACATCACAGCGAACGTCAAAAACCAGCAGGATGAACAACTCGCGACTTAAGTGAATATAAATAAATATTTCCAGTATATGGTACCAAAAAAAAAAAAAAAAAGAACACTACGGAAATATATGAAAATGTCACTGAACTACAGCGAGAACATGATTTAAAGCCGCTAAATTTGAGAACACATAAGACACAGGCAGGTTCATACTGGTGAACAGGAATGAATGCATACCAACTCGCCCAAATCACAGCTTTACTAAACAGTCAGATTCATTAGATAGAGACCTCAAACACGATTATTTGCATCTCCTCAGCCTCAGGTGCTTTATCTGCTCTGCTTTAGAGCAGCGTCCAATGCGCTCCAGATTCTGAGAATATTGAACCAGGCGGGGGACAACACTGCTGTATATGGCAATGCAAGGGGCATTAAATGACAAGCACCTACCATTTTGGCGCCTGCGGGTGCAGAACTTTGAAGTTGGCTGACACACGGTGTGACTTCACATAAAAACGGATCGCATGAGGACACAGAACTTCACTATGCAACTCGTCATTTCTCTGTTATAGGTAGGACATTCAAGCTTGGAAGCCTCTGCACTTTGCAAAAACATCGCGAATTCACGCATACTATTTGCATTAATTTTTCCTTGAACTGAACAAAAATCCTGACTCTTCCAGCGTGTTTACGAGCTAAGCTCCGCAGACAGTAAAAGAATACCTCCGTGGTCGAAGTTTGAGATGAATTTATTTTCTTTGTTTTTTGCCGCGCACGATTTGCCCTAAATGAGCTGAACAAGTACTGATTTGTGATTGAACTCTTGAGCCACATACACTGCAATATAAACTATGAGACGGCTAGAACTGTGTCTAGTGACATTTATGATCATCTGAAGGAAGGGCATACAAAGTAGCTTCGACGTCCTCGAGCTTTTCCTCGTCAACCAAGCCGTCAAGCTCATCAACCACACTTAAAAGAAGAGGAGACTTGGTGGTTTCCTCGCTTGTAAGGCTAACGCGATACCCATTCCCCCACCGTGCAGAGATAATGCATCATCTCGAGAAAGGAAGGGCTCGAAAGGGGAAGAAAGCAGAAAGTGCACACAGTGCACACAGTGAGGAATAAAAAAAAAAAAAAGAAAAAAAAACAGAAGGCGTTCAGTTTGGAGGGTGTGTGGGGAGGTGAAAGCCTAACGAGACGGACTGGAACTGTGTTCACGCTTTCTGCAGACACGTTTTCCTGCTTGACCAATCAACAATAATGCACCATAGTACGAAAGAGAAGCCAGACGATGCAACAGAACCAACACAGGACATGAACCGCAGAAGCAGATGCGCCGAACCCTTCCTCTGTGGTGCACGCTCTTCTGATGCGCTTCTGCAACTGACAGCGCCACCCTACGCTTTTTATCGCCCCAGCGACTACCTCGCTTCCATTGCCGTGCGCTAAAGACTGCACACTTCTCAATTCTAGAACACTATAACATAGTCTACTTGCAGAGTAACGCATTTTTGCAGCGTTTCTTCACCTGTTTCAAGCCCTCCTTGTAGAAGTCCTCCGCTTTGCTCGAAAACCACTGTTCCACTTCGAAAATGACATCCTCTCTGTCATCAATTCTTTGACCAAGAAGTGGTTTCTTCATCTCGGGAAAAAGGAAGAAGTCACTTGGCGCAAAATTAGGAGAATAAGGTAGATGCTGCAAAGGCTCATAGCCTAACTGGCAGGTAGCAACAACAGGCGTCTCGGCCATATGGACGGGTGCATTGTCGGCCAGGAGACGCGACGCATTTATGATCATGCTACAACGTCCCCCCCCCCCCCCATGCAGCACACATTTTCTCCACAAGGTTGCAGTAGTGATCGCTGTTGAAAGTTTCTCCCTTCGAAAGGTAATCGGTTAAGATTACCTCGCGGCTATCCCAAAAAAGGACGGCATTACCTTGCCGGCAGGTTTCTGGACCTTCACTTTCTTGGGAGGAGGGGAAGATGGACGTCTGCACTCCTTGCTCATTTCTTTGGTCTCCAGATCGTAGAGGTATACCCATCGCTCGTCCAGAGTGACGAGACGAGCAAAAAAAAATGATCTTCGTTCCGCTCCAACAAAGTCAAAGTCGTGGCGAGTTTGCTTTTGAAGAGGTGTCAACAAGCGAGGTACCCAGCTTGCAGACACCTTATTCATGTGTAGTTCCTCATGGATAATCCTCAACGC
This sequence comes from Amblyomma maculatum, assembly GCF_055883805.1. Classification (NCBI taxonomy): domain Eukaryota; kingdom Metazoa; phylum Arthropoda; class Arachnida; order Ixodida; family Ixodidae; genus Amblyomma; species Amblyomma maculatum. Next base: position 21,992,574 of record NW_028146738.1, read on the forward strand.
AGTTCCATTACTTAGTCCAGTCTCCGCCATCACTCTTTCCAAGGTCGATCTTCTGTTGTCGAGGTTAATGGCCTCCACTTTCTCCAGCATGGCAAGATGATTGAGGGTCTACCTGCTCGTGGCTTTTCTATCAGGCACATATGACCACTTTGAAAGTTCCTCTTCTACCTTACAACTGTTCATATTATGGGCTTCCATCCCCATGAAGAAGAAAAACTGTTCTTTCTGCTTTTAACTCTTTTAAGTAAAGAAAGACCATTCTTCTGAAAACCACTTGCAAAACACCCTCTCTCCTAATTTGCATGTGATCGCCTGCTTTGTTGATCAGATGCTGATGACATCCTCATGCAAGAAAATCAACATATGAACAAGCAATCCTGCAAGCATAATTCTGAAATCTACAACAGCATTGTTATTGCTTAGTGCACCTATCAACACTTGTATGGATATCGTAGTCATTGCATTTCATAGTAAAATGAATATTTAAGTGGTATGGTTTGATAATTACTGTTTCATCTTTCTTGCATGTTCTGTAGCTTTCATCTTTTGCGCAGCTGAATGTGTACTAATATAATGACTGCTTAATCAAAATGGCTACTGGCATACTGCTATATCCCTAACTCTGCTTCCTCATGTAAGCACTGCTTTCTAGGTGTAACATGTGGCAACCACCCTCACTGTTTATTTTATAAAAAGGTTCACTCCATTCCAAATACTCCAGAGTTTGCCCTCTGCCTTCTTCAATCTCAAAACAATTTGTAGCTTTTTAGTGAACCATCAAGAGCTATGCCTTTTGTTATCCTGGCAAAAACAAAAAAAAAATGATGGCTTAGCTCTGCTATGCCTGGATATACGTAGCGAAAAGCAGTGATTACCTCGGAATCAGAAGTTAATTTCTTCAGTCTTTTGCGCCGTTCGCCAGCAGCTAAACTCTCCTTGGCTTCCATGTCGAGTGCGTCTAAGTTCACCGGCATTCTATAATTTGTTTACAGGAAAGGAAAGGCGCAGCATCTGTCACTCGTGGAAGACAAAAAGCGCCGCCCGGCAGCGTTAGAGCGCACTCGTTCCTGTTTGGTCCTCAAAGCTGACGGCAGATGGGTGACGTCACATCCTTGATGTCACCCTAATTGAGTGACTTAACTATTTTAGTCTTTGATACTTTCAAATTGCACGCCAATTGCAGTATCTGCAGAGTGCAGTGGTGGCGTAGCGGCAGAACATCCGCCTCGCATGCAAGAGGACCGGGGCTCAAATCCTAGTGCCGCACAATTCTCCACGGGAAAAAAGAAAATCCGCGTGTCGATGGAATTGCATAAACAGGTTTGAGGTGCAACCTGGTGCCGGTGAACACCTCCGGCAATGCACTCCCTCATCAGAACAGGAGTTGGCCTCCCTGGTGCAGTAATTGGCCGCAACCTCTCATGATTAGTTCCATAAAACCCTGGCCCTCAGTCACCATCGGTTGCGGAACAACTGACCACGGCGGCGGTCAGACCTGTGACGCAGCAGGAGGTGCTAAGAATTCCTGGCTCCGCTGGACAGGCCACCATTGGAAACTGACCCTGGCAACGTTTAACGCTAGAACCATAGCTAATGAAGCTAGCTTAGCAGTGCTGTTAGAGGAACTAGAGGGTATGAAATGGGATGTCATAGGGCTTAGTGAGGCTAGGAGGCCGAATGAGGCATATACTGTACTGAAGGATGGGCATGCACTGTGTTATCGAGGTTTACCGAAAAGGCGAGAACTAGGAGTAGGTTTCCTTGTCAACAAGTATATAGCGGGTAATATAGATGAATTCTATAGTATTGATACGTGGCAAGGTTTGTCCACGAACGTTAGTCCAAAATGACGTAGCACACAAAACACAGAAGCACGGTAGCGTCAACCTTCTTCTAGCATTAACCATTGCTACCACTTTATCTTTTTCTGTATCACTGTTACTGATCGTTGTCTTCTTCAACGTCCAGCGACGTGGGGCATATATGTCACATTACACCCCCACAAAAAGCACAGTCCCGGTGCACACTAGGACGAACTACTGTAGGGGTAGTACGGCTTCATTCGGGCGACATGAACAATCTCGGTGCGTGGCATAGAGGACTGTTGCGGCGGATATACAGGGGCGATCTCGTATGTCACAGGAGTGACTGGCCGTAAAACACGGTAGGGTCCTGCGTAGCATGGCAAAAGCCTCTCACACAGCACAACCTTACGAGCGGGAGTCTAGAGCAAGACGAGAGAGCCCGGAGAGTAGTGGACATCCCGGTGGCTAGAATCATCGCGCCGTTTTTGAGAATTTCGGGAGGAAGCCAGTCGGCAGCGAGCAATAACAAGGGCGGCGCCAGCTCGGGAGATGGCGTCACGAACGTAGGAACTGGCATTAGCAGTGGGAGGCAGTACGCTGTCAAACGGAAGGGGAGGGTTGTGGCTGTATAGAAGATAAAAGGGTGAGTAGCTCATTGTGTCGTGACGGGAGGAATTGTATGCGAACGTTACAAACGGCAAAGTAATATCCCAGTCGCGGTGATTATCCGAGACATACATTGACAGCATGTCTGTGAGCGTGCAGTTGAGGCGTTCGGTGAGGCCATTTGTTTGTGGATGGTAAGCGGTGGTAAACTAGTGCTTAATGGAGCAGTACTGAAGAATTTCGTCTGCTACTCCAGCAAGAAAGCAACGGTCACGGTCAGTGAGCAGCTGGCATGGAGCACCATGGAGCAGGATGACGTCGTGGAGAAGAAACGCAGCCACATCAGTTGCACAGCTGGTGGGTATCGCTCGGATGACAGTGTAGCGCGGAGTATAATCTGTTGCCACTGCAATCCATTTATTCCCCCGACGCAGAAAGTGGGAAAGGCCCGAGGAGATCAAGGCCAACTCAGGAAAACAGGTCTACTGGGATGTCGATCGGCTGCAGGGATTCAGCAGGCATAACCGAGGGCTTTTTCCGTCGCTGACATTGGTCACAAGAAGCCACGTAACGACGAACAGAGCGATAGAGGCCTGGCCAAAAGAAGCGGCGGCGGACGCTGTCATACGTACGAGATACGCCAAGATGGCCCGCTGTGGGCGCGTCGTGCAGCTGCCGAAGAACGGTGGTATGCAGGTGTTCGGGGACTACGAGCAGAAGCTCAGCGCCATCTGGTCGTTGTGGAGCACAAACAAAGCAAGGGTGGCATCAAGGTGATCAGTGTTGAGGTGATTGATAATGCTGCAAAGCTTGGGATCTAAGCGCTGCTCCTGGTGAATGTTGAAAGGTCAGAGATGGCCAACACGCATGTTTTATCGTCACACTCGCTCGCTGGTGATGGATCTACTGGGTTGCGGGACAGGCAGTCGGCGTCAGCGTGCAGCCGGTCAGCCTTGTGGATGACAGAAAAAGTGTATTCCTGAAGGCGGCGGGCCCAACACTCCAGGCAACCAGTAGGGTCCTTCAGCGTAGAAAGCCAGCATAAGGCATGGTGGTTGGTGATGACGGAGAATGGGCGGCCAAACAAGTAAGGGCGAAACTTTGTAATGGCCCACACGAGGGCTAAGCACTCACGTTCTGTGATCGAGTAATTTCGTTCAGCCACAGAAAGGAGGCGACTGGCATAAGCAATGACGCGAGTGCGACCCATCTACTGTTGGGCGAGCAGGCCACTAATACCATGACCACTGGCGTCAGTGCGTACCCTCGTTGGTGCCAATGGATTGAAGTGTGTCAGGACAGGCGGGTTGGTGAGGGCTGCAATGAGTGCAGAAAAGGCTTAGGATTGTTCTTTGCCCCAGCAAAATTCTTCAATAGAACGGTGAGTAGACGAGCTGTCTCCGCAAGGTTGGGTACAAGCCGCCGAAAATAGGAGCAAAGCCCAAGAAAACTACGCACGTCACTGGTACAATGAGGTGTGGGAAATGCACTTACAGCGCGTATTTTGTCTGGATCGGATTGAACTCCACAGGCGTTGACCACGTGACCGAGCACGTTGAGTTCACGTCGGCCGAAGCTACACTTCTTCGAGTTCAGCTGAAGGCCAGCTCTTCGGAAGACGCCAAGAATGGCATCAAGGCGATGGAGATGGCTCTCGAATGTAGAAGAAAATACAATGACGTCATCGAGATAGCACAAGCACGTCGTCCATTTCAAGCCACGCAGGAGAGAGTCCATTATGCTCTCGAATGTTGCGGGTGCATTACACAAGCCGAATGGCATCACCTTGAACTGATACAGGCCATCGGGAGTGACGAAGGCGATCTTCTCTCGGTCCCCATCATCGACTGCGATCTGCCAATAACCGGAACGAAGATCAATGGACGAGAAATAGCTGGCACCATGCAAGCAGTCCAGGGCATCATCTATCCTGGGGAGCAGGTAAACGTCCTTCTTTGTAATTTTATTGAGGTGTCGGTAATCAACGCAGAACCTCCAGGTATTGTCCTTCTTTTTAACAAGCATGACAGGCAGCGCCCAGGGACTGCTCGATAAGGTCTTCTGTGAATTGGGCTGGCGTCTCCGGTATCGTTGCGATGTGTAACGAGGGACATTTGTCCTAAGGGGCGGTCACCAGAATCTAAAATATCGCTGTACAAAGTCAGAAGGCTTGTGAGTGCTGTAGCACGGTCAGGGCGCAAGTTAGGTGCAACCATTCCCGACATGCGGGCCTCGGAGGTGGGGACGGTGCAGGTCGTGTCTACACTTTAGTAGTAGGGTCAGGTAAAAGAGCGGCCACCGTGACGTCAGACAGTGGGTTCAGTTCGGCGAGAGTAGCGCCTTCAGGAAGAATGTGCACAAAAAGGCCGAAGTTCAAGACTGGAATATAAACGTTGTTATTTTCTACATGCACGATGTTATGAGGGAGAGCAATTCTACGCTGCAGTGTCACGTCGGTTATGGGGCAAACAACGTAGTCGCCATCAGGAACAGAGGGGAAAGGCGACATGAGCACATATACTGCAACTTCTGGTGGCAGGCGAGTAAATGTAGAGGAGCGGAGACGGAGCGTTGAAGTATCAGAGGCCTGTTTGTCAGTACAGAGTGGCAGGTCTAGATGAAGCAGTCCAGAAGAACAGTCAATGAGCGCGGAATGTGCAGTTAAAAAATCGAGTCCTAATACAACGTCATGAGGGCAACTCGTGAGGACTGTAAATAGCACAAGGATGTGGCGGTCGGCAATGGTAATTCTCGCAGTACACATACCAATCACAGTAGCTGTGTTGCCATCAGCAACACGAACGGTAGATGAGGAAGCGAGTGTGAGGACTTTGTTGAGGCGTGTTGACAGAGCGAGGAACTGAGGACGGAAATGTGGGCGCCAGTGTCAATGAGGGCAGAAACTGAGACTCCGTCCTCAAGAATGTCAGTGAGGTTACGTCTGGGTGCGAGGGTCAGTTTCGAGTTGACAGTCCAGGTCGATAATGCAGCGTCACTCCCGGGCACTGCACTCGCTAGTTTCCCGAGTAGGTGCCGGCATATGATGGGGAGGGGCTGCGACGAGGCATCGGTGAACGGGATCGACGAGGCCGTGGAGTTGGAGATCGGCTGGAGTGACGTACACTTGGGACGGCTTCGATGTGAGGTTCAGCTGGGTGAGGAGGGAAGTGTCCAGGTCCATCATATGCGGGGCGGAGCTCTTCAGGTTGGGCAGGGAAGCGTCAAGGTCCGTAGTAGTACCGACGGTCAGCGTTGTAATAAGAACGAGGGGTGGGGAGGGTACGACTGCGGCAATAATGCAAGTGTGGCCGGCTAGACAGCAAATAAAACAGATTGGCCTGTCATCTGAGGTGCGCCACTCTGCAGGATTGCGACTAACATAGCGACGTGGGGAAGCTTGGCTATTGGTTGCTGCAGCCACTACAGGAACAGGATGCGATGGTGACGAGGGCGGTACGGGGTTGGAGGAAAGAACGACGTTAGCAAGTTCCTGGCGGACAACAGCCTGTATCATGGCCACGGTGTCGGGCAGTGGAGATGGGAGTGGTGCAGGAGCTAAAGCCTCGAGTTCTCACCTGACAATCCGAGTCATGGTTGTGGAATGAGAAGACTGTTGCAGAGGAGCCAGATCATCGCTGGATGATGTAGCAGCCGTGTTCTGAAGGCGCTCAAAGCGATGTACCAGGCGTCATTGTTTAGCCTGCTCGAATCTTCGGCAGACTTGAAGCACCGACTCGACGGTAGAGCAATCCATGCAGAAGAGGACGTTGAACGCGTCATCTGCGATGCCCTTGAGGATGTGCCCTACCTTTTCACTTTCCAGCATGGAGCTGTTCGCCTTGCGACACAACGCGACCATGTCTTGAATGTAGGCAAGGTAGGACTCCGTGGTGGATTGAGCGCGAGACGAAAGTTCGGTTTTGGCTGCAAGAGCCCGTCCGATGGGCTTCCCGAACAAGTCGTGAAGTTTTTGCTTGCAAATTTTCCAAGTCACCAGCTCATGCTCGTGATTTTGGAACCACGTGCGAGTGGTTCCCGCCAGATAGAAAATGAGATTCGCCAGCATAATGGTCGCGTCCCAGTGGTTGTTTCTGCTGCAGCGCTCGTATTCATCCAGCCAATCGTCAACATCTGTCGTCTTCGCCATTAAAGATGGGAGGGTGGCGGATTTTTGTGAGGACGAGTGGTTGTGCCGATGTTGCTGTGGTGGTAGGAACTGCCTCAAAGGTCATAGTGGCTGTTGTCCACATTGCGATCCCAGATAGGTGGCAGCCACTGCGCAAATCCAGCTTTTGGCTGCTTAAATGGATTTATCTGTGCACACAGGGATCTTTAGTCACCTCCACCGCTCCGCTGGACAGGCCGCCATTGGAAACTGACCCTGGCAACGTTTAACGCTAGAACCATAGCTAATGAAGCTAGCTTAGCAGTGCTGTTAGAGGAACTAGAGGGTATGAAATGGAATGTCATAGGGCTTAGTGAGGCTAGGAGACCGAATGAGGCATATACTGTACTGAAGGATGGGCATGCACTGTGTTATCGAGGTTTACCGGAGAGGCGAGAACTAAGAGTAGGTTTCCTTGTCAATAAGTATATAGCGGGCAATATAGATGAATTCTGTAGTATTGATACGTGGCAAGGTTAGTACATGAAGGTTAGTCCAAGATGACGTAGCGCACAAAATACAGAAGCACAGCAGCGTCAACCTTCTTCTATCATTAACCGTTCCTACCACTTTATCTTCTTCTGTATCACTGTTACTGATCGTTGTCTTCTGCAACGTCCAGCGACGCAGGGCATATATGTCACAGTAATAATGAGAGGGTGGCAGGCATCATAATTAGGCTTAATAAGTGGTATAAACTGAATGTTGTACAGGCCTATGCACCTATATGTAGTTATGATGACCAGGCAGTTGAAAGCTTCTACGAAGATGTAGAATCGGCAATGCAAAAAGTAAAGACGCAGTATACTGTACTAATGGGCGACTTCAATGCCAAGGTAGGGAAAAAGCAGGCAGGAGACCAGGCAGTAGGTGACAATGGCATTGGTTCTAGGAATAGCAGGGGGGAGTTACTAGTTGAGCTTGCAGAGCATAATAAGTTAAGAATCATGAATACCTTCTTCAGCAAACGGAAGAACCGGAAGTGGACATGGAAGTCGTAATGGGGAGACTAATACCGGTTTCCATTGGGCGAACAGGAGCAAGAGCAACAAGCAGCCAGAGCAGCGCACGAGAGCACTGGGGACGCGCGTGCTCATCTCCCCCAACGGAACATTCGCGCTGCTCAGAGAGCAGCATAGCGAGGGGGAGCACGTGACATCAGGCATCATGTGATCAAACTTTTACCGCGCTCGCGTTGCCCATATCCGCCGGCCAAACGCCAACCCCTGCTGTCTTCCGCCATTTTTCTCGACCGTCCTGCCCGGGCTCCGGGCGAATAATCAGAAGCGACGTCAAAAAGGTCATGTGACTTAATCCGTTCTCCCGGTACTCCGTCGCCAGTGCCGGAGTACCGGGGACTGCTCTCGGCTGCTCTCGGGACCACAAAAGCGAGCCTCCTCTGCCAATAGAACACAACGCTACTGCTCCTGTTCGACCACTGGTAGGCGCCAAAACTCACGAGAGCTCTTTTAGTGCAGCTAAAAGTGCTCCTGTTCGCCCAATGGAAACCGGTATAAAAATGAAATTGACTTCATACTGTGTTCAACCCCCTGCCATTATGCAAGATGTAGAGGTAATCAGGAAAGTGCAATGCAGTGACCACAGTATTGTGAGGTCCCGAATTAGCCTAAATCTGAAGAAGGGACGCAACAGATTAGTAAGAAAGAAATCCATCAACGAATTAGCGGTGAAGGGGTAGGGCAGAAGAGTTCAGAATCTCGCTACAGAATAGATATTCAGCTCTAATTGAGCATGGCGACATTACCCTAGAAGCAATGAGCAATAATTTCAGAGACATGATTACTGAGTCCGCTGTAGAAGTAGGCGGTAGGATAGTTAGAGAGGATACCGGTAAGCTGTCTAAGGAGACAAAAGATTTGATTAAGAAATGCCAGAGTATGAAAGCTTCCAATCCAATAGACCAGATAGAATTGGCCGAGATATCAAAGCTAATCAATAAGCGCAAGGTGGCCGATATAAGGAAGTATAACATAGAGAAAATTGAGCATGCTGTAAAGAATGGGGGAAGCCTTAAAGCGGTAAAGAAGGAGTTGGGCATAGGCAAAAACCAGATGTATGCTCTAAGGGACAAGGCGGACAACGTCATCACAAATATGGACAAGATAGTCAAAGTAGCCGAGAAGTTGTATACAGATCTCTATAGTAGCCAAAGTAGTCAGGATCGTAATGAGATTGGCGGTAGGGAAAAACAGTCAGACGTTCCACCAGTTACGAAGGTCGAGGTCAAGAAAGCATTAGAAACTATGAAAAGGGGGAAATCAGCTGGAGAGGATCAGATAACTACAGATTTGTTGAAGGATGGGGGGTATATCGTGCTAGAAGAACTTGCCACCCTGTATATGCAGTGCCTGGTGTCATCGACGGTACCGGAACCATGGAAGAATGCAAACGTTATCCTTATTCATAAGAAAGGAGACGCTAAGGACCTTAACAATTACAGACCAATCAGCTTACTGCCTGTTACGTATAAGGTACTTACTAAGGTAATCGCTAATAGAATCAGGACAACCTAAGACTGCAATCAAGAAAAGGATCAAGCAGGGTTTCGGAAACGGTACTCTACTAACGATCATATCCATACCATCAATCAGGTGATAGAAAAATGCTCCGAATATAACCAGCCCTTATACATAGCATTCATTGATTATGAAAAAGCATTTGACTCAGTAGAAACCTCGGCGGTGATGCAGGCATTGCGAAATCAGGAGGTAGACGAGCCGTACGTGAAAGTGCTGGAAGATATATATAGTGGCTGCACAGCAACCATAGTTCTGCATAAAGAAAGTAAAAATTTCCATAAAAAAAGGTGTTAGGCCAGGAGACACGATCTCCCCAGTACTATTCACAGCTTGCTTAGAGGAAGTATTCAGAGACTTGGAGCAGTTAGGGATAAGTGTAGATGGAGAATACCTCAGTAATCTGCGATTTGCTGATGACATTGCCTTGCTAAGCAACTCGGGGGATGAACTGCAAATAATGATTGATGACCTAGACAGAAAAAGTAGAAAGGTAGGCTTGAAAATCAATATGCAGAAGACTAAGGTAATGTTCAACAGCCTCGGGAAGGAACAGCAGTTTACATTAGGTAGCGAAATACTGGAAGTAGTAGGCGAATATGTCTACTTAGGACAGGTAGTAACCGCAGATCTGGACCATGAAAAGAAATTAACAAGAAGAATAAGATTGGGATGGAGTGCATTTGGCAAGCACTCACAGATTGTAACTAGCAGCTTACCGGTATCGCTCAAGAGGAAGGTATACAACAGTTGTATCTTGCCTGTACTCACCTATGGGGCTGAAACGTGGAGGCTAACCAAGAGAGTTCTACTCACGTTGAGGACAACCCAGAGGGCTATGGGACGAAAAATGGTAGGGGTAACATTAAAAGATAGGAAGCGTGCTGAGTGGGTCAGAGAAATAACTCAAGTTACTGACATTCTTGTGGAAGTCAAGAAGAAGAAATCGGCATGGGCAGGACATGTAGTGCGAAGAGAGGATAACCGATGATCGCGTAGGGTAACAAACTGGATTCCAAGGGAAGGAAAGCATAGCAGGAGGCGGCAGAGAGTTAGGTGGGCGGATGAGGTTAAGAAGTTCGCAGGGGTCAAGTGGATGTAGCTAAAACAGAACTGGGTTAATTAGAGAAATATGAGAGAAGCCTTCGCCCTGCAGTGGGTATACCGTTTTTTCTGATGTAAAGACGCGGTTTTTTTTACAAAATTTTCGGTAGCGAATCCTATACAATAGTGCATCTTATGTGCGTTTTTTTTTTCTTCGTTTTGTGCAATGTTTATAGTCTAACTTTATCGTGAAACGGTAACAGTAGTGGTGCCTGCGTTTACAATATTTACAGTCGTTATAGTGTCTAGAATTGTACAGTCGTCTCACTAGCAGAATGCCAAAAGGTGGCGACGTCCATGCTCCTCGCCCTTATCTCCTTGCTACCAAGGCAAGCTAGATAGAGCACGCTGTCTTTTCCAGTTACTCTACGATTTAGTGTTTTCTCCTTCCTGCTGCATGCAGCAGAGTGCCCGCTCGCAGCGAAGATTAGCGCCGTAATTATGAGCACAAAGAGGACGACTGAGTGCTGTCGCGGGAAATCGGCGATCGCATACCGAGATGAAGCCTTTCAAGGCTTTGAGTAATAATCAAGTGTTTCTGCTCTCACCGAGCGAGAGTTCTTTTGCACATAAGTGTCGTATGTTGTTGTTTTTTTTGCTATCATTCACACGTGCACATAACGAATTTTCTCTCAGGCACATAGAATGCGATGGTCGAGTACGCATGCATAGTCAAGTCTTATTGCCCTAACCTGAGTAAATTGAGGTGCGTCTTATAAATATGGAAAATATGGTAGTCAGGCTGATGATGATGATGAGACAGCTTTCAATTTATTGTGGATCTGGCGTGCACCTTCAAATGTGGGAACGTTAAAACACTTCGGAGTTCAGTTTTGTTGATCATGCAGGTTAATGTCATCTACTGCTTATGGAAAGAAACCTACTAAAGACAAAGATTTGATATTTGCTCAAGTATGCATGGGAATGACACTGATGATGTACAAAAAGTTTGATGTAAATACCTCCATGACTTCTTTATTCTTTATTATGACTTCGCCTGTCTTTGCTGGCACAATAAAGTCATTTTGCTTATTTAAAAAGGTGATGTTTGCTCCATTTCAGGCTGTAAGATAATCTGCATAAACTGATGCGTTTAATGCATCTGCAGCCTGCCATTACATAACACTAGTCTATGATGTCTTATGCCTAGGGGACTGCAGCTGGAAGACATCATAGGCCTCCTGGCTGTGTTGTGCTCCCTGTATGGAGAGAGAACACTTGGAAATGAGAGTGATAGAAGAACACTGAAGGTGAGCTATATGTACGATAGTATTGCAGGTTTTAGACAACGTGGACTTAGCTCATTGCTTCACGTAACTATTTCAGGCTGAAATTGTAGCAGCTATTTATCAAGCAGCAGGTGAAGGCAGCTTGCCTGCATGCTTGGAGCATTTTGGTAAGTACAGTGCTACTCATTGCTAAGTGCATAAAATTAATGTGCCTGGTCTGGTGCTATCTACTACCAGGTTCTTTCTAGTACTTTGTGCAGTTTTTTCATATAGTAGCATTGCCTGTGTTGCCTGCTATTTGTACACTGCAAGACATACAGTTTCTGGTAATGGCAAGGCATGAGCTGTATTGGCGTCTAGTTTCAGATGAGCTGGAGGCCCTGGATGAGAATGCTGTGATCCGAAAGGTTGATGGAATCTTCCATGCACTGCAATCTCTTGGAATGGCCAGAGCACAACTGCAAAAGTACAGGTAAAGAACTTAGCTGTGGTTTAGCTAGTGGTTAAACCTGGAGTTACGCGAGAGCAATCTGCATGGCTGCGCCTAGGTTCGGCTTGAAAGTAAAGGCATGGTTTTTGCATATAGTAGCTTACTCTATGGTTTCAGCTTTATTTATGCCATAAGGGAATCACTTCACGTATGAGCACCCCTTACCTCTCGTCATTGACCATTCTCATTCGGGTGTAGAAGACTTTTAATGGTATGACATTGTCTCTACGTCGAACTCCGGGGCACACCGCCGTCACGACGTTCAAACGAACCTTCTGTCCTAGCAACTTGCTGTTGTCATTCGCCTCTACCAGCTACCGAGTTATGTCTTCTTTTTTTTCCTTTTCTTCTTCTTCCTGCCTCGTGCCTATCCGCCGTGCGGACAGGCACTGTGAAATGGCGAGACTGTGGCCAATGTAGCTCTCGCTACAAAACAGTGCTTGAACTGTGGTAGCTCTCCACTTTACTTGATTGGCTTTTACAATCATAACTAATATACTGCCTCAGAGAGACAGCAGTTCTTTACAGCCTACTATGCATAGCTGTAACAAGTTCACTGATGTTCCTAAGACTTTTGAGTGTGTTAAAATATCAAAATATTTTCCTTTTGGTGGAAAGAACATTAAAAATAAATTAGTTTTACATGTTCTCTTCAGTAATGCTGCAAGGATAGTTTGTGTTTCTGAGTGAAATATCTTGTGCAGGAGCATTATTGAAGAGGGCAACATGGTGCAACCAGCAGTGTACAAGCCGCTGCTGAAGCAAGTGCTGCTAGATGTCTTTGATTCTAGTGCTTCTGCAGTGCCAGACATTGACTACCATTCCGGAGGACTAGGCGACATATTCAAAGCAGGATTTGGGTAATGCACTTCTCTCTGTGCTTGGAAAAAGTCTATTTATTTGGACTTCAGTAGAAGTAATGCAGCTAAGTTAATGCAGTTAAATGCCTAAGTAAGTTAAATGCCTCTCTGATAGAAAATGTGGTGCTTGGCTAGCCATAAGTCCACCTTCTTTACATGGTCACTCTGCGCATGCTCAATTCATGTTAGTGCACTGTGCACTTGCCACTGCGCAGGCACGGTTGGCACCCCATAGAACTGGGTTGTGGCTGCCTCCCCAACGTGCACTTGTTTTCAACCAGCAGCAGATATATTTTCACCACTCCCCAGAGGACATACATCTTGTGAAAAGGTGGATTATGAAAGGCATAACACAACCACTCTTTTGTGGAATTTTGCTATCTTCTGCAAGGCAAAAAGATTCTATTTGTTTCATTTTTCTTTTTCTTGTATTAATCCATTATTTTGTAGCCATTGAAATCTGTTTAGTAGCTCAAAAGTTTATTTCTTACTCTTCTCATTAACAATGCTTGCATATAAGTGACTGGAAAGGGACAAGCTTCCTACCTGTTCAAGGATAACCTTTACAGTCATAACCGATTCGTAATGGTGCATGTGCTGCACAAGTTGGGTGGAAACAGTGGTGCTTGTAACATATTAGTGGTAAAGGATGCAAGGTTATGCAAGAATGAATAGCACATAACCAGGAGTTTGTACTTCTCTCAATGCTATTGTTTGTGAAATTTCTGTGCAGGTTTGAGTTTCTTTAGTTCAAACCCTTATTTCCATTCTTGCATGTTCAGTCTTTTCAGGAGTGCAAGCAAGCCTATGCCGAAGGACAGTCCAGTAATTATTATTTTCATTGTTGGTGGCGTAACCGCTTCCGAAGTGAAGCTCGTCAATGACATCACTTCATCAAGAAAGCTCACACAGCAGGTATGCAGTGTAGTCCATGAAAAATAGTTAATCGCAGCCGCGCTTTTGAGCTGTCATCATTTGGCGGGTCCGCTTCAGCTGTTTTATCGAAGTTATCCACCCAACGCGAACAAGTCTTAATTAATGCTCTCTTTCGTTTCTGTAGGTCATAATTGGAAGCACGACTTTGGCAAAGCCGTCCCAACAACTGGGCCTCCTCTTTGGACACTGTGCGTGAAGATCATTTTTTCAGCACATTACATAAAATGGCAGAACGCAATAAATAACAAACTGTATACGACATTTTTGTATTCGTTAATGTTACAAACGGAAAAATAGACTTATGCTGGTACTACGACTACGACCACACAACATCGGTGTTCATTTCTGCGGCGTTCGTGCAATCTCTGCCGAGAATGACAAGTAGGGACGAAGTCAGATCAGTCCGTACTCCCCAATTTTTTTTTTTTTTCGCCGTAGTGCACGCAGCAGCAAAGGCACCGATGAGAGCAGGCATCAGCACTTGGTACTTCTTTACGTACCGCACTGCTGCTGCTGGCTTATGTGTACTACACAATACGATAACGAACCGGCTGCCAAAGTCTGTCGAGAATGACAAGCAGGGACGAAGTCAGAGCAGTCCGTACTCCCTGATTTTTTTCGCCGTAGTGTACGCAGCAGCAAAGGCACCGGTGAGAGCAGGCATCAGCACTTGGTACTTCCTTCCGTACCGCACACGTAGCAGCTGTTGGCTTATGTGTACGGCACAGTACGATAAGGAACCGGCTGCCAAAGTCGACAGTGTGGTCCTAGCTACAGCTTCCATACGAGAAACACTTTTCTTGCACTCCGCATTCTGGGACAAAGACTGCATGTTCGATAAAGTATGTAGTATGTCCAAGGTATGTCTATGTATGTGTAACTCTTGGCCTTGGTATGGCTTGGTATGACTGCCATACTTCTCAGCTTATGGCTTATTGCAATCGGGTTGCAGCATGGGTTGCAGTAACGTCGGCCATTAGCGCCCAAGCTGGGACCATCAGCGTTGTATTCATTTCATGAAGTCATACCAAATGATATTTAATTCTGAAAAATTATAAATATCACTTTCTTAAACAAGTGTGCTTGCGTACGCATCTGTTTCGCTCAACTTTTTCTTTACGGGTTGTTTGCACATGGTTTGCACGAAAATTCGAAAATCCAGTGGATTGGCCACAGCCATTTCTTGCCGATCTTTGTCATTTCGCGACTGCAGTAACACGTGCTTCCATAGGTCGCCGAGTGGTAATCGTCCTTTAGTTACGACCAGAAGAATATTCAGCGGCCAGCGCAGGCACACAAATATCCAAAAGAAACAATGGGTAACGTCTTTGCTTCAAGTCCGCTATCACCACCCCCGGTCTTGGCCCCGACACCGCCGTCTGTGCCAGAGCCGCCGGACCAGCGCGGATTGCCAGTTCAAGATGACGCCGAGACACAAAACCCCGGTACGCTAGAGGACCTCCATAAAAAGTGCAAAGACATATTCCCGGCCAACTTCGAGGGAGGCCGGCTGATGGTGAACAAGGGCCTGAGCAACCACTTCCAAATAAGCCATACCCTGAACATGAGCTCACTAACGCCTTCGGGATACCGATTTGGAGCGACGTACGTGGGCACGCAGCAGTTTGGCCCGGCCGAGTCGTACCCTGTTTTGCTCGGCGACATCGATCCTAGCGGCAACCTGAACGCCAACATTATTCATCAGTTTAATCCTCGCATTCGCACCAAGGTAGCAGCGCAAGTCCAGGACAACCGGTACGTCGCGACGCAACTGACGGCAGACTACAGAGGCCCCTCATACACCGCCTCGGCCACATTGGGCAATATTGATATCCTGAACAACTCCGGAGTCATCGTTGCGCACTACCTGCAAAACGTGGTTCCAAACGTAGCCCTTGGCGCGGAGTTGGCCTTCCAATATGGACCTCAAGTGCCAGGCGGCGAGATCGCCGTTCTGTCAATGGCAGGACGTTACACTGGTCCCAACTACGTAGTCAGCGGCACACTGGGCATGGCCGGAGCGCACTGCTGCTACTACCACCGCGGCAGCGAGACGACGCAAATCGGTGTCGAGGTGGAGACGAACTTCAGAGTGGGCGAAAGCGTCGCCTCCATCGGCTACCAAGTGGACTTGCCCAAGGCAAACCTTGTTTTTCGTGGCATGGTCGACAGTAACTGGACCGTCGGCGCCGTTCTCGAGAAAAAACTGCAGCCGTTGCCGTTCACCTTTGCCCTCAGCGGCATGCTTAATCACGCCAAGAACCAGAGTCGTTTTGGCTGTGGACTTATTATCGGTTAGCATGCTTTTGACTGCGGACGCTACGGGTGGTGCACTTGCAGTAAGCATCGAGGGCGTGAATTGACGCCCTGAGGATATGTTCATTTAGGATAGCCCCTTTTTCAGTTAGCAGTGGCCCGAGCACAGCTCCCAAGGTTTGCTTAATGTTGTAGTAGTAGTAATAGTTCTCACATTGTTCTCTTCATGCTGATGTGTACATAGGCACAAGCTTGTTTTGCATCTTTTGACATGCCGTTGTTTCTTCTAGATGAACTAATTGGTAGCCAGTTAATGTCATCTAAATTTCATTTAAGTGTTTTATTTTATTTGCACAGACTGAGCGCCTTATAGCAGTTTATTAAATTACTATTTTGCTGGAAAAAGAAACCACTGCTGGAGAATACTAGTTTTGTACATGGAAATTTTCTGTTTATTTGTAGCATAAATTTTCTTGAGGACCTCTTGTAGTTGTTACCATCTGAAAGCAAAATTCATGTGATCAGCGGTACAGAGGATTAATAACTAGTATTTACACTCAATATCAATACTAGCAAAAATAAAGGCATTAACTTGACAGACTTTGCAGTTTCCAGTTGGCTGTTTACTTGCATCAAGGTTAAAGAAATGCAGTTTGCTGCACATCTTAATAAACGAATGTCTGTTTAAACACTGAAGCTGCGTGCTCCATGCTGAGCATGAAATATTGATAATTAAGTCTAGTTCAAAGCAAGCTGCATGTGAGCAGTTCCACGTATCTATCAGTGTCTGCTCATGTGCAGTTTGTCACAAACCTGGTGTGCACTGCAGTGCATGCACTTTGGACGTTCCAGACAAGTGTTTTGCCTGGAGTGCGTAGATACTGTACTGAGGAAAAGAGTTGAGACGTAACACCGCTTTGATAATGCACTCCTGGTGCCACAACCAGCACCCTTGGCAGGCCTCGACACCAAGAGTGCATCATCGGGTGGCACTCCCATGAGGTGTGGCACATTTTGGAACATACAGGAAAGGGGGTATTGTTTTTTTTTGTTATCGGTATGTGCACCTTTTGGGCACAAATACGTCTTGCCATCACCATAACTGTGTAGTAACATTTTTTTTTTTAACGCATTGTTATGGATGAAGGAAGCATGAATGATTTCCTGCACATTTCATAGCAAGGGAATGCTATGGATGTGTCCAGTGGAAGTGGACACATCCAAAGTAGAAGTGGAGTAGAAAAGGAACAAGGAAAATCAAGTGTGGTGCTGATTCTCCCATTCCATAGTTTCTTGTGCCTTTGCTGTTTAATAAACTTCTCCTGGCATCTCGCATTAGCACACACACATAGTTGGCAACAAGTGTGGTGTGGCATATGTGGCACATGCGAGGTTGCTGGGGGTGCAAGGGGAAGTGACAGAGATGTAGACATGCAAGAGGCGAGGAGACCAAATGTGCATTTTTGCTTGCCAGGCCCCTTGAGGTCATATTTCCAGCAAGGAACAGATATGTTAGCAACGCTGTAGGTAAGCAAACTTTTGCAGCAATTTCATAAGCTCAGATAACATAACTCGGTTATGTATGGAAAGCCCAAAGTATCTTTTTGACTAAAGGTAACAAACAAGACTTAGTTTACTCAGCACATCTCTCAACCCTGGTGGCAAGCACTTTTAGGTAACAACTTTCACATATTAAGTGCCAAAAACAGTGGTACAAATAGGAAGTAAACTTGTATTGCCATTTATACTTAAATTTTCTTTTTTGGTCTCAAGCAGTCTGTAGTGCTTTTGACTCAATACTGTTTGTAAATTGACATGCTATTTGATGCAACATTCACATTTTTTAGAGCACCTGCAGCTCAAGGTAGTTTCCATTAAGTGTACAGCTAAATATAACAATGGCTATGCTACAGCAATGCGCAGCTGCCATTTAAGTGAGCTTGTGTGGTAGAATTTAATGATCTTGTACAATTCATTATTCTCTACAAGGTATCGTCTCATCAATTATCTAACTTACCAAAGTTATGCCATTGGCAGTGCACCCATTTCACACACTCCCATCTCTTCAAGCTCTTTGCTGAACTCCTCTATTACGAGACATAAAGCAGAAAAAAAAAAAAAAAAAAAAAAACAATATAACAAGTGTGTATACAATTAGCCTGCACATTGCAGCAAAGCTAGCTGTACACAGCATAATGTTTCAAGCATTTACTTTCTTGCTTCCCTTTATAACCCTGCTACAAAGTTGACTTGCTTAAAGAAAGCTAACAGATCAGATTAAAGTCAGTGCTTTCCTTGAAAATTTGTATATAGTCGTGGACAAAAGTTAGTGGGATGTGGATTCGGGGACAAATAATTATTTCTGCACTGCCTCACTCGGCAGTCTGCTGATATTTTTCATATGAATGGAGCATGCATGTCCTTTCGTGATTAAGTACCATTTATTCACCTGCTTTGCCCGACTACATAGAAATAAATTTTCCTCCACGAATCCATATCCTGCAATTTTTGTTCATGACGGTACATGACCAAGGTGTGCTCTTATATACATGCATTGCATCTTATGCAAGTTGGCCTCCTTTCTTCAAATAACTTCTTGGGCAAAAGGTATGGCTCAGGGCCAGTTACAAAAAATAGCACATACCACATATTGCAAGCAGAAGCAGGTACACTGATATCCTGTTCGTAAAGCTGCATAACTTTTTGAAGGCTGCAAAGGAAAGTTTCATTTTATCAAGCAAAGGTGGTTTAGTATTACATTGTATCAGTTGGGCAAAGGTGGTTTAGTATTACTATTATTATTATTTAGTATCAGTATTGTTAGCTGAGGAAGTAATCGAAACAAGGTAACCAGTAGTATTCATCTGCATTTGAAATAACCAGCGCGAAAAACATGGACATACAGAAAAGGACAACTAAGCATGGCTACTGTCTCAGAACTGAGATGCTTAATGCAGAAAAGTAGCATATAATCTCTAGACATGCGCATGCATGAAGTGAGGGAGCCCCCATAAAGAAAAAAATAAAATACATTAAGGAAGGGAAATCACTGGCACTGCACCATGTATCACCATTACTGGCAATTGCCCTTCCCACATGGAAATTCAGGGGCCAGTTGCAAGTGGGACCATTTGGAAAGTGGGAACACTTCCCAGATGAAAAAAACAGAACAGAATTCAGACAGAATTACACTATATGGAAGTCAAGAGTTGAGACGTAACAAATGAGTCCGACATTATAGTACCAATATGTATGCATCCACCGAGAACACTTTTGCTCTCATATATCCTCTTTGCAAGAACTCTCCTGCTGGCACCAGTGAAGCTCATCTATCGAGTAAAGTTATTTCATGCATTTTTTTCTGCACAGTGATATGTAGCAGGAATGTTGAATACAATTTAGTAGGTTAAACTGCCAACAGCTCTAACAATGTTCTGCCTTTTTGTCGAAAATGCAAATTTTATATCACAAATGCACCTTGGTGAGACCACATGCTTTCAAGTGGGGCCAGGACCACTTCAATTCTCACTTGCGTTCAAGTAGACTATTTCGATTCCCACTTCATATTTTCACCTGAGTTTCGTTTCTTGCTTGCTTGTTTAAAGGGCAGCTGAAGCAATTTTAGAATTAAACTAAATTAAAGGAGTGGATGATGATGATGATGAAATGCTTACACTGATGCAGAAAAATAAGGCCAATGAAAGTAAAGGCCGCGAGGCGTTGTTGAGCATAGTTGGATGACTCACAAAGGGAATTGGGCGAAAGCAGTTGAAATTTGAAACGTTAATGACGCCATCATCAAGTACATCTGAAGATCGTCGCAACTGTAATAGTTGATTACATATCTTTAAATGGCAGCGCAAAAAGCTTAATCTGCAAGCTTCATATTTTGAAGCGAAAATTAAAGCAAAGGTCGCCGTGCGTGGCACAGACCGCTATACTGCGCATGCACTATACCATGGCAACCAGCTGCGCAGTTCCGTTGCGCCACTGCGTTCGCTACAGAGAAGAGCAGAAGGGTGATAAATAATAATAATTGGTTCACAGGAAGGGAAAGGCGCAGTATCTGTCACACTTGCTATGTGGACACCTGAACCGCGCCGTAAGGGAAGGGATGAAGGTGGGAGTGAAAGTGGAAAGAGAGAAAGGGGAGCCGTAGTGGAAGGCTACGGAGTAATTTCGACCACCTGCATCGCACAGCACACGGACGCCACTTCGTTTCGCCTCCATCGAAACGCAGCCGCCGTGGTCGGGTTCGAACCCGGGAGCTCCGGACAGTGGTCGGGCGTCTTACCACTGCACCACCCCGGCGGGGCAGGAGGGTGGTCCCAGCTGATGTGCGCGCCGGTGCGGAGAGAAGGGTAGTTTCCGCACTACGCACGAGCTCACCGCTGCAGAGAGCTGACCGAGTGGAGCAGGGAAGCATCTGATATCGCATGAGCAGGACATATGAAATACGTGGATTCTGCCTGGACGCCTCTCCATTTGGCCTCCATCGAAACAACCTGCCGGCGGTCGGCTTCGCAGCCACTTTCGCTCCACATTCGCTTCAGCAGCGTTGAACCCCTCTAATTTTCTAATGCGTGCATCTCCTGAAATTCTTGAAAAAAAAAAAAAAAAAGTGTTTCAGCTCAGATCTCGAGATAATAAATGTTCTACTTTCGTATATGGAACATTTAAATTGCAAGACAGTGTCATGTTTGTCATTTCATTTTGTATTGGAGCGGAGCGTATAACGGTAGTAAACAGCGACCATGGTAGAAGAACAAATGGTAGCGTAACTCCCATAGAAGCCTGCGTGTCGACTCTGAGCGAGGCTTTAGTTTCCCAGCGCCCCCTGCGAACTGTGAGGCACAACAAACACGTGACGTTGCTTGTAACGTCACAGTGACGTACTTTTGGCGGGGAATTTGATTGTCTTTTTACTTATGAACGAAAACAAGGCCAACAACGACGGAGGCAGAACGATGCTCGGATAAGGCAGAAAAATGGACACCGTAACTGTTCAGCCAACTTTACTTGACATGGATTGCTACTGTCAAGTTTTACGTTAACTGAGATGTTACGGCATCTTTAACCACCTTATCATAGCATCGTTCTGCCTCCGTCGTCGTTAGCCTAGTCTTTCGTCGCGCGTCATGTAAACGCATTCTGGGGCTTATTTCTTCGGGCACGTTTGTGAACAAGGGCCTTCAAGTGAATTCGGCAAGCACATGGATAGAACCACATGGCTTGAGGCATTTCACTAAGGGCATAAATGAGTGAAGCTGCGCTGCACAGAAAGCCAGGCTTTATTAATTCACGATTACTTACATAGACGCTTCACGACAATGAAATCTAAGTGTAGGAGAGCGACCACCGCTCATTCGTCACGGTCTTCATAAACTCCTCGTGATAACAAAATGACCTGAGCGTAGGTCTCCAAACGAGACGCGGTGAGATTATAAAAGGGTAAAAGATCTTGCTAACAAACGAAGTATACATATCAGCGTCAAAGAACAACAAAAACAAACGAACGGAATAACTAACGCTAGCGCTAGAACTCCAACCTGTAAGAGCTTAGGTAAGCAATTCAAATTGGGATTGCTAGTATTTAGAAGTTAATGCGTCTGAGAAGTGAAAATATCTACGATATAGCTTCGCTCCAATAAATCTTACCCTGTTCATGATTCTCATATTTTACTCGCGCTTCATTTGCCACTGAAAGGAGTCAATGTGAGGTTACAAATTTACAACTTAAGCATTTAACATGTTCATGAGAAAGATCCCATTGACAATAGGAACATCACTGTAATAACAGCTAAAGCACGTTCAGCGAACGTTGGTGCGGTAATACGACGCAGTAAGCAAAACACGCAGCAAGGGGAGCGGAACGGAAGGCTTTGAGCAATGCGACACGCTTCTTGGGGGCAATAAAATCTCACCTTCACCGCTCAATTAAAACATGCAGCGATACGCCGCTCATGCAGACGTGTATCCGTAAAACAAGCCACCACTTTTGCGACGTGCCTGGGAGGCCGAGCCGAGCCGCCGAGCTGTGACGCAGCATTGTCCCATCGTCCGGAAATGCGCACATGCAGCGGCAATCAGTTTCTCATCGAGCAGACAGTCTTCGCCTTGCAGTAAAGCTCTACCAAAACCAGCAGAATGAAATACTGACTGTTTGTTACAGATAACCCACTCTGTACGCAGCACGCAACGATGAACGTTGAACCGGGGCCGACGACGCACCCATTCCGCGGATGAAAAAAGCTTTGGTCTGAACAGTCTGAACCATATCTGAGCTTTGGGTACTTTGGGCAACTACGCAGCAGATAATAAGTGGCCGAGAGAGGCCGTTAGAAACAAGTTAAAATATTATTAAAAACGTGACACGTTTTTTCTTACGCAAGAAACAAAAACGGCATTCATTCCTGAGCGCGAATATTATGTTTACTTTCTAGTTCTTTGGAGTTCTGGCAGATCTTATTTTCTGTGCGTTAGTAATTTGCCTCACAGTTCGCAGGAGCCCTCATCATCGAGTTGATGCCGCTGGCAGTAGGCAGCTGCACGCGTTTTCTTCCGAGTTGCGCGACCAGTTGTACATTGACCTTGCAGCGACCACGATCTTGTAATTTGTTTTTTTTTTTTTTTTTAACTTTGTAGTTTCGGTTTTCAAGTTTCTGAATGCAGTTTCAGACGTTGCAGGTAATTGAGATCACGTGGTGCATACAAAGCCAACATATTCACTGCTTTGTAGTTTTATTTTATATATAAACTCTTACGTTATGATGCTCCAGAAGCCAGAATGACAGCGGCTGGACAAAGAGCTATATTGCAGGTGGGTTTTGTGGTGTCGCACGTGATCCCATACTCGCTTGTGAAGTCGTAACCAGAGGGCAACCTGAAATCGAAACTGTGCAGAATAAATTCAGTTATAAATTATTGAATTTAGCAGAATTTCATGCGGTGATGCACGATCACTAAGTCTTAAGCATAATTCCAAAGCAGAAATATAGTTCTGAAAAAAAAAAAATGCCGCCTCTACCTAAAGTATATGAGCACCAACGTTAATGAGCACTGCATAAGTAACAAGATAGTCTGGACATTTGTCACACCTTGAAAAAAAAATAAAAAACAGCAGTTGCTAACTATGGGGCATGGAGGAAGGAAACAACTTCCTTCCTCCATGCTATGGGGAGTGGGTACCATGGTAGAAGAACAAATGGTAGCGTAACTCCCATAGAAGCCTGCGTGTCGACTCTGAGCGAGGCTTTAGTTTCCCAGCGCCGCCTGCAAACTGTGAGGCACAACAAACACGTGACGTTGCTTGTGACGTCACAGTGACGTACTTTTGGCGGGGAATTTGATTGTCTTTTTACTTATGAACGAAAAACAAGGCCAACAACGACGAAGACAGAACGATGCTAGGATAAGGCAGAAAAATGGACACCGTAACAGTTCAGTCAACTTTACTTGACATGGATTTCTACTGTCGTTTTACGTTAACTGAAATGTTACGGCATCTTTAACCACCTTATCATAGCATCGTTCTGCCTCCGTCGTCGTTAGCCTAGTCTTTCGTCGCGCGTCATGTAAACGCATTCTGGGGCTTATTTCTTCGAGCACGTTTGTGAACAAGGGCCTTCAAGTGAATTCGGCAAGCACATGGATAGAACCACATGGCTTGAGGCATTTCACTAAGGGCATAAATGAGTGAAGCTGTGCTGCATAGAAAGTCAGGCTTTATTAATTCACGATTGCTTACATAGACGCTTCACGACAATGAAAAATAAGTGTAGGAGAGCGACCACCGCTCATTCGTCACGATCTTCATGAAATCCTCGTGATAACAAAATGACCTGAGTGTAGGTCTTCGAACGAGACGCGGTGAGAATATAAAAGGGTAAAAGATCTTGCTAACGAAGTACATATCAGCGTCAAAGAACAACAAAAACAAACGAACGGAATAACTAACGCTAGCGCTAGAACGCCAACCTGTAAGAGCTTAGGTAAGCAATTCAAATTTGGATTGCTAGTATTTAGAAGTTATTGCGTCTGAGAAGTGAAAATATCTACGATATAGCTTCGCTCCAATAAATCTCACCCTGTTCATGATTCCCATATTTTACTCGCGCTTCATTTGCCACTGAAAGGAGTCAATGTGAGGTTACAAATTTGCAACTTAAGCGTTTAACATGTTCATGAGAAAGATCTCATTGACAATAGGAACATCACTGTAATAACAGCTAAAGCACGTTCAGCGAACGTTGCTGCGGTAATACGACGCAGTAAGCAAAACACGCAGCAAAGGGAGCGGAACGGAAGGCTTTGAGCAATGCGACACGCGTCTTGGGGGCAATAAAATCTCACCTTCACCGCTCAATTAAAACATGCAGCGATACGCCGCTCATGCAGACGTGTATCCGTAAAACAAGCCACCACTTTTGCGACGTGCCTGGGAGGCCGAACCGAGCCGCAGAGCTGTGACGCAGCATTGTCCCATCGTCCGGAAATGCGCACATGCAGCGGCAATCAGTTTCTCATCGAGCACACACAGTCTTCGCCTTGCAACTTTACCACAACCAGCAGAATGAAATACTGACTGTTTGGTACAGATAACCCACTCTGTACGCAGCACGCAACGATGAACGTTGAACCGGAACTGATGACGCACCCATCCGCGGGTGAAAAAAGCTTTGGTCTGAGCCATTTCTGAGCTTTGGGCAACTACGCAGCGGATAATAAGTGGCCGAGAGAGGCCGTTAGAAACAAGTTAAAATATTATTAAAAATGTGACACGTTTTTTCTTACGCAAGAAACAAAAACTGCATTCATTCCTGAACGCGAATATTATGTTTGCTTTCTAGTTCTTTGGAATTCTGGCAGATCTTATTTTCTGTGTGCTAGTAATTTGCCTCACAGTTCGCAGGAGCCCTCATCATCGAGTTGATGCCGCTGGCAGTAGGCAGCTGCACGCGTTTTCTTCCAAGTTGCGCGACCAGTTGTACTACATTGACCTTGTGGGTACAGTGTTCTAGAGGAGTGGGCAAGGGCATGTAGTGGGCGCGGCAAGTGTATTGCTACGCTAGAAGTAAATGAAACAAGCCTTTGAAATTTGACCACAGCCATACAAGCCAGCGGCATCAAATTTCTCGAGCGGACAATTTGGTATTATATGGTTAGCTTTTCAATTAGCAACCAGAAAAGCTTTTAACAGCGAGCTACTTTCTGTCACGGGGGAGAGATACTGGCCGAGACCGACTGTCATAGATTTAATACATAGTCTTTGTATTAACTATATGCCGACTGTGGGGTAGCTCACTTTAGTGGGGTCCTATGTATGGAATGGGACCGCGTGCGCCAACTTTCGTTACCTCTTTCGCCGTTGAGGGCGCTCAGTTAACCTGTTCGTCTGTCATTATCATCATCAAATCATAAATTAATTTAAACAAACTGTAATCAAATTTAAAAAAAAAAGATCTTTGTCCGAGTAATACTTCAAAAAATTTTCATTTTTGTAGTTTAGCGAATAGTGTTTATTTTTGTTTTTCTCTTGCCAGAAACAAACCATGGACAAACGACAAACCGCGATTCCGCTTTTGTGCGACGGCACTGCAGTTACCCGCCGCGCGTGCGCAGAACAGGCGAACAGGTGCTTGTGCATTACAGCGTGGACAGATAATTAAACTATAGCGTCGAAGAAAAATGACAGAACCAATAGATCTTTGAAATAATGAGTAGCGCCAGGCTGCCCGTAGCAATCTTTCCCTAGCGGCGAAGGCTATGAACTAGAAGGTGCGCGTTGGAGCAGTGGGTACATTCGATTTTTCAGTCCCGGGGCCCTAGAGACCGGCCGTGTCTCGACACCATGGAGGAAGGAAACAACTTAGGACAGGCCCTTGCCAATCCCAATGCATTGAAGAAAAAGTGGAGGAAGTGACGTCAAAATTTAGGGTTAGCCAAGTCGGGCCATTAGCAACGGCGACGTTGTTGCTACGAAAACGCGGGCCACTAGCAACAGCGTTGCTAAGGGCCCTAGGTACGTGAGTGTCGCGGAGAAAGGGTAAAGGAGGAGGAGAGACGTTGCAGCGTCCGGTCGCGGCGCGGTCGCGCCGGCTTCAAAAAAAGAAAATGACGTCAGGGCCACTACTAAGTTCTTTCCTTCCTCTATAGTGCCTAGAAGGTTTAAGAAAACCTTCTAGCACTATACTTCCTCCATGCTAAAGTGAGCTAGAATTCTAGCTCACTTTATCCATGCTCGACACACATGGCCGACGTTCGGCGCCGCGAATCAATCGCGGCTTTTCGCGAACGGTGCACGACGTGCCTAAATGCCTTCGCTGCACACGAAGTTCTTCCAAGGGCCTAGCTCACTGGGCTCGAAAGCAGACGAAATCGTTTGCAAAAGCGTTTACAACAAGCGTTAGCTACTCCAGCACATAGCGGTTCACTTTCGACGCTTTCAGAAACTGCTCTCTGAAAAGGTCGCAAAATAGGTCAGCAACTTCTGGCCAGCACGAACAAACAATATCCGTGCTCGAGGCTATGGACGCTTCCGTGTGTAGTGACATAGTAAAGGAGGCTATGGTAGTGAAATTCAAGGCAAAACAAAAAAAAAAAAAGAGAAAGAAAACGAAGAAGCAAGATTCAAACCTCTTACAGCTGCTTAGAGAGACTGTCGTTGCTTAGAGCGCGATATCATGCAGGAACACGAAAAGTACTCTGAATGCGCTCGGAGTCTAACTTAAAATGGCCGCCGGCCCAGGAGCTTTACTGGTGGGCGGGGCTTCTGGGCTGCCCGAGGAAAATCGAACGCCGGACAGCTGTCAGCAAGTAATCCCGGACAGTCCGGGACTGATAATCGAATGTACCCAGTTCTATCTGTGCAGGTCTATTTCAGTCGGTCTTGGTACTGGCCAAAGTTACTAGAACAAACTGTTTCATAGCTCCGCCCGCCCGGAGAGGTGTCCCCGGTGGCGTCGCATTAACTAACGGCGCTGCATTTGACTCTTGCTCCTTGCCGGGCGCGTCGTCTGCTACACGCGGCGCGGAAGCATGGAGCAGCCGGCATACACGTAGCTGTTACGTGCTGCCGTTGCACTCTGCACGGCTGCAGTGCAGTTATGACTACATTATGACAGTTTTGGCTTCGAAGGCATGCATTTCCTCAAAGAACGCGTTTGTGTGATGCGAAATTTAATGCCGTGAAAGAAGTGTGGCAGCGTTGTCGACTTGCTCGCCAGAACCAGCGTTCTACTACGTTGTCTGCTCTTCGGTTTCATTTTTTATTACGCGATATCGTGCCGCGCGTAGCCGTTCATTGCGCAGCGTTCAGCGTACTGTCATGCAATTCAATGCAATAGAAAGCTGCGCTAATAAGACACGGACGAAGGAAAGGCAGGACGCACACAAACGCAGACTGACAACTTTATTTCGTGAAGAAAACCAAGGCATATATACGCGATCTCCGCTACTATCTAATCACAAAAAACAGCAAGCGAAGAAGTGACGTGCACTAAATCAACACAAAATATCAAATTCTGCTGCAGAGATGATAAACTTAACTAGGGCCGGCCCACTAAGTAAACCAAAACCAAAAAATCTTCCAGTCTAACGGACTATCAGAACAACCATCAAATGGTAATGCACGAATACAACACAGTGATGCAAGACAAAACCCATAGTACATCAGACCACCATCTTCAGGCTGGACAACGAAACATATAAAAACCAGGGCCCGCTTGCACGAAACGATCTTGAGACTGTCTTAGCTAAGTCCAGGCTTAACTTAGTCTAAAGGATAGGCCGCTAGCATGGCCACTTAAGACTGATGTCGAGACTGGGCTTCAGTCCTGACTTGAATAAGTTGCTTGCACTATTACGACTCTAGTGCTTTCTTACTTAAGACACAAGGACGCCAGGTACCTAAGTAGAAAAATTAGGGAAATACAGGGATACGCTGGCCCTGTCCCCGCTGTAAGATGTAAACATTCCGTCAGTCTTGCGCTGTGTAAAAACCGTGTCGTTTTTTTGTGGCTTAAGATTGTGTCATGAGGTAAAATGACCAAAGTGGTTGCTGAGGGCGTTCAGTGAAGCCACTCTGGTGAACAGGAGCCGAAAATAAGCGTCCGGAACCCGAGCTATCTTAAAAGTCAGGTCTTACTAAAGACACCACATGAGTCTAGACTTAGCTCGGACTTTATCGTGCAAGCCGGCCCAGGTCACACAAGCAGCTTATACAAGCCTCGTCAGAAACAATAAATGCAGTGAAAAAAAGGCACCAAGTCAGGCTAAAACCAATTGTCTAACATTAATACCAACCACACACAAAAAAAAAAAAATCGCGAAGCTATGACATTTGACCAACACGCAACCCACAACGCAGACGCGTGAAAGAAGGCCAAAGCAGAGCCTATACATGACCTTCCAAAAACTGAAATTCTTTTTCCGACAACGAAATAGAGGGCTTGCTGACGCAAAAGCTTGTGGTGGCGATGTAGAAGGTTTCAATTACTAGGCGCTCCCATTTGTCTTTCGACCTGGCCAGAAACTTCGTCCTCTCAAAGTAAGGCACGCATTCCCGTTTGTTTTCTTTCTTGCAGTCAGCACAGTGTTCGGCCAAAAACCCTCTTTCATTTTTCTCCACATTCAACTTGTGCTCTCTTGCTCTTTCATTAAAGCATCTGCCGGTTTGGCCTATGTAAACGTTTCCACAACTTAGGGGAATGCGGTAAACTACTCCAGAAGCACATTCTGTGAATTTCCTTTGATGTTTTATAGTGCAGGGAGGCTTCCTATTCTCTTTCATCATCGCACACACCTTCGAGAGTTTGCAAGGTGCGGAGAAAACGATGTTGACGCCGCCTTTCTTCGCAATTCTCTTGACATTGTGCGAAAATTTATGAAAATACGGGATTACGTGGATCTCCACTGACTGCTCTTCTTCATTACTTTTGCTGCCAGACTTCATTTTCTGTAGCAATTTCTCGCACACGCTCGAAATGATATGCGGAGGATATCCAGCAGCTCGCAAACGCTGAAGCTGATGCTGAAAACTTTCTTCAGCCATATGGGCGCATGACTTTTCCAGGGCCGACGTGATGCACAACGAAATGATGCCTCTCTTGACCAGCTTTGAATGGCCACTGCTATATGGAAGCAGCGCTTTTTTCGACCTGGGTTTGAAGGACCAACATATACATTGCTCCCCTATGTGCAAAACTAAGTCCAGGAACTGAAGCTGTCCCTCTAAAGGAAACTCGCTGGTGAACCAGAGCCCGCCGGAAACACCCGAAAAAGTGGACAGGACCATCGCGGCCGTATCTTGGATGTTGCCGTTCGCAGGAGCACTCAGGAAAACCAGATAATCGTCAACATATCGGCACACACAAATCACATCCATATCATGCAACTTCCCTTGTAAACGCCTGTCAAAGGAAGCCAGAAATATATCGCTTATAGCGGAAGCTATGCTTGAACCTATGCAAACTCCAGCTTTTTGAATGTGGTACTGTCCGTTGTGGTGGACGGCTTTTTTTTTTTTTTTTGTGTGTGGTTGGTATTAATGTTAGACAATTGGTTTTAGCCTGACTTGGTGCCTTTTTTTCACTGCATTTATTGTTTCTGACGAGGCTTGTATAAGCTAATTGTGTGACCTGGTTTTTATACCATGTTTCGTTGTCCAGCCTGAAGATGGTGGTCTGATGTACTATGGGTTTTGTCTTGCATCACTGTGTTGTATTCGTGCATTACCATTTGATGGTTGTTCTCCACGCTGTCGCGTGGAGTTCCTTGGCGCGCGTTGGTTTTGGTTTACTTAGTGGGCCGGCCCTAGTTAAGTTTATCATCTCTGCAGCAGAATTTGATATTTCGTGTTGATTTAGTGCAAGTCACTTCTTCGCTTGCTGTTTTTTTTTTTTTTTTGTGATTAGATAGTAGCGGAGATCGCGTATATATGCCTTGGTTTTCTTCACGAAATAAAGTTGTCAGTCTGCGTTTGTGTGCGTCCTGCCTTTCTTTCGTCCGTGTCTTATTAGCGCAGCTTTCTATTGCATTGAACTATGAACCAACTAGCCCGACAAATTTTACTGTCATGCAATATTCGCCTCTTATTTAGCATCTACCTTCTTTCCCAGTTTCAGTCCAATTTGTGACAGGGATTCAAGCCGCCGACATGTTATGCCGTTCACTGTAAACGTAGGGTGTGCGCCGAGAAGATGCTGCGTCTTTACCCTAAAATCAAAAACAAATAGAGGTGAGGTATGCTTTGCCAACTAAGTGCCAGCCTCTAGATGCCTAACATTGGCGGAATGAATAGACGGGACGGGGCGTTAAAGGCGTTATCGCATCCTCTCTTAAAGGCCCACTGTCCACCCTCCGGTCGAAAATATTTTCTTCCCCGGTGACTGTGAGAATTCGCTCGCAGAACGCAAGGCCGCAAAATGTTTTTGAAAAGAGTAACTAATACCGCAGTTACAGCCACCGCAATCACCCGATTCTGTCGTGTTTCTCTCCTCCCGTTCCCTCGCAAAGGTTTTTCACTCTCCTGCCCTGTCGTCTAGCCTCCGCAAGACAAATTCCCCTTCCTCCTCCGCGTTTGGCGGGAGGTGGGGCGTGGCACTCCGCCTGCTGGAAAAAAAAAAAAAAGAAAGAAAAAAACGGGCGAGGGAGCACGCGCCGTTGGATTCAGTCCAGCTGTGGCGAGGGAAAAGCGCGCAGCGGTCGATAGACACCCATCCTTCACCCTCAGACAGCGAGACGGACCAATGGACGTCGTTCTCGACAAATACGTCATAGCTGCGGCTCTACGGGAAGGGGGAAGCTGGCTTCCCGAAAGAGAGCATGAGATCGCTTTGATTTTCGCTGCTTTGCGACACTCATGTCACTGTAGCATTTTGCACAGACTATCTCCGGTACCTGATCGAAACACTGGGCTCCTTTGCTTACAAGGTCCTCCCCTGGACAGTGGGCATTAAGCTTTGCTTTTTTTTTTTTTCTTTAACAATAGGCCTCTTCATGCTGGCCTGCATGCAAATTTGCACCGGGTGCAGCGCAGCCTATTGAAACGATTACTTTGAAGTACGCCATTTGTTCGTGTCACTGATAGACTTCCTCGAGATTAAAAGGTGGGCACAAGCTCTGCACATAAGAGATGTCTGTGAAGTGAACAATTTCTAATCTGCATTTAGAAAAGGAATTATATTCAAGTACTCTTGTGATAGTTCGTGTAGCAGTTGGCTCTTTATTTTCTTGCTGGCACATATTTCGATCGCAAAAGGCATTATATGCAGAATTTGAGAAAGCACCCTAATAATCGCGCTGCCCCGTGTGTTTCGACAGCAATTTCACTAGAGAACTTGGAAGATTCCAAGAGCCTATCAATGTACATAGCACAAATTGGCCCACCTGAGCTAGCTGCATAAACGGGTTTTGATTTGAATCATTTTGAGTTTGTCGCAGTACCAGCAATTCGAAGGAAATTTGAGTATTTTCGCGACGAGGAAATAGACGAGCCATGAGGGCGAGGAAATTTGCTTGTTGAGAAGACTTTTGTTATTGAGCGGTTAATTGTCACGGCAATGATATGTTGCGCATAAATTTTTCATATGTGAATTGAGCGTTGATTACAGCTCTTCTGAAGCGTGAAGCGAAATTGTGCACGGGGCTTCCAACTCAGAGCTAATGCAAAGGGAGGAGACGTCATAAAAACTGCTGACAAGAAAAACAGATAATGAAGGAATAAAAATTTGAGGGTAGCCTACCCTTCCTATCCTATAATTTGTCTCCCATCTTTAGCCTCTTGCTGGCATTCGTTGCAGTGCTACATATAATTATAATTGGTTTACAGGAAAGGAAAAGCGCAGTATTTATCAAACTTTCTCCGGCAAGTGTGAGTTTGGACGGTACACCATCGCTCCTGTCGCGTGGAGTTCCTTGGCGCGCGTTCAAGTGTGGCATTGCAGATGGCAGGGACGCCTTTGCCAATGAGAACACCGCGAAAGCGGGACACACTTTGTCCACCGCAGCACGAGCCATTAAAGGCTTCCGCCTTAAAAGCGACTCTTGGCCGCTGTTTGGGCTAGGGAGTTAGGAGGGATGGGAGTGTAGCTTATTGTTTCTTCACGGATCTTCAAGCTGTTTCTCATACTTAAAAGATAAGCGTCTCAAAAATCTCAGAAGAGGATCTAGATCGGCATCTACAAGCTGGCCTTCCAGACTTGCGATGGCTGGTACGTCAAGCTCCTACCTGGACTGAGATATGATATGTCGAACGGCTGCATTTTTGTGAGGCGGGCAAGCACAAAAGCTTATAAGCTTCTGAATGAGCTCAAGATATGCTACCAACCAAGCATACGAGCTCCTTAATGCATGCATTAAGTGAATTCGCTGCAAATGTGGTTTTTGCTATTGAAGCTAGCAATACAAAATCACATGCAAAAAAAAAAAATGGTCAGGGAAAGTTAGGAACGCTAACGCTTATTTCCACTAGCAGACACACAAAAAAAAGGATTATGCTGCCCACATAAACATTTCCCAAAAGAAGTATAATGCTCTCCTCTTAATTGCTTGTAACCTTGCAATGCTTGTCTATGTTGATGAAGTCAAGTTCTGGTTGTTTGCTGAATTTCATTAGCATTCGACATTAGCTTTGTTGACATATATTGAATTTTTGCTCATTTTCTTGTTGCGCTAATAAATAACTTATGTTGATGCAATTCACTTCTAACGCCCCTTCCGGCGCTGTAGATACCTTGAATATCACGTTTTAAAAATAGTCCAGTGGTAGTTTGAAATTGCATTAACTTCCCCTACAAGCAGTAAAATTATGTCGTTTTCTGTGTGTGTGTAAAGGGGAAGGGGAATCTCTAGAGGGCGCGACGCGATTACTTGCAGTACAAGTGTTTAGAATAGACTCATGCGCTTGTTCAGTCATTTCCTTTCGTAGTGAACACGTCCATTCTCACCGATTCCTCTTTTAGTAAACTCATTAAATAGTTCTCTTCACATCTGATGTTATTTTAGACGACAAAGGAATAATTTTGTTTTACATTGCTATATACGTTAGTGCGAGAGTGCCGATTCGGAGCTATGTTCCACGCTATACCTCGAAAGCAAGACATAATAAAAGCGCTTCTAATTAAGCGACGACAGAGGCAGTTTATTTGTAATCTGTTCCCTATATCGTTTGACACGAGTAGCCAGACTTCATGCACTGCATGAACAGGCTGCCAAGACTAGCAGATTTCTGCCTGTAATGGCGGCAATCTGCGCAGCGCAGCAATAAACGTTACATCCACTGTGTTACCTTCCAAGGATAGTGTGCTCCTATGCACTGAAAATTTGACTAATTTGTTTGCATGACAGGATCTATGCCCTGAAAGAACATACTACAAAACACAGGCCAGGGAGTAAAGCAAGAAACAGTGCTTGTGAGTAAGCCGACGGCGCTCACACTTGTTTCACAGCATTAACAAGTGAATTTCGAAACACAAACACGTTCTCCATGGTAATGCGTCGCTTCGAAGCCAAAGCTGTCGCAATGTAGTTATAATTATACTGCAGCCATGTACAGTGCAACGGCAGCACGCAAAAGCTACGTGTGTGCTGGCCGCTCCATGCTTTCGCGCCGCGTGTAGCAGACGACGCGCCCGGCAAGGAGCAAGAGTTGACTGCAGCGCCGCTAGTCCTCGCGACCGCCGCTTTTTTATGGCTTTTAGTACTTTTCGCTGCCCGTTTTACAAATCGAAGTTTCGAGTCAAGTGCAAAACTTACTATGGCGGCCGGCAATTCAGGGCTGTGAATACGAGCAGCACAACGGTCACTACAAGAAGCCACTTGAAGCATTTATCGATTATCTTGTCGTTGATGAACATTGCTGCTGCAGTAACTACAGCAGCTAATGGTTTGCAGTTGGGCTGGTCGGGGGTGCTACACTTGGTTTATCAGGATGGGCAGAGGTCATTCGGGGTACTACACACTGCAGAATGCTGAAGAATTAAAAAAAAAAAAAAAGTAAGAAACAATGTCTACGTGCAGTGAGTGAATTTTCCCGATAGAAAAAAATATCGTGAAAATGGTATCACCTCAGGGATGCAGTCTGCCTGGCTGTTATGAAATCTGAAATAGGATCAGACAATATCATTAGCCACAGAGCAGTGAAATTAAATGCCTGCTTCAGAAAATAACCGTGTATCAATGCTCACCCAGTAGGTACATCAATCCAAAAAACTCGCACAGCGTGCCAGCAAGCGTATGGAGACGGATATATCGCTTACGTGCTTCTTCATCTGCGGCAAATTATAAATATATTGTATGGTTTTTACAGTGTACATGTTCCAATTCCCCAATATGATTAATAGTAGAGGCTATACTTGCCACTAACCTAAATTGCCGTAAGTTAAGCAGATATTGGACTGTATCCTGAGCATGATAGCTGCAATTGCAAACACTCCTATTGTGCAGTCTTCTATGTACATCTTCTCAGCTGCAGTAGAAGTGCAATAAAACATTAACGCCTACTGCCACAAGGTCTAAGTGGCTATCAAACAGCAGATACATACAAAACCGGGCGAAGCGGGAGTCACTACCTTGGCAGTACCAGTATTCGCCCTGTGATGTGTCCTTCAGTCAGCAGCCTCAGATGGTTTACCAGGCCTGGTAATATTAAAACAGCCGGTACAGCCATTAGACGAAACTGGTTTTGCGATACTAACTGCACAGTCTGTGACAAAACGAAGAGCTGCTTACTGTAGAACATCAGCAGGATAAACGCTCGGATAAGGCCGCAGAGGATTTCTTCAGTCTCGGCAGCGGTATACGGCCTACCTGATGCCCAGCGCGGCGGGAGAACATAAAAACAGCGTTACGCGTCAGTCATGATCAGCTCTACAAGCTCTCACCTCGTTTTGCAAGGAACTGAAAGAGCAGCAAACCGACCTTCAGAATAAGCGTGAGCAGGGCCAACGTCGACACCACTTCCGCACTAAAAACCATATCTCGGAGCCCGACCAACGGCTCTCCGCGTAGCCGTGGCAGGCACGCAGACCGCGACACGCGCAGTTGCGCTCATGCAGCGAGCTCGCGGTTTGCGAACCAGCCTGCCCGCTGGGACCACAGTGTCTCGTGCGGTGGAAATACCGGGACAGAGGCGACGGCTTCCACTACGCAGACGCAAGAGCTCTCAAGCAAGGGCTCGCGCTTGCTGCAGTGCCTGCCTTCAGGATACCAATTAAGGTCGGCTGCCACGGTTCCCCCTCCACCCGTGGTTGTTTCTCGCTCGTCTTTACTAAAGCTTCTTGACATGCTTGAAATCAGAACAACATATATGGGGACAGATGAGGGGTCAATTTTATTTCCTTTATTACAATGCTTCATAATGTGCTCCTCAATTATTAAAAAAAAGAAAAAGCCCACCTCTAACAAGCACTTGTACAGCCAAAATATTTGGCCACTTTCACTTTCACAATTATGGCATGAGTCAGTGCAAAGGTTTTTTTTGTCACATGCTTTTAGCTTGGCTCTTCGATAATTTATCAAACACATGCATATTCAAATGTATATTTCTATTCCATACTAATCTGAACTTTTAGCCATATTCTGTGTGACAGGCAAATGTTCAGAGTCATCCAACAACAAAGAACACTCGGCCACTACAGTCCATTCAAACAACAAAGAAAACTCGGTTACTGCAGTCCATAGTAAACAGAATCATAGTGTAATGAATGTATGTGTGAACTGTTATAGCTAAACAGTTCTTTGCATTTATTGTCTATTGTTGTGCTTGTTCTCTGATGTAGCTCCCTGGTATAACTAGCGTTCTGTAAAATTCTGTTATGTTATGGAAGCAAGCGACTGCGTCAGGCAATCATGCCTTCTGTCACTGCCGCCCAGAAAAAGACGCAACTTCCTGCAAATAAAACTGGTAAATAAGTG
Source organism: Amblyomma maculatum (assembly GCF_055883805.1). Classification (NCBI taxonomy): domain Eukaryota; kingdom Metazoa; phylum Arthropoda; class Arachnida; order Ixodida; family Ixodidae; genus Amblyomma; species Amblyomma maculatum. The sequence continues at coordinate 22,028,476 of NW_028146738.1, forward strand.
TACCATCCATCCAAGTGTCAACACATACAAATCGGCTGTGGCATACTTTTTCTTACCATGTAACGTCGTGAGCAAAAGTGGAATGCAGTAATACGGAAAGTTGAGCTAGTTGGTACATGATTGCAAATTATGAGCGCTGCGACGGAGAACAACGAGAGAACAACAACGAGTCCTTGTCATTACTCTCTCATTGTTGTTCTCCGTCACAGCGCTCATAATTTGCAAAGTGGAATGCAACACGCAGCCACTGGCGGAGCCTAGCAAAACTGCATCGAAATGTTATCCAGTGACAGCGACATGGCTGTCAATAAAATGTCAAACTGTCTCGATCCCAAACAGCAGTTGCTAGATGGCATTGTAATGAATTTTCCCGAGCTCCACCACCAGTTACGTGTTGTAAACCAGTTTTGCTCATGACTGCACAAATGCGCACGAGAAATGAAACACCGGGGTTACACTTATTGCATTCTGTATCCTTCCAAGACTCTACGCAGACATGCAAAAGTATGCTCCTATTCATTATGCCAATGTGAACTTTTAGCCATAGTATGTGAGACAGGAGTGAATGTTCTGAGTGTGTCAAATAATAAAGAAAACTGCTGCTCCAGTCCATATTAAATAAAACCTGGTGTATAGAATGTGTGTGTGTACTGTTGTCATATATTCACTGTTCACACTTATTGATGTCACGTGTTGTAGTCGTTCTCTAGTATGTTACGACGGCAGAGGATGGCAGAGATGTAAGGCAATCATGCCTTTTGTCTCTGCCACCCTCAGAGAGATACATTTTCATGCAAATAAACCTAACTGACAAAATAAGTGCACCATTACATGCAACTGTCAACAATGTATACAAACCTGCTGTGTAATAACACAAGAAGCAGAAAACATTTAACAAATGCTATCTTCCTTTTTAAGCATGTACATGAAAAAAAAAAAAAAATCGAGGTTACACACTCACTACATGCAGAATTCAGCTCACACTCTTGCTGGCTTCTGAAGAGTGAACGAGAGGCCAAACTAATCAAAGGTGCAATACTAACACAGCCCTCATGCACAAAAATGAGACAATGTTTTGCAAATTGCTAGCCATATTTTCATGAGTTGCTTACAAACAAACTCAATAATTTATTTCTGGGTATTGATTTTAACACAAATATATCATCATAGCGCCAACTGAAATTATTGTGGGCTTCACCCACAAAAAAACGATTCATGTATAATGGCACCCATACAAAGCATATGACAACTGGCCATGCACCTGCTGTCATTTTGCCAGTTAAAGTGATTACGTCAATTCCATTAAAGACAAAAAATATGCAGTAACAAACCACTCCACGTCAAAGTCTCACAAAAGAAGTTAGCCTTCTCCGTTGAGCCCATCAAAGAATCTTTTGCACAATCATTAGCAATCAAGAAATGTGTTGAAAAAAAAAAAAAAAAAAGACATGCCTCACCCACTGTCCCTTTTACATGAATAGCAGTTCTTTGCCACAAGGCAAAAGAAAAAAATGATGAGGCAGGGTGGCGGTGGTGGTGTGGTGGAAAGATTCATGGGAAGCTACATGCTGGAGTTCCAGAAGTTCATTTTTGCACTGTACTAAGAAAACTATAAATGAACACTACAATAGGTAAAAATGCTGCCGAGTGTTATGTAAAAAAAAAAAAAGGAAATGTGAGAATTTAACAGAACATATGGATCAGGAAGAGGGATGAATGGAACTATTCCATCCCCCCACCCCTTTGCTTCAAGGGAGAAGCATAATTTGGTAGCTTGCTTCAGACCTCAAGTGACTACAAGAAACAGCAGCCACTAGGGAAGCAAGACAAGTTGGCTTGCTAGAGAACGGGCATATCTGCAGCAGGTAATAAGATCACCGATAGAAAGTGAAAGTTGCCTGACTAAAATCAAAAGGACAGTGCTTATGAAGGGAGGTAGCCATAGCAGAAGGGTGGGAGAAGCTGGCATACAAGCAAAACACTTGTTAAAGATCTAGAGGAGTAGCACAGGACTTAAAGGAAGTAGTCAGGTGTGCGGCGGGTCACATGTGGCTCTCCTCTTCTGGGTGCTGGGTCGAACTGGAGGCTGAAGGGGGGGAAAAAAAGAAAAGAGGGGGAACCGTTCAGACACAACAACAAATGGCCAAACAAAAAGCACTGAGCAGCAACTTGAGCGCCTTTTTTTAAAGCAAGTTTCCTGTAATAACAAAATTTGAACCCCACATAAAGCTTCATTCCAGTACTGAGCTAAGACAGGTCAGAAATGTTTGTATACCATGTGAAGAATCTTTCGCATGTCTTGGCTTCTGCGAGATGCATAAATTTTACATTTACAGCCTTATACAGGGTGTCCAAGCTAACTCTAGCGAAGTGTTAAAAAATAAAACATTTGAGTAGGCCAGAGAAACCACTTGTATAAAGGTGCCAGCCATCTGGCACACCACAGGCAATATTTTGTTTTGCAATTAATTAGTAATTAAGATAACTTTTATAAATGACTAAATATTGGCTTTAGCCAATACATGTGATAAACAAAGTTGGAGAGCACCTTCAAAAACCCCCATTCCATTTATTTTCGATAAAGAATGCCTCACGGGTATCTTTTTTTTTTTATTTCCAAACTTTAAAAAAAGCCCGCGAAATACAAAAAATATTACATGACTGGCGCATTCGCGCACCACGATTGTGGTGCTCTCATTCGTGGTGTCAGTGAACGAAATTAGCAGCAGCCGTGACTCAACACCCCAGTTCCAGCGGTAGGCTGATATATTGGCCACGTTGCAACAAGCGCGGTGAGCTCGCCGCAGCCAGCACAGTCATGCGCGCCGACTGCCTGAAGCAGACCAAGAAGCCATCGCGGACATATCGGCCTGCCACTGCAAGGGGGTTGGGGAGCCACGGCCATAGCTGGTTTTGTTCCCTGAAGCCCTGATTGAGAGCAGCACAATCGTGGCGAGCGAATGCGCCAGTCACGTAATATTTTTTGTATTTCGCGGGCTTTTTTTAAAGTTTGGAAATAAAAAAAAAGATACCCGTGAGGCATTCTTTATCGGAAATAAATGGAATGGGGATTTCTAATGGTGCTCTTTAACTTTGCATATCATATCACATGTATTGGCTAGACCCAATATTTTGTAATTTAGAAAAATTATCTTAAGTACTAATTAGTTAATAGCAAAGCAAAAAAATTGCCTGTGGTGTGCCAGATGGCTGGTACCTTTATACACGTGGTTTCTCTGGCCCATCTCATGTTTTATTCTTTAACCCTTGGCTAAAGTTAGCTTGGACATCCTGTATATTCAAGAGGCAATCTAAAAAACGTGCTTTCAGTAATTAGAGCTAGGAAAAAATCACTGCACTCAACAACATGGTGCCTGATTTGAAGGGAAACAAAAAGCATACAGTAAAACCTCGTTAATACATTTCTTAAAATAAAAGCGAACTGTCTGATTTTGAAAAAGTGAACTGTGGAATGAGGTACAAAGCCATTTAATATTGACTTTCACTGCACAAAAGTGTAGATTAGCATACAGACATCAAATATGAACAGCTCTGTTTTTAGCTCTAGCAGAATTCAGTTCATATTTGCGCTGTGCTAAGCGTGGGAGAGATTTAGTAACAAATCCGGCTCGTAGAAGCGAATGACGAGCTGATATCGCTTACTTGGTTGCTTCGCCTCTTTACACCACTGACATGAGGTGAAGCCACTGCAATGGCGTACAGTCACCGCGCTTTTTCTCATGCTGCATCACTCAGGCACCGCCCACTCGTATGCAAACCAATAGTTGTAGTTTTCAAGTGCTTCTCCCCCATGTCCCTAAGGCAATGCAAAGAAGCCACTTCGTTTCTCCTGCTGGTCATGTTTCGTCGGGATAGAGTGCCTCACATGCTGGTTCGTTGGCTTTCCTTGATGTTTTGCCTCTTTGCACCTCGACACTGCAGGAAAGCAACTGTGGCAAGTGCCACTGATCAGTTTTTCATTCTGCGAGCATTCATTAGCACATGTCCGGTTGATCGCAAAACATATTACACGACTACAATTTGCTTGGTTTGTGGGCTTTAACGTCCCAAAGCGATTCAGGCAATGAGAGACGCCGCAGCGGAAGGCTCCAAAAATTTCGATAACCTGGGTTTCTTTGACGCGCACTGACATCACACAACACACGGGCACCTAGCTTTTCACCTCCACCGAAAAGTGACCGCCGAGGTCAGCATTCGATTCCGCATCCTTGGGCACAGTAGTGGAGCGCCTTAACCACTGCGTTACCCAGGCGGGGGCTTTTCGAATATAGTAACCAGGAAACTGCATTATCTGGAAACATATCAACTGGGAGGAAAATAGTGCAACTCTATGGGAGATTTTTTTACTGCCTGCGATTTTGAGCGTATGAACCGGGAACATATCAACAAGGTTTTACTGTAGTAGTAAATCAGCCATGCTGCACTTTTCTGTGCACCAAGAATACATTAAATGTTACTTCAAAATTTCATGAATGAAGTACTTTGTGGAAAATTAGGAATGAAAAGTCTCAGTGTGCCAGTTTTGTTACTGTGTCTATGTAATCAAAGTTTATCTAAGGAATCAAATGCATACATCAGAAAAAAATAGACAGCAAAAAACTTTGCTCATAATGAGCATGAAGTGACTACATTAAAATGCCCTAACTCATAATACGGCAATGTTTCTGAGATGAAATTAGTTTTTTTTCTTACAACGAGTACTTGAGTTGGTCATCCAGCTCCATAATGGCTGCCTGGTTGCCGCAGCGGTAGCAGTAGTTTGGGGCACTGAAGATGGTCACAACATTTCGATCATGGCACCAGTTGTAACCCTGCACAAATATTCCACACAAGAAATAAATCACAGAAAGAAAGGCTACAGCTATTAACAAAGCCATACAATGCAGACTCCCAATCAATCTATCCAGCAAGTCCACGAGAGGGTGTACCTTTTCAAGTTGAGGTTATCAAGCTCAACCAATTAATTGTGGTCTCACAGTACTTTGGACTCGTGATTTTTTTTTTAACAGGCTTGATTATTCGAACTTTTTCGTGGAACCACGACATGCTCCATAGCACCAACATATATGAGCACCTGAAATTTCAGACGCATGACTGAGTGCTCTAAAACTTTATTCGCCCCGCAGCCTTCCGAGGATGCTCTGGAGCAGGGACTATGCGGTGAAGCATTCTCATTATGCAGCAGTGCAGCAAACCCGCAGTAGCAGGTTTGCTTTCACTTACATCGCAGCCTCGTGACGTGCTGACAGTAGTACAGCCAGTCACCTGTGTAAACATTAGACTGCGACAAAGTCAAGCATCAAAATGGGCACCTTTCATCTATCACAGCAACAAGCAGAAATTCTATAAAGTGATTTCTTCATAAAAAATTTAGTTTTTTTGGACAGCTCGATTTTCCCCCAGACTGCAAGGACCAGTTTTGCCTCATGACAAGTAAAGCAAGCAAGTTAACCATTCGTTTTTCCCCTATTTCAACAAACTCTTCGAAGTAAGTAATGCTTTGTGAATAGGGTGTCGGTAAACGAAAATGTTTGCAATTTCATGCATTTTTTTGTAAATTTTCACACAAACAGTTTGTCACAAATGCTAGGGCGACTATATTTCTTGTCTCTGCAATTTTTTTCCGGCATTTCCAAACCGATCTTAGTTGAAACTGAGAATGGGTTTGGGTTAAAATACTGTTATCATGCTTTATTCAAGTCAGCAGTTCTCAGCGATGGATATTTTAGGGTCCCTTGTGGACCAGGGGAAGTGGTGGGGGATCCCTTGATACGAGGAGGGGGGAATTATGTGCGGACTACTGCAGCTCTGGACGCAGGTCGCGGAATTAGGATTGAATCGAGGCGAAACTGGCCCCTAAAAAATGCACACTTGATAAACCAGTGCACAACGGCCTGCAGGTGATGCGGGGAAGATGTGAAGCGTCGGCGCTGGCATGCATGCCACTAGAAGGAATTCAACTTCTCCCAACAGTACGCCACTTGCTCGCTGGACACTCAGGATGCTTTGCATTGCACCTCAATCTAGCAGTGCAGCCACAGCTCAAGTTTCACTGATGTCGGCCGCAATGAACGTCAAAGACACTTTACCGCTCTCTCACATGCATTCTTTGTTTCCGCACTCCTCTCGTGTTTATTTCGCTTTCGAAAGTAAGGTAAACTTTGAACCTCCGTGCTTTTAACCCTGCAAAACTGCGCCCAGCCAGGCCAGAGTTATCACACGACCTTTCTTTTTCTTTTTTTTTGAGAGCGTGTGCTTCGCGGACCCATATTTTAGAAGCAATGACTTAAGTTAAAAAAAATTTGTGCTTTCAACCTTTTTTTTTTTTCTCTCGGAGAATTACATTTATATCAAATCAAGAGCTGAAACTGGCCATTTTCAGGTAGGACTAGGGAAAAATTTATACCTCAATATGCATATGAGTTTTAATTTTAAGATTTTGTTGGCAAGTTTTAAAAAAATTTAAAGATTTTGTATGTTCTAGAATTTCTTTTACTAATTTTTCTTCCAGGGCTATTTTCTTGTAAAATTTTTATTATTCTTTCCAACTCCAAGACAGACTAAACATGTAACTGGACTAATTAGGCACATGCATGGCAGCATGCAACCATACGTTGCCTGAACGCGGGACCCTCAATATGACCAATGACTTAATCATTAGCCGCATCACACACCACCTCCCATGTCACATATTCACTCGGTGCTAAACACAGCAGGAAGACATCCTAATATGCATCCTTCTACAACGGCTAGCAAGGAACATTGCTTAGCCAGTGGTACCCACCGCACCATGATCCTACTAATAAGTGGCTCAACGCACCAACCAATTAGTCAGCCAGAGTTGCATGGACACGGGACATTGTCTACTGCAACAGCTCCTTCTCAGTCCACTCATTCCCACAACTGATGCAGCTGAGAATTCTTATGTAGGATTTTTCATGAGTTTCAGCCCCACTGTCACTGGCTATCTGAACTAACTTGCCTGCAGAGGTGGAAGGAGCCGCCACTGCACTTGCGCTGGCCCACTCCACCATTGACAGACATAACTGAAACTAGCACCCATTATCATGCCGCATACTGCCACCAAGTAAAGGGCATGGTGTCACCGGCAAACCATTATATTCTTGCCACAGTCACCTCTCTCGGTTACTCTGGCATGGATCCCTGGGCACGGCTTGATCCTTGGTAATAAGCGCATTCATGACCTGGCCTAAGAGGTCTCCTTCCAGGCCCCAAGCCCCGCAGTAAGAGGTCATACCGGTACTTACTGCATACGTCAAGTCACCACATTCTACAAAAATGGCCACACGACGCTATCACCACCCTACAGTACCTTGTCACCCTTATCCAGCGCCATATGGCGACAATTACAGATGAGTTGCTTCATTTCATACTAATATCTCATGCTCTTACCCCAGTTTCCCCCTCACTGTAACCTCTATGATGTGCCCAAATCCACACTTTTCCACTACCTGTGGTAATGCCTTTCCCACAAGCAGTACACCCCGATCCCCCATTCCACACATTTCTCCTGGGAGGCTGCTTTGCCTCCCAAGCCGAAAGGCTCAAGCCTGTGGACTCCTGGACGAGACCACCGTGATAGATTTTTTAATTTTTTTTTTTCTTTGCATAGCAAAGCTGTTTCCATCCACCTGCCTGCCTCGTCACCCATGTTTCGCACGGCGCGTTGTTAGGAGGCAGCAACAGAAAAAAAAATTAATGGCTGAAACGCGTGCAATCGGCCCATGATTGCACAATCGCCTCACCATGCAGTGTGCCCCTGCCACCCCTGCTGCTGAACCGTGTGCACTGCACTCAGTCCATTGCCACAAAGCACAAAACAGTTCCGCTCGAGTCGTAAATCAGGATCTTTAGGTGGTGGACAGCAGGCACAGAAAAAGGACGTTGCTGCAGACTTTAGTGTTGCACCTAGCATTCTGCTGACAACATTGAACGCAAGACAGAAAATTGAAGACAGTCACTGCAATGGCGCCATGAAGAACAATCGAAAATGCATTAGGCCTTGTCACCAGATCAACTGGAGTTTCTTAACATTTATGTTTCAGGGCTTTGTCTGCTGAAAAAAGCTTCATTGTGGCGTTCGAAATGGCCGACCAAGAATATACCCATAAGCTGATTCCTGCAGATGTATTAGTGATGACAGTGAACTTTAAAATTTTAAAAGTGAGCTCTAAGCAGTGCAAAGGTTGCCAATATGGCCAGAAGTTGAGGGGCTACCTAAGGAAGGTGCCCGTGGCCTTATGTCAAGAAAGTGCTGTATTTTGTCGGTTTCATTCCTAATTTTGCCTTCTTAACCCGTTCGCTGTCACGAATGTACAGGTACGTTTTCGTGCTGGCCCCTCACAGTGTCACCGCTATCGTGCATTCAAAACTTCGAGCTCAGGCGCGAAGCTGGCGCACTTGGACAGGCTGCGCCATCTGTAATATCTTTCTAAAAGTTCGTATTTTCGCCCTGCGTTGTTGGTACGTATATACTGAAGAGTATGGAGCGACCGCGCCCACCCCCGCCACCTTCTTTGCTGGGGGGGGGAAGGCATGGTCGCTCCCCGCATGCTACTGCCATCTGCCGCAGGTTTGCAGGTTTTTATTTTTATTCTGTTGGCGTGTGTGCTAGAGCCGTCACGTTCGGGGCTGTGCGGTTGCCTCTCCAATAGGTCGACACATGACTCGACCACTGCTTTCGCTCACTCTTGCCACACCCTTGCTTGCGGCTAGCAACAGCAAAGGAGGTTGTTTTAGCCTCTTTCCACCTCCCTCTTTCATCTTGATTTTACAATGTGCCATTTCTCTCCGTTCTGCGGGCCACCGAAAGTGCGCCCTCCGTGCGCGCGATTACTTTCGAATGGCTGACCGCGTGGGACCTTCGACTGCGGACTAGAGCAATGGTTCTTTTCATTATAAATATGAGCCGAACTCGGAACCGGACTCTCAAGAAGTATTGAGCAGTTCTTCTTACATTACCCCCATTTATAATCAGGCTGATGATGATGGTGTTAATTAACAATATATTCAGATGACTATGTTATTTGTATAGCGATCATAGTCATAAGTATATCGCTATGCTTGTTCCCTGAAACCAAACCGACACTAGGGGTGTGCCACGGCCAGAAACACCCGACAGCAAAAGGGTTAAATAATGCTCAGTGCCGTCAAACAATTATTACATCATTTTCTTTTAGTAAATATCTTTGTGTACGGTGTCAGCATCCCTAACGCAAGAGAGCACAAAAAGACGACGGACAATGGGGAGAACACACATCTCTGAATTCATTGTGTTATTGTGCATGAAAAAAAAAAAAACTTGTGTCTGTTTTAGCGAATATAGAGTTTATAAAACCAGGGCATCTAGCAAACCCCTATATCCCCTATAGCAATATCCCCAACTTTTCCATGTTTTCCCTGATTATTTCAGTTCAAATTCCCTGACGAGTGAAGGGGCTCAAAAATGTATCTGCTGATAATGAGCATAGATGAAAACGAAAAGGCTGTCATTAGCTTTAATGGGCTTTAAGAATGTGTTTACTGAAAATTAAGAGCCCATTGATGCCAATCTCAGAGCACGCGAGCCGCCTACCCCAAAAACGGCAGAGCCAATACAATATCGCTACGCGCGTGCGCTTGGCAGCATTAGTGTTCTAGAGTACTGTAGCAGACAAGCTCGCTGATTGCTTTTGCGCTGGGCGCTGCCGGCGCGGTTATTCCTGCTTTGTGCAGTGTACTACTCTACCCACCTCACGTGCGTATTGGTTCTTCTATTGTGGCAGCTCAGCCATGCGCTGGTGTCAAAGTAATATATATCGCACCTCGCACTGTGGCGCGGCCGCCGTGGAGGCCGCGAGCTGGTGGGACAGCAAAAAAAACTGCCCGAACGACATCCTTGCTTTGCGTGAGCTAAAAATAAAAATGCACTGCAGAATATATTGTGCAATTTTCCATAACTAGAAGAAAGCTTTGGTGGTTTCCTTGACATTTCAATGATTTTTCTCGGTGCATAAAATTTCCCAGACAATTTCCGGCTTTCCCGGTTACTAGACACCCTGAAAACTGGGGTGCTGTTGCAGAGCTTTCCTGGATGATGACGGCGTTAAGTATAACGACGGATATGAACCAAGTTTGTGATGTATCAAGAGAAATAAATTCTAACCTAAAGTTTCTTCTGCGGTGTTCAAGTGTTTCAATTTTATTAATTTCCATTAAGGTGGTTGGGGAGTCGGTCCTTGCATACTTATTAAAGATAAACCTAACAGCTCTTCTCTGTATTCTTTTGAGATTTTTGATCTTAAATTTAGTGTATGGGTCCTACACTATACATGCATATTTGATTTTAGGTCTGATTAAGGAATAATGACAAAGTAGCTTAATGTTAGGAGGGGTATTTTTCAGTTTATGTGCCAGCACAGCTTGTGAAATGCAGAAGAACAAATATTGCCTATATGAGAGTTCTACGATAGACAACTAGTTATGGCTACTTCCAGGTATTTATAGTTAGGTACTTGTTGAAGGGGGTACGAGATTAATTGATATGGCAACTATTGTTTTTTCAGGTTATCGGCATGTACACAGTTTTGTCAGCATCAAGAACCATGCCCCTTCGGTCGCACCATTTCAAAACGTTGTTCAAAGCATTGTTCAGGTAATATTGATCATCCGTGTTATCAACTTCCCTGTATAAGACACAATCAATGGTGAACAAACAAATATGCACAGATGGGTTAACAACTTGAACAATATCATTTATATATAAAAGGAAAAGCAGAGCGCCCAATACACTTCCCTGGAGAACACCGGATGAAACTGAAAGAGAACCCAAATGTTGTCCGCCAACTTCAACAAATTGAGTTCGGTGATTTAATATGCAGTTATCTATGTTACTAAAATGTCAGGAATGCCAATTTCTTTAATATTTAGAATTAGTTTATCATGCAAAACTTTGTCGAACACAGCGCTAAAATCCAGGAATATTGCATAAATTTCACCTTCATTATTTATACAGGAAGCGAAAGAATTTATTACTGTAGTAAGTTGCATTACCGCTGGGAAGCCTTTTCTGAATCCATGTTGGAAGCTAGTTAGCATGTGAATTTTTGCTAAAATGTGTTTAGGCAATGTGCAGCCATGTGTTCTAATAGCTTACAGCACATTGACGTCAGTGATATCGAATGGTAGTTCTGTAACAAAAGACGCAAGGGAACAATACGGGCTGTCCTCCAAATATCAGGTATTTTGCATGTTAACACTGAAGCGCAAAAAATGATGACAAAAATTTAGCTAGAATTTCAGCTTAGCTGCGCAGAAATATGTTTGGAATGTTGTCAGGACCACATGACTTTTTGGTTTTGAGTTTCAGTAACATAGAGAAGACACTGGGATAAGAAATCAAATTCACTTCGAAGGGATAACATACTCTGCTGTTGGCGGCACATGTGCTCGGGGCAGAGAAAACACTTTGAAAATAAGTATTAAAGTGCTCGACAATGGCCTTTTTATCACGTACTGTAGTGTTCACAATATTTCTTTTTTACACTAATAAATTTTTTTTTTAAAGGAATAACAGCGCGGAGACGAAGGACAAGGAAGAAGACAACACCTGCGCGCTTTCTTGTCCTTCGTCTCCGCGCTGTTATTCCTTAAAAATATGTACCAACTAGCTCAACGTTCCGTGTTATTACACTAATAAAATTCCAAAACTTACTGGGCTCGCTTTTTTTATAAAGTTTCAAGTGATATGTTAAAAAAAAATTATCTTTCAAATCCCTTAATGCACGTGTTATATTGTCGAGCAAATCCTTCAGCACTTTAGGATTTGCCTGTTTCTTCTTGTACCGTTTAACCCTACACCTCATTTGTGCTATATGACGTGTCATCCATGGAGTTCCCTTTCTTTTTTGCACCTGCTTGGTACAAAAAATTCGATACAATGAAAGTAGATTTTTCTGAACTGTTTTCAGAGTGCACAGACATCAGTATAATCGAAGTCTATGAGACAGGTTTCCAGATGTTCAATGACAGATGCGTCATTAGCACGCGAATTATCTTTAAAGTACTGTGGCGATGTGTATCTCTTCTTTCTTTGTCGTACCAGAGAAAATGAAGCACTAACCAAGTAGTGGTCAGACAATCCTTGAATGTTCTACAGATATAGTAAAACTGGCAAGATCACGAGGAACAAACAACAAATCTAATGATGAATTAGTAGAATCGACTTTACAGGTTGGCTCCTGAACTATTTGCGTCACGTTGGGGAATTTCAAATAATGTGTTGGCCTGCTTGGCGCAAGCGCCGAAGCCCTCAATGAGTACTTAATCCACACCTGGCAAATTAAAATCAGCCATCAATAAAATCTGTTTTGGTACTGTGACACAGAACCAGGAGGCCTATCTATAAAGTGCATATAAAATAAAGTTTTGACCCCAAAAGGACAGTTTTACACAAAGGCTTTCAATATCACGTACATCACCTTGCAAAACAGCCTCAAATTGTTTCTTAACGAGGACTGCCACACCACCACCCCAGGATTTCCCGTCATTCCGAAATACAGTATAGCACGGAGGAAAAACATTCTTATCATTTACTTAACTGTGAAATCACGTCTCCATGATACTGCAACGTGCAGATCATGGTGTAACAGGGTTACCTCTAGCCTGTCTGTCTTTTAAGTAAACTATGCACATTAATGTTTACCACATGCAGCTCTTGCAAATCTCGTCATGCCTTGTGTCCTGCTGATTGATCTCTTATTCAAGGAAGGTAGCTTTGCCTGCTTACTTTGTGATTCATCCCAGATAAGCATACTTTAGTTTATCATGAATAATACCCCAGTCACACGGGCAAGTTCAGTGACACTTTCACGAGGTGCACCTGCTCGCTGCAACACGGCAAAGCAGCCCTATGTGGAAATTAATTTGTTTTCAAGAATATACCTTAAAATTCAATTTTATTGCAAGCACAATCACCCCTAATATTCAGTTTATTTGTGCATCTGAGTACATGATTTTGACTAAAAAACCATCGCGATTTCGTATGAGCATGTTAGCTTGACTGCGCTTTTCACTACTAACGAGCATGGTTACTGTTGTTTGAATGCAAAACCGACCTTGTTCATGCTATATATTTACGCTGCTAACCGCAGTCATCGCGAACCTAGCTTTGAGACTTTGGTTTGCATCGTAACCCAGAAAATAAATGCCAGTAGCGCCTACGTATGGGGCAGGGCCACCGATGTTCAAGCGTGAAAAGTGCACGAGCTGTCCGATTTTGAGCAGCGGGCATTTTTTACACGAAATCATGTTCGATGGCGTTTCTATGCAGCGGCGCAGCACCCACGTACGGCAACATCGTCACGTCTTCACAGCGTTTGCTTAGCATTTTGTCGCACACAACGTCAAAAAATGTCCAATCCCTGCCGCATCACGAAAGTAGGTGAGAAGTTTGCAGCATTCACAGCACCGGATGCTACTAGCTTTCTGCTGCAGTGCCGCCCGTGACCGGCAGAGCGTGAGGTGCAAATAGCACTCGGCCGTGCATTCCCAAGAAGGATTCATTTTTGACATTGCTTTACTCCAGGGCTTATTACTGATGAGAAAAATAAATTCTTGCACACTTTTTTGGCGCTGGATGCGTCGTAAAGGTGCTGGTTTCGCACTGGGAGCTTGCGGGAAGAAAAGTAGTGCTGCCTCCGCCAGCTGCTTGAGCGAAATGCTGCCGTATCAGGTGACCACCTACTAGAGACTGAGTTACAAATAACTCCAATTTCATTGATGCCACTTGAGATCCCGCATACCACCGAAGTGCAGCAGCAGACGAACGTCTTCGCTTTAGCGCAAGCACTAAGAGCGAGGGTAGCTATTAAAGTGCACGCATTGTTTTTAGTTGGTGACAGCTAAATCTCATGCCTATTAAAAGAAATGCTCATGAAATTACGATAAAAATTTTAAAACATTGTAATTCTCAAAAAATATATAAATAATATGTGGATGCCCTGTTGCAGTGGTGGAACTGGTAACTGGCTTCTTGTAACAGCTTTTGTAGCGGAAGAAATCGCAGTTTGTAGCAGAAATTTGTAGCAGGGAAAATGGCATTTTGTAGCAAATATTTGAGCTTTTGTAGCAGAAATAAAAGTAACGTTTTGTAGCAAACTTTCAAATCTCGAGGCTTGTTTTATTTCTGGAAGCCACTTGCTCAGATGTTTATAATGACCACAGCGATGCAAAAACAAGCTTCAAGCTCAAATGCAGTCTAAAGTGTTCTTTCCTTAAAAAGCCCCAAATTAAGCAAACAGGAGGTTTTGCTAAAACCAAACCTGTTTTTATTCAGAAGGAAGGCATAACGAGATATGCAACTACACTTTAAACACTATCAGGAAAGAAGGTAGCTAGCTGTTTTAATATAAAAACTCCCTGTAGAAATTCAGAACTGTAACTTCTTAAAACTGCAACTTTAAGGAACTACAGTCGAACCCGGTTATATCGAACCCGGATATATCTAACTCACGGAATATCCCCTTGAAAATCCCATGTAAAAGTATAGGAAAGGCGCGTCATATATCGAACTCAATTTCACCGGTCGTTCGATATATCGAACTCCGCACCACATACTGAAAAGTGTGCCTTCCCCAAAGACGATCGCATCACCTTTGCCGTTTGCCGCGTGACGTTTTCAAGCCACGCGCGGAAGGAATGAGGGGACAGTTCGGCGATGGCTGGTCTGGGCAGCGCCGCACCCATTCCTCAAAGGCGCACGCATCTGCAATTACTGTTTCTCGTGCGCCAACACATGACGTTTGCAAGCCATGTGCGTGGGTGTGCCCATTCTTTTGCTGAGCTCTCTCCTTCAGCACGCGCTACGCATGTGCCAAGCCAGCTCAGTCCGTTTTCAGACAGACGTCGGACACTTTCTCCAGCGCATGTTGCGAACCCTCCGCGCGCGGCGGCGCGCCGGCTGACGTGACTATGGCGCCTGCGGATGTTAAGAAGCGGCAGCTCTTTGTTGTTGTTTTTTTTTGCAAGTCATCCTTTCCTATCGTTGTGCTGTACGCGCGGTGCAGCGTAAGATATGGCGGCTGCGGACGTTAAGAAGCGGCAGTTTTTTCTTTCCCCTTGCATGTATGAATCAATGAAAGCACGCGGTCAGCTGCAGTGATCATGACGCCCGCCCCAAGCGCGGCGTGATAAATCGAACCAGGCTTGTGCAATCAAGCCATCACGGGCACTCTGCCAAGTTCTCTTCCCGCTACCGCAGGAGCTATCAAAAGATAAACGCGCCCTGACGTTATCGCTGCGCAGCATCTTGGCACGCTGCCAATGAGCTGTGGATGAGACAGAAACGGAGTGACGCGCGCTATTGACATGCAAGCGAAAATGCTCGCGATTTCTGCCGCGGCAACACAGAAATCTTGTTTGAGCTGCCGCGGTGGCTCGAGTGGCGAGAGGGACGCAGTTCCAACAAGTTTGAAAATTTTCCTCTGCCGCTCGTCGCTTGCATGTGAGCGAGCTGGCCTTAACGCATTTTTAAAAAATATTCTCGGGAGCAAAAGTGGAGGGTGGGTTCATTATGAGAGTGGGTTGATTACGCGACAAATATGGTATCGTTTTTTTTGCATCGTAAGTGCCGTCACAAGCAGATTTCTGCATATCGAACTATTTCGCGATCCCCTTAGAGTTCGATATATCCGGGTTCGACTGTGTTCTCTTTCCTTGATGACTCCAGCTTGGACAGTGCCGCTGCTAGCCTATCCAGTCTATTCTTCAGAAGGGCTTGTCCACTCTCAACGTCTGCAAAAGTTTTAGACTTGAGAAACGCAGCTCAGCATTGGTGATCATATTCCTGGCCAGCCTGATCTCTTCCTGTACCTTTTCCTGATTCTGGCCTCTTTTCTGGGTGTCCTTGTCCTGAACAACAGGATAACGTCGAGGCACCTTTTTCCTTCAAAACTCGTGCTGATTGGAGGGAAAGGGGAAGAATGTTTTCGCAGGTCCTGGGTGGAGGTTTTTTTCCCTCGAGAGGCGCGCGCTGCTGGCGCTGCTCAGTTAAAAGGCGTGATGCACTGGGATGTAGAGCGAGTGCTGATTCCGCGCGTTCGCAATTTTTTACATTCATTCTTTTTCTTCCGGTGGTTTGGCGGGGCTTGTAATCAAAGTGCCACAGGGACTCTGAGTCGTTAGTCTGCTTCTTCGCAGCGCACAGCAGAGATTGTGCGTATGCTTTCCTCGTAATGAAAACGTCCAAGGGTACTTACTGACCGACTGACACGTCGCGAGATGCTCGCGGCTTATAGGGCGCTCAGAATCATCCCGGACAGCATCGAGACGCTCCGATGGCCGCAAGGCAGTGCGCGCACCCGTGACAGGGCAATGGTGAGCCTCTGTGCGTTCATCGAGCGAGCGGGCTTGAAGCCTCGCTTGCTCTTCGCCAGGTAGTGCGTGCGTGACCAGAACGCTCCATATGTGCTAAATTGGACGTATGCTGCCGGGCACCACACCCCGGCAGCTGGTGCATTGTGTCGCGCGCGCGGTCTGTCTGCGACAGGACGCTACATGCGCGCGACTATGTATATACATCAATGGTATTATATATATATATATATGTATATATTTTGTAAACAATTGCAGTGGCCGTTCACGCTCAGGCATTTGTGGACAGTGCTCGGACACTTGCGCGCGAGCGA
The DNA here is from genome assembly GCF_055883805.1 of Amblyomma maculatum. Taxonomy (NCBI): domain Eukaryota; kingdom Metazoa; phylum Arthropoda; class Arachnida; order Ixodida; family Ixodidae; genus Amblyomma; species Amblyomma maculatum. The sequence continues at coordinate 22,045,182 of NW_028146738.1, forward strand.
TGAGAACTCGTTGACCGTCTGTACTTTGTAAATAATGTACAAAGCTCCCCCTGTCCTTTCTTCCCATCGCTCCCCTCTCTACTTCCCCTCGCTATCCTCTCCCTATCCCCTTTTCCTTCCCGCCGGCCGCAGCTCAAGCGCTTCAGTTTTTTAGATAGCAGTTGCCGCGGCCGGCAATACTCTTTTCCTTCTTTTTGATTATTTAAAAAAAAAATAAATCAACCACTACCACCACCCACTTACTGACTGCATGCGGGGCTGCAAATATACTGAGTACCTGCTCATGAGTTATTTGCACACGCGCACGCCCACACCCATGCAGTTTTCTAGCAGCGGAAAAGAAATAACTGTAAAAACTGAGATAATCATCTAAAGGGCGCGTAAACGTTGACATTTGGAATTAAGCTGTGAAATTCTACAAATTGTTCCACATAAGGGGTTGAACTTAAGGTACAAAAGCGGCCAACAGAGTCAAGTATGCGTGCAGAGGAGCAGTCAAATTCTTAGCACTCCCTCCGCTGCTACTCAGGCCATTGCAGCCCATACCTCACTGGTACAGAAAAAAAAAGAAAAAGAAAGAAAGAAAAAAAAAGGAAGTAAGCATGCATACTACTCCAGCTGTGCTTTGCTGAGGACAGCCCCAAACGGTCACTCGTTAAAAACTGCGCCATTTGCACTGGCCAGCCTGCTCGCGCGCGCACGCATGCACGCACACACACACACACACAAATTGAGCACCCAGGGCAGCTTGAAGCCGCCACGTGTTTGAACGTGCTTCGACCCTTCGACGGCCAGCCTGCCAGCCCCTCCTTTCACACTTCCTGCGCACTGGACTTGAGAGATATCTTGCAGCCCACTCTCACTCCCCGTCAGTAGATTTAAAAAACGGCATGAAATGCAGAAGTGACGTAGAAAAACGCTAATTTTGTGTCATGTGATTGTATGCCCAGGACCAGCAAAAATATTCTTCCACCTTGCACAGTGTTGCCAGCAGATGTCAGTTTGGGTTTCGCGACAGCAAGGTTTCACTCAGCAGAGTTATTCAGCGACTTTTGGCGCAGGCGTGGCGTAGAAGTAGCAAAAAATTGATTTTGTAGCAGCATGTAGCAGGATTTCTGACTTGGCGCAGTTTGGCGCAGCAGTTCCACCGCCTGCTGTTGAGGCTACATACTCGCCTGCCCGAAAAAGTGTAATGAGTTTGCCAAACTGACTTAGCGCCGAGTGCGTTCAGCAGAGAGTCATTAAAGTTCGTGTGACATTACGCGAATGACATTAAAGGAGAGTATCACTTGTTGAATGTGACACTAAACTATCTCATCTGACAGGGGTATAAGACTGCCCCCCCCCCCTTTTATCCCTTTCTTTTTTTTACGCTTTCCCAAAGCAATTTGCGTTTCTTCAGTCTATTGTGAACAATCATTCTGAATGGATATGCCTGACTTTTTTAGCTTGGTAACATTTTCCATTAGTTTTTTTTTTGCTATAAAGTTCTGTAAATAGAAAATAACAGGCCGTTCGTTCTTATGCCTCAGCCTATAAATGCGCCCTACAGATCGGCAGCTCCCCCCCCACTTCAAGCTTATCCTCAAAAACTGATTGTGTTATCTTTCAGCGTACTTCTGTTTCGGCGGGTTCCTCAGTAATGTTGTGAACGGTAAGGTTAGACCGTCTGCTTCGATCTTAGAGATCGGTCAGTATTTTGGCTTGAAAACTCATATTTGCTATTGATGTAGTGTGTTTGGTTTGGTTAGCAGGGATTAATGTACCAAAGCAACTCAGGCTATGAGAGACGTCACAGTGGAGGACTCCGCGAATTTCGATCACCTGGGGTTCTTTAACGTGCACTGACATCGCACGTTGAATCCCAGGTCGACCCCAGGTGGTTGAAACGTAGTGTGTATTTCCTGGGGCGGCGTGAGAGGGGTTGCTGTTTAATTCAGCTTTTGTTCCATTTGTTTAATCAGACTTTGCAAATCGGCGACCATGTTTACTGTCTTAACTAACTCTGCTTTCATTTTCCTGACTTCGGCTTGAAGATCTAGATACCTGGATTTGTTCAGGAACTTCCGAGTTGGGCCAGGATTCGTTTCAATATTGCCGCAAAGCAGCAACTTGCAAGCAATACAAGATTCATATGCCAAGGAGAGACAATGATGGGTGCACAGCAGGGCCACGATACCTCGATTGTCACTACGAATGGTACTCCAATCTGTACAACATAGAACAATGTCCGTTAGTGACATGATAGATCTGGATCAGCCGTGCCCACTGAACTCCTGCGTCGCTTCTTTTAAAGCCACAGGCTCCGACAATGTCACCGTGCAGTGGTCGAATGCCGCTGCTGGAAGAACAGTGTCATCAAACAACGACACCAAGTCTGATGCGTTGATGTGCAGTTGACTTCTTTCGCAGAAGTAGACGTGATCATGCCACACATGTCCAGTTCGTAATGTGGTGGTGGATTTAGGCCATCCATATGGTCATCATCATAAGCAGTACAAGGAAGGGTGAGGGAAGAGAGGTCAGTCAGCAGCCGCCGAAGCATTTTCGGCGTCGTGGATTAGTTGCTTTTGTGTAGTCTGAAGTCGTGCGAGGCCTTTCGTCAGTAAGTCTCACTTTGGAGTGTGTCATCACCACGTGCTCTTTGCTGCTGCAATGGAGACTCCTGCAAAACGGAGAGTACAGCTAGGCAAAAGACCTGGCCCCGAAAGTGCAAATATTGAAGGAACTGAAGGACAATGTTTCATGCCATGATACGATGGAAAAATTTGATGTGAAAAGAACGTTAGCCATGTATGCGAAAAATGGAAACAGCATCACACCATTATAGAGGTGTTCAATGGTGAAATGGGCAGCGTCAAAAGAGAACGACTGTGGACAGTGGCCCACCTGGAACTCGCGGAAGCCATACTGCAATGGATCGCAAATGCACGTGAGGACTATCTCCCTGTGAGTGAGCCACTTATTTGTGCCCAAGCAGAAAGGTTCGCCATGAAAATAAACACTAAACAGTTCAGAGCATCCGAAAGGTGGCCTGCTCGTTTTCGGAACAGTCAAAATCTGCCTTTTAAGGGGGGAGGAAGGGATCAGAACTAACTTTTTTCTCAATTTCGTCAGTCGTTTGATATATCGAACTCCGCACCATGCACTGGAAGGTGCGCCTTCACCAAAGATGATCGGATCACCCTCGGCCGTTTGCCGTGGCCTTTCCCCAAAGGCTCGCGCATTTTGTGAGGATTGTTTGCCACGCGGCATCACTCAAGACGCCACAGAGCCGACGCAGCTAATCCTTGGTGTTCGGGAGAGAGAAAAATGCCTGCCAACAAGCGCTCTTTGAAAACAATGTTTGCAGCGCTCAATCATAATTTCTCGCTTTCGGAAGCACCGATAAAAAACACGTTTTCAGCCAGCCTCTGTCTTGCCAGGGAACCAAAAAAAGCAAAAATAAGAAACCCCACTGGCAAACAGCGCCAGCTTTGCGCAAGTCTGCAAGCGCCCGTTCCCTCTCCTCCTCATTCTCCTTCGCGTGCATGCACGAGCGGGCTGTGCAGACTCCACAGACAGCCTGCTGCATGGCCGCGACTGCGCGTAGGTTTTGTAGGTCCTCTCCACTCCGCCAGAAGCCGAGCACTCTATAAAGCGAAGCGCAAGGGTGCGCCCATTCTTCTGCTGGCAGGCGAGGCCCCCGCCCGTCTTTGTTCGCAGCAGCACTACGCATGCGCCAAGTAAGCTCGGCCATGGCGACAGAATGTCTGACTCTTTCTCCAGTGTGTGTTGTGAACCCTCTGCGCACGGCAGCTGACTGACATGCGATGCGTGTCTCGCGTTGTGCTGAACGTGTGTAAGTTATGGCGGCTGCAGACGTTAAGACAGATTTTTTTTTTTTTGCAAGTATCTTGGTGCACTATTAATAAATGAGCTGTGGATGCGACGGCTGAAACGAGGGGACGCGCCACCGTTTGTTTCACATGCAAGCGAAAATGCAATTTCTGCTGCAGCAATGCAAAAACCAGTCTTAAGCTGTCGCAGCGGCTCGAGCGACACAGTTCCAACAAGATCGAAATTTTTCACTCCGTCGTTGCCGCTCGTCGCAGATAGTTCACTCAATCGCTTGCATGTGAACTGACGCTTTCTCGGGGGCAAAAGTGGAGGGTGGGTTCATTATGAGAGTGGGTTGATTACGCAACAAATATGGTATTACAGTCGAACCCGGTTATATCGAACCCGGATATATCAAATTTTGGTTATATCGAACTCACGGAATATCCCCTTGAAAATCCCATGTAAAAGTATAGGAAAGCCGCGTCATATATCGAACTTAATTTCACCGGTCAATCGATATATCGAACTCCGCTACATGCACTGGAAAGTGTGCCTTCCCCAAAGACTATCACATCACCCTTGGCCGTTTGCCGCGTGACGTTTTCAAGTCACGTGCGGAAGGAATGAGAGGAGTCAGTTCTGGACAGCGCCGCACCCATTCCCCAAAGGCGCGCGCATCTGCAGTTATCGTTTCCCGCGGGCCAACACATGACATTTGCAAGCCATGTGCGTGGGTGTGCCCATTCTCCATTCTCTTGCCGAGCTATCTCTCTCCTTCAGCAAGCGCTATGAATGCGCCAAGCCAGCTCAGCCCGTTTTCAGACGTCGGACGCTTTCTCCAGCGTGTGTTGCGAACCCTCTGCGCGTGGCGGCTGACGTGGCTATGGTATGGCGCCTGCGGACGTTAAAAAGCGGCAGCTCTCTGTTTTTTGTTTTTTTTTTTGCGATAGTCATCCTTTCTTATCGTTGTGCTGTACGCGCGACGTAGACGTAAGATATGGCGGCTGCGGACGTTAAGAAGCGGCAGGCTTTTTTTTTTTTTTGGCGGGAGCCGTTAATCTTTGCATGTATGAATCAACGGAAGCACGCGGTCTGCTGCTGCGATCATGATGCCCACCCCAAGCGCGGCCTGATAAATCGAACTAGGCTTGTGCAATCAAGCCATCACAGGCACTCTGCCAAGTTCGCTCCCCGCCACCGGAGGAGCTATAAAAAGATAAAAAAGATAAAAGCGCCCTGACGTTATCACTGCGCAGCATCTTGGCACGCTGCCAAGAAATGAGCTTGCGACGACCGAAACGGAGTGACGCACGCCATCCACATGCAAGCGAAAACGCTCGCGATTTCTGCCGCAGCAACACAGAAACCTTGTTTCGAGCTGTCGCGGTGGCTCGAGCGGCAAGAGGGACGCAGTTCCAACAAGTTTGAAATTTTTCGCTCTGTCGCTGCCGCTCGTCGCTGAGATCGCTCAATCGCTTGCATGTGAGAGAGCTGGTCTTAACGCATTTTTTTTTTTCAAATTCTCGGGTGCAAAAGTGGAGGGTGGGTTCATTATGCGAGTGGGTTGATTACGCGACACATGCGGTATTGTTTTTTGGCATCGTAAGTGCCGTCACGAGCCGATTTTTGTATATCGAATTATCGATATATCGAACTTTTTCGCGATCCCCTTCGAGTTCGATATATCCGGGTTCGACTGTATTTTTCATGAAAGCAAGCGGCGTCTCAAGTAGATTTCTGTATATCGAATTTTTGATATATCGAACTATTTCGCGATACCCTTCGAGTTCGATATATCTGAGTTTGACTGTATTTTTTTTTTCCTTATTGTGCCCCACAGAACAGCAGGTTGTCACTATACCGTCCTGCTGTTTGGTTTAGTTTGAAACAAGAGCTCTGCCAACCAGAGCTGCAGCCAAAGTTGCAAAATTCTTCGTCGAACAAATCCTATTACATTACAGTGCAGCAGCAGTTTTCATCGTGGACATAGGTATGACATTTAGGACCAAACTCACTCAAGCATTCCTGGACTACTATTATACAAGTCACCGAAAACGACCAGCACATCTAGACCTATGAACTTGCATCTCAACAAAATGATTGCAGACATGATTTCCACGTATGTCAATGTCCAACACAAGAACATGGGATACCATCCTTGCGTACATGGTATTTGCCAGGTCACCACCACCAGGTCAGCTCCATTCTAACTTGTGTATGGCAGGGAGTCCATGACAATGCTCAATGCAATGCTTCCGCATGTCCCTGATGCAGGGGTGAAAGCAGGCTCAAGCATTTTGAGGCAGCTTTGGTGCAATGAAACGAGTTTTGGAGCATGTAAATTCTGTTTTGAAGCATGCTTCTAAGGTCAAACGCCTTTGATAATTGCAGTTTTCTTTTTCTGAAATACAAAACCTCCAATCCAATTCTTTTATATGCAAGTTCAATGCCTTTCCAACTTTGCACCCATCTTTGACAAGACAAACGGCCAAAACATGTAAAGATATGCAACACAGGCCGACCTTAGCAAAAACTTGGAAAAGAGTAGAAGCAAACACACTTTGTAACTGAACATCTAGTCTGACCTAATGCATTTACTTATTTTGGCTTTATAGATTCAAATGTCTAGTCTACCACTTCGATGTGCTCTAGCAGGGATACTAATTTGGAGTTCAGATTATCGGGCATGACATTTCCGCTCCCTATCTTGTGCATTTCTATTTTATTTTATTTATTTAGAATACACCTCGAAGCCCTCTGATATGGGGTATTACATGATCTTTTTAATCCTATCCTGGGCTGATAAATTCCTGAGCACATTGTTATTTCATCTGCCAAAAAGGCACCTTCAGACCACAATAACGCACCTTGACAAGCTTGGCGCCAGTGCCGCTCCCATGCTTTTTGCCTACCGTGGGATCACAGATGACTGCAGCACAACCTCGATTGCCTTGTCCGTTTATAAATATGGCGGAGGTCTCAGGGGTGGAAGCAGGCTCGGGCATTTTGGAGCAGCTTTGGGATATAGATATGGCAATTGAAGGGTAGCCTTTCCATCCTACAGTGTTTTTACTTCACTGTCCCCTGCCAATAGTTCATCATTCTTTGCTTGAGCAATGATGGGGCTCATTTTTATATTTTGGCGATAGACCCCGTATGCCTTTCCAACACTCTTGATAAGCTTCCTAGTCCCATAACGCTGTATGGTTTTGTCTGTTGTGGTCCTGGCAAGCTTGTCATTGTCAAAGAGGCTCAATGGTGAAGTACCTGCTTGTCTTCACAGCAGAATCCTTCTAATAACTCATGCAGTTTTTGCAGTCGGACAAGTTTCCTTCCCAACGGCTCACAGTAGTTTGCGCTACCTGCTTCGCTTGCTGATCTCCCTTCTCTCCACCAAAGATTCAGAACGCTGAGAGGAGGTGCTACGTCACATGAACAGTGCATTGTTGTTTTTTTCTCGCAATTATCTCCAATCACCAGTGGCTCATAGTAAATTTACTTGAGAACAAATATTTATTATGCTCCATGCTTCTTTCCCTTAAAAAATGTCATTTGCTTAAGCCCAGTGCAAGATGCGTTATATTTTTTCCATTGGTGCAATTACATTGTTCCCGTGTTCACTAAATTTGGTGGCAAAACATCAGAACAGCCAGTTTGGAGCAATATTTAATTTTGGAGCAGGATGGAGCAGGGAAAGCAGTATGGAGCAGAATGGAGCAATTGGAACAGCACTTCCATCCCTGCTGATGAAGACAACCCTGGCCTTGCTACCTACCTTGCAAAGGAAGCCCAACGACTTGCCCTTAAGGCACAGACATCTGGCCCTACAACTTACACAACGATGTGACGCAGCGATCAAGTCTAGGTTTGAATGCAGATTTCAGTGAGAAGTCGTTACAGGGATCCTTCAGCCCATACAAAGTCCGCATGAGACTTTATAATGTAGGAAAACTGGACTATAAAGTTATTCTTGATGGCATGGCAGTATTCCAGCAGCACTGCACATGCCCAGAAATCGTGCATGTGTGCCTTAAACACTAAGACACGTGCTGAAGGACCCTTGATGTTTACATTTTAAATAATAGCAATTACAGTAAAACCTCTATGTAATGAACCTCCATGTAGTGAATTCCTCGATATTATGAAGTTTATCAATTCCCCAACGCCGCCCCCAATGAAGTGGTGTAATTGAAAACTCCATGTAATGAACATGTCGCGGTGGTTGACCTTGATATAACGAACTTGCCGTGCCGCCTGTCTCTTAGCTAGTGCCAGGTTAGTGGAAATTTGGCAGAACCCCGCAAGTTTCGGGACGATAAAACACGGAGGAACGCCTACTATAGCAATGAGTGACCTCAGTTGATGCAACGAGTCATGTTTCAGCGCTGATGACACATCTTCGTAGCAGACGCAGCAGTCTCCGCTGCTTTCGCTGTCGGATGGCACTACAATAGTTCATGCTTAAAAGTATAGTGAACTAGAATACTCATCTAGTGGCGCGAACGGAGGCGCGCGCCAGCAGAACGGCTGAAGCAAAACGCCTCTCCTCCCCGCAAGGGGCGCTGCCGCGCCTTTTACTAGCCCCGCACCGCTGCCTCCGTGCTGCTGAGGGCAGTCGGAACGGCTCTCGAACCATGTGCTCCAGACGGTCACTGCATTTCGGTGTGGCTAATGAGGACGCGGCCTGCTTGCGGACGCAGCCTGCGGACGTGGTCTGCGGATAGAAATCTGTGAACATAGCGAAGTATTGTTTTCGTATTATTAATCGTCTCTTGTGTGCTGTCGGTCTGATTGTAGTGCTATGTAGCCCCTTCTTGGTAGCAGACAATACAGAACGACGCAATACAGAGCCTCATCACTTTGCTTGTAGCACGCAAAGCGATCTTGGTACTGCCGCAAAGACTTTGTTCTGTTCATTTTTGCATGCTCAAAGTCGTCTGGGGCGGCTCCCCCCACAACTTTATGTAGCACAAGATGCGCTGAAATACGAATGATTACAGCCATTCGCATGTCTTTTTCCACATTGCTCTAGTTGCCTTTGGTCACTTATCTCAATGTTTTCTTGCAGACTTTAAACAGAACAGCAGTGGGAGCAGTGGCCATTTGTAGTTTGACGAATGCCACATATTCTTCCTATCGCTGCTGTCGAGCTGCTTAGTTATCTTGTGGGTGCAAGTCAGAAGATTTTATATCAGTGCCACGCTAGTCTCTTCATTTGTTTGCTACAGTAGTCACCACCACGTGACAATAATGTCAGGCAGGACATCAGGTATAGAGTGTTCACCTCCATGACAAGTTGATGTGCTCGGGCCACCAGGGTGAGACCATTACTGTGGTTGAAGGTCTCAGAGATATCCTGCCCGAAGGTGTAGCCAGCACCTCGGGGGGAGATCCCCCAGCCACCACGGTCATCCGGATCCGACCACAGCAGGTCACACATGGGTCCCTGAAATTGTAACAATCATTAAAACCATGAGACCTTTTGCATACAAGGTAAAGCCATTCTTTAATGAGCAGAAGTAAGCCACTTTTACGCTGGCTCATCTTTCAGTAGTTTCCCGCATGAGTACGGCCAAGGTTTCCAGATGTAACCACAACCTACACGACCCTTTAACATAAGTGGATGATTAATTATATCGAACACCAAATGGCCATTTCACTATTTCCACAGAAATCCCTTAAGATAATCGAACTTACAGTTAAACCTTGAAATAATTAATTACTCCCTATATCGAATGCTGTGTAAATATTTTAGATAAACGTATGTAATTACCGCTGTAGATATTGAATACTGTTTGCCCTTAAACAGATGTATCGAACTCCTCAGGAAAAAAAACAAACCCCCCCCTCAGATGCAGGCTTCACTGCATCACACAAGTGACTGGAGGTGTGGTGTGTATTCCTGGTAAGTTTTGCACTTTTACCTTGCACTTACACTCATCAACAGCACCACAGAAGGTGGTGTGAAGGGTTGGAAGCCAGGTGGCCAGCATGTGTTATGCCCCTTGCACCCATCGATAGTGCACTGAGGTAACTGTAGTCTTGCAGGAACCATCCTGTATTCATGCCAGCTGTCATGGAGGTCGTGAAAATGTGAACAGCATTTCCTCTAGCGTAGCATTATCATTTTCCACGCTACACAACTATGATGCGCAAAAGCCGCCCTAAACAGTGTCTGACCACAACCGTTCAGTGTTCCTGTGGGGAAGCCAACCTAATCCAGCTTTGAAATAGAGCTAAAGCTCTCCCCATTTGTTCAGTAAGTACTGCTTGAATTGCTGACTACACTACACTGCTCTTGCACGTTTTTGATGGACTTTTATATGCATGTGTTCCCAATAACAAGGCTTAGCAACTGCACAAGGTCTATATAAGCGGACCACTGTGTATGTTTTGACGAAATTTTTTTATTATGAATTTCAGCTACAGGTAAACCTGCTAGTAGCAGAGTCATCAATATCACAAGTTTCTCAAATGCCCCATCATCACTCCCACTGAAGCATGTAATGTTCGCTTTTCAACGTGTTGCGACGGTTGATCCTGATATCACAATCTAGCTATGTCGACTATTTCGTAGCCACAGCTGAGTTACTGGAAAGAAGACACACAGGGCAAGCAGTGTGCACCTATCGCAGCCACGCTGTTGCTTGAAAGGCTCTGATGCCAATAGTTATTGTCAGTAGCGAGGACGATGGATGGCACCAGTGACAGGCAGGCTGTTACGACCAAGCATCCGCATTTGCGCGCTCTATTGTTCGCCTGTGGGCATGGATAAGTATTGTGAATATGTGGTGATGGTCCAATGGCTCTAAGTGAGCCTGTTTCCAGGAATCCTGTTTTGTAAGCCTGTTTTGCTTTGTGGACACTCTGCAAATGCCAAATTGACCCTGCCAAGAGAACGTCTGGAAAAACACAAAGAAACGTCCCCCTGCGGGAAATGCAGGAAGTGCTTTCTTTCTTTTGTTCACCCTTCCAGTCGAGAAGCCCTATCGTCCAGTGAGGAATGCCTACTTTCCAAAGGAGACGACGGAGTGACATGTCCGCTGACGTGCAGGACAAGAAAGGAGCATGACGCATACAGCCATTAAGTGATTTCCCAGGAATGCAGGAAAGATTTGCAATTGTCGAAAACGGACAATGCTGGGAGCGGATGCGGCGCCACGTGCACTCGGGTTTCTGAGAAGTAAAACCACTTGTCAGAACCAGCCTGTGGTTTCTTTGCTGAAGAATAGAAATGTACCTCCTCTCCTCGCCGTTCCCAAGCTTTTCCCGCCAACAAGTGATCACGCCCAACGAATGAATGCCGGACCAGTCAGTGCTTCAGACCATCAGTGCAGTGATGTGTTCGATTGGATGCCGATACCTGAGGGGCGTGCCCTGGATTTGGTTGGTCAGCATCTTCAGAGAGGGGCTGGACATAGGGGGTTTTAAGGACGCTGCAGAGCACGAAATGTCGCTCTGGGCCCTGGGTAAACGGCTCATCCAGTCGCTTCTTGCTATGAACTCTTAACGCTTGCCATTTTGCTGATGTACCCTTCTTTTTCGTGTAAATAATCTTGTAAATAAGTTTCTCAAAGTGCCATTAAACCTGCTTGTACATATTTCACCAACTTCGAAGATTCAATCCTACTTCAACCCCGAGTCTCTGCACGCTACCAAGTGAAGGCCGGGTCGACGTAGCCCCAGCGTCACGACAACTGGTGTCCAGCGTTGGGATCTGAATCTACAAGCCACAACATCTGATGACTGGAGGTGGGATCTGGATCTACAAGCTACAACATCTGGTGATTCGAGGTGGATCAGAATCTACAAGCCACAACATCTGGTGATCGGAGGTGGCATCTCAAGTAACAAGCAGGCGCAACAATCGGCCAACAAGAGAGCAGCTCGGAACATCGATCGCATGTGTGGGTGAGTGCTTGGCTTTTCTTCTGATGTGGACCAGGTTCTAGAACAGGGTTAGATTTTAGAACTGGTAAAGAGAGTGTGGAAACGCCTTTAGGTTTGGTAGTTTGCACTGTTGTTTTGGAAGTAGCCGACACTCGGAGCGATCATGGACCTACAAAAGCTGCAGAAACCGGACCTGTTGCTATTGTGTGAGGAATTGGGAATTGATACAAGTGGTTTGGCACGAAAACCCTTGATTATAAAGGCAATCACTGATCTGGGAACCGATGATGAGGAGCTCAGTGAAGCATGGAACCTCATCGGGCAAAAAAAGGAACAGCTCAGACAGCAGAAAGAGCGGGAAAGAGAGGAAAAGAAGCTAGAAATTGAGCTCCGGAAATTAGAACTAGAGTTGAGCAAGAGGTCGGGCGATTGTCCCCAGCTAGCGGTACCTCGTCTCAACAAGGAGGCAGATTTCAAGATGTCAAAGTACATGCAGCCATATGTGATATCAGGGGATATCGGTCTGTATCTGGCTAACTTTGAGCGAACCTGCGAAAAACTGTCCTTCCAGCGAGACACTTGGTCTCAGAGATTATTGACGGTTCTGCCCTGCGAGGCAGCGGAGGTTGTCGCGCGGCTAAGCAAGGAGGACGCGGACAACTACGAGAAGGTCAAAGCTTGCCTTCTGAGAAAGTATAGGCTTAGCGCCGAGGCGTTCAGACGACGTTTTCGGAACGCTACTAAGTCCAGGGACGAGAGTTACCCTGAATTCCTGTACAATTTAAGAGTTAATTTGGGCGAGTGGCTAAAGAGCACTGATTCCTACAGTGATAGGGACGCTGTAGTCGAGCGAATTCTTTTGGAGCAGTTTTATAGCTGCCTCCCAGAAAAAGAAAGAAATTGGTTACAGGACCGAGGCGACATTAAGTCGGCAACTGAAGCTGCCGAACTCATTGAGGAGTATGCTTCGCGCCGACAATTCAGCAACCCAGCAGTGGATAGGCCCCGCAATCCCAAGTTCAGTGTGAATAACCGTCAGAAAAGGCACTTTGCTAGATTTGCAAACGAAGAAAGGAAGGCTTCTTCAGGCAAACGCCCTAGAAAGGACGGCAGTGAGAAAAGTGGGGAAGTGACCAACGCGCAGAACACAAAGAAAAAGCTTGAGGCTAGGAAGCCGCTCACATGCTTTAGGTGTAATGAGCAGGGTCACATTGCCGTCAACTGCCGGAAAGAAAAGTTTGCTTTCTCGTATGTCAGTGACTGCGATGAAAATATGCAGCTTTTAGAACCCTACCTGCATGACCTAGTAGTCAACGGGAAGCCTTGCAAGGTACTGCGCGATTCGGCCGCAACGATGGATGTTGTCCATCCGGCGTATGTGTCGCCTACCGACTATACAGGACAGTGTGCGTGGATCCGCCAGGTAGTGGAGGAACAGAGTGTGTGCTTGCCAATCGCGAACGTGGTCATCGAGGGCCCTTTCGGCAAGTTAACAACCGAGGCTGCCGTTTCAGGAAAGCTTCCTAAGTGCTATCCGTATTTGTTCTCCAACAAATCGGACATGCTACTGCGAAAGAGGGGCATCCTTTTCGGAGACAGAGTTGTGCAAGCCTTAACACGTTCAAAGGCGCGAGAACTAGCTACACTGCTCATACCAGAAAATTCCACAGCGGAGGAAACGGCAGTTAAAACAGTGGTCTATGTGGAAGATAGCGGGTCAGAAAACTTTGAGAGCGAGGCATCTCAAATAAGTCAACTTGAAAGTGAATTTGATGAGACGCGGAATGAGGACGTTCTTGAGAATAACGTCTTGCCGCCAGTGTCTAGGAATCTCACGAGACTTTTAAGTGGAACCCGAGAGGACTTAGCTATGGAGCAAGCCAATGATCCCAAGAATAAGCTCGAAGTACAGTGGGAAGGACCTGCTAAAGTCGTTGCAGAGCTTTCTGACACTAACTACGCAGTGAAAATCCCCGATAGGCGTAAAGCAGTGCGCATTTATCATTGCAATCTATTGAAGCCTTATGAGCAGAGGGAAACCATGGTAAATCTAACGTTAAACCTTCCTGAGGAGATTGGGGACAACTTGATTTGTCTCAGCGGAAAAGGAAGCAACGCTCAGGAGCTTCTCAAAAAGACAAAGCAGAGAGGAGAACTAAAGAAATCCCAGCTGTCCGATCTGGGCGAGATAATAACAGAGTTTGAGGCCTGCTTCGTGGACAGGCCAGGCAGAACTGATTTGACTGAGCACGATATTGAGCTGACTTCAGACGTGCCAGTGCGATCAAGGTGCTACCGATTCTCTCCAAGGCAAAGAGAAATTCTGGATAGGGAAGTAACTCGCATGCTGGAATTGGGAGTAATAAAACCCTCGGAAAGCGATTATGCTTCGCCTATGATCTTAGTAGAAGCTCCAGGTAAAGACCCTAGGCCTGTGGTAGACTACCGAAAGCTAAATTCTCTCACCAGGGATCAAGTGTATCCTATTCCGAATATTGAGGAGAGAGTAGAACAGGTCAGTAGAGCGGCATAGGTGACTACGCTGGACCTTACTCGAGGATACTGGCAAGTACCGCTCACTGAACGCGCCAGCAGATACGCGGCTTTCGTCACTCCGACGGGCAGCTACCAGCCAACAATGATGAGTTTCGGGCTCAAAAATGCTCCATTTTGTTTTTCCCGACTCATGGATAGGGTTTTAAATGGGTGTGAAACATTCGCAGTGCCTTACTTAGATGACATTGCGGTTTTTTCCGACTCATGGGCGGACCATATGGTACATCTAAGAGCTGTACTGAGCCTTTTGCGTCAAGCTGGACTAACCGTAAAGGCCGAGAAATGTTGCCTGGCAAGGGCGACCGTGGACTACTTGGGTCACAATGTAGGTCAAGGTTTCAGGAAACCCAGCGAGATTAAGATTTCTGCGGTAGCAGACTACCCGCGGCCGAGCACGAAGACGGAAATTCGAGCATTCCTGGGTCTGACGGGATACTACAATCACTACATCCCTAACTATTCAGCTTTGGCTAGCCCTCTGACCGACGCTCTCCGCAAGACAGAACCGACAAATGTAGTCTGGGACGAACAAAAGGAAGCCTCCTTCGTAAACCTGAAGGCTGTGCTGATTAGTCGTCCGGTATTGCGAGCTCCAGACTATGCCCGAGAATTCACGGTCCAGTGTGATGCCAGTGATCGAGGGTTAGGTGCTGTTCTCTGCCAGAGAGATGACGACGGTAATGAGCACCCCGTGCTCTACTTGAGCAGAAAACTGAGTTCTAGAGAGAGGGCTTATTGCGCGTCAGAGAAAGAGTGCGCTTGCATTGTATGGGCCATTCAAAAATTGCAGTGCTATCTTGGAGGGGCCAAATTCACCGTAGAGACGGACCATTGTCCCCTGGCTTGGCTGCAAACTGCGACATCGAAGAACAGTCGCCTTCTTAGGTGGAGCTTGATTTTACAGCAGTACAATTTTGAAATAAGATACAAAAAGGGGAAGTTAAATGGGAATGCGGACGCGCTTAGCCGCTCTTTCTAAGCGGTCCGAGATGTTCCTCACCATGTATCGAAATTGATAATCAGGTTTTTTTTTTTTTTCCGTGCGCTTGTATATGTGTGACTATGTAAAGCAGCACGTTTGGTTTTCTAGGCATACGTGGGTCCTGAACGTCTTGAGAGTGGGCTTTTCTCGAACAACAATGGCAGTTTTCTTTTAACCTGGTCTCTTCAGACGGGAGCCGAGTGCTTGTTTAGACATGTGGTTGAGTTTCAGACAGCTCGAGCAATTTGGCCTACAACAATCAAGACAACGCGACAAGCAACAGCGAGCTTCAAGCGTTCACGTGCAGGCCATTAAGTCGTCTCTTCATGCAGCAGCTGGGACTGCTGCCCTCCGAGACTCTTCTGGCGGGGGAGGAGGCTGTTACGACCAAGCATCCGCATTTGCGCGCTCTATTGTTCGCCTGTGGGCATGGATAAGTATTGTGAATATGTGGTGATGGTCCAATGGCTCTAAGTGAGCCTGTTTCCAGGAATCCTGTTTTGTAAGCCTGTTTTGCTTTGTGGACACTCTGCAAATGCCAAATTGACCCTGCCAAGAGAACGTCTGGAAAAACACAAAGAAACGCCCCCCTGCGGGAAATGCAGGAAGTGCTTTCTTTCTTTTGTTCACCCTTCCAGTCGAGAAGCCCTATCGTCCAGTGAGGAATGCCTACTTTCCAAAGGAGACGACGGAGTGACATGTCCGCTGACGTGCAGGACAAGAAAGGAGCATGACGCATACAGCCATTAAGTGATTTCCCAGGAATGCAGGAAAGATTTGCAATTGTCGAAAACGGACAATGCTGGGAGCGGATGCGGCGCCACGTGCACTCGGGTTTCTGAGAAGTAAAACCACTTGTCAGAACCAGCCTGTGGTTTCTTTGCTGAAGAATAGAAATGTACCTCCTCTCCTCGCCGTTCCCAAGCTTTTCCCGCCAACAAGTGATCACGCCCAACGAATGAATGCCGGACCAGTCAGTGCTTCAGACCATCAGTGCAGT
Source organism: Amblyomma maculatum (assembly GCF_055883805.1). Lineage (NCBI taxonomy): Eukaryota > Metazoa > Arthropoda > Arachnida > Ixodida > Ixodidae > Amblyomma > Amblyomma maculatum. The sequence continues at coordinate 22,061,432 of NW_028146738.1, forward strand.
GATGTGTTCGATTGGATGCCGATACCTGAGGGGCGTGCCCTGGATTTGGTTGGTCAGCATCTTCAGAGAGGGGCTGGACATAGGGGGTTTTAAGGACGCTGCAGAGCACGAAATGTCGCTCTGGGCCCTGGGTAAACGGCTCATCCAGTCGCTTCTTGCTATGAACTCTTAACGCTTGCCATTTTGCTGATGTACCCTTCTTTTTCGTGTAAATAATCTTGTAAATAAGTTTCTCAAAGTGCCATTAAACCTGCTTGTACATATTTCACCAACTTCGAAGATTCAATCCTACTTCAACCCCGAGTCTCTGCACGCTACCAAGTGAAGGCCGGGTCGACGTAGCCCCAGCGTCACGACAAGGCCAACAGCACAAACGAAAATGTGTGAAAAAGCAGGTGGAGGCGCGCCGCCACAGCTGGTGGCAGCGCGACCGCATGCGCTTTTAGCCTGGCCATGATGTGACTGGAAGCTTCCAACTCCTCCACCCTCCTCGCCTGAATAGTAGCATGTTGTAGAAGCCATGGCAGGGTAGTGGCAGCTGCCACAATCGAGCTGCTGTCAGTGCAATCGTGCAACGCTTCACCCTTTTTATGGGGGATTTACTGTAAACTTTTTCAAGGTGATTTCCCTTACATTTAATTTTTACTTTGGTTTCCATTCTGCATCCATTTCAAGACCTATGCGACACCTGCATATAACAAAAACCTAAATGTAATAAAAAATTGCAAACATTTTTTTTTTTTCATTTTAAGCAGGTTTAACTGTACATAGAACTATTTCACTATTTCTTGTGTGTTTGCTACACCTAGGTTCTACCGTAATTGCACAGGCTTTATACAAGCAGTACAAGTTAAATGTTAAAACATTTTCGATCAAGTGGTGAGGCTATGCTAAAATCTGGATGACATGAAGCATCTCATATACTGATAGCTGCTACTGTACCACAAAGCATCCAAATGAAACGTTAGCATTCTTGCCCCCAAAGTAAACATGCCTACATTCAGGTGAGTTAATATAGCGAACTGGTTTGGTTTGTGGGGTTTAACATCCCAAAGCGACTTAGGCTATGAGACGCCTTAGTGGAGGACTCCGGAAATTTCGACCATCTGGGGTTCTTTAACGTGCACCGACATCGCACAGCACACGGACGCCACTCAGTTTCGCCTCAATCGAAACGCAGTCGCCGAGACCGGGATTCGATCCCACTTCTTTGGGCACAGTAGTCGAGCACCGTAACCACTGCGCCACCCCACCGGGGTTAATATGGAGAACTGTGAGTGCATAAAGTATGCTGCACATTGTTTACTAATGATGGCATCTTAACAAAATCAGAGCACTTTTTTTTTTTTTTTTGATTCACAATTCTTCTAATTTATGAAATATTGACTTCTGACAATAAATGAGATTTGCGAAGTTGGAGAGTCTTCAGAAACCCCCATTAGTTGCGATAAAGACAGCCTCAAGTGTATCTTAAAAAAAGTGCGCGGAATAAAAATAAAATCATGTAACTAGCTCATTCGCGCGCCACGAACGAAATAAACTGCAGCCGTGACTTGACAGCCCAGTTCCAGGATCCTGCCCTTGTTCTTAAGAAAATCCGGGACTGTTTGCTTGGAAATGCCGAACTCCTTACCCACGTCAGCCTGCGATCGTCCGCTCATTACTTGTTTAATAATGGCGGCTTTCTTCTCCATCGTTAACCGACAGTACTGTTTTCCGTGCTTCGATGCCGATGGCATCGAAGCATATTTTCGGTAAATCCGAAAATATTCTTGAATTATTCATCACTGGGAGTGTCGCGAATATTAGAATTTTCAAATAGAGAGCTCATATCTTATACAAGTGGAAAAAAAAAAAAAGCAAAATTAAAATAATAGCAATCATTGTTTGTCTTTCAAATTCACATAGTACTCACAAATAAAATTAAACTAGAATTGTTCAAACAGAACTAGAATTGATCAGACAGAATTGTTCAAAAAAATTTCAGATCAAACAATTGGACGTCTTTTCCCAGTTTTGCCAAGTGCTTTGCTTTGCCAGGAAGGCCTTCTCAAAGTCCCCTTTGCATTTTGAGGATGCTTCGTTGTGACTGAACATGGTCATGCATGCAGTGCAGTGAATTTGAAAATTTCAAATATCAGTTTTTCTAATATTTTTAAGCCCCTATTCTGTACACATTCTAGTTTTTGCTCTGCCCTTTCCATTATTAATGCTAAGAATGAGCAACTTACCAGTAATTTGCATTTAATCAACTGTCTAGAGTAACATTTGAGCTGCCTGAGGATAAAATTCAGCATCACCCTGAACTGCCAAGAGGTGCGTGGTGGGACCTAACCTCATGGGGGACCTCTTGCAGCCTGTCCAATGCCCGGATGTGGTCCAAGGTGTCAATGGAAGGGGAGAGGCCTCCATGGAGGCAGAAGATCTGGCCATCAACCAGCGCAGTCAGCGGCAGGTAGTCAAAGAGGTCCGTGAAGTACTTCCACACGTTGGCGTTGCCATACTTGCGCAAGCACTCATCATAGAAGCCATACACTTGCGTGATCTGCCGACTTTCGTGGTTGCCCCGCAAGATGGTGATTCGTTCCCTGTACCGCACCTAGTTAGTGCCACAACAAACAATACGTAAGCAGCCACACTTAAGCATCTTGTTTACGCATGAGTGCAGCATTATTCAGATGCAGCATCACTGCAAAGATGAAAGATCGCCGATTAAAGTACAAATAAGGTGCTCACCTTGAGCGCAACCAGTAGGGAAACTGTCTCAACCGAATAGTAGCCTCGGTCCACGTAGTCCCCCATGAAAAGGTAGTTTGTATCTGGGGACTTGCCCCCGATGCGGAACAGCTCCATAAGATCGTGGAACTGGCCATGCACATCTCCACACACTGTTACAGGGCATTTTACCTCCTGGACATTGGACTCCTTGGCAAGAATCTCCTTTGCCTGTACCAGCAAAGACACCGAACAAGAACATACAGATCAAGTTAAAACATACACTGAGGGCATCTATTTTGTTATTTTCAGCATACTGACGTACTAGAATCACTACAGGTATGCTCCAACAGGTGTTTTATGTACAGTCCTTTCAGCCACTAGAATAACCAATCAGTGTTAAAGCCACAAAATACTATCCAAGGAAGAGAGCTGAATATACTCTGTCATAAAAATATGGGACTGAAACGTGGAGGCTAACCAAGAGGGTTCTACTTAAGTTGAGGGCAACGCAGAGGGCTATGGAACGAAAAATGGTAGGTGTAACATTAAGAGATAGGAAGCGTGCAGAATGGGTCAGAGAAATAACTCAAGTTACTGACATTCTCGTGGAAATCAAGAAGAAATGGGCATGGGCAGGACATGTAGTGCGAAGAGAGGATAACAGATGGTCTCTTAGGGTAACAAACAGGATTCCAAAGGAAGGAAAGCACAGCAGGGGGCGGCAGAAAGTTAGGTGGGCAGATGAGGTTAAGAATTTCGCAGGGGTCAAATGGATGCAGCTAGCACAGAACCGGGTTAATTGAAGAAATATGGCAGAGGCCTTCGCCCTGCAGTGGGTATAATCAGGCTGATGATGATGAAAAATGTGCAGTTGTATGATAACTTACCCTTAATGACATTTATTACAAGCAACTACAGTGAAGCAATGAAAATGTGACCCACGAAACGATTAAATCGCATGCCAGTCTGGATCTGCTCACAAAACTACTAGGCAGGATTTTCATAGAAAACTAGTTTGACACCATAAATATTTCAGGCAAGGCATACTACGCTTCCCTGGGCCACAAACAACCGCTGCTGACAGAGCACTGTCCTGAGAATTCCAAAAATTAGGCTCACATGAGCCTTAACTTACTGTTGCTACTTCCTGTTCTAGCTATGCAGAAAAAAGCGAAAGTGAAAGCTTTTTTATATCAAATAATTACTCATGCCAACATTAGTTTATCAAAAAAATATATAAGGCTGTATAGCTTTATGTGTTCATTGCTACTCACTTGGCTTCAAGTGTGTGCAAAGAAAATTATCAGCAAGTCTATAAAATGGCTGCATTTGAAAGGACAATAGCAAAAGAGCTTCATATTTTCGTTCAGACAAAAGAACTATCATAAGCAATAATGTACCACTAATGAGTCTATATTACACATGAAGAGTGGCTGCTGCAGCCAGGACTGAACATGCATCTTTGGATTCAACAGGGCACTCGAACGCTGAACTCAGACTCGGGTTCAATCCTGGCCGCGATGGCTGCTTTTCAATGCAGGCGAAAAGCAAGGCACCCCATGCAATCTCAATCCACCCCAGATGGTTGAAATTTGTGGAGCCCTCTGCTACAGCATCTCTCATAGCCTGTGTCACATTGGGGCATTAAACCCCATAAACCAAACCAACAAAAGAATAAAAATCAGCAAGTCAATTATGCCACTGCTTGTTCACCTGTGTCAATGAGTGATATATACTCCTTCTGTTGACACAGTTGTGAAGGCAGCACTTAAGGCTTGCATACTTGACTGTGTACTTGTTTCAACAGCCACTAGCCAAACATCCATGCTTCCCTTTCGTTGGAGAATGCTTCAAAAGCAGCGGCGGTACTTTGAACAATGTTCCCTTAGTAATGTGCCTTTGTCGATATTGCTTAGAGTGCAGTTTGCCTTAAATGATCCATTGATAATGTAACAATGAGACAAGGGACATTTTTGCTCTTGCACAGTAAAATCTTGTTTATTCAAACCCTGGAAATTCGAATTAGGGGCGTGGTCCCAGCCAATGCCTGTGCAAGTTGATGGTGTTACGCTCGTTTTGGATGTGAGTGGGCCCAAACCGATTAATTTGGCCAAGACATTATGTCGCGATATGATCCGTGTAGCCAGTGGTCACCAATATAGGCCTCCCAGAAACTGAGCTGCGTGAAACAGTGGCGCACATGCACATTGTGCGTGCTATGGCAGGCAGGGAGACTACCAGAAGTCCGCTATATCCGAAATAAAGTTCAGTTGCATAGTTTCAGTATCCTTAACATTGGATTTTTCTCGTGAACCCAGAGCCCATAAACTTTTGTCCATGACCTTACATTAATTTATTATTACACAGCATGGTTACATGCAGCACTTCTCTGATTGTGGTAACTGCCTGCCACCACTCTGATGACCTGCTGAAGAAACAGTCTTGGTGCACAAAATGCACAATTTTTGCAGTGCACACTAAAGGTGTCAAAGGGCTATAAAGCCCAGTGGTGTTCTTACAAGGCTACCTGATCCCACATTAAATGCACTGAATGTGCACTGAGCATTCACGTGCACACTGACAGAAGTGTCAGAACAGAGCAGGCCTTTGCCCTGTGTACTTGCCCACAGCAAAGTTTGGCAGACGCCAATATGACAGTCACCTGGTTTAGTACTTATCTTCCCTAATCTGAGGTTGGCAACACTTGCATCGCATAATAATGTGGTTAGGCCTGATCCAGAACCCACTGTGATCACCCGTTGAAGGTCACTGGGAGGAGCACAGCCCTAGCCATGGGGACATGTTGAGTGGAAAGCTAAGACACGAGAGCAAGAGCGATTACCCTGATTCATGACTGCTCACCCTATTTCGCTATGACAAGAAAAAAGTCTGCTGCAGCTTTTCTTACCTAAACAAAAAACTAATCATAAGCTAAGCTGTTAGTGCAAAAATATTAACAGCTCTAACTTGCTAACCAGAGTGAAAAATTAAAATGTTAATTTTATTTACCGTGTTGATTAGTTAGCAGGGTAATATAGTGTCATGCAGACAAGGGTATTATTGTAAACTGCTGCCCCTTTCCAAGTTGTGTCCCAGCCTTCCTAACAGAGCACAAAGAGGTGAAATCCTCTTGCAAAAATGACCAACCTGCCTAAATCATCCAGCCTAGTGTGACAAACCTTATGACCCTTTAAGTGATTGCGCAGTAGCACAAGGGATACATGTTTGCCATTTACTTTGTAGCCCTGTATACATTGTAGCCCGCTTACCTGACGAGTCACCGTCAGGTAAGCGAGGTCACACTTATTCGATCTGCTCGGTGTCTACATGAACTCACTTCTAGACAAGTGAGTTACCCCCCTCCCGCCCCCAGGAGAGTTAGCCGTATACACGAAACCGACAATTGGTTTTTACTTCACAGGCTAACTCGACCAAACTCTGTCGAGTTGATGTATACAGGGCTTGTATTGCTTACTAATGACCGTTGAAAGAAATGACTGCATTAATGCTTGAAACTTGTTTTACAGCAACAGCTACATCCTTTCTTCCTGGGTCACAAAAAAGGTAAATGGCATCTGACCGTAATTACTGTAAAGGAATACTGGAGCAGGGCACCCCTTCAGCAGTTAACAGGTAGGCAGACTTGTTTGATAAAGATTCGGGACAAACCTGTTAACAGAGGCCATACAATAACAAAAGTCGTCAGCTACAAAAGGCACACATCACTGTAGCCCAAAAATGCAAATTGGCGAGTGTGCATGCTTTTACCAATGTTGCATAAACAAAGTACAAAAAGAAAAGAAACCTCGTCCACAAGGTTTAAAATACAAAAGTTGGCAACGCACAAAACACTCATCAAACAGCCTCAAGAACCTGGTCACCCTCGGCACCTTTAGTGCCTGCTACTTTTGGGCAGGAACTGAGCTATTTGATTTGGCAACACTGAAGTGTCAAGTTAGCCCATTCATGAACAGTCAATTTCATTCACGCCTTCCCGAAACCGCGACATAAAATTGCAACACATGCACTATCATATCGACTTCAATTGCACAAGCAACTTGTGAAACACTCATTTCTCCAAGTATAACTGAAGTACAACGCGCTCCATGAAGCACGACCACAGGAGCGCGCACGCATTCTGCGTCTGACGCGTGCAAGGGCAACGCTTGCAGCGGCCATCGAACGCTGTTTTCCACTCTCGACATAGACGACAACGATGTGGAATTGCAAAGCCCGGTTACTGACGATTCTCGCAGGGTCGAGAAGAACGTTGAGCTTTTGTCCCTGACGCAAGCAGCGATGAGACACACGCAGGGACACCAAACATCCGCAACTCACGAGTATCCACATATCATTTCACACCCCCCCCTCCCCCTCCTAACTAGACATCGTATGAACGCTCAGTGCACACACACAAATGGCTGGCAGGACTGATGTCATGTAATGATTGTAAAATCCCAGCTGGAATAGCAGCCAGAGGAGGCGTAAAGGACAACTACACCTACAGCAAACAAGCCACACACAGCCCGTCCCTTCCTCCTCGCTTAGGCCTATCATTTTTGCACAGCTCGTTTTATATAGATCGACCGCATTCCCGAGCAGTATGACCTAAGATGAGGTCATTTCGCTGCAGCTTGTCACCTTTAGGGGTCACACATGAACCTACTCTTATCAAGACACAAAAAAGCCGGACTTAGCGTCTCTTCGCCCAGCGTAGGGTAATCATGAGCTGCACAAGAACGCAGAGAAGCTCACTAGGACGAGCACATCAGACATGCTGCTCACATAACGACCATGAAACCAAAACCTTCCCTTCTTAAAGCTCTAGAGTCAAAAATGAAAGAACTAAATACACGGCGTATACTTACTTACCTTATCACACAGTGTCTTTACTTGGTTTTCTGTCAACTGTTTGCACTCATTGAGCTGTTCAATCCACGCGTCCAGCTCCTTTAACGCTGCCTTATCTTCTATAGACATTTTAAAAATATACCTGAAATTGAACCCCTATATGCTGTGCGTTTTCGTCTTTTTCCAGCAAACTATCAGAGACTTATGCACAATTATTAATTATCCTACACCGCCGGTCAGGACCACTTCAAAATGGCTGTCGAAACAAGAAAAACAAGAGCGCTGCAACTTCTGAAAAAGGAATCATATAATTATGTTGAGGCAATTTGAATGTTAATTTTATATTTAAAAATTATAAATAATTTTTGCGTTAGTCAAATAACAGTTTTTTTGTCATGTCTATGTTGTGATTCTAGGAGTGCGGTCCTTTCTGGCTCTGTGGTGGGCTACGGAGTGCTGGAACTTCCCTCTCTGGAGTTCTGAAATCTGTCATCATCGCCGTACGGAAGCAACTTTTTAAAAATGTCTGAGCAGTTGGAGTTGAAGGGAACCCTAAGGGGTCATAATGGCTGGGTAACTCGAATTGCAACAAACCCGAAATTTCCTGAGACAGTGCTGTCCGCATCGCGGGGTACGTATGACGCCATGCCAGTGCTTTTGGGGTGCCGGTGCTGCATGATATGGTTGTAATCTTTGAGGGAATGAACTTTGCTTTTATTATATTTTTGAGGTAAAACATCCATTTCTTGTTTGCTACAGATTGATCGCAGTAATGTGTTAGCCGACATGCCTGATGGTTGCAGACAGAACCAGCAGGAATGGTGATGATTGTGATGATTGCAACGTGTTCGCAGACAAAACCCTTATCCTGTGGGAGCTCACCAAAGATGAGACGAGCTACGGTATTCCGAAGAGGCGTCTCAAGGGACACGGTCACTTCGTGACCGATGTCGTGATGTCATCGGACGGCCAGTATGCTTTGTCGTGTTCGTGGGACAAGACACTGCGGCTGTGGGATTTGATCGTGTGAGTTTTTAGAATGTGGATCAGGATTCCTCGGTGTTCCTTGTTGCGGCGTTCACGTTTTTTCTACACTGTTCTCTTGCAGGTTTCGACATTACAGCGCTTTTTCCTAGCGCGTCGGTTTGTTGAAAGGTCTTACAAGGTTTGCTTGGTAGTTCGATAAGTTCGCTATCACGTAATTGTAACGGTATTGTTCTGAACAGAATGGGGAGTAATTCGTAGGGCGCAATACAGTCGCTTGGCATTGCGCCAGGCACTGGACACGAGCTGCATAGTTCGGTGCAGTGCTATAAGGCCATCTGGCGCTGTAGTTGAGGCGTCGAGAGTATGAGAGTGCAGGAGCAAGTTGGCTTGTAACGACCGCGTTGCTTCGAGATTTGTGTTAATCACGCTTAGCGGGAAAACTGCTCCGCGTGGCTGCTCACATGCGGAGCACCAATGGCACCACCTCGTGGTACCACTTCTCATGCGCCACTGTGCATAGATTACTGGGTTAGACGCATAAACCGTGGGAGCGGATAAACCGTAGAGTCGCGTGTTCCCGCTAAATGTGATTGAGCCTGTACTTGAACGGTTATGTTGAGCGTAGTTCATGCACGCCGAACTAGGTTTAGCGTTGTATTGCTAAGTGCGAAGTTTTTTTGCAGCTGACTTGTGCAAAATACAACTTCACTAGAGGCAGTGTGTTGCCACGCCTCTACTGCAGTTGCGTTTTGCACTTCATGAGTGCCTAATAATTGTGGGTGGTGTATTTTTTTCTAAGCAGGGAGACAAGTTTAGTGAGCCATCCTTTGCTGAACGTGGATTACTTGATATATGCATATGCTTTCATATTAGCCCTAGAAGGCATTAACTGGCAATGGGCTCAAGCTAACCTATAAATGCACATGTATTTCCCATGATTCCCATATTGTATGAATCGTTGCATTGTCTGGCTGCTTGGTAGTCCTGTCATTTGACAGCATATTGCACTTAGCTTATCTCCTAGTCTTGCGTTGTATTGTTGAATCCAGTACAGTTGTAATATTGGCAAAGTGTCGATGTCTACAGTGCATGTACTGTTGCAGACAGATTTGAAGGTACTAGGCTTCAGTGTTCAAGCTTGTTACTATGAAAAAATCAATGGGTGTTTGGTATTTACACTAGAATTTGCTGCCTGTGTGGTTTTGCTGAAAGGCAGTAAACCTCACGATCCTATTACGCAAAGGAAGATTTTCAACACATAAGGGTGGTTTGTGTTGTACCTGCGACTTAAGGTAAAATGCATGCTGAAAAATGTCAGAGAAGAAACAAAAATGGCACTTTTTGTTAAAAAGTGGCGTTTTTGTGCAGGAGTATGCAGCTGCCAGGCAGCTACCTCAACTTCCTATGCATAATAGTTGGTTCTAAGGTCATCTGGTTGAGGAAGCAGTCACTGTTATGTTACTGCTTTGAAACTAATATGCATCCAGGCTACCTTTCCAGAGGGCTTGGCTTTTATGTGTGCACTGCTCTGTGATTATGCATGTATTAGCTGATGACTGGCAGTGATATCAGCATTTGAATGAGAGCAGTACAAAAAGTTCATTTGGTGTGGCTGCTGCTGCTGGGCTCCCCTGAAATGCTTGGAATTCTTTGCAGTGGACGCACAACCCGTCGTTTTGAAGACCACCACAAGGATGTCCTAAGCGTGGCGTTCTCAGCTGACAATCGCCAGATTGTTTCAGGCTCTCGGGACAAGACCATCAAGTTGTGGAACACACTGGCACAGTGCAAGTACACTATTGTACGTGATGCTTTGTGGCTCACTAGATATGTGTAGCAGTGTATACACGATTTTACAAAGGGGTGAAGGGTGCTGCCATATTGGGGAGCTGGGCTTCTCTCGTAGCACAGGGAAGTGACGACTTTCCCCCTTGACAGCCCAGTCATACCGATTTCTGCAAGGGTTGTAAAATGGTCTATATTCTGCAGTATTTTTCGCAGTAATAGTTTTGCATGTTTTAAAAACATGTTAAAAGCTACTTTGGCAGACTGCATGATTGAGGACACTTCATGATGTATTAATGTCTGACCCATTTGTATTTGATAGAGGAGGCGGGGATATGCTCTTGCATTGGCTGCTCCATTCTGCTGCTGTCGTAGCGGAGAAACAAAATTTTAATTCTTGTTATTTTATGTGAGGTGACATGCAATGCATTTCTTGAACTATTGTTTGAACACACACCATTCTTACATCTGTCCATAGCTAGTTAGTTTTGTGAAGCTAGTATATCAACAGCAAGCATGGCAGCAGTCTATCTTTGCCCTTGTTAGAAGAAAATGTCCTGGCTCCAAGAGAAATCTTGCTGTGGTAGTTGCAGTAAGAAAGGCTTGCTGTAATATCATGGGTGCTATGATGGGGCACCAGGCATAGATACCATGAGACAGGTCATGTCTGGCAGTGGTAAGTAGTCAAATGTGTAGATTTTTGCGATGCCCTTGGGTCTGCAACGTGCCAGCCACTATGTTCAGTGAAAGACCTTGCACTTCTTGCAAGGTGCTAGTGCACTGCTTTTAATGTGTCACCATGCAGTATTGTCACTTTGCTCCAGTGTTTGCCACCGTGCGTGTGGTGTTATGTGGCAGTTTTGGTGGTTGCAAGCAGCAGTAAGATGCACTTGTGATTTTGTTTTTTTTTTTTTTTTTTTTTTTGGCTGCACCTTTTGCTTTTTGGCGCTAAACCAGCCACCTGCTGCAAAAGGTGGGCCATCATTATGGGCAAGCTCTGGCATTGTCTGCGACTTATCTTTTTGGGTTGCATTTATATTACAGCTTGAGATCTGACTGGTAGCAGTTACATAGTTGCTTTATTTTTAAACAGACATTCTTTTGTAAAATTGGCAGAGCGAAGATAAGTTGTTGGTTGTGTTTGTGTCTTGCTAAATTTAAGTGCGGGGAGATGTTCTTCAAAGCAGCAAGTGTCATGGTTGCTTTGCATTTATGAGCAGTGGTTACTTGATGAATTGCTTCATGGTGTGCTCTCCTTAACTAGTAGAGGCATCTTAAGAAACCTTCGATTCCTGAGCTGTGCTATGTAATGAGGTCATACATGAATACTAATTTGGGGCCAGTCTGCATGCTTTTTGGATTAGTCACATCCTTACAGCATTTTGGGTGCACTTATTTAAAGTTAATACTTGGCACCTCTGCTTCACTTTCTGGTTGAGTGGTGTCAAGACAAGCTGCCTAGGTGACCAGCCCTTCTCTTTCAATTGCCCCAACCTAGTTGCAGAATCTTGGCCTGTGATGAAGCAAGGCTACAAATTCCCAAGAAGGGGTGATCCGATTTGGTAGCAAAATTTCTATGGGTCAACATATACAATTTCCCACCTGACTTGCCCACTGTGCTGAATCTGTAGTTGTTCACAATTTGCCTGCAGTAGCAAGTTGCTTCTCTTCGTTTTTGTTGCAACTATGCTGCTCTGCGGAAGATACTTAAGGAGCTAAAGGCTCAAGAATTTAGCTTATTTAAGCAAATATTAAATTATTCTATTAATTGTTAAGCAGAGCAATACACATGCTGCATGCCACTACCCATAGTTAGAAACTGCTTAAGGGGGGACACGGCTCTTTGGCACCGAAAATCGGCCTGAAAATCGGATTTTCAATTTTTTCATTTTCGTATTCCTCGCACCATTCCGCATCTGCACGCATATTTTCATCCTTATACCCCGCGTATTTATGAAGTTATAGCGATTAAAAAATGCAGTACCACACCCACTGCCCTTTAAATTGCGGACAAACGACACCCAATTTCGATCGCCCGGCGCATGAGAACTACGCGCTCCACCGCGGCGATTTTGGTCTCGTTCGAAAGCGCGCGCTTTCGGCTTATTTTTTCTTTCGGAAAGCAACCCTGTGCGCTCCGCCTTCCCCATAAAAAACAAATAAAAAGATAGCATGCAGCGCGCGCTACTATTGGCCGGTTAAGGCACGTGATCAAAATGGCGTCGTTTGGTTGGTTCCGGCAAGCTAGCCCTGAAATGCGGACTCCCAGTGACGCCATTTTGTCTTTCTGCCGACCACGCTAGTGCAACGCGAGAGTCATGCCAGGCGCGAAGAAGTACCGCTCTTTGCACAAGTTCAGGCGAAAGCAACCAAAGAAACGCGTTAAGAATGCGACTTCGTTGCATACTGTGCAAGAAGCAAGTGCCAGTGCTGCGGGATTGTGTGACGATCACGTTGCGGGCGGCGACGCTTCTCCGATTCCGCTGAACAACGGCGCCGTTCTTCGTGCCGACTGCAGTCGTGTACATATTGATACCGCGCCTGTCACTAACAGTGACATAACTCAAGTGAGTGCCCGTGAGCAGGCTACGCTTGATAGACTGGTATCGACGCCGGCGACGGCACGAAAGACCGCGCTGTTCGCCGATGCAAGTGGTGCGTCCGCAGAGTCAGATGCGGACGGAACAGCCTCCTATGCGGTAATTGACCTCAGCATTGTGAATATCCTTCTGGATGCCGTGCGGTGCAAAACGTGTCGTGGATGCGTGCGTTTAATTACCAGCGACCGGAGCTATGGCCTCGCCGTAAAACTGATCGTGCTGTGCGACAACTGCGGTGAGATTGCGGCCGAGTGGAACTCGCGGAGGGTTGACGGCGAGAAAAGGTGCAATCCTTTTGAGCTGAATATTCTGGCTAGTCGAGCAATGCTGTCGACCGGTAACGGCCAGACAGCAATGAACAATATCTTTTCGGCGATGGGGTTGTCGCGGCGCGGGATGCACAACAAGACGTTTCAACGGCATCTGAAGAACACACTGCAACCCGCTGCTACCCGAGCCGCCACGACCGCTATGGCACAAGCCGCGCAGGCAGTGGCGAAGGTCTACGATGACTTGTGTTTTGGGCATAGGGGGAACATTGCCGTGTGCTACGACGGCACATGGATGACGCGCGGACACTCATCACATATAGGCGTCGGTGCCGTGGTGGAACTCTTCACTGGTTACGTGCTTGATTATGTGGTGTTGTCAAACTTTTGTCTGGGCTGCGAAATTGGTCCCAAGCCAAACACTGACGGCTACGAACTTTGGAAATCACGCCACCAGTGCCAAAAAAACACCAACTCCAAGGCTGGTCAAATGGAAGTAGAGGCTGGCAAAATTCTGTTTGAAAGATCTCTGCAGCGCCACAACATGCGCTACACAACCATGCTATGCGATGGGGACAGTCGCACGTTCAGTGCTCTTAAAGATGCTGCAATCTATGGCTACATTGAAATAGTCAAAGAGGACTGCATAAATCACGTGCACAAGCGTATGGGAGCAGCTTTGCGCAACCTCTTGCAGAGACACAAGGGTGCAGGGAAGCAAAGTCTTGGCGGCAGAGGAAGGCTGACAGCTGATCTAGTTGACAAGCTGGCAATATATTATGGCCGAGCGCTTCGATCAAATGTAGGTGATGTGGATGCCATGCAGCGAGCTGTGATGGCGACATATTACCACATCACATCTACTGATGACTGCCCCAAACACAGTTTGTGTCCTACCGGTGAGATGTCATGGTGCCGCCACAACGCTGCAAAGGCAAAAGAGGAGCCTGCACCAAAGCACAATTATAGTCTGCCAAGAGATGTGGCTGATGCTCTTTTGCCTGTTTATAGTCGTTTATCAGAGAAGAGCCTGCTGCAGAGGTGCATTCGGGGGAAGACCCAGAACTCGAACGAAAGCTTCCACTCGGTCATCTGGACCTTGATCCACAAAGAGCGGCACTCATCACTGTTTGCTGTGGAAGCAGCCACAGCAGAAGCTGTGCTGCGCTTCAATGCCGGCTGCAAGCATACAGCAGCAGCAATTCTGCAAGAATGCAGTACAAATGTGACAGCAACTGGGTCCAGGAGAGCTGAAGAAAAGGACTTGCACCGTAGCGTACGTTCTGCAAAGAAGCGGGCGGCTTCGCTTGGCGTTGCTAAAACAGAAAAAAGAAAACACCGCGACAGCATGCACCCCGACTATGCTCCTGGTGCATTTTAATAGCATGAGGTCTTTGAGGTTGCCCTTCCTGATTAAATGCCGTGAGGCTTGAGTGCTTCCGACAATCCCCCAATTTTGGTAGTGTTGCATTTTTTAAAGATCAATATCTCTGGTCCTGTTCTTGCTATTGCTTTAAAAAATTTTTTTTCTAGAAAGGGAATCCTGCGAGTCTCATGAAACCAAGGTAAATGCAGTGACGACAAAAGAAAATTTGCTGAGAAGGTTATGTTGTCTTCGGTACCCAAATGGAATTTTCCTTTCAAGCGTTTCCTATTGCGTAACTTTGGCTCAAATTGGCATAGGCCATTAATTTTCGCTTCAGATCACTTTCCACCTGTTTCTGATCTTGTTGACATATCAATCATTGACATAATTTACACCTACATGCTGTGAAGTGTTTTTCCTCGTTTTCTCAAAACTGCAATTTTGGAGGAGAGATATCTCTTAGTCTATTTGTGCTATAGCTCTCATTCTTGTCTTGTTAGAAAGAGAAAACCTTCGACAGTGCCGTAGGACAAAAATATGTACAGTTATTATGCGGCAACATTTACAGAATTAATTATCAATCTTAGGTGCCAACCTGGGCTTTTATTCATAAAAGTTTGACTTATTGTAACTTTGGTTCAAATTCTTCTACCACGTTAATTCATGACTAGCGGCACTCTATGATCCTTCTAGATCACTCTGGCAGGGCTATTCTCCTCATGCCATAAAGTGTTTAGTAATTAACTCACCTCCAAACGAAGAACATGAATTAGGTAATATTTTGAAAGCTATTTCATCTACAAGAAAACTAATCAGATATTTGAAATCAGCATGCAAAAGTACATTAATGGTGCAAGTTTCAGTCAGATCCACCCATAAATAAGGAAAAAAGTTTTAAGAGGGGTGTCCCCCCTTAAGTTGTATCCTACTACAGTTAGTGGTCCATACCATGCACTAAGTTGACATAGTGGTTGTTCCAGGACCATGCTTTTTGCTGCAGCTGAAGATTTAGATAAACACTTGTATGTTTTGCCTTTGCTCTTGATGGTGTGCGATTTAATGCCTGGTGGCCCATGTTTGCGAGGCTGTTAGTTTATTTTTGGCTTGTTCCTTCCATGGCCATTTGCTGGACTAGCTGTCCTTGAAGCTGTGTGATGAGTGCAAACAAGCAACTATGGGAATGGAGGATGACACTTGGGCACTTCTCAAAGTGCTTATGTGGTGTGTGTGTGTGTGTGTGTGTGTGTGTGTGTGTGTGTCTTTCCACCCCCCCCCCCCTCTCTCTTTTTTGCTGTGGTTGCAACCTTGCACTTTCCATACATGTACACTATGTTTATTTGGAGCTTAATTTCAAGATTTTGCATATGATCTGATTTGGCTCATTCCTGGTGTATGTGCTAGCCATACAGGTGGCTGCAAGTTGCAGACATCCCTCATTTCAGTGGGGGATGTGTTATGGGCTGTGTGTTGTGATCACATTGGCTTACCTGCCTGTGCTCTTTATGAAGTTTTGTTGATACAGAATAGAAGTGAAGCAAACTGATACCAACGGAAGTCATATTTGGAGTTATGCCATCGCAAAGAACTCTGACTTGAATGAGAACATCTTCGGCAGAAGTCCGCCTACACACGCGCGTTTATTTAGCGTGCTTTTTGGCGTCGGGCTCGTAGGACAAGAGGGTCTGTCAGCATGGAAACGACGAAGCGCCTTCGCATTATGCTCCCATACGTGGCGGGCACCAGTAAGGCGCTGGCACACATCCTGCAAAAACAAGTCTGTGTGTCTCGCAAACCTACCGCAACGGCCAGCCGTTTTCTACCCCTACCAAAAGACCGCATCCCCAGAGAAAAACAATTTGGCGTTGTTTACAAATTCCCGTGCCCGGCCTCATATATCGGCGTAACAATAAACCTCCGTCAGCGAATATTACAACGCAAAAATGACGTCTGGCAAATTAACTCTGGGTTTGAAAGCAACCCACTCGCCAAGCACTGAGAACATGCCGACCACAAAATAATCTTTGAGGAGGTGAGCATTCTTGCCGTGCAAACCAATCCTTGGTTCATCCGGCTGACAGCAGCAGCAGTGAATAGGAAACCGGGTGCGCTACCCGCCACATACACAATTTGATTCCCTCACATGTTGGGAAAGGGGAAGCAAAGGCCACTGCTTCCATCTGCTTGCCTCGCATTTTAGTCGCCCCTGAGGAAGGGACGAGTTGGTCCTGAAACGTCTGGTTTTAATGAATATTTTTGGTTGTTGATAGTGTTTCTCAAAGCACTCTGGTTCTGCTATACAGCCATACATGCGTCAGCCCATTTTAAACGCTCTATTATTGCGTGGTATTATTTGCCTGTGCTGTGGTTCACATTGGCAGTGAATGCAGGAGTTTAGAATCTATCTCGTGCTTGTATGGAATAATTTATGGCTTAACTGCATATATAGAGGACTATGGGCTAAGCGTAATGAGTGACTAGTTCTTGCCTCGGTTCATTGTGCTGAACAGATTTTGTGCACTTTGCATTTTTTCAGGAGAATGCTCACAACGACTGGGTGTCCTGTGTGCGCTTCTCACCAAACAATAGCAACCCCATCATTGTATCTTGTGGCTGGGACTCTGAGGTGAAGGTGTGGAATCTGACAAACTGCAAGCTTAAGAAAGCACATGATGAAGACCACAAGGGCTACTTGAACACTGTGACTGTGTCACCTGATGGCTCACTGTGTGCCTCTGGTGGAAAGGTATGCTTCTAGCTCTTTTTAGGCTTGAATGTGCCTCTGAACTTTTGTGTGATTTTCAAGGGGGTGTTCTGAGAGTTTGAGATAAACAATAAATCAATATATCTGGGGCCAACTGTATATCAAGGTTTCATCATGCAGTTACAGAAGGTGGGGGAGGTTTATTGTTGAATGGCAGCTACTTTATATTGAACACTACCTGCTGTGCAAGTCTAAGCCCAATGATTAGTACACTTAACAGAATGCCTTTTTTGAAGGCTACTGATGACCATAGTGTCCTGCAATTATGAGGGCTGTGCTGTCAACAGATTCTTTCAAGTGGCACACAGTGTTTCCTCTTAAGTACTCATGCATGTGATGTGTGCAGGATTGCCAGGCAATGCTCTGGGACCTGAATGAGAGCAAGCGCCTCTACACTCTGGATCACCAGGACATCATAAATGACCTGTGCTTCAGCCCCAACCGCTACTGGCTGTGTGTGGCCACTGGTGCTGCTATCCGTATCTGGGTGAGTTTGCTAGCTGATTGACATTGGTCTCGAGTTGTGCTCGTAATTAGTGGTGGCTGCTCAACCAGCTGGGCTTTTGTTAATGAGAGATGGTGTGCCCTGTGATTATGATACTGACTGACAGCCCTTCTAGGAGGCCTCTGCTGACCATTGTGTCCTGCAAATATGAGGGTTGCACCTTGCATACATAAGCATTCAACTTAATTTGTGGGAACTGGCTGCTGTCTGTTGCATATTGCTTTGTTAACCACACAGGACCTTGAGGGGAAGAGCTTGGTGGACGAGCTGCGACCGGAAGTGATGACAACCAATGCCAAGGCAGAGCTGCCCCAGTGCATCTCCATGGCATGGTCGGCTGATGGCCAGACTCTGTTTGCTGGCTACACGGACAACCTGATCAGGGTCTGGCAGGTGTCTGTTGGCACCACTCGTTGAGCTACCAAATGTTCCAAATAAAGGACTTATGTGGCAACATGGTTGTGCTGTGCGTCTTGAAAATTGTGCTTTGGTCACAAGTACAGATGCATTGGTCATTGGGGCATGTGCTTGACCTAGCCAAGTAAGCGATGCTGGTTTAGCACCTGTAGTAGCAGTGTGGCAGCTGTACTCTGGACCATGGAAAGGTCTCGCTAAACAGTGGTAGCGTTTTATCAGTTCGCCGTTATCAGTTATCACCTAATATGGTGTAATGTCTGCACTGTGGGAGTGCACGCAGTGCATTTCTGATGAGTTCTGCTCTTGTTTTTTTTTTTTTTTTGTTTTTTTTTTTTAACGAGATATTGTGACGCGCAAGTCATTTCGTATTAAATTATGACGTAGCCGTTCATTGCACATTGTTGATTCGCTTCTTATTTAGCATCCACCTTTTCCAGTTTTTCCAATTTGTGACAGGGATTCAAGCCGCCTACATGTGTGCCTCCAATTCTATGCCGTTCACTGTAAACGTAGGGTGATCGCCGCGTCTTGCCCTTAAAAGTCCAATAGACGTGCGCTTTGCCGACTACGTGCCAGCCTCTAGATGCCTAAAATTGACGGAGTGAAGAGACTGCGTTAAAGGCGCTATCGCGTCCTCTCTTGAGACAAAGCTTACGCGTTCTGCTGTATTTTTTTGAACATCCGACCTCTTCATGCTGGCCTGCATGGTTTGCACCTGGGGCAACGAAGCCTATTGAAACGATTACTTCCGTCCTTTGTTCGTGTCGCTTATATACGTCCTCGAGATTATAAGGTGGGCACAAGCTCTGCAAAGAAAAGATATACATTCAAGTACTCTCGTGGTAGTCCATGTAGCAAGGCTGCCTCTATTTTCTTGCTGGCACATATTTCGAACGCGAAGGGCATAATTTATACCGAAGAGAAAGCACGACCCTAATAATCGCTTTGCCCCATATGCTTCCACACCAATGCCGGAAGAGAACTTGCAAGATTCCAAGAGCCTATCAGTGTACATAACGCAAATCTGGCAGCCGAGTTGCACAAGCAGAATTTCATCTGTATCATTTTGAGTTCGTCGCAGTACCGGCAATTCGAAGGAAATTTGAGTATTTTCGCGACGGCGAAATAGACTAGCCATGAGGACGAGGAAATTTGCTTGTTAAGAAGACTTTTGTCATATTGAGCGGTTAATTGTCATGGCAATGATGTTGCGCATAACGTTCTCGTATCGTGAATTGAGCGTTGATTACGTAGAAGCTCTTTTGAAGCATGTCAATGAAGCGAAATTGTGCATGGGGCTTCCAACTCGGAGCTAATATGCGAAGAAAGGAGACAAAAACTGCAGAGAAATTCGACAAGCAAGATGATCACAAAAATTTAAATATCTTCAGAATAACTGAGCATGCTGCGAGTTGCGGCAGCTGACAAGAAAAATTGGCAGTGGCTTAGCTTGGTTAAGCCTGGTTAAGCCTATGCCTAGGTTCAGCTGGTGGTGTAGCTGGTTGTGGTGCTTATGGTTATGCAGTGATTCACTCTGGCCACGGCATATGGTTCAACTATTGTTTATTGCGGGGTGCTACCTGGTTATTGTATGTATAGGTGGGTTGCAGAAACCTAGAAGTCAGCTTCTCTGCAGAGCAAAAACTCCTTCACCATGGCAGCCAAACCTGTTTTGGGGGCAGAAGTTGGGTACAGCTCAGAGTACTTCAATGTCCAGCCTGATGTCATGCACAAACCTGTTGAGCAGAATTCCTTCACTATTGAGAGCCTGGAGGAGGTAGGGGCGGGGGAGGCGTTACGAATGGCGCTCACAAACGGAGGGGTTCTTAGTCCCATAATCGCGACAAGAAGAAGAGGGGTGCAGGAAATGGAGGTGGCCATTATTGCCACAATAGATGTCTCCTGCACCAAACCTAATTTCTTCCCCCAAAACAGGTTTGGCCGCCATGGTGAAGGGGTTTTTGCTCTGCAGAGAAGCTGACTTCTAGGTTTCTGCAACCCACCTATAACTAGTAGCGAGGCAAGGAGTGCCGTGGCTGCAACGATATACAGGCAGAATGTATCCAACGTTGCACCCCCGGCGATAGCTGCGGTAGGAGCGGGAGTTAGGCCGCGGTTGGTAGCTACCGCCTCGCGAGTTGACGGCGCGAGTTGGGGCCCCTGTTTCTGCGCAGCTGTGCTTGGCGGCGCGCCAAAGGCCACGCTAAAGGTCAATAGTAGCTACCGCCTCGCTTGTGTGTGTGCGTGTTGTTTTGGCGCCTTTAACTTATAATGGACACCAACTAGCCCAACAAGAAGTTCTCTTGTTCTGTTGAGTTGGTTCTAGTAACGTTGGTCCGCATCCGGCCGAAATAGTGGAACACAAGAAAAACCGTTTGACAGTACTAGGTTTAGCCGGTGCACTTTGTTCCGTACGCTAGAGTGAACGAGATTAATATTCGTTTACTACTTACCACGGTACAGTGAACTAGAATAACCACGACCACGGTGCAGCATGCGGTGCAGCCAAGGTCTATGTATGTACAATGACGCAGCCATGGTAGTAATTATAGTGGTAGTAATGGTAGAAAGAGGTGCAGCTTGCAGCTTGTCTGGCATTGGCTGCTGTTGAGTGTGTTGAGTGCAGAATAGTACAGGTAAAAAATAAGCAAACCATTATTGCAATTTATGGATTGGCTTGGCTTTGTTTATTATTTTTGGATTGGGTTTTTTGCAGGAAAGGGCCGGCGTTGCTGCGACCCGGTTGGAATAAGCTAGAAGATGGCTAGAAGCTTGGTGCAACCGGGTGAAAATAAGCAAATCGTTATTGCAACCCATGGATTGGCTTGGCTTTGTTTATTATTTTCGGATTGGGGTTTTGCAGGAAAGCCCAAGGCAGATCACGTGTCGTGTGTTTGTAAAGGTGGATTCACACGGCGGACCAAATCGCGAATCGCTCTCACGATTCGCTGTGACGTGGCCCTACGTCAGTGATTTCCGCTGCTTCGCTTCAGTCCGCGAGCAGCAATTCGCGACAAGGTCGAGAGTCCTTTTCACAATTCGGATCCTTCACGGACAAGACATTTTTTTATTTATTTATTTCTCTCGCGGAACGCTTTTCAGCTATGCTCCCGGTGCCCAAGCATAGACAACATAACATACATTGCACTAAAACGCTGTAGGAAAGCGAGAAGCGGCTTCTGACGACTGACGGCAGTCGTTTCTATTTTGGAGTCGAACTAGCCTGTTTTTGCCTTCATTCGCAGTACATGGTTTTCACAGAATTTACAGTGACAGGCTCTTGCACTGCGCGATACCGAATGCGTGAGTTTTGTGACTGCACAGAGCAGTCGCTTGAATGTATTCATCGCTTTCCTCAAGCGTTTTGGCGCGCATCAGTTTTGGCATTTGGCACGTACCGGGAGCATAGGGGCAGCAGTCCGAATGGTCGTCTTCCAAGGGTTGAAAGCAGTATTTTCATGCAGCTCTCATAGAGTAAGCGCGATCGTTCGCACTGCAGAGAACTGCCTGCGTAGTATACCACATCGAGCGAAACAGTCACCACAATACTTTGGCAAAACGGCGCAGCAGCAGTAGCTGTAGGCCGCCGCAACCCGCGCATTCACCCACCGTCCATGCATCGTCCATGGTAGGCTACCCTCGATAACAGCGCGCCAGAACAAGGCTCTCCTCTCGCGCAGTGCCTGGGAGAAAGAGTAAGTCCGCTCTGTCGTCTGCTATTCTCTCCCACCGTGTGAATGCTCGCCGCGGACGGACGGACCTCGGATCAGAGGTCACGTGACCGATCGCTTCGCTATACGATTTTTGCGCCGTGCACATTTCGTGCCTCAGTGCTCATCTTGCAGTTTCTTCATGGATTACGTTAGTAACGACAGAGGCGATAGACGCATTAGAGGCTTCGTGCATCCACGGAAGTTGAAAGAGTGCTCCTACCTTCGGACCCCGTTGGTCTCTCCGTTCATTTAGCAACAAATCATATTTGCGTGTTGCCTCACGAACAGGGCGTCTTGGATTTATTTTTGAAGCATGAATGGTGCACAGTGTGGCATACTAGAAACCAAGAGCGTATGTAAAAGGCCTGTGTATGGGGATCTTGATTTGGTTTGTGCTGCCATGGAAGAAGAATATTCTCAACGTGTAGGTGGTCTTGGCTTTCGTTTTGAAGGTTGCGGTGTTTATGTAATCACCGTGTGTGATCGCTTGGCTGATTCTGGATGGGTGTTTATGTGCTCTTTCTTTTGCAATGCCGGGCACTCCAGATAAAACAGGTCTTTTCGAAGCTGCTAGCAGTTTTCCTAAAACTGCCTTAGCGAAAGGACACTTCTATTTCGCGTTATTCACGAGGTGTGCGCGTTCGCGTAGTGTGCAAGAGTGTGTAAAAAATATTTAGCATTCACCCGTTCCTACGTTCCCTGAATCGCACAGGGTATAGGCACTAAGATGGAGCCGAAATGGTGCATTTCGCCCTCAATATATCCCAATATTAACTTAGAAAAAAATATCCAGCAGGTTCGGTACTCGATTTTCTTTTACCGCTTTTCCCAAGTTGCGTCGCCTGTCTGCACGCATTTTTCACGTTGCCCGCATTCTGCTGAAGCTGCCTGAATTGAACAAACCTCTATCCACTAGTTTGATCCAAGGCTTTCTGACCGACCGCGCGCGGTTTGTTACTGCTAATACCCAGTCCTCTTTTTCAAAGTTTTCTTTCAGCTATGTGTTCCACAAAGCACTGTCCCTTACTCTTAACGATTTCCCTTCAGTAACTTCTACCATCCACATTTTAGTTGATGACTGTGTACTTCGCTGCTCTGTAACCAACTCGTCCGACGCTTCTGCCTTATATCAATTTCTTATTCGCATACAATAGTGATGTGCTATGTGGCTTCCGTCCCTGAGAAGCTTTAAACTGTTGATTTCTTCTCACCTCTGCCAAAACAACACATCCTACTTACAAAATTAACACTAGTACTACTTTTTCAAAGAATTCGTTGGTGTTCACCTCACTAATGGCTTAACATTGTCTTGCCTTGTAAGCCATGTAACTAATTACTCTAATAGAACTGTTGGATACCTCTGTCGTAACCTACCCATGGCTGGCACCTTCTTGTGTAAAATTATTAGATTACAAAACCCTTGTGTGATCACAACTTTAATATACCAATCATATAGTTGATCCACACTACTGTAACTTTACTGAACCTTATGAGCCTGTTCAAAACCATGCCACCAGTTTCATTCCCTCCAATACTCCTTCAGCATCTCTGCCATGAAATCTCTGTTACAGTCTCTGTTCTCGTCACTGTACTTCATGCCCCTACCTTTATCACAAGCTTTTCATACAAGACCTCATGGCAGTCGTCTCGGCTAACCTGTGTATAGAACACCTCGCACAGGTCATCGTAAAAGTGGCGTTTCATCGCATGCCCGCACAACTACATTTCATGAGTCATTTTTCGCAAGCACTGTTCACAACTGGAATCATCCGTCATCAGTGATCCTGTAAGCTTCAATACTGCCATCGAAGAACCTGTCTAATCATAGCCATGTATACCACCAGCCTGTCGCCGTTTATCATTGTGCACAAGCCCATTCCCTCTGTAAAGTCTTGCATTAGGACCTCTGAGGTATCAATAAACACATAAATAAAAGCATGGTTGATAAAGATTCCTTACAATATGGGAACTGTAATTATGTTCGGCAGGAATATATATATATGTAACTGGATCATGTTGAACGGTGTTAAGCTTGAGCTTGGCACAATTGTCTTTCCTGTGATATCGAACTTAGAAATTAGGATACTGAGTGATAACACTGACATGGTGGCTTGCCTTTTGAACTTAGAATGAACTTAGAATTTAGAATTTGGTTGCAGTATTCCTTTCTTTGCATTCATCCTAAATGCAGGGGCGGAAGTGCTGCTCCATTTGCTTCATTCTGCTCCAGCCTGCTTTCCCTGCTGCAAAATTGCTCCAACTCGACTGCATCAATGTTCTGACATTAAATTTAGTGGAGCACGGTTTTGCCGCACAGTGGGCCATTACTGGTATTGACAGCAAGAACCGCAATCCGAGAAAATTAAGTTAAGCGACTATGAGAAGCGCAGCTGGGCAATGGTCTGTTATGAGTTCTGTATACAGGGTATGTGGTTGGTGTAGTCAAAACGATGGCAGCACACTGGTAGCAGAGGTGTAATGCATCTCACCCGAGCCTAATATGTATAAAATTTTAATATACTAGAAAAGTATGCAGCATAATGTTTGCTTATAAGCAAATTCGAGGAATTCGTTACGGAAAATGTTTTGTGCTCTTGATATAGCACCTACTCCCGGCCTTTTGAATCGCCTGTGGTGAGGGAAATGAGATCAGCGAGTGAAGCAGGCGCACCAGACTACTACGAGGTAGCGAAGCACTGGAAGTGGTAGACGAATATGTTTACTTAGGACAGGTAGTAACCGCAGATCTAGATCATGAAAGGGAAATAACTAGAAGAATAAGATTGGGATGGAGTGCATTTGGTAAGTATTCTCAGATTATGACTAGTATCTTACCGATATTGCTCAAGAGGAAGGTATACAGCAGTTGCATCTTACACTTACCCACCTATGGAGCTGAAACATGGAGGCTAACGAAAAGGGTTCTATTTAAGTTGAGGACAACGCAGATTACTATGGAATGAAAAATGGTAGGTGTAACGTTAAAAAATAGGAAGCACATAGAGTGAGTTAGAGAGATAACTTGAGTTAATTACATTCTAGTGGAAATCAAGAAGATGAAATGGGCATGGGCAGGGCATGTAATGCGTAGAGAGGACAACCGATGTTCGGTTAGGGTAATAAACGATTCCAAGGGAAGCAAATCGTCACAGGAGACAGCAGAAAGTTTGGTGAGCAGATGAGGTTAAAAAGTCTGCAGGAGTAAAGTGGATGCAGCTAGCACAGGTAGAGGAGTATGGGAGAGGCCTTCACCCTGCAGTTGGTATAGCCTGGCCGATGATGACCACGAGCCATTGGAAACTTGTCCAGCTGCAACGAACTACACGGTTTGTTTGTAGCGATTCTGCTGTGAATACAAGCAGGTGCTTCACCATCTAGCCTGTCATGCCTACGACAGACAAAAGCACACTTGGAACTCTTATGGAGGTGATGCCACCTAGGTGCCAGTCACTAAATGTGTTTTCAAAAGTGTTGGAAAGTCATACAGGGCCTATCGCCAGTGTGTTGAAACTAAGATAGCTCAAGCAATAATTTGAGCAGCCACAGAGGGCCATAAAGTAATGAATTTGAAGGGGAAAAAGGCTATACTTAAAGTGCCACCTATCTTCCCTGAAGGCGCTACTGGCCAGTACCCAGAAATTTATCGGCACAGGCGCAGGATCAAAGAGAATATGCACAAGATAGAAAGCAGAAATGTACTGTTCATTGATGTGAACTTCGAACTAGTGGCAATACTTGAGTGCATCAAAGTGGTGAAGTCCACCTTTGAATCTTACAAAACAGTATAAATCTCTTAGTTAAATGATCTTCAATTATGAAGTGTAGAAGGCAGCATTCCATTTGCTGCTATTTAACCCTTTGACTGGTTTTGCCGTACAGGTGCTGCGGCCGCATGCCGTCCCGCGGCGTTTTTTCAGTACGGGTATTGCGCTAAACGCATAGCGTTTGAAATAGTTCGACACTGGAGGTGATCTTTTTTTTTTTTTTTCGAAATATTCGACAGTCAAAGATCTGAGTGAGGAAGCTAGAATTCTATTATTAAAAGCGAGTCTAGAATCTTGCTCCAAGACATAATGTGATTGCTCCAAAACTCTCGCTTTATTGCTTCAAAGCTGCTCCAAAGTTACTTATTACTGCTCCCTGAGCTGCTCTAAAATGCTTGAGCCTGCTTCCACCTGTGTAAATATGATTACTTTCTTCCCCTGTACGGCGCTTCAACCAAGAAAAAACTCGGTTATAATTTCTTTCCCGTGTTTTTTTGTTTGTGTGACTAAACTATTTAAACTAATATTCTGCCTTGAGGTCTTAACCAACTTAATAATCTCCTTATTAATAAGTGAAGCATATAAGCAGAAGGAGCGATCACTTTCACTTTGACATTAGATGTTGCAGAAAGTCAAGTTCATCATGGTTGAGAGCAAAGTCTTATTCATTGTAATAAATTTATGACTGTATCAATACTTGTGCATGTTACTATTGGAATGAGGTCTTTGAGATTGAGATATATGTGGTCAGTGGTAGGGAGATGAACACAGCACCGACTGTCAACTGAGGTTTGTTGGAAAACGGAGGAATTTAAGCATATTTTCATAACATGTGACTCAGCCGAAGTCAAAACGTCATATACACATATACCAGTTTTCTCTCCTAACAAAGCACTGACAAAAAATAAAAAAAATAACAATAAACAAGAAATCACAAAAATCCAAAACGCAAGTGAAGTAGTATACACCATGAGCAAGCACATGCCTCACCGCTAAACATTCGATGAAGACAAATGAAAAAGCCAGGTTGAGCTGTATATGGGCTTCTGTTGTCAAAATGTAAAGTATGAATGAGCAGGATTAAGTCGTGTCGTTAGCCTTAAAAACCACCAGATATAGAACCGGAAACTGCCATACAAGAAAAGATATAACATACTAAGCGTTTTGAGTAAACCTACGCTACTTACAGGATCTCAAGTTCTTCTTCACTGAGCATTATCGAAGGTGCACTGACACACAAGCCCTTTTTCTGTTTGATGACTTGCCTCCAGAATCTCTCTTGTAATCTGCTTGTTGCTTCTACCAATAATCTTTGTTTTGTGAAGCCCAGTGCTTAAAGTCTGGCTCAATCGGAGGGGGTCTGTAGTGATTCGAGCATTGGTGGAAAGGGAAATAAAGAGAGAAAGTGGCTGGTTGCCTGTTTTGCAAATCCTTTTATACAAAGGGGAGAAATCATTATTTTTCTCCATCTCTGGTTTTTATTAATACTCAATGTGAAACTGTTGAAACGATAGAGAAGAAATCTTCCAATTACACCACTGACAAGAACAAAACAATGATTACTTGGTTCGTATTCTTACAGTCCTCATGCTTGAATTCAAGCTTGTGGGGATCTCGGACCCCTCTTAAATATTACAGGGGGGGGGGGGGGGGGTCTCTGACACATCCCCTGGCTTTAAGCCCTGTAGAAGCCAGGGCATACAACCTGTGTACCTGCTGCAGTGCAAATGCTACATTTCCTTCGCAGATGTTTCTTTTTTGCAAGTTTTTCATAAGTATAATTGTGTTCTCAGAGCCATTCATTGAGGCATCTACCCGTTTGTCCAATGTAACATTTCCCACAGCTTAATGGGATCTCATACACCACACCTGTGCTGCAGGGTACAAATAAAGTCTGGTGTTTTATGCTACATGCGCGTCGCTGCACACCACAGGTTTGAGTGATCCTACAAAGCTTCGATAACTTTTCCAAAGCTGTAAAAACTACTTCGATATTTACTTTTTTGCCTATTTGTTTCAAATCATGCGATATGCTGTGCAGATAGGGTATTGCAACCAGATTTTGTTGTTGTATTCTGTCCGCTGTGTTAGGCATAGCTTCCTTGTTGTTTGTTTTCATTTTTTTATAGGTTCCTTCAGCAACTGAGATGACACCATGTTCCGGATAGCCGGCTTCTTTCAACCTGTCAATTTGATGAATGAAGCTGCTTTCCAGGCATTTTCGAGATTATCTCATTCTTCTTTTGACACCTCTTCCTTTCTTCTGTCAGTAAATTTTATGTCAAACGTAAAATGGGAACAAATTTTCTCACCATCCCGGCACATTTCATTTTCCTCACTTTTGTTTCCCGACCTGGTGGGCTTGGCTAGTCTTGCATCAGCTGACGGACTGGTTGGCTTTGGTGACCCGTACTCAGGACATTCTCGGTGCCTAATACTCCGTGTCATTAAAGTTTCTTCCTCCTTCTCCCAGTGCATTTCTTTCTTTACCGTTTCCACCTAAAGCATCTTGTCCCAACTATATCTCCCATTTGCATTAACCTAGAACACTGCTTTTCCTTTTCACCATTGCCATTCAGTCCCCCATTCATCTTGACTCTCCTCCTTTTAATTGGTGTACCTGGCTGGAGTCCTCCATGTCGAAGTGACAGGTGGCTCTGGTTCTACAAGCTGCAAACCTCTTTGGCACTCATTTTTGTAGCCAAATTAAGTTTATTACTACTACTTCTACTAGGTCTTGAAGTACAGTTTAAAGAGTTGAGGAAAGGTCTACAGGGACCAGCATAGCTGAGAGCGAAACTTAAAAAACACAATTAGACCTTAAACTTGGGTCGTTTTATTTTGCAGTTCATAACTTATATTTTGGATAGTTCCAATGAAGCTCTGAATGGTCGCTTTTGATCGTGCTTCTCTTAAAATTTCTAACTGAAGGTATGAATGCATTCCAGAAAAGAAAGCAAAAGTCTTCAGGGCTAGGCTTTTTTTGTGCTTCTAAGTGTTGCAATTTTTTATAAAAATTTGGCATTGGCAGAACAGCCAAGTTGAGTATTAAATTTGGGTAAAATGAATTCTGCTTTAACCATACACTCTAAAATTGCCCAGTACTCTTGCTGAATTTTGGGGGTGCTATTAAAATCACTTGTTTTGACATTTCAAAAGCCTTTTTCTGTTTCTTCTTTGGCTGCATATACTGCAGCTAAGTCTCTTGATTTTAAGCGAGTATCTCAATTTTAAGGCACTTTTGATGACTCGGTACTCACGCCTTTTCCTTTCTTAGAAATTTTTGCCTCAAATTCAAGTTAGTTTTTTATTTCATACAAAGAGGAAGCAGCCACAGTTAAGCAATTACTGTGTCTTGATGAGCTGGCCCATCAGGCGATGAGGACTGCTTTGTATATACGGATTCACTAAATGAGAAGCATGGGCATGTTCAACTCAAATAAAATTAGCTTAATCTTCAAAAAGCATTTGATACAGTGACCCTTAAGATTTTAACTACCAAACTTAACTACTTAATTGTCTTCTGCTGTCCACTTATTGCTATTCTTATGAATTTTTGCATCAGATTAAACAACCAAATCAAACCTGGTGATAATGTATCAGTAAAGGGGGTTGTAAAGGGTGGGGTTTATTCCATCTCCCATACTTTTTTCATTAATTTAATAACACAAGCCCCAAAATTTAAACTTCCACGAGTTTGCCCTTCTAGAATGAACAAATTGTGTTCTGACAATGCAGTTTCAGTGAATAAGAATCTGTTGGCACCATGCAGGGGGTCATGCCGACGCCCATGTCAGTATCTATATCAGTGTAAACTTTCCCAAAACATAATTCTGTTGGCGTATTTAGCGCAAGAAATTTTGATGCGCGGGCTAAATGGAAACCACTGTGATGATCAAGCGCGTACCTGGCCATAGCCTCCTCTATTTTTTCGAAAAAAATAGAGGAGGCTGTGACCTGGCTCTCTTATGAGCCCGCTTCATATGTGCGGGTATACCTTGCTCTCGAAGCTTGCCGTCCCTCCTGGGCGCTACGAAGGAGCAAGTGACAACTTCGAAGCAGTACGCTGCCATCTACGCAACCTGCTCGGGTAGTTTCGGCAGTACACAGGCGAAACCGAAACTATACAGCGGGTGAGCGCAAATCGCCATGCTATAGTCATGCATGCTGAATACGCGCCACGCACCGCCGCGGGTGTCACTCCTTTCATAATGTTCGGGAGCGCCCGGGAGGAATGGCTAGCGAAGCGATCGTACAACGTACGCCCGTACATATATATGCCGCGCGCACTAAATTATCCTCGACCGAGAGGTTTCGTTTTCTGCCATGCGCGGCCTAAATTCATGTGCTAAAAGCGGGGACGATAATGGTGTTTCTAAAATTTAAAAAACTGATATAGATATTATAATTGCGACCTCAGCAAACCTATAGCTGTTAGTAAATGAGGCGCTAGTGCGCATGACTAGTTAAAAAGTATTATCAGTTATATACCAGCGCCTGCTTAATTAATTTGTTACCACGTGTTACCTATTGCCTGCTCCACACCACCGAAGAAATCGCACCGCATACACGAGCAAAACTAAAAGCCTCCAGCCGAACCAACCCGTGAAACTGCATGTTAATTCTGCAATGCCCGCAGTCCCGGCATAGTTTCTTTTTTCACGACTCGCACCCGCAGCAGCGGAGGCTGCAACGAATTGCATGCCGCTCGTAAGCGTGTACGTGGCGTCGATCGGCATTGCAGTGCACCGTTGTGATCATTTAAGAGCCAACAGATCCCATACGTCTTTGCTGGCCAGCGTGTATACACGAACTGTCTGGCGACTCGAGCAGGGTAAGCCATGCTAATTCGACCAGGAGGCGACTTCGTGCCAGGAATTGCATGGTTGCGATTTTATAGGAGGTCGAGATTGAAATGGCCCAGTGGAAGCTAGGTGGAACGGGACTGCATGGCCATGTCACAAAAACGTAGCAGCCGCGGGCAAAACCAAGCACCCAACAACGCAACAGTGTCTTCTGCAGTCTCCCCCCCCCCCCCCCCCCCTGCTGTGCTGGTGCAGTTGGCGTACTAGACTTCTGTGTCCAAGGGTGTGGGATTCAATCCTGACTGAGGTGACTGCTTTTCGATGGGCGCGAAAACTAACAAGGCGCCCGCGTGTACTGCGCGGTACGGTAAAAACCCAGCTATAGGTGGTCGAAATTCTTGGAGCTTTCCACTATATACGGCGTATCTCATAGCCTGATCGAGTTGCTTCGGGACCTCATAAACCAAACCAAACCATCTTTTGCAGTGCAGTTTAATTCGTCCGCCACGTACCCACCTCGCATACACAGCATATGTAACGCGACTCATTCGAACATTTGACCTCGAGAGCTATTATTCGAACTGAAGTGGAAGCGCGAATTTTCATGTGGCGCTTGATCTCAGTGCGTGGTTATGCATATGTTTGTTGTGAACATAGAATGTGTAAAAAGAAGTAAATTTTTTTACTATATATTTTGCGCGGCCGGATTTACAAGCAATGGTATATCCAGCAGCCAAATGACCGTTTATATCGAACAATTTGTTCAAATTATTCCATGTTGGTCTCTAACAAATCCAGTGCGTAAGATATGCATCAGAGTGAATCGCTGAACTTTCATCCTCTGATGTGCTCTTTATTCGCTTCGCCGGTTACGCGACTGCCATAGGGCTGGGCTGTAAACTAAATTCGATAAAATATTTTATTTATGTGCTCAATTAGTAGAGCTGGGCTTACCTGCTTAGTGCATTAATCAGCGAAAATTGATGGCCATTAGCAACCAAACTGGAAAGAGGGTTGAATCCGTGCCGCGGAGGGCGTGGCGCCACTGGGAGACGATGCGCTGGTCGATAGCTGCGAGTCGATGACCAGACGCATAGCATGCTTGGTCTGTAGAGGTGAGCACTGCACAAGTGCTACCGATACTTTATGTCGCAGTCGACAAGAAAGAAGTGAAAGCGATTAAGTTGACTTACGCTACACTCTCTCCAGGCGTTTTAATTGAGCAGTAGCCCGCCCATGTTTGGTGTCAGTGCTGCGTTTTCATTTTTAGTATCAACCAAGCAGCTCAATTAGACCACTAATAATTGTGCTTCAGGGAGTATATATGACAAACACTAAGTGACGACTAGATATATCAAATGTTCTTTATTAAAAATAGTAGTTGGTAGGGCCCTTACCTGCAGGTATACGTAGCCTGATAGCATCTGGTTTAAGCACCCTTCCATATATATTTCATGGAAATCAGGTTAAGCCTAGCTGAGTCCACTTAGAAAGGTACCCTCTCGCAAAACGTGGCTTGCCAGTGCGAAAGCACGAAGGTGCTGTATAGAAACTAGCAGATGTCGTCCTTGCACGATGGAAACTGGCAGCTTGAAATATGAAATCTATGTGTGCCAGGAGGAATTCTATGTAATATTAAGCATTGCAATACTTTGCTTGAAAGCATATGCTTCTTTTTGTACTCATTAGTTTCATTCACAGTGCACATGGGGTGTCCACTCAGAGACATCTACTCTATTTTCCTTTTCCAAAAGCTTGCTTTGTCCCTGACAGAGTACTGCCAAATTTTTCACTTTTTTAGGCTAAGAAAATTTCTCACTGCAAAATTGAAAAGTGTGCCAAGCAATTAAGTAAGGCAACAATGCTATGCTTCAGAATACTCAGGCTACTGGAGGCATTAAGCTGAAGGTTTCATCATTAAAATCGTATCAAACATGAGGATAGTCCGAAACTGAATTGATAAACTACTGAAGTTAATACTGCATTTATGGTTCCGAAAATGGCTGGCATCACACGTGCATGCTGATGGTAGTGTAGCAACTTTTGCTGCTATACGTACCTAAATTACTATTTCTCAATTTTTTTGGAACGCTGTCATATTGACAATGCTATTTTTTAACTGCTGATTACTGTGCCTAAAGGTTAAAGGTGTGGGAAAGGTTATACCAGAAACTGAAATACACCTAAATTGAGCAAATGCAACAAATATTTCGGGGGCACTTCTGCACCGCTGTTAAGGAAAACATGCCACAGCATTTACGACTCCTGTATCCTCATCCCTGTACATTTAGTTGGCTACTTGTTGACTCACAAATCTTAGTTTGCGCTTTTATCACACATACCAATTTGTAAGTTTACTAATTACCACATGACGTGAATGAACTCGCAACTCACACATCTGACTTCGGATTCTGAAAGGCAACGAGTTTTTCTCATGCCAAAAGGAGCTGCTTGGGTAGGCAGCTGGACCATATCATGGTCCCCACATCACCCAGACCAATCCATCCGGTCATACGCTTACCTCTAAATATTATCTACGAAACATATCTGTGAATTTTTCTTACTTCACTGGTTTTGCAGATTATTTCCTGTCTCAAAAGGAATAACAGAAATACACGTGGTTCTATGACACATACAGTAAATACTTACCTTTCTAGGTAGGCTACAAAAGGGAAGTAATGCAGAAGGTAGGCAGTCTAAGCATAAATGTGTGTGTCAACGTGGTGTTTTGGCACTGGAGTATTTATTACTCCAATCATGTGCATTATTAATGAATGAAAAGGCACATAAGTAGGAATACTTTATTTTGACACAGAAGCTATGGCCAACGTGTGTAAGTGAAGTGCAGACTTGTGAGTACACTGTTGAGCCAGTAGCACAGGGAGCAGTCAACTTGGACCAGGGAATGCCATGCTTTGAAAGGTGGGCAGCTGTTGTGATCTCTTGACTAGCATCAGTCACGTGCAGGATCGGCCGTCATGGGGAGAAAAAACAAAAGTATGCAAGCTCAGAACAAAACACTCAGAGAAATTCAGAGACCATACCAAATTTAAATAAAAAGATAACAGGACTGCAGACTATGCAGCAGCTCATATATTCTAACAGTGGATTTGCATATGGTCACTACACCCTCAAAAAGGAAAGAAGCACAAATGCTGAATTCATGACTCGTCAAAGGAACCAGACCAAAAGGAAAGTGTGCACCATGTAGCATAGCTCAAGAATGAGAAAAGCCAAAACAGCAAAAAAGTTACCCTAAGTAAGGCCAGTACTAGTGCTCTCTGCATGCGTGCGACAATGTATCACTGCAGTGCACATGCACAGCAGAAATGGACACCGTGGGTGGTAAAGAACTGATATGAAGTTATCAACACTGGCCGCAGACATCAGAACAGACAGGTGATTGTGCTTTGGTATAACGCAAGCGTGCGAACTTTGGTAGGTTGTGAAGCATATAAATAAACGTTGAGACATCTTGAAAACCATGTGTGCACATTTTCATTTGCTGCTGCATCCAAGAAGTTTCGCTTGCACTGTTCATTAGACGACATGTGTTGCTCTCGGGATGTAGCGTTTTTCGACTACACAGCATGATTCCAGAATCGCGACTAATTCAGCTGTGGACTTTTCAATTTTTAAACTTGCGAAATCCTTCCTATGGGCTGTGAAAAAGAATGAGGAACTGTTCCACCCAAATGTAGTCGCTCGCACATGATGGCAGCCACAAGTCATTTTGTGCCAAACAGTAGTTTCCATAAAAGTAACAAGAAGTTCTCAAACTATGTGACAGGACTATAGCTATTTACTTTGAGGGTGGCCACAGCAAACAGGCAACTACAAGATGGCCAAATCCCTCACCAACTGCAGCACCACAACAATTGCTACAATGCCAGCATCATAAAACCTCTGGCTGTCTTTGTATAAGGTCCTCATCACAGATACACCAGTTCATGTTGTTAAGGAGGCTGTCCATGAGCATCTTACTTCTCAAAGCAGCTAAAAGTATTGCAAACAGAGACCAATACTTGACTTTAAGTGCAGTAGCAGCACTACTAACATTCAGTGTGTTAATGGAGTATAGACACCCTGAAACAGATAAGACAAAAAATCAATTATAAATTATTTAGCAGTTGAAGATAAAAATCAGGTGATGACCTGTACAGAGTAATGTCTTGCATGTCGTTAACAAGCAAAATGTGACCAAGATTAGGTGCATATGCTCCTGTAAGATGAAGTGCTGCACTGGCCTAGCGCAAGCAGTGCTTGTACCTCCAGTCAAAATGCTTTCAAGTGCCATCATCCATGAATCCATGAGATGGTTGCCCAATAGCAATCGGAATTTGCATAATGCTGCGTTCCTTATCTTCAGCCAGCATTTTTCACTCTTCTCAATGGATGCAACCCTCCCCAAAACTCCAAACTGAAGACATCAATTCAGTCATGCAGAACTGTCAATAATGACCTGAACCACAAACCAACTTGGAGAGGTGGAAGCAGGCTCGAGCACTTTGAAGCTATAAAACTGAAGTTTTGAGGCATTCAAATTGTTTTGGAGCACGTTTCTAAAGTCAAATGATTTTATTAGCTGAATATTTTATACCTGACATACCAAAATAACCTATTTGATTCCTTTTTATTCAAAGATCAATGCATTGCTGAAAATATAAGACTAACAGCCAAAACATGTACAGATATTTAAAATAACACAATGACCTTAGCAACAACTTGGAACAAACTAGCAGAAAATGCAATGCTTGTTTCTATACTTGATGCCTGAACGATAAGTTTGACTAAAAACATGACTATTTTAGCCTGCGAAATGTGGACTATACCACTATGATGTGCTCAAGCACCACTGGACTAGTTCGGAGTTCACATCAATAAGCAGCATATTTCCACTCCCTATCTTGGGCATATAATTTTTTTTATCCATGCCCAGGGGTGGAAGCAGGCTTGAGCATTTTGGAGCAGCTTTGGGAGCAGCAATAAAGCAATTTTGGAGCAGCTTTGGAGCAATGAAAAGAGAGTTTTGGAGCATGTTTCTCGCGATAAACACCTCTGATAATTGTAGTTTTCTCTTTCTGAGATACAAAACCTCCAATCTGATTCCTTTTTATGCAAGTTCAAAGCATTTCCAACTTTGCACTCATCTCTGACAAGACAAACGGCCAACAACTTGGAATAGAACCGCAGTAAAAGGGACGCTTGTCATAACTGAACACCTAGTGTGACCTAATACATTTCCCTATTTTGATTTCACGGATTAAAATGTTGAGTCTACCACATCAATTTGCTCGAGCAGCGCCACTAATTTGGAGCTCAAGTTAATGAGCACGACATTTCCGCTCTCTATCTTGTGCATATCTTTTTTGATCCTACGCCTATGCTGATGAATTCCTGAACACTGACCAGTAGTGCCTTCAAGAAATATAGATGGCACTGAAGGGCAACCTTTTCATCCTTCAGAATTTTTACTTCACTGTCTCCTGCCAATAGTTCTATCATTCTTTGCTTGAGTAATGCTGGGGGCTCATTTTTAACATCTTGGCGATAGGCCCAGTATGGCTTTCTAACACTCTTGCAAGGCTTCCTAGTGATTGACACTTTTGGCATACCAACCCATAACGCTTCAAGTATGATTTTGTCTGCCATAGGCCTGACAAGCTTGTCACTGACAAAGAGGTTCGATGGTGAAGTGCCTGCTTGTTCTCACAGCAGAACCATAAGAATAACTCCTGCAGTTTTTGCAGTCTGACAAGTTTCCTAACGGCTCACAGTAGTTTGCGCTATCTGCTTCACTTGCTGCTCTCGCTTCTCTCTCCACCGGTGTTTCAAAAGGCTGAGAGGAGGTGCTATGTCACACACACAGTGCATTTTGTTGTAATTATTCCCTTCAATTGCCTGTGGCTCACACTAAATTTACTTGCGAACAAATATTTATTATTCTCTGTGCTTCCCTCCCTTACAAAAATTTCATTTGTGCTCAGTGCAAGATGCGTGATATCTTTGCCCCCGGTGCTGTGACATTGTTCATGTGTTTTTCTAACCTTGATGGCAGAACATCAGCAGCCAGTTTGGAGCAGTTTTAGAGCAATATTGCATTTTGGAGCAGGATGGAGCAGGGAAAGCAGTTTGGAGCAGAATGGAGCAAATGGAGCAGCACTTCCACCCCTGATCATGCCTGTTCTGATAAAATTTCCAAGGCACTGGTCAGTAATCCCTTCAGTGAGGATAGACTGCACTCAAGGGTAGCCCTTTCCCCCTTCAGATGCCCTACTCCATGGCCTTCTGTCAGTGGCTTCTCACGTTTTCGCTTGAGTGGCACCCGAGCTTCCTTAATTTTAACACGTTAATGATGGGCCCTGCATGCCTGCCCAACACTTGTGACATTTCTAATGATTGACACCTTCATGGTGTCACACCCATAATACTGTATGTTTTTGTCTGACGTATGTTTGACAAGCTTATTATTAACAAAGAGGTTCAATGAAATAGATCTACGACTACCAGAAACGAGGCTCATGCTGGTCTGGCGTATGGGATTTAACGTCCCAAAGCAACAGAGGCTATGAGAGGCTCATGCTCTTCTATTTAGCAGAAAAGAAAAAATATATAAAGGCCCTGTTACTACACAGGTATGCAAACCAACAGAATGAAATTGAGGAAAGCATATAATTAACTAATAAAAAAAATCTGCATTGGTGATGAACGGTAATTAGTAGTGTATCTACTGTCAAATGAAAAATACCCCCCCCCCCCCCCCCCCCCCCCCCCCCCCCCCCCCCCCCCCCCCCCCCCCCCCATTGCAAACTAGAAAAACAGAAACAAGAAACATGCCACCGTTGAGGTCCGGGACCTGCACATTATGCATCCCATGCTTTACAAACTAGCTACAATGATGGCTATGCAATCTTTTATTTTCAAGCTATTTATGTTGCATGTATCCCAACATAGACAGCGTTCACCAGTGCTCAACTAAACCGCAGCAGCAGACGTGGGAATGCCCTGTAAATACAGCAACAAGGTTAACAACTGGGCGAGTTGGTAATCATTCATTTTAAGCCAGCCAAAAGACTAGACACAGAGAAGCCAGCCTCATCTCGTTAGCTTCTATTCTCTGTCTCGTTTTTTGGCTGGTTTAAAATAAAATACAGCAAGTGCCAAGTAGAACATGATATGGAGTGTGGTGTCTGAAGGGTTGTGTATGAACGAGCCGCGCCGGCGCGGCGCGCCACTGCTCGTAGTGTGCCCAACCTCTAACAGGCAGTGAGACTCACGGATTCGGGCAGTACGGCCAGTGTGACTCTTTCGTCTTCCCACGACAACTCTAAACTGTTAGAAATTCGCTGAAAAAGAATGTATTAGTTTAGGCTGTTTACAGTCTCCAAACACACCACGAACATGTAACCAATTTTCTAGCTGCCCAATTAGTTCAAGAGATAATGAAATTGTTCATAATTTGCAGAAATAATGAAAAATAACAGCACTACAAAAAATTCACATGGACACTTTGCTAGGTACTAGAAAGCGTAATGAATACAATGTTAGGAGCATTTTTTTATTTAACAAATATTAGCGATGTTATAGCAGTTCAGAGTTTTCAATTTTGCTCTAAATAAGACAGGAAGGCACTCACATTTGGAACAGTGAACTGCTATAACATCGCTAATATTTGTTATACCAAAGTGCGCCTAACATTATATTCGTTATGCTTTCTAGTACCTAGCAAAGTATTCATGTGAACTTTTTGTAGTGCAGTTATTTTTTCATGAACAATTTCATTTATCTTTTGAACTAATTGGCCAATTGGAAACCTAATTACATATTTGAAATCAGGGCAAGAAACTAAATCAGACTACCAGGTTTTATCAAATTTGTTGAAAAACGTAGGAAAAATAGCTTTAAAAGCCATGTCCCCCTTAAAAGCAACCAGTTTGGCCATGATTTCAATTCGTGAAATCGCATTCAATTAGACAGAAAAAAAAATTGTCATTGGACTTCTTGCGAGGATGCTTCAATATTTAGACACCGTGTGCAGCAAAATATAACTGAATAAAATCTCGAGAAAACGCAAAGTAGCCAATAGTGTGCGTATGTAGCCTTCACGCCATGCCAAAACTGCCGTTCGTCAAGCGTAGGTACCACCTCCGTCAAAGAAAGAGAAAGCCAATATTCTTCTCGATTTAATGTATCTGTGAACTGGAGGCGACGGCGGTAGACGAAAGACAAGAAGCTCAGGCGGCGTGCCCGCCCTGTGGTGTGCGAGAGGTGCCGTTATATCATAGCTCACAACAGCACCGCTGCCAGGGCCGGCACGTGTTCTGGCTGCAATGCTCTTCGCTGATTCTGCATGTCGCATCTGACGACGTTATTGTAAATAGTTTGTAAACAAGTGTAAACAAATGTGTACAGTCGAGAAGGGAAGTCTTCATCTCCGCACCGCAATGTGTCGCTGAGCCACAAACGCAGCGGTGGTTACCAACACCACTCGGTACGAGCGAAGGCAGAAGAAACAGCAAGAAACACCTGCTGTATAGGGAAGCCCATCTATTCCCCACGCCTTCACCCGAAGATTTTAACTGCACCCAGCGAACCTGCGGCCACCAACAGTCAACGCAGTCTCTCGGCAGCCTACGGAAATCAGAGCATCGGTATCGTCACTTACTGTTCGGTGCGGAGCGGCCCGTTCACACACTTCTAACACCACGATGTGGAGGTTGTGGGTCCGAGCCGACCAATGGCATATGGTAGCTTTTTGCTAAACAATTACCTTTCAGACAAACTCATTATGAATTATCCATTGACCCCCTGCCATTATGGGCATAGAGCAGGGGGTCTCAAACTCATATTGCTACGTGGGCTGCATTGAGAAAGCTTTTTCTCTCATGACCCAGGAGCCAGAAATTAACAAAACAACAGGAAACAAAGTACAATAAATAACAATAAAATGAACAAAAATAAGCTAACTTCGTTTTGTCAGACCAAGCCCTCCTATTATTGCAAAAGAAAAGCAATGTGTGCTCCTTTCCACTTCAATGCTGGACAAAAGCCGCTTCAGGATCGCTCGGAGAGAGGTACTGAAATGGTACACCTGTTAATAAACACTACCACACTTATA
The DNA here is from genome assembly GCF_055883805.1 of Amblyomma maculatum. Taxonomy (NCBI): domain Eukaryota; kingdom Metazoa; phylum Arthropoda; class Arachnida; order Ixodida; family Ixodidae; genus Amblyomma; species Amblyomma maculatum. The sequence continues at coordinate 22,101,091 of NW_028146738.1, forward strand.
ATCCTCAAAAAAAAAAAAAAAAAAAAAAAAAAAAAAAAAAAAGAGGCACGCTTGGAAATAAAAGAGAAGGCAAGGATGTCTGGCTCCTTGCTTTGAAGGCATAGTGATGTCAAATGAAAGTTCACGCAGATTAAGTGGTCAACGCCTTTTCAAAAATGAACGTGTACTAACTGGTACAAAGTCTGAGTTTATTTTAGTTGGAAATTAGGGCTGGTGGTAATGCTTTCAAAAATGTCAGCTGAAAATTTTGAGCTGGCGGACTGCATCACGCAGCTCCGCGGGCCGTGCTCCAAGGCCCCTGGCATAAAAGGATAATCTTTGATGAGCGGAAAGAAAGTGTTCGATGTTGGCGAGAAGATAGTGGATGGAGTGGAGGGGCTGCATTCCCCATTCTCAGCAGGGAAAACTAGAATGCTTCTTTGCTCGTCAAGTGAAGAGGATATACTTTAGGCAGGCATTGCCTCTGCTACGAAATGGGCACCACTGTAGGCAGTGTACACCTGGCCAATGCTTTAAAGGGCCACTATCCAGGGAAGGCCCTTTTAAGCAAAGGAGCCCAGTGTTTCGATCAGGTACCGGAGATAGTCTGTGCAAAATGCTACAGTGACACGCGCGCCGCAAAGTATCGAAAATACAATTCAAAGCTCTCTCATGCTCTCCTTTGGGAAGCTAGCTTCCCCGTTTCCTGCGCTGGCCCGACGGGCCCCAGTAATGACGTACGTACCGCGAACGACGTCCATTGGTCCGTCTTGCTGACTGACGGCAGAAGGATGGGTGTCTACTGCTCGCTGCACGCTTTTCCCTCGCCACGGCCAGACTGAATCTAGCGGCGCGCGCTCCCTCGGCCTTTTTTTCTTTCTTTTTTTTCGTGCTCGCGGAGTGCCACGCCCCACCTCCCGCCAAACGCGGAGCAGGAAGGGAAATTTGTCTTGCGGAGGCTAGACGACCTCGGGCAGGAGAGTGAAAAACCTTTGCGAGGGAATGGAAGGAGAGAAGCATGACAGAATCGGGTAATTGCGGTGGCTGTAACTTCGGTATTAGTTACTCTTTTCAAAATCATATTGCGGCCTTGCGTTCTAGGGGCGAAGTCTCACAGTCACCGGGGAAGAAAATATTTTCGACCGGAGGGTGGACAGTGGGCCTTTAACAGTACCACGTGACCGTCAACTGCCCGGCGCTGCTGCGCCGGAAGATGCAGGAGTGCGAGGGCGTGCTCACAATTCTTGCTGCTGCAGTGAACCTCGTTTGCTACGCTGCTTTGATCAATGTGAAGCAACCCTGCCACAATTGGCTGGCAGGCATGTCGGTGCCCGGAGAAGCTGTGATTGCTTGCTTTTAGCTGCAATAATATCTGCATATCATGTGAATATCTTCAAAGTACACACATTTCCAATAAAAAATCCAACTTGCCCCATAACTCTTGCCATCAATACTTTTGAAAAATTGTTGTATCGGTACTTTCATTGCTTAAAAAAAAAAAAAAAAAAAAAAAGAGAAAAGAAACCTTTGAGACAGTATCTGAAAATAGAACCAGGGACAAGTATAATATTTGGAACGTTACAAGTTTGCACAGCTTGAATCCACAAGCACATAGCAGAGCGCTCTCAGAACTACAATATGAAACTTCATTCAAGGGGTTGCTGCCAACGGAGCAGAACAGCCAAGCAGACAACACTCGCTGAAGCAGCATGATTACATCTCCCTGCTTGTTCCCTCTCCTGATTTCCCCTTTGCTTCTGCTCGGACAGTCGACGCTCGAGCGATACTGTTAAAGAATCCGCCTTTTGCGCGAGTTTTCTGCGCATGCGCGAAGCCCCAGCGGCGACTGATGAAAACACACTGAGCGGCGTCGACGGCGCTTCTCGTCGCCGCACTCATAGCCAACGCACGGGGGCTGGAGGCGCGGTCACGTTCACAGCCTCGGTAAAACGATGCCAACCACCTGTGCCGCTTACGGCTGCCACTCTCGAGGCGTGCCGGGATGCAAGACGCGTTTTGTTAGGTTTCCTTCGGCGAGCCGCGACCTGCAACGGCGTGAAGCTTGGATTAGGGCAACCAAGCGTCAAGACGTGAATGGGCGACCTTGGCAGCCGACTGCGTGCTCTCGACTGTGCGAAAAACACTTCGTTACAGGTATGTATGCATCTAAAGGAAATGTGCATGATGAAAAGTATCTACCGGAATTTGCGTCAAGCCTATAACCCACCAGTGATAGCCGCAATGAGCATTTGTTCGGCGCGTCTGATGGCGATGTATTTTGTCGTTTGTTTTATTTATGTGCGAAGGGGGCGGGTAGCGCAGATATCACAGGTGGCTGTGTGCGCTAGACCGTAATATTTAGCATGTTTTATCGCGACTGCCGCCTGACTAAAAAGAAGAAAAAAAGGGTGTTTGTTGTGATGCACCGCCGTTAGCGAGCCGAGTGGTTGAGCTGGTCATGAGGCTCGCGAACGGCTTTGCATTAAAACACCGTATTTTTTTTCCTTGTTAGTGAGGTGGCAGTCACGATACACCATGCTAAATATTACGGCCTAGCGCACACAGCCGCCTGTGATATCTAAGCTACCTAGCCCTTTCGCACATAAAGATAAGAAGGGACAAAATACATCGCCTTCAGGCCCCGGTGCAACTGAAGCAATCACGCACCGAAGAAATCCTCATTGCAGCTATCACTGGTGCGCTACAGCCTGGGTGAAAACTCCAGTAGGTACTTTTCATCATGCCTATTTCGCTTAGATGCATACATACCTGTAGTATCTGTGTTTTTGCCGCTCGGAGCATATGACGCACTTGACACTTGCACGACGCACAGTATTTTTTTTTAATTAAAGGCTTGCCTTCGTGCACGCCAAAGCATCCGGACTTTGTTCCTTTAGTGTACGCAATCAGATGCACTTCGTTAGGGAGCTTGATAATCGTCGTCTTCGTCCAACCGTTCACAACGGCAAGGAAACCGCCCGGCACAATAAATGAGTCTCCTGGAGGGTTCATGCTCGTTCACTTGCAGAGTGGATCGCTCTGGACGTAGAACAGGGTTGGTTCCTGACCGAGATGCGCATCCGATATGTAGGAGATTCACATGTGTCACCAAGTTGTTGATTCCGCAGAAATCGCGGCGGAGGCAGAAATGAACGTTGGAGATCCTTTCACAACAAAATGACCATTCTCTGCTCACCGAGAACCTTTTCACCACTGCGACCACATCCGTTCTGAATCCTGAGGCCAGAAACTGGCTACAGCTCTGAATCATCTATTGCCAGAAAAATGCAGCGCGTTTCCTGCAGGTGTGCATTCCGGCCGGGACAATGCCCTTTTCACGGGGTGTGTACATGTGACTCTCTGCCGATCTTCGTGGATGAAATCCTATAGCTGCACGGTTGTAGATGACGCGAGGAGGAAGCGACGCCCATTGCACCATGCCGGCGCCGCGGTGACCGCGTTGTGCTCAGTAACTCAAGACACCCCGCGCATATGCGCCGCTCAAAGTCACAGGAGACTATTCCACCTAGCTCTGCAGCATCAACAAACCCCTGGCTGCTTTGCCCTTTGAGATCCCTCTCTCTCTCTCTGCCCCCACGCTCTCCTGTCTGCCGAAAACCTGCACGCTGAGAGCGTCTCATTCTGTCACGTCGAACACTGCCCGCGCTACACGCTCTTACAATACGAAGATAGTATATGCGTACGTGCGTTATGAGTGGATTGTGAAAACGCTCTACCTTCCCCCATACTGCGTGAACATGATATGCTGCAATCACTGTCACTACTTTCCGCTCCGAGGCCAATAAAGGGGGGAAGCTTTCGCTTTCTACCAGCGTTGGCGCCACCATTTCGTATGGTGCGCTTTCGCGTCGTCTGCTACACTGCCGCTCAATGTGTTTCCCGCCCGCTCCTCGCGCAAAAGGCGGATTGGCAGGGTGTATATTCTGTGCTGCTTGTCTTGCAAGCCATTGATGCCAATCTTGCAGACCTCATTTTATCTTTCACAGTGGTTTCCAAAGCTATAAAGTTCTTGCAGCAACATTGTCACACGCACAAAAAAGCAACACAACCAACCTGTGCAGGAATATCATTCGTTGGCAGCTTTGCCAGTTTTCCACAGCGAATTGAGAAGACAATATAGCGTGGTTTGATCTTCCATCTTGCGCAAACATTTGTTTGTTTTTGGAGCTAGTCTGCTTTTCTTAGTCTAAATCAACTGTTACATTGCACACTGTTTGCAATGCATTAGTTGCAACTGAGAAAGAAAGGCTGCAAACTACAAGCTGGACACTGCAGCTGCAGGAATGCTTGCTTGTTTGATTCATTCATGCACTCTATGCAAACTGGGGACCTGTGCCCAAGCATGTTCCCCATGTAAAACAAATGACCAGTCGCGGTGGCACAGCAATTGTTTTGAAATTAAGTACAGGGCTCACCTTGTGGCGTTAGAGCATATGCTGCCTCCGCCTTTCATAGTCCCTTGTTCAGCCTCAGCAACCAGCAAGCACATGCTAGACTCCAAAACACATATCAGGAAGGTCCCTGCGTACCAAATATTAGACGTCAGCTTATAAGCGATCTTCACACACACAAAACAAATTGAATTTAAGACAAGTACATGTTGATGCACTTTAAACACAAGGCGAAATCGCTTACCTCACCGTAATTAGAAAGCGGCCCTGCATACATTTGACAGTGTGCAGTCATAAAATGAGGTATGAAATCATTACACCGCGTCATAGCAACGAGGGCCACACAAAATGATAGTACGTCGCACAAATGGTTAGCACGTCGTGGTGCATCAAAACAAAAGCTTCCCACACAGGCCTGTGTGATCCTCGCCTTTCCTGCTTCTACGCGTTGTTTTGTCATGTCCTAGTACCTCCTAAAGTCCCTCTATCAGCTCAGAGACGTTACAATCATTAACTATTCACCCAGACAGCTGCGGAAAGCTTACCCAAGTTTCCCGCCCTTTTCAAGAGCACGCAAGACTGATAGTCAGGCGTGCTTTACATGATTGAGATTTCCGTGCGGTTGGCCTAATAAACGGTATTTAACCACATGTTCCTTAGTGTCGAACTGCGTTGAGCTTTCGATTGAAACCTTCGATAATACACCTTTGGGGCGTTCGGGCCCACTGCCGGCCAAGCAGGCTCAATGGTCGTCAACAGAACATTCGGGCGCACGGAAGTTGAAACCTAAATGTAGAACTCCAGACAGCGGGTAATGACTCAATACATGCACACTGAAGTATCTAAAGAATAGAAAAATTGCTTACGTACCGTACAACACGAGAGCACACGGCTGACACGGCGACACAGCTCTCACGGCTCCCACCATGAAGGACGACGACCAGCCATTTTGCTACTAAAAGCAACACAAAACCCACAAAACAATAGCCGGATGTGACGTTTTTCCTAAACCGGATAAGACGTCATGGGTGGCAGCAAGCATTTTGCTCCTGTAACCCGGTTGCAAGAAGCATTTCGCTGCTGCAACCGGGTCGCAGCAGACGGCGCCGCAGGAAAGCTCAAGGCAGATCACGTGTCGTGTGTTTGTAAACGATTTTCGCAATGTGTGGTGGTGTGAATCGTGCGATTTTTGCGCCTTGTACATTTCGTGCCTCAGTGCTCATCTTGCAGTTTCTTCATGGATAACGTGGATAACGTTAGTAACGACAGAGGCGATAGACCGTGTATCCACGGAAGTTGAAAGAGTGCTCCTACCTGCGGACACCGTCGGCCTCTCTGTTCATTCTGCAACAATTCATATTTGCGTGTTGCTTCACAAACAGGGCGTCTTGGATTTATTTTTGAAGCATGAGTGGTGCACGGTGCAAGATACTAGAAACAAGAGTGTGTGTAAAAGGCCTGTGTATGGGGATCGTGATTTGGTTTGTGCTGCCACGGAACTCAACGTGTAGGTGGTCTTGGCTTTCGTTTTGAAGGTTGCGGGGTTTATGTAATCACCGTATGTGATCGCACGGCTGATTCTAGGGCGTTTATGTGCTTTTTCTTGACAATGCCGGGCACTGCAGATAACATGGGTCTCTTCGAAGCTGCGAGCAGTTTTCCCAAAACTGCCAGCGAAAGGACACTTCTATTTCGTGTTATTTACGAGGTGCGCGCGTTCGTGTAGTGTGCAAGAGTGTGTAAAAAATAGTTAGCATTCACCCGTTCCTACATTCCCTGATTCGCACAGGGTATAGGCACGAAGATGGAGCCGAAGTGGTGCCTTTCGCCCTAAATATATCCGAAAAAAATATCCAGCAGGTTCGGTACTCGATTTTCTTTTACCGCTTTTCCCAAGTTTGTCGCCTGTGTGCACGCATTTTTCACATTGCCCGCATTCTGCTGAAGCTGCCTGAATTGAACAAACCTCTATCCACTAGTTTTTAACCTGATCCAAGGCTTTCTGACCGACCGCGCGCGGTTTGTTACTGCTAATACCCGGTCCTCTTTTTCAAAGTTTTCTTTCAGCTATGTGTTCCACAAAGCACTGTCCCTTACTCTTAACGATCTCCTTTCAGTAACTTCTACCATCCACACTTTAGTTGATGACTGTGTACTTTGCTGCTCTGTAACCAACTCGTCCGACGCTTCGGCGTTATATCTGATTTGCATACAATAGTCGTGCTATGTGGCCTCTGTCCCTGAGAAGCATTAGACTGTTTTATTTCTTCTCACCACTGCCAAAACAACACATCCTACTTACAAAATTAACACTAGTACTATTTTTTCAAAGAATTCGTTTAAGTACCTTGGTGTTCACCTCACCTATGGTTTAACATTGTCCTGCCTAGTAAGCCATGTAACTAATTCCTCTAATAGAACTGTTGGATACCTCTGTTGTAACTTGCCCATGGCTGGTGCTTTCTTGTGTAAAATTACTAGATTACAAAACCCTTGTGTGATCTCAACTTTAATATGCCAGTGCTATAGTTGATCCTCACTACTGTAACTTTACTGAACCTTATGAACTTGTTCAAAACCATGCCATCAGTTTCATTCCCTCGAACCACCCATACTCCTTCAGCATCTCTGCCATGAAATCTCTGTTAAATCTCTGTTACAGTCTCTGTTCTCGTCGCTGTACTTCATGCCCCTGCCTATATCACAAACTTTTCATACAAGACCTCATGGCAATCGTCTCGGCTAACCAGTGTATAGAACACCTCGCACAGGCCATCGTAAAAGTGTCGTTTCACCGCGTGCCCGCACAACTACGTTTCATGAGTCATTCTTCGTAAGCACTGTTCACAACTGGAATCATCCCTCATCAGTGATCCTGTAAGCTTCAATACTGCCATCGAAGAACCTGTCTCATCATAGCCATGTATACCACTAGCCTGTCACCATTTATCACTGTGCACAAGCCCATTCCTTCTGTAAAGTCTCGCAGTGGGACCTCTGAGGTGTCAATAAGCACGTAAATAAAAGCATGGTTGATAAAGATTCTTTACAATATGGGAATTGTGATTATGTTCTACAGGAATATATATATGTAACTGGACCATGCTGAACGGTGTTAAGCTTGAGCGCATCCTCCTTTTAATGGCACAATTGTCTTTCCTGTGATGTTTAACTTAGAAATTAGGATAATGAGTGATAACACTAACAAGGTGGCTTGCCTTTTGAACTTAGAATTTGATGGCAGTATTCCTTTCTTTGCATCCATCCTAAATGCAGGGGTGGAAGTGCTGCTCCATTTGCTTCATTCTACTCCAACCTGCTTTCCCTGCTCAGGGGTGCAACAGCTGAAATACGATTTGTAGCAATTTTTGGAGCAGCGAAGTCTTGGTTTTAGAGTGATAAAATCCATGTTTGGAGCAGCTCACAGGAATAAAAAAACTACAATTTGCAGCACAAATTCAAATTTTAGAGTCGTTAAACAGAGAAAGAACTTTACTTTTGGCACAAAATATTGAAGAGATGTGAATATTGAACCGTATGAATGTGCTCCAAAGGAAATCTATCACGGGCCACATTTCACCGGCGGCGTGCTGATATTTTTATAAATAAGCATTTTGTACAGCAAGGCATGCTATTACACTATACACTAAAAGAAAAGAATGTGAGTCATAAAATGAAGAGGGTAATTTTTAAAACTTAGAGGATCGAATATAAATGGAAAAAGCAAGAGAATATTGTAACGAATACAAGGCAGCGAACACTGAACCGATCAGTTCCACACTCTGCACCGTTTCATTCTCTTCTTTTTCGGTTCCGTGAGGCACGCGGCATTACCCCCCCTCTTCGAAAGAGGCGGCTCGACGCTGGGAGTGTCCTCGAGCTATATGCACACAGGAGAAGCAGGGAACACTGCACACGCGCAGACGATCACTGCCTCTCATAATACGGTTTCATTCGCACTACATGAACAGTTTCAGCACTTGAGCGCCGCCGTATTGAGGGTTGTTGACCCCGAGGAACAACTTCATAGGTCACGTTACTAAGACGTCGAATGACCTCATATGGCCCAAAGTAACGGCGAAGTAGCTTCTCCGAGAGTCCTCGACGGCGCACTGGTGTCCACACCCATACAAGATCGTCAGGCTGGTAGTGAACGTCTCGGTGTCAGAGGTTGTACCGACTGGCATCGCGGTGTTGTTGACGTTGAATACGGCACCGTGTGAGCTGCCGCACTTCTTCGGCCCGCTGCAGAAATATGTCGACGTCCGCATAGGCGTTGGTGGCATCGTCGCCGTGACTTATAGGTAGCATAGCATCCAACATTGTTACGGGACGACCGTAGACTAGCTGGAATGGCGCAAGACGGGTTGTCTCCTATTCAGCCGTATTGTATGCAAAAGTTGCATACAGAAGGACATCATCCCACGTGCGATGCTGAACGTCGACATACATGGAAATTATGTCTGCAAGTGTTCTATTGAGGCGTTCAATCAGTCCGTTTGTTTGTGGATGGTAAGCAGTAGTCCTACGATGACTTGTGCGGGTAAGACTCAAGAGAGCCTGCATTAGTTCAGCCGTAAAGCTGTACCGTGGTCAGTGATAACCGATGGGGCACCGTGGCTCAGTACGACGGTCTTAAGAAAAAACTGGGCTACTTCTGCAGCAGTTGCACGGGAAAGTGCCTGTGTCTCGGCATATCGCGTTAAGTAGTCCGTCGCCACTACTATCCATCTGTGCCCTGATGCGGACGTTGGGAAAGGGCCCAGAAGATCCATACCCACTTGCTGGAAAGGGGCTGTTGGCGGAGGTATCGGCTGAAGGAGCCCTGCAGGCTTCAGCGGAGGTGTCTTTTGCTGCTGGCAATCTCTGCATGTTCTCACGTAGTGCTGGACTGAAGGCAGCAACTTAGGCTAATAGTACTTTTGTCAAATGCGTGCTAATGTTCGCGTGACTCCTAAATGACCAGCCGAAGGCTCATCGTGGCATGTGTGCAAGATTTCTGGCCGGAGGTCAGACGGCACAACGAGAAGAAAGGTTTCCTTGTTGTGCTGAAAGTTGCTCTTATATAGGACGCAATTGTGAATGCTGTAGGAGGATAAACCCCGTGCGAAAGCACGTGGGACAGCTACATCAAGGCCTTCGAGGTGCTCAATAAGCGGGCGTAAACCGGGGTCAGCCCGTTGATGCTGGGCCATGTCGGTGGTCGTGACTACAGCAAGAAACGGGAAGTCGTCGTCTTCGCTGTCGGGAGGGGCAGTATCAACTGGTGCATGCGACAAGCAATCGGCGTCGTTGTGCTTACGGCCGCACTTGTATACAACCGTAATGTCGTACTCTTGGAGACGGAGGCTCCACCTTGCAAGTCGTCCAGAGGGGTCTTTGAGGTTGGCTAGCCAGCATAACGAATAATGGTCGCTCACAGCCCTAAAAGGTCGGCCGTAAATATAGGGTCGGAACTTAGTTATGGCCCAAACTACCGCAAGACATTCCTTTTCCATGGTTGAGTAGTTTGCCTCTGCTTTTGAAAGAGAGCGACTTGCGTAAGCGATAACTTTCTCAGTGCCATTTTGCCACTGAATCAGAATGGCACCGAGTCCAAAATTACTGGCGTCGGTATGGATATCCGTAGCAGCGTTTTCGTCAAAATGGGCAAGTATTGGGGCGGCCTGCAGTCGCCGGCGCAACTCGTTGAAAGCATCCTCTTGATCATCTTGCCACACAAAAGGAACATTGTCTCGGGTAAGACGCGTAAGAGGCTCCGCAATCACTGAAAAATTCTCTACAAAACGCCTGTAATAGGCACAAAGCCCCAAAAACCTTCTAACGGACTTTTTTTCGATTGCGCGAGGAAAATTTTTCACAGCAGCAGTCTTATCGGGATCTGGTTTCACGCCCTCAGAACTAATAACATGGCCAAGAAAGCGGAGCTCCTGGAATCCGAAATGGCATTTCTGTGGTTTTATCGTCAGTTGGGCTGAACACAGTGCCTGTAGTACTATTCGCAGTCGGTCAAGGTGCTCCTCAAAACTAGCCGCGAAAATGACATCGTCGAGATACACTCGGCACGCTTGCCACTTCAGTCCAGAGAGAACGGTGTCCATCATTCGCTGGAAGGTTGCTGGTGCAGAACAGAGATCGAAAGGAAGCACTTTAAATTCATAAAGGCTGTCGGGGGTGACGAACGCTGTTTTCTCTCTGTCCCTTTCATCCACTTCTATCTGCCAGTAGCCATTCTTGAGGTCAAGCGACGAGAAATATTTGACATTGCGTAACCGGTCCAATGCGTCATCGATAAATGGGAGCAGGTATACGTCCCCTTTCGTTACCTGATTTAACTTACGATAATCGACGCAGAAATGCAAGGTGTTATCTTTTTTCTTCACCAGCACTATAGGCGAAGCCCAGGGGCTGGTAGACGGCTGCACCACGTCGTCGGTAAGCATTTCCTGCACCTGGCTTCGAATAGCCTCTCGTTCCGTTGAAGACACTCGGTATGGGTGTTGGGAAATCGGCTTGGTCTCCGCGTCAACCATAATGCGGTGTTTGGCTACTGGGGTACGCCCAACTTTCGAAGATGTTGCAAAGCATCCAGCAAATTCCTGAAGGAGGTCTAGGAGTCACCGCCGCTCAACCACATTATTTTCTGGTGAAGCAGCCAGGTACGATTTCCCTTTTTGCTGAGTTCAACCCCTCAAGGGCAACCGAGAGCCACCACGGATTTGACACCGGTCCATCGTAGTCGCAGCCGCCGCCTTTGAGGTCAGTCGCCAGAGTTCGGACCTCTTTCCTGCACGCCTGTGGTCAACATGCATAGATCCAACACGAACATTGCGGCTAACGGAGAGTCTTCACCCCAGTTCGTCGTCGTCCTTTCTCGAACGCCACCGTCCTTCCATGGCGAGCTTTATGAGGACGCTGAAGACTGGCTGGATCAATTCGAACGGGTCGCCAATTACAACGGCTGGGATGAGCAAAGGAAGCTCTATAATGTCTACTTTGCTCTCGAAGATTCAGCGCGGACGTGGTTCGTGAACCACGAAACAACACTATCAACATGGGACCTCTTTCGTCGCCAGCTGTTGGCGACCTACACTGCCAACGACCGAAGAGAGCGTGCGGAGTCGGCGCTGGAGTCTCGTATCCAAGCCCCTAATGAAAGTATTGAAATGTACTACGAGGATATGATCCGCCTTTTTAGGCGTTCTGATCCAAATATGTCAGAGGAGAAGAAAGTGCGCCTTTTAATGCGCGGGGTGAAGCAAGAACTATTTGCTGGGCTTATGCGAAATCCACCTGGTACGGCATCAGATTTTCTAACGGAGGCCGCCACGATAGAACAAACGCTTCGACACAGGGCTCAGCACTATAACCGTAACGTGTCCGCCATGTCACTGGTCGTCTATGGTTCCGGCTTCAACGGTTCTGATGATGCCTTAAGGGAGCTTATTCGATCTGTGGTCAGAGAAGAGCTGAGACACATTCAGTTACAGGGTCTAACATCGTCGTCGAGGCTTCCATCACTCGCGGAGGTCATTCGCGAAGAAGTGAGGCAAGCCGTCCCGGAACCGTCTGTGCCTGGTGTGCAGCCACCCCCACCAAGTGTGCCAATGTACGCGTCCGTGCTTCAGCAGCATAACCTCTGTGATCCTCCAAGAGGGAACCCCACTGTGCCTCATCCAAACCAGCACCATAGTGGGTACGACTCTCCCAGAGCCAGAGTGAACCCCCCTATTCTTGACCCAGCACCTCCACCAGAAAATGTAACAAGTACAAGGCAGCGAACACTGAACCGATCAGTTCCACAAACTGCACCGTTTTGTTCTCTTCTTTCTCGGTTCCGCGAGGCACGCGGCATTATGCTTTTTTTCCATCTAGCACAGTTGGACAGTCTTAATCACGGGGTCTCATCTTGCTCCTGAGGCTCATAAATGAATGTTTTATTGTCTGCTTAATCCACAGCTTGTGTCATGTGAAGGCAGCTCCAGAAGAGCCCCATTCAAAGCCGTGACTGCAATCTGTCTGTGTCTGAGTGCAATATAAAACAAAACAAAAACAAAATGTTGATTCAAATCGAAACAGAAAAAGAAAAAGCAGCGACCAAAAGGCGAAGGGGCAAATGCCGAAGGCAGAGGGGAAAGGAAGTTGTAAGCCAAGAAAACTGACGAGCGAGCGCATCTTCGGCGTTATTTGCACTTTTTAGGGGCTGGTGATGACTTTGGATATTAGGCGATATATTTCGTGCACAGAGCAGCGCAGAGCAGACTTTACAGCATTTCGTTGTTCCAGCATCTGTAAATGTTAACTTTCGCAATCTTGAGCTCCACTGCAGCATTATAGAATTCAATACCAAAGGCTGCTGCACTTTTCCCGAGCTGTTGACGTCCGAAATAGATTTTAAATGTACCACCTCAGCTTATATTAGCACATAGAAGCCATAATTCAAGCACCTCCTTTACTATTTGATTACGGGAAAGTAAGTCTATCAAATAAACAGCATATAAGCAACCTTGCTGTATATAAATGGCCCAACGAAATATCCAGAGCTTCAAACAGCCAAAAAAAAAAAACTAGAAATACATTCATTGCATGCCCCATGCATGCAATGCATGTGGCGCTTAATTTAAACACCGCATTGAAGTATTGCTCCGACATCACAAGTACCACCACAGCACTTTTCGCAGTGTGACGCAGTAGCAGAGGCGCCTCCTTACAAATGGCCCCTTTACGTTATGAGGATGCTTCACAGCACAGTCTGTGGCCCGTGCGATCAAGCATCCTCAAACCGCAACGGTTCAGCTTACTCTGAGAGCAGAGGAAGCACATAGATGCAAGAGAGAAAAATATGAGCGAGCGTTGAAATGGCATGACGCCATCTCAAAATAAAACTAAAAGCCCAGTGACACACACTGCAGGGTCTGAAACTTCGTGACTGGCTATACCACGGCAGCCAAACGTTGTCTCCGAGTATGGCAACTTCTGGCCTAGTTGGGGCACATTGGAGTAGCGTGGCACAAATTTCACGCTTACGGCGCATAAATCTGCAGCTGTATCAAAATGGCGCAATTAGCGCATCTGTTGCACCCCTGCCTGCTCCAAAATTGCTCCAACTCGACTGCATCAATGTTCTGACATCAAATTTAGTGGGACACGGTTTTGCCGCACAGTGAGCCATTAATTGTTATTCACAGCCAGAAACGCAATCCAAGGCAATTCAGTTAAGCGACTGTGAGAAGCGCAGCTGGGCAATGGTCTGTTATGAGTTCTGTATACAGGGTATAGGGCTGGTGTAGTCAAAACGATGGCAGATCACCGGTAGCAGAGATGTAATGCATCTCACCCCGAGCCTAATACGTATAAAATTTTTATATGCTAGAAAAGCATGCAGCATAATGTTTGCTCATAAGCAAATTTAAACCGAGCCACAAGCAAATTTGAGGACTTTGTTACGAAAAATGTTCTGTGCACTTGATATAGCACCTACTCCCAGCCTTTTGAATCACCTGTAGTGAAGGAAATGAGATCAGTGAGTCAAGCAGGCACACCAAACTACTACGAGGTAGTGAAGCACTGGAAGTGGTAAGCGAATATGTTTACTTAGGACAGGTAGAACCGCAGATCTAGATCATGAAAGGAAAATAACTAGGAGAATATGATTGGGATGGAGCGCATTTGGTAAGTATTCTCAGATTATGACTAGCAGCTTACTAGTATTGCTCAAGAGGAAGGTATACAGCAGTTTCATCTTACACGTACTCACCTACGGGGCTCAAACGTGGAGGCTAACGAAAAGGGTTCTACTTAAGCTGAGTACAACGCAGAGGACTATGGAACGAAAAATGGTATGTGTAACGTTAAAAAATGGGAAGCGCATAGAGTGAATTAGAGAAATAACTCGAGTTAATTACATTCTAGTGGAAATCGAGAAGACGAAATGGGCATGGGCAGGGCATGTAGTGTGTAGAGAGGACAACCAATGTTCGCTTAGGGTAATAAACGATTCCAAAGTAAGGGAATCGTCGCAGGGGACAGCAGAAAGTTAGGTGGGCGGATGAGATTAAAAAGTTTGCAGGGGTAAAGTGGATGCAGCTAGCACAGGACCGGGTTAATTAGAGGAGCATGAGAGAGGTCTTCGCCCTGCGGTTGGTATAGTCTGGTTGATGATGATGACTGCGAGCCATTGGAAACTTGTAAAGCTGCAACAAACTACACGGTTTGTTTCTTGTGGTTCTGCTGCAAATACAAGGTGCTTCACCATCTAGCCTATCATGCCTACGACAGACAAAAGCACACTTGGAACTCTTATGGAGGAGATGCCACTTAGGTGCCAGTCACTAAATGTGTTTTGAAAAGTGGAAAGTCATACAGGGCCTATTGCCAGTGTGTTGAAACTAAGATAGCTCAAGCAATAATTTGAGCAGCCACTAGCAGGAGGCCATGAAGTAATGAATTTGAAGGGGCAAAAGGCTATACTTAAGTGCCACCTATCTTCCCTGAAGGTGTTACTGACCAGTACCCAGAAATTTATCAGCACAAATGCAGGATTAAAAAGAATATGCACAAGATAGAAAGCAGAAATGTACTGTTTATTCATGTGAACTTCAAACTAGTGGCAATACTTGCCACTTACATCTTACAATCTTACAAAACAGAGCAAATCTTTTAGTTAAACTATCTTCAATTATGAAGTGTATAAGGAAGCATTGCTGCTGTTTAACCCTTTGACTGCTTTTGCCGTACGGGTGCTGCGGCCGCATTCCGTCCCGCGGCATTTTTGCAGTATGGGTATTGCGCTAAACGCACAGCGTTTGAAATAGTTCGACACTCGGGGTGATTTTTTATTTTTTTTTTGAATATTCGACATTCAAAGGGTTAAATGAAGAACCTAAAACTTCATTATTAAAAGCGAGTCTAGAAACTTGCTCTAATACATAATGTGATTGCTCCAAAACTCTTGTTTTATTGCTTCAAAGCTGCTCCGAAGTTACTTTATTACTGCTTCCGGAGCTACTCCAAAATGCTACTCCACCAGTGTGTCACAAGCTGCCTCACCTAGACAGCGGAAATTGCAGGAGCTTCTGCCTCAGATATAAAGCGAAGCTCACGGCACCCCGCCGCTCCTCTGAGCAGGCTTCGACATGACGGCAGGCAGCGACCGCGCGTCCTTGACGCAGGCACTGCGCAGCAAGCCGAGTGTATAAAATGACAGAGCGCAGCACGCCCACGGCAGTGCACTCTGGGAAGATTTAGTCTTCCGGGCCTCTCTCGCAGCCGCTCTGGGAAAGCGTCTTGTGTTTCACCGGGCCCGCGATCGACGCATCATTCTCCTCACCTGGACGGCCGCCGCTACTGAGCTACCCAGCTTTTGACGCCTCAGCTAACAAGAAAGCTGTTCGAATTCCATTTCACCACAGACTGTTGTTTAATCGAACATTATTTTCGCTTTTGTTAACCTTTACCTGACTTAGTAATGTTTTTACGCTGTGTTTTCTAGTAACCCTTGCCCATACTTATTATATCTATAATACTTGCTTTGTTGTCTTTATAGTATTCTTTTTATCTCAGCGTTCTGTTCATTGTCAGGCTTTCCTCTTGTCATTTAACTAGTCTTTTATCAATATATCTTGTCGTGCCGTTTTATTTTTTTATTCTACTCTCTTATTATGCAGTGTAATTTGGACTACTATTTATAAGCATTCAATTGTTTGTAAAAGAATATGACCTATTTGAACTTATTCCTCAATCACACACCGACACACATACTTCACGGGTTGACCGGCCTGACTTCTAAATGTAATGTGTTCTCAAACCTCATAGAGGGACGACGGGTAATCGTAAAGGGAATCCCGCGCCTCTTTTAACCATAAAGGCGGGGGTTTGTGGGTTTGTGACATGTAAATATGATTACTTTCTTCCTCTGTACGGCGCTTCAACCAAGAAAAAACTTGGTTATAATTTCTTTTCCGTGTTTTTTTGTTTGTTCCTCTGTCACTGAATCCCATGTCAAATGTAAAATGTTAACTAATATATATCTCACCATCCCGGCACATTTCATTTTCCGCACTTTTCTTCCCCGACGTGGTTGGCTTGGCTAGTCTTGCACCAGCTGAAGGACTGGTCGGCCTTGGTGCCCCATACTCGGCATTCTCGGTGCCTAATACACTGTGTCATTAAAGTTTCTTCCTCTTTCTCCTGGTGCATTTCTTCCTTTACCGTTTCCATCTAAAGCATCTTGTCCCAACTATATCTCCCATTTGCACTAACCTAGAACACTGTTTTTCCTTTGCACCATTGCCACTCAGTCCCCCATTTATCTTGACTCTCCTCCTATTAATTTGTGTACCTGGCTGGAGCACGCCATGTCGAAGGGACAGATGGCCCTGATCCTACAAGTTGCAAACCTCTTTGGCACTCATTTTTGTAGCCAAATAAAGTTTATTACTGCTACTTCTACTAGGTCTTGAAGTATAGTTTAAAGAGTCGAGGAAAGGTCCTCGCAGCATAGCTGGGAGCGAAGCTTAAAAAACACGATTAGACCTTAAACTAGGGTCGTTTTATTTTGCAGTTCATAACTTATATTTTGGATAGTTACAATGAAGCTCTGAATGGTCGCTTTTGATTGTGCTTTTATACCTTAACTTTTCTAACTGAAGGCATGAGTGCATTCTAGAAAAGAAAGCAAAAGCCTTTTGGGCTAGGTTTTTTTTGTACCACAAGATATTGTGCTTCTAAGTGTTGCAATTTTTGAGAAAAATTTGGCATTGGCAGAGCAGCCAAGGTGAGTATTAAATTTGCGTAAAATGAATGAAATAAAATTGCCAAGTACTCTTGTTGAATTTTGGGGGCGCTATTAAAATCACTTGTTTTGACATATCAAAAGCCTTTTTCTGTTTCTTCTTTGGCTGCATATACTGCAGCCAAGTCTCTTGATTTTAGGTGAGTATATCAATTTTAAGGCACTTTAGATGACTCGGTACTCGCATCTTTTCCTTTCATAGAAATATTTGCCTGAAATTCAAGTTGGTTTTTCATTTCATACAAAGAGGAAGCAGCTACAATTAAGCAACTACTGTAAGTATCTTGATGAACTTTCCCATCAGGTGATGAGGAATGCTTTGCATATACTGATTCACTAAATGACAAGCATAGGCATATTCATCTCAAATAAAATTAGCTACCTTTTCTTCATTTTCAAAAAGCATTTGATACGGTGACCCTTAAGATTTTAAATACCAAACTGAACTACTTAATTGTCTTCTGCTGTCCATTTATCGCTATTCTTATGAATTTTTTGCATCAGATTAAACAACCAAATCAAACCTGGTGATAAAGTATCAGTAAAGCCGCAGATATCAAAACAGGCAGCTGATTGTGCTTTGGTATAATGCAAGAGTGCGGGCTTTGGTAGGTTGTGAAGCATATAAATAAACATTGAGACATCTTGAAAACCAAGTGTGCACGTTTTCATTTGCTGCTGCATCCAAGAAGTTTCGCTTGCACTGTTCATTATACGACATGCGTTGCTCTCAAATTGTAGCGTTTGCCGACTACACAGCATGATTCCAGAATTGCGACTGACTCAGCTGTGGACTTTTCATTTTCTAAACTTGCGAAATCCTTCCTATGGGCTGTGAAAAAGAATGAGAAATTGTTCCACCCAAATGTAGCCGCTCGCCACTATAACGGACATGATGGCAGCCACAAGTCATTTTGTGCCACACAGTAGTTTCCATAACAAGTTCTCAAACTCAAACTATGTGACACGACCACAGCTCTTTACTTTGGCCGCAGCAAAAAGGCAACAATCACAAGATGGCCAAATCCCTCACTGAACTGCAGCACCACAACAATTGCTACAATGCCAGCATCATAAAAGCCCTGCCTGTCTTTGATACACGGTCCTCATCACAAATACACCAGTTCATGTTGTTAAGGAGGCTGTTCATGAGCATCATACTTCTCAAAGCAGCTAAAAAATATTGCAAACAGAGACCAACACTTGACTTTAAGTAGCAGCATTACTAATAATGGAGTATAGACACCCTGAAACATGAGACAAAAAGCCAACTTTTCGATGGAGGCGAAAAGCAAGGCGCCCGTGTGCTGTGCGATGTCGGCGCACGTTAAAGAACCCCAGGTGGTCGAAATTTCCGGAGTCTTCCACTACGGCGTCTCTTTAAGCAAGAGTTGACTGCAGCGCGACCGCCACTTGGGACACACTTCTCTGCTGGGCGGACTAGGCGGTATGGGGAGCTAGAGTCACTATGGGGAGCTGCATGGAGGAAGAAAAAGCTAGGAGGGAGCAAACATTTCTAGGGACCCTAGCATGACGTCACGCTGCCAACCTCCGCAAGCCAAGTGCCGATGAAGCCGCTTCCTCCCCCTTTTTTTCGCTCTCCAGAGTGCGCGAGTCTGCGCGATGGCGCGGGCGCGCGGCTGCATGGAGTTCCTCCATGCGCGGCTGTCTGCGGTGTGGGCTGCTGGGGGCTGCGCGCGCGGCGCCGATTCGCGCATGCGCGCGGGTGTAGATATCACCGCACGCTTATCACGTGGTCTAAAGGTCTATTCACACTTGCGACTAGATTGTAGTCGCGCGACCAGAGGAGAGGAGCTCACCACTACCGATATTCACACTTGCGACTGTCGCCTTCTCGTTCTGTTCTGGTTCCGAACGAGTTGAGAGTAGGAGAGTTGCTGAGCGAAGACAGCGAACGTCAGTAGCAGCCGCTTGCCAGACACTTCAGCTTTTTCAGGTGAGCCCGTGCGCATGCATGCCGCGCTCTCGTGTTTCCAGGAGAACGACGAATCAGTTCAGTTCAGTCATGTCCGACTCTTCGTGACCCTATGGACCATGTCACGCCACGCTTTCCGGTCTCTCACTATCTTCCTAACATCACATAACTTCATCTGCAGTGCGATCGAGGATGCCGTCTAACCATCGCGTTCGCTGCCTACCCCTTCTCCGGTGACCCTCAACCTTTCCCAACATCAAATCTTTCTCCAGCGACTCCTCTCTTCTCATCAGATGACCAAAATAGCTGAGCTTTAACTTTAGAATTTGACCCTCCAATGAGCAGTCAGGGTTTATGGTCGACAATATCGACTGATTTGATCTTCTGGCAGTCCAAGGAACTCTCAAGAGTCTTCGACAGCACCACAATTCAAACGCGTCAATTCTTCGGCGGTCAGCCTTTTTCACAGTCCAACTCTCACATCCATACATCACAACTGGACAGACCATAGCACGAGTTATACGTATCAATTGGTTGGCAAACTAATGTCTCTGCTCTTTACTATAGGCTGTCAAGGCTAAACATTGCTCTCTTTCCCAGAAGCAGGCATCTCCTAATTTCATGGCTGCAGTCTCCTTCCGAGGTATTCTTGGAGCCCAAGAAAAGAAAATCTGTCACAGCTTCCACTTCTTGTCCCTTGATGCTCCAGGACTTGATAGGGCAAGACGCCATGATCTTTGTCTTTTTGATGTTCAGTTTAAGCCCAAACTTCTCACTCTCTTCTTGTACGCGCATCAGAAGTCTCTTGAGTTCCACTTTATTTTCTGCCATTAAAGTGGTATCATCCGCATATCTAAGGTTGTCGATACGTTTTCCAGCAATCTTCACTCCAGCTGAAGACTCGTCCAGACCGGCCTTCCTCATGATGCACTCTGCATATAGGTTAAATAGGCAGGGTGACAGTATGCAGCCTTGCCTCACTCCTTTCTCAATCCGAAACCAATCAGTAAGACCATGCCCAGTTCTGACTGTGGCCTCTTGCCCTTCATACAGGTTCCTGAGGAGACAGATGAGGTGAATTGGAACTCCCATCTCTTGGAGAGCTTGCCACAATCTGCTGTGATCTACGCAGTCAAACGCTTTCGCATAATCAATAAAGCAGAAGTAGAAGGATTTCTGGAACTCTCTTGCTTTTTCTATGATCCAGCAAAAGTTGGCAATTTGGTCTCTAGTTCCTCTGCCCTTGCGAAACCCAGCTTGCACGTCCGGAAGCTCACGATCCACATACTGCTGCAGCCTACCTTGGAGGATTTTCATCACCTTGCTAGCATGCGAAATAAGCGCGATCGTGCGGTAGTTGGAACAATCTTTGGCACTGCCTTTCTTTGGAATGGGGATGTAAACTGACCTCCTCCAATCCTGTGGCCACTGCAGGGTTGTCCAAATCTTCTGACATAATGTATGCAGAGTGTTAACAGCGTCATGGTTGAGGTTTTGAAGCAACTCAGCTGGAATGCCATCAATTCCGCTAGCTTTGTTCTTAGCAAGGCTGGCTAAGGCCCATTCAACTTCACTCTTCAGGATGCCCGGCTCGAGATCAGTAATCACAACTGTCTTATGTTGGGTTTGCACATTCGGGTCCTCCTTGTACAGTTCTTCGGTGTATTCCTGCCACCTCTTCTTTATCTCTGAGGCTTCAGTGACGTCCTTGCCTCGTTTGTCCTTTATCACACCCAGCTTAGCACAGCTTCCTTTGATATCTTTGATTGTCTTATACAGAGCTCTTGTGTTCCTTAATTGGCTGTTGTCCTCAACTGCTTGGCACTGTATGTTCAGAAAGGCATTCTTATCTCTCCTTGCTATTTTCTGAAAATCTGCATTGAGAACCTTGTATCTTTCTCTTTCCCCCATAACTTTTGCCATCCTCCTTTCCTCAGCTATTTGCAGAGCCTCTTCAGATAACCAGTTTGCTTTCTTGCATTTCTTTTGCTTTAGAACTACCTTAGTAGCAACTTCTTGTATTATATCACGAACATCAGTCCACATCTCTTCGGGCCCTCTGTCTTCTAGATCTAATTCTTGAAATCGATTCCTCACTTCCACAGCATATTCTAATGGAATTCGATCCAGATCATACCTGAAAGGCCTTCTAGTTTTCTGCGTTTTCCTCAATCGAAGCTTAATTTTGGCAACAAGAAGCTGATGATCAGTGCCACAGTCGGCCCCAGGCCTTGTTTTTACTGCTTGTATAGCGCTTCTCCATCTCTGCCGGCAAAGAATATAATCGATCTGATTCCTGTGCAGACCGTCCGGTGAAGTCCATGTGTACAGGCGCCTCTTGTGCTGTTGAAAATGAGTATTCGCTATGGTCAGGTTGTTTTCTTGACAAAACTCTACTAGCCTCTGCCCAGCTTCATTTGTCTCATCAAGACCGAACTTGCCTATAATTCTGGATATTTCTTCACTCCTGACCTTAGCATTCCAGTCTCCTATGAGAAAAACGACGTCTGATGATGGGGTGCGGTCTAAAAGGCATTGTAGGTCCGCATAAAATCTCTCAACGTCAGCTTCTACAGCAGTATAGTGGTCGGTGCATTGACTTGGATAACTGTTATGTTGAAAGGGTGGCCTTGGATCCGAAGTGAAATCATTCGGTCGTTTTTGGGGTTGTACCCTAGCACTGCTTTGCCCATTCTTCTGTTTACTATAAGAGCGACCCCATTCCTTCTCTTGGATTCATGCCCACAATAAAAGACATAATGGTCGCCGGAGTTAAATTCTCCCATTCCGGTCCACTTGAGATCGCTGATACCCAAGATATCAATGTTCGATCTGTCCATTTCTCGCTTGACGACATCCAGTTTACCTTGCGTCATAGATCTTACATTCCATGTTGCTATGTGATATACCTCTTTCCGGTCGCTTCCCGACACATCCACAACTGAGCGTCCTTTTGGCTTTAGCCCAGCCGCTTCATTCATCCTGGAGCTACTAGGAATCGCCCTTTGTTCATCCCCAGTAACATGTGGGACGCCCCAACCTGGGGGGCTCATCTTCCGGCGCCATATCATTGATGGTATTGCAACTGGCCATAGGGTTTTCTTGGCAGGAAAACTGGAATGGGCTGCCATTACCTTCTCCAGTGAATCGCATTTTGTCAAAACTCTCTGCCGTGACCTCTCGACCATTTGCGACTGTCGCTTTTCGACCAAAACGGTCGCGCAACCGCTGCTAGTCGCAAGTGTGAACGGGCCTGAGAACAAGTGCGAACAGAATCGCTCCCTTTATTTTTTATGAGTAGGCTTTTTTGAGAGTTCCTTGGACTGCCAGAAGATCAAATCAGTCGATATCGTCGACCATAAACTCTGACTGTTCATTGCAGGGTCAAATTCTAAAGATAAAGCTAAGCTACTTTGGTCATCTGATGAGAAGAGGTGAGTCGCTGGAGAAAGATTTGATGTTGGGAAAGATTGAGGGTCACCTGAGAAGGGGTAGGCAGCGAGCGCGGTGGTTAGATGGCATGCTCGAGGCGCTGCAGATGAAGTTATGTGATGTTAGGAAGATAGTGAGAGACCGGAAAGCGTGGCGTGATATATGGTCCATAGGGTCACGAAGAGTCGGACATGACTGAACGACTGAACTGACTGACTGACTCACGAACATTGCCGCACGCTCTCTCCTAGTTCTTCCTTCCTTCATGGGGAGCTGTGAAACTGCGTTTGTTCTAGTAACGTTGGTCTTCGTCTAATCAACATTCCCCCCCCCCCCCCCCCCCCCCCCCCGCCGCGCTTGTTCCTCCTCTCAGTTTTTTATTCGTATTCTCCACCTCCTTTTTTTTTCTTTCAAACAACGGCTAGGGCGCATTTTTGCGCCCACCCGATGCAAAGGGGCCAGCCACCTCATCACCACGTCCGCTCAGTCGTCTGCTTTCGGACGACTGAGCGAAAACAGAATTTTCCTCCCACGGGGTACAGTGGCCAGAAAAGAGAAGTGTGCAAACCGCGCTGCTGACTCTGATGCCCTACCGTGATGACTTACACGTCCGCTCGCTGCGTGTCGTCTGCTCGCCGAGCGGTTAATCGGCCGCGTTTGAGAACCCCTTCAAGATCCGATGCATGCTTTCTGCTCTTACTGCGACTTCTACCTGTACACATCATTCTTATTTATTAGCCAAATATCTAATTGTCATGCCAGTGTAAATTTATAATTATTTACAATGGTACCAAGTTTTCCTTTTTTTTTTTTTTTTTGTTCACGTGCTAAGCTGCCAGTCCTTCAAGGTGTGCATTGAAGGTCGTTGGCTTCACCTTCTGTGACACTAGTGGTACTAAAGACGTTAATTAGGCCTCCTTAATCCTATTGAAAACACAAGGAACCCTTTAGGTATTCTTAGTTCAACGTGGCAAGGCGTAGTAGAACAAAGCCATATAGGAAGCAATACTTTTCTAAACATGGCTGTAAATATTGCATGTATATCCATGCTTTGCCAAGGTAAACCGCCGCTGATTTTTTTTTTTTTTTTTTCACCGTGAGTTTTGTTCTTTTCCGAGTAACTTGATGAGCAGCTTATGAATTACAACTTAGGGATAGTTGTAATTTTGTTTTCAGAATTAATGTGTTGCT
The DNA here is from genome assembly GCF_055883805.1 of Amblyomma maculatum. Lineage (NCBI taxonomy): Eukaryota > Metazoa > Arthropoda > Arachnida > Ixodida > Ixodidae > Amblyomma > Amblyomma maculatum. The sequence continues at coordinate 22,124,834 of NW_028146738.1, forward strand.
TCGCTGCTGATTTTGCTTGGGCCTTTTAATTTGGCTGTTTTACTTCTGTGAGCAAAGAAAAAAAAAAACACCTGTGCTGCAGAAGACAATTTCATTCCATAATTGATTAGCACGCACTCAAGCATTGAAAAAATTTCAAAATTACTGCCATTTGTATTTTTATTTTGTTTCAGTTCTTCAGCGGCATTATTAAATTAACCAGGAAAACCCTGGGAATCGAGTGTTTCGCGTTCGCGTTCACGTTCGCGTTCACGTTCGATGCTGCCTAGCTAGATATCCTGTGAATTCACTTCAAAATGTCTGCCCCTGAACACAGGTGCATATATAATTATATTAGCTTCTGTAGAGTAGGTGCTGTCACGGCCGCTCAATGGAGACGCGCTTGGTGCGGCCAAGGAGGTTTTATATATCCTCTTTGGGTGCGGCCATAGCCCCCTTTGATGCGGCCCGTCGCGTTGCCCGGAAAAGCCGTATTGCGCCTAGTTTTCATCGCCACCGCTCCGTGACGAGTCCGAGCGGAGAGCTGCGCGCAGCGGCCGTGGCTGTGTCAGCTGTGCTTTCGTTTAGGCGTCCGCGCGGTCGGCGCTTGATCATTTTAGGACTTATGAGCGGCGTTTCACACATTATGGTGATGCCACGTTCTAGTTTGCTATTGCGAAGGTGATAGCGGCATGTCGTCATCACTGGGCTTTAGTCGTGGATTCGTTTACAACGAGAATCGAGGCAGCTTCGTGCGTTTCGGTAGTGGGCACCCATTTAGTTGCGGTTCAACCACTGTAATAACGTATTACATATTACAGTCTTGAGCTAGGGACAAGGTTTGGGGTCATTTATCAGCGTGCACTTTTCGGAAACTTACAATTCAGGACGTAGCGTTCAACATATAATTGTTCAGCCTGCTCCTCCGTTTTCACTGGAAATAATATTCAAGTGGGTACCACCACCTAAACATACTAGCTGGCACAAACTGTTGCAAATGTAACAACACAAGACAGCCAGTTCAACGACACGTCCGCAAGCTCAGGCATTTTATTATTATTATTATTATTATGAAGCCGCGTGATGCACAGAAGGCACACAAGCCTATTTTACAAGCGAAGAACTTTCCTCGAAAGAGGTTTATGTGCAAGCATGATTTTTTTCCACGGTCAGATTGATGTTGCCTTTCCAGTTGGTCAGATGTGGTCGCATTAGTTTGGTTAGAAATGTTCTGCAGAGGTCCTTAGTGTGACTGCGGTCTTCTACCTCGCAAATCAACTCCGGACATTGTACAAAATAGGGAAGAAGGAATGAAACCAACATGTTGCATAGCTTAATTGCTGCTTGACCTCCGGGCACTTCATCACCTTGCTAACAAAGGTGCATGGAGGTAGTCGCAGAAGGCAACTACCTCCATTTTTAGATACACCTTAGGCGTTGTTAGGTTTGGGACGCGAGTGCCTGAGTATCGTACCGCTGCCACCAGTTATTACGTGCGGCACGAGGCCCCTCGGTAGCGTTGGCGGCTCCGTGGACGGCGGACGGCATCAAAGGTGCCAGCAAAGACGATCGCGTCTTCCAACGAAACAACCTTTACTACAACATCGTGAAGATACGGGCAGAGAAGCTGACCCGGAGAGAATACAGACACTCTCACACAGCTGGTGTTTAGCGTCGTCTCAACGGCGCGTCAAAGTAGTCTCTATCTCAACGTTGTTGTTGTGGCTGTAGGAAGAAGGAAAAGAAAATGCACGGGCCTGCTACTGGCTCTGTAGCTGAGCCACCTCCGCTGCCTCGTGCAGATAGAAGAGAATATAGATAAGAAAGAAAAAGAAGAGGGAAAGAAAGACGCGCGCCGCAACAACAGCCGTCGTCCACCACCAGCGGTGGCGTGTGTAATGACGGCCTAGAACAGAAAAATTCGGTGCCAGGCTAGCCCCCGCCGCACGCGGCGGAGACCCACCTGTACCAGCCCAGGCTGCAGCCACGGCCCACGGAGTCCCCTTCGGTCCACCGATTCCAATAAGGCGAACGGAGTAGGCCGCTGCTTTATATAGGCTTTCCAGTTCACAGGGAAAGGGAGAAAGCCCTGCATGATCAGACACAGCGATGACTCAATCGCAGGTGGCGCGACCACATCTCCTCCACCTCCTGCAGACGGGCGAGGGCGACGCACTCTCTCACGAGCTCCAAGCTTGGCCGGCGTTTGCCCACACACGCACGCACACACATTTGGCGCGTGGCAGGATCACGTCGAGTCTTGCCCGCGGGAGGAAGCGTTGCGCGGCCGATGAACGGCGTCGAAATGGCCGATCCGCTCGCGGTTCTGCCTGTTGCTATGCGGTGGCCGCGTCAGCTGTCCCACTTGTCGGTGGAGAAACTTAACAGATTGCCCCGCCGGGGAAGGGAGATCCCGAAGGGCAGGAGACTGCATCCGCGGTCCGGAGGGATCGGGATGTTGCTGCTAGCCGGGGTCATCCGACTCTGTTTCTCTTGAGCCAGTCAGCCTGAAGAAGTTCTTGGCAAGTCCGGGTTTCCAAGGCACTCTGCAACTTGTCTTCAGGAGAGATTTCTGACAACCCACAACGTCACAACCGCGCTAAAAACTCGACCGTTCAGCCAGCAAGCACGGCACAATCTTCACTAAGTTATGCCAGACTATTTCCCTCTTATGCCCCCATCTATATTAAAGGGCAGCTTAGCAGCACTTGGAACGCGCCCACAAATTTGAAAATTGCGCTTTCAAAAACATCACCTCAAACAAAGGTAATCAATACAAATGTTCAAAATCCTATGTCAGGAAGAAAAACACCAACTAGTGAATACAGGCTTCTTCTCACGTTATGGGCACCGACTTAAGCCATCGGCATTACCGTTGAGATCACATTTTTCACTAAATCTTCGGCTGTCCGTTTCACGGAACAACCGTACCTTCCTGTTTCTGCACAAAGAAACACATGAGCACGAGTCACTCACTTTTCTAAATAACCTATCCCTCTCCTCACGGGTTGCGCACCAGTCACATATTTTTTTGGCACGGGCGCATTTGTGCGTTTGGGATAGTCTATTTCCTTTTCGCGATAGCTAGCTTACACTTTCTCCATTCTTTCTCGCGCCTGCCCTTCGGTTTTTTTCGTCGGCAGCACTGGAACACAGGCTTTCTGCTTTCTTTTCGCAATCGTTTGAGTTTGCTCTCCTTACGATGGCAGCATTCTTTCTCGCGCCTGCCCTTCCGCGTTTTTCGTCGGCAGCACTGGAATACTAGCCTTCTGCTTTCTTTCTGATTCATCTCTGACAAGCTAGCGGTCAACGTTCTAGCGGCAACCGGAGCTAGTAGGACATGGTTGTCGTCGAAGTGGTCAAAGTGCGGCGCCGCGTCTGCATCGCGGCCAGCAGCGCAGGACTCACTTTCAGTTAAGTCCGAACCACAACTACGGCTGACGTCAGTCCCACTTCTAGGCATTTGCTCTGGCGGCTCGCCACTCAGTGCGTCGTCTAGCTCAGCGCAACGATCAGGCTCCTTCGACAGCTGGGGCGCTGCGGATTGTGTGAGGGCCATGTGTGATACGACCGCGTTCGCACTGGGGTTGCTTTCGTGAATACAACCTAGAGTGGTATCGGGGCTCGAACGATTCTGACTCTGCTCTGGTCGCTCGCTGTCGCCTTCGCAAGTCTCGTTCTCTACAGCGTACGCGCACTCCTCGTCGGTCTGCCCCAGCTGATCACAACTAGCGGGCTGCGCAGTTTCCCTGATCGGCACTTCGTTTTTCTACGTGCCCTGCTCTACGACACAGCTGATTTCGGAAACCGAAATTTTCTCATTTCCTAGCTGGTTTCCATCTCCGCCATACTCTCCACAAGCTTCTGCTTTCGACTCAAGAGGCGGTTCAGTTACTGATAGTTCCCCACACTCATTTGATGGAACTGTATCTCCTACAGCTACTTGGGTCGGCATGCAGTTCACCTCGCTTAACGGCGTCACTTCGGACTTCTCGCCGATTAAGCCTGTGCTAACCGTCTCAGCTAGTGGCTCGAACACGGTAACACAATACTCCTCTGTTCGAGGATCGGTCGGCTCACTACTGCGGTCACGTTTCTCGGCCGCTTCCCCAAGCTGTGTCTCACACTTTGGTACTTTTGACTTTTCAGGCTCACTTGTGTCTACGGCGTACGTGGTCTTAATCTCAGCGTGCTGTGCCTTCGACTCTTTCTCATTGCTTGACCACCTCTCCGGTACTACCGCCTTTGCAGCAAGCTCCCGAGCTCTAGATCTGGTCAAGACCTGTACGCTACCCTCTCCAAACACAAGCCCATTTTCGCGCAAGAGGTGCTCGGACTTGTTTGAAAATAGGTACGGGTACTGAGGAGGAAGCACAGATGACACCGCCGCTTCTGTCACAAGTGCCCCGAAAGGTCCCTCAATAAGCACTTTGGCTATTGGCAAACGCACGCTGCGAGCTTCCACGGCCTGTTTGATCCACGCGCACTCACCCGTGAACATCTCTGGTTCTACGTAAGAGGGGTGAACCACATCCATGGTAGCCGCAGAATCGCGAAGCACTCGACACTGTTTCCCGTTCACGAGGAGGTCTCGAGTGTACGGTTCGAGAAGCTTCATGTTCTCGTCACTTCGGCATAATGACAAAAACACGATCTTTGGTTTTGTCTCTGGACACTGTGCCGAAAAATGACCAGGCTTCTGGCACGTGTAACAGACGCGCGATTGCCTTGCCTCGAACCTCTTTTTCCGTTCGGCTTCGGTTACCACCGTTTCTTTATGTTCGGCCGGACTGCCTTCACTTGCATCCGCACCACGTTTATTCTCTCTGGCTCTAAAGGGCTTGAACTTCGGCCTCTCAAGCTTAGAGCCGAATTCCCCCTGTTGACCGTCCTTAGTTCCACGAGCCCGACGCGTCACAAACTCTTCAGCTAGCTCGGCGGCTCTATCCACCGTACTAACATCTGGCCTGTCCATGACCCAATACCGCACGTTCTCGGGTAACCGACTGTAAAACTGTTCCAGCCCGAAACACTGCAGAACCTTATCGTGGTTACCATACGCTTTTTCTTCTTTGAGCCACTCATACATGTTTGACATAAGCTTGTAGGCAAACTCTGTATACGACTCACTTTTGCTTTTCTCATGCTCTCGAAAATTCCGACGGAATGCTTCTGCTGACAGCCTGTACTTTCTTAGCAGACTCGATTTCACTTTGTCGTAATCCTCTGCTCTGCTTCCTCTTTTGTCAAGCGAGCGATTACGTCTGCCGCCTCACCGGGTAACAAAGTGAGCAAGCGCTGTGGCCACGTTTCCCGAGAAAACCCTTGCTTCTCGTACGTTCGCTCGAAGTTAACCAGGAACAAACCAATGTCCCCTCCAAGCTTAAACGGCCGCATCAGGTCACTCATTTTGAACGATTCCCGTTCTCCTGCACCGTGAGCCCGGCTTGCACTACCAGCGCGTCCCGCGTTTATTTCGAGACGTTTCATTTCCATAGCGAATTGACGGTCTCGCTCCTTTCTCGTGACGTTCGTCAATGATCTCAAGGCATTTCAAAAGCTCGTCATCTTCAGCTTCCAACTCAAGAATAGCCTTTAACACTTCTGGTTTTCTGAGTTTGTCTGACAAATTCAGACCCAACTCCTCCGCAAGCTCCAGCAATTTCGGTTTGCGCAACGACTTCAAATCCAAACCCATGGCTGTTCCGAGTGCTGCCTTCTCTACTGCCCACTATTGCCTTGCTGCAATTAACCCAGCAACAACGACAACACAATTACCGGCTCTGTTCTCTACTTAACAAAACCCTGGCAAAACTCAGTAGAAGAAAGTCCCGCACTCACCAAACCTCGCAGCCAAGAATCCAGCGCAGTCGTTCCGCTGCAGGCAACCAGTCATCACACAGGGCTCGTTGCACTGCTCCCTGCTTTCCGCTGAGCTGCATGTTTCACGAGTCACGACTCGGACATCTCCGCTCTTCCCACCAGATGTTGCACCTCGGTCAGGCCTGGCTCGTTTCACCGACCACGGTCACTGCTTGGTCGTCCTCGTCTCTCCGCTGTTCACCAGTTGTTGGACGACGGTATCGCCTGGCTCGTCCCTCCAACCACGGTTACGGCTTGGTCGTCGTCGTCCCTCCGACCACGGTTACGGCTTGGTCGTCCCACCGCTGCCTACCAGTTGTTAGGTTTGAGGTCGCGTGCGCCTGAGTATCGTACCGCTGCCACCACTTATTAGAGAGATTTAGCATACCGTGATCCGCGATCCGCCACCGTGACACTCTACCGCTCGTGGGCGGGGCGTACAAGCTGATTGGTTCCAATGCGGCAGGTCAATGTGCCGACATCAAGTATGTGGCGCCATCTATCGACATGAAAGTGATTTGGGCATGCGCAATTGAACGTGCGGTGGCGGATCACGGTAGCGGATCGCGGATCACGGTGTGCTAAATCTCTCTATTACGTGCGGCGCGCGGCCCCTCGGTAGCGTTGGCCTGGCGGCTCCGTGGACGGCATCAAAGGTGCCAGCAAAGACGAGGCGTCTTCCAACGAAACAACCTTTACTACAACATCGTGAAGATACGGGCAGAGAAGCTGACCCGGAGAGAATACAGACACTCTCACACAGCTGGTGTCTAGCGTCGTCTCAAGGGCGCGTCAAAGTAGTCTCTATCTCAGCGGGCTCGGCCGCTGCTTTATATAGGCTTTCCAGTTTACAGGGAAAGGGAGAAAGCCCTGCATGATCAGACACGGCGATGACTCAATCACAGGTGGCGCGACCACATCTCCTCCACCTCCTGCAGACGGGCGAGGGCGACGCACTCTCTCACGAGCTCCAAGCTTGGCCGGCGTTTGCCCACACACGCACGCACACACATTTGGCGCGTGGCAGGATCACGTCGAGTCTTGCCCGCGGGAGGAAGCGTTGCGCGGCCGATGAACGGCGTCGAAATGGCCGATCCGCTCGCGGTTCTGCCTGTTGCTATGCGGTGGCCGCGTCAGCTGTCCCACTTGTCGGTGGAGAAACGTAACAGCGTCCATCATCAAAAATTTCGATAAGTCCAAGGTTTTGCAAGAATCACAAGGCAACTAGATAAAAACGAGTACAAACCGTTAATAAAAGGATGGGGACTAATAAAATAAAATAATTGGCACTGTAAAGTAAGTACTCGAAGATATTTCAACTTTGGTTATATATAAATAATGAAACCAAGGACAGGAACTGAAAGCCAAAATAAAAAAAAAACGTTGCATGCGATTTTGTAAAAATATTCATACCTTCTCTTCACATGGACGTGAATGGTAACCAGCCAAGAATGCAGTCGGTGCTAACTCTATGTCCGCTGCTGGTTCACACCACGCATGAATGAATCCAACCTGACTTGAAAACTCTCGCAGCAGACGTGATGGCAGCGGACAAGGTACGACATTCATAATCTTGAATGCCAAGTTTTATAGCTGCCTAATTGCCTCAGAGTTAATAGGTGCATTTGCAGACTTTGAAGCTTGCAAGATGCCAACCTGCACGAAGCATGGCAAAATGTGTATAATCTCTTTCGATATTTATTTTTCGCTAGTGGTACCTTCAGTATTTTCTCTGAAATGAAAACTGCAGCCTTTGCGTCAACTTTGTAGTTCCCGCCATTGAATTGCGCTGCTAAAAAGCGATACTACAGGATCGCTGTTGAGTGCCTGCTTTAGGACGTATCTGAAGCTGAAAATAAGAGATTCGATTAAATGCAGTGTACTAGTAAGGCACACAGAATACATTATTGTAAGATAAACTTGACGTGATCAAGAAGGTACTTAATTAGCGCCACTGCTGATCTGGCTGTCATGATTGTTGCTTCGTTTCCTTGGTTAGCCTTTGCTTCGACGTGCCTCGTTGGACATGAATATCTTCGATATGGCAAAGTCCAACTGTAACCAAGAGAGTCGCTCGTCATCTGAGAAATAGAATGTCTCCTCTTGGTATCTCTATGGCTTCACTGATGCGATGTTATGCAAAACATACCATTTTGATATCATTCTCATAAAAGTGATCGTGGTGGAGCTATCTTGAAACTCACATGCTTCAGGATGACACTGGGGGTTGTCCTGGAGGAAATGAAGTGTAGCTATAACAAGTGGGGAAAATATATCTGTTGCCCTGCGAACCTTCATTTTTGCAAGCTTTTTTTTTTTGGCTGAACATGAGCCCACGTGAGGAACTTCACTTCAGGATGACACTGGGGGTTGTCCTGGAGGAAACGAAGTGTAGCTATAACAAGTGGGAAAAATATATCTGTTGTCCTGCGAACCTTCATTTTTGCAAGTATTTTTTTTTGGCTCAACATGGAGCCCACGTGAGGAACTTAACTTGTAATGTGGGTAGTTCGGGAACACGGAGGGGACGGCTGAAGGAAGCAGAACCTTCAGTTTTGTGTTTTGTAGTCATCATCTGTGAAGTGCAGTGAGCATACCAGTGACTTGTCACTCGACTCCCACCGGCTTCCTTTTCCGGCCGAGCACTCCCGAGATATGTTTTTCAGCCATGCTGCTCGACGTTGTGAATCGAACGAGAACTCATGGTAACTAATCTGATAGGATCTTTTTTTGCGTTCATGGTGTACAGCAGATGCCTGGCATGGTGCTGCATACGCTTAGGACGCTGTAGACACAGGCACCGATGGCACACATGCAGAACCACAGAACTAGCAGAACCACGCGGTTGTGCTGAGCAGTCAAAACGAAAACACGCGCTCCTTTCGTTTTATCCATCCATCGCGTCGTCTACTCGCCCGTGCCGGTGGCGCCACGCGCTTCCCCAGCCATTGAGGCGCAACGCGACGGGCTGCACCGAGTGCGCCTCCATTGAGCGGCCGTACGGATTGAATCTTCGAAGTTGGTAATATATATACAAGCAGGTTTAATGGCACTTTGAGAAAACTTATTTACATGAAAAAAAAAAGGGTATATCAGCAAAATGGCAAGCGTTAAGAGTTCATAGCGAGAAGCGTCTAGATGAGCCGTTTACCCAGGGCTTAGATCGTCATTTCGTGCTCTGCAAAGTCCTTAAATCCCCTATGTCCAGCCCCTCTCTGAAGATGCTGACCAATCAGTTCCAGGGCACACCCCTCAGATATCGGCAACCAATCCATCACATCACTGCACTGATGGTCTGATGCACTGACTGCATGGTCCAGTATTATTTCGTCGGGCGTGGTCACTTGTTGGCGGGTAGAGCTTGGGAACGGCGAGGAGGTAAATTTCGATTCTTCTGCGAAGATTCCCTTTCCGGAAATTGCAACTCTTTCCTGCATTCACGGGAAATCCTCAAATGGCCGTAATCCTCATGCTCCTTTCTTCTCCTGTACGTCAGCGGACGTGTCACTCCGATCGTCTCCTTTGGACAATAGGCATTCCTCACTTGACAATAGCGCCTCTCGACGGGAAGGGTGAACAGTTGAACAAAAGCACTTCCGGCTATTTCTCAAAGGGCGACGTTTCTTTGTATTTTTCTTGGCGTTCCCTTCACAGGGCCAACTTGGCAGTTGCAGGGTCACGACAAAGCAAAGCATGCTCACACAAAAAGATTCATGGGAACAGGCTCACTTAGAGCCCTTGCATCAACAGCACATATCAATACCATGCCCACAGGCGCACAATAGTGCGCGCAAGCGCGGACCATGCACGGTCACAACAGTTGTTACAGTAAGGCCGGCTATCCCTGCGATTGTTACGCGCTTGGCATGAATTTCGTCTGTCGAGCACACATATGCATCTCCTCTGTGCCCGATCACCTGAAAACACGCCAGAAATTTGCTTTGGCGAAAGATGACGACCACAGTATATTGAAAAAAAAAAAACAGTTACGAATTCCACACTATCCGGGATGGCAGTGCTGCATACAGTAAATGTCGAAGGGTGCTCTTGTGTGTTTACTTTCTTCCTCCATGGACGTAGCAGACCAACAATAAACACCATGGAGACGTCCATAGAGCTACGTACGTCTGCTCGCAAACATGGTTTCCAATCGTTCTTCATCATTCCTTTACGACCAAGAATTAAGGTGCCTGAAAGATCATAATATGCTTGAAACTTGAAAACAACGTATAGAAATTTTCTACAGTTGTGTTATCTGCAGCGGTTTTTTTAAATTTTGTTCAAACCTTTATTCATTTTTGACGCAGTGAGTAGAAACTGCGCTGGCCGCAATGATGAGTTTGATGATGGTGGCGAAAGAGTGCATGGGTACCAGTAGAGTGGGAAGCGCGTTTCCCTGCTCAGCTTTCCCTCTAGAGTTTGTGTATTAGATCTATATGGTCCCAGCCATAGAGGAGTTTTCCTTCCCCCATGGTCCCAGCGTCCCAGCATGGTCCCAGCGTCCCTGTGCGCAGACCCGCAGACCCCCATGAACGCCCGAGGCGACGCGCCACTTACAAATGGGAGAATGTTTTTGCAGATCGTCAATGCGCAATCACGTGACACATGGGTGACGTAGCCTAAACGTCACATAAACGTATCTCGCAGAGTCTTTTTTTTCTTGTTTGTTTTTCTTGCGGCAGTTTGTTTTGTCCACGCCATGGCTCCTCCTCCAACAGTCTTCTCCCCTCCCCCATGGCTCCAAGCAGTGCTAACATGCTAACATGACTATGGGCAGCTTAAAAACAGAAGTTTCCTGCCCCGGGGGAATGAGACGTGAGTGCAGATTCTGTGCGTTCGCAGTCTTTTGCTGTCCTTCTCTTTCTTCCGGTGGTCTGGCGGGGTACCAGTGGAGCTGGTATTCGAAGCGACGCAGGGACTTCGAGTCGCGAGTCTGCTTCTTCGCAGCGCGCGCCTGCAAGGATTGTGAGTTTGCTTCCTCACTACAATAAAAACGTGCAAGAATACCGACCTTATGCGGGGCCGCAAATATATTGAGTACCTGCGCATGAGTTATTTGCACACATGCGCGCCCACAAACATGCAGTTTTGTAATGGCAAAATGCAAATAACTTTTAACTGCATGAGAGCATCTTGCGCGCAAACGTTGATATTTTTAAGCTGTGAAATTATACAAGATGTTACTTAGCTTACGGATACGTCACTACATATGTGTATATGTATATAGTCACGACTCAAGTCACAGGGAGCCGTGAAGGTACACGTAGCCGAGGACCCGAGAATAAGGTCGGCTTGTAGTTCCGATCACAGAGTCCAGCACCAGCGAGCCGCTGTGCCAACAACCTCTTCGTCGTCGTCGGCACCAAGCACGGCTGTCGCGCGGCGCTAGGCACGTTTCATTACCCCCCCCCCCCCCCCCGTGAAAGAAAACATCGACCCGATGACAAGGTGAGAGGAGAAAAAAAAATTAGGCGTGAGGTGAACTGTACAATAACGCAAGGTTTCACTTGCAGGAAACGCTCAGTCACGCGAAAAGTACGGCTTTAAGCGCACCACATGCACAATTTCAGGCCGCTGGCGTCGAACACTGACGGTCACAGTTCCATCTGGAATGACTTCGTAATTAACGCTGTTTAAGCGGCGCAGGACTTTATAGGGTTCGAAATAGCGGTGGAGTAGTTTCTCGCTCAAGCCTTTGTTGCGCACGGGGGTCCACACCCACACTTGGTCCCCTGGTTCGTAGTGGACTTCCCTGTGCCGAAGGTTATAGTGTCGAGCGTCGGTGGCATGCTGCTCCTTGATGTGCAAGCGGGCCAGCTGACGGGCTTGCTCGGCCTGTTCTGCGAAATGGGCGGCGTCGGGTTCGACCGCTTCTTCCCCGCACGGGAGCATCGCGTCCAACATCGTGCGGGCCCCTCTGACATATACGAGACGGAACGACGTAAACTTCGTGGTTTCCTGTGGCGCCGTATTGTAGGCGAAGGTGACATACGGCAGGATCTCGTCCCACATTTTATGTTCAACGTCGATGTACATTGAGATCATGTCCGCCAAAGTTTTGTTTAGTCGTTCCGTTAATCCATTTGTCTGAGGGTGATACGCTGTTGTTGTGCGATGCTCGGTATGGCTGAGAGTTAAGGTGTCCCGCAGTAGCCGAGCTGTAAACGCCTTTCCTCGGTCAGTAATGATGGTCGACGGTGCACCGTGTCTGAGCACAATGTCGTTCATAAAGAACCGAGCAACTTCGCCGGCAGTCACCTCGGGCAAGGGCCTTCGTTTCAGCGTAGCGTGTTAAGTAGTCTGTGGCGACTACGATCCACTTGTGTCCGTTCGAGGATAAAGGAAATGGGCCTAAAAGGTCCATGCCCACTTGCTCGAAGGGTGTGAGGGGTGGTTCAATAGGTTGTAACATACCGGATGGCTTGAGCGTGGTTTTTTTTCGCTGCTGGCATTGTCGACAAGTCTGCACGTAACGTCTAACGCTCGGAGAAAGATGTGGCCAGTAATAGTTATGCCGTACTCGGTTTAGGGTGCGTGTAAAGCCAAGATGCCCTGAAGTTGGTTCGTCGTGGCAGGCCAGGAGGATTTCGTGCCTTAGATCAGCCGGTATGACTAGCAGGTATGTTTTTGCACTCGACGTAGAATTCTTCTTGTAAAGCACCCCATTGCGGAGGCAATACGACGACAACCCCCGAGCAAGATACCGGGGTATTGTTGGATGCCCACCTTCAAGATGGTCAATAATCAGTCGCAGCTCGTCGTCGGCACGCTGTTTGGAAACGAAATCGGACGTAGTGACTACTCCGAGGAAGCTATCGTCGTCGGTGGCATCTGACGAAGGAGGGCCGACGGGCGCGCGGGACAGGCTATCAGCATCGGCGTGCTTCCGGTCAGACTTATAACATCGAAATCGAACTCCTGCAGGCGCAATGCCCAACGTGCTAAGCGGCCACAAGGATCCTTTAAGTTTTTCAGCCAACACAACGAGTGATGGTCAGTGATGACACGAAACGGTCGGCCATAAAGGTACGGGCGGAACTTGGCAGCGGCCCATACTACCGCCAAACATTCTTTTTCAGTGGTGGAATAGTTACACTCAGCACGGGAAAGTGCACGGCTGGCGTATACCAATTACTTTCTCGACCCCGTCTTGGTGCTGAACTAGAACGGCACCAAGGCCGACGTTGCTCGCATCCGTGTGTAACTCTGTGTCAGCATCATCGTCGAAATGTGTCAGGATCGGGGGTGACTGGAGCCGGCGTCGTAACTCGTCGAAAGCCATCTGCTGCTCGGCGCCCCAGGAAAATGATGCGTCATCTCGAGTTAGGAGAGTCAGAGGGCTGGCCATCTGTGCAAAGTTTTTGATAAAGCGACGATAATAGGAGCACAGCCCCAAAAACCATCGGACTGCTTTTTTGTGGGCGGGGACGGGAAAGGCAGCAACGGCAGCAAGTTTCTCAGGGTCAGCTCGGATGCCATCAGCACTCACGATGTGCCCAAGAAACTTCAATTCGGTGAACCCGAAGTGGCACTTTTGAGGCTTGAGAGCAAGGTTGGCAGACCGGACAGCTTCGAGAACAGTTCTCAGGCGGCGCAGGTGTTCCGTGAACGTCGGTGAAAAAATTATCACGTCGTCGAGATAAACAAGGCATGTCTGCCACTTAAGACCTGTGAGCACAGTGTCCATCATCCGCTGGAAGGTGGCAGGAGCACAGCAGAGCCCGAATGGGAGGACGCGGAATTCATAGAGCCCATCTGGTGTTACGAAGGCAGTTTTTTCACGGTCCCTCTCATCAACTTCAATTTGCCAATAACCACTCCTGAGGTCAATGGAGGAGAAGTACTTGGCTCAGCGAAGTCGCTCGAGAGAGTCGTCAATCCGTGGCAGCGGATAGACGTCCTTCATTGTCATACTGTTAAGTTTCCGATAGTCAACGCAGAAACGAAGTGTTCCGTCTTTTTTTTTAACGAGGACTACAGGCGACGACCACGGGCTGCTTGAAGGTTGAATGACGCCATCGGCGAGCATCTCCTTGACTTGCTGTTGGATAGCGTCTCTCTCCCGAGGAGACACACGATAGGGCTGCTGATGGATGGGTCGAGTGCCTTCATGCGTGATAATCCGCGGTGTTTAATGACCGACGTTTGCTGCACTTTAGATTAAGACGTGAAGCACACACGAAACTCCAGCAATAGATCTTGGAGTTGCCTCTTTTCAACGGAGGAAAGGCTAGAATTGATGTCGACAGCGTGTACGGCATCATCCGGTTCAGTGCTAGGCGTAGCTTCTTTTGAAGCAAAACATTCGGCGACTTCGTGCAGATGGTCGACGTAAGCAATGACAGTGCCACGGAACAGATGTCGATGTTCATTGAAGAAATTGGTGACAAGCACCTCCGTCTCTCTGCCACGAAGGAAACAAAGGCCTCTTGCCACAAAAACTCCCAAGGCGAGTGAGAGGGAGACATTAGGCTCAAGAACCTGGAGGCCGTGATGTGGCTCGTCACAGGTAACTCTGGCGAGGATGCTGGCGCGTGGTGGCACTGTGAGGCTATCATCGGCGACTCGCAGCGTGGAGTGGGACCCATGGTACTCATGCTTTTCAGTGGCCAGTTTGGCGGAAAACGTCACCAAGCGGTTCGGTAGATCTATAGTGGCACCGTGCTCACGAAGGAAGTCGATGCCAAGAATAACATCACAAGAGCATTCGCGTAGAGCAAGAAAAGTCGCAACAAATGTGCAGCTTCGCACCGTAGCCCGGGCTGTACACAGTGGTGCAACCACATGTCCGCCTGCCGTCCGTATGTCTGGTCCGTTCCATGGCGTCATCACCTTTTTCAGTGTCCTTGTAAGCCGCCCGTTAAGGATAGAATAATCGGCTCCCGTATCAACTAAAGCACTGACCTCCTTCGTGTCGACGATAACAGGGATCTCCAGGGAGACCCGGCCATGACCAGGGCCTGTCGACGTCGGTTCGGAGTGAAGTGAGCGGTGTGGCGGCGGAAGCTGGACGGCAGCTGGGTGGTCGGCGTCGGGACAAATCAATGTGGACGGCAGGTCGGAGTGAAGCAAGCGGTGCGGCGGCGGAAGCTGGGCGGCATTTGTGTGGTCTGCGTCGGGGCGATTTAAGCGACACGGCGGTGATAACTGGTCGGCGATGCGGACGACGTCGGGGCGATCTGGTCTGTGCGGCGAAAACTGGACAGGAATTCGACGTTCGACGTCGGGGCGAATCGAGCGGTGCGGCGGTGCGGCGGTGGAAGCTTTGCGGCGAATCGGTGTGCGGCGGCCTCGCCCCCAAAGGTCGCCGGAGCTAGTTTTCCTCGAGGAACCATGGCGTCCAGCGGTATACCGTGGCCCAGAGGGCGAAGAGCTACGAGGCGAATGCGAGCGCGACTCGCGACGAGGAGAATGTGGCAGACTACGCTGGCGGGTGACTTACTCGGCGATGTCGGCTGGTACGATGAACAGGAGTGGTCAAGAGAGGCGGCCGCGTAGGGTCGTCCGCAGGAGAAGGGATCGTCGATGGCACCTCCACCAGTGTCACGACTCAAGTCACAGGGAGCCGTGAAGGTACACGTAGAGGCCCGAGAATAAGGTCGGCTTGTAGTTCCGATCACAGAGTCCAGCACCAGCGAGCCGCTCGTGCCAACAACCGTTTCGTCGTCGTCGGCACCAAGCACGGCTGTCGCGCGGCGCTAGGCACGTGGCAATATGTATTAAAATTATAGTTGTATGTACATAATTGAGGCGTAACTTTTAAGGTGCAAAAGCAGCTGATTGAGCCAAGTAAACGGCACAGCAAATCTTCAGCGCTCCCTCCGCTGCCACTCAAATCAAAACCAGCCCATGCCTCACAGCTAGGGAAAAAGAAGAAAGGAAGCAAGCGTGCATACTGCTTTACCGAGGGCAGCTCCAAGCCGTCACTCGTTTGAAACCACGCTGTCTACGTTGGCTAGCCTGCCCGCCCCTAACCCCTTATTTAGGGGCTTTACCCGCCCCTCCTTTCAACCTCTCCCCACTAATAGGAAACAAAATACAGAAGAAAGCGTGGGTGCTGTTGCGTGCGGACCGCTAGATACGCTCTCCCTCCGCCAGCTTGAAGCCGCGCTCCGACGGCCAAGCGCTTTTCTCACTGCCCCACTAGAATAATAATACAAAAAAAAAAGTCGACAGGACACGCAGAAGTGACGTAGCTCTACGTCACTTTTGTGTCACGTGATTGCGCGTTCACTATCTGCAAAAATATCCTCCCCTTACAAATCTCGCCGCGTTCGCGGGAGAATATTTTTGCAGATCCTAAACGCGCAATCACGTGACACAAAAGTGACGTATAGCTACGTCACGTCTGCGTGTTTTGTCGAAGTTGTTTTTTTTTTATTATTATTCTACTGGAGTAGTGATAAAGCGCTTGGCCGCCGGAGCATAGAGAAAGAGATTGGCCGGAGCGCGGCCAGCGCGGCTTCGAGCTGGAGGAGGGAGAACATCTATCCATCCGCACTCAACAGCACGCACGTTTTCTTCTGTATATTTTTTTCCTACTAGTGGGGAAAGGTTGAAAGGAAGGGCGGGTAGGTTTCAAACGAGCGACGGCTTCCCTCTCTCTTTTTTTTTACCTAGCTGTGAGGTATGGGCTGATTTGGCCTGAGCGGCAGCAGAGGGAGTACTGAAGATTTGCTGTGCGCGTGTGCTTGGCTCAATCGGTCGCTTTTGTTACGCCTCAATTCTGTGAAACTATATATATATATATATATATATATATATATATATATATATATATATATAACATTTAAAGGAGCGAACAGTCTACGAGTGCAAGGCAAACTCGTTTTTTTTTCTGTTTATACTGTTGAGATTTACAGGAATTTTGTCTTATGGTGATTATTGGAATAAAGAGCATTAAATGCAAAGCGGAAGGAAAAACAACGCGCCAGTGGTGGGAGTCGAACCCACGACCTCCGAATGTCGCTAATATATATATATATATATATATATATATATATATATATATTAGAGACTGGATTTGTCACTCGTCGGGCGAGACCATGGCTCGCGGACCCGTTTTTTGAAGGCGAGGCCTTGAATATATATATATATATATATATATATATATATATATATATATATATATATATATATATATATATATATGTGTGTGTGTGTGTGTGTGTGTGTGTGTGTGTGTGTGTGTGGTGACGTAAAATTGTTTGTCCATAAGCTAAGTAACATCTTGTATAATTTCCAAACATCAACGTTTACGCAAGATACTCTCATGCAGTTAAAGTTAATTGCTTTTTGTCACTACAACAATGCATGTTGGTGCGCGCGTGTGTGCAAATAACTCATGCGCAGGTATCAATACATTGGCTCCGCAAACTCACAATCTCTGCAGCGCGCTGCGAAGAAGCCGACTCGCGACTCGATGTCCCTGCGTCGCTTCGAATACCAGCTCTAACCCTGCCAGACCACCGCAAGAAAAAGTACGAAAGAAGACTGCGAACGCGCAGAATCTGCGTTCACTCATTCCCCCGGGTACAGTGGCTAGTCAGTACGGGCTCGGTCAGTACGTGGCCTGAAGTGTGATTAGCGCTTAGCGGCGCTTATGGGGAGCACGGTGATTCATTCATTCATAAACCTTTATTAATTATATATAATTATAATTGGTTCACAGGAAGGGAAAGGCGCAGTATCTGTCACACTTGCTCTGTGGAAAAAAAAAAGGTGTGAGTGAAGGTGGAAAGAGAGAAAGGGGAGCCTTAGTGGAGGGCTACGGAGTAATTTCGACCACCTGGAGATCTTTAACGTGCGCTGACGTCGCACAGCACACGGACGCCACTTCGTTTCGCCTCCATCGAAACGCAGCAGCCGTGGTCGTGTTCGAACCCGGGAACTCCGGCACAATGACGGCGCTTTACCACTGCACCACCCCGATAAACCTTTATTCATGAGGATGACCTAGCTGAGGCCTATGGGGGAAGGGGGTGGGTTAGGTGAGGTTGAGGCATGGAGGAAGGAAACTTGTCCATGGGTTGAGGGCACCAGACTCCGACATGAAGTCTAGCAAGGCTGGGGAGCGTTGAAGCCGTCTGGTGATGCCTCCGCTAGATGACGCGCCCACCCGCCTACACGTAAGGCCGTAAGGCTCCTCTATTTTTTAAAAATAGAGGAGCCTCTCCTACATGTTAGGTCGGCGCATGAAATGCGTGCTTGAACCCTTGACTGCGCGCGTGATGTGGGCTCCTTGCGTTGTTTTTGGTGCAAATTCTGCCTGATGAGTCGGCGACAAAGTAATTGTTTTGTACCTCGTTACAAAAGCGGTACAAATCGTACTAGGAAGAGTTGTTTTGTGTGCCGAAATTATTTAAAAGCGCAACGCTGCCGTTTGCGAGCTTCTTTGAATAAAAGAAAAAAAAAAAGAAAAACACCTCGCTGTAACGTTAGCTTTGACACGTTATTTACGGCGCAACTGCGAATGGTAATTGATAGAACGATCGGGGGCGGTCGCTCTGAATGCGCGTTCCGGACCATTTTTCTGATCGTGCCTTGTAATACATGTGTCAAAAGGCGTTTCAAGAAAAGTAGTCATAAGGTGAGGCTGTGCCCATATCGCCCAAGCACGGCCATAAGAGCGACGACGTATAACGATCAAGGGGCCACTGCCTTATGTGAGGAGTCTGATATAGACTTGCTTTTAATCACATGCATGCATGCATGCATGGACTTTTCTGTCACATCATAAAGCTTCATGAGGTCAGTGGAATGTCACCGAACGTAGCGTGCAGTGTGCGCCTAATCGCGGATCCCCAGACGGCCATAGACGTCCGACGGTCGACCGACGGACGTCCGTTTTCGGACCTTCGGACATCCGACGGAAGTCCGGTTATGTTCGATATACGTACAGCGGACGTCCGTCGGACTATCGTTCGTGGATCCGGATCGCGTCCCACGGACGTCCGACGGGCAGCCGGAGGCGGCCATTCGGACGTTTCCCGGAACATGCTTGCAGGGCCCGCTATTGGTGTAAAAACTTGCCAATAACATTCGTGTAAAGCTCAGCAAGCATGTGCCATGCAAATTTCAGTCACATACTAGTGCTCAATGCCTTTGTCGTGAGAGTAAAGCAGACAACAGAATATGCAACAGGTTCAAGTTTCCTGTTGTCTGCTTTACTTTCACACACAAAGCACTGAACAGTAGTGTGCAATTAAAACTTCCATCAAAGAGGCACATATGCTAGCTGAGCTTTACACAAATGCACCATTCCTGAAAACATGCTAAGTGCATAGGCATACCAGCATGCGAGGTTGTAAAAAAAGCATTTTTTTAGCGTTATTGCAAAACTGCATGCATAAATAGTCTACACTAAAAAAATATCGATGTTAAGGAATGGCATGGTAAAATGCAGGCCAACTGGAGTATTAAGAATCTACTTGAATAATTTTTTTTCAATTATCCTTGGCTGTGACAGCTTTTCCCTTGGGGAGGTGGTGAAGGAAAAGGTATTTATTGAAACCTAATATTTCGGAATTAGCGAGGAGATGATCAAGTTCTCTGTGGGCGGCCTCCGCATGCCGGGATTCCAGGAGCAGTTACTATCTTGTGCATTTGCTCGATCAGCTGTTGGTGGTCTTTCAGGCCTAAGATGGAAAGAGCAGGCTGGGCTCCTCCTGCAATAGAAGGGAAAATGAAATTCAAGTTATCTGTGCTGAACTTTGATTACACATCTCCAAGGGCAACTGCCAGTTTCTCTCAATCGCTTTTTCCAGATGGCACTGTACACATGCATCTCCATTCAGAACTGTCACATACTATAAGAAAGGTCATATAACTGCAGCAAAACCCATGCAGAATAACAAAAGATACAAACATAGTTTGACCAGAACCTGGCATTCAGTATTTTAATGTTTTTATGTCGTCTCTTTGAACATGCCACTCTGACCAAACATGGCATGTTATGCTTGCTGCTATGCGCCCTCAGCAGTGCCCAAGACATGGAGTGCACATGCAGAGAAACTAAGCATAAAGGATGCTGTATATGAACATAAAGCACAGCCAGAGCATTGCAGTATTACACAGGTACGCATTGGCGGCAGAAACCTGCATTTTGAGCGGTTTAACAGGCAGATTTCTAAAGTCATTGTTCCTGCTCTGAAAAGAAGTGATCAATAATAACATCATTTAAAATTGTTACCTTTTTGTTCTGTAAACTGCAAATTTCACTGGTTTCCATGTACCCTCTACCGAAGACATTCCCTGGGCGTGTCGGGGGTATATCGACATCAACATCTAGGCTACAAGCGTCTAGAAAGCGTCTCCTTAGAGCAGCTGCGACGAAGTAACTTATCTGATAACATGCAAGCTGCTGCAGCAGAATAAAGATAGACATTTGACATGTGGCTAAAGCCCAATGTGGAAGCATAGCCCGCCGCAGTGATTGCGCAGTGTTCATGCTTCTACAAGAGTTAAAAGTAAAGTTATTTGTTTACCCACAGCGCTATATGTGACATTACAATAGCAAGGCTTATAGTTACACAAAACACAAAAAGCTGACAACCACAAGCTCCTGATGTATTACTGGCAGCATGCAGCATGGATGTTAGTTACTGAAATATGGTTGCATAGTTCTGGCAACCAGCTGTGCATGTATGTTATGGATTTCTCAACTGCGCACAACAAATTACAAAAAATAATGGTATTTATAAATGCAGCCAGCTGTTCACAAGAAACACTGTAGCTTTTTTATGGGGAAGGTAGTGGGCGCCAAAGAAACTGCCCCTGTAAAGGCACCTAATTTGCCCCTATGTAATATCGGGGACAAGTGTGTGGACTACACAAACTGCAATCAAAGCACATAACTTTTGCCCCTATGTAATATCGGGGACAAAAGTGTGTGGACTACACAAACTGTAATCAAAGCACATAACTTTCACATCGACCAGGAAACTGACCATACTTATCGATGTGAAAGTTGAACGTTAGTTCTTTCATGTGTGCAAGAGAAATAAGGTCACAATTCGTTTACATCGCGATTCTAGTCCAAAATCTCCAGACATACTGTCCAGAGACTTTCGCCCCCGCAGTATAAGCCACCACTTGGGTAAGAGATTAGTAAAAGAAGTGTATAAAAGACATTAGTGCTGTTGGACAGCCATAGCTATAAAAATGGTATTGACATTGGAGTACTGCCTTACGGCGGGGCCTAGGGCATTACAAAAGCAAGAGTTAGTGTCCGCTGGTCCTCATTTGAACGAACAAAAAGAGGGGGGGGGAAGAAATCTACCTCAACTACATGTTTTGAGCGACACCAAGCCGCAGTTAGTATTAAAGATATCACACAGTTTTGTGGAAGATTTGGGAGCGCTTTGCTGCTTTCTTACAGGATTGGACAAAAGAGCTCACCATCTTCAGAAAGGCACGTTATATAGAAATGAAAATAGTGAATTTACTGCATCTGGCCACAACAACTTGCACACGGAGAGGAAGACGAACTGAAAATTTTATACATGAATGTACGTATTTACAACAGGTGAAACAATGACCATGATCTATGCCGAAAAGGAAAGAGATCAAAATCTAGCTCAGAACGAGTTCTCCAGGCCGCGGGGCCGTTTCATTAACTTGAAACTTGAGTTAACTTGAGTTCGTTGTCATTGGGGATGAGAAATGTGGGACTCTGCCCACATTTCTCATCCCCAATGACAACGAACTCACACCTGACTGGCTAACAAACATTTTGGCATGTCTTTCCACTTTCATAAGTTCTTCATCCTCTCCCTAATACAAGCAATGCAAAATGGACAACAAATTCGTTTCACAACAAACGGAATTTAGAGAATGGACCTCGGAATGATTGGCTCACTAGGTCACATGCCAAACTCTCTCCCCTAGGAAAAAGAAAATGATAAAAAAATTAGAACCCGTCAAAACGGTGTCCCACGTGCGCAACCATTGCCCAAAGCTTGCATCCTTGGCGGCTCCTTTTACAGGGCAATTATTGCAATTATTGGCGTCCGAGTCAGCACCATTGCGGACCACATCAGAAGAGCCAACCCACATCCTCCCGCTCCGCATCATACCGTCACTGTTACACACTTGCCCTTTTTCAACGCCGCCATCTCCCACCATTGTTGACATCCAGGGTTGGAATTCTCAACGAGACCCCACTCAGCGCGCCTGCACTGAATAATTGTCACTTTTATGGGCTCCCCAACAAGGAAGAGGGCCTTACACGCTTCAACCTGACAGTGTTTTTTCTTTGAACGATAAGCAGTTCTTCCGAAAGAGGTGCTCGTTTCAAAGCTGAGCTGCCTCCGGGTGATGGGTCCAGTCAGAGTACTAAGGACCCCTTAGTACGCTTAGTACTAAGGACCCCTTAGTTGTATACTGTTCGTAAAGCTCCTTAAATAAAAATGAGCCCCCTACATGACACAGCAACGAGAACAAACTGCCTGTCCCCGCGTCTTCGAGTGCGACAGCAAAGTCCTCGGAAGAGGGGACTTCTTTCCCTCTCTGCCTACGTTTCCGTTAAGCACTGTAGCTGCTGTAGGTGCCTCTCTGTGCGAGTCTCTCTGCCTCCTGTCCGAGGGCAAGTGGGAGACGGCCGCAGCTGGGCATTGAACAGGTGACCCAAAAAGAGCAGACTAATAATGGTGCCTAGCATACCCACCGATCCCTTACAGAAATCATTAAAGAAATGAAAGCAACACATCAGATAACGCTACATTGTTTCTAAGTGCAAAGTCGACAACTCCAAGTCATATAAATATATGTACAGGGTCGTCCACTTCTAGCTATAACACAGACACTGCTTTCAAATCAACATTACGTATGAAACAGCCACATATCGATGCAAATCGATGCACACACACAGGGACCCGGATGTGCTGCTTCACATGGCCTGCCACTTAGCTTTATTGTGTGGCCGGTTCGAACGCAACAGCGTTTTGAAGGCGGTGAGCGTGTTATAGCTAGAAGTGGACGAGGCTGTACATCTCCGCACATTAACTAGACAGAAACAGTGCAGAGTAAACTAATAATTCAGTGTCTAGCAACACTATTAAAAGGGGATAAAGGCCACGGGGAGCTACGATTATTAGTACAGTTTTGCCTTTAAACTACAATAACATACTTGTTGCAAGCTTAAAATCAAAGATTCACACCTGTCCCACCCACAGCAATGGAACACACATCTGACACAAGTCTGCAGAGAAAGAGCAAGCTAGACTATTACAGACGCACCCTTGTTTATTTTTCTGGCATTTCTGAGGGTGAAGAATCTGACTTGTCAGTAGCATGTATATGAATAAGAATCCTATGACAGTAAATGCATCAGATTTTCTGGAGTGGCTTTTCTTTTCTGACCACATATGAGGTGAGCTATAATTTATCCAACTTGGCCTAGGTTTATTCTATGAATAACAAAGCTATAGCAGGTACACAGTCGTCCACTCAGGCTGAACATGCGAGTGCGTGGCATGCACGTTTTGAGATGCCACTGCATCCATCGCAGCTGCACACCGTAGCGAAGAGGCAGACAGCGTGAAGTACCAGCCTCTAGTCCCTCCACCACCACTGGGGTCCCAAACTAGGGACCCCTTGTTTTTGTCAGGACAGGCCCCCTCAGGGTCAGCTAGTGAGTAACCTCCTGTATTTGTATCTGATGGCAATGTTTTCCACCACCACCCACAATACGCAGCTGCGCATCATAGCAGATGTGAAGCAGCAGCTCTTGGTCCTTCTATGCATAAGCCACTTTGCCTTGATGCATGCTTGCGCACCATAGTAAAGAGGCAGACGACATGACGCAGCAGCTCATGGTACCTTTACACATGAGCCCCCCCATTGTACTTCGATACGCACCATAGCAAATATACAGACTACGCCACACAGCAGCTCCTGGTCCCTCTATGCATAAGCCATCTTGCCTCAATACGCACCTGCGTACTTGAGCGAAGAGGCAGACGTGAAGCTGCAGCTCCTGGGCCCTCCATGCACAAGCCACTTAGCATCAATGCACGGCTGTGCACTGTAGTAAAGAGGCGAAGGACGTTAAGCAGCAGCTCCTGGTCCCTCTACACATCAGCCATTTTGCCTCGATGCGCATCTGCACACCGTAACAAACAGCCAGATGTGACAAAGAAGCTCCTGGTTTCTCTACACATAAACCACTTTGCCTCAATGCACGTCTGCACACCGGAGCAAAGAGGCAGATGACGTGAAGCTGGAGCGGCTGGTCCCTCTACGCACAAGCCACTTAGCCTTAATGCATGGCTGTGACGGATGCATTGCTATTTTGCAAACTGCATGCCACACATTCCCATTCAAGCTAAGAGTGGACGACTGTGTAAACTTAAAATACTGGTTATTTACTTCAATGGACAATGACAAAAAGTAACATGGTGGACAATGTAAAAAGAATTTGCTGCATAAAGTTTGTTGAAACCAGTTCTGCATCCTACATGTAAACAAGCTAAAACCTTAATGTTGAAGGGATGTCCTGTGTGTTTAAAATCATCACGCTCAAACAACTTCAACACTGACAATCATGATTCAATATTAATAATATAGATAATGATACAATACTCACTTTTAGCCATACCAAAGAAATGAGAATGCAAAGGGATGTTGCTGTTTTTCCCCCGTGGATGACAGTTTTCCACGTTCAAAATGCTGCTTCCTGTTGGCCTACGAAATCGGCTACAGCAAATGGCATCTGAAAAATTTTTGGAAGCCTCATGCTAGTCTTCAGCGAGAAAAGCATTGCCATACAGAAGCAGAACACAAATACTTTTACAACACACTAAAAGCACCAACTGCGGTGCTGTTTTTAGGATGACTAGGTAGAGGTTTTGCTGTAGCAAGCCAAATGTTAGCCTTCAATAAGGAAAGCATTCCCATACAGAAACAGAACACAAAAACTTTTACAACACATTAAAAGCATCAATTGCACAAATGCTTGTAAGATGACCAGGTACAGGTTTCTGCTATAGCCCACATCATGTGACCAGCGGTTATCAGAAGCCTTGTATATGAGCATGATGCCCTAGATTCAATTTATGGCTATCACTGTATTAACAAGCATGGGTTTAAAGCTACTTTAATATGATAATCTAAGAACATGGTAAGAGCTTTCAGTGCGAGACATAAGCTCAGTATCATGCACTATAAGGTGCTGCATGGCTCTAGTGTAGCTTTGGCATTATCTCGCTGTCAATAATGCAGTGAAGTTCTGAGGAGCCTTTGAATACCTGTAAGGACAAAGCAACAACAATTTTGTTTTCATCTCACTTTTGCTCAACTCGTTTGTTTTTTTGTTTGTTTTTTCTTTTGAGCCCGCGGCTTGCATGGCCTCCCAGTATGCCTGTTTTGCATAAAAGAAGGCGTTGCAGGCACCAGAGCTCACAGCCCAACTGTGTCGCGGCGGCGGTATGTCAAATTCGTGCCAGAACATCGCAGAACAACGGGTCAAGAAAAAGACAAGTGCTGACTTTTTTTTTTCTCTCATCTCCTTGTCCGGTTGTTCTGCGCGGTTCGGTCCCACATGCCTAACCAACATGCGCAAGGTGCAGAGTACTAAACCTTTAGTTATTTAGTAGCTGCAGCCGTTCCTTCTAGAAACTGTAGTTGCCGTAAAGCTCGAGAGAGAAAGATCAGCGGCTGTCCATAAAAAAAAAAAAAAAAACAAAAAAAAAAAACGCGACGTTTTCACAAGTGTAGGCATGTCGCACGATAGGCTTGAGGAGTGCAAAAGTTTTCTCGTATAGCTTTTACAACTCAGCACGTTGCGCATGGTTAACAAATTAACTCCTTTAAAGCTCGGGCAGGCACTCCTTTATCAGAGACAGAGAAGTTGCGCGGCTTACTGGCGCAGCGTCCAGTAATGCCGAGAAAGATGGCCCTCAGACTTGAGGCTGCACTTTAGTTAGTCGGCGCGGAGCCATCCTGTCAGTCTCGCCTAAAACACTCGACCGTTCGGCAGCTGTACAGAGCTGTTTCCTTACCCAAAAGCTCACCTCTATCGGTGCATCGAAAAGTTGCACTAAAGAAACAAAAGTTCGGTGAAATACTTACTTTGGGATTGGCGGGTGAACAAAGTGTGCCAGCCGCACCAAGCCACAGCAAAAACAATGCTAGCAGTGCATTACAGCCGTAGGTATTTGTAACTGCGCAGAAAACGCAGAACACGGAAACGTGAAGCCATCTTCTATGACTAAGCTTCAACTTGTCAGGTGGATTGGATTGGCTCATTTCAGATTTTTTTGAGGATAGGTTCGGTTTCGTTCTTTTTGAGCTTGCTGCTTGCTGCGTCTATTCAGCCACTGATTAAAATTTCACCGAAGCATCATGATAGAAAAATGTTTAATGGTCATTTAACTTTTAATCGAAAATTTTTGATGGAAGAATTCAACGATGAAACATGCGGAAAATAAAAAAAAAACTGTTTAATGGAAACGCTTTCTATCGCATCGATTCGCTCTGGCATCATATATTGCAGACTTGACGGCATTACTGATTTATACGCAGTTCAGACGAGCACGACGACTACAAACTATATCATAGCTGTGTAAAAGCAAATCCAGTGGCGGACGTACGGCGGCTGTCCGCTGGGCGAACGGATTCGACCATCCGCTTTCGTACGTACGCCGGAATTCCGGCGGACGTCCGAAATCGGCCGCCGAGTTGCGGCCGAGTTCGGTTGTCCGTCGAACGTCAGTGGCCGTCTGGGTCTGGATCTTCTGGGCGCCAAGTGAGAAACGTGATCGCTAGCTATGCAACAGCTCGACACGGCAAATATGTTTCAGAAGGTCGAGTTAAACTCTTGAAGAACCCTGGCGATGGCCTTTCATTCTGAAGTAGTTAATATAATATATATGCACCTGTGTTCAGGGGCAGACGTTTTGAAGTGTTCACAGCTAGGATATCTAGCTTGGCAGCATCGAACGTGAACGCAAAATGAGCGCAGCTATAGAATTTCATTTAAGCACAGCCTGCAAGCATCTCGATTCCCGGGGTTTTCCTGATTAATTTAATAATGCCGCTGAAGAACTGAAACAAAATAAAAATACAAATGACTGTAATGTTGAATTGTTTTCAATGCTTGAGTGCATGCATGCTAATCAATTATGGAATGAAATTGTCTTCTGCAGCACAGGTGTTTTTTTTTTCTTTGCTCACAGAAGAAAAACAGCCAAATTAAAAGGCCCAAGCAAAATCAGCAGCGAAGCAACGCATTAATTCTGAAAACAAAATTACAACTATCCCTAAGTTGTAATTCCTAAGCTGCTCATCAAGCTTCTTGGAAAAGAACAAAACTCACGGTGAAAAAAAAAAAAAAAAAAAAAAAAAATCAGCGGCGGTTTACCTTGGCAAAGCATGGATATACATGCAATATTTACAGCCCATGTTTAGAAATGTATTGCTTTCAATAGCTTTGTTCTACCACGCCTTGCCACGTTGAACTAAGAATACCTAAAGGGTTCCTTGTGTTTTCAATAGGATTAAGGAGGCCTAATTAACGTCTTTAGTACCACTGTGTCACAGAAGGTGAAGCCAACGACCTTCAATGCACACCTTGAAGGACTGGCAGCTTAGCACGTGAACAAAAAAAAAAAAAAAAGAAAACTTGGTACCATTGTAAATAATTATAAATTTACACTGGCATAACTTAGATATTTGGCTAATAAATAAGAATGCAGTGTAAAAGTAGAAGTCGCAGTAAGAGCAGAAAGCATGCATCGGATCTTGAAGGGGTTCTCAAACGGGGCCGATTAACCGCTCGGCGAGCAGACGGCACGCAGCGAGCGGACGTGTAAGTACGTGTAAGCTAGGGACCTCTCTCTCCAGAGCATCACGGTAGGGCATCAGAGTCGGCAGCGCGGTTTGCACACTTCTCTTTTCTAGCCACTGTACCCCGTGGGAGGAAAATTCTGTTTTTCTGCTGCCCATAGTAATCATCAGCACTGCTTGGAGCCATGGGGGATGGGAGAAGACTTGGAGGAGGAGTCATAGCGTGGACAAAATAAACTGCCGCGAGCGCTTCCTCTTGCAAGGTTTACAAGAAAAGAAAAAAAGAAAAAGACTCCGCGAGATACGCGTACGTGATGTGTAGCTTACATCCATGGAGGCTCCATGCCTACGTCCATGGAGAAAGGAAACAACTTAGGAGAGGCCCTTGTGGCGGAAGTGACGCCAAAACTTAGGGTTAGCCAAGTCGGGCCATTAGCAACGGCGACGCTGTTGCTATGAAAACTCGGGCCACTAGCAACAGCGTTGCTAAGGGCTCTAGGTACGTGAGCGTCGCGGAGAAAAACAAATTGCGGAGGGTAAAGGTACAGTGGCTAGAATGCTAAAGTGTGATTACCGCCAAGTATAAGTGATAACATAACATACATCAAACGCAGCGCTGGTAAACGCACGAGGTCTGGAAGAAATATATCACAACACCATTTCAACAGCACTTTGGAAGCCAGGTGCACAAACTACATCATTCGGAGGCTTATTCCAGTCCAGAATTGTTTTAGGGAAAAACGAATACTTATATACATTAATGCGGCATTGATAACTCAATCTTTTTCGTGTTGTCTAGTCTCTCCGAAATGTAATATGGCTGCTTTAGATAAGTGTTTTTATTAATACCGGTACAATCATTGTAAATGCTGTACAAGAACTTCAGCAGCAGATTTTTCTTCGGGTTGATAAAGTCTTCCACCCAATACGGCCGCGAAGTTCAGAGCTCTTGATACGAAAATGATAACTGCCAGTTATTTAAATAACGCCGCTGAAGAACTGAAAAAAAAAAAAAACGAAAACAAATGGCGGTAATTTAGAAATTTTCCCAATGCTTCAGTGCATGCTAATCAATTATAGAATGAAATTTCGTTGTGCAGCAGAGGTGTTTCTTCTTGTCTCACAGAAGAAAAACAGCCAAATTAAGCAGCCCAGGCAAAATCAGTAGCGAAGCAAGACAGTAACTGGGAAAACAAAATTACTACTATCCCTAAGTGATTCTTCAGCTGCTCACCTATCTATTCGGAGAACAACAAAATTCGCGGTGAAAAATAAACTTCAGGGGTGGTTTACTGGCACGGATATACATGCAATGTTTAAAGTTCATGTTTAGAAAAGTACTGCCTCCTGTAGCTTTGTTATGCCATGCCTTGCCACGTTTAGCTAAGTACTTAAATAGTTCCTTGGGTTTTCATTAGGATTAAGGAGACCTAATTAACGTCTTTAGTGCCACTGTGTCATATAGGATGAAGCCAACGACCTTCGATCAAAGCGCAGCTTGAAAGACTGGCAGCTTAATACGGGGGGGGGGGGGGGGGGGGGGGGGGAAGAAAAAAAAAACTGGGTACCGAAATTGCGGATTGGTTTATCTAGCACTGTGGCCAGCAAAGTTATTCTTTTTACCTCGGCCCGTGTCTGGTGGCAGTTACTGGCGGCAAGTTTTTCTTGGAGTGACTGCTCAAAGTAGGTTTTAAAGCCACCCCGGCGAAATCCCGCTTAGAATGGGGGTTGTAATTCTTCCGCTTAATAATGGCCGCTGCATAGAATAATAAAATTACATCCGTGTAAAAGTGGAGGTCGCAGTAAGAGCAGAAAGTATGCATCGGATTTTGAAGGGATGCCTCAAACGCGGCTGATTAACCGCGCGGCGAGCAGACGACACGCTGCATCGCGGAAGTCTGCACACTTCCCTATTCTATCCACTGTAGTAAAGGAGGAGGAGAGACGCAGCGTCCGGTCGCGGCGCGGCCGCGCCGGCTTCAAAAAAATGACGTCAGTGCCTCTCCTAAGTTCTTTCCTTCCTCCATGCCTACGTCCATAAAAAAATGCCTACGTCACCCATGTGTCACGTGATTCTGCATTGACGACCTGCAAAAATACTCTCTCACCCCGGCTCCGGACAATCCACTGGATTTTCAGATTTTCGTAGGAAAAAATTAAGAGAAACAGATGCGTACGCAAGCACACTTGTTTAAGAAAGCGATATTTATCATTTTTAAGAATTAAATATCATTTGGTATGACTTCATGAAATAAATACAACACAGACGGTCCCAGCGTCTCAGCATGGTCCCAGCGTCCCAGTACGCAGACCCCCACGAACGCTCGAGGCGACGCACCCTTGCCACTTGGACGAATATCGCCGCGTTCGCTCGCTCTCCACGCCCCACGCCTCTCCGCTATTTCCGTGATTGCCGTCTGCTCACATGTTTCTTGGCGGTGCCAGAAATATGGCGGATAGTGCTAGTGAAAGTGATAGTAGTTCAGTTGACGGGGCAATGATTGCCCCGTCTCCTTTGTCTCGTGAGCAGATTCAGAAACGGCTCGAATCTCTCCAGCAAGAGAATCGAGTGCTTAAAATGGAGTTAGAAACTTACAGACTTCGTGTGAAGACATTGCAGGAGGAGAACCGTTCGTTACGGCAAGTCAGCGTCAACATTGTGAGGCCTAACCTTATGACATTTTATACATACAGTTGCCTGCCCGATTCTTAGTTTACTTTATTATTGTGTTGAAATCTGCGTACTGATAAATATCATACGTGATATCCTGCTAAGGCCTCAAATCGGTATTGTCATGCAATGTAAACGGGCCAGAGTGCATGCTTTTGAGAACTTTTATGGAACGCTGCCGGCAAGAACGTCTGCCCGTAATACGTGTAGTTGTTCTCGCTGAGAGACCCTGAACTCTTAAGGGTGTTTAATGCTTGCCCCAAATCCTGGTCATTTTGCAGCAAGCGAAAGCTGAGCAGGAAGAAGAATTCATCAGTAACACATTGTTGAAGAAGATACAAGCGTTAAAGAAAGAAAAGGAGACGCTTGCCCTGAACTACGAGCAAGAGGAAGAGTGCCTTACTAACGACTTGTCACGCAAGCTCAACCAGGTTTGATTTCAGTTATTTCATATGACCGTTGTGAATGCTTTGTAATCTCTTTGCTTGGCCCGGGTATGCACCATACTGTGCTGTCCTCGGCGGAGCAAATGTGTCCGGGGCTGCATGTGTGATGACCGTTTCTTGGAACATTGGTTGTGGGACCCCTTTAGCGGCGTTTTGCTTTAACGTAACGGTAACGGTGGCACATTTTCTTGAAAACAGCGCAAATAAAAACATACGACATAGATGTAGATAGGACAGGTGCTGTTTTGCTACCAGCTAGCCTAAACCAAGCATCTGTTAACTCAGCACATACTAGAGAGTGAGGATGTTGTGTTATTCAGGTTGCATTGAGGGAATTTCTGCAGGTGCTGTCGCGATCACAACAATATTCTAGTTCACTGTAATTGTGTGTGTGTGCAGACCTAAGGCTCCTCTGTTTTTTAAAGGTAGCGACAGTTCTTGATCCAGCCGCCTCTCCCTCCGATAGGCCGTTTGGCTGCACGTGACCTCTACGCCGCCAAGCTCCGCCCAAAGGGTCCAGCAGTGCTCGCTGCGCCGCTGAAATGCACGGCTATGTGCACTTGCCTGCGTGATATTGGCCGATTAGTTCAGCAAAAAGTATTTACTCCTCTATTGCATTTTTAGGAGTGTATATGCAGTACTTAATGCTTAAGCGGAGGCAAGAATTTCATCTCTAGACTCAATTTTTGGCGCTTACACGTGACATGCGGCTGCGCCGGGCTGCTGTGCTTTCGATTGCCGGAACAGTGCGGAAGACGGGAAAAAGTTATTTTCCATTCCTTACGGTGACGATAATAGCAACAGAAGAAAGCTATGGCCTTATAGGATCGGGCGCAGAATTTTCATGGCCACGAAAAACACCCGACTATGAGAAGTGATTTCTGTCTGCTTAGAGCGCTGTTCGCGTGCCCGGGTTGGCCTTTGTTTGGGCATATGCTATTGCATGAGCAAAATATCAAGAACGCTATGACTGTGTAGTCATTCCTTCTACTGTGGATGTCTAGTGAAAAAGTTACTGCCGTTTCGCGCCCCCTTCGTTTTCCCGAAAAGATCAGGACTGCAATATAACGTGTGGAATCAATGGTGTCAAAATGCTCAAAATGAAAAGGCAATGCTTGATAATGCATATTATGAAAATTTAGTCTGTGCAATTGATCAGTTAATTGATATAAATGAAAAATGAAACATTGGAAAAAGAGGAGGATGCAAATGTGTCAAAATGATGGAAATGGAAAGTCAATATTTGCCTAGGCTAAATATTGCGGTATAAAAATTAAAAAACAAAAATTTTTTTCCGTAAAAAAAGTGCAACCGTGTGTGTGAAACGCTTTTGAGCCATTCTTTTAACGGAGGAGTTAAAAGGCGTTGCATCGAATGCAGACAA
The DNA here is from genome assembly GCF_055883805.1 of Amblyomma maculatum. Classification (NCBI taxonomy): domain Eukaryota; kingdom Metazoa; phylum Arthropoda; class Arachnida; order Ixodida; family Ixodidae; genus Amblyomma; species Amblyomma maculatum. Next base: position 22,156,962 of record NW_028146738.1, read on the forward strand.
GTTCCGCTGAACGCGCACATGGACTCAAGTTTCAAGAGGCAGCATCCAAGCTTACTGGTGGCATTATTGCCCGAAAAGTTATAGAAAAACAATATAAAGCAGATAAAGAATAGAAAAGCGAGAAAACATTATCCGTGAGCTTTGTATCGCATCATACCCGATTTTTGTTTTGTAACTGTTGGAAGATGCAGAGAAGCTGACATTTTCTCCAAAATAAAGCTATTAGAATACTGTGTAAATAAAATAAACTCGAGCCAAAATAAAGTTAAAACGGAGTACACACGGACAGTTACACACGCAATGACGCCCATTTCATTACGCAAACGTTCCCAAAAGTCGCAGAAAACTTTCATTCTACTTATTTTTAGCAAGGAAACGAGCCCGATAAGTTTACTGAAATATCGCTTCTACTTAAGTTCGGTTCTAATTTCAAAGCATAATTAATGAGCAGTTTCCTAGCCGCTGTACTGAGGCAAATGGTTCATAAGAGTGAGCTGGTTCATTTAACTCACAATTTTTTTTTTTTTTTTTATGATCATGAGCACACGCATGCTTACGTTATTATTCCTGTCTTTTGAAGCTTCTTGAGCCGTATAGGACACAAGTCTGTTGAATTAACCGGTCTATGTGTGTGCCGAGTGCTGCTTCATGAGTATGCGGTATGCACGAAAGAGTGCGGCGCTTCTGCTAGCGCTGCCCCTTGTACCCCTCGAGAGGGTGCTCATGTAGTTGTCGTTACCTTTAAAAAATAGAGGAGCCTTAGGCAGACATGCGTTCCACGCCATCTAACAGCAAAAGGCCGCTCTCTCGTTAATCGCAGGCAGCTCTGTACCACTCCGAAGACCTCTGGCGCTGCATGGTTATGCACAAACACCTTCACTCCTATCTTGCACCAGCTGTTGCTGCTTTGATAACTTGTGCACAGAGCCACTCTGCGTCAGTTTTACTAAAACTAGGTTCGGTATACTAAAGAAAACGTTAAATTGATGTGATTGCAAAGAAGGCTGGAGTACCAAAGAAAATGGGAACTATTTCATGTGTGAACGCAACAGCAAAAATATTGTGTTACAGCAGGTTCATCGTGTGTTTGTGAAGTTAGCATTGACTCTGAGTCAATGTTGGAAGCAGAAAGAAATGGGTTATCAGTAGGTCATAGGTCAATTATGTCAAGGAAAGAAAAAACCAACCAACAATAGCGGACAAAAGGTTCATTCATTGCTGATGTCCTGCAAAGCTGCACTTGCAATGTCTGCACAGTGGCTAGTGCAGATGCTTAGTTTATAGTGGCTCGGTGCTCGAGCTTTCAAAGCAGCATCTAATGCCAGTTCCCATCTATGCACGACTTGCTAAGGATAGAGGTGAAGGTTCAAAGCTGCCTGTGGTAAATTAAAAAGTGGTCACAATTTGTTAGATGGTGCGTAGCGCATTATTGCCACACACTTCCACATCCCGCAGTATTGTGCGTGCAACAGTATGAGGTGCTGCCATTGAGATATTTTTTTTTTAGTGTGGCAGGTTCCTGTCATCGTGATCAAAATTTGTAGACTTGCAGTATTTAAATGCAGCCTGACCATAGTAGCTCTGACCTAGAACTCTCTAGTCTTTCTAGCATCCGAAAAATGCAATGCACCCTTTGTGCTTTGACACCAGCAGTGAAAGTAGGCACTGGTTTTTCTTAATCTCATGCTAAATCTTCTTGCTTTTGCTGCATATTTACAACTTTGTCATCTTTATTGAGCAATATGGTGCCCCGCCACGGTGGTGCAGCGGTTAAGATGCCTGACTACTGTGCCAGAGTACCCAGGTTCGATCCCAACCGCTGCCGGCTGCATTTCGATGGAGGTGAAATGGAGTGGCGTCCATGGTCTGTGCGATGTCGGTGCATGTTAAAGAACCCCAGGTGGTCAAAATTTGCAGAGCTCTCCACTATGGCATCTCTCATAGCCTGAGTTTCTTTGGGGCCTTAACGCTACAAAGCAAACCAAACCCTGAGAAATATGGTATGTGTTGAAAAAAAGGAAAGTTTGTTACTTGAATCCTTCGGTGACTGCTTAAAAATATACCTACATGTCTCACCTTTTGTGTAAAGTGCATTTATTTACCGGGCGGTTTTCCACTTGCACTTTACATGATACGCAGCATTGCTTCTACTCGACTGAAGGATGCTCATTAAGAAATCTCGTTTTAACATACTTTCAGCTCGAAATACCTTCCTGATCAGTGTATGGGAGTTTAGTCATTGTTTAGATGTTTTAAATGGACAGGACTTGTATGCATCTTAGCCAGTGCACTTATTGATGGGCTTGTGTTTTCATTTTAGTGTTAACAAAACCATTTGTGGGGTGGGGAAAGAGGCTGCTGAGAACATTTGAGCTTTGCTTATCGAGTGCACATTTTGTACTGAGCAGGGGGAAAGGTTGCTGTACTTGAAAGGCACAGGCCTTAATCGATTAGTTTTATCTTCTATTTTGGGGATGTTGGTTTTGTCATCAGAGCATGAAAGGCACCGGACAGAGAAATGAACACAATACGGCACTGTCTGTTGCTTTTCATCCTGGTTCTTTTTGTGCTGCCACCATAATTGAGCAGTTGCAAACAACTTGCCGATTTGTTTGACCTTTTATACTTGCAGAAAACTTGTATGTCCACATATGTCGTACCTATAAAGAAAGGGACCAGGAAATGCAATTTGTTCAGGTTAAGTAAAGCAGATAATTGATACGTATTCCATCACACATCACTCTACTGCAAGAATGTTGAAGTTTGCATCATCAATACCAGAGATGTCTGCAATTAAAAATGATGCTCCCCCTCTCTACTTCCCACTCAAACACTCCATGATGCCAGGAAAAAAAAAAAAGAATTAAGAAAACAGCTTGGGGACTGTGCTTGCCCTTGATTGTTTAATGTTTGGTTGGCCAACTTCCGGTTGTTACATCTGTTCCGTTGGCCAAAATGTTGAGCCCGGCCCAGCCTGACAGGCTGTCATTGAAGTTGAAACAGTGATAAAGAAATAATTTAAGAATGACGAGTTTAAGGTTTTGAAATGATGAGTTCTCGTCTTCAAGATGACAAATTTGTAGAATATATATAGAGCCACTTCATAATCGTAGAATTATCATTCCAACTTAGTATGCAAAACAACAAGCTCTGGAAGGCTTGGGGCATTTTCGGCACTGCTGGATGATAAATGCAGCAGCGCTGAAGTTTCTTTCAGTGCTTGAACTTGTGGCTGGAATGAATAACAAGTGCTTAGTAAGGAAAGCAAGGTTTGGGCAAGCAGTTTCTTTGCTTGTCCAAAAGTGCGCTAGCTCTAAATCCAAGCAAAGGGTTGGTTCTATGGCCAAGTACTCGGTGAGCTCGTCTCGCTCACTGTGTGCCATTGGCGCGTGCTTTCCGCTGGCGCCGCCTCTGCATTTCCAGCACTGAAAAACAAGAGGAAACTCGAGCACTGCAAATGGTTTGAGCTATGTCTCGCTTTAACCAAGGCCAGTCAAGGCTTGGAGCAAGCTACAAAAGAGACTTGTGAGAGGTGGCAGCATGGCACCAATCGTGAAACGGATACCTAATGATCTATGCTGGCTACCGAAGTGGAAACCTGAAACTTGAAACTGAATAGCTCACTAGCAGCCTCTCTGTTCATTGATGGCTACCAGAGATCCGTTAACGGCGAGGTGTGGAGGAAAGGCGGACCAAAGCCAGGCTCTGAAGCTCTCCCATGGGGAGGGCGCAGGAAAATTCTGCGCATTTTAGAAGCCTGTCACACCATCATCATATTCACTCTTTTGCTAGAGTTGCATGCACGATGTGTCTGGCCCGGGCCCAGCCTGAGGCAGAGGGCTTCTGAGTGGCCTGAGCCTGGCCCGTGGGCCAGGCCTTTTAAGGCTTATTCACTCTGGCGACATGCGGAGGTCGCGTGACGAAGTTTAGTCAGAGAAGGAAGTGCTGCTCCAATTGCTCCAAACTGTTTTTTGCCTGCTCCATCCTGCTCCAAAATGCAATATTGCTCCAAAACTGCACCAAACTGGCTGCTTCTATTTTCTGCCATCAAATTTAGCAGGACTCGGGGAACAATGTCACAGCGCCAGGGACAAAGATATAACACATCTTGCACTGGGCTTAATACAAATGAAATTTTTGCAGGGGAAGGAAGCACAGAGCATAATAAATATTTGTTAGCTAGTAAATTTAGTATGAGCCACAGGTAATAGTTAATTGCGAAAAAATGCACTATGCATGTGACGTAGCACCTCCTTCCACCCTTTTAAATCTTCAGTTGAGAGAGTAGCAAGAGTAGCAAACGAAGCAGATAGCGTAAACTAAAAAGTGTAAAAAATACACGTCTTTGTAGTGCTTTTACTATGGAAACAAGCCAATGCTTCAACATTGAGCTCCTTTGTCCCTGAGAAGCATGTCAGGCATACGCCAGACAAAATCATACTTGAAGCGTTATGGGTTGGAATGCCAAAGCTGTCGGTCACTAGGAAGCTTCTAAAGAGTGTTGGAAAGGCATATGGTCTACTTCCAAGATATTAAAAATGAGCCCCAGCATTGCTCAAGCAAAGACTGATAAACTATTGGCAGGAGGCAATGAAGTAAACCTGAATGATAATATACCTTTCAATGCCATTTGTCTATGTCCCAAAGCTGCTCCAAAATGCTTGAGCCGCTTCCACCCATGCAGGTTACAAACAAACAAGGCGATCGAGGTGGCGCTGCAGTCATCTGCGATTCCACAGTAGACTAAAGGTATGCGAGCGGCATTGGTGCCAAGCTTATCAAACTGCGTTATTGTGGTCTGAAGGCACCTTTGTGGCAGACCAAATAACCAATTGTCAGGAATATATCAGATAAGGCTAGACATAAGATAAAAAAGGATCATGTAATACCCTCTATTTAGGGGTTTTAAGCTGTATTCTAATTAAAATGGGTAGATATGCACAAGATATTGAGTGGAAATGTCATGCTCGTTCATCTGGTCTCCAAATTAGTATCACTGCTCAAGCGCACCGAAGTAGTAGACTCGACATTTGAATCCATCAAGTCAAAATAAGTAAATGCATTAGGTCAGACTAGGTGTTCAGTTATGAAGTGCACCAGCAAGTGTTCAGTTTGCTGCTGGTCTGTTCCAAGTGGTTGCTTACGTCACCCTGTGTTATATATATATATATATATATATATATATATATATATATATATATATATATATCTTTACATGCTTTGGCCCTTTGTTTTGTCAGAGATGAGTTTGAAGTTGGAAAGGCGTTGAAAGTGCATAAAAAGAAATCAGATTGTAGATTTTGTAGTTCAGGAAACGAAAGCCACAATTATCAACGACGTTTGACCTTAGAAATGTGGTCCAAAACATAATCCAACTGCTCTAAAACTCTTATTTCGTTGCTCCAAAGCTGCTCCAAAATGCTCGAGCCTGCTTCTACCCCTGTTTAGTCGGCTCGCGACAAGCGCTGATCGACACAGTGTGTTCACACCGGCGTGCGACTCGCTTCACAGCGGCCCTTTTTCCGAACGAGATTTGAGCGAAGAGCAGACATTCACACCTTTTTCGGCCTCTGCTACCGCGCTCGGGGTAGATCAGTTCGGAGTCCTTTCAGGTATGAATCTGTATAATCAGCGAGGAAGGAGATCTTCGGCAGTCAAAAGCGCTCTAGTTCGACGAAAATGGAAGCTGCGGTGATGTGCGCGCTGTTTGGATCTCGCGGAATAGCAAATCATGAAATCGCCTCATGCCCGAGCGTTGAACGCATGACGAAGAATAAGAGTACAAACGCAAATTAGTAGGCTTCATTCTCGCAGTGATTGTTGACACGTGTGCCCAACAAATGCGTGCGCAGCAAGTCGTGCACACGCGCGCATGCACTCTTGAATTTTCCCACCCTAGGAAGGAGGCAGAAATGCTGCAGATTGGTTGAGGAGTTTTTAGACTTGAAGCCTCGTTGCAAGAAATCTGTTGGCGAGCGACTCCCCCAAACTGTCGCTGGCTACTCGTTCGGGTCTCCCCCTCAGTGACTAATCGTGTCGCGCTACCTCTGCGAGTAGCCAGTGGGAACCAGCCTGTAGGCTGGCCCATGCACAGCCCTAGTTTCGTTTTCCTGAGCGTGGGTCTTCTCCTTACCACACATTCTTCAGCCACTGCCTTGCTCTTTGTTGTCGACATCGTCTGCAGTAATGAACACCGAGCTCGAACCGACAGAAGGGTGTGGCAGTGGTAAATTGGAACCATTTACACGACGGCATTGGCCTCTCTCGTGCACACGAGGAAACTTGAAATAACAAGAAAGGACTTCAAAAAGAATGGATACCTGAAAAAGTTGTTGAAAGTTTGTCCAAACCTCATATCGACAAGCATTCGCAACCGGTAGCCCACACAATATGAAGCGTCATCTTGACCAAAACGTGCCGATTCCATATATCCTAGGCATAAACGAAGCTCTGGCACGGGTCTTCAAGAAGCACTACGTGTGTATTGACCACGTGACGGCAGCAAATTGCGTGGGGTTCTTTTGGGGAAAGATACTTTGCACCGTTCAAAGTTTCCGATTATCATATATTATACTTTGTAATGATTGACTCCGTCCACATCGGTGAGACTGGAAATTTGCCAAGACGACTAAAAGAGCACTGTTTTGGGGAATTGTGCAGGTTGCCATACAAATCTAGTGACTGTAGGTGTCTAAAGTGTAATGTGAAGGTATAGTAACAGTATATAAGGCAGTACTTGAGTGCACAAGATGATGTGCACATTATGGGCCTTGCTTACTGCATGCAACCAAATTTGTTCAATTTGTTAAAAGCTTCCATTCAATGTGATGGGAAATTTAGCCATTTCCTTGTCGCAAGTCCATAGAGGATGTACTTTGTGTGCAGTTAGTTTTTACTAGCTTTCCTTGCTCCAAATTTCTTCAAGGACTTTCTTTCTGTGGCCCCTTTGAGCTGTCTAAATTCATGCAAATCATTTGGGGTAAGGTATGATAAAGGCAACAGATGTGTCAAGCACACTAATGTCAAAATTTGAATGTCAACAGTTGGGCGTGTTCTCTGGGGTCATGAATTATGGATAGCAAACACCCGATCTCAGAATTTGCCTTGAGGTGCAAGTTGCTGTTGTTTTTCTCTTTGGCTTGTGGTGCACTAGTATTAGCATTTATTAATGTTCTGTTGAGCTCTCCCAGCAATGTTTGGCTTCAAATGTGTTGGAGTTTGGGTGGCAAAGTGGAGTGCTATTCTTTGGTTTCTTGGTTTGGCTTCGTGCTCAAGAAGTAATACGCACTCTGTACCTTTGATCAGTCAGCCCTAGGGTTTCATATTATGTTCTTGTATTTATTCAGAGATTGAAAACCCTAAGGTGCAGTATCAGTGCCCTTAGGGTTTCTTCTTGGGAGTTTGGCTGACAGAAGGATATTGAAACAAGTTGTCAGGGGTGACCACATTGCTTAGACAGTCTGTTATACAGGCAGTCGGGGAGGAGGGGGGAACGAACGCACTATCCTACAGCCTTTGCAATTTGCCATGAGAGCAATGAAAGGATTTCTCTTAACGGTGCTCGGTGCTGCCGTTAGGGGTGTGTGACAACCCCACTGCTTGCTCCCCGCGTGCATCCGCGGCAATTGGTGCTGTTGGCTGCATTTGGGCTGTTACCTACAGGTTTCTTGTTGGTGCAGCATCTAAATGGTAGAAAGCTGAAAGTACCATATTTTCTGGTGTATAAGACACACCCCTCATTTTAGCAGGCTTTCACGAAAAAGTTGGTATATGAGACGCACCCTTGTATAATACCTCTGTCACTCAACCAAGCAAAAACTCTTTCACCTAAGCGGCTTTTTATTGAGTTGAAAGACTTGTATTCAAAAGGAGTGGCATAGGAGACACACGGCACTGGCAATCTTTTTTTAGAGTTTTCTTCCGAAGGCGCTATTGAAAGCGTGGCGCTATATCTTGAAACAAAACTACTCAGAATAAACCGACGCATCGCAACAGGTAAATCAAATATGTGTGTTATTACACGTTTTTTATTGTAAATTTAGCTACAGTGTGTTCACAAATGTTAAAGATGGCGCGCATCCACAGTGGTGGTTAGCGTCATCATGTATCTTCAAACTGTTTACGAGAGTGCTATAGAAAAAGTGCATTGTTGTGCCTATTTAACCTTGTTTGAATCATAACGCTCCTTTTTTTTTAATGTCTAAACGTGATGCAAAAATGCACTTTTGCTTCCTTTCTTCACTGGTGTCCACTAGGTTCGAGGCTATGCCTCTCCAGCCGTAAAGAGACAACTTCTGGAAAGACTGTTAAACTCTGTCGTGTGTCTGCGGATGAAACTCTTTTTGGGGAGGTGACTTTTTATTCAAACGCCTTTACGGTGCCCTTGTTACAGGGGTATAAGACTCTCCTCCGTTTATGCAAGGACATCGGACGTGACCATACATGATTGCGTGACCATCGTGAAATGCTGTGTTGCTGTGAAAACATACCTTACGCTGTGCGAAATCATAGCAAAAAGGAGGCAGCACTCACACTCAGAACAACTCGCGCACAAGCGTAGCAGAGCAGCAACACTTTCTTTTTGATCAAAGCCTGTAAAGGCTGCTCTTAAGAAATGCCATCAAAAAGTTCTGGCAGCAGCGCAGCTATGACCACCTTTTTGCACTCAGAATTGTTGCTCTGATTTTCGGCGTGCTCAGGTGCAGTACACACAGGAAGTGGAGAATACACATGCAGTACAAAAAGTTGCAAATACCAGCTGGAAAATTGAGTTGGCTCGTCCTGGCTTGTCTCTGTAGTTTAGGTGGCCAAGGAGTGCAGATATCACCATATTTCAATATTTCATATTGCTAATACTTGAAGCCTTTGAGAGGACAATAATTTTCATAATCGTGGAGGTCGCTGCCATTGCCATTCTGTAATGAATTTCGCTTAGGGATGCTCTGCTAGAGTGAAAAAAATAACACAAGATGCACCGTTGTATAGGCTGCACTCGCAAAAATTCTGTAAAAGAAAACGGCATATACACCAAACTGCGTGCACACCAGATAGTCTTAACTGCATGTAGCCAGTGTATTAGATGTCGTAAATATGATTAGCATATGTCAGATATTGTGGTCTTAAATGCGAAATGTGGTGTATTGATCCATTTCATGCAAATTGTTGTAATCCTTACCGCATTGATAAATGCTAGAAGTTAGCGTGATTAATCTGAAGTTGGGGGGCATGGTTGGCATGTTCATGGCCAAACCAACTCTTGTATTATTCATACATCTGTCATAGATGTGAGTCAGTCATGAATGAGCGTACATACATTTATAGTCTTCCAGCTGGTCAATATTTTCTCAGCATAAGGCTTGTCCAAGTTAAACAGAAGAGTTCACTGCATTGGACAGGTAGAATTCTAACTACATCTTTTGTTCTTTACTCTGTACCTCTGGAGTACCATGAGTTTTCTTTAATACTGTACTTGCACTAAACGAAAATGGCAGTCAGGATCTTTATGTAAGAATTGGGATACCCACTCCTCAGAAGCTTGCCATGCAAATAAATGCACCAGTTAACACCTGTCAGAAGCACATAGCATAGCCTGGTAGCTTTGCATCTGCTCAAAATATTGTGTTAGAAAGTGTTGATATGAGTGTATCCACAGGCTCCTGCCACCATTTTATACCTGACAGATGGCAAATCTTGGGCACTGATCATGGGTATTTGTAGAAATTGAGGTAAAATGTCAAGACTTATATTGTAACTGATGTGGGTGGGGTGGGGAGTGAGTGCGCTGTTCTTCCCTTGTGAGTGAACGTTGGTAGCCAAAGCAGAGTGGTGGGGCGGGGTGACCCCGCTGAGGTGCGATGAGAGGTGGAAACGAACCACATTGGGAAGGCGGTAAGAAGGTGCGCACACTGTCCTCGAGACTCGCTGTATCTGTCAATACCAAATAACACACAGTGATTACACTTGAAACAGCAGTACACATTGCCAGTCACTTACTGTAATTTCTCACATAATGATCGCCTTTTTTTTTTCTTTAAAAAAAACTGACTGAAATTTCGAGGTATGATCATTGCGCGGGGTAAATTTTCCTCAAAAAAAGTGTTAAGCACCAAAAATGCGAATAAGTTGCAGGTCAAATGTCTTAGAACAGATATCTCGATTACAACCAAAAATAAAAGTTGAGTAAGGCTTACCTTCGCAATAAACGCGCGCATTGTATAAGCTTCACTTGAACTGCACACTGCTCTTTTATTTTTTCTTGTTCAGTACTCTAATCAGAGTCTGAATCCTCGCCATCCTCACTGCACGACTCATAATTGGAAATGGCAGTGTCGTTGCTGGGAGCATCTTCACAGTGCCATAGAAAGTCGTCTTCTGTTCCATCCAACGCCTTCAATATGCCAGTCTTCTTGAAGCTCTTGGCCACTACCTCGTCGGGTATACTGCTTCACGCTTCGACGATCCACGAGCAAAGCATCTCCATGGATGGCCTTTTGATCTTTTCGTTCGGCGTCAAATCATGCTGGCCCATCACCATGTACTCTGCATACAGTCTTCGAACATTGTCCTTGAACGGTTTGTTCAGCGACACATAGAGTCAGCGAAGTCAGACCCCTCAGGGATCACTGCAATGTTCATGCGCAGCTCTTGAAGCTTAGCACGCACTTTGTCCACAAGGTGACCCTTGAAACTGTTCAAAACCAGAAGTGAGGGAAGCAGCAGTGCACCTGGTCTTCGTCCCCAAACAGTCTTTAACCAATCAACCATCAGGTCTGCAGTTATCCATCCTTTCATTTGTGCGCGTATATGGATGCCATGGGGAAAGTTTCCCTTTGGAACAGACTTGCGCTTAATGATGACGTATGGTGGCAGCTTCCGGCCGTCGGCCGTCGCAGCAAGCATGACCGTGTATCGCTGCTTTTCTGCGCCAGACGTCTTCACGAGGATGCTCTGAGCACCCTTCTCGTTGACAGTTGTTTCGTGATAGGTCGAAGGTCAATTGAGTTTGATCGGCGTTTCCAATTTGTGACATGAGGTAACCGCTTTTTTCGCGAAGCCTAGTGATTAAAAGATGGAAGTCTATGACTTTGATCTCATTCGCGGATGGGAGCCGCTGGCACGACGACGTCCGCCGCCTCGGCGAAAGTCCATTTCGTTGCATAAAGCGAATCGTCCAACAGGAGCTTGCACGGAAATCCTTTGCACCGATTCCCAGCTTCCTGGCAGTTGTGCGCACCTGTGTCTGTATCATTTCCAATGATACTGCACAACCATCTTTGCGCAGGTCCCTCACATATTCAAGTTCGTAGCCATCAGCTTCTCCATTGCTTTTTCCAGTAGCGTATCTGGATTTCTTCGACGTCGAAATGCCTGCCAGCAGCTCGGTTGCCATGCTCCAGCGCATAATCAACAGCCTAGAGCTTGAACACGGCGGTGTAACTTGCATACCGCCCATGGTGAAATGGTGTAAACTCGCACAAAATCGCAAAGCACGCCACCGAATTGCAAGATGGCGAACGCCGCAAAGCGCGGTTTAATCAAGGAATCGTGGGAATGCTTTGGAATACATTCGCTGCAGGATAACTACAGATCGACCAACAGGCGGCTACCGCTATAACACTGCAGGACATGAAAACAAAAATGGCGGCGGAGGAAACTTTGGGGCGCGATCATTACGTGGGGAATATAAAAAATTTTGGCCCCAAAATACAGGGGTGTGATCATTACGAAAGTGCGATCATTATGCGATTAAATACGTTATGTTTGTTTCATGCTTGCATACTGTATATTGCAGAAAATTAGGTCCCTTCTCTTTGGGCACCCTGTTTGTACTTAATGGCTTTACACACTGCATAAGTTTTGGGTGGCATGTGTCCAAGGTCACAGCGACTAAAGTACATATGGTTAACCTGCTTCCTGTAGTGCCTTTACCTTGCCTTGAAGCATGCATTGATGTCCTATTAAAGACTCTAATCATATCTCTTCAGATTTCAGGTGCCACTTGAAGACTCTTTTTTGTAGAGCACAAGAAAATCTTATAGAAGTACCTGTTTGTATTGTTTGTGGTTTTTCTTGTCTTGAAACATCACTAAACTTCAGAAGTTACTGGATACAATGCAGATAATGAAGTTGTGCATTGCACTATTTTGTATAAAGCTAGCAGTCTTTATCAAATTTTGTCATTCTCATTGTTGCAGTGGTACTGCTTGAGGTATGTGTGAAATATTAACCTTCATTTGTTATAATTCTGGATACAATTTACTGCCGACTATGCGTAGTGAGCAGTCTACACTGCTGAATATCTTTACATACCGCTGACCATGCTGAAACCAAACTGCTGTGGTTTTTAGTAAATGAACAGTCAACCAGTTTGCTTCAGTACAATAGGGGGATACATTTGCTTGGTAGTATAGATTTGGTCTTGTTTGGAAGACATGTGTTCACAATTTTTTGTCTATGGCTTGGCTTTTGCGTTGTGTTTGTACGTGTTTGTGCATTTCTTGGGGTTTTTTTAGGAATAAAGTTTGTAATAATAATGGTTTATTAACCGTTGCAGCTGCGCCAGGAGAAGGTTCAGCTGGAGCAGAGTTTGGAGCAGGAGCAAGAAGCACTTGTAAACAAGTTGATGCGGAAGATTGAACGCCTTGAGGCACAGACTTTGGCCAAGCAAGCCAATCTGGAGCAGCTGCGTCGAGAAAAGGTGATCTTTTTTAATTTCTTTAATTGGAACTATGAAACTTGGAGCAAAGAGTACAGTTGGAAAAAAGCTTTGCATGGACGTTTTGCTTGAGAGAATGTTGCAGGCATTGGTACCTGCACCAATGCCTCCTACAGGGGCAAATATAGTGTCACTTTCAATGAATAACGCTTGCCTTTAGTGCTGTTTATGCAGTGTCACACAACCTTTTTGGCACTTGCTGCAGAATGCTCTCACCTCCAAGGCAGTTCAGCAAATTTGCTTAAATGCACTTCACTAAACTGCGCCAGAAGACTGACCTTAAAAGCACCACAAAATAATGAAAAAATATCCCCCTCTTCTGAAGAGATTAAACGAACACAATAGGAGGGGGCCCTTTCTTGGTTCCACAAACATAATCAAGATGGTGACTAAAGAAAACCGTGGCCACTAGAAGTGTGCAATACAGTCTGCACTGTTTTAGCAAAACTGGCTTGCAAAGACTGCTTCATTGCGGCCTTTGCCTTCTTAGTTACATCAAAACTGGTGAAATGTTCCTCGGAATGCAACCAGAAATGCGGTGAATGCATTTCTTCCCCAGCTTGTGGTCTTTTGGACCATGGCGCCAATTTCGGCGAGCTGATCATGCAGCTTGCCATCATCAGCCTGTCAAGCGCACATGGCGTTTTACTTTTAGCCCCACTCATGGACTTTTTGAGATCTAACTCGAACTCACCAGACATTCAATATGCATTGTCATTCAACCTGCGCCACTGTACAACCTCTTATGTTCTTTTGCGGGGTGTAGCAATGCATACTCCATGCAAAATGGGAGCTGTTGTTGACGCTGTCGAGCAGTAGAGTGGCCGATAGGTAGAGTGCATGGGCAAGAAGAGTGCACGCACATTGGCTTGGATTTGTGCCTATTGGGAAGAAAACCTGGGCCATGGGGCACTGCGCCGCTCTGTGCGTCAGCGCCCTCCATGGAGACACCGTCAAAACCTCCGCGTAACGCGGCCGCGTTGTCTGCTCCCCGCCGCATCGAAACGTATGCTGTCGTCTGTTCCGCGCTGCTTTCCAACACGTGTTTGCGCACGCGCGCTCGGTTATTTCTCCTCTCCTCCGGCTGCGTTCTGGCCACCGTCGCGCTCCAAAAAAAGGGGGAAAAACTGGAATGAAAAGTTTCGCAAAACTTGTGTGGAAATGGTAACGGGATGGTTGTCGGCTTTTTTTTTTTAGGTATCTCGTACCGGTTGTATCTCGCATTCTGTTCGTAACTGGCGGTGCCGCAGCACCCATCGCGGAACCACGACGTCCTCAAGAAACAGATATACGTCAATAATGCCATCACTTGGCGCTTATAAAGGAAAAACGCATACGTCAATTGTTCTGTCCTCATATGCGATCCTGCTTCGGGAGCTCAAAACTGCGCATTCGCTAGAGGAGATAACTGAATTAGGAATTGCACAGCGTAGCTGTGGAATTAAGAAGACAAAGGTTTCCGTGGAGAGATGTTCCCGCCAGCATGGAAAGTCATCGGGCATTTCCTTGCTCTTCGTCTCATGGAGAGAGGAAACTGCCGCAAAAATGGCATGCCTCGGCTTCTCTTCAGTGACCTAGGTCATTAAGAAACCCCTCATCGTTAAAGGTAGAAGGGCACTGATTTCGAATGTCAGCGCCGCAGCAGCGAACTTTCCCTGACCGCTATCAGCAGGAACCAAAGGGTAAGGCGGCATGCTTTGTGCCTTTGTAGGAAACTCGTCCTAAACGTGCCGAAAGCAGGCACCACGGCGCCGGTAGCATCGCCTAAAACGTCTGTCCCCAAAGAGTTGAATAGGCCTCTTTCGAGTGAGCAGTCACAAATGGAAAGGAAGCTCCCCAACCAGCGCCCGGAGCACTTGTCACTGTGTACACGCATATTAATTCTCAATGAGAAGGCTGGACCCTTCATTCTCTGAACAACATGGACAGAGACATCAAGAGGTGCCGCCTCAGGGCCTTCAAAATACCTGTCGCTAGCCTCTGCCTTCGAGTAGCAAATTCGCGTTCATGTTTTTTTTTTTTTTTTTTTTTGTCTGATCCTGCCAACAAGAGTTCTTTGAAACAGTGTCAAAATCATAATTTCTCGCTTTCGAAAGCACCAATAGGAAACATGCTTCCAGCCAGCCGCCATGTCAGCCGGGGCACAGAAAAAAGCAAAAATAAAAAATCCCACTGGCAAAGAGTGCCGGCTTTGCGTGCGCAGACGTGCGTCCATCTCCCCTCGTCCTCACTCTCCTTCTCCCGCTCCGCGTGCACATGCGGCGGCCTGTGGCACGCGCTCCCGAGCGAGCGGGCTGCGCAGACTCCGCAGACAGCTGTGCACAGTGCGGGCGCGGATGCGCATTGGTTTTGTAGTTCTTCTCCGCTTCGCTAGAAACCGAGCGCTGGCGTCACGGAGCAAACTCCAGCTTTGGTTCTCCATACTGACGGAAGTATGAAATTCGCAGGAAAGGGGGCGGGGCGCTCACATAGGAGGGGGTGATTAGGCAGTACAGTTGCCGACCGATTTTGTGGACCCTCAAGGGGCCGAAAATAGCGTCCGGAAAATTAGGCAGTCCGAAAAAACGAATTCCTGCAAAACAAAGACACTTTTTTAGCGAGCGGCTTGAAAAAGTGGTGAGTATGCCTCTGCGGAGTGCTATGTTGCCGTACAAGTAAGCTGGCTTGTACGTCGGCAAGGCTGACATTCTCGCTGTACGCAGCCGAAAGCACCATCAGAGCTCGGGTTAGTTCAGTGCTAGTTGGCAGCACAGCCTCTGGCTCCTCACTGTCGGAGCCCGAGTCATCACTTTCCAGCACCTGGCAAACAATTTCGTCGTCGGTGAGTTTAGGGCATAGCTCGCTGTCAGCGTTAGCAAACTGCTCCAGCGTCACTTCCATGGGATGGCTTCTGCAGTGCGCAAGTGCTCGATGAGATCAGCACATAAAGACGGCTGATGGGACTCACTGGCGCTATCATCGGATGATGATGACAGTTCATCTCTGATCGTGTAACCTGCGTGGCGGAAACAATTCCACAGTACTTTATAAACGAAACAAGAGTTCTGGAGCACCACATGAAATACAGTAAACATCGTCATAATGCCTTGCACACCTGCTTTGCTAGGCAGTGCCACCTTCATTTTGCCTGGAGTTGCTAGCGCATCAGAGAGGGGAAGGGAAACAAAGTGTGAAACTGGTGGATTCTTGCTGCAGTTTAAGCGGCCAGGTGCCTAATCATAATAGAGAATTATTAGAATATGTTCACCGGCTTATTAGCTGGCACAAGTTGTCTCCGTGGGATATACTAACCCACTGTCTTCTGGAGCCGGCTATCAGATGGCTCGGAGAATGTGTTTTTTGACGTTTTGCACTAAGTGTCAGCGTCTGAGGGTTTTTTTTATATACAGTTGAACCCCGCAATGACGAAATTGCCGAGGGCGAGAAAATATTTTGTTTTCGCGAAAACTGGACTGTTGAATAAGTACGAACCTGAGCCTGCGGAAGTGAAACTTTATTGAAAAAAAATTCAGTTGTGGTTTAGCTCTGAATTGCAAAAGCAATGGCGAAAGGTTCTTTTGCCTGCTACATTATTCCTCTCTGTGCCTGTGTGTCGTAGTGGTAATGAGAATTCAAATGGTTCTGGCAGGCTGATTCTGATATCACCCTCCCGTATGACAGCAGCGACTCGAGTTGGCAGCTACTGCCCGTGGCATAGGGGTAATGTGAATTCAAACGTCATGGCAGGTTGATTTTTTTATGAGGGACCACGGACACTGCACACAGTGACGAGCGGTTAGACCTGCCGTAGTATTGCTATCGCAATAAAAGTGTGATCGTCGTTTGCCTTTTCTTGATTTGCAGCAGTGTCAAAATCTTGCTCTCACAACTTGGCAGGCTTTCCATTGCAACATCGTTGTGATTTTGTATCGCAACATCATCAGTGTCTTTGATGGCAGAATTTCATAAAACAATCCAGTTCTGTTGGCATTGTAAATGTCTCTTTGATGTCTTTGTACGTTTTTCGCATCCAAGTTGATGCTGATTCTGTGTCAACGCTTGCCGATTCACCCTAGAGTATTTTGGCAACAATGTCATGTGGTCCCTTGTCATGCCCTAGCTGGCACGCGAAGCCGAGAGCTTTTAGCTGCACCAAAATTCCGCGAACAGTTGTACCTTGTTTGCTCTCTGTTCCAAGAACCAGGCCTTGGCTAAATCTTCAAAAGTTGGCATTGTCACAGTCTTGTGCTGCACACGTGCTCCATTCTTCAAGGCAGCCAAGATGTTGTCTTTGCACTTCAATATCATCGACAGCGAACTGCACGGAATTTCAAACTTTTGCGCAATATTCATTTTCTTCCTTCCTTTAGCAGCTTGATCGATGAGTTCTGCCTTTTCTTAAAGTGTCAAAAACTTCTGCTGGTCGGAGGAAGTATCTTCTCAGCACGTCGCCATGGCAGACAGAAAAAGAAAACAATGGATGTGTAGCCTGCTGGGCCGCAACCAACATAAACATCCGTGATGAAGATTCGGTTGTGCCCGTTTGAACTGGTTGGTAACAATTCAGAGCCCGCCAAACGACAGGTGCACAGTCATCATCATCAGCAACCTTAAACATACATGGCCACGTCCATAAATGTGCTTATTGGTAGCATGGAAGTGCCGAAAATGTTAAGTGGTGTACTAAAACGTGTTCCAGTGCTTTAATTTCCTGTTATCGAACAAAGAAAACGTGGACTGCTACTTCAGAAACCTTCGTTGTGAGACGAAGTCGGAAAGTGTTTCGTTGTTGAGAGAAATGAAATGCATTGAATCTTATGAACTTTGGCTGGGGCCGCGAAAATATTTCGTTCAGTCGAAAAATTCGTACTTTTGGTTTTCGTTATTGTGGACTTCAACTGTATAAAAAAAGACTAAAACATTTGCACTCCCCTCTCGTGAAAGCCCTGGCACTGTGGAAAAATTGCAATTTGACAGCGGATTCATCGCATTGGCTGTGCAGTGAAGCTTCCTCAATATGTGACGGGGCTGTTTAGTGAAAAGGCACTGCTGCTATTTTGTTGGGTAGGGAAGGGTAGCAGAGCCCTTTACAACAATAATAATGTAACTGGTTCACTGTAAAGGAAAGGTGCAGTATCTGCCACACTTGCTCTGTGGACACCTGAACCGTGCCTTAAAGGAAGGGACGAGTGAAAGTTAAGAGAAAGAGGAGCCGTAGTGGAGGACTACAGAGTAATTTCGATCATCTGGGGATCTTAAAGGTCCACAGAAATGATCACCAAGAAGGGTAAACAATGCCATAACACTTGATAGATATTGAACCACCCATCATTCTCTCGGAAAAATTTTCGATCTAGCTTCTGCAACACCAGAGATATCGGCGATTAAAAATGACCCTTCCAATTTTCCCTCTCAACTCTTACGCCGAAGGGAGTCATAAAAAAATAAAGAATACAAGTAAGTTGAAAGCTCTGCCCAGAAACACGTAACTTCGACGAACTTCCGGTTGCCGCTCGCTCGCTGGCGTACTTGGGTCACCTCGTCCTCGCTCGCACGCGCCTGAGGAGTTTGCCAGTTCTCGCAGCATAACCGCGTTTTAGCGAAACCGTTGTTAGGCCATGTTACACGGCGGACCAAACCATGGTTACACCACTAACCGCGGTTATCGCAAACCGAACTTGGTGACCTCGGTTTGTGTTGTTAGTTGAGGTTATGGCGGCGTCTGTTGACGGAGGCTACTCGGCTCCCGAGTGCGGGAAATGTACGAGCGGGTCTGCTTCGCAAAGTTATTGATTTGCCCATTGTATCACGTTTAAAGATTGATGTATAGAATATGCAGTGTCTACTGTGCCGCCCGACGTCTTCGATTACGGCTGACAGCGCAGCGACTGCGTACTGAAGCCTTGTCCTGACTGCAGTATTGTTTGAACGGCTTGTTGCTAAGCAGAACATCAAAAAATGCGCGGCCTTAGCTGTAATGAAAGTACACGAGTTTGCAACGCTTGCATTGGGGGATGCCGCAAGCAGGCTCAGATAGTATGTTACTTTACCACGGGGGTGGCGTGCGCGAGCGTGGTGAACGACTGCGCCGTGCAGGACAGTTCCTAGTCGTCGCTAGGCCTAAGTTGTTTCGCTTTGAAGCCGCGGCGGTCGCAGAGCTAGTACGAGCAGAGCGGATGAGCAGAAACTAGCTTTATCACGGCTATCGCTCTTACTAGCAATTTGCTGCTGGTCAGCGATCCTCACAGGGGCTTCATACTTGATATTCGGCTCAGTATTCCAGGCGCAGACAGCCGTCATGCAGGTGTTCATTAGGATAAATTAAAAATATTATTGAAATCATTAAAAATTAACTGAGGAGACTTCTGAGCTCTTCTTTTTATTGCGGGAATTCAACATCCTGGCTCCCACCTTGTTTAATTCACCTCAGAAATAAGTGGGTTCTACCAAAGTACGGAGTAGCTTTCCGGCAGTCACGTGGCATCTTGCTGCTTTGCTGTTGATGGAGTAATATGCAGAGTGATCTTCGAAAACAGTCTACTTCCTTTGGGCTTGATTTTTTTTTGTGTGATATTTTCTCTCAGCCACAAATATATATACAGTGAAAGCTCGTTAATTCACAACTCGTTAATTCGAAATTTTGGATAATTCGAAATAGTCATCGTGGTCCGGTCCGCAGTGCATAGAAGTCTATGCGCGTAACAGCTCGTTAATTCACTCAAAAATTGGCGCTGCCACCCATAATTCGAACTGCGCGCCGCCAAGCGGCGCTGTTAAAAACCATCGTTGGAAGCTTTCACGGCAGAACGATAGATGGCACAACCATCGGGGCGCCGCTAGGGTGCTGGAACAAGTACTAAACAGCCTTTCCTGCCGCGACTCCTTCGAGGAACGACGTTTTAGTGTTATCGACCACGGTTTCGTGTTGCATTTCGTGAGCCCTCGTTTTGCACGCCGCTTGTTGTGAGCTTGTGTCCGCGAGATGTGTTCGCGTGGGAAATACTGTGCCAAGATGGTGAAGGAGAAAGTGGCTATTTTACGCGAGGTGGATGAACGGAAGGCCAGCAAAGTGGAAATCGCGAAAAAGCACGGGATTCCACCAAGCACGTTGTCGACGTACGTCCGAAATAGGAAGGCCATCGAGGATGCCTATGAAGCCGAAGATTTCGCCAGCAACAGAAAAAGGCTTCGGTTAGCCAAGTATCCGGAAATTGAGACCGCTGTGATCACGTGGGTGAAAGAAATGAGAAGCGCTGACATTCCACTGAGCGGCCCAATTATCATGGCGAAGGCGGCCGATTTCGCCCTGCGCTTGAATGTGGAAGATTTTGTCGCCTCCGAAGGATGGTTTCACCGCTTTAGAGACAGACATAATCAGAGGGGGAAGAAGACTCCCTGCGTCGCATTCGCATGCTAGAAGACCGAGTGAGTACGGTAGCCCTCAGAGAGAAGAAGCAGAAGATGATAACAGACTTTTTTGCTAAATAAATGTTTTTCGTGCCCTCCGGGCATCAAACGCCTTCATTTTTGCTCACTTTCATTAGTTCGAATTTTGGTTAATTCGAACTGGCCTGGCGGCCCCGTGGAATTTGAATTAACGAGCTTTTACTGTATCAGTGTTTTTAACATTGTGTCCAAAAACATCAGTAAAGATTACTGTGTGTGGCTTCACATATTATTGTACAGTCGCCGACCGATTATTCGGACCTCATGGGGATCGCCGAAAAATCCGAATAAACAAAAGTCCGAAAAAACAAAATGAGAACAAAAAAGAAAACTTTATTTCTATGCACTGGCATGCCCTATGCATATATTCAGGCCCTGCAATTGGCTGGAAAAAATTGTGAATACGCTGCTGGACGCTCTTCCGTTTGCTAGCAATCAGATCGGCTTGAATCTCGGAAAGGGTCGTGCTGTCATTGTAGGCAGCTGCAAGCATCGTCACCGCATTCACAAGGTCCGCGTGCGACGGTAGGTGGTGCGTCGTCCTCTGACTCAGATTCGTCGTCAGGCGGGGCAGCAGACACCTGATGAATTATCTCATCATCGTCCAGCTCCGCGCATGTGAGTGCTGCACTGTCGGCATTTGATAAGTTCTCAAAGGTGACTACGTCTAGGATCACCCTGCCGCCACTGCGCAAGTCTTGCAGCACATGTTGTTCGCCATCTGTAGGAAGCATGTCAGACGGGAGATCCTGGACCGTAGCATCCGCTTCACCAACTTCAACAAATCCAGCATGCCGAAAGCAGTTTAGGAGTGAGGCTGCTGTCACTGCCTTCCAGGCGTCAGCAAGCATGCTGATCGCCGACAGCAGAGTTACAGCCTACTGCTTGCCGGCGTCAATGCACAGGACCATGCGGCTCGGCAAGCGTGCTCTGTATAGCACCTTCAAATTTTTAATCACACTCTGGTCGCTCGTTGTGTTTGGTGGCAGGAATTCCAACTGAATGGATTCCAGGTCATCAATGTGGCCATGTGCACCGCAATTGTCTACAAAGAATACAGTCAAACCCGGTTATAACGAACTGCATAATTCAACACAATTTGTTCGCTATATAAAGTATTTCGCTATAACCGAACCCGTTTATAGCGAACTTCAGTACCAAATTCGTTATACACGATGTCCAGAACAGCGCAGTGAAAACGCACTAACTAAAGAAAAACCGTGTCGCTCACCATGAATCTACAAAAGAAATTTATTGCAGATAAATGCTCACTTATTTGCAGTAGGCAGTGACCTTCGCCTGAACACTGCGTTTAACTCCATCAGCAAGAATCGCACTTTCCACACGCGACATCATTTCCACAAACTCCAGTCCGCTTCCTTGTATTCCGGAGCAGTATCGGTGCAGCAGATCGGTAGCAGCGAGGTCTTCGTGCAACGTCTGGCGAGGGTGATCGTCTTCCGGCGGCGGCTCCTGGTTCTCCTCGTACGCACCAGATGCCAGCATGTCGGCAACAATTTCCGAGTCCAACGGGCTCGCTGTCGAGGCTACGTTGTCGTCAACAGTGAGAAAATCTTCCAGGGCAACTCTAGCTTGTCTAAAAGCGGTAGGGCACGCCGCTGCTTCATCGTCATCTTGCAGGATGTAGCGCCAGAATGCAAGTCAGCAGCAACGTAGGCACGTCCAGAATCGTGAGGATAGCAGCAGCACGACTTGCAAACGCAAACAAAGAAAGCTCTGAGGATGCGGGAAAGTGCGCCACTGACGTGTTCGTTGTCCGGAGGCTGCCTTCTCTTCGAAGATTCTCCCCTTCCCTTCGCCCAAACTTGAAACCAGTTCTGGCCGGTGTTTCTTCTTTCTCGAAGCGCAATAGGTCCGGAGCTGCTGGCACGTCTTTGATCACATGGTAGGCAGCTGCCAAATAGGAGCGCTGCAAAGAGAGGCTGGCCGATGGCGCGGATTTTAAAGGCTACTCACGCTACTCCGGGCTACGGCCGCGCATGCGTACAGGAGGGTCCCTCGTGGAAGCTGCTGTAGAGAGCCCCTCCTGCGTTTTACGGAAGCGCGGCACGGGCCGAGGCCGCCTGGAGACAACGCGGAATCGGCGCAGAAGCACCCTAGTGGGCGCGTGACGACGTATGCGCTGTGTGAGACCTTCGGGAACAGAGCCGTTGCCAATCCCCCTCCCATCTGACAACGGCATGCACTAGAAGTATTGCGACCCGGCAGCGTGGGGGGGCTGCCCGGAAAGTACTCGGAGCCGGCACAAACGCCCGCCCGTAGGCGGGCGTTTGGCGACCTATTGCGCGCGCTGAGTTTGCTATATCCGATGTGTAGTTCGTTATAAAAAATACATTTTATGTGCATAATGCTAGCGGAAATTCGAGTGTTCGGTATAAAACATAATTCGCTCTATCCGAGTTCGTTATATACGGATTTGACTGTAACACCTTGCGTTTTTGGGCCCTGAATTTCTGGTTCAGCTTGCGTACATAGGCAGCGAAAAGATGCTGCGTAATCCAAGCCTTCGAGTTGGCTTCATACCACACGGGCAATGTTTTTACCCCCTTGAAGCTTCTCGGGCTCTTTGATTTCCCAGTCACAAGAATCGGGAGCTTTTCGTTTCCCGACATGTTGCTGCCAACTATCACTGTGACCCGGTCTTTGCTATGCCTTCCGCCGTGGCAGGGGTTGCCAGACACGGACAGTGTCTTCTCTGGTAACATCTTATAAAAAAGGCCTGTTTCATCACAATTGAAGACATCAGGCGAAAATCGGTCCAGCAGCGACTCCAGTCTGTCGGAGCGGTAATTTGTTACAAAATTCTGGTCCACGGCACCACTCTCGCCACACATCTTCTTGAAAGTGAGGTCGTACCTCTTGTTTCAGAAGATCGCCCGACACTGGGATCCTCTTTGCAACTGTCGCACACAGCCACATGTGGAGCGCTTCTTCGAGCTTCGGGTGGCTGCCCTCTCTGAAATTTTTTTTTTTCCAGCACTGGAAGAAGACTTCAATGATTCGTTCAAAATCTTCATTTTGTTTTTCATATAGTCCGACACAGTCTGCTTCGAGATGCTGAACTCCCGGGCAACTTCGTTCTGCAGGCGGCCATTCTGCACTTGATGGATCACGGCGATCTTCTTCGCCATTGTCATCGTTGCATATTTGCCGCGCTTGTTAGCTGAATTCCCCGGCGCTGACTGCCCCGATGTTGGCGCCATTTCCGCATGCTTCGTTGGTCTCACTGCTAGGCGTACACAACACACAAGGAACACAAGTAGAATGAACACTGCACACTATAACTACACCGCACACCGTCACAAAGAAGAAAGAAGAGACGACCGGGCCAGCGGCTACTGGATTTGACCTGGATTTGGATGGGTGAGCCCGAAACTAGCCATTGTGCCGGAACACACAAAACCAATGATGAGCGGACTTCGCCCCTGCCGCCACCTTGTGGGGCGGTAAGGAGGCTTATTCCAAAACAGACATGTCGCTTCATGCTTCAGTCAGCGTCAGTGTGGGTAGCTGCTGTCGATCGAGTTGGCTCAAGTAGGGTCCGAAAAATCAAATGAGAGGTTGCGAAGTGTCCGAAATTTCGGTATTTGTTATGCATTACGGCCTATGAGAAGGGTGATGGTGCCGCGAAACAGTCCGGATAATCGAGTATGTCCGAATTTTTGTAGTCCGAAAAATCAGTCTGCGACTGTATTTCCATTAGCCTCGGACTATGAAGTTGTCTTGCAAAAACAAACGGTACACGTGTGGTTTAATTTCCTTAGACCTAATTTATGGCTTTTTTGCTTGCAACAAAAACTTCTTATTCACGGAAACCCAAAAAAACTAAATGAAAGCAAAAGTTTTCCAGAATGCTCTTTAGGTCTCAATTATATTAGGGCATCTGATTGGTCATTCTCTTGAGAGGTCCAAGCTCGCTGTTCAGACACAGTGTCCATGAGGTCATTTAAGTTTAAATCTTAATCAGGGTGTCTAGCAACTGGGAAAACCGGGAATTGTCAGGGAAATGTCAGGGAAATGGGAAACCACCAAAAATTTCGCCAAGTCTGGGAAAATGGCACAATATATTCTGCAATGCATTTCATTTTAAGCTGGCACGTAGCAGGTATGTTATTCATGCAGAATTTTTTTTTTTTTTTTTTTTTTGTGCTGAGCATGCAGCCACCACCCGCGCTTGCAAGGCGAGGCGTGATATATTACTTTGACGCCAATGCATGGCTGAGCTGCCACAATAGAAGAACCAATACGCACATGAGGTCAGTACTCAATAAAATATGCGGAAGTGCTGTGTGATAGTAGTACGTGACAAAAAGCAGGAATAATCTCGCCGGCAGCGGCTAGCGCCAAAGTGATCGCAAGCTCAGCTGCCAAGCGTGCGCGTGTAACCATATTGGATAGGATTGGCTCGGTTCAGCTTGGCTTTTTGTGAGGTGGGTGGCTCGCGTGCTCTGAGGCTCGGAGGTTTTAGATCATACCAGTTGGGAAGCTCTGCTTCAGAAAATGACTAGTTTTTGTATGCATTTTTTGGGTGCTTATTAATTGTCGTGCAATTTAGAAATTGTCAATAGAAGCTTTCTGCTATTGTTGTCATTGCCTTTTGGAAATCACTTTTTTCTTTCTTCATTTCCATCTTAAGGGGAGACACTGGTTTTAAAACCAAATTTTTTATTATGAGATATCGTAACAAAATTCGGCATGCACATTTATTCCTGCTGTTTTCAAAAACGTAATTTGTTTCACTCTATTTCAGTTAGTTCTCATACTATGGGAACATAACTGATGCCTAATTAGGTAATTTCTTACGGGGTGTTAAGACCCTTTCCATCAATATTATTTTGTTCCGATTAAAATGTAGCTGTAGCCAAAGGCCTGCCATGTGGAGGTATGCTATTTATATTGTCAATGAGGTGCATTATCATACAAAACGTCCAATTAGGCCGATGCCCCATAATTTTAAAATATAGTTAGCTGGCATTACTGTAGCCAGAATTTGATATGTACCTAGCAACATAAATATAGCGTAGCTGCAGAGTTAAATTCTTCCTGAACTCAGCGGTATGCGACTTGTTAGAATTATGCCATAATAAGATAACTCTAGGGATGTTATCTTTAAGTATTTTGGCTACTGCAAGTCTTCAACTAATTTTATTTTCCAGGAAAGCTGTTTGCACATTTATAACAATCTGGAAGTTTGCAACTTAGACGCAGTTTCTTATAAACCTAGGGTGCCTTTCATCAAGGCACGAGGCACCCTATATACACCCCAATTTTGACCAATCAAAACTGCCGTTTTTTTATACACTGGGCCTATAGGAATTTTCGCAACTGATACAGGGGTGGAAATGCTGCTCCATTTGCTCCATTCTGCCCCAAACTGCTTTTCCTGCTTCATCCTGCTCCAAATTGCAATATTGCTCCAAAACTGCTCCTAACTGGCTGTCTCGAGGTTCTGCCATCAAATTTAGCAGAACACGGGAGCAAATCAAATTTTTGTAAGGGAGGGAAGCATGGAGCATATAATAAATATTTGTTCTGAAGTAAATTTAGTATTCGAGAAAAAATGCACTGTGCTTGTTGTGTAGCAGCACCTCCTCCCCACCTTTTGAACTGCTGGTGGAAAGAGAAACGACATCAGCAAGCGAAGCAGATAGATCAAACTACTGTGAGCCTTTAGGAAACTTGTCCGACTGAAGAAACTGCATGAGTTATTCTAATGGTCCTGCTGTGAAAACGACTTCATCATCGAGCCTCTTTATCAATGGCAATCTTTTCAGGCCTACGGCAGACAAAATACTTGAAGCATTCTGCATTGGTATGCCAAATATGTCAATCACTAGGAAGCTTCTCAGGAGTGTTAGAAAGCCATACAGGGCCTATACCAAGATGTTAAAAAATGAGCCCCAACATTGCTGAAGCAATGAATGATGAACTATTGGCAGGAGACGGTGAAGTAATAAAGCTGAAGGATGAAAAGGCTACCCTTCAGTGCCATCTATCGTTCCTGAAGGCACCGCTGACCGGTAGTCAGGAATTTATCAGCACAGGCATAGGATCGAAAAGGATATGCATAGATATAGAGAACGCAAATGTTGTGCCCATTAATCTGAACCCTAAATTAGTGGCACTACTTGAGAGCATAAAAGTGGTAGTCTCGACATACCATGTGAAAATAGGCAAATGCTTCAGGTCAGAGTGAGTGAGTGTTCAGTTAAAAAGTGCACCAGCAAGCATTCTGTTTGCTGCTAGTCTGTTCTAAGTTGTTGCTAAGGTCAGCCTGTGTTATATATATATTTTCATTCTTTGGCTGCTTGTGTTGTCAGAGAAGAGTGCAAAGTTGATAAGGCATTGAACTGGCATAAAAAGAAATCAGATTTGATATTTTGTATTTCAGAAAGAGAAATCTGCATTAATCAAAGGCGCTTGACCTTAGAAACTTGCTCCAAATCAAAATTCAAATGCTCCAAAATTCTCGTTTCATTGCTCCAAAGCTGCTCCAAAATGGCCTTATTACTGTTCCCAAAGCTGCTCCAAAATGCTCGAGCCTGCTTCCACCTCTGTGCATGAGGACTCGATCAGATTGATCAGTTTATCTGGTGTCTACCTCAGAACCATTCCAGCAAGCAAATGTGCGTAATCTGCCAACTTCCTGGAAGAACTTATCATTGGTTGTGCTGGCAGCTTAACCGAATTTCCTTGATTTTTGCTTGTGTGATCTTTTGTTTTGCGTAAGGAGAATATTCAAGTAATGTGCCTGCCCAGGTGGAGCTTGAGTGCACACTGGAGCAAGAGCAAGAGGCGCTAGTGAATCGGCTGTGGAAGCGCATGGACAAGCTAGAGGCAGAAAAGCGGATGCTGCAGGAGCGGCTGGAGCAGCCTCCGTCAGCGCCACCCTCTCCACGAGATCCTGGCCGTGATACACCTGCTGCCTTGGGAGCACATGTGGCACGACTGCGTGGGGAGCTGGCCCGTCTGCGAGCGCAGCTACATGACACTCAGCAGGAGCACAATGAGAAGGTTGCCCAGTTTGCACAGGAGGAGCGGCAGATACGCGAGGAGAATGTGCGCCTGCAGCGCAAGCTGCAGCTGGAGATGGACCGCCGTGAAGCTCTCTGCCGACATCTCTCGGAGTCAGAGTCAAGCCTTGAAATGGATGAAGAAAGGTATAGTCCAGGCTGGACATTCTTTTTGGCATTTCTAAGAAAGATTTTTTTGTTGGTTGCATTTAACAAAAGAAATATCTCATGCTTGAAGTGGCTAGCTCGAGGCCTGGGTCCATATTCCAAGCTTGCATCGTTTTCAGAAGTCTCTCCCTCACTTCATCTGATTGGTGGAAACGGGGGATGTCAGTTCGGTTGGTACCACTTCCAGTTTCTGCCATGTCGGTTGACATTATGTGATCCATCCTACACTACCACATGTTCTAATAAGTGAAAAGTCCTGATCCCTTTTGACTTATACCCTCTTTACACGGCCGGCTTAACCGAGGTTACCAAACTTAACCACGGTTAACCGCCAATCGCAGTTAGCTGTGCTTACACAGCTCGCCACCGTTCTTTCTCGGTTACGGCCACCGTTGCCCATAAAGTACAACCGAAGTGACGCGGTGATTTGCGGAACGAAGCAGCATTTACAAATAACTTATTTATAACATAGTTTCCGGAGTGCCGTCCGACAAGGCGTCTACAGCGCGGTCATTCCCCGCACGATGGCAGCACCTCCTCGACCACCGTAAACACCGCCGCGTTGGCCCCTCCTCCCGCAGACCGCACGCGAACGACACGGCGGCTCGTTAGCGCCGACGTCAGAAATAAAGTGCGATAAATTTACTGGCATCTAGAGTACTGAGCCGAATATCAGAATTGAATAACTCTTGAGGATCACTGCCCAGCGACAAATTGCTGGCAAGACCGATAACCGCGATATTATCAAGTTTCTGCTCAAGCCAACTGCCGCCGGTGAATTGCGGCTCACCGCTCTGCTTATACTAGCTCTGCGATTATTGCGTCGCCAAAGTTAATCATATCATTATTTTACGGCAGCAGAATAGGATTCACAATAAGGAAGTTTCATGAGTACACCATTTCGACAGCGTTGATCAGTTCCAATGCGCCGACCGCCGTGGCCGAAGAGAATAATTTAGGCCTATCGACGACTAGGGGGTTACACACCCCATCGTCGTTCGCTGCGCTCGCACGGTAAGTGTAACGTACTATCATGAGCAATATGAGCAAGAACACACGAGCGTGAGGCAGATAGCCTCGAAACCCACTTGGGGCGATACAGTGCGGCCGCTGTGGGAAACAAAAGGGAAAGGGCGCTGCGGTTTCGTTAACTGTTCCCTTTCCACTTTGTTTCCCACAGCGGCCGCACCGTATCGCCTCAAGTGGGTTTCGAGGCTATCTGCCACGCGCTCGTGTGTTCTTGCTCATGATAGTACCTCAGCCTGCTAGCAGCATCCCGCGCTGCAAGCGTTGTGAACTCGTGCACTTTCGTGATAAAGCTAACACCGCGCATTTTTTGACATTCCGCGCTCAGCACCAAGCCGCGCAAACGATACTGCAGACATAGGACGGGGCTTCAGTACGCAGACTTTTGGCTGTAGGCCGTAACCGAAGACGCCGGGTGGCACAGTAGACACCGCCTATTCAATACGGGCAAAGGAGTACACACTGTTGAAGCAGACATGCTCGTACGCTTCGCGCACTTGGCTGCAGACGAGCAGCCTCTGTCAACAGACGCCGCCATAACCTCTGTTAACAACCGCAGTTAGGGGTGTAGCCATGGTTTGGTCTGCCGTGTAAATGGGCTAACCACGGTTTCGCGTAACCACAGTTATGCTAACCAGTTACGCTGCCCGTGTAAAGAGGGTATTAGGGTGGGGGGCATTTGTTAACCCTACAGGGAATGTAGAAGGTAGAGTGCCCAACGCAGTGTTGTAAGTCTTTGAAGACACCCTCCGAATGCACTGTAGTCTAGTTGAACCGCTTCAGATTTCACTGAACCACACTAATTCAATCTGCCAGCCATGCTGGGGATCACGTCGGGTATCCCAGCCAGTCTCAATCGGTTGTAGCAGGCTGTGACCACATAATTTGTGGTTGGCATCATAGGATAGGAAATTTGGGTGGTCAACTGTAGTTGTTCTCTGTTGCTGTGATGGTGTGGCTCTAGCAGGGTGATACAGTGAAACCTTGTTAATTCAGAAATTTGGATAATTTGAGCCAAAAGCACTGTCCCGGCCGATGTCCATGCAAGTCTATGATGTCGGGTGTGCTCACTATGGCATGCACAGTGATGATCGGAAGGTCCCCTTTTTTGAAGTATAGATCAGTTGCATAGTTTTTCTTTTGCTTTAACTTCGTGTTATCCTGCGACTGTGATTGGGTGCGCATATCAGCAACTCACATCGTTTTGGACACTCCTTGTGTCATTTTATTTTTATTTTGAGATGCGCTGTACTGATGCCTGCACATATAATCCCTTGCGTGCATCCACATGCTGCTTGCAGTACAGTCAAACTGTGTGCTGGTTACATATGGTTTCACTGCACAGCATGCTTCGCCACAATGGGTGCATTTGGTTTTCCAGTCCCGGACTACTTGCTGACAGGTTTTGACAGGAAGTAGCATTATGGTCACATGATCTTGCAAGCTTCCGCCATCATCTGCTTTAGCAGACAGTGCCAACCATCGGTCACCACAGTGAAGTTCTTTCGCAGTGATAATGCGCAAATTTATCCCCTGGCGTGGGTGTAATACTAAGGATAACGCGGGCATGAATCAATCCAAGTTTTTCACTAGGAGTGCAACAGGTCTGAGTGCGAAGAGTTTTAAAGAACTCAGTTTGGCAGGTTATGCTTGCTGTTGCTGCTCAGAAAGTTCTTGCAAGGGCCCAGCTCTCTGCGCTCGAAAGAAGAGAAAAACGTTTGCAAATGTATTTACAAGCATTAGCTGCTCCAGCACACAGCAATTCACTGGTGACACTGCCAGGCCTGCATGCTGAAAAGACAGCGAAACAGGGAAGTAACTTCTAGGCAGCACGAGCAAACAATACGTCCTCAGGCTCTGGGCCAGTTTATGTGTAGTGAAATTCAGGACAAGAAAGCGAAAATGCAAGATTCAAACGTCTTACAGCTGCGTAGAGAGATTCTGTCATTGTGTAACACACAATGTCGTGTGCAGGGACATGAAAAATATTCGGAATGCGTTTGGAGTCGAACTCTACATGGCCACCGGCACGGCGCTACTGCACAGAGCTGTACTAGTAGACGGAGCTTCTGAGGTGTCCAGCAAAAGTGAACGCCGGACTCCTGTGAGCAAATAGTCTGGAGCTCCTGAGGACTGAAAATCGAATGTGCCCAATGCTTCAGTGCTTCAACTCTGTCTTTGAATCACAACAAAGTCGTTTTAATGAAGAGGCACCATTCTAACTGCATTGCACTGTGAAAAAGGTAGCAGCTGCCTTAACAATTTTAAAGCACTACTTCAACCATTCCCACAATGTGCGCAAAGTAAACCACTTGGGAAAAAAAAAAAAAAAAAAAAAAAAAAACCTGGAAAAATCGCCCTTATGCAGGCATTCATTAGGTGAAATTACTATGATGCTAACGGTATTCGGCAGTTTTTTCAGATCCATACGATAATTTGAACTTTTGGTTCATTCGAACACTTTTTCTGGCCCTTTAAGGGCTAAATTAACAGGAGTTTACTGCATTCCCTTTCCTACCAGTCTTTTGGTATGCCTGCGCATTTGTTCCCACTGCTCAAGCTGGATCTCCGTAGCCTCAGCGTGTGCAGCTTGGTCTTCATTATCGCTTTCAAATAGCATGCCCAATTGGAGATCAGCAGACAGCCGTAGCCATTGCTTAAGAATGTGGAGGAAAGTCTCTTCTAAGAAAACTGAATACTGGGCGAGTTGGCGGGAGTTAAGCATTTTGCACAGTGCGAAAAACGAAGACCAGGAAAGAAACACGGACAAACCAAGCGCTGTTTGGAGACGGAAAGGAGCCCAACGAACTAGAAATGAATTTCAACAAAACTGAATATTGGGCGAGTTGGTGGGAGTTAAGCATTTTGCACAGCACTTGGTTTGTCCATGTGTGTTTCTTTCCCAGTCTCTTCTAAGGCATCACACGTGCGACATGTTAGTTCCACTTTGAATACCTTGTGGTGGCATTGATTTGTGAGGAGAGCGCAGGCTTGAAGCAGAAGGGCGCTGCCAGTGTCTCATAAGTAGCATGGTGGTGGGGACAGTTCCAGTAGGTGTTGGTAGTTTAGTGCCAGGCTACGCTTTTTGATTACTGCTGTGCTTCATATAGAAGCATCACTGATTTCCTTGAAGGCCACTTTGTGCCACTCAGTCTGCCTTCTGAATTTCGGTTATATTTTGTGGGGTGTGTAGTCTTGAATCCAATTCATCATGACATTTTTGTATCTTGATTGCGACTGTAGTTTGCGTTTGCCATGGATTGGAGTCTGCCAGCAGGCTGTACCTCCTTTGTTTCATATGAAGCTCATTCCCCAACTAGTTGCAGTATTTGCAGTGGCCATGCTGCCCCCAAGCAGCCATATGCCTTGATAATTTTAATGGCAGGCACTGTGGTTGCATTGGTGTAGGACAGCAGTCATCTGTATACCATTCCCACTGGCACATTGTCTTCCATAGTGGGTTTCCAACAGTGTACAGGTTGTGTGATTGTCTGGCGAGGGGCCAAATGTTGCCTTTGAGGTGATTTATTTGAGTGTATTTTGTTGTGGGTCTAAGAAATTTGGTCAGTCACTGAGGGTGAGGTCAAAGTATTTTTATAGCAACACGCTTCAGAGAAAGGCCTCTCATGTCTGACTCAATTGGCTATTCTTACTGGGTTTTCTCGGTGTGTTCATTAATCAGTGCATCGGCTGTTTGTTCAGTTTCGTCTCGCCTGTAGCAACATCCAGGAGCGAGAAATATAGATTTAAATATAGATTATTGTTTTATTTCCGGGGATGATCCTCCTGCGCTAACAAGGCCGTGCTGGCATTCTGCCAAGTGTGCCCCCCCCCCCCGCCCCCCTTTACCACTAGAGCTGATGTCAAAAGATATATACTATGATGACGACAGTGCCAAACAAGGGACACCGTAATGACTGAAGCATGTTTCACATGCAAGCGACGAAAATGACAGTGACTTCTGCCGTGGTGATGCAGAAACCTGTTTTCAGCTGTCGCGGCTGCTTCAGGAAGCAGTTCTAACATGTTGGAAATCTTTCGCTCTGCTGTTGCGGCTCGCTGCTGAGTTCGCTCAGTGAACCAGCCTTTCAGAGCTGCTTCTTTTTTCTAAATTCTCAGCTGTAAAAGTGAATACTGTAGTCACTCAAGTGTGAAGACAATAAAAACTACCGTATTTACTCGCATAATGATCGCACTTTTTTTTTTTAAATACTGGCGCAAATTTCGGGGTGCGATCATTACGCGGGGTAAATTTTCTACAAAAAATTTTTGAGCACCGAAAACGCAAACAAGTTGCAGGTCAGACGTCTTAGAACATATATCTCGATTACAACCAAAAATAAAAGCTGAGTAAGGCTTACCTTCGCAATAAACACGCACATTAAGCATCACATGGAGTGCACAATGCCCATTTATTTTTTTTCGTCAGTACTCTAATCAAAGTCTGAATCCTCGCCATCCTCGCTTTCACTGCTGCACGACTCATCGGAAACGGCAGTGTCGTCGCTGGGAGCATCTTCACAATCCCACAGGAAGTCATCTTCCGTTCCATCCAAAGCGTTAGATATGCCTGTCTTCTTAAAACTCTTAGCCACTACCTCGTCGGGGATACTGCTCCACGCTTCTGTGATCCACGAGCACAGCATCTCCACGGATGGCCACGGCGTCAAATCATGCTGGCCCATCGCCATCCACTCAGCATAAAGTCGTCGAACGTTGTCCTTGAACGGTTTGTTCAAAGACACGTCGAGAGGCTGCAGCAGCGAAGTCAGGCCGCCAGGAATGACTGCAATGTCCGTGCGCAGCTCTTTCAGCTTGGCACGCACGCTGTCCACAAGGTGACCCCTAAAACTGTCCAAAACCAGAAGCGAGGGAAGCAGAAATGCTCCTGGTCTTCTTCCCCAAACAGTCTTGATCCAGTCGACCATCAGGTCTGCAGTCATCCACCCTTTCATCTGTGCACGTATATGGATGCCACGAGGAAAGTTTCCCTTCGGAATAGTCTTCCGTTTGAAGATCACGTATGGTGGCAGCTTCCGCCCGTCGGCCGTCACAGCAAGCATGACTGTGCATCGCTGTTTTTCTGCGCCAGATGTCTTCACGAGGATGCTCCAAGCACCCTTCTCGTTCACAGTTGTATTCTGGGGCATGTCGAACGTCAGTGGAGTTTGATCGGCGTTTCCAATTTGCGGCATGAGGTAACCACATTTTTCGCGAAGCCTAGTGACGAAGTGATGGAAGTCTATCACTTTGCTATCACTATGGCACAACGACGTCCGCCGCCTTAGGGAAAGTCCATTCCGTCGCATAAAGCGAGTCATCCAACCGGAGCTAGCGCGGAAATCCATTGCGGCGATTCCCAGCTTCCTGGCAGTTGTGCGCGCCTGTGTCTGTATCATTTCTAATGACACTGTGCAACCATTCTTGCGCAGGTCCCTCACGTATTCTAGGACCGCCTTCTCAACATGAGGGAACTTGCCCGTTTTGGGTCCACGGAAAGCCCGCCGTGTCTTGTTCGTAGCCATCAGCTTCTCGCGCTGCTTCTTCCAATAGCGTATCCTCATTTCGTCCACGCCGAAATGCCTACCAGCAGCGCGGTTGCCATGCTCCAGTGCATAGTCGACAGCCTTGAGCTTGAACGCGGCGGTGTAACTGGCATACCGCCCCATGGTGAAATGGCGTAAACTCGCACAAAAACACAAAGCACGCTACGACACTGCCGAATTGCAAAATGGCGAACGCCGCAAAGCATGGAATCATGGGAACTCCAACGTTACAAGACTAGGTTGGGAACTCGTCGGAATGCATTCGCTGTGGGATGACTGCAGATCAACCACCAGGCGGCTCCATGTTCGGGGTGCGATCATTACGCGGGGAATTTAAGAAATGGAATTTTGACCTCAAAATTCAGGGGTGCGATCATTATGCGAGTAAATACGGTAGTAGAATCAAATCGTTTCAACAGTAGCTTTACACTCCCCTTCCTTCCACTGTTTCCATCCAGCCATGTACTACCCCTAGAATCAGCGTGAGAAACTACATTTATCCCTTCACATGCCTGTTCCAGTGCCCTGCAAGGTAAAAGCATACTTTAAATTGTGCAATAATGTGGTATCAGCCTATTAATAAACTTTCACACGGTTTCAGGCCAAAACACAGTGGCGTATATTTCTCAAATTGACTTAATAACTGATCACTGTCCCATAATGAAACTGCTGTGCAGCAGATGCAGAGCCGCACGCACTTCATTGCGTACTGCGGCGCAAAATTTCTTGTTCGCTGCACTTATCAGGCACCACCCTGGGGAAAAAAAAAAATGGTTGTCCACGAAAGTCGCGGTTGAGAAACACGGACAACGGTGCGCTGTCTGGATACTTGTCAGAATTGATGCGATGAAAAAGCTGCGAACAGCGGTGTCGATGGAGTTGATCAATATCAACTGAACAGTACAACATATTGCTGTCTTGGATGTGTCTGGAAGCGCTCGGTGAAAATACTATGCCGCCGGACACACCGCATCGGAAGCAACATGCAACCTTGGCAGCGCGCCCTCATCGTCGTTCTTCAGCGGCATGTTCCCTGGAAGCTCTCATTTCTTTTTATGTGCTTTTGACTCTCACGTCCAAAATATCAGTGCCGACTGCGAGAGTGATTGGTACGATCACAAGAGCAGGAAGGAAATGTGCACAGCAGACATTGCAGTGGCGAACTAATCAAAAAGAAAATGGCGCCAGTTTTGGTGACCAATGGGAAGCGCGAGTGCACGCCAGCCAATCCAACGTTCTTAGATAGAGTCAGTTGGAAAACTGCGCGGTGCGAAGTGGGCCAAAACGGTCGCCGGTCCGGCGTGACTTGACCGCAGCGCCCCTCTCCCCTGCTGCGGTAGATGGGTGAGGCCATTGAGCTAATACACAGGCGGAAATGTTAAAATAATACTAACCCTCTTCTTTCAGCAATGCCACAGAAAATGAAATTGCGTTCGCGTTTTTTAAACACATCTTTGTACGAATGAAATGCCACCGCATTTGCAGACTTATCTCAAGCAAGCAAGTAACAGATGACGCGCTTGAGCCGCGTCTGCAACCTCCTTGCTTCGTAGGTATGGTGGCTTTCATATGCGCACAAAAGTATGTTAAAAACGCAATCTCAATTTTATTTTCTGTTGCATTGCTGAAAGAAGAGGGTTAGTAGTATTGCCGCGAAACCTTCAAAACAGTGTTTGTTGTTTTTTAACAGCCGCCGGCATACAGGCTTATCACTCTGATTCTGGACCGCGTATCAGTTCCGTAATCGTTGTTTGTTAATGCTCGATGTCGCGTCACACCTTTATCAGTTTTGTTGTAGCGAAAGATGCACCGAGATCTGTCTCGAAGGTTCCGGCCACTCGGGTGTCTTTCCACAATGTTCCAGCCCGTGCTGGTAGCTGTTTGCGACGTTATCTAGATTGTTCTGTGCAGCCTTTAAATTCAGCATTGCCGAGTGTAACGGGCATTCTTTGTTCGACGATCGACGAGCACGTTTGTTTCTATCGCCGCCGACGAGTTGCTTAGTTCTTTTGCGGGCGCAAGTCAGCCCAAATAAAAAGTTTCTTTCGTGCAATCATCGGCCCCTTCATTTCTGCCGTCGACCTCGTCACCACTACGTGTGCTGCCTTTGATCCTTCAAGCGAAGACCGGGCCGTGTTCCTGTCGCCCTGGAAGACCAGCCTACAGGTCACCGAGCCAGCCGCCGACTTCAAGGCCTACAGCCGGAGCACGGTCTGCTGCCTGACTCCATTCGATTTCGGAAGGCATCGACGCTGACAATGGCCCAGCCTACAGCACCGGTTGTTTTCGTCCAACCTCGTGAGCCCCCCTGCTTCCATGACTACCGGATGAAGATGCGGGAGATTGGATGGACCTTTTCGACCGTGTGGCAGATTTCAACGGCTGGAACGACGCTGCGAAACTCAGGCAGGTCTACTTTGTTCTTCAAGGACGTGCCCGAATTTGGTTTGAAAATCACGAGACTTCTTTCTAGGATTGGGAGATATTCAAAGCACAGTTCTTGATGGCCTTTACAAGTTCTGTCCGAAAAGAAAGAGCTCAGGCCCTCCTCCAATCAAGAATTCAACTACCAAACGAGCCCGTCCTGGCCTACGTAGAGGAGATGAAATGCCTGTTTCGCCGCGCCGACCCTAACATGACCGAAGATGACAGAGTGAAATTCTTAATGCGAGGCATTAAAGAATCGCTTTTTGCGGGGCTTGTCCGGAACCCGCCGAAAACTGTGGAAGAATTTGAGAGTGAAGCATCGACCATCGAGAAGACGTTGGACACCCGGATGCGCCACTTCGAGCGACCACTTCAACCAGACTACTCATGCCACTACCCCAGCGCATCTGCAAGCGGAGAGAACCTTCGGGACATAATCTGGGAGATCGTGCGAGATGAGCTCCGCCGAATGCAGCCATCATCGCAACAACCCCAGGGGCCGAATTACGGTTCTCGCTCTAAAGTTATAGAGCGTGACATCAAAATGACGACGCCGTGACGTCTCGGCGAGACGTCAACGCGTGACGAAAATCTTAATCAACCAATGACCGCCAGGGTGCCGCCCCGGGCCGCTTATTTTCACGGCAACAGGTTTATTCGCACGTCAAGGAGCCGTTTGCTAACTTTTTTATAGATATAGCGTGTGAATAAATTAACTAAAGTTTTATATTTTCAAGAAGCCGCATTTAAAGTTCAATGTTATAAAAAAAATCAAGAAGCAGCTACAGTTTTGCAATTAAACGCTCTCGTGGGTAGCTTCTTTTGCCGCAAGGGCGCGCTGGCAGAGGTAAACAAACCGTAAAAATGGCGATTTTCAGTAAAACAGCTGATTCCACGGCTATAGTGCCGGCTTTTGCGCATCGTCTGATGTCAAGGTACTGTGTGATGGTCCTAAATGCGCGGAGAAATCATACCGAAAGCAATGTAATCGGGGCTTTGTTTATTTTTTTTTAGGAAACAGAAACAAAAGATCGATCGCGGAGCACAGGCTAAATAAACTTTTATGTCCACACGAACGTCTCACACACAAATGCTTCAGTTAGAACGAGCACGGGGAAAAGCAGCGCGGTTGAGCGTACACTACCAACCTCGCTCGTTTTCATTCGTTTTGCACTGTATGTCGCCTTCGCCTCCGCCTTTTGCTTTGGGCGCACTGCGGAGCCCAACCACCCTTCAGCGCCAACTTTGCAGTAGTTGAGTTCAGCCATTTGACGCACGCACTTGCTCACCGTCAGTTATGAGAGGCCGACTACCTGTGGAGACGAAATCCTCCGGAGGCAAAAAAAAAAAAAAATGATGGAAGTACGCATGACAGCCGCACCGTCAAGAGCGGTCGACTGCGAGCTTCATCACAGTTCATCGGCGCATTCATCGCACCACCATTCCGCTTTCGCATTTTCAAGTCGAAATAGGCGTCGGAACAACTCGCCGAACAAGTAGAACGCATTCTCACACACCGCCCTTCGTCATTGCTCGCGCCGGCGTTGCCGCTTCAGCGCCGCAGCCACCACTCACACCACTCCACCGCGGACGCCGCCGCCATTTTCGCTCTATAACTCGCTCTAAAACGTTTCAGACCGTCTCATCGCGCTCTACAAAAATAGTCTAAAACCACGGGCATAATTAGGTGCGCGACGTCATCTGTTTTTTCGCCTCCGCGACGCAATCGCAGCATCCCGTGACGCAACTTTTCAAGATGGCGACGGCGACCAATAGGAGCGGGCGTTTTAGAGCGCTCTCAATTATAGAGCGATCCGTAATACAGCCCCAGGTGACGACGCTCGCGGACGTCGTCCGTGAAGAAGTCCAACAGGCGCTGGGCGTTCCTCAAGCGACGGCTGTGACTGGTCCAGCACAAGAGGCAACAGCAATCAACTACGCTGGTGCATTACGTCGCCCTCCGCCCCGACTTGATGACTTTCCGAACCCTCGCCGCTACCGTCCTGTTCCTGAAAACCGCCCCTTGGCTCCCGCCCGCCAAGCCTACCAACGACCAACAAGCCCCAGGAAGTGCGACGCATGGAGGACAGCGAACAACCGGCCATTATGCTTCCATTGCGGTGAGGCCGGCCACATTCTGCGGCACTGCCCGTACCGACGAATCGGTCTCCGCGGATTTGCAGTCGACGCTCCACGACCAGGCCCAGGTGAACGACCGCAAGAAATTGACAACTATCTGCGTAGCGGTGAGATTGCGCCACCAAGCCGTCGATTCAGGTCTCCATCGCCGTACAGGCCCCGCTTTGCGTCGCCAGGACGTAACTATGATGGTAGTGTGCGCGGAAGGTCCCCAAGCCCCCGTAGGGGAAACTAAAGGCAGCAACCTTTGGAGGTGAGGTTGCTCAACGGCGAAAAGACGAAGATCCTCCGCCGCCGACGACCACTAACGACGACGCAACCATTTCATCGCCGCTCCACACGACGACATCGACGACAACACGACCAGAGTGCAAGCAGACACCGCCGCCCAGCGAAGTAACAACGGTATGCCCCGGCCATGACCTGAAGAAACGATGGAGCCGAGATCGGACACTAAGGCCCACGTGCAATGCGAGGACGCGAACAAGTGACCTTGAAGTTGATGTCGACGGTCGCAGAGTCACTGCCCTAGTAGACACCGGAGCTGACTATTCAGTCATTAGTGGACAGTTAGCCTCTCAGCTATGTACGTCGACGCTGAACACAAGACCTGGGACACCATCTTGCCGTACGTGATCTTCGCGTATAACACGGCAGTCCAGGAGACGACCCAGAGCGACCCCGTTTAAGCTTGTGTACGGCAGGGAGCCCACGACGACGCTCGACGCAATGCTGCCGCACGTAACCAGCGAAGACAACCTTGACGTCGCCGCCTACCTGCAGCGTGCAGAGGAAGCCTGACGACTTGCACGGCTGC
This sequence comes from Amblyomma maculatum, assembly GCF_055883805.1. Classification (NCBI taxonomy): domain Eukaryota; kingdom Metazoa; phylum Arthropoda; class Arachnida; order Ixodida; family Ixodidae; genus Amblyomma; species Amblyomma maculatum. Next base: position 22,196,259 of record NW_028146738.1, read on the forward strand.
GTATTAAAGACCAACAGCGCACCGACAGTCGATGATACAATTTACGACGACGCCATGCAGAGTACAATCCAGGAGACCAGGTGTGGGTTTCGACACCAATTCGTCGTCGCCGATTAAGTGAAAAGTTGTTGCGTCGATACTTTGGGCCATACAAAATCCTTCGCCGCGTCGGACCACTGGACTATGAAGTCATTCCCAACGGAACGTCAGCATCACAACGGCGATGCGGACGCCCAGAAATTGTCCATGTTGTACGACTGAAGCCATATTACGCGCGTTAAAGAATCTGTGGTGTTTAAACTTTGCAGTGTTTATGGTTCTTTGTTTTGGAACATCGAGGCGATGTTTTTTTAAGGGGGGAGTAATGCCGCGAAACCTTCAAAACAGTGTTTGTTGTTTTTTAACAGCCGCCGGCATACAGGCTTATCACTCTGATTCTGGACCGCGTATCAGTTCCGTAATCGTTGTTTGTTAATGCTCGATGTCGCGTCACACCTTTATCAGTTTTGTTGTAGCGAAAGATGCACCGAGATCTGTCTCGAAGGTTCCGGCCACTCGGGTGTCTTTCCACAATGTTCCAGCCCGTGCTGGTAGCTGTTTGCGACATTATCTAGATTGTTCTGTGCAGCCTTTAAATTGAGCGTTGCCGAGTGTAACGGGCATTCTTTGTTCGACGATCGACGAGCACGTTTGTTTCTATCGCCGCCGACGAGTTGCTTAGTTCTTTTGCGGGCGCAAGTCAGCCCAAATAAAGAGTTTCTTTCGTGCAATCATCGACCCCTTCATTTCTGCCGTCGACCTCGTCACCACTACATGACAGTATTTTAAAATTTCCGCCTGTGTATTAGCTCAATGGCCTCGCCCATCTGCAGCAGCGAGGGAGAGAGGCGCTGCGGTTGCATTGCGATCAACTCACGCTGGACCGTCGGTTGTTTGGGCCCGCTTTGCAGCGCGGTGCACCAGCACAGTTTTCCAACCGTCTATACCTAAGAACGTTGAGCCAATCAGCGGCTGAGGACTGCTTTCGGAAAACCTGCGTTAGCAGTCGTTCTGCTTGAGTGAAGCCATTTTGACTTGCTGCAAAATGCGCACAAAGAAATAAGCTTCAAAATAAGCCCAAGATGGCGGCGATCGGCCGGCTGCTCCGCCCATGGCGTGCGCGGGAATTTTGAACAAATTTCGCTCCTTCTGGGCCATTTTGCGGCTCTCATGGTGCTTTAAATGTCCATTTTATTGTATTGCTAGATCGAATTCAGCGATTATATTTTTAGGACAGGTGCTTGAAGGTACATTGTGAAAATGCGTTTTTCTCGAAATCTATTTGTTGGCAATTTTTTTACTATTCTAAGATCCGCGTCTCCCCTTAATGTGAGATTAAAATACAATAAACTCTCCTTGGAACTTGGATCATTTGCATTTTCCATTAATTAGCTGGCTATATTAACACAATAATGACAAAATCCGATGTTGGTGTTGTTGTGCACTTACTGGTTGTCGAGTTGTGAGAAGTCGCAAGACCACATGAAATAGCCCAATTGGCAGGCGCCCCCAACTCTTTGCTTTTGAGATCAAAGGGTGAGATCAGTATCCAGCCCTCCAGGACCCCTGGATCCCAAGTTAGGCATGCTACCTTTTTCTGTGCAGGCAGTTTGTACAGCTTAGTTAAAGTGGGGCTTTATGTCTGTGTTAGGTGATCTTTCATAAAATGTGGCACATTATGTTAATGAGCATCTGTGGGGTATAGAGGCGCAAATTAAAGAATTAGTAATTAACCATACAAATGTATATTTAGGTAGGGTCAGCAAACGGGGCCCATTTAACGCGGTTGCATTGTGCCCTTAAAAGCTGAGATTAAATTTCGTCGCAGTGAGTGGATGAGATTCAAACTAGGACCATGCCAAGGTCTGATCGTTGTTCCAAATGATGAAGTGCTCCGTCGCCATGCGCAATGGATGCCCGGTTAATTCGGTTAATGAAAACTATGGGTAAAGGGAGTTCATTAGAGTTCTTTGGTTGGTTCTCGGTGTCTGTAGTACTAAAATTCTTCAGTTGATTGAAACACTACCTACTTGTTTTGCTCAGCCAACACTGCGTGCCTATTCACATCAATAGCCCACCATCGATGGCTGTTACAGCCCCTTATGGTGGCTGACAGTATTAATAAATGAAATGAAATGAAATGAATTTTCCCGCCTCTCCTTGACAAGTAGCGTCCTCCAATGGGAAATAGAGGAATCCTTTTTCTTGTTTTGCTTTTGATTTAATTTATCTGCCGTGTCGTGCCCGTTTAGATGGTCTCCAGAGTCGGGGAATTGGCGCTCATTTACATCAATATGTCGACGTTGCGCGGAAACTGGCATTTCCGCGGAATTGACACATCGGAAAGGTGATTTTTGTATCGAGCAGCAGCAGTGATGACTCGGAAGACAAATTCAGCTGATCAGACTTAAGCACTGACAGCGAAACTGTCAGACCGACCCGGAAAGTCTACAGCCATGCCCTGATTAGTGTCGCCCGCTATCGATGGTTGAATTTTTTTCGCTTTCGAAGCACTTCTTGACATGTGCCGTCATACAATAGGAAATAGAAGAACCCTTCTTTCAGTTTTGCTTTTGGTTTTATTTTTTTCTGTCGTGCTGCGCCCACTCAGATGGTCTCCGGGGTTGGGTGATCGGCGCTCCTTGTTTACATCATGGTGTCGACGTCGCATGCTCCTGCTGCGCGGAAACTGTGCGGTTTCGCGGAAGTTGACGCATTGGAGAGCTTGTTTTTGAATGCGAACAGCAGCAGTGATTGCTCTGAAGACGAATTCAGCTCTTCAGACTTTAGCACTGACAGCAAAACTAAGTCAAACCTGCCCGGAACGTCGCCAGCCAGGCCTCGATAAGTTTCGCGTTCGCTCCCCAAAAATTGCTGCTTTTGCTGCGTACTGATCGGAAGAGATCACTGTTCTGAAGGTCACAACTTTTATCTGCAAGGTGACGTCATTTGGGTAGTATTACTTACCGCCGGCAGCGCAGGGAGTCGTGTTCTCCGCTAGAGGACAGCCAGAGGTCGACCTCGGCGTAGTCGACCTTGACTACTGTTTTCTTTCCTGACTCAGCGAATACTGTACACAGAAAGCTAGAATTTGCTCCAATGTTGCATTGGTCCCTGTTGTAAAAAAACATATATTTAGAAATTTTTTGTTTTATTTGTAAAAAGAAATTGATGCTGTTTTTTTTTTAACTACAATTTTTGTTAATAGTATTTTTCATTGCTTATTCAATAAATATATTGATTGTCACTAATGCCATTGTGAAGTGGAATTCCTCCTCTACAATTTGATATTAAACACTCCTGTACCAAGCAAGTTTTGTTAAAGAAAAAAAAAATTAACACCGCCAAAAAAAACTCTTTTTCCTGCAGAGAGGAAAGGGTTAAACAACACAAAAGCTAGACATTTGTAATCTGCCCGTGCGTATTTGTGCTGGTACATGCCAAAGATAGTCTCACAACAGTGACAAATTCTTCGTAGTCAACGCTGTTGTAGTTTGGACAAGCCAATCGAGTTGTCATCGGTAAACCTCTCCGTAGTTTTTGCTGCCATTGTTGCCCCGTGTTAGGCCTACGTGTGATCGTTTTTCGGCATGATGGAGAAAGCCAAAATGGCCACACTCTGCATGCTCGGTGGCAAAATGGTTTCAAGTTCTGCAGGAGCTTGAGTGAAGCGGCCTGTCTAAAACACTATTCGCGAAAAAGTTTAAAGTCAACACTGTCTTTGATCTTGCAGTCGAAAGCTGCCATTCAAGGGACAGTAAAGAATGAGACCTTTGCTCCAAACCAAACGCTGATGAAGACAATATTGCGTGAAGAACTAGAACAGCTTCTTTGCTATGATTTAAAGGGATAGGACACTGATTAAAAAATGTTTCGCGCCAATATAGTGGAAAGGAAAAAATTGTGCCTCATACAGTACAGATTGAACAGTATGATGTCCAAGAAATGAGGATTTTTAGTTTTAATTTGGCACCAAAAATCGCATAAAAAGAACTGAAGTGACCTCTTGCTGCGGAAAACTGTTATCACTGTAGTACCTGACATGACCACATATCGGTAAATTATCACTGATATTCTTTAGTGCAAAGCGTTTTTTTTTTCTTCGGGGGTGCTCGCCTTGTTTTATTATTTTTTTGTGCTCCCTCCAGTGGAGCCATCAATACTAACTACCCCGCCTTTTGCTTATCATGTGCTTTTAGGATTTGTCGCTAAATGGCATCGCAGTATTCTGAATTTCTCGTATGAAGCAGTGACCACGGGACACTAAAGCTTTGGTCGATAAAGCATACGTTTCGTGCTATAGTAGCCTTCAGTGTTGAAACTGATATGGATGCTACTCTACACTAAAAATGTCTAGTTACTATCTGGCGGGTGAGATTTAAATTAGTTTTCGGTATGTCACTTTAGTTGACGCCCATTCATAGTAGTCGCAGTTAGGTGCATGCACTGATCGAGATATTCTAGGACTCCCGACTCTTAGGCGGCATGCCAGTTTGCTCACACTGTGCCTAAGCTTAGCTCTACTGATTTATTTTTGTGTGTGCGTGCCACTCATTTCTGCGCATGACGCGGGCCTTTCATCTGTACTGACATATTTTGTGCTCTTGAGTCATGCTCTTTGCATTTTTACTGTGTGATGAGTGAACATGTGGTTTTTCTAACAAATGTGTATATGTTGTTATTTTAGGCACTTCAATGAAATGTCTGCACATGGCATGCGACCAAGGACAGTGTCAAGTCCAATACCTTACAACCCGTCTCCGAATTCTTCCAGACCTCTCAGTCCAGGTACAGCATTTTTTGTTTTTTGTGATAAAATGATTTTTTCATAATTTTAATTTTTTGTCAGTTGCGAAGAGTAAAATCTTGTAAACTGTGCCTGATGGAGTCGTGGAAAACTGCGCTAAGTGCCAGCATGCTTCAACTAAAGGTTGCTTAATTCAATCCTTTTTTTTTTACGTGCTTTGATGGGCCTCTGAAGTGTAAATTTAAAAGAAATGGGCAGTTAGTAAATTAGATTCACTTGAAAAAAAGAAAAACCAAGGTTCTGGTTTGGTTTATGGGGTTCACGTTCCAAAGTGACTCGGAATATGAGAGACAGAAAACTAAGATTCTGATTTCATAGCTACAGCTACTGGAAGAAGTGCTTGGTGATCATCTTTAATAACTCTGGCACCTGTGCACAATTTCACCGCAGTGCTTTTCATTGTGCCAACATTTGCAGACTTGTGTATTCATCAAACTTGTTTTGCACTTCTCTGCTTGTTGTTTATTCCTCAGGCTTCTGTTGCCTGTCACATAACTTGATGAGCAAAGTGAACCTGGTGTCAACAAACTCTTTTCTGTCGACATGTAGTTTATATGGTACAGTAAAGCCTCGTTAATCTGGATTGCAAGGGACCGGCAAAAATGTCATTATTCGAATTCCGGATTATCGAATTTACCATGAAAACAACAGAAAAATGCACTGGACATACACATACCTTTATTTCACGAAAAACTGCATTATTTTGGTTTGCTTCGTCGCCGGAATCTGTGCTTAACTATTTTCTTTAACCCCATCAGGTGATTGAGCGCAGGCTGTCACGAGCTGCAACACAGGGTTCCTCGAGTGAGGACATCAGCGGCCTCCTTCACTGTACGACACCGCGACGGCTGGTTGTGACAGTCATAATCAGAACAGTCATTTTCACCGCCGTCAAGCATTTCGGATATGATATCATCGTCAGTTAGAATGCTAGAAACAGCAACACCATCGTCTATTTCAGCGTTGTCTGCAAGCTAGACGTCGGTAGGAAGGAGAAACTCCAACCGGCTCTCATCCACTTCGTCGTCCATTTTTTCAATGCCTTGTGGAGTGGCCTTGGGAGGTAAATCACGGTCGTCAAGGTGGACAAACCCGCTGTGTCGGAAGTTCACTATTACCTCCACCGACATGCTGCTCCACACATGCACTAAAATATGGATCGCGCTGAGGAGGTTTAAGTCGTATTCTCGACCTGCCTCTTTGCAGAGCAGCAGCTGTTCCATGTCGATACTTGGTTTTGACATGATTAATGATGCCCTGATCCAGTGGCTGCAGAGCAGCCGTCTTATTTGGAGGCAGAAACACGCGTTCAATGCACTGCAGCCCAGTCACACTAGTGTGTGCGCTGCAGTTATCCACCACGAACAATACCTTGCGATTTTTGGCACAGAAGTGGCGGTCGAGCTGCTGCATCCAAGCTTGGAAAATATCAGAGTTCATCCAGGCCTTTTTCTTAGATTTATAGTCCACAGGCAGACGGCGAATGCTTTTGAAGCACCTCGGTTGCTTTGCCTTCCCAATTACTAGAAGTGGTAGGCGCTCCATGCCCAACATGTTTGTTGCTATAAGCACAGTGATCCTTTCTTTGCTTCTCTTGCCTCCAACGCATGGGTCACCCTTGCATGTGATCGTCTTGTCCGGCACGGCCTTGAAAAAAAGGCCTGTTTCGTCGGCATTGAAGTTATCTGCTGGTTCGTAGCGAGCCAGGTATTGAGGAAGCTCGGTCGTCGTCTAATCGGTGATGCAACGCTCATCCACTGCTGCCTTCTCTGCACACGTTTTGAAAGGTCAACCCATGCCTTTCTTTAAAACGCGCGAACCACCCTTGACGCACTGAAAGAGTCGATGTTCATTTTGAATGCATATCTTTCAGCCTGCTGACAGATGTGGTCCGCTCAATGGAAACTGTCCATTACGTATATCTGCGATCCATCGCAGCAGTGCTGTCTCCAGTTCCGGGTGTGCTGCTGTCCTCTGCCTTTTTCTTCCTCCAGTGAATTTGCCACTGTCAAATGCTTCCAAAATTTTTTTGTTCTTTATGTAGTCTCTTAACATGCTTCTTTTCACTCCATATTTTTTCATTATCTCTTGCAGAGAAACACCTTCGCTGACCTCCTCCAGTATCCTCACCTTCGTTTCCAAATCATTTACAGCCGAGTCCACTTATAACAATATTCAAGTGCCACAAAATTTCCATTGTTATAACCGATAATTGTTATAAACGGTTTGCTCGAAAAAAAGCATAACAACTGCAGAGAGGGGTCACTAACGGTAAGTGACATGCGAGCTCCGCCGAGACATCGTTTTGGTGGCCCCGAAAGGGATTTTGTAAAAAATACGAGAAGGTTGCCGTGGCTGCCCCTCTGCTTGAGAAATCCCGAAGTAACGCTGGGGTGAAGAGAGGGAAAGACGAAACTTTTATTTAAAAGCAGAGGAGATTGGAGCATGCAGGCCCCTGGGGTGAAATCGCCGCAAGCATCTCACCACGTACATCTCACTGGCTTGCACGAGAAAACCCCATGTCCGTTAACCTTGCTTGCCTCACGCGAAGCATGTCGACATCCTTCTCCATGGCATCTAGGTACACCACGTAGTGCAGCGGAAGGTCCCTCGCGAAAACAAAGCCCCTGAGGGACTGAATCAATTGCAGGGCCTCTTGCGAGAACAACGTTGAGGCAGCCTGCCCTACCGCGTCACCGTCGCTGTTGTCGCCGTCACTGTCGTCGTCAGGCGCCTTGTCAAACGCGTTTGCGCCCACTGTCTAGCGAGGACGTTTCTTTGTCAAACTTTCAGAGGAGCGGATGATCGTCGACACCGTCGGTTGCGATAGTGCGTACTCCTTCGTGATACTGCACTTGTCGTCTGCAAATCGATAGCCGTGCCGTGCGCTTTCTTTTCACCGGCAACATTGTCCGATAATCAGCGGATGGATCAGCCATCTTACGTATCGGCGGCGATTCAAACGAGACGAAGAAACCGCATGGCAAGGAACGACTTCGACGCAATCAACTTGCACAAACAACCAAATCCGTTTGCGCAAAATGAGGGGCGAGCGGGTGAGTGAGCAGATCAGCGGATCAGCGCTGCCAGCGCGTTGGCGAAGTCTATTTGTGTTTCAGAGGGTGGCGCAGCGCAGAGCTATGGGCGCAGTCCATTTGTGTTCCGAGGGGTGGAAGGGCAGCGGGAGAAAGGCGCGCGGGCTTACAATGCGGAGAAGGCCAGAAAACAGGTTCTATTGTATGAGCGCGCGGCGGGGAGGGTGCAGCAGCTGGAATTATTTTCTTTTTTTTTTCTTTTCAAAGATTTCGCATTCAACTACCTTTTGCACAAGAACTCATTGTTATAACCGATTATGTGCCAAGGGGTCATTGTAATAAGCGGGTTATTAGGTTGTAGTAAGCGGGTTAGGTGGTGGCTGCCATAACCCAGAGCGTGACAGCAGTGATAATGCACCAGCACAGATGACAAATGCAACGGGCAATTGTTCGCACGCAACATGGACTGACACACCGACAAAGAAAGCAGAAAAGTAAAGCCGTCCCTTCGTCCTTCATATCGTTCAGTGGATTACTGGATGCTTCTTAGTGTGACGATGAGGATAGTGTTTACTTCTTTGCAGCAAGTGATGACTAGCGCAACCTTTCTACCGATCGTTTATTCACTATCACCACATTTTTTTGCGCCGTTGCTCGCCTTGTTCCTGTTTGTCAGACTCTCCGCGGCTTCTCCGTTGCTCGGCAAGGGGTTGTCGAACCTCCGGGTTGCTGAGCTCTTTCGGAGTTGTCCGAGTTAACCGGATTGCAACCAAATGCTTCCAAGTTAGCAAGCTTTTAACACCATAGAACTACACGCATTTTTGATGGGACTGCGCAGCAAGTCCGAGTTAACCGAATTTCCGAGTTATCGAGATCTGGATAAACAAGGTTTTACTGTATATGGGAATCACTGGCCTCTAGAACCTTGGCTCTTGCCATGTTCCTCTCATTGGATGGCAGAAAGGAATTACATGTCACTATCCTTACTGTACAGAGGCATTTTTGTTTACTCATGCTGAGATGATGCTTCTGAAAGAGAAAGTGGCTAAAATCACTAAGATTGAAACCAGAACAGGGCTTACTTTTGCTAAGTGTCGAGAAACTTCATTTCAGACATAAGGTATGTGTTCTAAAAGCATACCTGCCGACTTTCCCGATTTGCCCTGGAGGCTTCCAGTTTTGACTGAATTTTTTTTATTGCTTGATCACTGCCCTACATCTCCCGATAAGTGGCCTCTGCCCGTGTAAGAACTGTTTTTGCGAAAGCAGCACTGAGGAATCTGCAGCCGCGTTGTAATCACCAGCGTCGCCATGAGAGGCCGCACTACAGTGGCAGCATGGCGTTGGCAGCATGGGGGTCATTTCTTTGCAGCAGCACATAGCCGGTGCAGCAGCAATAGATGTGGAAACTTTGTTGGCCTCACCTTTGATCTTGGCTAAAGGGTGGCCTCAGCGCACTTGGCACAAAGGGGTAATTGCCGTGGCTTTGCTCGTACATCACACCGTGTGATGCCCCTGTATTGCGCTCGGTCACATGCCTCATGTTACTAGCGGTGCTGTGCTGTGCTATGCCTGAGACAGGATGAAGCTTATCTTTCCAAGCCATTGCAGCCAACAACAACAACCGTATGATGCGTCTAATGGGGCTAGTAACGGTTTCGCGTTTAAAAAGCTAAAACGGCTCGCTGATGACACTGAGAGAAAACGTCAGCGGCACCACGCCAATGCAAAGATTAGTTTGTATCGGCTGCGTAATCATAACAAGAACATTTGGTGGCACGACTCGCTGATGACACTGAGAGAAAACGTCAGCGGCACCACGCCAATGCAAAGATTAGTTTGTATCGGCTGCGTAATCATAACAAGAACATTTGGTGGCACGAAGATGTCTCGCCGCACATCTCTAGTCACATTTCATGGTTGCTGCTGCTGCTTGTGCGTACTTTTAGGATGTTTACATTAGGAATCTTAAGGCACTGCTTAAGAAGCCCCCCCGTCCCCCCCGCATTGATCAGAACGTCAGAATTTTGAATGTGGCCACTCCGCCACCCGTTGGCGCGAATAAAAAAATCTAAGTGATTTTTGATCTCTCCAGGTTGGCAGATATGGAAAAGGCTACAAAAGCATAGCATCCACATTCAAAGGTCATTTGCTCTATCTGCTTTGTAAGTTACTTTACATACATTTGGCATGATGCAAGCATTAACCCTTTCACTGCCACGAACGTACCAGTACGTAATCATGCGGCGCACATGTGGTTACGGGTTCAAGGGGGTTGTTCTGCCATGTGCTGCAGGTTTGCAGGTTTTTATTTTTATTCTGTTGGCATGTCTGCTACGACCCGTCACATTCAGAGGCTTGCGCCGCTGCCTCTGCAATAGGTCGACACATGACTCGATCACTTCCTTCCTCTCTTGCCGCGCCCTTGCTTGCGGCTAGCAGCAGCAAATAAGGTTGTTTTAGCCTCTTTCCATCTCCCTCTGTTATCTTGATTTCACAATGTGCCAAGTATTTCCGTTGTGCGGGTCACCGAAAGTGTGCCTTCCGTGCGCGCGGTTACTTAAGGCTGACCATGCAGGACTTTCGACTGCGGACTGGAGCGATGGTTCTTTTGATTATAAATATGTGTCAAGCTCGGATTCGGTCTCTCAAGAAGTATCAAGCAGTTTTTTCTTATATTATCCTCATTTGTCTAATTTATAATCAGGCTGATAATGATGATGGGGTTAACATCTGGAAAACACTGAAATGTGCATATTCTGTTGACTATGTTATTTGTATAGCAGTCATAATCAAAAATAAATCACTATGCTCGTTCCCAAGCTGACACTGGGAGTGCGTCATAGCCAGAAACGGCCTACAGCAAAAGGGTTAAATGAGTTCCTGCTGTGGGGACTCGTTATAGTTTGTGGACGTTTATGCAATGTCAGATTTAATGTTTTGTTAAGGAAATGAAATAAGATGTGTGGAGCTTATTTTAGCTTGACAGGTTTCGGCGCTTAGAGATGCAAAACCTTGTGCAGGTCTTCCTGTTACTGGAGGGCCTGGTGGCATCCTCAGCAGTCTGCCACGGGAGGCTTTAAGCCCGTCAGGCTCTTTAAATCGCTGCCAGACGTGTGGACAGCCCCTTTTTCATCCGAGCGGAGCTACGGTGCCTCCACCTGGATTTCTGCTGCCCTCCCCATCTCCGCCCACTGTCAACATGCTGCCTCCACATCCTGCTGTAAGTGAGGTTGTAGTTAGTGCATTCCCCAGATTGTTGGCAAAATGTGATGCTGATGCTAAAACTAACCCTGTTTGCATTATGCAGAGCTTCCCTTCGTCAAATCAGGCCCGTGTACGCACATCATCTCAAGAGCGATTTACTAAGGCGGGGCCACACTCTCCAGCAGCAGCAACTGCAGTGTCACCAATCGCAGCCGGCCACCTGAACCCCGTGAACCCACCTCCAGCAACTGTGCCAGCTGCAGTGTCCCCCATGATGGATTGACTGATGCCTTCGCAGCAGGCTGCCGTGACGGAACTTGGGTGTTTTCCTACTCTTATCGACGTCAGTTTTCTGTCATAACTACTGCTTGCGGGGCAGTGTCCCAAATGAGCTGTGTTCCATACGGCTCAGGGCACATGACCAGGGGAGTAGCAATGTGCTCACTAATTTTGACGCATGTAGCTGCAAATAGTTGACATGCTTCTAGGCTCTGGGTATGGCCACAGTGTGCTCATTCACTATCATTGCTTGGCCATACTCAAGGGCAGTGCCACAATGCACATGTGCTTTGAAATGAAGTGCTGCCTTGTCTTCACTGTCGCCCTTTTTTAAACCGGTTGTAAATGTTCTATTGTTTCAAACGTTATACTGAGTTCTGTTTTAAAAGCAAAGCCTTGCTAACTTTACCCACTCCCACCCCCTTTTTATCCACTGTTTTATCTTTCGTTTTCTCACTCCTTCATATTCCTTGCTGGAGTAGCCTTGTGGCATTTTTATCCACTGTTTTATCTTTTGTTGTTTTTCTCACTCCTTCATATTTCTTGCTGGAGTAGCCTTGTGGCATGGCCTCAAGCGACAGGCCAAATTAGCTGATAACTGAGGGTGGGGGTGGTTTTTATTTATTTGTTGTGAGAGCCAAGGGGAAGCAAGTTTTGCCCTTTTTTAACAAGCGCTGCACTGTTCTTGAATTTCCTTTTGTGGCTTTCTTTTTTCTTTTCATGTGCATAAATTATGCACTTGTTGAGGCAGCTTGCCTTGCTATTATCCTGTACTATAACTTTGCAGTGCAGGTTTGTTATGTGCTGCCAGACGTAAATGTCCACATATGTGTGCCATCAGGCGAGCTTAGGTGTACTGGAAGAGTGTTGAATATTTAAGGGTTTATGGATGGAGAGGCCGGCAATGACTCCCCAGCAGCTCTAGTCACTTCCGGTAGGTTCACTTGCTTCAACGATTCGGTATAAACATAACATGTAAGCTGCTGACTGCTCAAAACTTCAGTGGCTAAGCAGGCATTAAAAGTTCCCACTGAGAAGATATTGCCTCTCTTACATAAGTTAGGCACTGTGAATGTGGCTGTATTTGTAATGAGGTATATGCTTTTTGGCCAGAATACATGCAGGTGTATGCATGTGAACTGCGCTCTGCTTTTCATGTGACAATCTGTCAGGCCTACTAGAAATGTTGCTTTGGCAACATTCTGTAAATAGTTTGTGGACTTCCTAACTTCATAATTCGTTCCAGGTTTGTTTAGTTTTGTGAGTAATGCACATTGTATGAGCGTTTCTTGTAGAAGAGTGCGCATGCACGGGTTATGTGTGTGTGTAGTTGGTACTGCAGTTCAACTAATGGTCAGTTTGGTTTTCTTGTTGGCCGTGAAGGCTTTGTGTAAAGCTGGAGATAGCCAGCACATCCAGTGCTGTCCATTAATAAATGACCTGACCCGCAACTAACAGGCAACTTATTGAGCAGCTATTATGAGAGCTGTTTCGAAGGCTGCCAAACTTGTTTCATGGTGTGGTCTTGCCGAAGTTTAGTGTTAACAGACCAGTCTGTCTGCCTCGTTGTTCTTGCACAGCCTGCTCTTTAAGTGTATTTTGGCGCTGTTGACTCGTTCCTTGTGGGTTCTTATACAGGAGGCTTCCATCACATAACAGCTAAAAGCTGCTGTCTTGTATTTTTTTCTCTTATTTTTAATGTTGCTGTTGTGCACAGGAACTTCAGTGTTCAGTCACCAATGAGTGACAGTGTGCCGAAGGTCCCAAGCGAATTTGCAGTTAATAAATGTTTTCCTTTGTGTTCTGGTTTTCATCTCTGGAAGATGTTGCTGTAGCTTAATGACTGTGATATCAGTTGAATGCGCCTATTTTGCATGGGCTCAAAGAGGTATTTGGGTGCTCTAAACTAAAATAAAAATAGCCAAACTGATCAATTGATGGCACTGATATTGCATGATCGAGTCCATTGTGTGCATGCGTGTGTGTGCGCGCAAATGCGTGCTTTTATAGGTTGTAACTGGTGTCCTTTGTCAGTTTTCTTACTGTCTTTGCACACAGGACTTAAGGTTTGTTTATTGGTTTGGGTTTGGAAGCATTTCATTATAATAAAAACAATGTTGTGCCTTTCACAAGTGGTCATGTTTGGTGCTACGAGCTGCAGTCAGTTCTTTATGACTTACAGCCAAAGTCATCAAGAAATTACGCCTGTGGGTAATTACTACCCTGGTTTTTTTGTGCAGGGTGCAGGAATAGCACCTACTTTGTGATGTTTTCAATGGGGCAGCTCAAACGGATTAGTTAGGGCATTTGTGTTCTCTGCAGTCCAAAAGAAAACAAAATGGAGGTTTGGTTCTGATTACTCCTGAATCATGAAAGAATACAGAAATATAAAATAAATCCTGTCACAGGAGAAAATTCAAACATTCCGCCTTTCATCTCAATTGCTCGGGTGCAACATAGTGCTTTTTTTTTTTTTTTAAATTTCAATCGCAGGTCCTGAGCGGGCCGCCCGCTCTGAGACTGATGCCATACTATGCTTGTTCTCTGCCCAGAGCTAACTACATTGTGCTCATGTGTTGCTGACAGAGAAAGTACCCAGCGTTTCTTGCACTATCCCACTGCTGATGTCTGCTGCGTAATGGCACTGATAAAAGTCTTCTGCTCAGATCTGCCGATTTTGGCTGAGCCATGCGGGGTACTCATAATTGGTTCACAGGAAGGGAAAGGTGCAGTATCTGTCGCACTTGTTTCTGTGGACACCTGAACCGCGCCGTAAGGGAAGCAAGGAAGGTGGGAGTGAAAGGGGATAGAGAAATAGGAACCGTAGTGGAGGGCTAGGGAGTAATTTTGACCACCTGGGGATCTTTAACGTGTGCTGACATTTCGCAGCACACGGACGCCTCTTCGTTTCGCTTCCATTGAAACGCAGTCGCCGCGGTAGGAATCGAGCCCGAGTACTCCGGCACAGTAGTCAGGCGTCTTACCTTACCACTGCACCACCGCGGCGGGGCCTGCTCATAGTCCACCATTGGAATAAGTGATCCAGACCTACTTGCGGTGTATACTTGCTCCGGAAAGAGCTGAGAAAGTTTCTCCGGTAGTGTTTCCAATTGTGACTGGAATTAACCTTTAAAAAAGGGTTGGATGTTTTTTTTTGCTTGTCAGCAGAGCGAAAGTCATCCCCTTCTATAAATTAAAGTACCATTCCACCACAATACCAGCAATTAATGGGTGCCTCATAGAGTTTCAAACAGCTACGCCAAATTATGTGGTCTTGGAGGCAAAAGACAAGTCCATTGCCCTCCTCTGCACGTAAATCGCACGATAGTGTCGTACTTGGCAAGTTGGCCTGGAGGAAAGATGCGAGACATTGAAGAATGTGCGCTACATTGCACTTCACTCTCAAACATCCGATTGCTGCACTAAGCCCCGTGTGTAGCGCAGTAAACATACAGTGGTGTGTCTCGCATTTCTTAGGCAGCGATTCCGGCAGTCTTGAGAACTGCGTTAAGAAAAATGAGTTCCTCTCCCTTTTGACGGTCCCTCTGCTACGCGACTGGGTTATATGCCCCATTAACCACCAAATTTAAAAGGCTGTGGCTAAAGGTACGTCCGACGGACCCGATCAATGGTCTTATACCCGTGTTACACGGACAATTTCAACTGCCGTTCAGTTAAATCACAGTTCAGCGTTCCAACTGACGTTGAACTGAACGGCAGTCGACTGTAGTTACACGGAACATATCGCGAACCTCAGTTGACCCCCAGAATCACGTGATCCTCCACATGCAAGCAATTCTTACTAAAAAAAGTGCTTTATTTTTTATATATAAATTACTTTGTACAACATTTGCACACTTTATATTATTAAATTGCACATTTTGCACGAGTTTTCTTTTTCGAGTATGGAACAAATGAACTCGACACAAAGCCAAGTCAATCCATTTGAGGTGCGTCTGGCTTCGCTGCTTAATCGTCGTTTTTTGGTGCCGCTTCGCGCGCTTGTGTTTTGACACTCGTTTGAGTATTTAAAGTTGCAGGCTGGGACTTGCGTTAGCTAAGGCAGCAACCTTTCATGTGATTTTAGGACGCACAGCGGTTGGAAATGCCGCCGACTCGGTCGATGCGGTGCATCCGCTGACAGCCACCTTGTCAGTTGACTGGTTCAACTGGGACCGCCGACCTCAGTTGAACTGAAACGCAGTTGAGATTTCAACTGCAGTTGGCGCTGCCGTGTAACATCGCTAACTGCCGTTCAGTTAAACTGACCGCCAACTGAACTGCCGTTGAAAACGCCCGTGTAACAGGGGTATTAAAGGTACGTCCGACGGACCCGGTGCGTTTTTCTTCGGGATCCGTCCGACGGATCCGGGAAATATTTTTCAGAGGTACGGCGGACGGACCCGATCGGTAGGGATCTTCCGACGGACCCAACGCATTTTTCTCCGATATGGGCCTTGGGATCCGTCGGGAAAGCCGGACGGATCCGAGATCCCCAGATGTGGTTGTAGCAACAACATGGTAGCCATATGTAGCCAAATCGGAGTTGGTATGAGGTGTGTACGTGCGAGGTGCAAGAAGTATGTACAACATACTGCATGCGTGAAATGTGAAATTACAAAGAATAGTACAGTGGCAAGAATAGTGCCTAGAATGGGTGATGTACTACGTGATGGCATGATGATAGGTTTACGTGAGTTGGACCGCGGCAGGGTGGCAAGCACGACCAGAGCGCAAGCGCATGTAATCGCGGTGTTGACGGCCAGCCCGCGGCCCGCACGCCCGCTCATTTGGTCCTCGTTATTATGTGGATTAACGTCTTCGACGGTCGTTAAGTAATTATGTAGTTTTGATTCTTCAAAGTTTCCTCACTTCCATCTGTGATGAGATGCGTCACGTAACGCATCGCTTTCTGCTCGCATTGAGGTTTGGTGCTGCAAGTTCTACGTAGTACAAGCGGCGCCGAAAAAGCTGGGCACCGCCGGCGTGTCTCTAGCCCAAGCATCGCGTCATTCGTGTTTGTTGCACAACTGGAGGTGTGGTTTGTGCTTACCGTGAGATGCTGTGATTACGGATTACGTCCTACTAGACTGCTGTGTGAGACTACGATGAGTGCTGTGATGAGTGCGCCGATGTCCGGACGGACATCAGTGTGTCCGTTTATGATCGGCGATGTTGCACGTGCATGTCAGTGTTTATTAGGTGCAGTGGTAATTTATTTACACGCGCTGTGCAACAATCAGACGAAAATAAGTCATCGACAATTTGTTAGCCTGTACTACAGAGCTCAAAACTCGGAAAATGGGAATGCACATGATGCAGTTTTCGCATGTTGGAGTGGACCGAAAAATAAGTCCCAGCCCACACCGCCGGGATGCGCATTACTACAGGTGAAATGGTTCAGGTTTCTGTAAAATAGCTGCCTGGCACAGCACCTTTCTAAATGTTCAGGCTTTGTACTATTGTTGAAGGCCACTTTATCATTAATAAAGGAACGAATATGCTTTATGTGTTAATGACTAGTGCTTTTTCAACATATTATGTTCATTTTTTTTTTCGTTTTTCCTTAGTTTCCTTTGTTTTTCATGCTAGACAAACACAAATAGTACACTTTTAAACTTGTCAGTCCAAAGCTGAACATGAATATCTGCCATGCATGTGACAGCTTTAATGCTAGAAAGGTTGACGTGTATAGCATGCACGTAGACGCTGCGACATCTTAGTGGCACGTTCCGCTACTTGCCCCAAGGTCGTGATGTTTAATACCAGTGATGGCAGTCGCACTTTGGTGCAGGTGAAATGCAAATGCTTCTTGTTGGTTTCACCGCGCTAACACATTGAACGACAGAAAAGACAAACACCACGGAGCGCGACTGGTCTTTTCTGTCGTTCAATGTGTTAGCGCAGTGAAACCAACATGAATAACCAGCTAGGCCCAATTCTCGCCATTTTAGCAAATGCTTCTGTTTTCTGCAAGATGTCAATGCAAAGTACAAAGCCCGGGCAGTCAAATTAGTCTGGAGCTCTCCACTACGGTATTCTTCATAGCTACATATGTCACTTTAGGATGTGAAACCCTACATGCCACAGGTAGGCTGCATTGTTTTTTAGATTTTGTAACCTCTCATCTATGTTTTGCAACATTTGGCTAATTTTAGTTCCCAAACAGTTGCTAAAGATGAAACCGAAGCAGTTCTTGGCATGGTTTGCTGCTTAGATTAATTTGCTAATTGCAGTTCTTTGAAACTTGCATCAATGCTGGACAGTTCAGATAGCAAGTAGTTGAATTACAGAAATGATGTGGATCATGCATTTCAGTTCTGACAAGTGGAAAGTAACGGTCCCCTCCTTGCATGCATAGGTGCCTTTAGACAAATACATACTCGGGTGTGTGATTGTGACGCATATCAAGGGTCAACAGAAGGCCATGTGGAGCCAGTGTGATATTCTTCATGAAGGCTAAAGTAAAATTGTACAACAGCTGCTGTACCATGCAGAAAAAAATTGATCATTTAGTGTATGATTAACTGACCATGAATAGCATCTTACTCAGAGTATGATGTGATATATATCTGGTTTAGCATACCAAAATAACTACGGCTATGAGGAACACAATAGTTGAGGGCTCCGGTATAATTTCGACCATCCGGGGTCCTTTTACATGCACTGACACCTCACTGTGCATGACGGCCTATTGTTTCACCTCTATTGAAATGCCCCTGCTGTGGCTGGAACCGAATCTGCATCTTTGGGTTCAGCAGCCAAACACTCTAACTACTGAGCCAGCACAACGGGGCCAAGTATCAAAATTTATGCCATTACATTTCTTTCTAGCCTGTGGTTTTCTTCACAGAACTAATGTATACAAGGAAAAGTAAACAGCAAGAAAACACTAGTTTTATTGCACATTATATTCACATTTCAGCAAACATTCTCTAGGAAAAAATTTCTCATAATGTTTTCATGGAAACCATGAACAAAACAAAACAATGCACTTACTTCACTCGAATTATTAATGGGCAAGGTTGTATCTATGCTACTACACTGCACTTATCACAAAACCACAAGCCCCATCTGCTTTGGCCAATCACTTGATGAAACTAACGGAGACAGATGTCGCACACCACAGACTGGTCGTCTCGCAACATATCTCTGCATATGTTGCATTTCAATTTCATGCCTTTCCACTTAGTTTCAACTGTTGCCAGCATTACTAGTCACCCATCTTTTCTGAAATTCCTTTTTACGCTGTTGGGATCAGCATCCTTGTTAACGATGGTCTCTGGCATTTTGGATGCTATCATTTTCACATCTTCCTCATCTGGAAGAACGAAGGAAATGACAAGCTTTGAGCAGACAAAAAATTAGGGAGACGCCTAATCTCCACCTGTAAGGGTATGGTGTGCCAGCGTTAATGGTTCTTGTCTGCAGATCCTACTGTGGATTCTCGTTAATTTACATGCCCTTTGCTACAAACATTATTACTAATTCCTTAATTCATGTCTCTGTTATCTCAGATATACTCATTAGCATACGGTCGTAGGCTGCCCTGTTAGGTGATAGACAACCTGGCATAGACCTCTGTAAGCCTCAACCTTTCTTAATTGGAGCTGAAACGTTGAAGCTGAAATATTTCAAATATAACTTTGTAAGCCATGTCGTGTGGCCTCGTGACATTTGGCTCGTGGCACTTTTGGCTTGTGCACAGGGGTCATCTGTTAAATACTGGTTAACATGCATGAAAAATACATTCTCGCACAAACTGGTGGCAAATGGTCAAGTGGTGCACTGCAGATTCTGAAATGTATACCTATATTCATGCAAGGATCGCATCATCACATAACATGGTCAAGAGTTCTATCAGTACCTGTAGTTACATAGCATTTCAATGCCCATTAAAGGACCACCTCAGACAATGGTTGTTGTTATCTCAAGACCTGTTCTAACAGCATACTGACGCCATTCCACTGAGCGATGGACATGTATATGCATACCCTAGATAGCTCATGATTGTGGATCTCATTTATTTCTATGACTTCCAAGGAGTTCCTGTCGTCAGAAACTTTATGAAATCGGGACAGTAGTCTTGAAAGGTGATGAAAAGAAATAACCAGGTTACCTTGACGCAATGCTAAATTACAGAGGGTGAATATGCTGCATGAAGATACCAAGAAGCTTGTACAAAGAAATGTGAGAGTGAAATGGCAGGATTTTTGAAACATTGAAATAAACTACAAACTATACTTGTCAAACCTGTCATTAAGGAATGGAAATCATGCAGTAATCAAAAACACAATATGGAGGACATTTTAGGTCATCTTCACAAAACACATACCCAAACCTCACACACAGCTTCATACTTATGAAAGAGGACAAACCAATATGCAAGGAGTGTGGAGATGAACTAACAATAAACCATATCTTACACGTGCGCCAGAGTCGAGAAAAGAGGAAACATTTTGTACAATTTGCAACAGATCCCTTTCCATCCCAGCATGATCCTAGGAGAGACGTGCAAATTTCCTGCATTTTTGGTTTCCTAAGATGTTCCTAAACAAGCTACATCCTAAAGAACATATGTCATTACACACAAAATAAATACATTAAACCTGTAAGATATACCTTGGTTAGCTATGTTATATGAGACAAGCTTTCGGCCTGGTGTGGTCCTTATTCACGTGACAGCGCTGTCATGAGGGTCTATGTCGTAGCGATCGGAAAGTGACCTATTCCAATAATTTTACAAACTGAAGGTGATTGTACAGATTTCTAAAGACTGGAGTGCTCAACTGTTTTATCAACGTCCGCCTGCTTTGACAGCCTGGAGTGAAACTGTTGAAGAGAATACATTTTTGAACATTTAACGCGTTTCTGAAGGCGTTGCTTTCAATTACGGGGCCAACAAAAAGCAGGTGAATGTCAAACGCCGCCTAGGTAGGCTTTCTGGCAAGACAGCGGTGTAGCGTGGAAAATCGCTCCGCCAATCCATCGCTGGCGCCGCTGACTTGAAAGGCGAACTGTTCAAACTTATATAGCTACTGACCACACCTGAAACACTGAATTGCGCATGATCAAGGCAGAATTTATCTAACACTGAGCACTGGTAACTATCGATTTCGCGCCCAATATTGTGAAAATCTGTCCTCTCTTCGATCATTGATACGTCCACGGTTGAACATTTATGCGCCTCGGGGTAGGCCAGCCGTTGGAACATGGATGCGTGGTTGTAGCAACGATCACTTGCATGGCACACTCTGCAAAATTCCAAGAGTCAGCTTCTGCAACGAAATGTGCAGCGCACATTTTCTACCGCGTACCTAAGTCCGGCGATGCATGCATATCCATCCCGATCGTTTCAAAGCTGCGCGGCCGTTCAGTCGGGTCACGCTAACCTCGAGCATGCGGGGGTTTAAACTACATGTACGCAAACTTCAACGACAAGAAAAAGATGCAGCCTAAGCACTTTAGTCTAGTCTTCCCCAATATACCAAAGAACATTGCTGTTCACATGGAATTCGGATCATTCACGCTTCCGGCTTTCCGGTTGTGCACTCTTGCGGTGCGGTGCAGTAGGTCTTCGCCTCGACGAGTCGATGTGCAGGCCTCTAGTAGATTCGGCATGTCTTCTGTCACGGCTCTGAGGTAGAATTTAAACGAAGAATTTAGCTAAAAACATCCTGTTTCCTCGGTCTGCATGTGAGGAACGAGCATAATGCCATTTCACATACATACCTACATACTTTGGACTGCCGAATGTTCAGTTGCACGGCGAGGTGTGTGTGTGTTGTGCCGGCGCTAGATCTTCGGAGGTAGATGCAGGACCTAAGACAGCGTAAATGCTAGGAATAGCTCGCTCGCATTACGGGCAGATCGAGGCGATAGTTTAGTGCGAAGCGAAAGCTGCTCGTGAATGTGCGTATCTCGATGCCAGCTGGTGGAGCTGGTGCAGTACGTAGCATATCGCCTGCGGCTATGTGCTTGACAGCGATGTTTGCCGTACACAACCCTAAGTGAAGACCGTGATCTATGTTAGAACGGATGCACTCTTCGTAGCACCTCATCGAGAGTCGCGGCTAGCTGATATCATAGAGGATGAGATCCATTCACGCGTAGCAATGGCCGCGTTCGACGTGCATATAGCCATGAGCCTGTATATCGACGTCCGCCGTATCTTTACGAGAATCGAATGGATACGTCGGACGTACCTTTAGACACTTCGAATTTAAAAACTATCGGGGCGACACGCCGCAGTGGTGCAGTGGTTAGGGCGCTCGATTACTATGCCCATGGATGCGAAGTCGAATCCCGGCCTCGGTTTTTGCTTTTCGGTTGAGGTGAAAAGCTAGGCCATAGGCGCCCGTGTGCTGTGCGGTGTCGGTGCCCGTTAAAGTAGTCCTCCAGTATGGCGTCTCGCATAGCCTGAGTCTCTTTGGGACGTTTAGCCCACGTACCAAAGCAAACTACCAGTGCTTGATGCGACACTAATTTATTGGCATTAGTTTCATAGCACCAATGTACAATGAGGATGTTTGCCTGGGCTAGTTGGTTCGTAGTTTTTACAAAACAGCGCAATGAAACCGGACACGTGAAAAGAAGCGCCCGCCCCATCTTGTGTGCTGTCTTGTGTCCGGTTTCGTTGCACTTTGTTAATTTGTAAAAAAGAAAAAAAAAAAAAGACTGCTGTGATGCGCACTGGATTGAAGCTGTACCAAAATTCCGTGCAGGTAAATAAGAGCACTGGATATTGTAAGGAAAATGGGAAAAACTGCAACGTTCATGTTCTAAATATGTCAATGCCTGTGTTCTGTTTGAGAGTTGTCACGCTGTTTATTGAAAACACGGCTTTTTTTTTTTTTTTGGACTACTTAATCCTGTGAAGAGGTCGTATACAAGTCCTGCTTTTTAAAATTCAACTCCAGCATTGTATTGTAGTTATGATTATACCCATTACACAATAAATGCAAAATAGAATAACTGCAGAATTGGCCTTGACACAGCGCTAGGCCGGGACGCGTATTGCCATACCATATCCCGTAGGCGCACTGGAACAGACGACGCTTTCAGCGAGTTAAACGGCGATTGTTGCTGAAAGATCTCTGTGAACGCAACTTAAAGGTAACATACACTCACTGTAAAGGGCGATTGTTGCTGAAAGATGTCTCTGAACGCAATCTAAAGGTAACATACACTCACTGAGGCAGGAAATGATTGTGGGAAAGGTAATTGCTTAGTGTAACTGTTGTCATACCGATTGTTACTTCAAGGTGTCTGTAAACGCAAACTAAAGGTAACATACACTCACTGAAGGCAGGATATAATTAGTGAAGACAATTGAAAAAAAAAAACATTCAGAAAAAAATTGAACACAGGAGTCGAACGCATGTTTAAGTGGTATCAGTGGAGAGATGCTTTTTTTTTTTTCTTTTTTTTTTATTGCCTGCTTAGACATACATCGCTACACAACAAAAGTGAAAGAACACTTGAGAATCTTCTCAAGTGTTCTCCTCCAGTGAAGAGATGCTTGGTGTTAATTCATTGCACCACCAAAACAACGGGAGCGGTGGGCTTTAAATATGTTCTTATTCGTTTAGACAATATATCCACTATTTGTCACTTGGTGGCGCTGCTCAGAGGAATCACGCGCCAGAGCGTCGTCTGCTCGAGTGCTCCTACGGGATATGGTTTGCTAATAAGCGGCCAGGACAGTAAAGCTAGTGGCGAATTCCAATCGCAGAACTGGAGCAGCGCGCACGCTCCATCACAGAACGCCTCAATCCGGCGGAGAGCACGCTCCCAGACTCTGCGTTTCGAATACTCTTGCTCTGGCCGGAGCAAGTACCCATCATTCCTTGCACTTGCCCGCGCTTTTCGTGCGCTCGCGTCGTCTGCTTTGCAAGCCTGCAGCCTTTCTTCCCTTTGATATGGAGGTTACACCAGCCGTTTACGCAATTATATCCTCCTTGCTCGAAGAGCCGAGCGCGGACACACACGGTAAGACTCCTCCAGCATTTTCTTTAATATGGAAGAAAACTTCGGTTCACGTACCGAATGTTTGCAGTCTTCCAGAGCCGAGCTGTAACGTGCGCGGCTTTGAGTTTACACGGACGATGGACATATAAATAGTTGATTCTTCGACAGATGAGTCGGAACTGCTGCTCTCCGACTCGCTGTCCTCAAGCAAAGCGAGCGCAAGAGCGCGACGCGAATCACCATCCATGGCGGCGGCAAATACTGATCGTCTGCTATGGAGCGGCGCGTTGTCTCTGAAGTACAGTGTTCTTTTTGTGTCTCACGCTTTTTTAGCGTGCTATGTCAGTGAAAAATGCCTGGCCGTCGTCGAAATTACTGCTTCGCTCCTGGGTGCAGAACTGGCTACAGCCGTGTGAAAGACGCGCCGAAGGCGTCTTTGTTTAAAATATAAAATAAAAATAAAAACTTAAAATATAAGGCATGTATCTCAAGGGACCTGAACTCATAATATGAGAAAATTGTTTTCACAGGAGGATAAACCGGCTCATCAGCATCATGACTTCTAGGTTCCCGGCAGAAGCTCTGCGACCCAATTCTTCATCAGCCAAAGCACTCTCGGATTTTCTGAATTATATCACGTCTTGGGAGCAGCACGCTGGTGGAGCAGGAGGGTTCTTAAGCGAGTCAACAGCGACTGGTCTGCGTGTGACAATCTCACTCTAGAGCTACTGTCATACCTAGAAAATTTAGGGTATGCATATCTTATGACATCTCGGCTTAGTCAGGATCCTATCGAAAATTTGTTTGGAATCGTGAGACAAGCCTCAGGCTGTAATGACCATCCAACTCCCGCTCAGTTTCTCATAACAATGAACTGCATGTCATTCTATAGTTTAGTCAAAACTGTGAGATATGGCAATGCAGATCCATGTGCACTCAGTGCTTTGCTTGATGCTGAGCACAGCAGTGCAGGTGGTCCCCCCAGCAATGTGTGGGACCAGGTGGATGCCCTCATTGCTTCGGGGAACTTGCCAGATGCTGAAGCGATGTTGTCTTCAGTGGATCATGACGAACACATAGAGAGAAGCGACTCTCGCTTAACTTATTATGTGTCAGGATACGTCGCGAGGAAGTGCATAATGAAAACTAAGTGCCAGGAATGCATGAAAGCTCTGACCGTGTCATCTGAAGATGAGAGTCTTGGGCTGGCTGCATTAATACGATACAGAGACAGAGGCGGGCTTCTATACCCGCACAGCACACTGTTTTCTTTTGTGAAAACTCTTGAGGATATGTTCACGGAATGATTCAGCAAAAAACAGTTGCATACCGATAGCATTTTAGATGTGCTCAGCCTGGTGAAGGCAAGATGCATGCGCAACATTGGTTGCACTGAGCATTCAGCTGAGCTCACCAAGAATGTGATCAGCTTTTACCTTACAACGCGGCTTCATTTTTTTACAAAGGGCGTTAACTCAGAGAGAAATGAAAAAAGAAAGAGGACCATGCACAAGAAGATCGCGAAAAGTTCCTAGTCTGCATGGTGTAGGATTATGTCCACTTGTAAATATTCGGCCAGATTTTTCGGCTGCACGTGTTCCAAGTCTTAAAATAAACGTTATTACATAAGAGTGCCTTGTGTTTATTTCCTTTACATGTTTTGTTGGGTTTAGAGCGACGCAATGCATATAAATAGCTTCTCGAAGCAGCAATGCGCTGATGTCGAATTTCGCGCGCATAGTTTGGGAAGAACACTGCTTAATAACATGCATCTCCGCAGCCGATGGTAGTTGTAAAAAAAAAAAAAAAAAAAAAAAAAAAGGCTACGTTGAAATTGGCCCTGTGGTATTCTCACTGCGAAAATGCGGCGACCATTACCGTTATATTATCAAAATATCATTGCGCATCCTGAAGGCACCCTTCGCCATTGTCTGCGGTGCAAAAATTACCCGGCCCCATAGGTCACTGCATACTGGTAAGATGCAGCAAAAGATGTATCGTGCATCAGACGCCATGAATATTGCATTTCGTTCGGCAAATCCAGCAGTGAACGGTACCCGTTCTACTTCGGCGCGCGGGCTAGCTTCAGGTTACGCTGGGAAGCGCGCCATCTGCCGGTGTCGACATGAAGTGCGTCACGCGCCGCCGCCATGTGAGCGCACTACAATATTCTAGAACACTGTACTCTGAAGCTACTGAAGCCAACGCGGCGAGCCACCGGAAATGGATGCGCTAGCTAGCGCATGCGCAAGCGTCGCTCGGAAAGTCACGTCACGCAAACTTCCGGTCGGTTCCCCCGATTTCGGCGGAGCAGTTTTGACTGCTCCGCGGAGCGACCCTTGCTCGGCAATTGCTCCCGTTCTGCGTTTGGAAGACGCGATCCGTGTTCCGGATCTGCGTTTGGAAGACAATTGCTCCGAAAGGAGCAGAAAACGTTGCTCTGGAAGTGCTCCTGCTCTGCGATTGGAATTCACCATAAGATAGTAGCGGATATACAGGGACTTGAATATTTGGGGGCTGGGATTTAAAACATTCCTATGGAAAATCTACTACCCCCTTCGAGCTGAAATAACGTTCACAAAGTAGCAAAGTATAGTCTACGTTATCTGACAAGTCAGTCAACATCGGTACTTGCCTAGATTTTCCGAAATCGAGGAAAAACTGCTCTCGGTGGCGTGCACAATTTTCGCAGAAGAGAGTCGAAAAGCTATTTTGACATGGTGCGTCATCTGTCGGGCAGCGAGGCAAGCGCGCCAACGGCCGGGATGGAGCTTGCCTCACTGCTCGACAGATGACGCACCATGTCAAGATAGCTTTTCGACTCTCTTCTGCGAAAATTGTGCACGCCACCGAGAGCAGTTTTTCCTCGATTTCGGAAAATCTAGGCAAGTACCGATGTTGACTGACTTGTCAGATAACGTAGACTATATTTTGCTACTTTGTGAACGTTATTTCAGCTCGAAGGGGGTAGTAGATTCTGCATAGGAATGTTTTAAATCCCAGCCCCCAAATATTCAAGTCCCTGTATAATGGATACATTCGGTGATGCATTGTAGATGCTTGGTTGCTGTGTGCGTTGTACGGCTGCTTGATGACATCATTAACATCTCTTGCTATCGCTTGAATTTCTTTTACCATCTCGCGCATGTATGTGGCAAGCTTTTCTTGTAGTAGGCCATTTTTATTTGCCAACACTCCCGATTTACACGGAAGATATTTGATGTCTAACAAGCCGTCCGTGCAAATTTGGCACGTAAGTTCACCCTACGTTTTTTTTACTTTACAGATCGCTATTACGCGAAGTGTATACAGCTGGTTCGTTCAAAAAACCGTTGACGTCGTATAGTAGTGGTAGTAGTAGTCGACACCAGCGTGTCAGAAATACGCGTGCAGAAAAATCCTGATTGGTTAATAGAGGTATGACATCACAACCACATGACCTCGTGCGGGAGTTTTAAAAACTCCACTTTCAAAATTAAGCGTTAGCATGTGCAGGCACTAAAGCCAAAACTATTCTTTCAGATAATAAGGCGGCTGTTAGAAACTTCGGCAAAGGCCTAATTTCAAAGCAGGCGGCCAGTTTACTGAGAAAGCACCCGCTAAACCTGGAGGTTTCAGTCATCTGGGTTCCAGCTCACGAGGGTCTACCAGGCAATGAGGCTGCCCATCACCTTACTCGAGATCTATACACCCGAGCGGTCATAGGGACCCCGCTACCCGGAGACAAAGACCCCCTCATCACCTACAAGGAGCTCTCTCGGACTAAACAGGAGGATCTATCCACCACCAGATAGGTCCCTAATACCCTCGGAATGCAGGGCCTGGCGACAAATTCAAGGATCGGGCCCAGGGATAGCCAGATCATCATCAACATCAAATTTTGCGCGAATTTCCAATTCCCACAAAAAATACATACGTAATGAATAAAATTTGGGAAGGGGTCGAAATCCCAGAGGAGTGGAAAATCTCCAGATTGGTCTTTATTCCTAAACCGGGCAAGAAACGAACTATCCAACATGAGGCCCATATCTCTCACCTCTTGTTGGGGAAAGCTCATGGAAAAGGTGGTCCAAAACAGAATCTCTAGGCATATGGAAACCAAGGAACTCTGGCCACTGGATATGATAGGGTATAGGCCGGGATTAAGCGCACAGGATGTCATGCTCAGATTAAAGCACGACATCATGGACGCTCCCGAGGACGATGCATCATATAGAGCCATCCTGGGACTTGATCTCACTAAGGCATTTGATAATGTTGAGCACAGAGCAGTTCTCGAAGGCCTCAACTCGGCTGGAGTGGGAAGCAAGTGCTTAAACTATGTCAAAGGTTTCCTCACCTGCAGGAAAACTGAAGTTAGTTTCGTGGGACTTAGGTCCGAGCCCATCAGTACCGGGGGCAGAGGAACGCCCCAGGGATCTGTCCTCTCCCCGGTACTCTTCAATTTTGCAATGAAAGATCTCTCGTCCCATCTTAATAAGATAGAAGGCATCAAACATAGCATCTATGCAGACAATATAACAATCTGGACCGATGGAGGCTCCAGCGCCAATATATCGCATAGGCTGCAGGAAGCGGCTTATATAGTTGAAAACTACGCCCTAGATAGCGGACTATCTTGCTCTCCTCACAAATCTGAACTTTTCTCAATGTGCAGCAAATCACAACTAACCAGAGAATCCCACCTATCGCACCTACACAAACCAGTGGAGGTATACGTGGGAGGGAGCAAGGTACCGAGAGTCAGCACCATTAGGATCCTGGGATATTTCCTACAGCAGAATAGGAAAAACACCACCATCCTGAAAAAAGCTTCAGACGTATGTCGACCAGGTAACGGGGATATTCAGATGAATCTCTCTCAGGAAGAAAGGCCTCAGAGAACACTGCCTAATAAAACTGCTTTGTGTCTTTGTAATCAGCAGGATAGCTTATGCCACCCCCTTTCTCAGTCTCAATCCTGGTGAAGTAGAGGTTAGAGAAAATGATCAGAACGTCATTCAAAAGGGCTTTAGGCATCCCCCCCCCCCCCAACTCTTCGACAGAAGCTTCTAGCTATGGGAATGCATAATACCTGGGAAGACATTGCTAAAGCGGTCAGGGAGGCCCAGATTTGGCGGCTCAACTCCACTGTAATGAGCCGAAAAATACTGCAAGAACTACAGCTTCAGTCAGTGAGCCACCCTATGTCACTGAACTCCCGGAGCTTGAGACGCGGAAACTATTCAAAATTGCACCGATCCCTAAGAATATGCACCCGATTCATGACAAGGAACGAAGACAGCATAGAGCAAAATTTATTCAAAGCAAACTAATAAACGACCCTCCTGAGGAATCAGCCTATTGCGATGCTGCCTGCGGGCTAGAAGGGGCCGCAGTCATAGCAGTGGTAGATGGGAACCACTCCCAGAAAGTAATTGGATCCATTAATACGCGTAACGCTTTAATAGCTGAAGAGGCTGTGATAGCGCTAGCATGTACAGGCACTAAAGCCAAAACTATCCTTTCAGATAATAAGGCGGCTGTTAGGAACTTTGGCAAAGGCCTAATTTCCAAGCAGGCGGCCAGTCTACTGAGAAAGCACCCGTTAAACCGAGAGGTTTCAGTCATCTGGGTTCCAGTTCACGAGGGTCTACCAGGCAATGAGGCTGCCCATCGCCTCGCTCGAGATGTATACACCCGAGCGGCCATAGAGACCTCGCTACCCGGAGACAAAGACTCGCTCATCACCTACAAGGAGCTCTCTAAGACTCCCAGAATAAACAGAAGGATCTATCCACCACCAGATAGGTCCCTAATACCCTCATAATGCAGGGCCTGGCGAAAAATTCAGGCCAATCGTTTCTTTCCTCATGTTACTCTGCATAATGAGTTGACAGGGGACCCAGAGGCTTGCAATCTCTGCAACGTACCTCTGAGTCAAAATCACCTAATCTGGCAATGCCCCGATTCTCCGGAAGCTAAAGAAACTGATCCCCTTGATCAAATTACCTGGGAGTCCTACATCCGCAGCCCAGATGTGGATGAACAAAAGTTCGTCCTACGCCTGGCGGAGGAGGCTTACTTCAAGACCTTCTCTGCGGCCACGGCACAGGAGAGCCGGCAAGGAGACCCTCCCCCTGGCTGAGCCCCTGCCCCGAGGTCCATGTCCATTGCAATATGACAAGACCGACATACCTAAAAACGAAATTTCTAGGAATATTTTTTTCTGATTTTAATAAAATTGAAAGCTTAAAAATAAAATGTACCCGCAATATTTCCTCTATTGTCTAAAAGAAAACGCTGCCACAAACCCCATGAAACTGTTTTCAGCGATGCGTAAGCGACCAAACTCAGACATCTAAGGAACTTTAAAAAATTTACAATTAGTGGTCCTGAACCGATATATCTTTTATTCGAAGCCAACGCCAAGCGAATTCGGGGAGTTGTTTTTAAGCACGGCTCACTTACTGTGTCTCTCCAAAATTTTCCGAGTGGTCAATAAGTGAGCTGCGATAGTTTATTGCAGAAAGAGTTGCCAACGCATGCCGGCTGCTGCATAAACTCACTCTTAGCCCTTCCAATATTTATACTCTGACAAGAAGCGATAAATAACAAAATATCATTTAGAATTCTGTCACCTTTATGTTCTGTAAACTTCATAGCGTTCTGCTGGTTTCCACGTACACCTACCCACGGCCGGTCTCGAGGGAGAGCGCGTGCTCTTTCCCTCGAGACCGGCCGTGACCTACCAAAGACACTTTTCAGCCATATGTCAGCGGCATATCGACTTCAGCATGAAGTTTAACAGGAAAGCGCCTCCTTGGAGAAGTTGTGAGGAAGTAACAACTTATTTCGATTTAACTGATTATTATGCTAGCCGCAGCACATGAATAAATATGGAGATTTGCATGCAGCTAAACCTTAATGGTGAAGTCCGGCCCTCTGCAATAATTGTGCAGTTTTTATGCTCTACAGATTTAAAAGCTAAGTTATTTGTTTACCCACAGTGCTATACGTAATATTACAGTGAGAAGGGTAAGAGTTATAAAAACACGATGTAAGGCTAAATATCAACTGTTAATCACAATTTCCTATGTAACAGCTATTAACTAAATCCTACAATGAGTGTAGTGCAATCGTACGTGATGTAAGCTATCCACGATATATGACTTGATGCTTTATAGCATAAAGTTCAAATTTTAATCACGATTAACAAATTAGCCGTAATGAATTAAGGCCTGCTGCATTTAGCCGATGTTAATGCGTCAATGAAGGGAATCGCCGAGTCCTTCGATAAAAAGTCGACTAGATACTCAAAATCAACGGTGCAGCTGGTGGTAGTCGGTGTGCGCAAAAACTGGCCTATGCGCACCAGTTTCAAATCACATTTTTTGTCATAGGCGTCTGGGGCAGGCTTCCTGAGGACTATAGAGAAAAGATTCTTAAGGTAATCCTGTAGCAACCTGCTCGTGAGAAAGAAGCTGTACCTTATTGAGTTCAAACCCAAGTAGCACAACAGCATTGGACCAATACCGGCTCAGCATCGGAAACATTATTGGCATTCGACCCAAATGCAACCAGAGCCAATATATATACCCGGGCTAAAAACAGTTATAGGACCTATTCGCCTCGAGATCGAGCAGAGTCGCCACTTAGCGTCCTAGTGGCGAACCCTACACAGTGTGGATGTGTGTTCGCGTCGCGTGCCAATACCGCAGGGATTTACGTGCGCGCGTGCGGCGTGTACAAGAGTGTTTTTTGTTTGTTTCGCGGTTCCTGTGCGCTTTTGCTTACTTATCTGCTTCTTCCAAAAGAAATATGAACAGACTATTACCCAACGCTCCATTGAAAAAGAATACTTGTCCATATCGAGTATGTCACGCTGGAAAGGACATATCATCAGTCGCGGTCTTCGGCGCTTGAGATTCTTTGACAAGCGGTGTCTCAAACGAAGCCGGGAATAAATACATATTTATAGTCACATGATAAGGTGAACTCCGTTTCTTTGAGGATAGTTTTATATCCAGCACCTGTTTTGGAAGTAAATGACAGAATCGCCCCAAGTCACTGCTCAACAATAATTACAATGATAAAAAAAAAAAACTTTTTCCACAGCCTTCAAAATTGATTTCCAGAACGTGACAGCGACCAAGCGCAGTTTTTATTATATCTTCGCAGCAACTGATTCCTTGCACTTTAACGCTAAAAATTATTCGCTGATAGTCCTAAACTTTGTCAAGTGTAAAAGTTCTGTCACATGGTGAAATACATTGTCATTGAATAAAAGATAATTACACAACTAATTCACCATTTATTAATGTCACACACATCAGAAATTTCTTACACTTCCCTCAATTTCAGGAAATCATTCAGTCATTTCACAGTGCAACACCAGATTATCTGCAAGCAAGAAGCATCCGCCTTGCTCAGCAAACTCAATTCACTCACCGCTCTACACGTGAGAAGTCAGCTTTCCTGTAAAGTGTCGGCGTAATCTCATTTTTGGGGGAATACAATTATGCCTGGTTGTCAGTTGATGCCCACTCCATAGAGTTCCTTACACTAAGAGTAAGAAACTTCATGGTCCACTCAGTCTGCGGCAACCCACCGGGTAGTACGCTTTCAGTGCTGCATTTCACCTGCTTAAGGTATGAGGCCACTTTGAAAACTTGTGGGCGATTCCTCTGCCCGAGGGATGCGCACGACAAACACACAGTGGGCCGTATGATAAACATCTTTAATCTCACAGGGATCGGGGATCGTCGAAGTCGGTGTCGTCGTCCGGGTGGCTGCGGGTCGTTGAGAGCGCCGGAACGAAGAGCCAGGGACCAAGGAGCCAGAGACCAAGAGCGGGCGAGACGGCGGCGCGTGCCTTCTTTTATAGCCCCCTCGCGCGGGACCGGTTATCCCCGAACAAGCGGGGAAAGGGAAACGGGCCGCGCGCAGGGAGCATCGGGAAGTGGTGCGGCCTTCGAATGCGCGGCGCGCCACGAGCCCTACATCTTGCCCCCCCCCCTCCCCCTCAGCGTCCGACCCGGGCTCCGCCAACAGCCGGGCCGCGTATATCCGATTCCAACAAACGGATGCGGCGCGAGGGGGAAAACGAAGATGGAGAGGGAGAAGAGGCCTTCGGCTGGCTGTTACGAGCTGCGGCCGGCACCCCCATTCCACGCTAGCGACTCAAGGCATGGACCTCGGCGCTCGTGTTGTGGCAGCGTGCGATGCGCGTTGTTGCGTGGATGTGTGTGCGCGCTCTTGTGCTATACTTGTGCCGCGAGTCTTCTCCAAAGACCGCATGAGGCTAGTCGTCTTGTCTTGCCCCGGATGAACTAAATGCGATTTGTGCATTGATTCAATCGCTGGCGCACGGCCGCTCCACGAAGCCCTTTGTGGCTCAGACGCAGGTTTGTTACATACCGCTTACATGCAAATCGGCCCCGACATGCGATCTATTTTATGAGGGAACGCAAGCCTTGTATTTCCGCAAGATCCCTTGTGCTGACTGCTAGTTTGTTCTAGTAACGTTGCTGCTAGCCGTTGGATGTGCGTGCGTGATGTGCCGCGAGACTACCCCAAAGACTGCATGAGGCTAGTGCTCTAGTGGCTAGTCTTGCCACGAATCAATTAAATGCGGTTTATTTGTGCATGTATTCAATCGCTGGCGCACGACCGCGTCATGAAACCCGTCGTGGCGCTCAGACGCAGGTTTGTGTTACATATCGTTAACATATGCAAATCGGCTCCGAAATGCTATCGCACGCCTTGTATTTAGGTGAGAACCCCACCTAAACCGTCCAGTGAAGCAAAGGCCTGCATCAAAAAAAGAAAAAAGGTGACCGTCCGTAGCTGTGCTTCAACCCCAAAAGCTGATACATTACTTTTCTGAGTGCCTCTACTGCGTGCAAACACCTTCCGCCGTGCATGTAGTGAAAATGATTTGTGTATTTTGCAAGTGGCTTTAAACAGCTCGTGCAGCTGTTGCTTAGGTATTGCAGCAATGTGGCACTGTTCAAAGCTACCTTGTTTGCTTCTTAGTTTCGCAGGGTAGTAGATAAGAGTGAAAGGGTGCTCACAGTGTCATAAATGGCAATATAGCATCAACAAAACCTGCAGATGTCGCCCTTCATCAACAATTTTCCTTCTAGAGATTTACTTTCAGATTAAAACAAGCATTCATTGAATATCCATGCTCAGGTGAAAATTGCCACCACCAGCTGCTGCCTCTGAATACACTTTCTTTCCTTCAACATCAGGGTTAAAGGCCAGGGCAATCGCGAGTTTCATTTCTTTTTAACTTATTTGGTCAGTAAAGACAGTGTTGTTCCTCCTTCGGTGTGGTATATTGTGTTTAACTTCCATAAGTGATATAGAAAAACTGCCTATAAGAGACGTCATAGTGGACAGCTCTGCATTAATGCCATTGATTTGAGGTTCTTCGTGTGCACTGACATTGCAAGTGTGTCTTGCATTTCACCTTCATTGATATGTAACGACCACTATGGCTGGAACTGAACCCAGGTCCTCGGCCTAGCATGTCTTAATATGAGTACTATTTTCTTTTGCAAATGCAATCCTTAGAAATGTAGTTTGTTGATTGCAGACAGCAGCAGAAACAAAGCCTAGCACAAACACAGACTAGAAATCACTTTTTTCACTGGTACACACTGTTACTTTATCTGTGTCAATGTGATGTGGGCATTAACAAAATCAGCCTTGCATGTTACACACATTTGCAAAAATGTTTTTTTTTTCTTGCGAACAAAGTGGTAAAAGTTTAATAATAATTTATTGGTACAATATATTAATCCATTTATTTCTGCTACCAGCCCGAAGTGCAATGTCTGGTGAAAGTATGTGTCTAATACTGATCAGTTAAGCGAGGCAAAATGCATGAAACAAAGTCTATTACTGTTTTCACATAGAGAAGTAATTCATTTGTAGTCGGTCTGCACGAAGCAAGAAAAGTATCAACATTGGCATGTTGCGCTCTTGCTGCCCATGCAGTCATGAGGGAGCTGCACTAGTTGCTACTGTTATCATATGGGCAAACTGTCCCGATGAACTAAAATGCTGGCAGGGGTATGTCGCTGTAGGTCGCTGTATGTGAGCAATTCTTCCATTTCAAGTTCCTCGGCATTAGGTCTCACCGCTCAGCCGACAAAACCTCGAGCGTGTTGATGAGCAGCCTCATTGCCTCGGTACCCTGAGTGGGCAGGTGGTTCTATCTCTCTGTCGAGTCTGATATCCGCGAGGTTGTTTCTGGCAGTATTTGATATTCTGCTACGCAAGAAGTTACGTATGGCAGTTTTTGAATCAGTGACAATTATGTCCGCATCTGCTGTAGCGATGGCTAAAGCGATTGCGGCTTCTTCCTCCTGGTCCGAGTAGCGGACTTTGACCGAAGCAGCTGATACGCATTTACTTACTGTACTGCTTAATTACAAAGATAGCAACGGCACCGTCAGCCATATAGTAATCCAAGGCGTCGGTATACACCACCCCATCGTGATTTCGGTATTTTCTGTTTAGGGCCCTAGCTCTAGCTTTCCTCCTGCCTTCATGGAAGGAGGGATGCATGTTTTTGGGCACAGGTTTGGAGATAATTTTGTCGCCAGCTCCTCTTGGTAGTGGTCCTGGTGGTTGGCTAGTGGTTCGGCATTAATTCTCATGCGGTTGAGAATTTGTCTGCCTGCTTTAGAGTTTGTTAGTCTTTGTAGCTGCAATCAGCTCCTCTACATTGTTGTGTATCCCAAGTGAGAGAAGTTTTTGGGTTGCAGTGTTTCTGGGTAGACCTAGCCCAGCCTTGTAGGTGCTTCTAATGAGTGTCTAATTTCTCCTTGTCAGATTGAATGAGGCGGAGATAAGGGACAGAGTATGTGAATCGACTTAGTACAAAGGCATAGATAAGACGACAAATGTCAGCCTCTTTCTTGCCGTTACTCTGTGTATCAATCTAGTGATTTATCGCACAGTCATTTCCAGCCTGTTGATAGTAACATTGCTCTTCCTATTGCTCTGGATGTAGAGCCCGAGCACTCTAATAGTATCGACTGTGGGTATGGGTAATCCGTGCAGGCAGACTTTTATCTCTACTTTGTCTTGCATTTTCCTTCTCACTGCTAGTAGTTCAGACTTATGTTGTGAGCATTTCAGCCCAATCTGGTTAGTGTATGACTGGACTACATTCACTGCTTCTTGAAGCGTTTCCTCTATGTGAGCGTCCGAACCTTTTGCTACCCACAAGGTGACATCGTCAGCATATAGGGAGTGTTGAAGATCTTGGATTTCTTCAAGTTTGGGAGGCAGACCTATCATTGCTAGGTTGAACAAGAAGGGAGAGAGGACTGATCCTTGCGGGGTTCCTCTGTCTCCTGTTGCTATTTTGTCCGATGCAAGTCCTGCGATACTTAGCTCTGCCCGCAGTTCTTCCCGAGAGAAAGGAAGGAATGTAATTAAAGGTTTTGTTCCCTGCGTTTATGTTGGCGAGGGTTTGGAGAATGGCTTCATGAGAGACATTGTCGAAGGCTTTTTCCAGATCCAAGGCAAAAATCGCTTTGGTTCCGGTTTTGTTAGGGGGATCTATCACTTCTGCATGCAACAGAAGCATTACGTCCTGAGTAGAGAGTTGAGTTTTGAAGCCAATCATTGAGCTGGGCAGAAGGTCATTCTCTTCTGCGTAATTCTAAAGCCTATTTAGAATAACATGTTCCATAAGTTTACCTAAGCACGACGTAAGAGAGATGGGCCTTAAGTTCTCTATGCTTAGTTTCTTTTTGTGTTTAGGAATAAAGACAACCTTCACGTGTTTCCACATCTACGAAAGTTCACCTTTGTTCCAATATTCATTCATTAAGTCGTTAATTGCTGAGAGGTAGTATGTAAATGGCCAATTGCGGCCCAAATTTCCGCTTCCGCGATCTCTCTGTCGAAGTCTTCATTAGGAACCCCTTTGTACTCATAGGTAGCATTGGGGTTGCTACTGGTATTGAGATATCTGCTTCGGAGTTCGCTTTGCAGATCTGCATCTGTACCTGGGTATTCGTGTATGATTTGATTCATAATAGCATAATAATAACATATTAGCAGCGAAATGGCTGAACACAATCACTGTAATATTTGGCTTCTGCTGTGCCTTGGTTGTATAGTCCTTCCCCCTAGCAATAGCAACACACTTTCACCACTAGTGCAGTCGTCGGCACGTCTACAATGCTGGAGAGGTGTGCTGCGAAGCGAACAAAGTGAAATTTTGTCTGGGCTGCTCTATTAGCGGTAAAGTGTAGTTGTCAGTGCAAGTAGTATGCCTATGCACCTTCAGTATAGCGCCATCATTGTTCCTAGAATTGGGCCCCTGCTCAAAAATTTCATTTTCTTTGTGCGACAGGTTGGTGTTCGAGCACTCCAGGCAGACTTGCTGACGTCTGTACATCAGTCTGTACATCAAAAGTTGCTGGTTTACCTCGTGCCCCCCACAGTACCAACCTTGTGCCATTGAACTTCTAGCTGCTTCCTAGAATAAATTAAATCGTCAACTGCTGTTCACTGATAGTTTAGTCAACAGATGCACCAGTCACAGTTAGCGTGCTGCCACCAGTGAAAACTGAATCAGAATGTGTGAAGTAGGACTGCGCTCATTTCTAAGCGTTATTTTAAATGTAAATTCTTTCAGTTCCATCATGTAATGAGTTACAGGACAAAAAGCAAAACGTTTTTTAATGCACACTGTATTAGGAACAAAAGTGTTCCTGTGACACAAACAGCCAGTGGTTAATAAAGCCATTCGGAGCTGCCTAGCTGTGTCATCGTGCAAAAGAGCTAGACTTTTTTCTATGGCTACAGTGGAGAATATGATGGGCTTTCGAGTTTTTCCTCCTCAGCTAATTATATCTCTCATTTTTTTTGTTTACACCTTAGTGAATTTACGTCCTACGAGAACTGCAGATTGCAAACTTTTTATGGCTGCAACGTGCAACAACAATGGCTTTGCAAAATGAGTACATTTCTCACACTTTACAACAGTTTAAACACCTAATCTTTTCGGCACAATGAAAAATATACTTCTAAGGTAATCATTCCATGAAATTTTTGTTAGAAATGCTGTAGAAAAGTTTTTACCAAGAATATTTTCATCAGTAGATGTTACTGATGTCTTTTGTTTGTATGAAGAAGCTGGAAACCATGATAAATGAGCAAAATGTCAATCACAGGCGGGCAAAAAGGATGTATTGAAAGCTAATATAAAAAGAAAGCTCTGCTGCCAGACATTCATTTTTTTTTACAGAAGAGAATAATATATATATGAGTTCCTGCACCCAGCCGTTATGGCACTTTGACAAACGCCTAAGTCTATGCAAGCATTAAATGACCGTGGTCGCCATTGCAGCCAAGAAATGCAAAACATTGTGGTTCCACTGAGTGACAGAAGCTAGACGCACTTCACTGGCGAAGTGAAGGGAGCATTTATAATCAGCAGAGTGATGGCCAGAGAGTGCATAAACTAAAATAGAACATGAACACTCGTGAAAGAAAAAGAAAAAATCATGTGCACTCTAATACTTCACCGAGATGTGGCCATATGGTGGGATGCACCGGTAACGGCAAGGTTTCACAGCAATGTAACACTCTAGCTCATTTGATAAGATTTTCAGTGATAAATAAATCATTTTGCTTCCTGTACTGCTGTCCTCAATTGCAAGGCAAGAGCTTGCCATTTCCATCATAATTTATGACACATTTTGGTCTTTTAGTGTCTTGAATGTGAATGTGAAGAAACCACCTACACATATTTCCGCCACTTTGTGATTCTGCCAAAAACAAATTCCGATAAATGAAGATTACAATCAGTTCGCAACTGCGTTTAAGATAGTTAGTGTATGGTGAGAACTCGGTATTTTTCTGTATTTCTACCCAAGCATGCTTCGTGAATGTGCGGACAAACCCAATCATTATCCGAAAATTATCTGCATCAACTCAGCTGCGTTTTCAACTGTTGAGGACAGTATAAAAAAAAAATTCGGAGTGAGAAAAGCATAACAGAGAGATTGCTGGCAACACTCCCAGGCTTTCCACATTAGGTGTACTGTAGATGCAAGATGTGTAGTGCTGAATGACCCTATAATTCGTCTCTTGTGCTTGATTGTACAAGTGCAAAACTAAAGGAAGTGCGAGTTGCTTTAAAGTCACTCATAAGGCAAAGCCACTTGCCTATGTCGCAAGGAACCCATCACAGAAAGAGCACAATACAGGAGCCTCGAGGCACAACATACACTGACACGTGACCAAGAGAAGATGGTTTGTACTTATCGTGTTAATACAGTTCTTTACAGCTTTTGCTTAACAAAACTTTTCAGAGTTGTATATAACTCCTCATTAAAAACTACCTAGCACTAGTTCTAAGGAAAGTTCACACTTTTACAGCCATCTTCTACAAAATATAACTTGCCAGTACAATAATCTCAAAGCAGTGCACAAAACAGCTTTTGATAACTGCATCTCCCGAATGCAATTTCAGCGATTTCAGAGAAAGTTGCAAATTCCCTGCAGTATACCTTTAGCAGTGGCTCTGGCTAGAACCCTTTGGTGCTCCTAGAGGAGGACTAAAGGGTTTTGGTACAGCTGCTACTCTCACCACTCAATCGCATTCCAAGTGGCACTTGTGGTATTAGACCTATTGCCGCATTGGTTGGGGGTGACCCTTGTGAGCAATCTCAATATTCGGCTATGCACAACCGAATTAGTATACTTGGACGAACAAGGTTTAACAGCCACTGCTGTAGCTTTGGATCTCTCTATTTACATATAGTTGCCGTCTCTCCTACTTCCACCGTAATCTTTCAGGCAAAAAACGATTAAAGTAATAATTTTCCATTGAATATCCTGTGAAACAACAATAATAAAAATTTCCATATGCTTTACTTGATTTCAATCACTTTTGGCTTTTTTCATATGCATGTCGTCACGAGCCATTCATTTTCCTACCCTTGTCTGTGCACGAAAGGAATGAAGTTGTTATAAAACTGCTGCATGGAAACCACAACAAAGAAGGAACAAATAGATGAAAGCAAAGCTGCATACATTTTTGTGATAATGAACGAACTAGTTCAGCTCGATTAAAGGAACAATGAAAAGGTATTTGCTGTGGCTAGAAAAGGTGCACTAACGATTAGTATTTCATCACTCATTTCCACGACACAAATTTTTAAGCTGGTTTTACTAACGCAGATGGAGGTAAAAAATAATGCCCCTCCTTTCCCTTCAACTCGACACATGCCGATGAGAAAAGTAAAGAAAATGTCACAACCATTCCCCACTGTGGCCCATTTCGCCTGCATCATTTGGTCCCAGATGGCCAAGTTTATGTCAGTAGGGGGCAGCTAAGAGTAGGCCGTGAGATGATGTCCAAATAGACTGCGAAAAGCAATTTTGAGAAATTTGTAAATTAAAGGGGGTATGCAGAGACATTTAAAATTTGACTTGAATACCAACAAAAAAAATCCTAGAAGTGTACTGCATTACAATGACAATAATTACCTTTATAGGTTCCTTTTAGCATATTTCCTCAAAAATAAAAAAAATTAAACCTTAAAAAAAACGCAAGAAATGAGAAAAAACCTGGAAGACATCAGCCCTAATGCGATAGTTTTAATGGCTTCCCTTGCAGATCCTCATTACTTTACAACTCGCTGAATCAGCAATTCCTGAATTTGTGACACTATCATCCCACACCTACTCATTAGCTTATACTCGTGAGCTACCACATTACGTGAAACACCAACAGCCATAGCTAAAAAGACCTGCTTTAACCAAGAACGTGTCTGCATGGCATAGGAGTAATGTGCTTGACTCGTTATCTGTTTCATGCCTGTTTAGTACGGATGAATTACTCGAGCAGTTTTTAAATGGGCATAACAGGTTCAACTAGTCTAGGCTACACAGGTGTGGGCCTGCTGTGTTGCAGCTAGAGAAGAGATGCCATGTAACGTCAGTTGTCTGCTCTGTGTGAGGAGGGAGACAATGGCTGCCAACCACTCCACTCGGCGCACGGCACTCGGTTGGGGCTCCCAGCTGGCTGCTCCGATCGATGAGGATACGATGCATCACTGTTGTAGCTTGCGCTATCAATGGGAGATTCTTGTTACAGTATAGAAGGCTTCCGGTGGGTCCGATTCTCATTTCCCCCTCCATCTCAAAGGAGCTGCTTGAGTCGGGAGTTCCAAGTCGGCCATGTCTTGTGGCTTCATGGCGACAGACAACCTGCTGACCAGTCAGTGCACGGCTTCTCACCTGCCAACTGCTACCTGCCAGAGGCATGCCCATGATTTTTCGCTCACATCAATATTGCTGCTGTTGCTGGATTTTCTTGAAAACGAAGTCTTTAAGCTATCACGTCAAAACAATGCCGCAGAAGCTAAATGCTACTTATGCTCGAGGCAAGGCTGGCATTATGCAAAAAGGAACAGGGGCCAAATACATTGTAGGCTGAAGACCTCAGGAGCGAAGGACGAGACAGCTGATAATGATCTAGACTAGAACAAACCAGCCAACTGTGGTTTCACATGCCACTGCCAGCCGGCGTCCTTTTTCATTTTTCCAGCGGCCATGCTTTGGCCGCAGTCTTTGCGCAGCCAAGGGAAGGCGCTACACCATGAAACTGTTTGATATGGAACTGGCTCGCTTTGCCGCAATGTCATTTTGACATTGGCATCGGTGAGCAAACATTTTGGTAGGACAAAAAGGCAACCGCAGCCAATCGGCCATCGAGCGAGCTTTATTCTGCACTCACGAGAAGATACCACTCAACTGAATTTGCGTGGGAAGCCTGTAAAACTTTTAACACAACAAAATTTTTGCAGTGTTTTGCAGAAAATCTGCTGTCAGCGTTATGGAATGTGTCAGCATCATGAGCGAAAAATCACATGCCACTGCCAGAAAAAAAATATGCATCTCAGTGCAAAAAACACAGGGCGAAGAAAGGAGACAGACGCAGGGCAAATGCTTCAAAGGATGCAGGACGAAGCGTTCATCCTGGGTCTGTCTCCTTCCTTCATCCTGTGTTTTTGTATTCGCAGTCGTCATACCAATACCAACTAGCCCGTCTTTCCACTTTAACTTTGTCGGAAAGTAGTTGGCAGCTGTCATGGCCGAGCGCTTACTAGGTATCAGGTTGTCTGATGGCAGAAGACTATATATATGGCATGGCCACTTTGGCAAGTGCTGCAAACTCAAACTTTGCCTTTGAGATAAGAGGGTGAGATCGGAATCCAGCCCTCCAAGACCCTTGGATCTTGAGTAGGACACACTGCTTCTAGGCCCAGGTAGGACAAAGGTCTCTCCCATATTTCTCGAATTAACCAGGTCCTGCACTAGTTGAATCCACTTGACCCCTGCAAATGTCTTAGCTTCATCAGTCCACTTAAGGGCAACGCTTGGCATCCGTTGGAAAAAGAAATTGTTACCTTTGCAAGCGGAAAGGACTCTTCCAGTTAATGCAAGAAGGAAATGACCCCGAACTAAACATTGTCTCCGTTATGTCAGGCCCGCTGTAATGTTAATACTGTGTGGAAGTGGTGCTGTTGAACACAAGTGTGATGTGAGTGGTGCCCTAGGAGACCTAGCATATCATTGAAAAATGGGGGTAAATGTGTGTCAGTGCTTGAGAAAGTAGGTTTTGACATGTGGCAAACGCAACGACAATCAGGAAAATTTGTGAAGCATTTAACACAGCCCAGAAAGGCATTTTCATAGGTCCTTTATGACTATCATTCAGCAGGAAAGAATTCATGTTCATTGCGGGCACAGGCAAGCAAAAGAATGAAGCAGATGGACATGCTCAGAGGTATCGTCGCACCCCTCACAAAGCTTCAAGAATTGATTAAGCTAGTACAGTCACAGTCTATAAAGTTGTCCTACCTGCTTGAAGCTGATAAACATGCTGAGCTGATGAGTGCTTCAATGGTAATATTCTAATGCAAGAAGTTCACGGAGGTGGTCTTTCTGAGCACTCAAGTCAAATTTCAAAGCTTTGCAGATAATGTTCAAAGAGTGCTCCTGGCAACTGCTCGCAATCAAATAAGGTGACGCCTCTCATGCGCTCACTCTTCAATGATGTTATTGGGGTCTGCTGGGTGCACACAATAACTGGACACTCCCAGGTGATGCAGGCAGGCAGGCGGGACAGGGCATGGTGGCATGCGCTGAGTTGATGGGGACAAGAGTAATTTTTTGCACCGATACGATCAGTGCTAATGCAGGTAGCTTGAAAATGTTTGCATTGCAGAGGTACTGATTGCTTGCACGCATTTTCTAGTTTTAATAAATAGCTTTTCATGGGCCCTTTCAGTAACAATTCCACAGCAATTATGTGTGAGACGAGACACTTATGTAACAAACACAGTTCCACTGTAAAGATATAAGAATGTAGCCTATACCATGTTCTGTCATAACTCACTAGGCACGTCAAGGTGTTAAATTGTTTGCATGAAATGTCAACCACGATATTGCACATGAAACAACTGAACAATTGACTGCTACAAACTTGGCTTGACACTGCATTTAATCTTTG
Source organism: Amblyomma maculatum (assembly GCF_055883805.1). NCBI lineage: Eukaryota > Metazoa > Arthropoda > Arachnida > Ixodida > Ixodidae > Amblyomma > Amblyomma maculatum. The sequence goes on from NW_028146738.1 coordinate 22,239,136, forward strand.
TTTCATCAAGATTTCTTATAACAGGAAACTTTTTATGAGGCAGTTTGAGTCTAGAACCAATGTGTACCTGTTAGCAAAGTATGACTAATTGTACTGGTGTTATAAAATGCTTTGGAAGCAATAACGGGCACACAATGCATGCTCATAACTGGGAGGTGAAAGAAGCTTGCTTGTGAGAAGTTTATGCAAAACTGTGCAAAATATGAGCGCTCGTTACATTTGTGCAGTTGTAGAAGATGGTGGCTTAATTATTTCTTCCTTGTCCCTACATTTCACGCAATTACCTTTGAATCAAGATTGCTGAATAATTGAGCTATAATTCAGTTTGCAGCATGAAGTTCATACTTACCTAGAGAGCATGTACTATGGTTGCATTATCTAGCTCTCTTATTTTGCGCATTTTGAAATGCAGCTTTTGAAAGTTTTCACAAAGTCATGGCAGCACTCGCGCATCGTCAGAGTATCACCAACGAAACAGCCGCAGGCATCTGAAAAAAGCTGCAGTACCCTAGTCTTTTTAGGACAGCAGGCCCCGTCTCAAATATTAGGTTGTTTACAGCCTTGCCAAAGACGTGTGCTTCGGAATAAGCCCTGAGCTGCGTTCTAGCTACAACACCCGTATGGAGTCCTAAACGAAGGGTCATCTTTTAGTTATCACTGCATGGAACACACCGCGCCTACGCTGCTCGTCGTCCTCGGGTCTCCGTCCGCTGGTCCGAACCATGATCCACTGCCGAAGTTTACAACGTTCCTGATGATGAAAGCTCTATGGCTCCACTTTGATGATGTCCGAATTCAAAACCACCGTGTACAAGTTTCTTCCCGTGCTGCGCCACAATGCGCCATGCTGCTAATGTCGCTGTGGTTGCGTTGTGTTGCCATGGTGTTGCTACGCTGCTACCTATTGACTGCCTGACTACTGCTACTGTTCATATACAATCATGTGCCTTTAGACACATTACAAATTATTTTTTTTACTCGTCATAACACAAAATACAATATAATTCACTACTTTGCGTGCATGTTTTGGAACAGTTAAATGTGGCTATATTTGACAGATTTTATTTTTTCTGTCATTGATGTTATTTTGCAAGATGGCTGCGCCCAGTATAGCGAGCTCGCTATCTCCTCAGAATATCTCAGAGGTTTGTTTTGCTCCTCCCGGTTTGCAAAGCATTTCTTTTGAAATTAACCTTAAACGAGTGTGGAAACAGTTGCGCTGCAAGTTCACATTTTTTCCCAGCAATAGTGCTGAAGATGTTGGTTTTCTGATGACCACTTCAGGCACCGTCTGCTTCCACATTAAGCCGGATTTTAAACTATTGGCTTTCGTGAATTGTCTTGTGCTTACGAAAATACACTACAGATATTTATGTTCTGAATGTATGCGGTTTTCACGGACGCGGTCCGCTGTTACCATAGGGTGTCTACGGCTGTTGCCGCATATGTTGCCCGCAAGTACTTGGCTCTGGCTAGTAGCATATGTTGATCCGAGTTTTAAAGCGTCTGCCTGTCTGGTTTGACTGCACTGGCGCTAGATCCATATAGTTTGGTGGTGCCACGAAATGTGCGTCATTAATTGAAGTTTCTACTGTTATACTTGTACTACTGCTTCGAGATTTGAGCGCTCATGCTTCATACTGTTCGATTGAGACTTGTGCTGTTGGGCAAGTTGGTTCGACTTCAAGGCCAAAATGGACAACACACACGACTCAATTTCGTCGTTGCCTTGGCGCTGGTTGCCTGAATCATTATTTTTTATCCTTTACTCTGTAAGCGGTCACACATCAATGATAAGTATTTTTGTGGGGGTTTGGTATGTCGTTGCTATATTTATTTGTAGCTGTGGGGCCGACCAGTTGTAACTTACTGCCTCCTCCATTAGATATCCACTGCAAGGCAGTACAAACTACAATCGAAACATGCAAATTCTAGCTTTGTAAAACATATGTACACTTGGTTAGCAAGCCTGGCTTTTTGCTTGATGGTAATAGAGTGTTTGTTTGTAAATAGATGAAGAGCCGCAAAGTGGTTTGCTCTCCCTAAGCCAGGGAAGCCACATTTTGGTCAAAGTGTTTTTTTCTTTAGAAATAGCAATACAGCATACCCTACATACATACACCTGAGCAGATGCATGCAACTTTTTTTTTTAACCAAATTATAACAGCTCGTGCGTGCTGTTCAGATGTCATTGCCGTGCAGTAAACAAATTGAAGGAAATTGCCTGTCTTTGTTGAAATTGTGTGTTCTTGTGTTTTTCACCAGTACATTAGAAAATCAATAGTGCTTCAATCAGTTTGACTTCTGTTGTGTAATTTAAGACGTCATAAAGTCCTTGTTAAATTTAATACTGGAGTGCTCTGCCAGTAGTCATCTTAAATATTGTGGTTATCCAATCCTTTCATGCCACAACAAAAAGGAAACATACTAAATGTATATGCAGCATGAATGAAGACGAGAGTTCGGTTGCTAAGAAAGGGGACAGCTGGACAACTGCCTTAATGTGGGTACAGACCTCTTCAGACTTGAGTTGCAGGTAGGATATGGCCTACAAAGCACGGTTCAAGGAAGGATGCTGACAATTGTTTGTTGCTGCTAGGTTAAATGTACCTTTTTGGCCCAGAAGCTATAGTCCCCAGAGTTCATAGCATTTTCACAAACATTTCAAGCTTATTGGTTCCATCAAAGCCTATGGTACCTACCAGGCTGTTTGATAACACACATCCACAAGCTTTTGTCTGTAGAGGGTGCTAGGAAGCTGCTAACAGATATGACCTACAAAGCACAGTTAAAGGAAGGATACTAACAATTGTTCATTGTTGCTAGGTTATATGTACCTTTTTGGTCCAGAAACTGTAGTCACCCGAGTTCAAAGTGCATGAATGCATATTCATGTGACAGCCTTAGAGGCCCTCTTGTCTAGAAAATCCTTCCAACTGTGTTGTGAGCAAAAAATTACAACCTGATGGTAGTTGGCAGGTGACATGGCTAGGCACTGATTGGGCAGCTCCTTTAAAGATGAGGGCAGTTAATTAAACCCACTGGGATCCTTGAATAACAAATCACACATGTGAGAAAAAGTAGAGACACTCAAACTTCACCTTAAGAGTAAATGTGATAGTGCCTTTAGTACCGCCTTTCCATTCCGTGAAATTTTTTATGTGTGAGCGATGCCGTAGTGGAGGGCCCCAATTAATTTTGAGAACATGGGACTCTAACCTGCACTGATATCCGAAATTGCATGGGCACCTTGCTTCTCGCTCCATTGAAATGCAGCCACTGCGACCAGTATCAAACCTATGTACCCCAACTTGGTACTTGAATGCCTAACCACTGAGCCACTGCTGCAGAGTTGTCATCGCATGTTGAAGACAGCATTTCTCAGACTTTAGTGCTGCAAGGACGTGGGCTGAAGGCAGGTCACATGGATATGCCAGGCTGAGCATAAGTAAAATTTAATGCTTTTATTCACGGTGCAAGTCAAACAGAATTGCTGGACATGTTGCTGTACAATGCACACGACACGACAAAAAATACAAGTCTTCTTGGCGGGCGAGATTGGTTCTTTCTGGGAAAGTTCTCTTCGGCAGGCTATACAGTAATGCTGTGCAAGATAGTTTCGCACTGTCGTCTAATAACTACAGTAGTAAACTCTGCTGTAGTAAAAACTCAATATAGTGAAGTGAAATATCTCAGCTTGTCTTTCATACACTACTGTAAAGAAGGGGACAGAACAACTGAAAGCTCGCAGCACGAGGGTAGCAAGTGGAGACGTGACATGTACAGTTTTGCCACACTTGACTATGTCACGCGCATTTCTTAGCTAATGCCTCTTGAATGAGAAAAAAAGCAGAAGACAACATTGTGTTCATGCTAAGCTTTCATTTTTTTTATAAGACATGTTAATAAGCAGCCATTTAATTACCAGATAGCATCTTCAGGCCCATATCATCATCAAAAACTAATATTGTGAGGACCCCAATATAGTGGATTTTTGCCAGTTCGAGTGACTTTACTAGGGAGGGGTTCTACTGTATCAGCAGAACTAGGCAAAAGTTTCATCTTATTTACTTTTACAAAGCATACACAAGAAAGTTAGTGCTGACAGGGCATGAGAGTTGGTTAGCGTGGTATATTCTTGTCAATGCTGGGAAAGGTTTGCCCCTTTTAACATCAAGAAGTACTTTTTGTGAGTGACACAGCCGATGTTGGAAGGAAGAGGACAGTATCCAAGTACAGTAATGCTGAGCATGGATTTCCTGATGCGACGAGTTTCACAAGGCACCTGTTGTGTAAGAGATTTTGGCTGGGCATGAAGGAGATTCACTTCAGTTTAACAAATTACAAGGGTGAACAATATTATTTATCAGCGCAGCTGCCAAGAAGTGATTTGTTACATTGTAGAGTGTAAGAACAGCACCCGTTACCCCCCAAAAATCAAGGTGGCTGCATTTTTTCTAGGCCTTATCACTCCAGAGCCGCAAAGCCAGATGGATGCTTCCTTAGATCAAGCTTCCCGATACTTTCCGAGTGCAACTTTGTGGGTGTGATGTACCAGCAGCAATGGTCTCTTGCAGCACAAGCGGCACCAGCTACCAATAGCACCGAAATGCAGTCGAACTGAGCTCCTGCCTTTCAGTTCTGACTGGCTGAAAGGTTTGCCTTCATTGCGCCAGCCTCATTCTGGTTGGTGCCACAGATTGACGCCACGTTAGCTCAAGCTTCTGAGTACCTACTAAGTGGAACTTTGCTTGACCTGAAGTACACGTGAGTGAAGAATCATATAGAGGGGACCTTGAAAAATGCTTCATTTCAAATGGTTTTGAAAGCCAGATTGACTAACATGCACAGTGAGGCACTCATAAATTTGGTTGTGAATGCATAAACCAAAACCATTAATCAACTGATAGTCAAAACAAGCAACAATCATCACACTGAAATGTAGTGATTTATGTAGCTGGGGAGATGCTTTAAGTGACTGAAATGCTGAGAATATAGTAGTGGCATTAATCGCAGCAACGCCAGCAGCATAAAAGCAGCCTGTGGTATTGTTGCAAGCGCATATCATGTTTTGAATATGTGTCTCATGGCCTAAACTTGCTTATGAATGATCTGATAAAGCTTGTCATTATTAAGTCATGCTTTTTAGCAAATAATTCCATGCTGTTCTTGTCATGTTTTTTTCCAAAATGTTTAATTTGTTAGAAGAACTTGGGGAAAAAAAAATTTCTTAAGCCATGCAAAATTTCTGGATATTTAGCATTCCTAGTTCAGATCCCTTCAAAGGCATGTGATTGTCTTTTGTTCTAATTTTAATCTTTATTTCTCAGATTAACAATAATTGCATTGCGAAATTTTCAGTGAGCAACACAATAAAATCTATAAGAGCGAATTGGCGGGCTAGTTGGTTTTGCATGATGAAAGAACAGCGCAAGGCATGGGACACAGTGACACGAGGTGAGTGTTTGCGCTTCCTCGTGTCACTGTGTCCCGTCCCTTGCACTGTTCCTTCACCATACAATAAAATTGACAAAATTTTTCGTGTTTATAATAAAACTATAGTGGAACTGAATAACTTAACCTATGTTTTCCATTGTGTTCGAAAAAAGTCTAACCTTTTTAAGCTGCAAGAAATGTGCACATTTTGCAAAGGTATTGCTTTCACATTGGCTTTGTATGTGCATTGCAGACAAAAAATTTCCCCTTTCTGCAGGCCTCATAGGACATAAATTGATTGGATAACGCATCATATTAAAAAGTTCAGGTGGTTAGCACAAAGTGGAAAAGGGTATGTCCTATGATATGACTATGAGTATTGCTTTTATGAAGTACAAAATTTCTATCACCCTACTAGGTTCTTAGTTTATGAGAACCGAATTTGCATTGTCAACAAAAAAGAAACAGCAGTCATGATCTTCTGTTTTTACCATGTCTTGTGGCGAGGTTTTTCCATTATGTAATTTGATTGCTTTGATAATTTGGTTTGTGTACTACTTTGGAGCCCAAGACTTTCCTTACCTTCACCATCGCTCTTAAAGTCTGCAAGACGGGAGTACAAGTCCAGATCAGTAAAGGTTAAAACTCAGTTGTCGGCACCCTGGCTGATTGAAATAAAAGGTGATGCTGTGAAGACTCATACAGTTTGGATCTTTGAGAATATCATATATACTCAGGATAACTTTGCAGTGCATGATGAATCCTGTATCAAACATCAAGTGTGCATTTGTCAAGACCTAACTCACATGAGCTGTCATAGTCTCCTTAATAGAACTGTGAATAGAAGCAACTGCGCTGATACTTGCATGCCACAGATTATAAGGCGCCTGTCTATCAGCCAACAGGGCAGGTGTTCTGTTCATGAAAGGATGATTGCAGCCATGACTAAACCCATCAGAAACATGCCAAAAAGCCCCAGACTCTCCAGCAACATGGCAAGTACCATTCTCACATTCGGTTCTCTTTAAGACAGTAGTCGGTAAGAATGGTACTTGGCAGCATGTTCTCAGCAAATACTGCAGAAGCAGCTCACTTTTCTTAATGTTCATTATCCATTTGATACCAAAAGTTCAAAAGATGTTAAGTTTCTCGAGGGAAATGCATCCATTGGATATGTGTTTTCAGTCGATGTCGAGAACTTGTTTTATTCTGTGCCCCACGATGCCTTCCTTGTTCACTTCTGTAAGGGATGCCATAGAGAGTAGCGGCACAGTTGATTTCAGAACTCCTCAGGTGTGTCAATTAGTAATTTTATGAAGCTGGTATAATTTCATCTCAGTGTGAAGTTTGTATCTTTTGATAACGGCTTTTACCGACAAAGACGAAGGATTTGCATGAGATCCTGCGTAGCCCCTGTGCTAACATTTTTTTAGCCTTTAATGACCGCACCTTAGAACTCAGTTTGACTGAGAAGGAAGTACTAAACGTTTTCAGGTATGTTGATGATTTTCTAATAGTTATTAAAGAACAGAAAGATTTGACCTACACAGATGCTGTAAGCCCAGTTTTAGCCAACTTTCAAGAAGAGGGGCAGGGATTGTGTTTTACCCGTGAACTCCCTTTGCGAGGATATTTTCAGTTTAAGTATAGATTTAAGTATTACCTTGGGCGAGCATCATGTGTGTTGGCAATACTCGCCTCGAGCACGGAAGGAGCTGCTGCCTTATTCCTCGGCTCATTCAAAGACTGTGAAACGCACTATTGCTAACCTCTGCCTTGGGTCTGCTCTTGTGAAGTCGTGTGAACATACTATGCAGGCGAGCTTTGAAAAGCAAGTGGATTGATTTGCTATGGCGGGGTTCCCAAGCTCGGTAATCACTGGTGATGCTGAAGCCTTCCTAAGGAAAACCAAACGTGTAATGTTCAAAAAGTCGTGCGAGACAAGAAAGTCAAGCGTGAAACCAGAAGTGGTACCCTATGTTCATAGGGTTCCGCACAATGTGAAAAAGGTTCCACGAAAGCTTGCACAATTATGCGCGCGCATTGCGAGCAATGAAAAGGAGGGCGCTTGCAGCAAAAAACATGGCAAGCAGTACGTGAAGTGCTGCATAGGAGTAGTATATGAGATACCACTGGCCTGCGGAAAAGCCTATGTGGGCCAATCGAGGCGCCGTGTGAATGACCGTGCAGCTGAGCATGCACTATCACAAAAAGAACCAGGAGGTGCACATCTTTCACAGCATTGTGCAAATTGCTTCGTGTGCAACCGAGCGGCAGAACATGCACCGGGGGAAAAAATATGCGTGCACTGAAAGATATGTGAACCACAGCTTCATGAGATAAAGATTCTGGGCAGAAGTAGAGATTTGAAGGCACGCGAGGTCTTGGAGGCATTTCACATAAGAAAGAGAGGGAAAGCGTGTGAGTGGTACATCGGTTCACCTTTTCAAGACCGAGATGACATATCTTGAACGGTTTGTTTAATGCGTCGTGTTGTTGTTCATGCGCATGCCTTAAAATTTCTATATATTTGCTGCCTTGGCAGTGAATAAAGGTCAGATGAATTTAGCGCTCGTCCTGCGTCATTCTCTCTTGTGTCACTTCTTAGCACTATTATTTTCAGTCTCGAACAGTATGCACTATTTAGCCCAAATTGACATTCATCTAAACCATTTAATCATGTTGGCTATAGGGGCCATATGTGACAGAAAATATATTTAGAAAGCTGTGTATTCATAAGTCACTGAGAACAAAATATATCAAAAAGGCTGCGTTAATCATATCTGGTTCACTTTTCATACCCTTCTACTTTAAGATGACAGACATGGAGTATGACCGAAATCGACAATATGCAGGGATTGTCTGCCAACTTGAGCATCACAAGAATTTTGTACCTTTTTTCCAGCTTTACAGGACACAATAACAAATTTTTTTGCAGATAGTGACAGTGTAGGGCAGTATTGTTTATGCATCCAGAAATTACGACACCAGAGCTTAATGGTTTTTGCTTGGTGCATGTGAAGAAATGAAGCAGGAATAAGTTCTTAACAGAGGTCCATATTTTAAAGCAATGAAATTGCTCACGGATGTTTTTCTCAATGTGAAAAATACAAGTTATGTTAATGAAGCAATGAAACTGAATTGAAAATGAAAAATAATTATGTATAAACAAAGACGGAGGGTAAAAAAAGTAGGAAAGGAGAAGCTCGGAAGCACTTCACATTTTCCACTGTGGCCATGGAAAAAGTCTGGCTCTTCTGGACGATGACACCGGCTAGGCAGTTTCCATCAACCTTAGCCTCAGACCATTTGTGCCAAGTGAACACCTTACTGCAACATTTCTAACTAAAGACCACTATTGATGATACGTCTATGGAAAAGTTTCGCTTCTCGTCTTGCAACTCATTACATGATGGAGCTGAAATACGTTCCGCTTATAATAATGTTGGCTATGAGCTTCTCACACTTTTTGACAGTTTTCACTGGTGCAGTATGCTACTGTGAATGGTACATCTGGGCACTCTATTGATTTGCACTCCACTGGTGTCTTATTTATCACATGCAGTGTTTATTCCCTTCAAATTTAATTTATCCTAAGAGTGGCACAAGGTTGCTGCTGCAAGGTGCATGATGCAAACCAGCAACTTTCACTTGATGCACTAGTGGTGAAGGTGTGTTGCTATTGCTAGGAAGAAGGAGTATACAACCAAGGCACAGCAGAAGCCAAATATTATAGTGATTGTGGATAATCCTGCCAGAATTCTAGTTCATCGGGACAGTTTGTCCATATCGTAACAGTAGCAACTAGTGGCTGCATGGGCAGCAAGAGCGCAGATATGCTGCAAAGGTTAAAACATGCCAATGATAGTACCTTTTTTGCTTCATACACATTGGCTACAAATGAATTACTTCTTCTCTATTCCTCTATGTGAAAACAGTCACTGACTTTGTTTCATGCATTCTGTCTCGCTTAACTGATCAGTTAGACATATACCTTCACCGGACATGGCACTTTGGGCTGGTGGTGGAGAGAAATGGATTAATATATTGTAGCAACAAATTGTCATTATACTTTTATCACTTACTTTGTTTGCAAAAAAAAAAAAAAACTTGCTTTTAGAAGTTGAACCCCTTATACCACACCAAAATAGCAACAAAACGCTGTTTAGTAACCAAATTAACGAAACAAAACTCGTGAGTGCAGTCAGAGGCAGCAGATGGCGACGGGGCATAACGCAAACAAGATTGTTCTGAAAAGTGCCACATGGCTGTCATTTATCGAAAAAGTAGCATACAAAAACAATGCCTCAAAGGTCACTTCCTCTGATGATAGTGCGGGCGATCTCCAAATTTTGGAATTGGTTTCCAAGGTCAAATAAAAAAGGGCGTGCATGTCATTCATGAAAGCGGACGAGTAACTAACTTCGTGCTTTACACATAACCAGACGTCAATCACAGCTGTTTCATTTAGAGCTTGCAGAAGCCGCACATTACTGTCAGTAGAACAAAACACGTCATCCCGAAAGCAGCCAAGTGTTTTTAATCTCCGCACTTTCATTTCATTGTCGCCTTGCGAAATGCACAAATCATTCTCACTGCATGCACGGCGGAACGTGTCTGCACGCATAGAGGCGGTCAGAAAGCACAGCTGCGGACGGTTTGCTTTTTTTTAAATGCAAGTCTTTGCTCACCGGACGGCGTTAAGTAATACAGTCGTACCTTAGTGGGGATCTTGCCGAAATACAAGGCTTGGGTTACCTCATAAAATAGATCGCATTTCGGGGCCGATTTGCATGTAAGCGGTATGTAACAAACCTGCGTCTGAGCCACGAAGGGCTCAGACGTAGGTTTGTTACATACCGCTCTCTGCGGTCTTCTCCAAAGACCGCAAAGCCTCATGCGGTCTTTGGAGAAGACTCGCGGCACAAGTATAGCACAAGAGCGCGCACACACATCCACGCAACAACGCGCATCGCACACTGCCACCACAACACGGGCGCCGAGGCCCACGGGTCGCTATAGCGTGGAATGGGGGTGCCGGCCGCAGCTCGTAACAGCCAGCCGACGGCCTCTTCTCCCTCTCCATCTTCGTTTTCCCCCTCGCGCCGCATCCGTTTGTTGGGATCGGATATACGCAGCCGGGCCATGTCCATGTCCGAGCCCGGGTCGGCGTAAAATATGAAGCCTTGTCGCCAGGCTCTGGCGGGATGCCATGCCATCTCAGCTGGTCCGTGGGACGGGAGAAGCAGCAGGCATGGCGGGACTGTTCCGGCTGGTCCCTCTCCGGCAGCGGCCACATCCTCGGGGTCACAGCGCAGCTGGGCTCGGCCACGGATACGCCTGGCAGCGGCCCTGAGCTGCTGCTCTACATTGTTGACCCCTTTCCACATGGCGCCGTGCTGGATGCACATTGCAGCAGGCGTTTCCGCCCCAGGCACACCTGGCTTCCTGAGGACCGTACTCCAGGCCTGGGCAGCGGGCTCCAACCCAGACTTGTTGAAGACGGCCAGCATGGCCGCGCTGGTCACAATGATGGGCCACAAACCACTACAAACTAGGAGGGCACCCCCTGTTTAAGTGGCCCCTCCTTGAACCATGCGCTGGGTGCGGTTTCCAGCCCCAGCGACGGTGGTTCATCTGGCTGCTGCAAAATCTTATCAGAATGCATTCTGAAAGAAGCAAAGACGTTAGACAAAGTAGTGCACTACCTTGGCCTTAGGTTATAGCGTCGGTTGCGAACCGGGTTGCTACCTGTACGCCTTACTTTGGGGGAGATCGCTGCATCGCTTTGAGCTTCCTCCGCTTCGCAGTTATCGTCCTTGCGAAGGTGGTAAGCTTTCAAGTCTGCGACGTGCACCGGACGAGCGGTTTCACCGCTCGCCAACAACCGCAGCTGGTAGGTGAGTGGCGTAGTCCGTGCCGTAACTTCGAAACCACGCGCTGCGTTACTAAGCGGGTGCGTTCTTTTCAGTACCAAGTCGCCCGTGTTGAAAACGACGTGACGACGACCTTTGTTGTACTGATCCGCTTGCTCCATGCGCGCGACATCGAGGTTTTCACGAGCCGCGCGCTGCGCTGCCTCAAGGCGCTCGCGGAGCTTTGCCGCGTACTGTGTAAGCGGAGGGGGCGTGGGCCCCGCCGCGTCAAGTAGGGCGTTCTCTAGAGGAAAAGCGATCTGTTTCCCAAAATTCAAGTAAGCAGGTGTCATGCCTACCGACCTGTTCACGGTTGTTCTAGTGGCGAAAGCCAGTTCGGACAGCCGTGCGTCCCAATCTCTGTGCTGCTCGGTCGTCGCGACCAGCATACTCTTAACATTCCGATTCACTCTCTCGGTTATGTTGCTCTGAGCGTGGTAGGGACTCGTTTTCCTGTGGCGGATTTGAAGCGCCCGACAGGAATCAACAAAGACTTTGCTTGTGAAATACGAGGCATTGTCTGTAATCAGGTCGGAAGGGAAACCGAAACGAGTGAATGTCTCCAACAGTTTCTCCCAAATCCGTTCTGACACAAGCTTCCTAAGGGCGAAAACCTCAACCCACTTGGAATAGTGGTCCGTTATTACCAGGATATATTGGTGTCCGCGCGCGGAGCGAGGGAGGGGTCCCATGATATCGCACGCCACCACTTGCCACGGATAGTTGCTAACTACCGGCTTCATCGTGCCAGCGGGTTTCCCCGTCCGAGGCTTGGCAACCTGGCAAACAGGACATGTACGGGCGTAACCCAGCACATCCTTTCTCATACCTGGCCAGGTCGCGACACGGCATAACTTGTCATAAGTCTTACTGCCGCTGCCATGGCCTGCCAGCGCTGAGTCATGGAAGTACTGGAGGAATCGTTTCCGCAACTTCTTCGGGACCACGACTCGGAAGGGGGATGCAATCACCTCTTCCTCGTCAAGTTGGGGGATGTAGCGGAGCAGTAAGCCGTCATCGCCCAGCAGATACGCGTCGTACTTGCCCTCAGCGTTCCCGGTGCAAGCTGCACTACTCGCAAGCTCTGTCAGCACCCGCTGGCATAGACCGTCTGCTTTCTGGGCCTCAATTAGCTCTTCCCTACTGACCGCTACTCCCCATGACAGATTTCTCTCTGCCTCACTTCTTGGCAGGCGAGTAGTCGCCGCCACCAGCTGCTGCGCCTTCTCTCTCTCGCAGCACCGCGCGGCAACTCTGTCCGCCTCCTTTCTCTCTTTAACTACGCAGGGCGCGACACTCGCGTCCGCCCTCTCCTCCTCTCCACTAGCGGCGACGCCGCTTTCAGCAATGCTGGTCTGCGCCTCTTCTGCGCTTCTGCCAGCCTTCAACGGTGCGCGCGATAACGCATCGGCCACCTTATTCATGCTGCCCCGGCGGTACTCAATGGCGTACGCGTAACGTTGCAACGTCAGCGCCCATCTCGCGAGTCTGCCTGCGGGGTTTTTCAGCTTCTTTAACCACGAAAGTGCCTGGTGATCTGTCTGCACGGTGAAAACCGCTCCGTCTAGGTACATGTCGAACTTTGACAATGCGAACATTATCGCCAGGCATTCCTTTTCGGTCACGGAGTAATTCCGCTCCGCCGATGTGAGCGTGCGGCTAGCGAACGCGACAGGGCGCAGCTTGCCCTCGTGTTCCTGCAACAAAACAGCTCCTACACCGGCATCACTAGCATCTGTCTGCAAGACAAACGGCTTGTTCAGGTCGGGGAGGCGCAAACTAGCGGTGTTCGCTATCGCGCGAGCCAAGGCAACAAAAGCGTCGTTCTGTTCCTTGCCCCAGACCCACTTCGAGCCTTTCCGCAACAGCTGGTTCAACGGCCTAGCGAGCTCTGAACAACTAGGGATGAATTGTCTGTAGAAGGCAACCATACCCAAAAACCTCTGCAAGCTTTTCACGTCCGTCGGGCAGGGGTAGTTCATAATTGCCTGCAGTTTGTCATCGTTCGGTCTCAAATTGCCATCATCAACCACAAATCCCAAGAGGTTCACTCTCTTTGATGCCAACTGCACTTTCTTTGGGTTGATCGTTATACCCGCACGTCTCATTCTTTCAAGAACGGAATTCAGGTGAATGAGATGCTCTTCGAACGACTGTGAGAATATCACGACGTCGTCGAGGTACGCCATCGCGTAGTTGAACCTTGCATCGCCCAGCACGATGTCCATAAATCGCATGAACGTGCTCGGTGCATTAGACAAACCAAACGGGAGTCGAGTAAATTCGAAGAGCCCGCGGTGACAGGTGAATGCGGTTTTCTGAATGTCACCTTCCGCCACCTCAATCTGCAGGTACCCTCTGCTTGCATCCAGGACTGTGAAGAACCTTGCGTTCCCTAACGCGTACATTACAGCCTCGATCGACTGGAAAGGGTACGCAACCGTAGGCGTCAGTGAGTTGAGCTTTCGATAATCAACACACAGCCTGACCGAACCATCTTTCTTTGGCGCTAGAACCACTGGGGACGCCCAGGGACTTTGTGAGGGTCTCACCGCGCCGGTATCTATCATCTCGTCAAGGGCGCTGTCGAGAAGCTGTCTCTTTTGCGCGCTTAACGGCCGCGGGTTACATCTGAAAGGGAGCGCATCACCCGTTTCGATCTCGTGCTGAAGCAAGTCGGTTCTGCCTGGTTTCTCTGTGAAGCAATCCGAAAACGGGAGTAAAGTTTCCACGAGCCTTCGGCGCTGACTACCGGTTCCTGAGTTGGACGCGATAATTGCTTCTAATGGGCTACCATTCAGTGTCGCGAGGGAGCTGTCTGCCACACAAGCGTGAACGCTCGCTCGCTCAGCGACGCATTCCTGTTTGGGTGCGCTAACAAAGGGAATGAGGGGGGTGAAGGGGCTGTAGCGATAGCCGTTCTCCCCCATGTCAAGCACAATGCCTTCGCTCGAAAGAAAATCTCTTCCCAGAATAACTGGTATGGCTAAGCCGGGCAGATAGACGAAGCGATGCCTCCGCTTCCTGCCGTCAAAACGCAGGACCAGACGCACCGCTCCTTCCGCTTTTGTCATTCCTGCTGCTAAGCTCAAAGGGGTTTCTGCTGGCCTGACACGGATGTTACATCTACGGCAGGCCTCGAACACATCATCACCGACCAGTGACAGAGTTGAGCCCGTGTCAATGAGTGCCGAGTAGCTTTCACCAGCTAACCGCACTAGCATAAAAGGGCTCGAGCGCGACAACATTCCTTGCGCTCTACAGGCGAGGGGGACAAAAGCCTCTGCGCCCCCTGGGCGGTGGCCCGGTGACGCGGCGTGGGAGTACATTTCCCATTTTCCGCCGTGGTTACCACGAAATTCTCCCGCCGACGGCGACAGGCTGGTGTCACCAATTATGGCCGCCAGCGGTCCGCGTTTCCCTGCATACGCTATGGTCCGGCTGGTTGCAATTCCAGCAAAGCCGATCGTTCACCTGCCGCGCGGTCGGGGGATGCCGCGTTCCACGAAGCGGCTGGGGACGTCTTTCCCCTCTCTCCGCGCCTGTGCGGACGTCGCTGGCGAACCCAGCTCGAACCCAGCTGCTGCTCGAACGCGTACGGGTCAAGAGCGCGAGGAATCGCGGAGCCTTCCGCTGGCCTTTCCTGCCCTACCGTCATTACGTCTGCGCCTTTGGTGCGCGGCACGGAGTCTTGGCCTCCGGCCCAGGCGCATCGCGGCTCTAGCGATTCGGCTGGCCTGGGGGGTGGCTGGTAGCGCAATGGACCCCTTGCAAAAATCGTTAAGTAGGCTTTCCCACGCTGCTTCTTTCCCCAAACATGGCGTCACTGGCCGCCAGAAAAATGGCGATATAGACCTGAAATCGCATGTTGCTTCTACACAGATGCATGTAGTGGTAATAGAGCAATTATGCAAATATGTTCTGATGCATAAATGATATGAATTATGGCCATAATATAATGTTTCAATACATTGCTGTTCCGCCATTAGAGGGGAATGCAGCATAGAGGTGAAGCTGACTTAACATTTATGAAAGGGGTCTATTCAGCGAGTAAATCCGCCTGTACTACCTTCGCTTCCTGTGCTAGGGCCTCGAGGTTTGCAAAACCACGTCCCCGCAAATACGGCTTGAAGCGCGGATGGCATTGCCTCATCACGCGCGTGACCTGTTCTAGATCGGTTGCCGTGGGATCTGCCCTCTTGTAGAGCTCCTGCATTGCGCGTACATACTCGAGGAGGCTCTCCTCTGGGTGCTGTGTGCGCAACGCTAGCTCCTCAAGCATCCGGCGTTCGTAATCGGGCGGCAAGAACTCGGCGCGGAAGCGATCTGTGAAGTCTGCCATCGACTGGAAGGCCGGCTGGCAGCGTCTCCACCGCGTCGCGCTCTCAACAAGTGCCACGGGGATTACCTGCGCTAGCACCACGTCGTATGGGGAACCCAGTGCCGTCTGATAATCCTCGAGTTCTTGCACGAACTCGTGGACTGACTTTACGTCCGTGTAACCGGAAAAGGAGGGAACCTCTACATTTATCCGCGGACGCGAGACTGCCGCCGCAGCTGTGGCTTGGTTGGCGCTAGCCACCGAACCGAGCTGAAGGGTGAACACCGACAACACTTCGCTCATCTGCCTCATCAGGGCGGCCGCATCGGTAACCTGCGCAGACTCTACCGCATCCCTCACCTCACTTCCGGACGCACTGGCGTCCGAAGCGGCGGCCCTATCTGGCACGTCTTTTCTCGGAGGCATTGCACTCAACAACTAAGGCCGGCCGGGTGCCGCAGAACTGCTGCACGCAACGACTACCACCTAACCCGCGTCAGGAGGCTAGTCACAAAGGCTAAACGCTTCATAAAACTAACATATGCACAAAAAAAAATTAAAACACAAACCGCCCGACACTAGAAAACACACACATTACCCAAAACAAAATTAAAACACTGTACAAACACTATTATACTACACTCCGCGTCATCTGCACACACGATAGCCCTAAACTCAAAATGGCGTCGCGCCTAACATACAAAGGACCGGCCCGTCGTGTTGCCGTGCGCTGCGACGTTGGCAGAGAAATCGTCCACATGGGTGCTAATTCAGCCCCAGTTGGGTGCCACTTGTGGGCGATTCCTCTGCCCGAGGGATGCGCACGACAAACACACAGTGGGCCGTATGATAAACATCTTTAATCTCACAGGGATCGGGGATCGTCGAAGTCGGTGTCGTCGTCCGGGTGGCTGCGGGTCGTTGAGAGCGCCGGAACGAAGCGCCAGGGACCAAGGAGCCAGAGACCAAGAGCGGGCGAGACGGCGGCGCGTGCCTTCTTTTATAGCCCCCTCGCGCGGGACCGGTTATCCCCGAACAAGCGGGGAAAGGGAAACGGGCCGCGCGCAGGGAGCATCGGGAAGTGGCGCGGCCTTCGAATGCGCGGCGCGCCACGAGCCCTACAAACTTAACGTTTTTTAAAAAAATCAATTTTTTGAATATTGTTTTAACAAATTACACATTCCTTTCTGTATGACTGGCAAAAAGAAATTATGCTTCTAACTAAAACCGTTCCAAAGGTACAGCCAAATCTGTAACCCCCTGTACATTTTGAAAAACCGAAACTAACACAGTTTCGGTTTCTACATACCGAAAAATATTTGACTCCTTTGGCAAACACCTTTTTTTGCACATAGTTTTTCAGTTTGCAATTATTATAAGTTTTTCTAAGCGTGTATGTTTACTTTTGCTTTCATTTATTAAGAAAAATGCTCGCAAGAGGGACGCATAATGTCTCGATCATGTGAGTTGTGTACCCTGGAGTGTTCCCGCGCAAATTGAAGAATCTGCCGACTGTGCTTACATGGTGTCTCGTGTGCTTCAACTATTTTACTTCGTTGTTTACGCGCTTTACCCACATGGGAAAGTTTAGAGTGCAGAGGAGACGAAAGCGAAAGTTTGCCGGAAATAGACACACGACAGGTGAAGATGGCGACGAACCGAATCCGGCCAACGTGAGTGCTTCAGCAAGTGCCTTGAAACTCGGAGATGTGGAGGACAACAATGACTATAAATCGGATTCTACGCCGGAAGGAAACAGGATAATTGACCTTGACATTCTGTCAAATGTTTTTTCATCGCTTGCATGTCCGGAGTGCTTGGCAACATCCCTGAAACTTGAGGAGCGCTGCTATGCTGGTGTGTCTTTCAGTTTGTCATAATAGTGCTGAATGGCGTGTTTTACCAATGGGCCAGACTATTAGCATTTATCCCGGCGGTAGAGTTCTTAATGTAAGGGTAGTGACAAGTGCTAGCGAACCGCATCATTACACTTCATAATAAAATAATTAGGAACGTGTAGGCAACTCTTGTTCCACATTGACTGCTACTTTGCTCTTGAGATGCGACTCGGGTAAAGGCAGGGTTGACAGACTTACGATGCGAAAGTGCTTCGTGTTGGCTACTGCGTGCGTTGCATGTGGCTATGAGAACCATTTCTCCTCATCAAAAAAGTCAGGGCATTCAGTGGAGAACAATGTTCGACTTGTATATGCAATTCGACAACTAGGAAGTGGGCATGCGGGTGCGAAAACATTTTGCAAAATTATGAATATGCCTCCACCCCCGTGGCATTCCGCTTACGATAAAATAGCTTTGAAGGTGTCTGACGCTGCAAAGGAGGTTGCATCGAAGTCAGTGACTGATGCAGCAGCTGAAGTGGAGAAGGCTGTAAACAGTAATCAGTGCGGAGTGTCAAGGGATGGCACATGGCAAAAACGAGGCTACTCTTCATTGGACGGCTGTGTTTCTTTGATATCTGTGGATACAGGAAAAATAACTGATGTGGAAGCTTTGTCCAGCACATGCAAGTCATGCAAGATCAACAGCAAACTGAGTCCCACAAGCAGCGAATTCCTGGAATGGAAGGCGAATCACACAACTTGTCATGCCAACCACACAGGCACTGCCGGTGGTATGGAGCCAGTTGGACTTTACCGTATGTTTGAGAGGTCAGAAACGACGCGCGGTTTGAAAAATGTGCACTACTATGGAGATGGAGACCCGAAAAGCTACTCGACAGTGAAGGATATTTATTTACCAAATAGCGTGAAAAAATTTGAATGCATTGGCCATGTCCAAAAACGGGTTGGCTGCCGGCTAAGAAAGCTGAAGAAAACAGTGCGTGGATTAGGTGGCAAAGGAAAATTGACTGATGGGCTCATTGATCGCCTTCAAAATTAATACGGCATTGCCATCAGAGCCAACGTCGGAAATCTTGCAGGAATGAAACAGGCAACGCTAGCTAGTTTGTTCCACTGCAATTCCACGGACGACAATCCAAGGCATGGGCTGTGCCCTGTAGGAGCAACCAGTTGGTGTGCTTTCAACCGAGCTAAAGCGGCTGGCCAATGTAACTACAAGCACAAGGGAGGACTTTCAAATGACGTTCTGAACAGGGTAAAGGTTGTGTACAAAGACCTTTGTTCAGACGAGCTCCTCAAGATATGTTTGCATGGCAAGACACAAACTACAAGCACAAGGGAGGACTTTCAAATGACGTTCTGAACAGGGTAAAGGTTGTGTACAAAGACCTTTGTTCAGACGAGCTCCTCAAGATATGTTTGCATGGCAAGACACAGAATGCCAATGAATGTTTCAATGGCATGATCTGGCAAAGGGTACCTAAAAATGTCTATGTAAGCCTGCCAGCCCCCTTCATGGATCACTGCCTTGTCGTGGCGGAGGGGCTTGCGAAACTCGATGAAGTCGTGAGCTCTGCTGTGTAGGGCCACCCTAGATAGACAGGTCACGGCAGAGAGCTCTGACAAAATGTGATTCACTGGAGAAAGTAATGGCAACCCACTCCAGTATTTCCTGCCAAGAAAACCCTATGGCCAGTCACAATACCATTAATGATATGGCGCCGGAAGATGAGCCCCCCAGGTTGGAAGGCGTCCCACATGTTACTGGGGATGAACAAAGGGCGATTCCTAGTAGCTCCAGGACGAATGAAGCGGCTGGGCTAAAGCCAAAAGGACGCTCAGTTGTGGATGTGTCGGGAAGCGACCGGAAAGTCCGATGTTGCAAGGAGATATATCACATAGCAACATGGAATGTAAGATCTATGACGCAAGGTAAACTGGATGTCGTCAAGCGAGAAATAGACAGATTGAACATTGATATCTTGGGTATCAGCGAGCTCAAGTGGACCGGAATGGGAGAATTTAACTCCAGCGACCATTATGTCTTTTATTGTGGGCACGAATCCAAGAGAAGGAATGGGGTCTCTCTCATAGTAAACAGAAGAATGGGCAAAGTAGTGCTAGGGTACAACCCCAAAAACGACCGAATGATTTCACTTCAGATCCAAGGTCACCCTTTCAACATAACAGTTATCCAAGTCTATGCACCGACCACTACTGCTGAAGAAGCTGACGTTGAGAGATTTTATGCGGACCTACAATGCCTTTTAGACCGCACCCCATCATCAGACGTCGTTTTTCTCATAGGAGACTGGAATACTATAAGGTCGAGAGTGAAGAAATATCCGAAATTATAGGCAAGTTCGGACTTGGCGAGCCAAATGAAGCTGGACAGAGGCTAGTAGACTTTTGTCAAGAAAACAACCTGACCATAGCGAATACTCATTTTCAACAGCACAAGAGGTGCCTGTACACATGGACTTCACCGGACGGTCTGCACAGGAATCAGATCGATTGTATTATTTGCCGACAGAGATGGAGAAGCGCTATACAAGCAGTAAAAACAAGGCCTGGGGCCGATTGTGGCACCGATCATCCGCTTCTTGTTGCCAAAATTAAGCTTCGATTGAGGAAAACGCAGAAAACTAGAAGGCCTTTCAGGTATGATCTGGATCAAATTCCATTAGAATATGCTGTGGAAGTGAGGAATCGATTTCAAGAATTAGATCTAGAAGACAGAGAGCCCGAAGAGATGTGAACTGATGTTCGTGATATAATACAAGAAGTTGCTACTAAGGTAGCTCCAAAGCAAAAGAAATGCAAGAAAGCAAACTGGTTATCTGAAGAGGCTCTGCAAATAGCTGAGGAAAGGAGGATGGCAAAAGTTATGGGGGAAAGAGAAAGATACAAGGTTCTCAATGCGGATTTTCAGAAAATAGCAAGGAGAGATAAGAATGCCTTCCTGAACACACATTGCCAAGCAGTTGAGGACAACAGCCATTTAGGAACACAAGAGCTCTGTATAAGACAATCAAAGATATCAAAGGAAGCTTCTGTGCTAAGCTGGACGTGATAAAGGACAAACTAGGCAGGGACCTCACTGAAGCCTCAGAGATAAAGAAGAGGTGGCAGGAATACACAGAAGAACTGTACAAGAAGGACCCGAATGTGCAAACCCAACATAAGACGGTTGTGATTACTGATCTCGAGCCGGGAATCCTGAAGAGCGAAGTTGAATGGGCCTTAGCCAGCCTTGCTAAGAACAAAGCTAGCGGAATTGATGGCATTCCAGCTGAGTTGCTTCAAAACCTCAACCATGACGCTGTTAACGTTCTGTATACATTATGTCCGCAAATTTTGACAACCCCGCAGTGGCCACAGGATTGGAGGAGGAGTTTACATCCCCATTCCAAAGAAAGGCAGTGCCAAAGACTGTTCCAACTACCGCACGAACGCGCTTATTTCGCATGCTAGCAAGGTGATGTTGAAAATACTCCAAGTTAGGCTGCAGCAGTATGTGTATCGGGAGCTTCCGGACGCGCAAGCTGGGTTTCGCAAGGGCAGAGAAACTAGAGACCAGATTGCCAACCTTCGCTGGATCATGGAAAAAACAAGAGATTTCCAGAAATCCATCTACTTCTGCTTTATTGATTATGCGAAAGCGTTTGACTGCGTAGATCACATCAGATTGTGGCAAGCTCTCCAAGAGATGAGAGTTCCAATTCACCGCATCTGTCTCCTCAGGAACCTGTATGAAGGACAAGAGACCACAGTCAGAGCTGGGCATGATCTTACTGATTGGTTTCCGATTGAGAAAGGAGTGAGGCAAGGCTGCATATTGTCGCCCTGTCTATTTAACCTAGATGCAGAGTGCATCATGAGGAAGGTCGGTCTGGACGAGTCGTCAGCTGGAGTGAAGATTGCTGGAAAACGTATCAACAACCTTAGATATGCGGATGATACCACTTTAATGGCAGAAAGTGAAGTGGAACTCAAGAGACTTCTGATGCGCGTACAAGAAGAGAGTGAGAAGTTTGGGCTTAAACTGAACATTAAAAAGACAAAGATCATGGCGTCTTGCCCTATCAAGTCCTGGAGCATCAATGGACAAGAAGTGGAAGCTGTGACAGATTTTCTCTTCTTGGGCTCCAAGATTACCTCGGAAGGAGACTGCAGCCATGAAATTAGGAGACGCCTGCTTCTGGGAAAGAGCAATGGTTAGCCTTGACCGCCTGGTAAAGAGCAGAGACATTAGTCTGCCAACCAAGATCTGTATTACTCGTGCTATGGTCTTACCAGTTGTGATGTATGGATGCGAGAGTTGGACTGTGAAAAAGGCTGACGGCCGAAGAATTGACGCGTTTGAATTGTGGTGCTGGCGAAGACTCTTGAGAGTTCCTTGGACTGCTAGAAGATCAAATCAGTCGATATTGTCGACCATAAACCCTGACTGCTCATTGGAGGGTCAAATTCTAAAGTTAAAGCTCAGCTACTTTGGTCATCTGATGAGAAGAGAGGAGTCGCTGGAGAAAGATTTGATGTTGGAAAAGGTTGACGGTCGCCGGAGAAGGGGTAGGCAGCGAACGCGATGGTTAGATGGCATCCTCGAGGCACTGCAGATGAAGTTATGTGATGTTAGGAAGATAGTGAGAGACCGGAAAGCGTGGCGTGAAATGGTCCATAGGGTCACGAAGAGTCGGACACGACTGAACGACTGAACTGAACTGAAGCCTGCCAGCACTGAAGTTTGGCTTATATGATGCCATGTGCCATTTTAACAATGGCAACAGAGGGACGCTGGATGTCTTGAAACACATCGGGATGCCACACAATGAAAGCTTGCTCGACAGGTGACCAACAGCGCATCAAGAAATTCTCCCGTCAGTCTACCGATGCCGCAAGAAACGCAAGGAAAAAAAAGCGAGCAGACGCACGAGCGAAGGAAGTAAAGACAAAACAAAGGAGGACCTGAGCTACAAATGTGGTGGATTTTAACCCTCCGGGATGTTGCTGTATGACTTTTGTAGCTATATCAAATCTTTTTTGTTGTTTTTCTCGAAACTTACTTTTCTGCCGTTTCATCTTGCGCGAACATTCATAACTTTTTTCCTCGAATAGATTTTTTAACGAAACTTTAAACACCTATTCTTGATATATCAAGCTGTGCAACCAACTACAGAAAATAAAATTGTGCGATAAGATTTGTTATTGCTGCATTTGTTTTAAAAACATTCCTTATTGAAAACCGTTGTTTTTGGTAATATTGTAAATAAAAAACGACAATTGATGGCATCGCAATTATTTTAGTTCATTGCACAGCTGATGGCTTTATGTACATAACTGCAAGAGGAATTTTCCTAGTGGTGAGTATGACTGCTGGCGTGGGATGCATTATTAGTACATTTTTCGAGAATAAAACGGAAATACCTTAAAATTCAATTGTATTGCAAGCACAGTGACCCCAAGCTAATATTCAGTTTATTTGTGCATTTGAGTACATGGATTTGACTAAAAAAACATAGCGATGTCGCACGGGCATGTTAGACATATGGAGCGGAGTCACCGGTGTTCGAGTGCGGAAAGTTATCGAGCTAGTATGATTTAGAGCAGCGTGCATTTTTCACACGAAATCATGTCCGACGGCGCTTCTATGCAGCCTAAAATATCCAGCGGCGCAGCACCCACGTACGGCAGCATCGTCACGCCTTCACAGCGTTTGCTTGCCGTTGTACAGAACGCCGAAAAAGGTCCGGTTTCCGCAGCATCACGAAAGTAGGCGAGAAGTTCGCAGCGTTCACAGCACCGGATGCTACTAGCTTTCCGCTGTAGTACCGCCCGCGACCGCCCGTGAACGGCAGAGCGCGTGGTGCAAGTAGCGCTTGGCCGTGCGCTCCTCCGTGGTCGTCCCTAGGCCTATAGTTTGTTCCGCATCGAAGTATCAGTGGGCGGCGCTTTCGTATGGCCAGCTTAATAGGATATATGGCTCACTCGGCATTACCTTATTGTCAACCTTGCTGTCTGTTCATAATAAGGGTGAGCTGCGCCGCGCCGCCAGCGACGATGGCTATGAAATTGTGAGCAGAAATTTGCTTGTGTCGCAGCAATTACACCTACTAGCGACTCGGTATATGTCAACGATCCCCAAAAAGGATTAATTACTGACATTGCTTTACTTCAGGGATCATTATTTACGGGAAAAACAAATTCTCGCACACTCTTCTGACGCCGGTGACAGCGGGGCAGGATGCGCCGTAAACGTGCTGGCTTAGCGCTGGCGGCTTGTGGGAGGAAAAGCGGTGGTGTCTCCGGGCGGCGCTTGAGCGAAATGCTGCCTGTCAAGTGACGACTTTCAAGAGATTGGGTTACAAGTAACTCCAACTTCGTTGATGCAGCTTGAAATACCGCATACCATCGAAGTGCAGCAGCAGACGAACGCCTTCGCCTTAGCGCAAACACTGAGAGCGAGGGTAGCTATTCATGTGTACGCATCGTTTTCAGTTAGTGACATCTTAAATCTCTTGCCTGTTAATAGAAACGCTCATGAAGTTACGATAAACAATTCAAGACATTGTAATTCTCAACAAATGTATGAGTGATATGTCACTGCCCTGCTGTCGAGACTACACACTCGCCTGCCGGACAAAGTGTAGTGAGTTCGCCAAACTCACGCCGAGTGTGTTCGGCAGCGAGTGTCATTAAAGTTCATCGTGTGACACGATGCGAATGACACTAAACGCGAGTGCACTCGTTGAAAGTGACAATAAACTTGCTCGTCTGACCGGGGTATTAAACACTCTGATTAGAATACAAAAGGCAATCTCTAAATATAGATCTCTAATTTTCTCTTTGTATTCGCTACCAAAACTTTTCTTCTGAAAAGTGGCCTCATACCTTAATCCTCGAGTCAAGAGCGATATAATGAACCAGGCTGCATCGATTCAATCTAAAGTACTGGAGGTGAGCACAAACCTTAATCTCTGTGGGCTTAGCACTAAATTTGCCTGTCTCTCGAAGACACGCGCACGCTTTTGAAAAGGCGATATGTCATGTTCAGGCCCAAGTATAAAGGTCTATTCACACTTGCGACTAGATGAGGACGACCAGAGGAGAGGAGCTCGCCACTACCGTGTTCACACTTGCGACTGTCGCCTTCTCGAAAAACGAGTTGGGAGTAGGAGAGCTGCAGGGCGATGACAGCGAACGTCGGTAGCAGCCGCTTGCCAGCCACTTCAGCTTTTTCAGGCGAGAACGCCGACGACGAATAAACGGTGTCAGTATAAAATGTTGCGCCTGCGTGAAAAACCCATTTCTCAAAAGTTCATAGTACTTACCGGATAGTCCGAATATATTTCCAATCTCCTCCCAGGCCATATCCTTCTCCCTGCCTTTGAATTGCGGGTGCCGTTTGTTGAAAAGGTATTCTTTAATTGCATTGAGAAGGTGCTCGATCTAGTACTCCGGGACCTCGCTGATTGGTTAAATGGTTTGCGACTAGTAGTCGCGCGACTGGAAATTCGAGCAGCGCTTGATCGGCCCGCGGCAGTCGCTTTTCGACCGATGCGACCATTTGCGACTGTCGCTTTTCGACCAAAACGGTCGCGCGACCGCTGCTAGTCGCAAGTGTGAACGGGCCTTAAGGTTAAGGCCTGTGAGCGCCGTACAACGCGAAAAGCGTGCAAAGCGATGCTAGTAAATCTAAAAGACGGGTGGTTGCGTGCCTTGTTTTCTTAAAATCCGTGCATCTTTTTTTTTTCCTTTTTTTTTTGCTGCGTTGGCGAAATTTATTAATTTTTTTTTCTGCGTTCTGCAATATTGGAACACTCTAAACAGTAAATCGCTAATGCATTGCATAAGACACGTTTTAATCGCCAACAAATCCGGCTTAAACTCGGAAGCAGACCGTTTCTGCGAGCGTCGCCGGCTGCCGATCCCAACTATCGGAGCGACGGGGGCGCCGCCTCTAGTTCATTCTCGCGGCGAATATTTATCCATTGAAAAAGCCGGCATACCTACGATGCTGGTTTTCTAGTTTCAAACCGATAATAATGTATATATATATATATATGTATATATATATGTATATATATATGTATATATATGTGTGTGTGTGTGTGTGTGTGTGTGTGTGTGTGTGTGTGTGTGTGTGTGTGTGTGTGTGTGTGTGTGTGTGTGTGTGTGTGTGTGTGTGTGTGTGTGTGTGTGTGTGTGTGTGTGTGTGTGTGTGTGTGTGTGTGTGTGTGTGTGTGTGTGTGTGTGTGTGTGTGTGTGTGTGTGTTCCTATTGACTGGGTCTTCTACATATTGGCAATCCAACCGTATTTGTCGGCTATCGTAATATTTGCAATCGAATGTTCTTCACTGGCATCTGAATATTTTCATGCTCTTAAATTCATTGCTACCGCAATATTTGTTAGCCAAGCCTGTTAGTATGGGGATTTATATTTGGTTTCATGTTTGCTTGCCAATCCCTTGCTTGGAGGTATTCACATGCATAGAACTGTTTGCGCAACTCATTGGGAAATTGCACTGGATCCAAACCAGAAATATGTATTGTGAATGAGATTTCTTTATTCAGTAATAAAAGAGCACACATTTAGGCCCAGAGTTTTGAGCAAAATTGGGTGCGAAAGTTGTGACCAGTGCCAGGCTCACTTGAAGGTCCAATGGCGATGTAGGAGATGCCGCATCTGTATTTAGGTCGCTGGTAAGTCTAGTTTCCAAAAGGCGGTGCTGGTATTGTCCAAAAGCAAGGCGAGGGGCTACATGATGGGCAGTTCCAGATGCCGTCTGTGAAAACCAAGGAGGTTATATAGTCCGGTAAGTGATACCGGTAAGCTGCTACTCATAGTGTTTGGGTACCTCCCAAATGCGCTTTATCTCTATCTTATTCTCCTAGTTATTTCCCTTTCCTGGTCCGGATCTACGGTAACTATATATACCTGTCCTAAGTAGGCATTTCACGTATACCACTCCCAAGGCTTCGCTACCTATTTTAATCTGCTGTTCCTTTCCTAGGCTGTTCAGCATTACATTATCTTAGTCTCCTGCATATAGTATTTAGACCTACCTTTCAGCTTCTTCTGTCTAGAACATTTATCATTAGTTGCAGTTGGCCCCCTGATTTACTTAACAAGGCAATGTCATCAACGAATCGTAGATTACTGAGATATTCTCCATCGACCCTGATGCCTAACAGCTCCCATTCCATACTTTTGAATACATTCTCTAAGCATATGCTGTGAATAGCACTGGGGAGAACGTGCCTCCTTGCCGAACACCTTTCTTATTTGGAATTTTTGGAGCCACTATATAGATATCATCCAGTGTACTTTCACATATGGCTCACATGCGCCCTGATCTCGCAATGCCTGCATGACCGCTGAAGTTTCGACCGAATCAAATGCTTTCTCGTAGTCAATGAATGCTATGTACAGGGACTGGTTATATTCAGAGCGCTTTTCTATCACCTGGTTTATGCTATGGATATGATCGATGTTAGAGTACCCTTTCCGAAATCCTGCTTGATCCGTTGGTTGATTAAAGTCTAAGGTTGTCCTGATCCTATTAGTTATTACCTTAGTAAATACCTTGTACGTAACTGATAGTATGCTCATTGTCTGCAATTTTTCAAGTCCGTAGCGTCTCCTTTCTTATGAATTAAGATCTTGTTAGCGTTCTTCCATGATTCCGGTATTTTCGATGTTGTCAGTCATTGCGTATTCAGGTTGGCCAGTTTTTCTAGCACGGTATTCCCTCCGTCCTTCAGCAAATCTGTAGTTACCGGATCCTCGATTCCCAGCTGCTTTCTCCCTCTTCATAGCTTCTAAGGCTTTCTTAACCTCGTCGTTCTTTACTGGCGGAACGTCTGATTGCTCTTCATCACAGCCAATTCGATTCTTGTCCTGACTGCTATGCCTACTGTAGAGGTCGGTATATAGAACTCCTCAGCTACCTTATCTTGTCCATATTAGTAATGACATTGCCCGCCTTGTCCCTCAGTGCATACATCTGATTTTTGTTTATGCCAAATTTCTTCTTTACCGCTTTGAGGATACGACCGTTCATTAGATCATGCTCAATTTTCACCATGTTATACTTTGTTATGTCGGCCATCTTGCGCCTATTGATTTTCTTTTATACCTCTGCCAGTTCTCTCCGTTCTGTTGGGTTGGAGGCTTTCATACTTCGGCGTTTCTTAATCAAATCTTTCGTCTCCTTAGACAGTTGACCGGTATCCTCTCTAACAATTCTACCGCCTCTTCTACCGTGCACTCAGTAATGATATCTCTGAAATTATTGTTCATTGCTTCTATAGCTAAGGTCGGCTTCCTCGGTTAGTACTGAGTATCTATTCTGCAGCGAGAGCCTGAACTGTCCTACTTTTTCCCTAACTGATAATTGGTTGATGGACTTCTTCCTCACTAACCTATTCCGCTCCCTCTTTGTGGAAAACCAGTTTCCTCCCCCTTCGCCGCGACCTGTCACCACCACTCCGCCGAGCGTCGTGGCAGCGCCGGTTGGGAGAGGAGGTAAATACCTCCCCTTGGGGGAAGGAGAATCAACGATGGATGCGCCACCGAGATGTCTACACGGGTTCTGGTTCAGGCTTTCGAGGTGTGCGGATGTGTCCCTGCTCGCCTCCCGCGATATCGTCGCGCCTCGCTCCGTCGCGCCAGCTTCGCTGCCGCCGAGCACCTGCGCCCGCTACCGTCCGTAGCGGCAGGCGTACGTCCTCGCTCGTCGCGCGCTCCCCAGCGCCGGCGAGTTCCTTCTACTAGGAGGTCTTCCCAGCAGTCGGCCGCGTCAGCGGCCACCCGCTACTTCTCCTAGAGGCCTAGCTCAGCGGGCCGCTTCGGCGGCCGCGGCGCCCTACTCCTCGAAAAAGGATTTCCTCGGGGCCGCCGTCGTTTGCTGCGGCGGCGGCGGCCCCCCCTCTACTCCATGGACAGCAGCCTGCAGAACCGCCCGCGGCTTCCTGCAGCTCCTCGGATCTGGGACGCACCCTGGCTAACTCTCGCTGCACCCTGGTGACGCGAGAACCCTGCCTCCCCCATCTCCACGGACCACGTGTTGCTGTGGATCCTGGCGACCTACCCGCCGCGCTGCTGTTGCTGCAGCAGTTCCCGGCGGCCTCCCCAGTTGCCACCCGACTTCGTCGTCGCGGTGACTCCCTGCTGACATCTTTGTGATGCCGCAGTCCTCGCTGCGCTCGCGCTTCTAGCCAAGCCAGCATGCTTGCCACGTGCAAGCCACCCGCCGTCCTCGCAGCACCACTTGTGTGCACCGAGGCGGCTCCACCTCGCCGCCATGGACCACGTGCTCCCGTGAATCCTGGCACCCCCTCCTGCTGCTACCTGGATACTCCGGGACAGCACCCCGTGGGCTCCCTGCTCGCGGGCCTCGGCGCGCTGTCTACTGACGGTCTCCTCAGCGCCACCCGCCGCGCTGCTGCCTTGGCAGCAGTCTATCGCGGTCCCCTCCTGCAGCGGCGGTTGCCCCAATCGCCGTGGCGTCCTGCTGTCACCAGCAGTCCTTCCTGTGCCTCGCAGAAGCGCAGTACCAGGCTTCGCCTGGAACACCCGCAAGCGCTGCTGCACCGGTGGCTGCGCACCGACCTGCCGACGTTCACCGGGCGGTTTGCTTGGTGCGGGCCAAGACGACAAGACGATCTCCCCCCCCCCACCCCTCCCCACATCCCACTTCCCCGTCCCCCGGACACCAAGAGTGCCGCCGCGACATTAGGCCGGCATAACCCGTGTCCGGTCCCCCCCCCACCCCCCGTGAATATCCCAAAGTTCCCAACCAACCAACCAACCCGCGAGAAGACGAGAGAGAGCTTCTGGATCCAGCCGGCAATGAGAGCAGTCGTCTCCCGCCGCCTCCCCCGGCAAATGCCGGGGGATAGCGGGCACGGAGTACGCAGCGCACACGGGAGGACCCGTGGTGCACGACCGCTTATCTTCTGGTTCCCAACGGCGAAGCGACCGGTAAATACCGCATGCTCTCGCCGCCTCCCGCGGCAAACGCCGTGGTATGGCTTTGTCCGAAGAATGCGGCGCGCACGGGAGATCCCGGCCGCCATATTCACGGCGCGTGCAAATGTCCGCCGCCGAAGTCGCACCCCCCTTCCCCAGCCGGTGAGTCAAAAGTCCTTCTTACGTAGCCTTGCCCTTCCAAGGAAAACCTTGTTGATGTATAGCTAGCCGGCATGCTCTGTATTATTGTCAAGTGCAATAAATAGCATTCGAGTATTAACTATGTGTCGTCCCCGTCCTTTGTCCCCTTTGTTCCCCTCCGCGGGTTGCTAGCGAGGACGCAGCACCTGCGGAGTAGGAGCGGGGCGGAATACCGTCCCCTCATACTACCACATCTTCAAACCCAGATTAATTCGTGACCTTACCATCCTGCGGTCACTGCACCGCACCTTTCCGATTTCCTCGTCCTGCATAATGCCGGGGCTAGAACACAGTATAAAAGCAATTTCATTTTTAGTATATGTCTGTTAGGGCTTCTCCATGTCCACTTCCGGTTATCCGTTTACTGAAGAAGGTATTCATGGTTCGTAAGTTATTGCATTCAGCAAACTCAACTACATAGTAACTCCCCCTTGCTATTTCTTAATCCAATGTCATAGTTGCCCACTGCCTGGTCTCCAGCTTGCTTTCTACCTACCTTGACATTGAAGTCGCCCATCAGTACAGTGTAACGTGCCTTTACTTTCCCCATTGCCGATTCTATACACCTCCTTAGAAGCGTTCTACTGCCTAGTCATCATGACTACATGTAGGTGCGCATGCTTGTACAACCTTCAGCTTATACCGCTTATTTAGATTACTTATGATGCCGGCTACCCTCTCATTAATGCTATAGAATTCATCTATATTACCAGCTATATCCTTAATGATAAAGAAACCTACTCCTAGTTCTCTTTGTGAGTAAAGACAGTGTCTATGCCGTGCGCTGGAGCGTCTAGACGGACGCCCACTAACTGAAATTAAGATCCTAGGTCCCTGGCCACGGCGATCGTCTGCGGTGAAGGCCTCCCAGGCACTGCTCCGCTTTATGAAAAGCACAGGACTGATCGAAGGGCTATGATTTTTTATGTTACGTGATATGACTGTGACGTGATGTAGTAACTGTACTGGCATCACCCATCCCTCTCTCACCCACAACTTTTATACCCTCCTACCCCTCTCCCCCAGTGCAGGGTAGCAAACCAGTTCCTTTACCGGTTACTCCCTGGCTTTCCTCCTCATCTTCCTCCTCCTCCTACTACTCTTATGTTCTCGTCTATCCGGTAAAGCTCAATAACCCAGTACATGCCCGCCCTTCAGTACAGTATGCCGCGTTTGGCCTCCTCACCTCACTAAGCCCTATGATATATCCCATTGTATATGTTGTGAGCGCCACTGACGACAGCGTCCCAAGCGGCAAGCTAACCAGGCGAACCACCGGGAGACCCCGGCATGGGCGACCGCGCCAAGCAGAGCGAAAACGGGCGCCATTACCTGATATATAAATAGACAATTTTGCTTGTTATACCGGCTACGTCTACCACATGGTGGCAGCGGCGGGATAACCAACGCAGCGTGACACCCAGAAGGACAGCGAGCCCAACGTAAGCGGCCGCAGCGTCACGCAAGACACTCGCAGCGCGAACGAAGAGCGCGCGAGCGGCACTCCGAGAATGGCGTTCAACCCGCTCGCCGTGGAACTGCCGACAAAGCTCGATTTCCGCAAGCCCGAAGGTTGGACACGATGGCACCGCAGGTGGGAACGCTGCCGACTCATCTCCGGTCTGACAGTACAGGACGAGACGACACAAATCAACACATTACTCTACGCAATGGGCGAAGAAGCGGAGGACGTGCTCGCTGCTTTGAAACTGACAGACGAACAGATGACATCATACTCCGCCGTGGTGAGTGCTTTTGAAAAGCATTTCCTACCTCGAAAGAATGTCATCTATGAGAGAGCGTGATTTAACTCTCGGAAACAAGAGCAGCATGAAAACGTAGACGCATTTGCGACTGAACTGTTCAAGATGGCTGAAAGATGCGATTACGGAACTCTCAAAAATGAAATGATTCGGGACAGGCTCGTGGTCGGCTTGCGAGACGCAAAACGCAGCGATAGCCTGCAGCTTGACGCAGAACTCACTCTCGAAAAAGCAATCACAGCTGCCCGCAATTCAGAGAGCGTGAAACTTCAACACAAGGAAATTCGCTCCATCGAACAGCCAGCTCTCGACATGGGAGAAGTTCGCGGCCAGACAAACGTCAAAACTCGCCGGAACGAAGCGAAGGTGCCTTTCAAGTCACGCCCTCAACGTACACACAAGACGGGAGATGAACGCTGCAAGTGGTGTGGTGGTGTGCATGACCACACGAAGAGACAGTGTCCCGCGATAGACAAGACGCGCAACCAGTGTGAGAAAAATGGCCACTATGCCCGCGTCTGCACGTCTAAGCCGAAGGACGAGACCCCGAGTATCCGACAACGACCAAAAGATCTCGGAGAGCTATATCTAGGCGAAATCAAAGTGGGAGTGAACACGCCGTGGAGGATTACTGCTACCGTGAACAACTTGCCTTTTACCTTCAAGGTCGACACCGGCGCGGATGTGACTGAAATCGCACACGACCAGTACGACAGAACCGTTATGGGATCCATCAAGTCAATGCAACAGCTGTTGATAGGCCCAGGCCAGACAGCGATAGCCACTGTTGGCTACATCGATGCAACAGTCACCTGGCGCAACACTGAAGTCCAAGAAGCAGTCTTCATCATCATCAAAGGATTAAAAAAACCGCTGCTCAGTCGACCAGCTATAGAATCACTTAGGATTCTACAGCGCCCTCTTGAGCTAGACGAAACCCTCGCACAATCAACTGATGTCCCCAACTTCTTGGCGTCATACCCAAAGCTAACGTCTGGGTTTGGAGTCATGAAGGCTGAGTACCGCATCAAAGCCAAAAAGGATGCTGAGCCATACGCAGTTAGTTATCCTAGGCGCTTGCCTCTTCCACTGCTTCCACTTGTGAAGAAAGAAGAAAGGATGGAAGACTTGGGAGTCATCCAGAAGATCGAGCGAGCAACCGAGTGGTGTTTTCCAATGGTTGTGGCACGAAAAAAAGAACAATGAGCAGCGCATCTGCGTGGACTATGGTCAACTCAACCAACAAATAATACGCGAACGTGTGCTCATGCCTACCGTGGACGAGTGTCTTGCAAAATTAGCAGGTGCAACAGTTTTAAGCCGCCTAGATGCACGAGCAGGGTACTGGCAGGTGCCACTGTCCAAGGACTCTCGCGAATACACAACCTTCATCACACCAGTTGGCAGGTTCCAGTTCCTGAGGCTTCCCTTCGGAATCTCCACGGCACCAGAGTTATACCAACAAGAAATGCTTCGTGTGCTCGAAGGACTAGATGGTGTGAGTTGTCTACAAGATGACATCATTGTCTCAGGGAAGACAACTGAGGAACGCGACACCAACCTACGGCTGGTGCTGAGGAAGCTGGAAGATATGCAGGTGTTACCCTCAACATCGACAAGTGCTCCTTTCGACAAACAGAAGTAACATGCTTAGGACACGTCGTAAACTCAACAGGAGTCAG
The DNA here is from genome assembly GCF_055883805.1 of Amblyomma maculatum. Classification (NCBI taxonomy): domain Eukaryota; kingdom Metazoa; phylum Arthropoda; class Arachnida; order Ixodida; family Ixodidae; genus Amblyomma; species Amblyomma maculatum. The sequence goes on from NW_028146738.1 coordinate 22,272,290, forward strand.
CGTCGACCCGGAAAAGGTCAGGGCCATAGTCCAGCTAGACCCACCATGTGATGTGTCAGAAGTCAGGTCTTTGCTGGGCTCTGCAAACTACCTGGCGAAATTTCTTCCAGATCTAGCAGACTTCAAGAAGCCTCTCAGAGACTTGCGCCACCAAGACGCCGACTGGCACTGGGGCCCAGCTCAGCAGCAGAGTTTTGACAAACTCAAGCAAGCTTTAAGCAGGAGGCCGATTCATACTCACTACGATGCTCAGTCGCCTCACACAGTGTCCGTGGATGCTTCCTCATACGGTCTTGGGGCTGTACTTCTACAGTCGCACGAAAAGCTCCTACCTGTGGCATATGCATCACGCTCCCTTACGGATACAGAACAAAGATATGCCCAAATCGAAAAGGAGGCACTGGCAATCACATGGGCTTGCGAACATTTCCGCAAATACCTGCTGGGATCAACCTTTCACGTGGGAACGGACCACAAGCCGTTAATACCGCTGCTGACGACTAAACGACTTGACGAGCTGAGTCCTCGCCTTCAACGTTTCAGGATGCGCCTTTTGGAGTACGACTACACCATGTCCCACACTCCCGGCAAGAAGCTGTACACAGCTGATCTTCTGTCCCGGAAGCCATCTGGGAAACCAGTAGACAACGAAAGAACTCTCGAGAGTGCAGTGCGCGAGTTTGAAGAATTAGCACTTGAACAGCTCCCTGCTTCAAACCAAATGCTGGACAGAATCAGGGCAAGCATCCAGCCAGACGAAACACTTTCCAGGGTGGCTACCTTCTGCACTACATCATGGCCAACTGTGCATGGGCTGTCACCTGACCTGAAAAGGTACGTCGAGGTGGCTAGTGAGATTTATTTCGCTCGTTTATGGTCTGTTATTCAAAGGCGACAGAATAATCATCCCGCCATACACCAGAGTAGAGGTTCTAGAAAAACTCCATGCATGCCACTTGGGCACAACGAGGTGCCGAGTGAGGGCAAGAGAATGCATATGGTGGTCAGGCATAGGCAAGCACATTGAAGACTACGTTGAAAAGTGTCCAACTTGCAGAGAGCACAGAAAGCCAGAAACAGAACCCCTGCTTCTAACCCCATTGCCAGCACACCCTTGGGACACAGTCGGCATGGATCTCTTCACGCTGGAGGGGAAAAAGTATGTTGTAGTAGTAGACTACTACTCCCGATTTTTCGAGCTTGAACAGCTGCCCAGGACAGCTACAAAAAACATAGCCCTAGTCTTGGAGCCAATGTTTGCACGGTACGGTGTTCCACGGAGAATACGCACAGACAACGGGCGGCAGTTCACTTCCACAGAATTCAAAGAACTAGTGCATCACTGGGGAGCCTCACACACAACCTCAACCCCTTACTACCCGCAGAGCAACGGTATGGCTGAGAGGGCTGTGCAGACAGCAAAGCAGCTTTTTAGGAAGTCTTCCAACATACACGAAGCGCTGCTTGCCTAGAGGGCCACACCCAGCGTGGAAGGGTTTTCACCAGGAGAACTCTTAATGGGTCGTCGTCTGAACACCACAGTACCAACCACTTCGAAGCTGCTAGCCCCGAAGTGGGACGACAGCGAATCCAGACAAAATAATGAAGCCTACAGAGCTCGCGCAAAACGATCATACGACACCCGGCACAAGGTACGGAGCCGAGAGCGCTTATCACCAGGCAAAGCGGTGCGCATCCTCGCTGGAGCTGCATCACACGGCGTGGTAACACAGCCAACATCAGAAACAAGGTCCTACGTTGTACAAACCGACAGAGGACAAGCAAGACGTACAGCAAGACACCTGCAACCGTTGCAGGACACGAGCACCACAAGAAGTGGACGTGTTTTTAAGCGACCAGAATTCGCCTGGACCTGTGAGATCAAACCTTTCAAGAAAGGGGGGTGTTATGGGCGCCACTAACGACAGCGCCCCAAGCGGCAAGCTAACCAGGCGGACCGCCGGGAGACCCCGGCATGGGCAACCGCGCCAAGCAGAGCGAAAACGGGCGCCATTACCTGATATATAAATAAACAGTTTTGCTTGTTATACCGGCTACGTCTACCACAGAATACTTGTGTACGGCTCTTGTGTACGGCCCATAAACCTATAATTGCACTTCTAATGCGCTCTTAAACTTTCCTGCCAACCATAGCAAACTTCACCAATTAGGCTGTGTTGTCACCTGCGTGGTGGTGCGCCACTCACATCAACAAATTATCGCTGTGTGCTCGTCTGAGTTGAAAATCTAACCACAGGCAAGTTTTGCGGCGCTTTATATCAACGCCGCCACGTTAGGAGCATTTATCTGTATGCCTGGAAAATCTATATCGTTTATCAAACTATTGCGCCTGCCATGTCACGCATGAAGCATCTTTTTAAATTACATTGTACGCGTACATGCCGAGAAAGAAACAGCAGCAAAGGAATGCTAGCTGGAGCGTAACAACGCAGTTTTCATGTGGTATATGGAGTTATCGTCCGAATGTGGCATCGGCTGTGAGGTACGCCGCAATGGAGTGCTCCGGTAATTTCGACCAGCTGGGGTTTTATAATAAGCATGCGCTGACATCGCACACTACACCGGCGCCTTGCTCTTCGCCTTTATCGAAGCGCGGCCGTTGATCGAACCCATGCCATCTGGCTCAGCGGTCGAGCCCTAACCTCTGCGCCACTGCTGCAAGGCACAACACCGCCATTTGTATGAAGCATTGAATAAATATTAACAGTAGTCAGCTCTCGCGACTTCCGCAGCCAGAAGACGAGTATATTTAATTTCAAAGCAATTTGTGAGCGTGTGAAATCGCGGCGTAGTCGTTTGGGCCAGCGTCATATAATGAAATTGCGTTTATTCGTTGCGTCCCAGGCAGATAAGCAAGAAGGTATTATGCTCAACCGTTTTTCACGCCGGCTTCTCTGAAATACAGAAATAAAAATTGGATTGTTGATGTTCGTGCGTACATTCCCTAAAAGAACAGTGAAAGAAAATCAAAGGCAACCTTCAACGCGACGCTCGCCGATCCGGTACAAGCGTTTAGGGGTAGCTCGGCTGGAAACGCTGATTGGCCCAAAATTTGTGACCGGATGTAGGGATGTCCGGATGTAGGGCGCACGTGTTTTCCTTAGACTGTCCCTGGATTCCCCATGCTTTTCAGAGCGCCCGGGCGCGACCCGGCGGCATGGCCGGGGGTGTCGGCGACGCGCCGCAAGCAAACGGCAGCTGCCCAGCCGATGGCCGTCGGCGGAGAGGCACGAGGCCTAGTTTGCATGCAGTGCGGACACCGTGGAAACGGCAGCGACGTCAAATAACATGCACGCTTCGAGCCGCGAAGAGGTTTCCGAACCAGCTTGTCACACCACACGAATTGCCGGGGAAATCACAGTTAAATTGCTTTTCCTTTATCTAGATCTGTGTGAGACCTTTCGGCGACAAAAACAATCGAGGTTCGCCAACGGATTGTGACCTGTTCGTAGGCCGGCCGGGCAAATTTTCCAGTGACAACTGCACACCATGTTTGCGGTGATTCCGCTCTTCTGCACATTTCGTATATTTGCAAAACGTTTCCTTGCAAAATAGCTTTCTCGGTGCGACGTCTTTCAGGCGCGCAGGCTGTCGGCAACGGTCATCCGTCCCGTTGCCACGCGTCCCGATATAATTCGGTCTTTTTCTAAGCGAAATAGTTCATGCTCGGTGACCGCTCTTATATGCTAAAAAGGGCCTAATTTCCTCACTCCAAACTAATGCGCCGGCGAATGCATATGATGCTGGCCGGCAACACCGCGGCGCCTGCGCTATTATAAGCACATCCTAGCTGCAATAGCTAGCTAGTCGATGACTGTAGGGGGCAAAAAAAAAAAAAAAAAAAAAGAAACTTTGAGGACAAAGGGAATAGAGATACGTACTAGGTCATTCGACTCTACAAATTTTTTAGGTCAGAATTGTGATGCTGGGAGTGATATGTTGATTAAGAAAAAAAAATACTAAATAAGCTGCAGTATTAAAGGATGACCTCTCACTGTTTTGGTTACCCTGTTGTTAAAAACAATTAGGTGCCTAATGAATATCCTATTCTCATTTGGGCTATGATTATTATAAAACTATGTAAGTCATTTCACATTGATCAGGGCTTGTTTTAGATTAAGTTTAATAAAGCAAATCCCCATCTTGCACTTGGAGCATGCCTTCATACCTCAAATAAAGTTGATGGAGCATATCATAAAGTCGCAATTAATACAACCGGATTTCAGAACATTCAGCCTCAGGATTTCAGGCTAACAAGAAGAAATGTTGTACATTGTTACTAAGGTAGTCATGTTATATATGGGTAACTATAGGAGCATTATAAGATGTGTACTTTTTAAGTAGTACAGAACTGTGCGTAGCCTTTAGAAAACATGAAAATATTGCAGCGTATATCACATGAAGAGTAATGGCATTGTATGTTTTGTAAGTGTCAGCATATGTTTGCTGTCAAATTGAGATCCATGCGATGCATGCATCTTTTAATGACTTAGTGCTTGTTCTAATGCAACGCATGGACCATTTCAGCTTGTCATGCCTTCGCATGTCTAATATGTAATAAACAGCGTCTTACGTCTTCTGCATTTCTTTCACGGCAAGAAGTTTTGCATCCGTCATATGTGTCAATTGTGATTTTTAACTGGACCTGTAGCCTGAAACAGACTGCTGACTGCCATCACAAATTTGTTTGTTATATATTGAAACACTGCATTTATTTTTGTTCATAAAAACATTGAAATGCTTTAATAACTTTCATTGCCTTGAGTAAATGTTTGTCATTCGTTACATTGATTGCTTGCAGTCCAGAAATTCTTTACATTCTTATTTGGCTATACCTTACACTTACAAACACATATAAAGTTATATATGTGCTACACTACTTTTCCTTCCATTTAGTATCTCTTTCACACAACCTCAGAGTTTAAAGACAATTATTTATCAAACAGCACTTGTGAATATATCTAAGTGGACACTTTTTTAATTGCACAATGATGGCATAATGTAATGCAGAATAAGTTAATGTGGTCCACCATTTCAGTTGCAGAAGACTTATGAAAGAGAAAGGTAGCATGCACTATAGCCAATTTTTAACAAAATTTTCTGGGCATATGCCACCTTTTATGCAACTAATACGTCAACATCAAAAAGAAAAAAAAACCTTTCTTATACATTACTAAGGTGCAAAGATGAGTAAAACGAGTATTTGCTGAATTCCGGGCTGTCCAGACATTGTGGGATTGCTTTTCAGGATATAAAAAGGCATTTTTTTTAGCATAAAGGAGGGGTTAGAAACCTTGCTGTCCCTATAGGGGTGTGAGGACTGCACTGGGTGCAGTGCTCAGGAAAGTGTGGCGGGGAAGGGGGGGGGGGGGGGAGAGGGTGGTAATGCAAAGAGTGCAGTTAGAGAAATATATGCAAGGCAATTAACATGCTGCAATACTGTGGGCCTTAAGTTCTTTTCCTCAAGAGAATGCTTTCTCTCTTTTGTTGCTGTAAGAGAAGGTTATTGTTAAAATGAGAGATACAAGTCAGTCCATCATGAGATCAAACCTGACGACCCCCACTATCACTCCGCTGCTGAAGACCACTTTGAGACTAAATGTATTCTGTTAGCAAGGCATCACTGCTCATTGGTACCTTTTTTATTTGCAAGGAGGCTACAGTAGTCTGTGCCATTGCTTTTCTATGTTGCTTACACCTATAGCATGCAGTACCTGAAGTAGTAAATGCTGCACAATTTCATTTGCAGACAAAGCACCTATACCTTGACAAAATGGTGGCAAAGATGGATGATTTAAAGCTCTTTCTCAAAGATGATGTGTGGCCACAGTGTGCAAAGCTATTGAGCAGAAATTCATAAAATCAAATGAGCTCAGAATATCAGTAGACAAGCCCCAGAAGTTCAAAAAGAGTATGGTAGGGGAATGTGTCTGAGGTTCAGGGCTTTCATTGCAGGAAGAAAATAAAAGGAGCGATGCTTGACTGCACTGGTAGATTTTATGCCGAGCTCTGCATTAAATCAAAAGCGATTTTAGAAGCCGCAGAACATATCTGGTCCTCTTGAAGTGAAGAGATTTCTTTATTCTACTGAGGGACCTCTCAAGCCTTAAAGTATGTATTCCGAAGCTTACATCCTTCTACGACAAGCTGTCTGATAGAACACATTTCATCGAAATGCCTTGGCTGAGGAGACACCTCACATTAAAGTGGCAAGCATTGAACTCGAAGAGGCCAACAGTTGGGCAGCATTGGAGTTCCCAGATTGAGATTTTCTAGAACCTCTCCCCAGCCTGCAACTATTCCTAATATATGAGTGTCTGTTGCATCCTGTGAGAGGAGGAGGTTGTGTCCTGTGAGGAAGAGGACCTATGATGGGTCAGTGCACGCTTTCAGATCTTGCATTATCATCTCTCGTAGGTGAGCTGGCAAAAAACATTGATTTTGACAAACCGAGTAGCAGCTTTGAAGCCTTAAAGACCGGAAAATGAAAATGTTGGCATGTCGGGGTTTTTTTTTTTTATGCTTTATGCTCTTTAGATCAATACCAGCTTTCAAAACAAGATTTATAATATCTGAAATTAGTTGCTCAAAGCAAGATGACTTTAGTGTTTCCCACTTTTTGTACACAAGCGATTTCTATAATTGATCGAGGAGTATGCTTATTTCATTTGTGCGGCAGGATTAATTATGCACTTGTCCCTCTGCAAAATTTGTCTTTTAAGGCGTAGTTGTTGAAGGCCTCAATTATGACTGCTTGTTTGTTTTTGTAACTTCAGTTCTCTTCTGTGTGTTCGAGTTGTCCTTTCACTATTAGCATGCTTACTTCTCAAATGGCATTTCTATGCCCATATTTGCATGTGAACGCTCAGTCTAACATTCTAGCTGGTTCGTATTTACTTTATTCTTTGTCACTGTGGCCGATGTAATTGCAGTTGTCTTGTGCATGTTCAAAGCTTTCAACAGTCCTTATGAAGAGTTTGTGGAAGCATAAAAAATATGAACTGCAATACAGCACATTGGCCAGTTCTCAAGGCTTTTGCTGGCACTGCGCTATGCCTGATGTAAACGAAATTGTTCACAATGGCACCGTGTTATAATCCTGGTCGCATCTGCCAGTTTGCCACTTTTTAGTGACTGTGCGTGTTACCAAGTATTTCTACATGCTCAAAGTTTGCAATTCTTGTGGTTTTTATATGCCCTTTTATTTGAGTGGTCCCAATCTAGAAATTCATCTGTCAAAAACCTCTACTTCTTCACAAATGCAGCTTTCTTAAGAAAAGAAAAAATATGACATATGCCCCTCGTAATATAGCTTATTATCAGTTGTGGGGTATGCTTGTTACGTTGAAGTCTTAAGAAATGAAGGAAAAACAATGCCTTGGCTTGCATTATGTTGTGCGATACGAAAAACGAACTTCCCCAATCGAAGAAAGCCTTGACGACAAAGTAGTTGATGGTATTGCGCTCAGGTGTGTTCATAAAGAAGGGGGGGGGGGGGGGGTTGCCCCACGTTATTGCACCGGATGTCGCAGACCTACGCCATTGGGGGTTAGAAATGGAGTGCTTTCATGGCATACAGAGGAACGAATACAACCGGTCATGGAGACTGCAAACATGCGCCTTATCTGCACTTGTGCCCTCGTTTTTGTGTTCTTTCTGAGTTGTAAACCATCAACAGGTAGCAAGGCTCACATAAAACGGGTACCTTATACGCATGAATGTTGATCCCAGTTGAATTCCAGTTGGGGATCCATTGTTATCCAACTGGTATGAACTGGAAGTTTGTTCCTTAAACCATTTACATCAGTTAGGATTTTTGCCTGGTTTGTTTCAAAGTAATGTAGAAATATTGTCAGTGTTGTTCAAGTTACTGCCTATGAAGCAACACAGTTTTACAAAAAAACAATGGTTGTGAGCCGCCTCATGCATTTATTTTTTCGTTTTGAAAATGTTTCAAGCTACAATAATTGCCATGTCACTTTGCATAAAAGAAGCTATAGCTTTTTACAGGAATGGTTTTAGAGTGTGCTAAAGAAAGAAAGTGTAAAGAAAGATGGAATAGTGACATATGTGGCCTCTTTTATGCATGATGTTTGTGTGCCGCACATGAAGTGAAAAGATATCTCTGTTGATATCTACATTTCAATGATGCATTGTGTGTGTGCTGGCTAAGATGTTAGGAAGCTGGTGCATTTCGCTCCCTAGTAAAAATACACCCAAACATATTAGATTTCAATAGGCTTTGCAGTTAAAAATTTTGCAACTAATTTCAAAGTCCAATCTGGAGTCAATGTTTTCAATTCAAGCATATTAGATAGTCTCGAGAGCTAAATTAAATGTTTCAGAGAGCAACTCATGCACTTAGGTCCTGGACCCATTTACAAAGGAGCAGCAGACGTTAGCTGCAGAGTAGGATAAAAAAATTTACACATTATTTAATAAAAAGTGCAAGAATTAGAGACCTTATGTCTAGAAGATCTATTAATGCGAAAGTATTACTTCGCTATGTTTATTTATTTATTTATTGTAAGTACCTACAGCGCCCATGAGGCATTATTGTAGGCGGGATACAACTACATACAATAACACATGCAAAGAAGATATAAGGAAACTTGTTAGCAAGGTAACACAACACACTGATAGAACACTAAATGAATTCTCAAGTAGTATAAGTGATAACATAAAATACATTAACACAGCGCTGGCAAACGCACAAATTTCACAGATTTCTGTCCGCAGACCGCGTCCGCACACAGCATCCGCACACCGCATCCACAGAACATGTCTGCAAAATCATGTCCGCAGCAGTTGTGAGTGATTGAGAAGTGGTGGAGGTTAATCAGTGGTGTCAATCGATGGAGGGTGATGTAATGTTGCAGCAGTATCCGTTCTTTTGCATTGCTCCAATGCAGATTCTGCAGGGCTCTTTAACTTTGCAACATTTCTGATTTTACAACCCTAAAAAGTGTATTCATAGCTGTTTTCACAATTTCAGGAATACCTGTTTAAGTTCATTCAGAGAGACCATTAGATTGTGTTTTATTGATTGCAGGTTGCACCAAGTGTGAAAGTGCGGGAGAAACCAGAGGTTGGAGTTTTGAGTTAAAAACGGAGTGGCTCTAAATTGCAGCAGTGCCATCGAGTAAAGAAAGCTTTTACTGTCCTGCCAAGAAAAATAGGAAACATGCAACAAGTGGCATTCATAGTTAAAGATAATTATACTGTATTCTGCACGGAGGTGTCATGTCGTAAACCGGCAGTCAGTATCGGTTATGTAAGAAACACACATTTAATTTACTGAGAATTATCATTTTATTGATATTTGCTCTTGTGGTGCTTGCCCACATAAAACTGCAATACCTTATCTGTGGGCACTTGCATAATTAAAGGCAAGGACAGTACCATATCAAGGTAAAGCTCACTCATTGAAGAAATCTTTTTTTTTTATTTGCAGTGTTGTTTATATGAATTTCCTATCTCAAATCAAAAAAATTCACACTAAGACTTATGCGAGTTTCTACAAGGTCAATATTTTTATTATAGATCGGCAGCCATCTCTTACATCATTTTCTTATTTCAGACTCAAAACAAAATAGTTTTTCTGTGTTTATTTCTTCATGAAATTGGACCAGGCAAACGATTTTTCAAGTAAATAATTTCAATGTAAAACAGTCTCATCGAGATCAAAGCCAGTAATAAACACACTATTATCAGCATACATGATGAGCTGAACACTGTTGTCAATATGAATTATGTCATTTATGTACAAATTCAGCAAAATTGTGTCTAGTACTCTTCATTGAGGTACTAAACAAAATATATAAAGGATGATTCGTTTTTGTTATTGTTCATCTGATTCCTTGAATGGGACTTGATTCAATTATTTCCAATACCTTTACGAGTGCTGGTAATTAAAAAAAAAATATCTCTACGAACGTGTGCTCCATGCTCTAGCAGATTTCATAGAGTTCCCCGATAGAATATTGAGCTTTTATATTAGCATTACATGACATGTTAATTGGATGTGAAGCATGTTTGATGTTCACAAATGCATGCCATTTCCATAATTTCGACTCCCTTAATTGTACGAAATGTTGGCACAGAGCTGAAGTGTTGCCATTGAATTGGACTCCAAATTGTTGACTGGGGGCCGATATCCAAGTTGGAAATGGTCATTTCCGATTTTGATTTGGCCTCAACTGTTTTGTTAAACTTCGAACTATGCTTGGAACAAAGCCATACTGCCGCGGTGCAATCCATCGCTACGTACGTGGTTCGGCTAGAGCAGCTCTTTAGACACAGTGACAGACACAGAGACCAATGACAATTTTTATTTAAACAGCCAACAAAAGTGAACTGAAAACATGGCAACCACTCACCCCATACATGGTTACTATACAAAGGCACACTGCACTTGAACCTTGTCTAGGACGCCTAGCGCGTAGGATGCTTTCGTAAAAAAAAAAAAAAAAAAAAAAAAAAAAGAATAATAACACGGCGTTGTACACAGCATCGAATCCAGGTGCGTACACTTCTGCCTTTTCCCGTGCTCTCTAGTCAAGTGATCCTTGGATGGCGATTATGATGTGAAATGTGATGCATTTATAAAAAAAAAAAATACACAGCGGCACAAAGCCGCGGTGTATATTGTAGCCTATCGCGAGACCTATAGTTTGTCGTAACTGCAGCACTGGAGAGAACGACGCTGGCCACGTGCTAGCTGCAGCAGCTGTGGAATGCACGAGGTAAGTGAGAATTAAGCAGTACAGTACTTTATGAAGCAATATTCAAGACGATTATGCAGTTCTTATATAAAATGTCGATACTTCCATTAACATCGCTGAGCAAAGCCGCACCACACTGAGAATACTCTAGCTGTTAACCCTGTTGTATGGGCTTAGTTAGCGTTCGTCGCGGCAGCAGAGTGACGCTTGCCACGTGTTCTGCAGCTGCTGCACGAAGACTCGGAAGAATGCGTGAGGGAAGCAGGTAATAAGCACTGTAGCACTTTATTACATCAAATTTGACACGATTATGCATGCATGTATTTACGTATAGGGGAGAAAACCTGGGCCAGGGGGCGCTGCGCCGCTGTGTGCGTCAGCGCCCTCCATGGAGACCCCGTCAAAATCTACGCGCAGCCCGGCCGCGTCGTCTGCTAGCCGCCGCATAGAAAAGCATGTTGTCGTCTGCTCCGCGCTGCTTTCTAGCACGTGTTTGCGCGCGCGCGCTCGGTTGTTTCTCTCCTCCTCCGGCCGCATTGTGGCCACCGTCGCGCTCTAACAATGAGGGGGGAAGAAGAAAGAAAAGAACTAGAAGGAAAATAATGACGGCGCACTTTTTTCGCGAAGCTTGTGTGGAAACGGTATCGGGATGGTTGTGGGCCTTTCTTTTTTTTTTTTTTTTTTTTTGGGGGGGGGGGGATATCTCGTACCGTTCGTCTGTCGTACTTCTCTAACTGGCGGTGCTGAAGCAGCCATCGTGGAACCGGGTCGGCCTCAAGAAACAGATATTCCTCATTAATGCGATCACTTTACGTCAATCATCCTATCCTCATACGCGATCCTGCTTCGGGAGCTCAAAACTGCGCGTTCGCTATAGGAGATAACTGAACTAGGAATTGCGCAGCGTAACAGTGGAATTAAGAAGACGAAGATTTCCGTGGAGAGATGTCCCCGTCTGCATGGAAAGTCGTCAGACATTTCCTCGCTGTTCGTCTCGTGGAGAGGAAACTGCCGCAAAAATGGCATGCCTCGGCTTCTGGGGAATGACCCAGGTCGTTAAGAAACCCCTCATCGTTAACGGTAGCTAGGTCATTGATTTCGGATGGCAGCGCCGCAGCAGTGAACTTCCCCTGGCCGATGTCGGCAGGAACCAAAGGGTAAGGCGGCATGCTTTGTGCCTTTGTAGGGAACGCATCCTAAACGCGCCGAAAACAGGCCCCATGGCGCCGGCAGCACTGCCTATAACGTTTGTCCCCAAAGAGCTGAATAGGCCCCTTTCAAGTGACCAGTCACAAAGGGAAAGGAAGGAGCACTCGAAGGCTGGACCCTTCATTCTGTGAACATGGACAGAGGCATCAAGAGGTGCCGCATCAAGTCCTTCAAGATACCTGTCGTTTGCCTCCCGCCTTCAAGCAGCGAATTCGCGTTCATTTTTTTTTATGTATTTCTGAGCCTGCCAACAAGCGCTCTTTGAAAACAATGTCCGGCGATCAATTAAGCATAATTTCTTGCTTTCAAAAGCACCGATAAAAAACATGCCTCCAGCCAGTCTCTATGTCAGCCGGGGCACAGAAAAAAGCAAAATTAAGAACTCCCACTGGCAAAGAGCGCCGGCTTTGCGCGCGAGAACGCGCCACCAACCCCCCTCGTCCTCACTCTCCTTCTCCCGCTCCGCGTGCACGCGCGGCTGAACGTAGCACGCGCTCCCGAGCGAGCAGGCTGGGCAGACTCCGCAGACAGCCACGCGCAGCGCGGGTGCGGATGCGCGTAGGTTTTGTAGTTCCTCTCCGCTCCGCTGGAAACCGAGCGCTGGCGTCGCGGAGCAAACTCCAGCTTTGGTTCCCTATAGCCTGGTAAAGAGGCCTAGCGCGCAAGTTATTTTGGTGGCCGCGGCGATTGATACGAAGCCACGTGCAACGTAGAGAGGGAAGAGGAGTACGGGCTGTACAGGTCTGCGGTCTGCCAGGAAACATTAGGGCGGCCCTGAAAAGGGCCGTTTGGATGCGCAGCGACGTGACGGCGTGGCGAACACAACGCCCTGCACTCGTCCGTCGCCCTTTGCTGTGAACCGTCAACAGTGGTGCACTACGTCGTACACAGTGCCTGGTTATATGCTGCCCTGGATGCTGTAGCGATGCTTCCACTGTAGACATTTACGAGGGTTGCAGCGATGATCTTGGAGAGCTGATCGACGCCGCGATCACTGACATGGGCTGCTGCGTACAAAGAAAATCCTCGGCCTCTTCGCAGCATACAGGAAACGGTGCTGTAAAGGAGTAGAAAAATGTTGCATTATGAACATAGCGATTTGATGAATGCGCAATATATTACAAAACTTTCGACAAATAAATCTGCGTTCTTGTACCTCAACCAGGGTTGAGAATGCGCACGGCAGACGTGCGCCTCAGCATAGCAGTCAGGCAGCGGTTAGTTGCCGACGGCGGATGTTTTCGTGGAGGTCTCCATAGCCGTGGCCGATTTTTTTTTTTTTTTTTTTTTTTTGAACACGAGGAGCGTCCATGCCACGAGCTGCTGCTGCACGAGGTCCTGGAAGCACGTGGGGAGAGACAAGCGACACAGCACTTATAAATAAGCAAAATGCGAGACAATTTTGCGCGATTTATTCTTACCTTGACGGTGCTTGCGATCTCCCGCAGGTCGTCGCCATTATCAACGTCATTCCGACCAACGTAAAGCACGGATCGGCGTTCCTATAGGCGTGCCGAAAGCGCATTCACGTAAACGCGCAGGCCCGCCATCGTCGAGCACCTCGGTGACCGAACGCGCCGGTGCCATTGCAGCAGCGAGATCCACGAACCGAATGCCGGAATCGCGCGCGTTGCCAGAGCGGGGGGCACCTAGCGGTTCCCTAAAGCATCTAGGTACGAAAAAAAACAAGCAAACCCAGTTTTTGACTACGTCACGTCCGGTTAAGCATCGAGCCCGACGCAAATAACGTCACGCCAGGCCACGGCGTGTCCACCAATCAGCGTTTCCAGCCGAGCTACCCCTAAACGCTTCTATCCGGTTACTTCAGTCGCCGGTGGCCAGACCGGGTGGCGACGGCAGCGGCTGGAACTCTTGACTGAAAGCCCCACCTGTATACAAGAGCTGTAAATAAATGTTTTCTCCTCCTCCTCCTGCCTGACCATGGAGTCAGGTATAAAAAAAAAAAGAAAATCTACTTCCTCATGCACAAAAATCAAAAAGTAAAAAGAAACATATATGCATTTGTAACATGTGAAGAGCAGCCACAGAAAAAAAAAAAAACACCAGCGCAAATTTCTACTTATAAACTATATGATTTCCAGTTTGCAACCTGCATGGTAGAATACCCTCGGATATTGCGTCAACGTGGGAACAGTTCGCTTCAAATTGCTGTAGTACCCTCTCGAACAAAGCAAAATATGGGTTGCGATGCGCAGCATACACCTACATGTGTATATGGTAAAGCGCGTTAACGAGAGAAGTGAAACCCGCGTGCTCATAGATGCCTCAAACAACCCGCTGCATATTGCATCATAGTGTATATATCTCATTTTTATCTTATTTTAATCTACCCTGTTCCTTATTTCTGCCGCTCACCTCTTTGACTTCCTCTACCGCTTCTTATTTCCGCTGACCCAGTTCAAGTGCTTCAGATATTAGTAGCAGATACTTGGGCTGGCAAACATCTTTTCCTTCCCGTTTTTTTTTTTTTTTTTCTAATAATTAACCACTTACTTGCTCAAAGACAGGTAATCTATGCGATACGCCCGCGCGACCTGCAGTCCTCGGGCCACGCGCGCCGACAGATGGCGCCTGGTGTCGAGAGTAGGAGGTGCAGTCACTGTTCCTGAAGCTCTGGGGTTTAGAGATACCAGTGGCCGGGTGAATAAATCGGCGGTGGAAACTAGCAAAAAACGACTGGAAGATTGGTGGCGTAAAAGCAGAGAAGTGACATAATGTTACTAATGTAGAAACAAAAAAATAATAAATAGAATGATGGTTTAGTTAAACAATATAAATCAATAATTAAGATATAGGTAGAAAAATGAGCATGATAGCTACTGCTACCACCCCATTTCAAAGGGGACGCTCCTATATGCCATCCATCCATCCATCCATCCATCCATCCATCCATCCATCCATCCATCCATCCATCCATCCATCCATCCATCCATCCATCCATCCATCCATCCATCCATCCATCCATCCATCCATCCACCCACCCACCCACCCGTCCGTCCGTCCGTCCGTCCGTCCGTCCGTCCGTCCGTCCGTCCGTCCATCCACCCACCCACCCACCCACCCGTCCGTCCGTCCGTCCGTCCGTCCGTCCGTCCGTCCGTCCGTCCGTCCGTCCGTCCGTCCGTCCGTCCATCCATCCATCCAGGAGCGCGCTAACTGCCTACGTGAGAGGGTACAGCTCTCCTCAAGCCTTGTTTTCCATTATATTGAACGTGAGACCATTTTCTCACGTTCAATATAAACAGACAAATGGCACCAGTCGCTGTGCGTACTTGTGCGCGAACTCCGGTTGATCGCTATCTTCAGTGTGGCTCAGACGCATGTTGAAAGAGTGCACGGGTACAACACTGTAGCATGTGTATACTGCCGCCACTTGTCAACACTACTTAGACTAGCTAAGGCTTCTGCCTATCATTTTGTTCCTTGCTCCTGCGTCATTACACTGCGACAGAGCTGCTTCGTCACACATTCAGCACAGCGAAATTGGAATTGCATTGCAATATTAAATTTAACCTTGATATATCGCAAACGCGTGGAATTTGCTAAGTATCGATCACCATCAGAAGCGAAATTCGCACAAGTCTCGACGATCACCGATAAAACACGCAGCCTTATAAACTCTGATAGCACATTTCGCTATAATATGTCACGATACAGGCGAGGATCTGAGGAAAACCAAAAAAAATTGTAAAATCGAAAATTTCTACCAAACTGGGCATTTTGTATGCCGGAAACCTTTGCGGTCAAGTTTCATTGATAATACCTTATAAAAATCACTAAATGATAGCTCTTAGTTTTTTATAAACGCATTTGATCTACGCAACCGTATACTTTGTTTACTAAATCCGATGCACGGACTATAATGTATTTAGGTAGTTATGTGATGCGCTCTCAAAATAAAACCACGGTTTAAAAAGCCTCTAAAAATGTTTATACCATGCAGGCTTCAGGACACGAATGAGCGCACACGTCAGGCGAGCGTTCACGTTCTAGTGCGATGACGCCACCAAGTAGTGGAGAGGCCTTGATCCGTCTCGGTGGTGTTGCAACAATCTATCCTACCCCCACCCCCCCCCTCCCTCCACTTGAGAAAAAAAAGTTTACTTGAGGATGAAAAAGGAGAAAGGTTTTTCATCTCGCTTTTTGTGCACTTAAAGGCAGCTAACGCCCGTCCTAAATTCAACCAGATTAAGGGGCCTCTGCCTTTTTTTTTTTTTGTAGAAATAATGAATATTGTCTAGGGACGAGACATATTGGTGTACGTTAGTTGCAACACAAGTCTATTGGTGGAGTAGCTCGGGCTTGTGAAACATACAGGTGCTTTCGGATCAAAGGCTGAAGGTTTGAGGCCGGCGAACGCATGCCACAGATCCGCGAACCAAGTGTACTGCCAGCGAGTTCATCAAGGATGCCACTGCTGTCAAGCACGCCCTCCAGAAATGATACCGCCACTTGAAACCTGCTTTAACTTATCGGGGAAATTAGCCTTGAGGAACTACAGGAACTACAGAGAAGAGACCCTTAACCCAGGACATCACAGCACAACCTATGTATTCTGCTACTTTGTACATTATCATTTCTCCCCGAGTTCCTCCTCATTGGCCAGCGCAGCGACACACGTGGACCTTCCACGGACTAACGGGACTTAACAATCTAAAAACTGTCCAACCTGTCTTTCAGGTCAGGTAGAAAGCAGCCCCTCTGCTTCCATTTTTTGCGCCTGAAAGGCGTTCAACAATCAGTTCGCGGCACATATTATAGCACAAAACAAACTTAAGAATTTGCTCATACGACCTGCGTCACTGCGCCATGTAAAATGCGCCCACGTGCAGTCATTTTGGACTTGTCCTCCTAAGACGCCGCCCTTTGCAATTTTATGGAATGAAAACGTGCGCTCAGTTTTATATTTATTATATTGTTAAACGATATCATTATCTTTTTAGTGTCTGATATTTATCAAGTACTGAGAATTGTTTTGGGACATTTCAATAAATGAGATGCTGTTTTTTATATTCGAATCGAAATTGCTCATTTTTATCTTTTTTTTTTTCATTTGACCCAATTCGAAACTACAAATTTTACATGAAATAAAGTGCAAGATCCATGCATAAAACAAAGAGAAAGTTTCAATGGCAACACCTGAGTGCACCGTGTCAGAATACAAGGCTAAAAATTGATTTTCTCTGATACACTCGCAGAGTTTGATATTTATTTTTGGAATTTTAAACATTAAAATGCAGCACTTCTAGTCCGTAATATTTACGAAGTACTGGGGATTGTAGAGGGACGTTTAATAAAAATCGAAAGATGTTTCTTTTATTTCTTAAATTTAAGTCTAAGTTGTCCAGTTTCTGATTTTCTTTTAATTTTGGCGGATTTTGAAGCAGCATGGATAGATAACCTATACTTGTCTGAGAGTTACATATTTTACCTTAAACGATGAAAATAACTTCCATAATACAGGAAACAAGTTTCAATGGCAACAACTCATTGCATGGTGCCAAAATGTAGGGCTCAAATTGAGTTTTGTCACCTCGTCGCTCCTGCATGGGACAACCTGCGATTTTTGCCAGAAAACCGCGGCAACGTGAGGCGCTTTTATAGCTTTTGTAAAATGAAAGTAGCGTTGATTTAATGAGTATGAAACTATGTAGGACAAAATTTCTTGGCGCAAGCAGTGCTCCGAACTTTTTGAAATGGCAAAAACGGCGTTTTCTACCTGTGATATACGATTTTTTTCTCGAGACTACTACGTACATCGCAAAATTAAGGTACATTTTTCTGTATCAGCACATGTGCCCATCAAATGTAAAGATTCCATTGCATACAAAAAAGGGCAAAGAGATCTCGAATACCGTTCTTGCATTAACCGATTAGAAAGTGGAAGAAAACATTATGGAGCACTTAAGCTCCGCCGTGAAAGGTATATGACGCGGTAGGAAGCGCTCATGAACTTTTTTTTTATTTCAAATTTTATTTTATTTTTTAATTAGTTGTATATATTTTCGCCCATAGCCGACCGGTCAATGGCGTCACCGGTAAGCTTGGACGCCGCTTCTTTAAACTTGGTGTGTTCCAGTACGAGTTCAGCGGACGCGCCGTTAGTGTTCGATGCAATTCCGGGAAATTCCACCGTTAAGGGTATGACGCATTAGTGTTACACAGGGAAAATGCTTTTCACTTTTTTATGTTTAAATTTTTATACACCGATACTTAGCATCAGGAAACGTTGGTTTTCCACTCCGAGCATTTTGACACCTTTGTACAAGTTACTTTTTCCAACGTTTCATTTTTCAGTGATTTCAATTAATGGTTCAAATACACGCTCTAAATATTCGTAATTAGCATCATCAAGTATTGGATTTTCATTCTGACTATCTGGGACCTTTAAACCCCCTTTTCAAAATTTTCAATTATTTCAATTAATTGCTATATTAATGCTCTTTTTTAAGAACATTTTTTTTTCATTTTGAGCATTCTGACGCTTGAACCTTCTTTTTCTAATTTTCATTTTTTCAATTATTTCAATTCAATAATTGATTAATCACACACATTAAATTAAAAAATTGACGTTAGCAAGAATTGACTTTTTGTTGTGCGCAATTTAACACCTGCTAAGCTCTTTTTTATTTTTTTCATTGATTCTGATTAATTATTCCACTAATTAGACACATTGCATTTTTAATTGGCGTCATCAAGCATTGGCTTTTCACTCTGAGTATTCTGCCACCTTTGAACTCTCTTTTTTCATTTTTCATATTTTTAATTCATCAATTAAGTACAATGCTTTCATTAACTCGCTATCGCCTGTCACACATCAATCAGTCATCAATGACTAGGCCCACAAATTACCATAATACGATTTTTTTTTTTACGCAGCCCCCGATTAGTTCCGACACGCGATGCCGACAACTCCTACTACAATAGACGCCGACGTCGTTTCAGCCGAAGGAGCTGTATAAGTTATCGCTTAATAAAAAAAAAAAGCGAAAAAAAAAAAAACGCGTGCTCCCGGTGGGATCCGGATTCGTGACCTACAAATTTCTCGTCCGGTGCTCTACCTGACTGAGCTAGGCGACTACTGTTCAATCTCCAGGATTTTAAGTATCTGTGTTGCGTGTGTTATAACCTATCATCCCCCGTTCGCCGTTATGGACGAGATGGGTGGTTATTTCTTCTACTTTATTATCAATTATCTTTGTGATCACATTATTATTTCACAATGAACAACACAAAAAATCTCATATGCTTTCATTGGTGTTAGTGGCTGCTGGCTATTTTTGTATGCATGTCGAGTCCCTCGTTCTCCCTGCAATTCTTTTCTGATCAGGTTTTCCCTCTCAACTCATACGCCTGTAGTTCTGGATAGCGAGTGCGCTGCAGTTAGAGCATATGCTGCTTCGCTTTACCGCGTCCACAGAGCTACGTCAGCTACGTCGCGACGTGCTTGCGGCCTGAGGGTGCTTGGAGTAGCATCGAAACGCTCCTGTGGTCGCGCGGCACTGCGCGTATCCGTGACCTCTGAATGCACAGGGCCTATACATTCATCGAGCTGGCGGGCTTGCAGTCCCGCTTGCTCTTTGCCAGGTAGTGCATGCGTGACTCGAACGCTCCGTGTGTGCTACCTTGGACGTATATGCTGCCGAGCGCCCCAACCCGGCAGCTTGTGCATTGATTCTGTCGCGCGCGCGATCTGTTTGCGATAGGGTGCTACGTGCGCGCGGCTATTTCGTTTTTTTTTTTTTTGTTGTTTTTTTTTCATCTCCTGCCGTTTTTTTTTTTTTTTTTTTTTTTTTTTTTTTTTTTTTTTTTGCGGCCTGAAGCATAAAGTTAAGGTTGGCCTTTGCATTGAAGCGAAAACATTGATGATGCTGCAGCCATCTCGGAGAAACTAATGCGTACACGCGCAAAGTGCCTCCTACAAACAAGCGCTAAATGGCCAGCTGCATTATTGAGCCCTGCTTTTTTTTTAGTATGCTGCGTCGACTGATCAATTACTTTAACAGAAATATCGCGGTTGTTGTTGTTTTTTTTTTCACTTACACTGCCTTTGCATTCCAAGCTCTTTAAATATGTGCTCATAGTGACGCGCCTCGATCTAATATGTGATACATTGTGAGGCACTCGCCGTTAAACCGCGCCAGATTCGCTCTCTTATAGGCATATTGCTTCATCAGCCAAATTCACAATACTTTAATACAGTGTCACTAACGGTCCCGTATCGCTCAAAATTCGGCGTCGACGTCGTTCGCCATGAACGAAAAATCTGGATGGAAAATTCAGGAGCAGTTTGAAATGTTCAGATTAGCGCTAAATTTCTCAAGGAAGTTCCGTAACTGAAGGAAGGAAATTTATGGAAAATGAAAAGTGGGTCAACTATGAAGGGTGGTGTACGTCGTACCCAGTACTTTCCTGATGCGAGACAGACACGCACTCATAGGTCGCGAAGGCTCGCGAAGGCTCGCTGGCTGAGGCTGAATAAAGGTACACTTACTGAATTCGCGATGCGAGCGGGGTCCAACAACGCAATCTTGTTCCGATATTAATAGGCGACGCTCAATAAGCACCGATGTTTAAACGTCAGGGCGCGCATCCTTCAAGGACCCAGGTTCGCATGGGCACTATGCATGATTCTATGAAAAAAATAGTTTTCTTTTCCTTTTCTTTTTTTTTTACTCATTTGTGATATGATACTTTTTGCCTCTTATGCTGCGGTTGTCAGGCCTGTCCGGTATAGTGGCGCAGTAGTTTTGTTTTAACCATCTACCTCCAGCATTTCTCTTGCCCAGCCTTTTCGGGATTAATATAACCTGGTGTAGTGACGAACGTCTTTAGCATCAGTGTATAGGCTCTCTATAATTTTTCTTTTGTCTTCTCTAGGCTATATACCTTTCTTTCTCTACCTCTCTTCCTTGTGATTAGTTTATCAGCACTTTCTCTCATTTTTTTTTTCTCTTTCATTCTTCTGCTATAGTTCTTTTTTTTTTTTTCTCCTTTGTGGATTTTTGTGAACCTATACTATTACAAGGCCGTAGGAGACTGCCAAGCTCCATTTCCCACCCCATTTTATTTCTATTCCATTTCTATTTGTTGTGGACTATCCTGCTTACTATTTTGCTCCTGTCTCACTGTTTTCCTGTCGTTCTGTACGTCTGTCTCTCTCACCGCACTTTCTTTGTCATCTTTTAAATATCCGTTGAGGTTGAGATCGAGGTTGAGGTTGTTGCTGACTAAAGGGTTCTGCAGGCAATTTGTATATCTGTTGTTTTGCTGCTGTTCTTTGCTTTTCCTGTCCTGTTTTCTGTTTTTGTTTGTTTTCAGGTCTGGATGCAACTTTCTCGCGTTTTTTTTTTCTTTAGGCCAGCGTGGACCATTTTGCAACTTGAACCTCATTTTCATCATCATCATCATCATCATCATCATCTTATTATTATTATTATTATTATTATTATTATTATTATTATTATTATTATTATTATTATTATTATTATTATTATTATTATTATTATCATCATCATCATTATTATTATTATTATTATTATTATTATTATTATTATTATTATTATTATTATTATTATTATTATTATTATTATTATTATTATTATTATTATTATTATTATTATTATTATTATTATTATTTCACTGTTTAAAATTTTTTTAATCGTGAGCTTTTGCTCCTTTTTATTTACTTTTAATTGGCTGCGAGCCCAGTAAAGCTTTTAGGGGTACAGGCTCCCTCTCCTTGTTTGTTGTTTCCATATTTGTTCGAGAGGACAAATAAAATGGGCACAATGGGTTTAGCCGTAACGATGGATTGGATCGCGGCGATGACACGTTTTATAGCCTATACGGACGAAAATGGGTGAAGCGTGACAATGCAAGCGCTTACAAGCTTCGCTTCGTAAAGCTCATGCGCTTAGGTAAAAGGAGAAAATATTTGAAAATGCTGCTCTTAACAAGCATCGCTTATCGGCCATTAAATACGTGTACCATGCGCTTGGATCAGCGTGTTTATTTACTTAAATTGCGTACCTGACTCTCATCACATCCGCCTTTATTTTGCACTCAGGACCTGTTAATGGCTTCAAAAACTAAGTGTCATAGGTTTAGATATGCAGCACTGCACTAAATAAATTAACTATTAAATGTTTACTCAGTAACCAACATGTACTATTTTCCTGTGCCTAAACGTGAATAATAGTGATCTTCAAAAAATTCACGATGGTGTGGCGATATTATTTGAAATGCTTTCATATCGAAATATGAGACAGGAATGACACGCGATTTGTTAACCCGAAGTAAACTCGAACAGTACGATCTCCGTCGTATTGCTTGCCGAGTTGGCACGAGTAAATACAATCACCAGCGCATTTTTTTTTTTTTTATAGCTTTCGAACATTTACGCAAGGAAAAACTATCGCTGGAGATGCCCCGTAGTAATTATGTCACAGTGCATTGGCAGCTAGGGTGCCCTCGAGACCGGCCATGGGAGGAGGTAGCTCGCCGCTGTTCCCGCCACCACGGCGCTGCTGTGAACCTTTGCAGGGGCTTTTACCTTTGCAGCCAGGGAAGAGCGTCGTCTGCTACAGAAGTGCGGCGTTCCAGTGTGCTTCCTAACTGCTCTGAAGCGTTGATCGCACTTCGTAACGTCATTATCTGCGCTTTAGAAATCTACAGACTAGTGTCCCGTGACAGTAAGGACGATTACTGTTTAGAAATAAATGGGCGTCTGTGATAATTACCGCTTTGGGCAGAGCAGGTGCACGTTTTGTGCCATTTGGTGCAAACAATGACGAATCCTGCCACGTGCCCCAACCCTTAAGCATGATTCAATCTTGCCATTTGCGTTAGGTGTTAAGTGATAGGTTGTACACTTCCTTCGGTCGAAAAGTCATCGGCGAAGTTGTTGCAGTCCGCATCACACTTCGGAAATAATCGGGGCCTGCGTAATAAAAATCGTACCGTGGCAATTCGTGGTTCTAGTCGTCGATTACCGATTGTTTTGTAACTGACGGAGATGAGTTAACGAAATCACTGAAACTAACTTAAGGGGAAATTAAAGAAATCGAAAAATATAGGAAAGAGGGGGTTCAAAGGTGTCAGTATGTTCAGAATGAAAGCCAGTGCTTGATGGTTTTAATTAAGTAAAATTCAGAACGTGCATTGATCAATTATGATGTTACGGGCGAAGAAGAAGAAGCGGGCAATGGCGTGGGCAGGTGCGTTCGCTACCATCGCCATCGGTCATGTTCTGTCTCCTTTCTTCATCTGCTTGCTGCCCCGTAACATTTGGTGGAGGTGCGGGGTATCGATCCCCGTACCTCTCGCACAATAACAATATTATTGAAATAGTTGAAAAAATTGAAAACTGCGTTGAGAGGTGTACTACTCAGAATGTAAAGCAAATGTCTGCTGATGCTATTGGATTGCAAGGCATTTATTTCGTCAGAAAAGGCAGAATGCGGACCATCCATGGTTATCAGTCCACGGCTGGTAGCGACATGAACAGCTCATTCAATGACCCGGATTTGAACTCCCAGGTCTGAGCTGACCAACACGGCCTCGGTGCTAGGTGTATATATCGGTGTGTACAAACTGTAAAATAAAAAAGTGACAAGCATCGTTCGTATATGTGAAACACCATAGCATCTTAAAAGCGGAGCTTAGGTGTCCCCTATTTTTTAAATTTTCCGACGTAATCTAAATGCGTAGCCGGAAGCGAGTGCGTGCTCGCTAAGTTCACTCCCATTTCATCGCGTACCGTTCAAATGAGTTTTCTTCGTCTTTTTTAGCAATAACAATAAGATCCACGGCTCTAAAAAACATCATGAGCCATATATGTGCGAGGCCTCTGAATGTTGATGTCGTCTGAACCCGAGGCTTGAGACGATTGAGGACTATGGGCCTTATAAAGGATCAACGCACCCTTTTTTATTCCCACATATTCTAACCTGACAGGTCTTTCATAAGAACTTTTGGCACTTTTTTCATCTATTTCCTGAGTTAGCTCATTTGTTTTCGTTTTTGCTGCCGGCTAAAGCGGCCCGAATCGGCCAGCCTTTCCGGAACTGCAAGGTGGACTTTTTTCGTAGGTTAATATAGTGCACTTTTTCTTATATCAGGACCTTCGTCATTTTCAAATACTTTACACCCCTTTTCTCCTTAAATCAGAAACTCGGCCTGTTTGTGGTAGACAGTCCCTCCACTTTAAAAGGTCCAACAGGCCTTGCATAGTTTGCCAAGCGTGCACAATCGCCTCTACACCTCTTAGCGTAGCTATTGTCAGATCCATATGGGCAACGACCACATCAGTTGTCCGCGGGCAGATATTCCGCTACTCATGACTTCGCAGACCCCGGCACTAGCTCTTAGCAATATTCCTGATTGTACAAAAGTCAACCTATAGTCAATGCCCATTTTCATCCAGAGCAGTCGATCTCTAGGTAACCATAAAGTGCTTTTTTTTTTTCCACCAGTTGATTAAATTTCACTCAAATAATTTACTCGTATTTTCTGCACGTCGCTTTGTGTTGTGCCACTGCATGTAACTTTGCTTTCTTTATTTTTTTTTTCAGTTTTTCATTTAGACAGATATGCAGTGGATGATTTAGGACATATGCTACGAAAAGCATCACGCCTTAAGGGCCACACCACCCGCTAGATTTTGACCACTTCGGTGATTGCATATTTGTAAATTTAACAATATTCCCTTACCAGAAGTGTGTTGCACACCCTTCATATTGTACGCAACAATGTCTCTCCGGGGTACCGTTCTCTCCCAGTTGCAAGACAAATGGCCATTTGGCAGCGGAGAGGTCTCTTCCCCCAGTTATGCCGGTGCCAGCTGATATATTATGGCTCAAAATGCATTGTAATATGGTTGCTCAGTCCATACACATTTTTTTTTTAAACGATAACTGAAAGACACCACCTACCCTCTGAGTGAATATTTTCACAATTTTACGCTCGAGAAATAACATCCTTAAAACTTTATGGACAGTGCCGGCACCAACACTGAACTGCAGGGTAACATGTGCCGTACAGCCGAGAAGGCACAGACACTCACACAGAAAAACAGAATATTTGTATAAAAAAAACACCAAATAAATTCGCGCAGCTACTGCAGAATACCCGGACCCGCTTATGATGGAACTCTATGCAATAAAATAGATGCAGGCCATAAATAAAATAGATTCCATAACAGAAGCCCACATTTCTACAGACTCCTTAGCCGCCATAAAACAACTGAAGAAAGTGACAAAGACGCTATGTGTAACCCAGGAAATCCACGCACTCAATAAAAAAAAACAAAAAACAAAGATACGCATCCAGATATACATTGGACACAACATGATGCTGAGAACGCTGAGCAGAGAAAAGTTGACCACCTCACACACGAAGTTCTAAGCACTAATGCGCCCCCCCACAAGGCTCCCATTTGATGCCCGCTTCGCTGTTCCCATCTTAGCATCCTCTTTAAGGAAAAGTACACGTGCACCCTCATTCCCCCGTGTACATTCCTCCTCCCTCATAACTTGACGAGATTGAAGGAGGTTTCCTTTAGAAGGATAAGAGCTGGGGCGGCCCTTACCCCGTCGGTAACATGCCGATGAGAATTTCAAGCAGACATCGGACCAACCACATGCCCGAAGTGTTCCACACCAGCTGCAGAAGTGGATGTTCGCCATCTGCTGTGGACTTGTGCAGGGACAAGGGCATCAAGCACACAGATTCTGCGCGAAGTGGGCCTAACCACAACAAGGGAAGAGGACTTCTCTAAATGGCTTACCGACAACGACAAGAGTGGGAGCCTGCTCCGGTTCCTTACCGAAAATAATTTACATGAGCTTCTATAATATGCCTTATGGCAAGCTTGCGCTAAAAAAAAAAAAAAAAAAGCTACTGCAGCGTTGGCAGTGCTGGCGTATCGGCGCGCGGCCGGCGTGGCGCAAACTTCGACCGCAACAGTGCTTAGGCGCAAAGCGCCGCCGCTTTCGGAGGCGCAGTTCCAGAACTGAAAAGGATCTATAAACTATAAACGATGGATGTCACCACCATAGGAGGCTATGTCACCACCTATAACCTCAACTACGCCCCACACTCGCGCCGCGATGCGAGCGCCCCTCGCGGCGAGAAGGAGATTTCTGTAGTGGCAGGTGCACCCGGTCTCACCGCGGTGACGCGGCGGATCTGCTGTGCGTGGATCGCATTCGTCGTTCGTTATTTCGGCATTCTATGGTCGCAAATGAATTGCTAGGATGCAGTCGCTGGGTTGCACACATTTTCACTCGCCTGTTAAATTATTTCTCACGTCCCCAATAAGCATTACGAAGTAAAGTTTAGATTGCTGCCGTCCAACGAGCAGTGAGCTGGCAATTAAGCCCGGATATGCCGCGTCCAGATTTTCCGAGAAGCGTTTTTCCTAAAAGAGGACACACTGCTTCACCTGCGTTAGCAGTCTTTCTCAACTCGCAAAGAAAAAAAAAAACAATTGGGCATCTTATAGGCATCTGCACTATCTGCATGGTGACTATTGGCATGCCCGACAAATGGAATGCACGTCTACTGGGACCGCCGTGTGCGCCCAGTGGGCCGCGCTCGTGGATGCAGTTGATCATTGCATAATTTATACTTAAACTGTCCTGTGGTCCATATTTCTTCTCTACGATAGCTTGTATGAGCACCAGTACAATGCAGAGAGTAACCAACGGGAATGGAGCGTTTTAATTGCGCATTTACTGTGTCTTGCGCTTAGTTTCGCGAATTTGTCTTGGCAACATTTTTTTTATTTCTTTCATTATTTTTTCCTCCCTCTCAGCTCGTTCTTTTTTTTACTTCCACACCCTTTCCTTCCACTTTCTGCCGTTACTTTCCTTCTCCCCTGTCTGCCATTCCATACACTTTATTCATTTAATTGTGTTAATGACATTTCGATGCCTACAGAGCTGTTGAACCTCGAATGATGAACTGTTTCTCATGCCATACTGCTCAATCGAGACTAGTAACATTGGTAAACGTTACTATTTCTTTTACTTATTCGTGTACGCTCTGAGTAGATTTTATTCACTACACGCCATCCCGCTCCAAACAAGTGGTCGATCGGCGGGCTGCCACCTGTTACCTTCCCCTGTTCTAACTTGATTTTGTGGCAGATGACTTGAAAGTACGATTAAAGAGGAAATAAGGATCGTTACAAAAAAAAAAAAAGAAATTAGAATTCAAGTCGGGATTTGAGGCAGGAAGTTCTTTCAACGAAAGAGAAAAGTAAGCATGATACAATCCCTGCGTGCCCGACAGAGAGGAAAATATGCACGTGCATTAGAAACCGTAGGTCGCTTGTTGTGCCGTGCTGTAAAAGCCGGAATACATGCGGCGTTTTTTTCCACGATTTTCGCGCGTCGAAAACTGCCGCGCCGACGCGACGCCCAGCTCGAGATACATGGAACGACGAAGCGGCGCGAGCGCCGCCGCGGATCCCTCGATGCGAAAGCAAAGGCATCAGAGAGCGGAAATAACCGCAGAGCGAGGTACGTGAGAGAAGCGACGCTGTCCCTTGTGGTAAAATCGCGAAAGTGGTCGTTCTAACGCTACTGTGCTAAATGTAGAAAGCGTGCATAGGCGCGCAAGGATTTGGCTCGCTCGAATGAACGATGCTAACTGGGAATGCCCGCTCGGATACCATCGGCACGTTTTTTTTTTTTTCTTTTTTACAAATTTCACTCTAGGGAGCAAACAAACACCTAACGATCCGAGAGTAGGTCATATACTCACAAAAAAACGACATTCCGTGATTGAATAAGCGTTTATTTTTACGATAATCACATTTCTGCGACCAAACTATAACCAAACTGCCGCATACCTCGTCAGCCATGGCGGCCATGTTGACAGCGGCCGCTCAAACCGGAAATGCCAGCTTTCCGCGCTCCTATTGGCTCGCGTCGGCAGTAGCTTCCGGTTCGAGAGGACGCCGCACTGTCGAGCACCGCGTGGAAAGAGCGATCAGTGTGAATCTGCCATCCTTTGCTTTATCGTCGAGAAAAGTGGCAACCGCCTAACCAGAAAGACAACTAAAGCTTTTGAAATGTCTTCTGCGTAAAATGTCGCCTGCGGCATTGTCAAGCCCCGGTAATCGTTCTTGAGTTTTCAGGCTTTTCGCGTTGTTTACTTTTTTTTTTTTTCATGCTTCTTTCTCCTCTTCGGCTCCAGCTTCATTCATTCCTATTCTTCTCCCATGCTCGTTCCAATCTTTTCTGCCGCTCAACTCCCTGAAGCTTTCCTTTTTTTTTTTTTTTTCTCTCAGTCAGTCCTGCTTGGAGCCTTCGAGTCTGGCTTTGTGTGAAGTTGCACCACACATGGGAGGAGAGGTGTTCGCCACAAATGTTTTTTTTTTATTATTTTATTTTCTATATTTTTACTATGGTTTTGTATCCCCCTCCCCCTTTTCGTTTTTTGCTCGGCCTTTTCCAACTGCGCCCGCTTCTTTTGTCGGTGTTTTGAGCCTAGAAATAAACGCCCAGCAGGCAGCCAGGGCTCGTCCGTGCCTCTCCGGCTTGTGTCGTGTGGCTCCCGCGTTGTTTATGCTTCCCTACATCACTCCAGCTGGCCGAAACTGCCACCACTGCCCAAGCCCAGGGGGCCAAGCCTGCCACTACAAAAATCCTCCGGCGCCCACTCGTGGCGCGGCCTGTTCGCCGCGAGTGCTGCCCCGGGGTTTCTGCACGGGGCCCACTCTAAATTTGATATTGAGGGCGAAGAGACGTGCCCCACTGCGGTGGTGCAGTGGTTAAGAGGCCCGACTATACTGTGCCGGAGTACCCGGCTCGATTCCGACCGCCGGCGGCTGCGTTTCGATGCAGGCGAAATGAAGAGGCGTCCGTGTGCTGTGCGATGTCAGCGTATGCTACATATCCCCAGGTGGTCGAAATTACTCTGTAGTCCTCCACTACCGGCTCCTCTTTCTCTCTTAGCACTTTCACTTTTACCTTCTTCCCTTTCCATACGGCGCAGTTCAGGTGTCCACAGAAACAAGTGGGACAGATACCGCGCCTTTCCCTTCCTGTGAACCAATTATTATTATTATTATTATTATTATTATTATTATTATTATTATTATTATTATTATTATTATTATTAGTAGTAGTAGTAGTAGTAGTAGTAGTAGTAGTAGTAGTAGTAGTAGTAGCAGTAGTAGTAGTAGTAGTAGTAGTAGTAGTGGTAGTAGTAGCAGCAGCAGCAGTAGTAGTAGTATAACTAACGCTCTGGCGTGAAAACACATTAGGAATCTTAGTACGGCGGCTGCGCCCAAACTGCGCATCCTGATATTAAAAAAAAAAAAAAAAAGCAGCAAGCTAACAGCCGATTAGAACAGACAGACGACGTGCCGATCTCCGAGACGATGCGGCGCTGACAGGCGCATTTCACTCTGCACGTCATGATTCTTCGCTCCGGCAATGCGAGAATGGAATTCCAAGCACAGCCTCGGCATTGCAGAACTCCGGTATAATTTACGCCAGCGGGTAACGCGACACCGCAGCAACGACATCGTTGGAATGCCATTATGTTCGAAGCGTACCACACGACCCTCGTTGTCCGATAGGCTGATTGGACAGCGGCGCCGGAAAGTGCTGTTGCCTGGGCAGTAGTCGCTACGCGCTGCAGCACGTTCGCGCGTAAAGCAACCCACGCAGTGACATCGGTGCCGTTTTGCCGTCTTATAGAAAACAACATCCGAAGCCGCTCACTAATTCGTCGCTGACAGGGCTCTCGTCAGTCAGCGTCACTGGCTCAACGCAGTGAGGTATGCAAGCACTAGCTCAAGGTTAAATCCATTCTACACAAACGCGAGCTATACATGCTACGTCGAGGAATCTCGAGGACTTGGCGTTGGATGGGCGCGAATGACGGTGGTCACTATTTGGAGACACGAGAAAAAAAAGCAGGGCTGCATTAAGAAGGGCGCAGGGAGGGACATTAGTCAAAAATATTCATCCCATAAGAGTTGCGCATCCACAGCGTTCGCAGTCTCGCAGGCGACGAGGTGTAGGATACTGTCATGAACATAACGATGCGAATGCTCAAACCCTCCAAATAGTAAATCTTGATTTCGAATTTCGTCTTGCGATTGCGCAGAATAGTTAAGACGGTCACTGAAAATCAAGAGGATGAGTTTTCGCACTTACTCTGAGGAAACTACGGCATACTTGTAAGGGGCGCTCATGTATTTCTCATGTTGAGATCTTTAAAAAAGGAAAAGATAAAATTGCCTCCGCTCGCAGCAAGTCTGTAGGTACAAAATGATCACCACATCCAAACAGCAATCACAATAGAGAAACTTGGCTTTATTTTTTTTTTTCTTGAAATGAGGAGGGGAGAGGGGAGGGCGTATTGCTGTGCCGCCGCACAGTGGGCCACCGACTCAAAAGCGACGCCACTGCTGAGATAACGGTTGAAAATTGCGATAGTTTAAGAAATAATGAGATTTATCATCATCATCATCATCATCAGCCTGACTATACCCACTGCAGGGCGAAGGCCTCTCCCATATCTCTCCAATTAACCCGGTTCTGTGCTAGCGTCATCCACTTGGCCCCTGCCATAGCCTCCTCTATAAAGGAGGTTATATGCCCCTGCGAACTTCTTATCTCATCCGCCCACCTAACTTTCTGCCGCCCCCTGCTACGCTTTGCCCCCTGCTACGAGTGGGTCAGAGAAATAACTCAAGTTACCGACATTCTAGTGGAAATTAAGAAGAAGAAATGGACATGGGCAGGACATGTAGTGCGAACAGAGGATAACCGATGGTCGCTTAGGGTAACAAAATGAGATTTATACTTCAAACAAAAGCTCCAAAAGTCGTTCGGCTTGGAAAAAAAAAAAGTACTATATGGCGGAATGTACCACCGCCTTGCTTCAATATAGAGGCACGCGGACAATAATTGATCCAGTTTCCTTCATAACAAAATTTGTGATGCATGGATTTAGGAATGAACACTTGTGATATTCAGCATCTGGGCTGGTAAACAGGACCAGGTTATCTCCGGCGTCTGCTGAAAGAATGCACTTCCTCCCATTTCTGGGGCTGGAGAAAACACGAGCCCACCGATCGATTCCAGTTCAGCTGCATCTTGCCGTCATCGGCTGCGTGTCAGTCGAGCTCAGCTGTGCCTCGTTTTGGCGTCCTTACTGCTGCAGACAAACAGCATAACTGCCCAGCAATGCCTTGTCATGGCTTATCTTTGTAAATGCCTGTCTGTATATACCGAAACCATGCACTTGTTTGTCAAGCACTCGCCTTTAGACATTTCCTTTTCATCTCAGCACTTGAAATCTGTGGCCGAGCAGCACAACTGTTCACAGCGCCACAAGAATTCACACCTTCCTAGGGCGATGCACAGTACACGAGACATTAAATCTGTTCAGGTGGCATTCATTCTTAAAATGTTGGTACGCAAACACGGCAAGCAATACAGGAAGCTGGTGCATACTCGAAAGAAAAGATATGAAGCAAGCACTTGAATAACACATTGCGGGCTAGTTGGTTGATCACCACAAGGTAAAATAGCGCAGAAACCACACACAGGACGCAGAAAGGTGAGACGAACTCAGGCGCTGACTATATAGCTTCTGTAGGTTCAGGCTTTGACAAAATTTTTTGGCCCTGTTCTTTACCTTGTTTAAGGACACGTTGCTGCATTCATCGAAGGATGAACCGATGGCTTGAACGGCTGTGGGCACGTCGCAAGCACGTCGCATTTCATACATTGTGATTGAAGAGCAATTGATTGTTTTGTTTTTTGTGTGTGTGTGTGTATGTGTGTCTAGTTTCTACAGCAATTATGTAGAGTCCATTGAAACACGAGAGAATATGGAGTGAAATTCATGCACCACATGGCAATAAGAAAGGTGCGATGAAAACGAAGATCACCTATCTTAACTAAATCTGTATTTATGTCGTACGGGTCTATCCGTTACTAACCTCTATGAGTCTTGTGGAGAAATTGAATCCATAGACCATTTTTTTCCTCTTCTGCCGACGGTTCACATCTCCGTAAAATTTACTTAGCGACTCCCCATTTCTAGATTAGGGCTTCCTTTAACCATACCAGCTCTCTCCTTCGGGGCAAGCGTCACGGGATATGGCTTGAAATCAATGTGCAATTCTGTTCATGATTACATAACTTCTTCAGGTAGGTTCCTATGCTAGGTGAGATTTCATTGTTTTTTCTTTTCCCTTTTTTTTCCAAATTCTAGTTAAACACACACATTTATCTAAATACTTCACTCCTTGAATGTATCTTGAATGTATTAATATCTGAAATGTAGCCTGGACAATCCGCCGCTGTGGCTATGTGCCATTTTGACTGAGGTCATCATCATCATCAAACCCAGGGCGTGCCAAGCGACCTACGGCAAAGAAGCCTGGAATGTTTCTAGAGAGCACGTACACACACCTTTCACGGCAATATGAGCGGCTGAAGGGCATGCCGGTGAGCGTCTACCACAAATATGTATTCATCAAGTGTTCGCAGTGGCATGGCCATGCTACAGTGAACTACGCCTATCTCTGAAACAATCTGAATGGCCTCCATGACCGTGCCATATCTTTTATCGCTTCCGACACCGGTACCACGACATAGAGCCGTCTTAAAGTGTCCAGCCAATGTCCAGCGCGGCGGATCAGCTATACGGCGTGCGGAGGGCCATCGGATGTACATACATGGCAAATATCCTGTCGGCACCACTCCACAGACGGGCATGCACTTTCTGGACCTGGAGAACCTGCAGTGGCTTCACGTTGACTCAACTGACGAGAATCCCCAAAAGCATGTGTGCTATTCGGGAGCTGCCATCGGACTCGCATGTACAGTAGGGCTGCTGGTTCGTGGAGCCTCATCAAGGTGATCCCAGTGTCAAAAATTCGCTCTTCTTTGGACACGGCCACGTCAACCTGTGCCCGCCTGCGGGTGGATGGCGTGCCAATCGAGGAGCGTGAACACTCAGCCTTCGTGTACAACGAGGAACTATATTTGGAGGTTCGAAGTACGGTCACTGGACATGCTCGGGTAACATAGTACAAGCACAGCCCCGCAAAGTCATGATGAAGCCACCTGAAGGTAACACGGTCAGCCTTTCCCTGGAGGCGCTCAGTGTCATTGACTAAATTTCTGGCCTGAGCCTTCATTGCAACCCGCAGTACATGCAAGAGATGGAGCAGGAGTCCAGAAGGAGCGTATCAGGATCGAGCGAACTAGACTTTGCTCCAAAGCTGAAGACCATGTGCCTGCTGGCTGTCACTGCAATATGCTCGCGTGCATGCAGACTGTCTACCGCCGGCCATCAGGAGCGAGGTTGTTGCCACGGACCACTAAAAGCAACGTTTTGCACTGTCATTGGTCTGACGTCGCACACATCAGTGACAGAATGTGTTCAGTGGAACAATGCGGGATAGTTATGGTACATGACAGCTGTCGTCACTCCTGTAGACAACAAATGTTAACTCGAATAAACCACGCGCCCCATTTGGGGGCGGTTTGCGTTGAAAAGCGGCAGGTGTGCGTGTGTTTGGTTCGATCTTATAGCTTAACTCCTTTCCCGATGACAGTAATATCAAAATGTTACTTAAATTATAGTATATCCCCTCTTCTTAGCTCCGTTTTCGCGTCCAGCTTCTGCCACTGCAGTAAAATATATATCTCGCGCCCCTTCATTAATCACTATATCTCGCAAAGTCACCCGTAATCTGCTAGTGATGTTTAGCTCGGCTGTTTGAACGGCCTCGATTTTGGAGTCATAGCATGTTTCATCTCTGGAAAAATGTCAAATACGAAAACATCTGGAAGCAACAGCGTGTCCAGTTCATAGCTTATAGTTGCTGTGAATAGGGCGGGTTTTGAAGCGAAAGCTTCACTACCCGTGTCAGACCGAACTTCGCGTGGCTCCACATAGCCTAGTTCTGCGCATGTGCGTGACGTCATAGCCAAGGCCAGCAGCGCAGGCCCCTCGCCAAGCTGGCATAAGGCATTTTTGCCATCTTATAGATGGCATAAGGCATCTTTGAAAAATGCCCCATCTTCGAACCTTGCCCTGCACTACAGGGACTGCCCTTTAAATAATGACCCGAGATATCCTGATAAAAAACTATGCACACCTCTTTTTAATAACACTAATGTAATCTACAGGCATAAGGATCAACTAACCAGGGAGTTATCGGAAGCCTATCACATTCATAGAAAAGGGGATAGTTGCGTGAGCACGCCATCGGTGCTTCTGCATGACACTCAGATTGTATATTTGGATTCCCATGATTAGACTGATGCTTGTTTGGGAGCGCATGCGTCCTGCTTCTTGAGAAAAAAGTGTATATTACCTGTGCCTTTTTCGAATAAACTTCAGTTGTTAGTCAGCGCTTGTCCGTTATTCTCCTCTCTGTTTGTCCCAAGTAGCCGCGCTGTTTTTTGATCTCGCCAAGCTCTGCCAGCGTTGCCTAGCAACGCTTAAGAGGTGTGCGACTACTCCTCAAAAAAAAAATATATATTAGACTCCACAGGGAATCGAACCTTCATCCCCCTGATCCCAAGCCTAGCGCTTTAATCAACTGCGCCACACCCGTATTTTTGTTGATTATTATTATTATTATTATTATTATTATTATTATTATTATTATTATTATTATTATTATTATTATTATTATTATTATTATTATTATTATTATTATTATTATTATTATTATTATTATTATTATTATTATTATTATTATTATTATTATTATTATTATTATTATTATTATTGCCGGCCAACAATTTATACACAGGCAGAGAAATCACTAGCCTACCTTTGACTTAAGCGATGTATTAAAGCTTTTTCATTTTGATCAATGCGTCAATCACATTCATCCACTGAGGCTGACTGCGGAGAACATCTCTGAGAAATATGACACTTTAAATGAAGTTGTCCCAGACCGATCGCACATTTTCTTCAGCATGGCAATGCCATCCGCGTTTTCCAAATGCTGTGGAGGCCCAGCACCATAATCATGTCGTATGGGACCTCGTCACTTTGTACGGGTAAAAACCGTATGCCGTAAGGAATAATGGGTATGTTCTTTTTTAAAGTTCGTATCCCAGTGAAAAACGGGATCCCAGCAGTCTATAAAAACGTGATCGATGTTCTCTGGTTTTTTACAGATTGTGCAGGTGAGGGTTCAAGGTACAGATATACCTTTATCATTAATCCACGTTTTTACGGGAAGGGTACCGGAGTGAAGCTTGAAGAAAAACGATTTGACGGTTGGTTTTACCGGCATCTTCCTAACTCCTTTTAGGACATCTTGTCGGCCTCCTCAATATATGGATCGGTATAGAGGTACGGGTACAAATAGGTTAAGCAAGTCCTTATACAATCTTTTCCTGCATACAGCACTAAGATACTCAACCGAAAAATGAGCACGCAAAATTTGTAAGGCAAAAACAGCTTCTCTTGAAAATCCATTGACAGCGCGATTTCTGGCCGGATAACTAGACACAACAAAGTCCGGTATCACGTTACCTAAGCACATCTGCATCATTGTGCGCAGCAAAGGGTCTGTTTGATTGCGCAAAAAAAAAAAAAAAAAAGAAAGAAAACGTGATACTTCTTGTCGCAGAAACAAGTTCGAAAGACCAAGGCCACCCCTTTTCGTGGGAAGAAACAAATTAGTGCGGCTAGTTCGCTCCCAATTTGAGCTCCAAATAAAAACTGCCAATACTCTATGCAGTTTCTGCACATTTAAGCGGGAGATACATAAAGATTGCAGCAAATACGAAATTTGGGTAATCAAAAACCAATTACAGACACTTGCACGTCCTATCACTGAGAGGTCGCGCCCTTTCCACCCATCCGCTTTTTGCTTAGTCTTTTGCGTTGTGTCGTTCCACAACTCTCTGCTGCTCTTATAATGCTCTAATTGTACACCCAAGTACTTCGCTGGAACAGTCGTCCACCGCATATTAGCAAACATTGCCGGTTTATTATCCCATTCACCGTGCCAGCAATCAATGCTCTTCTCCCAATTGATTTCACACCCTGTGATCGTGACCAGCCGATAGAGACGAAGAAGCGGGCAGTGGCGTGGCTAGGAGCGCTAGCGCTAGGCCCAGTCCGGTAGAGGTTAATGAGTGGTGTCAATCGAGAGAGGGTGACGTAATGTTGTATCCGAAAAAATAATTAGGCCAATAAGTTATTTAGGTAATGAATTAAATGCAAAAATGTAAAAGTAAAGGCAAAAATGGTCTCATTAGCCAATGGCTTGACGCCACATTTGAATGTATCAAATAATTAAGTCAATAGTTAAATCAGTCAATTAGGGTGACGTGGAGATATGTATCAAATACTAAATAGTTAATTAAATTAGTCAATTGAGCTCACGTCACGCAACCAGAAGCCGAGCCAAAAAAGGGCATAGGAAAGAATTGGCGCGCAATTTGAAAGTACTAAAGACTAAAATAGTTAATTAGGTCAGTCAATTAGGGTGACGCCAAGGATGTGACGTCACGCAACCAGAAGTAGAGCCGAAAAAGGGCATAGGAAGGGATTGTCGCGCAATTTGAAAGTAGCAAAGACTAAAATGGATAAACAAGAAGTGAATTAATGTGACGTAGAGGATGTGACGTCACGCAAGCGGAAGTAGAGCCGAAAAAGGGCTTAGGAAGGGATTGGCGCGCAATTTGAAAGTAGCTAAGACTACAATGGGTAAACAAGAAGCGAATTAAGCTACTAGAAGCAACCACAAGCAAACAGCAGCATCCGTGCTTTTGCCTTATTCCAATGCACATTCTACACTGCTCTTTAATTTTTTAAAAATGAATTTCGCTGACGAGCAATCCCCTTGTTCTCTATATTATCGACGAATTGTGTTTATATAGACACGAAGTTAATGGTGTTTCTCTAGCTCTACGTGTTCGTGTACTTATTCATTACATATACATCTAGTTACATACGCTCGCAAGCATAAGTTATCTAAACGGTGTAATGCAGTGCAATTAAATGAAACCTCAAGGCCTCTTAAGTAGCTTGCTGCTCATGCGGCAAGCCTCATCGCCCGCCATTTTCATCTCTCATTCGCGGCGGGGCAGTTCGTTGTACGTGTTTTTTACTGTATGCATCCAACCGCCGGACGAGCAACAGGACAATAATCTGTATGGCGCTCTCCACGGAGGTCAGTGCGTCTAAATATTTATTCATTGTTAATAACTGGCGACAAAATTACATTAATTAATGTACTGGAAGTTCGAAAGAAGGTTGCTATCGAGTTTATTTTTTCTTTTTTTCAAGATTTCCCTCTGATATCCAACTTTGTTCCAGTGAATATTCTGCAGCCGTTTCTGGGATGATGCGTCTGTTTATTGCAGTAATTGAGCTTGAGACCACCCATCGTCTTTTGAGGCTAAAATTTTTTAGGAATACATCAAGTAGCTGTTCCCTAGTCAGTTGTTTTACATTGTTCCTTTGCCAGTTTTAGAACGGAGCCGGCGAGGAAAGGAATGCACCTAACTACACACGGCTCATCGGGCATCATGAGCTCTGCGCATGTATATGCACTGGCGCTCCACTATGCTTACACGCCTTGATAGCTGCCCACCTTTTTTTTTTTTCTTCTTCTTTTTTTTTCTTTCTTTTTTTTTTTTTTTTTTTTTTAACGCAGAAATGCCGCTGAGTTTACCGCACGTTTCCCTCCCGCCTTTCCCCGAGGAATGCTCAGTCTGCTTCCCTTCCACAGTTCACGAGCATGCTCAATTGCTGAATGCTAAGCGCGGGAAGACAGGACAACAGGAACACTGTAAACTGGACAGGACACAGCCCTGTGTCCTGTCTTGTTTTCAGTTTTCCTGTTGTCCTGTCTTCCCGCGCTTAGCATCCAGCAAAATCCATGCACCAACTAGCCTTCATGATCAATTGGCGCTCCCATAAAAGTATTTCCGCATTCAGCTCTAGAAAAGAGGAGGGAACAAGGTTTCTGGGCACGCCAACTTGATCAAGTGGACAGTGATTGCCCGTCCTCTTTGTGTTTGCAACACTAGTCACGGTTGTAGTCAGGAATCATGTCTTCCTTGTACTCGGCCTTTGAGTGCGCTTTATGCTCGTTTTTCGACTGAGTCCATGCGCGGCATGCTCATGGACTCAGTCGAAAAACGAGCATATTCATATTATATGACAATAGCCACGGCCAGTCATATTCTTTTTATTCGCAACTTTCACGGGCTATAGGCGGCGCCACTGGAAATCCAATATGGCTGCCCTTAAGGTGATCCGGCTGTCACGCTTCAAGTGCGTTGTGCTGGGACGCTGGGCTACGTTTCCTGAAGCTGCATTAAAATATTCGCGCGAGTGTTCTGTGGAGCGAACGTATGCACGGCGTTGTCAGTCAGCGTATGCAAGCCCTTTGTGAGCATGCGTTGCAGGGGTGCGATACAAAGGACCCCTCGAGTGTGGCGGGTCAGGTATGTGAAACATCCTACTGCTGACTGTGTTGTGCGCAAGTACAACAGGTTCCCAGGCGACTCTAATCGCGCCACAAAGTGCTACAGAGAAACGTTCGACAATAAACATGCATATAGATAAAACTTTCCACTTTTATCCAGGGATCACGGGCACTCGCGAACTGCAGCATTTCAAGAAGTCGTGCTGTGCATTCACGCGCGTAGCACAGGCATGCCGAGCAGCCAACCCCGAATTTTATGTGGCCAAAGTTTTTCCTTGACTTCAAAATATACGCCGTCGCATCGAAGTACCTACTACCCTGTTTGGGCACAAGAAAACATCACTACAAGGTAATAATGATGGTCTACTATGATGACCTTAACCGCCCGTGTGCTGTGCGTTGTCAGTGCACGTTAAAGAACCCCAGGTGGTCGAAATTTCCGGAATCCTCCACTACGGCGTCTCTCATAGCCTGAGTTGCTTTGGGACGTTAAACCCCACAAACCAACCAACCAACCAACCTGTTTTACTTTTCTTTCTTTTTTTTTTTTGCTGCACCTCTGATAGGCAGTGATTTTGACTTTCGCAAGTGATGACCCAGTGCTGACACAGACAGTTTTTCAGGAACAGTTACTTGAAAAGCAAGACAGCTAGAGCGCCGGCTTTGAGAACAGTCTAAATGTGGAGTGCGAGTGTATGTTCCGTAACGTTCAATACATGCTCCTAATCTAGCGTTCATATGGCAGGTGCTGATTGCAAACACTGCATTCACTCAACCGGGTAGGAAACAAACATTCTTAATTTCTCAAACATGTGTGGGCCATGAATTGGTCGGCATCAAAAATGATATCAGGCAGGTATGGCTCGCAACTTACGCCAGTCTAACTTTTCACATCAAAAATGCGCACCGAAAACCGTCATAGCTTTAGTCGCAGTTTTTTTTTTTTTTTTTGCGAAACTTGGTTGTGCTCAGAATTTATAGCGGCAATGAAAAACGAGACCCATGCATAACCCCAGAAATGAGATAGCTACGCCGCTCATACTGTCACTAAGGGGGTGTTTCTTTGTCGACCAGGATTTATCACAATGCTTTTCACGATAAAGTAACCGACTTGATCTTACCGAAATCTTAATTAACTTAATTATCCTCTCCTTCCGGGGCATATAATCTGGAGGTAACATGTGAAAGTTTATCCCGCCTTTGACCGTGCAGTCAGAACACATCGGTGTATGGAAGATTCGACTGCTTTTATGTTTTCCCCTCATACTACGCGTGCCCCACATACCAAAATAGAAGTTATATTATTAATCTATTGTCATGGCTGCGAGCCAAAGTCAACTCGAAAAGCAGTTACACACTACAGGAGCTGCAGTACCGAGCTCCACGTAAAGAATTTTCGCGGGAGACGCAGCAGCAAGCTGGAGGAGCACGAGCCGTTTTCCGAGTATCCCCTTAAGGGCGGTACCGGAAGCGGCCGCGTGGCGGCGGCACTGTACGTGAAAGTTGCGAATATTTTATTAAACCACTAGCACCACCACCTTTCCGGCTGAAGCTCACACTAGGAGGCTAGAACCACGCTACTCGCATTGCAGAGCGGCGCCATCACATGCACTTTTTGGCAGCAAAGTGGAGCAAGTGTGCGAAAAATAAATCATGAGGCAGAGGTGCAATAGCATTTTTTTTTCTTCAGAACACGCGTTACGTAAAGTTTTGCGACCGATAGAATAAAAGAGCAGAAACCAGCCCTCGAAAAAAAGAACTGAACAAATCCCACGAGCACGAAAGAAATCAGCCTTCATAGCATCTGCCCGTTTCACATAAAGGTTATTAAAGATTGCCTGAGAGGGGCGCATACGAAACGGGGAAAAAAAAAAAAAAAAAAAAAACTGGTTTAGAGGGCAGTGGTGAATTTTGAGAGGGGTATCTTGACTGTTGTCTCCTTCGGTGCCATTTTTGCGTTTTACATCTTTACACTTTATATATTGTAAATTTCATTAGTAATCATTAGCTGTTTTGTTTTCTTGTTGGTTCTTTAGGTTTGTGTTCTGGAACATTTCGTTTTATATATTTTTGAGTTTACTCGGCGGGCTTCTCATTTACCGCAGGCTTTTGTTGTTTTTGTCCTCAACACTCTCATCATGCTTCTATTGCCCGGCCACGGTGGCTCAGTGGTTCGGCGTTCCACTACCAAGGGCGCAGAATCATGGACCCTTTGCAAAACTCTGGAAGTCAGCTTCTCTGCTTTGCAAAAACCCCTCACCATGGCGGCCAAACCTGTTTTGGGGGCAGAAATTAGGTGCAGTGCAGGAGACGTCTATTGTGGCAATAATGACCACGTCCATTTCCTGCACCCCTCTTGTTGTCGCGATTATGGGACTAAGAACCCCTCCGTTTGCAAGTGCCATTCATGACGCCTCCCCCGCGTCTACCTCCTCTAGGCTCTCAATAGTGAAGGAATTCTGCTCAACAGGTTTGTGCATGACATCAGGCTGGACATAGAAGTGTTCTGCGCTGCACCCAGCTTCTGTCCTCAGAACAGGTTTGACCGCCATGGTGAAGGGGTTTTTGCTCTGCAGAGAAGCTGACTTCTAGGTCTCTGCAACCCACCTATTGGTTGCAGCGGCCGCTTTCCGACAGAGGCGAAAAGCAAGACGCCCGAGTACTGTACAATGTCAGTGCACGTTAAACAACCCTAGGTGGTTGAAATTTCCGGAGCCCTCCACTACGGCGTCCCTCATAGCCTGAGTCGGTTTGAGAGGGCTAAACTCTTAATCCAGGCGTCTCGAGCACGTATCGCTATGCGGGCTGCACTAAGAAAATTTTATCCATTGCGGGCCAGGAGCCAGAAAGTAGCAGCATAAAAAATTGTAAAAAACAAAAAACAAAATCAATAGTTAAAACAATAACAATAAAAAAAAAACTGAAATCAGCCAAAGCGTCTAGTTCTCAGACCACACTCTCCCATTCTCAGTAAAAGGTGTGCGTGAACGATTCTGGCACGTGCTTTCAGAACAGGGGCTAACATTTTTGGAGCTGGTGGGCCGCGTGTTTGAGATCCCTGCTTTAACCGAACCAAAAACTGCTTGTGTCGTTTCGTACAACAAACGGTTTGATCCGCGT
Source organism: Amblyomma maculatum (assembly GCF_055883805.1). Lineage (NCBI taxonomy): Eukaryota > Metazoa > Arthropoda > Arachnida > Ixodida > Ixodidae > Amblyomma > Amblyomma maculatum. Next base: position 22,313,840 of record NW_028146738.1, read on the forward strand.
TTCCGGCTTCTGCTGCGTGCAGCAGTTTATATTTTTCATCTGCGATCATAGATTTCAGTCTTGCTAGACGCAAATTAACTATATAGGAATCTGGGCTCTGTTTACACGTGTGCATGCTTTTGAACAAAAGGAGGGTCGTGCTGAGGGGTGGCTTCGCTTGTATCGCACCTGGCTTACAAGCGTTCTGAATAATTTTGATTTTCGCATTGTGGTATTTCTTCGCGGCTTTATGTAGTAAGTTAAAATTCTCCACTCCATGCAAGGAGCCTTTATGTCGGAAGTTCTTCACTCCGCCTCTTTTCCCACTGAAGGCTAAGCAGAAGGCTTGCACGTGGCCAATAGATAGTCGGCCGAAGAGTTCAGAAGAAGACATGCGTTTCTCAGAACACGGGTAAAAGAGAGACCGGTGGGCGAAGAGAAGGTTCAGTGGTGAAGGACATTCAAGTGACCACTCGTCTACTGTTTGGCTGTAGACTCAGGGGTACGCCAGCGACAGGCAGCCATTGTACTAAAATTGGCGGAAGGCTTGACTTCCTTTCTTTTTTTCCTTCAAATTCTTCATACCCATCCTTTATATTTCCTTCGCGCACGTTGAGAGTTTTACGGCCGGCACCCTTCTCTCTTTCCGCCCTTTTGTTACTCTACCCCATGTGCTGCAGCATAGCCATGACCTTTTTTGACCTGAAACATGGAATGTTGCCCTCTGGACCCGTAAGAATGAAAACAGGGTGCTTTGCGGTGTAAGCGGCACAAGTCTATCCGTAAATAGGATCTACGTACCCGCTCATACTCACGTACGCCAGAACGAAGGACGCGCAAGTGGCAAGAATGGTGGTGGCCAAAATGCGGTGCCTCACTCTTTCCTCAAGTTCACTGAGCGAATGGGGATGCAAGGCGCATTCGATGTTCGTTTTCGTGTTGAATATCGGAGACACACTGTAGAAAAGCCTGTGTTTTACGAACTTTCTGGAGAGCAAGGAAAAAGCGTTAAAAGAATGGTATTTTTCCGTGATGAACCCTATCGCTGGTTTATTTCGCCGGCCTGCAACTTTCTAACTACACTCGTATCGTAGCTGATGTGGTTTAAACCTCAGTAACTATTTATTTCGAACAGCGCAAAATCACGCACGATCCTCTTTACTTTGGGCGAAGGAAGGATTTCTGTCTCCATTTTGCAGAGAACTGCAGCTGAGGATTGAAAGCCTTTCCACGGAATAAGCGTCGCCACTTTCTCGAGCCAAAATTGCTCAATGAATCACGGTACTAAACTTCGCCTTCAGGACTCAGCAACCTCGCCACCATGGCTCAGTGGTTAGGGCACCGATCCCGGCCTTGGCTTTTCGAGGAGGGCGAAACTCATAGCATCCGTCTACTGTACAGTGTGGGAGCACATTAAAGAACCCTGGATGGCCGAAATTGTTCTGGAGCCCTCCCCTAGCCCTGTGCCTCGACTCGATAGTGTTTACATGCCTCCTGAAGCGGGGTCGAGTCCAGCCAATCCACCCCCTGCGGCGGAGTTGACTCGACCCAACCCAACAGCGTTTACATCAACCATGTAACCGGTTTCAACTCGATAACTCAATTCATTCCGCTGCTGTCGGGTCCATGTAAACACCGCTACTATTGCGTCCCGCATAGACTGAGCCGCTTTGGGACGTTGAACACTGAAACCATGGAATCAAAATAGGCGACCTAAGTAACGTCCAGCATGCCGCAGTTTTCAGTGGACAGCGCTAAGGCGGCGTGCGTTTCAGGCCTTGCACAGTGCAGTCTTCGTTATATAGTCACGAAACCAGCAAACCCGCATTCGCGCAAGCGTACCTGTAAACATCGAAGACTGCAAAAAAAATATAGAAGTAAAAGAGTAAAATTTTGTAAATTGGTTTAGATGAAAGAGTGCTTCTGCTGTGATTGGAGTGCACGCGAAGCTTCTTGTGGCCATGGTATATTATCTTGGAGCCAAATTCACGATGTTGCGCAACTTGCCGTTTTGTGGCCATGTGGGACATTAATTTCTTGCATGGAGAGCGAGCGCTGACCGTTTGGAGACGCTCTCCAGTTTTCGCTCGAAGTCTGATGAGTATAAGTATAGTTCGCTGCATGTTGATACCAGTACAGAATGGTCCAGGGCCGCCATCAGCGCGCACTGCGTTAAGAGCTGACGTCAAACAGTCAATGGCATTCAGAAAAGTTGAATTTTCTTTTAGAGCCGATTCCACGTAGCCCTGCGGCGCCGTCACCGCTCGTCTTCAAGAGAGGGCAGCACTGCGGCGGCGCGCTGCCACGCGTAAAGAAAGCGCGACCACGGGAAGCTAGAGTTGATTCGCGGTGTCTCGCGGGCGGGAGGTTTTGAAACACTCAGCGGTCTTCGAAGCTATTGCTGCGAGAATAGTTGTTTTGAAGCAACTATTTTTACAGGGCAAGAAGAGTAAACGAGTTCCTTGCTTGCGAGCAGCAAGTAAGCTGCTTGTCTGGAATGTTTACACGGCGTTAAATGACTACTGTGCCGGTGGCACGAGTATTGAAAATGTGTTAAAATATTTTAGTGTAACCCTGTAAAAAGCAGCCGGTCCGGCATTTGCCACTCCGGTGTATCAGATTACCTAAGCATGTGCGAATGAGCGGCTGTTTGATCATCCGCGCCGCATTCGTGAACCCACCAAAAGCGAACGTGGAGAAAGTGACTACGGAAGCGTGTCCGTGGCAGCGCGCGAGCGCGCGTCGAGTGGTCGCGCAGCGAGGCGGAGACAGACGCCGCACCTCTGGCCGCACCATCTCGTTAGCGTTTTCACGGGCCCGTGCGGGGCGAGGGAGAGCGGCCGTCGCGCGGTCACGCTGCTCCGGAATGTTTACCCTTTTGGCGCGCCTCCTCGCCCCCAGCGCGGACAAAGGCGCCCTCTCCAGCCCAGCACTATACCAGCACCAACACGTGTTGTTGTTTATTTTGCCGAGGCGGGCGCGCGAAGCAGGCGCCGGAATTTCGGCAGCAGCGGCGCGCAGATCGCCTGCAGCCCGATTCCGAGGCTCCCTACCGGTGCCCCCGCGTCTCCATTGGCTGTGGCTGGCGGTGCTCGCAGCACACGTGCTCTCTGATTTGTCCCAGCCACAAGTAGCGCGAGCGAAGCGGACCGGCGATGTCGCGTTGCTGTGGTGGTGGCGACGAGCGCTGCCGTTGAAGGCGGGCCAGCTTCGCGTGTAGCGCGGCCGTGTCTGTGTGCGCGTGCGGTGCAGTGGCGTGTGTGCGGGCACGATGCCGCATGGCAGCGGCGGAGACGACTTGGCCTCCTCGGACGAAATCAAAGTGTTCAAAGATGAAGGCGAAGAAGAGAAGCGATCATCGGAGAACTTGACGGACCTGAAGTCCAGCTTGGTAACTGAAGGCGAGGAGGTAAGTGCCGCCGTCGCCGCTGCCAGGACCTCAGCTTGCCTCGCCGCGTCGTGCCACGCTGACTTTGGAGTATCTCGGCTGCAGCAAGACGCGTCGACCGCGAGGGGTTTGACGCCGACCTCGGGTTTGTGCCGGTTTTTGCAGGAGAAGATAGTGGGCCTACCGGGGCAAGCGACCGCCGGCTACGCTTCACCAAAACCCACGCGACCGGACGCCTTCGGATCTCTATTCGGTGAGTGGTGATGGATGTCCTGACGGCTTCATTAACTTTCCACTAATCGCCGAGATCGATCGAATGGGCAGAATTAATGCCGCAGCCGATGCCTGACATTATTCGGGCTGGCTTGGTCTGGCCTCGCTGTCATCGCCCTCTCATTTCATGCGCTTCCACGGCGCATTACGTGAGAAAGCGATGGCACCTGTAGTACCTGTGTACAATACGCATGTGTGTTTGTTGTGCTAAGTTACCGCGCCATGAATTTTTCTTGTATGAATCCTGCGTAGCGGTGCTTTATTGCGTTCGTACTGGAGGATTGTTAATTCGTAGTGTTAGGTAAGCTCTCTGCACTCTGGTGAATTAACTCTGCCTCATTAGTTGTGGAGTGCGGTGTTCCCTCGTACTGAGCGTTCTCCGTATTGCGTTTCCCGCACTTCTAGCTCGAAGTTTCCGTTGCCATTTTGTGCAGATCAGTTGTACTATTTTAGTTGGATCAAATATTATGGTCACTCCCTTCGAGTCGGGGTCGTCTCTTTCGTGCAAAATATTCTTGTTTGCTTATCGCTACAGGCGTTAAGAAAATACCTCTGGTCTGCCAGTGTAAGGTGCCCATTCGGGAGCATATGTCATGTCGGAGAAGCTGCCAGCAGTGTTGTGCTTTCGCTGCCCTACGGTAGATGTTTCTGCGCAAGATGTCTATTGTCCTGCACAAGAATGCTGAATTGGGCGAGTTGGTGCGTTTGCATTTTGGGAAACGTAGCGCTACGTTTCCTAAAATGTCTATTGTCTTGCCCAGTAGCGCGGATGGTTCAAATTGTAACGCCTTTCTTTGTGGCCAGGTTCATAGGTGTTCATGTATTAACTGTTGTGCAAAGTGTGTGAATGAGTTCCGTCCATTATTTTGCTCTCTTGGGTTTTAGCCTCTGTGCTACTGTTTCCCTTGCCATTGCCGCTTAGCGCGTATCTCTCGCTCTCTTATACTTTCGATTGTAAAACTTGATAAGAGCGGCTGTAAGCGTGGCGTTTGGTCCTAGTTGAACCGCTGACAAAAGGCAGGGCGGGCTATACAGATAAGATAAGCCGGGTGCGTGATACGCGAACTACCGAGGGCCCTGACGGAACGGTCGCCGGTGGAACCCAAAGTGGGGGGTGCGGCCCTGTCTTGAGCGGGCGCCCGGAGGGACAGCGGAGAACGCGGGAGGGGGGAAGGCCCTCTGTCGGAATGCGGTTTCTTCTCCTGCGGCTGGTGCTAGTGACGTGTTCTGCTTTCTCGTCCCTCTGTTCTGCTGAGAAACGGCGGGTGCTTCCGAGGATATCTTTGGTTTGCCTTTACATTCATTGTCGACTGAAAAGAGGGGACCACGCCACGGATCCTTCTTGTCTTCGCTTGACACGATGGCGGGGCGCAGCCGGGAGCTTTGTCTGGTGACCAGCGCTAGAGTTTCAGGATCTTCCACGCCGTAATGTAAGAACGGCCATGGAGCGAGTCGGTTGCTGGTTGGGATAAAAGCCAAGAGCGACGTCTAAAACGATTCAAGGAACAGGCCTGGCACTTATACGAACTGTGCTCCTTAGGTCAAGTAGCGACAAGCTGCGGCTCGATTGTTCGGGCCTGTTCGTTTCACTTCGCGCAAGGCGCGCTATTGTGGCCGCTGCGGGATGTAATCCATTGTCTCAAGTGTGGCGGCACCTAGCATTCTGAAGATCCGTTGCTGTTGCCCTCTCCGGGGCACTGACGCAGTTGGTCATGACAGGTTCGCGCCACCTTATTATCAGGAGTGTGCTCTGTCAAACTTCTTTTCGCATTCAGGCACTTTTTGTAAGCCAGATAACCATTAGCCTCGATACATCTCCAGGTTGGTTTCGTACGCTGCTAACCACGCTGTAAAAGCGCAGTTTTATTCCTGCCAGCAATTTTCTTCAGCCACTGCTTTCGTATTTGCCGGCGCCGTGCGTTGTGAACGGCGAAACTGTGGAACGTTTTCGTCTGATACACGTTCACAGTTTTGTAGTGTATTACGTCCCGAAGCAGTTGATGCTGTGAATCACGCCGTTGTCGATGCCTCCAGGTTATACTGACTTCCTGGTGGTTCTTCGACGTCCACTGCCACCACACACTACTGGGGAGTGCAACGCGGCAGGGTCTCTCGGCTTGGTAGTCTACTGCCATAACTACTGACCGTTCATGGTTCGTCGTTAAACAGGCGGCCGCAGCTAATGATGTGCTGTAGTACTTTCGAGCACCTGGAGGCTGCGCGAAGAGGCAGATAACAAAACGAGTCAAGAGTGAGGCGTCTACAGGAATTGGCAAGCCCGTTAGAAGCGCGTACCTACCGTAATGCACGTGCAGTGACAGTGTCATTTAAGAAGCGTCTCCGAAGTGCTGTGTAAGCACCAGCTAGCCTGATCTGTCATACTTGGGGACAAAATGCGTTTTTTTTTCTTTTTTTTTTTTTTCTGGCTACACCGCAATTGTCATTGTAGGTTCATTTTGCTGCCGCGAAGTGATCGTGAGAGCTAGCTCCAGTGGGCGCAAATCGGGACCACTAGCATATATGCTAATAGTACAGGAGTTTTGCTATGGCAGCCAGTGCAATTTTTCTTCGTTCTTGTATTTGTTTACGAGGGCATACAAATCGCGATTATACACGAGAAACTAACGCTGCGCGATGCTTTCCAAGCAGTAAACGCGCGCTCTGAAGTGGTGCTCAGTCATTGTCTTCCTCCTCTGCCTGCGATCGCATTGCAGCATGCGACTGTCGGCGAGATTCATCGGCGTTGACATGAACAAGACGGGCTGGCACGTCTTTGAAGCAGCACTTCGCAACTAGCCGCGCTGCTCTCGTTGGCGTATTGGTCACGTTATCTTTTCCAACTTTATAAAATTATTTTAGCCCCCTGACTTGCGGCCCGAGCGGTGCATGTCTGGCTGCACATGACAAACGAGGTGCCATCTGCGTGAGCTGCCGTCCTTACAAAATGTGCGAGCGCTTGTGGAAGCTATGGGTATTAGTGGTCATTCCCTTTATAGCGGGCGGGCGTCTTGGTTCCGCAGTCGGAAAAGTAGGCGTAAAAAAAGGGGCGGGAAAGGAAAGCATGAGATCCCCAGCGCACCTGCGCGCGTAATATTCAGGCAGGCGTAGCCCACCAGCTTGGTCGGCCGTCGCTTGATCGTAGACACATCCCCAGACCGCGGTATTTGTGGAGCAACTTCGGTTTTCGGCCATGGTAGGGGAAGGGCTAAACCGAGCGCCTGTGGCAAGGAGGCGGTGTGCGGGAACAGCTTTACACCCAGGAGTGCCAGGTCATCAACGCCTTTATCAGATTTGCCCCCCAGAGCCGCTTGGACGTCGGGAGAAAAGTCTGGTACACAAGTGTGCGCCGATGCCGTTGTCGCATAGTTGCTGATCCACGGTACCCTTCATGTGTCGGCGGTATATAGCATGCGTAGATATGCCTTGCACCCGCTTCGGCCAGTCGGTGTATTCCACACTGGGACGCGCCTCCGCGGTCCATCCAGTGCAGAGTTTGCACCTATCGGGGTATCAAAGAGGCCATATTTGCTTTCGATGCGGTAGATTCGGTACACTCAATTTGATAAAAAAAAAAAAAAAAAAGAAAGCGTTCTCGAGGCGTAAATTGAGAGTCCATCGGCTTCCAGGCGGCGTCTTGTCGTTTACACCACATTCTTGCATGGCCTTGCGCACCAGCGGTATTGCAAGATTTTTCATGGGCGTCACAAGGTGGATTATAATGCACGTTTCACGATCCCGGCCGTGGCGTAGTTCGTTCGGCTGGGTATCCGGGGGATGGAGGTTCGATTCCCGATGGAGACCGAATTTTAAGTTGTACTTGACGTTAGTTTCGGGTGATGACGTCATTTGAATGATAGCTATAGTGTGACCGGACGAACAAACACCGACAGTATGAGCCATTAAAGGTCTGCCGCCTGCGCTATAGTAATGCGATGGGCTCTTGTAGATTTTTATGATGCGGGTAGGCGCTGTGGCAAGGAGCTGCGTAAGATGTTGACGAGTTCTTTTGTTTTCTGCGGAACCCGTACGATTGAACAGGGCAGTTTCGTTTTGAGTTTAGACTTTTCATTTTCCCGCCCTGCTGGTGCAGTGTTGGGGTGCTCGATTGAATCCCTGCCGCGGTGGCCGCTTTTCGATGGAGGCGAAAAGCAAAGCGTCCGTGCGATGTAAGTGCACTTTAAAGAATCCCAGGGGGTCAAAATTTCCGGAGCCCTCCACTGCGGCGTCTCCCTTAGCCCAGCTGAATCGCTTTATTTAGGACGTTAAACCCCATAAACCAAACCAACCTCCTCTTTTTGTTTTCGCGACGTGGACAAGACGGCAGGATTTAAATTAGCTATAGGAGGTATTCACGTGACGTCATCCGCTAGGGGCGCTAGCGGCCAGCGCAGAATTCGCCATACGCGTGGTCGTGCATGGGTCGTGTGTGTGGCCGCCGCACCCAGCCGCAGTATTCAACTCGTTCTTATCCGTGGGGTAAGCCTTTCGCGCCTTTACAGAATTTCTGCGTGCGCCAGCGAAAACCATGCGAGCGAGTGGATACACCCGTGGACTTCGTGGAACAAGAAAAACGACTGTCTGGACAAAATGTTTGACTTCGTGAAAACACCGGCTCGTACGACCGCGGTAACTTCGTCGAGGTGTGTCGTGTACTACAAGACCACTGCTTCGCGTTGAATTCCCTGACATCGGTGCCTGTGAAGTACGGTCTGAAGTTTTGCGACAGGTGAAGAAATTAAAACGTACTAAGCCACGAATGTGTTTTAATTTTTGGCAAGAAAGCGAGGCCAAGAGCCACATGTGCGTGAGGGTGTCGATGACCGGCGTGTCGTTTTTAGAGGTGAGCACATTGCGACGTGTCTGTCCTCCTCAAACTTGCAAGTAACAAGTTACAACTTTATCAAGCGTTATCGCTGTACATCGCGTTGTTGCGAACCTAGGTTCCATGGGTTACGTGCATTTCGAGCAGAGCTACGTAGCCGATACTACATTTGTAAAACATGCTCTCTGGGATCCTGCGAGGACATGACAGTACTTTTTTTTTTCTCGACCTTCTGTCACCCAAATTAAGCAACTGCATTGATTCGCTTTACTGCTGGAACAGCGCCTGTGGAAGCTTCGGTAGTTTGCCGACTACCGCCACTAAAAGTGTATGTTTCGCTGCCATGCCAGCTTTGGAATTGGAGAATTTAATGCGCTCGCTGTCTTTTCACGATGTGTTCTGCCTCAGTGGCAGCCAACGACGGGTTTAACGAGCTGCAAGTCGTTTTTCGCTAAATGGGTAACCGGCCACTTTTGCTGTCGAGCTGTTGCACGGGTGCTGCCTGGTGCAACACTGAACGGCGTGTTATGTCCCGGAGCATCAAAATATCGCTGCAAACTCCGTGCCCATAAAGGGCTCAACAAAGAAAAGTTTATGTGGACGTATTTACCAGCTTGATAAAACTTTGCGGATCACTTCCAATATACGGCGGGCACCTGACAGCGAACCTGAAACAGCGCGAGCCGACGCGCGCCGATGCCACCGGCGACCTCCGACATGGCGGACGAGGCGGGACGATGCTTGCGCCTTCTGGTAGTACGACCTCAGTGAATACCTCCTATACGCGCCAAAGTTGAGCATTCCATTCCGTACTGCTAGTTGGGCTGCGGATTTCGGGCAGCTGCAAGTGATTCGGCGTTTTCGGGCTGTCGTTTTCGAGAGGATCGATTCACTTGTGGTTACCTTTGATGGCGTGCTAGGCGGCGCTTCACCCACATGGCGCGGATTCGGGCCAGCTGAGGGCACAACCTCCCGACAGGCGCATGAACAGCTACATAACGACATGTCCATTTTCCCCTCCTCTTGACGTGCTTGCAGAATGCAGCCGGCACAGCCTCGAAGTCGCGGAAGCGTTTTGATTTATTACAATCCGCCTTTTTCGCAAAATGTGGCGCCCTCTGGGAATGGTTGAAGATTCGTCTGCTACTGGTTGAAAACTGCCTTGGCGCCAGCTAAATGACGGTGTGTGTTCTTGACACGCCATCTATCGCATACACCTGTCACTACACATGGCTTCCGAGATCAGCTGCGCCGATCGCGGAGGCCAAGACTGGGGTTGGTGGTTTGTTTTCAACCAGGGGAGAGGCGCGCAGAGCGGCCTTGTGAAAAAGGCGGATTGTAATTAGAACGGCGCCGGTGATTTTCAGCTCGACGCTTAATTTTTAAATAAAGCGCACTGTAATGGTCGTCTCTACTACCTAAGCAAGGTGACAAGCTCTTAAGTATCTGCATTAAGCGGTAGGACATACCGGGGGGCCAGATTTTAAGTGATCTGAAAAACTCAAGTCCAGGTTTTGGCCACTGCATTATCAATAAGCGTGTATGGAATAATGAACACGCAGCGTTTACTCGTCAGTTGCAGCTACGACTGCGTCATTGATAATTATTGAATGCCCGTTGCGGTTTCCTTTACGTTCTCATGCCGCGCTCTGTTGAGTCTGGGTGTATGCAGCGTCACCAGCTCTTGTCTTTGGTTGTAGCCACTGTTATAGTACCACTGTCGCGTAGCGGAAGAGCGAAAGGAAACAGCACCTCTTGGAAAGGAAACGAGTGCTAATAACCACCCTTCTGTTTTGTGTGTGAACTACCAGGCCAGCAGGTCTAATAACGACATCGAGTGCCCAAATCACCTGACTATAGTAGTGATCCGCGTTGCGTCAGCTGCTACTAATAGTTTACTCGGCTGCAAGCGTCGCTGACGCCGTTGCGTCTGAGGCCTCCAGCGGCGTTTGGCGTCGATGAGTAGGGAGGATTGATTGTCTGTCTGCCCGAGCAGCTTAGCACGGTAGCTCGCCGTCTTCTTTTGCCAGTTTGCAGACACACTTAGTGGTCGGGCTGCATTTTAACTCGGCGTAGGCGTGCCGGATTAGTCTGGTGCATGCTGCTCACGTGCAGAGCTAGGGCTCACCTCATCACTGCGCATCTGGCAACCTTTTCAACACCAGCGGTCCTTACCCGTTTGAATGCTTCGTTGGTTTTCCTTGTAGGGTGCTGTGAAAGACGCCACAGTGGAGGGCTCCGAATAGTCTCGACCACTTGGATGTTCTTTGGCGTGCACTGAACAGCCGGGTTAGTTTGAATGGGGGACAGAGGTTGGAGACCGCTGATATTGCGTGTTTGGAAAATTTCGTCAGGTTTAACTCGGCGTTGTCCAAGCGATGTTTTCTTCGTTCACGTCACTGTGGCATGCACTCACTGACAGACATGTTGGGCAATAACTCACGAATTGCCTTGTGTGTTCGTGCCTCCGGAGAATCCCAGTGTGCGCGGGGTGGTGATGTTTGTCATGTTTTTGAATAAATAGTTTGAAGGCAGCGTCCCACACTATCATTCGCCATATAATTCGTCGAAGTGGAGCTCGTACGTATCCACACCAGTAATACATGCTTGATTTGACTGCGAATAAGTTTTTTTAAAGAAAGGTCACTGTGACAGCTACAGGCAGACGTTATTCCCTCTGTATCGGGGCGATAGCGAGTGGTCTTTTCCCCGAGTTCGCGCCCATGCCGTGTACGGCATCCGGGGGTTATTTCAGGTTCGGTCAACCGAATTTGTGACGTCGCAAACATGGCCGTACGTTTATGCCTGTTTCCAGTTTGTCGAGAGATAAGTTGAACGCTTGCGTCCGATGACCGTGGTAGTTGCTTTTTCATAGATTTAATGCTGGTATGAAATTTTTGCAGCCTTGTGACGGTCATCGCGGAAAGACTCCCCTCTTACCGTGCAGCGAAGTCAGCTTTCAGTTTTGGCTGTTTTACTGCATTCTGTTATTTTATTCTAGCAGAAGAATAGATCCTCTGACTGTATATGACTAAGGAGTTATATGAATCCACTGTAACTCCAAATGCTCAATTAAAAAGAAAAAGTAATACCGCCGGAGTTGGCTTTTATATATACGGCTTATCCCATATTCCGCGATATATTTTCCTTCGCTTTGTGCTATTTTACGGCTCGTCATTCTTCCGAAGGGGAACCGAGCGAGAAGCTTTCTCTCCCTGAATCGGAATAGCGTTCACTTTTCTCCCCACAGGGGTGTAACTTCCAGAGAGGATCGGTGGCACCTTTTCGGGCGAACAGCCCCGAGGCTTCGGACAGCTGTCGCGAGCTTCCGAGCTGATCGCTACCGGCGCGCTTGCGTCGTGGCCTCTTGCCGCCACTCCTGGCCTGCCGGCGGAGAGGGCAACGTGTTGGCGACATGGCTGCCCAGCATTCTAAATGATGGGGCGCCACGGCGGTTATCACTCATCCGAATCATCGCGCCGCCCAACCCTGCCGTTACTTGCGCTGGATGCGCTCCGGGGCAGGCCCGGCCGCTGAGCAAAGTTCACCGGGCGACCCCCCCTCGCCTCCTCACCCGCGGCGGGGCTCGTTGAGGGTCGTCTTTCGAGATCGGACAAGGTAGTGATTAAGCCGGTCATCCCGTGACTGACGATGAGAATTCGCTCGAGCCCCTAATTGTGGATGCTAATGGCCAGTGTCCCCCAAGTGGCCAATTTTACGGCAGTGAGTGTGTGTGCCAACACACTGCGTATAGGCTGTCGCCTGGACTCCGCCCTCCTGTCTGCTGTTTTATTTGTCCTTCGTGCCATCAACTCGGTAAATTTGGACGGCCAGCGGCGTCGGGACATTCCCCATGGACCCAGGCTGTCGTCGCGCTGATTCCGGAGCGCTCGGGGTCCTCCGACAGCGAAGTGCTGCTCCCCCAAACTGACACCGCGTTGTCTCGCACCCGTGTTTGTCAAGTTCCACCCTCTTGGTCATCGTCAGCCGCCATGTTCCGTGCTAGCGTGGGCGCTCTTGGATGTCTGCGCGTTCCATGCGATCGTCTCTAAGGGCGCCCCACGGGGGACGACTTCAGAATGTGCTGCCAGGAGACGGTGAACAAGGCTGGGCGGAGCCTGCCCGCGGGAGCCCCGTTCGTCTAATGAGATTGCCGCCCTGTCAGGTTCGTTGCCCCTGTCAGGCGCGTTCGTGGCAGCCGCAACCTGGGGCATGTTTCGCCTCAAAACGAGCCTGTCACTCTGGAGCAGCGTCGTGACCCGGTGCCCCGCGCGTTGTGCGCTAATCGGCCCCTCTCGCGGAAGTGGCGTCCGAAAGGCATGCGCCACGTCCCTCTGCCGAGGATGCTCGCATCGCGCCCGAGTTACGTATCAGTTCCCAATGCCTGTCGCTGGCCGTTCTTCTGCCCAGGCGCGTCTCGACGGCTCATTTCTGGTTCTGTCGCGCAGGGCTTTGCGTGGTGTGACCGGCTGGGTGCCCCAACACGTGTTCAGGTATTAGCACGAGCGTATGTATGCAGTGCACCCGAGAACGGTAGTGTCAGCTGTTAACTGGTGCTGTTACTGGCGAAAAGGTACTGCCGCAAGTGGACAGTATACTGACGGAATTTAATACAGACCGCGCCTTGGCGTTCGAGGGCAGTCGTGCGGCGGAAACCAGCCGCATACCGTTCGCGACCGCTTCACAACGCAAAGTGCCAAGGCTCACTTTTTTTTTCGTTCGAGCAGCGCTCGACAGCGGGGGGTGAAACCCGAATCGGCCTGAGTGGGACAGCGCGCCGCGTTCAGGACGCGTTCGTGAAGGGGAAGGCGCTGTGTGGCGGCCCTTTCCGCCGCATGTGGAATGCGCACTCATTAAGCCCTCCGGGGCCCACAATGACCACGCTGATTAGCCGCAGCTGCTGCGACACCGGCTCGGCGCGCCCCGGTCAACCGAAAGAACGATAGCCGAGACGAAACGCTTTTCGTGAGTGTCGGATATGTAGAGAGGCTCCCGGGCACTGAGAGACAGCGACGCCAGGAAGGTTCTCGATACGCCGCATAAAAACCTTCTCTTGCGTGTTTAAGGATTTCTCTACTCTGACGGATTTTGGGGGGGATAAGTTTGTTTCTCTCGTGGCTGCAACAACGGTACAGTCGCACCTTAAGCGGGTTCAGGAAAGATGGGTTGCGACCCCTCGAACATGGCTGGTAGCACGCCGTCACGTTCGAGCACGGCGTTTGAGCACACGCAAAGAAAGTCGTGAATGACGAAGGGTTGAAGGGCGCGGTGATAGCTGCCGCAGTGGGGCCGCCTCTCTTTCGATTGCGGAGTATCGGCCCACGCTGCTGAGCGCCCATTTCAGTGACCTCTTCAAGTGCGAGCTCGTATCAGGCTGCGTGTGACAGCGCCGGAGACTGTCTCCTTGTTTGTCCTTTCTTGCAGCTGATACGGAAACGCCGGCCCGTTGCGAGTGGGGCAGGCGTCGCTCATTAGTTGGGGCAGCTTGTTTCTGCCGCTGCGCGGAACACTTCTTTTGCGCGTTGGCAAGCGAATGTCGAACTGTGGCTACCCAGCTCTTCCGTGGTTTTTCTCTGGTCGCAGTCTTGTAATCTGAGCTCGCCGATGTCATGATTTCAACTGCGATTTGCTTTTGTTATCCCGCGATTCGTGGCTCAGAAAGGGTTTTCAAACCTAGACGTTTAACCTGCTGCTGCATACCGCGCCCTTTCTAGATCCGGGATGCTGCTGTCCGGCATGCAAAAGCAATTTTTCTTTTTGTTCGTGGTTTGTAAACCTTTGTTTATAGGCGGCTTTTCAATATATTGGCAGGAGTTCACTTGCTTAGGTTCCTTGTCCCGCAGTTGAGCTTTACATATCTACTTTAATGTTTTGAGATAATTTACAGCGTGGTACTGCTCCGCCAGATCAGCTTGTCCTGTCCCATATATACGGCTATGTCCTCTCCGTGCGGGAAAACGCTCAGACATCAGTCTGTCGCATATGTAGGCACTGTGTTGGTGAGCGCTGCGGTTTCAGTTCGCAGAGAGCAGTAGTTAAGCGAGTTGTTGCGACAAATTGTTGATGCAGCCGCGGTGTACGATAACTTAGGTGATAGTGCGAATTGATGCCGAGGTTACGTTCGCGTTTCCGTTTTTGGTAGAGCTATTTTCGGCTGGAGATGTCTTCCCTTTTGGTATTTTCTGATCACGAATGAAATTCGAGCACTTCTACCGAGTGGCAGCGAGTTCTGCTAGCCAAGCGCGTGAAAATTCAAGCAGGGCGCTGAGTCGGGCTTGTTGGCGTTTGTTGACGGAAACAACTCAATTGCGCGCTAACAAACACGTGTCTGTGTTCTCTCCCGTCTGTTAGCAAAGTTCACTTGTTTCCGTTGCGCGAAAATGTTTCCAGTATTTTCGGCAGGCGTATTCGTAGCAGCCTAGGCCGCGCCGCTAAAGCTGCCACGGGTGTAGGTAAAAAAGTCCCCGGAAGATACGTCCCCGGAAGAAACGGCCCCTGAAGAAGCGGCAACTACGAAAAAACGTCCCCAAGGCAAAAACCGGCCCTAAAAATGATTTCTTCCGATACCCACATGAAAAAAAAAAAAATATGCCAGCATTTCTTAGCTTTGAGTTAAATGCAATCATCATTTGGAACCTGCGTCCTCCGGGCGCCCGAAATGTTTACAAGAACTGCGTAAAAGCATGGTGAAAGAGCCATCTGGCTTTTTATACATTGCGAGGTTCCGAGCTCCGCAGCTCGTTAAGCAATCATATGTCTAATAAGCTTGATAATACTGCCCACTGAGAAAGGTGCAAGCTGATCGGCGTATGGTAGTCTCGGGGAAGCGCCCAAAAAAGGCGTCACTAGAATTACTTTTCAGTCCTTTTAGCGATGAGGTTCAACCGTTCTTCTGATGATCGCATACAATTGTGATAAGGGTGTAAGCAGGACGAGGCTTAACTGGTCGTACGTCATGGCCATACTAAAGCATTGCTCCAAGTTTCTCTGGTAAAGCCGGTGGTCAGCTCGCCTTTTCCCGCAAACAAAGCGAAGACGAGGCTATGTCACTGTATTACCGCTGCCATTATTTTTTTTTTTCTTCTTATGAATGCCCGCATCAGTTCGATGTTCGTGGCAAATTCCAATCCGACAGGTGAAACTGTTGTAATAAAGTTAACATGCATCATTCATCACTGCAGCTCGCCACGGGGAAACGTAGTCTACGTCCTATAGCCCAAGACTTCAGTCTCCTTTTGGGGACATTTTTTCCTACTTCGCAAATAGGGACATTTTTTCCGGGGACATTTTTACCGGATCCCAGCTGCCACGCGTGGCAGCTGGAACCAGTTGGTCGTGTCGAGCTCAGCGAGGGAGCTTGGGTAATCTGTAGCTTGGAGATTAGAGCATGTTGGTTTGAGAGTGGATCAACCACCTCAACTTCCGGGCCGCGGGGCTGTTAAGCTCAGGTACTGTCAGGCATTGGCAGGCGGGAGTGTCTGATAACGAGAGCGGCGATAAAGGAGAGCGACCGCTCTCTCTCTTCCTTTAGTTCGGCGCGAACGCGACAGTGCAGTTTGCGATAAGCCCGCGAGCTTTCGCGGTAATGTCTGCGTATTTTTACTTTTTTTTTTTTTTTTTTTTTTTTTTCAGCGAGAGCACAGAAGGCTCCGCGCATTCGACAGATCTCGTTCTTTCTGTGGAGTATCTGCTGGATATCGCGAGTTTTTGATCATGGGGACGTTATCAGTTAAGTAACTCGTGGAACAGCGGTGCGCGAAGGCGCTGATGAGTGCTGCCCGTCAAGGGCGAATGATGCAGCTTTCGTTATGGGTATCATCATCATCAGCCTGATTATACCCACTGCAGGGCGAAGGCCTCTCCCATATTTCTCCACTTAACCCGGTTCTGTGCTAGCTACATCCACTTGACCCCTGCGAACTTCTTAATCTCATCCGCCCACTTAACTTTCTGCCGCCCCCTGCTACGCTTTCCTTCCCTTGGAATCCAGTTTGTTACCCTCAGCGACCATCGGTTATCCTCTCTTCGCACTACATGTCCTGCCCATGTCCATTTCTTCTTAATTTCTACTAGAATGTCGGTAACTTGAGTTATTTCTCTGACCCACTCTGCACGCTTTCTATCTCTTAATGTTACCCCTACCATTTTTCGTTCCATAGCCCTCTGGGTTGTCCTCAACTTAAGTAGAACTCTCTTGGTTAGCCTCCACGTTTCAGCCCCATAGGTGAGTACAGGCAAGATGCAACTGTTGTATACTTTCCTCTTGAGCGATACCGGTAAGCTGCTAGTCATAATCTGCGAGTGCTTGCCAAATGCGCTCCATCCCAATCGTATTCTTCTCGTTATTTCCTTTTCATGGTCCGGATCTGCGGTTACTACCTGTAAGACATGATCGCCTACTACGTCCAGTACTTCGCTACCTAATGTAAACTGCTGTTCCTTCTCGAGGCTGTTGAACATTAACTTAGTCTTCTGCATATTGATTTTCAAGCCTACTTTTCTACTTTTCCTGTCTAGGTCATCAATCATTATTTGCAGTTCATCCCCCGAGTTGCTTAGCAAGGCAATGCCATCAGCAAATCGCAGATTACTGAGGTATTCTGCATCTACCCTTATCCCTAACTACTCAGATTCCAAGTCTCTGAATATCTCCCCTAAGCAAGGGTATTCTGCATCTACCCTTATCCCTAACTACTCAGATTCCAAGTCTCTGAATATCTCCCCTAAGCAAGCTGTGAATATTACTGGGGAGATCGTGTCTCCTTGCCTAACACCTTTCTTTATGGGAATTTTGTTACTTTCTTTATGCAGAACTATGGGTATGTGCCCCTCTATCCGCCTGTCCTCCTGAAGATAGAAACACGCTGTTCTAAAACTGACTTATATGACGTTAAAGTCTGAATGTAAGCAGATGCAGTGTAGAGCCATGTATTGAGTCGATGTGGTGCCATTTGAGGCACATCACGGGGCGAATCAGGTGCGTGAGTGAAAGCGATTCGAGGAGCACGACAAATACGTCGACGCCGGCAGCATCTGCTTGCCTTTTCGGGACTTGTAGCTCACGAGAGGAGTGTCCACTCTTGAGTGCCCTTGGCGGCCTCGGCAGTACGCGGGGTGCAGGCGTCGTGCTGAGGGGAGAGGCGGGCTGTAATCGGATACGTGTGTCCGAGCAGGCGAATCCGGATGTGCGGTGACCCCTGCTCAGTATTAAGAGCCGACCGGCGAGTGCTCATCGCAGCCTTTCTGGAGGGAAGTGGCAGCAAACACCCAAGTTTTGCCCTCCCCGCCGCGCTACTCGGCGGCTTGTTTGTTTGGCTTGGCTCGTGTAAACGCGCGCCAGGCGGCGCCGCCAGGCTCTCGGGCGTGTGAGGTGCAACGCTGCTTTGTTCTTGCCTACATAGTTAGTATTATTAATACAGTTGTTGCCGAAGGCTGCTGTCTATCCTGCCGGGAGGAAGATACCGGAATGCCGCGACTTGGTTTCTTCCGACGGCAAGCGAAGCGCCACGTATTGCGATGCGAGTGAATTTCCGGGTTCCTCCAACTCCTCGGATAATTTGAACAGCGTTGGTTTCCACGGTACGCTCCGAGGGCCCTTTAGTCTCTTTGAAAGGAGTGACGCTGTAAAACCCATGTTTGCAAATCGCGGTGGTTTTAAACGCGTGCTCACAAGTATAGTGTTGCTACGCGGTATTGTCGAGCTACCAGATCATTGCTAATGGGTGGACGCCAAAAGCGGTCCAACAAGAGTGCTGGCTTACATCCCATCTGCTTTAGTGTGGCGCCAAGCTATAAGGCAACTTGTTTGCTGTACGCAACAAGGGCTTTTAGAATGTGTCTGCTCACGACTGGCATCCTGGACCCTCGGTCTGGAAGCGCAAGAACGTAGTCTCGGTGCCTTGCTAGCGTAGGTGACTCATGGATGGGGCGTGTATTGACAGTGAAAGTGACAACCTCTAGCCTACTCCTCTATGTGAGCAAGCAGTTGGGGAAGGATGTGATGGGCTGTAATGGGTGAGAGCGAGTATGTAAAAGTTAGAACACAGACTGACTACTGGTGGACCTACAAGCAGGCATGTGACACTGAAGATTGGAACATGATATGTACTGCGGAAAGTCCTACTTCCTGCTTGCTTAGTCGCCAGGACATAGACTTCTACTCCTCAGCATGAGAAAATTCCCACCAAGCGTATTACGTAATCTGCTTCAAGTCGATTGGCGTCCGGGACAGCTGTGGCCAAATCTCCACCGATAAGTTCGCTCGCTGCTACTTCGCCAGCAGTTCTTGCACCGTCGCCTGCTGGCACTCGTCATTGTGGGCCTGTTTACAGGCGTTTTTTAAGGCTACACAAATTTGTTTCTTTGTGTTGGGATCTTTCAGGCAACGTTGACATTTGTCCATTTTCCCGCCTTTAGACTCGGCTTGTGACGTCGAGACGGAAAATAATTATATGGTCGTCGTTAGAGAGGGAATGGCGATTTAGCTAGCTTCAAGGATTGGTTAAAAAAAAAAAAAAGCTTGAAACATTGTCAGCGTAACGGGCCGATACCGTTACTTCATTTTATATGCCCCTTATAGCTTATGACTGCTTCGCAAGTCCGGGATTTTTGGATATCTCTTCATATCGAGGAAACTGGGGGATATTGCAAGAAGCTGCTTTGCACATGCGCAGCTTCCAATGCGTAGCTACAACTTTCTTTTGAAGCTTTTCCCGCGCCCTACTGCAATTTAGGTTGTTATAGAAAACTAATGGGGTGCGTTTTTTGTTTTTGGAAATGCGCAATAAACTACAATCTTGCCGATGGAGCATCTGCGAATATATTGACTGCCGTGACGCAGTTATACAACATGTAACGAAAATTGCGTTCAAGTGCTTGTGGGTGTGGTCTTCAGTGAAGATGAGCTCTTGGTGCGGCACCGTGTCGATACAGGCCTACATCAGCATGTCCTCCGAGACCATGTGAAGTTGTCGCATGACCAGGTTGTAGAGCGCCGCTCTTATGCGCCAGATCATCGGTTGAACCGCGTCTCCATTGTTGCACGCGTAACGGAGCGTGCCACCAGCCAAAGAAAATTTCTCTGGGAAGGACGAGCTTCCCGCTGCTCACTCGTGGCTCTTCTCTCTGGCTGAGAAAACCTGTTTTGCTTAGTAACTGCACCTCGGTGCGTACAAGCCTCTCTCAAAATGATTGCCTCAGTATAATCGCATAGCAGTATAATTTGGCATAGCGGCGCCGAAATTTCGCATTAGGGAGGAATTCTTTTTTTTCTTGCTGTTAGACGTCTCTTTGGAAGGAAAATGAGAGGAATGTGTTAAACGCCTGCATCCAGGAGCTGCTGAGCCTCGTTCCAGAAGGCGCTAAAGTGAATGAAATGATCACGTTTATCGCAGTGCAGTGAACGGACTGGAAATAAGTAGCAACAGCTCGAGCTATGCAAAGTCCTGTTCTGGCTCGCGCGAAGGTTAATCGGCAGTTCCATCGCTTCATATACCACGCGAGCAGGCCCCATTCTCTCGTTCGGCACATCACAGCCTAGCGGAAACATAGCAGCTCACCAACATAGCAGCTCACCTTTTTGGCAATCGACGTTTGTCTGACGGTTCCACATTGATTAATTTTTTAAATGACAGTTTTCGCCGCATACTAATGCTGCCTATAAATACCGAAAATAAACGGTTAGTCTATTAGTCGAAACGAGCATTCGCCGAAAAATGACACTCCCATTCCCCCCCTCCCCCCTCCCTCCCTGAAAACTGCGTTCTTATATCAAAGCAAAGTCCCGCGAATTCTAATATATATATATATATATATATATATATATATATATATATATACTTGCATTCCTAAGACACGATTACACTAGTACAGACACATAATTCGGGTTAGTTTTGAGCGGATGGCTGTATTTTTGACGTTTTCTGAGCGACCGCCGGGTCAGAGGCAGCGCGCTCCCGACTGCGAGCAACTGCGAGCCGGCAGGTGTGACGTCACAACTACCCTCAGCAACGTCATGACCCCGCGATCCCGCCGCCGCCGCTCCCGCACCTGAAGTTGGTTGATCAGCTACACGCAGTGTCGGTTCCCCCGCGTCGCGCCTGTGCACAATGCTGCGAAGTGTGGAATGCTGCATAGGAGGGAGGTCGAGGGGGACGCGTACGAAGGGCGCGTATTCGGACAATTGTTTGCGCGCTGGGACGGAACGTTAAATTGTTTGCAGGAACACGAGCAGGAAAAAAAAAAAAAAAAAAAAAAAAAAAAAAAAAAAAAAAAACTGCGTTTTGTGAGCGCCACGGGGAAAAGGAAAAATGAACAGGTGCGACCGGCTGCGATGGGAGTAGTTGTGACGTGATATCCGGTTTTGTCAGAGCTTTCACAAGAGCCCGCTAGGTGCGGCGATTTGAGATATTAACTAAAATACTTACTTTCCGCTAATTTCTGTTCATAAAGTAGATTGTTTTGGTCACTCCTAATGCGATAGCTGCCATCACTTGCGCGGGCAGGCGATTTTTTTTTCGAGGGAGCTTCACGACACCACTCGCTTTTTAACAGCGACCATTGCAATGACACGCGGTCCTTAAAGTGGAGTCGTATTGATATTCCGCCCAGCGGCTTATTTTAAGTGTTCTGAAACGTGTGAGAGCATTGTTGTCACCACGCAGAAAAAAAACAAAAACAAGAAAACCTCTTGTGGATAGCGACAGGAAGGCTGCTTGAGCGTGACCAGTGTGCTTTGCTGTTGGACACTTCCTGCCCTGTCGTTAGTGTTTCATAGGTGGACGCACGCCATAATATTGCGTTACAGACTCTTGAACGCTGAATCAAGGGCCGTATTTCATAAGATTCTATTTTGCACGTGATTTGGGTGCTGGCGCTAATAGATCAGTGGTCCTGTCAGTAACAGGCTCTGCAAGTAACAACTGTCTCCGTAACAACTGCAGCGTGGTTGTGCGGTTGCAGTGCTATTAAACCGAGTGTAGTACGTCGGACATTCCGGTTGCTACTCGCTGTTTCATGAGCGCGTGCCGTCCTGCTTTTTTCTTCGTCGAAATCCTTTTGCACTGTTTCATCGACCGTTGTATCGGTGGCATGTTGAGGTTCTGGTGATCGCGTGAAGCCCGCAAATAGGTGAAGAACGGTAGATTGTTATGGAGAGTTCTTGCAGTCACGTCTGCAGTATGAGCACAGACTTCATTGCCTTCGATAGAACACTGTAAACAGTCGTAGGATGAATGTTTGTCTGTGCCGATGCCACTAGTGCGTTTCAAGGAAACAAACTATTGATTCTTTGTGCGAAGCATTGCTTCGTACGGTCAAACCTAACCGAGAATGCTGGCATCTGCCGAGCTCTTGCGAAAACAACCAGTCGGAGCGGATTAGAAAGAACGTAAGGTTTTCTCGTCTCGTGGGAAGCGAGCTCGGAACCTTGTAACGATCGCCGCAGCGATAACCCGTCGTTCCCCATCAACTCCCATCTCTGCGCAGAAGCATTCGCACGTGCTATTAGGTTGAGCCTATGGTAAATTCATACGATTTTTTTTTTTTTTCATCCCTGGAAATGACTTGAGCACTGTGCCAGACGTGGTCAGAAAAGCTGCAGCGCGAACACCGCCTCCGTCCAAAGGCGAACGCTTCAAAGCGGCGTTATCTCTCTTCCCGTCATGCCGCAGTCTCACTATCGCCGTAGGAAAGTGCCGAGTGCAAGGTTCCCGATTCGATACTGGGTATGGCGGCCGCATTTTGTCTGAGGCGAGATGCAGAAACATTTTGGGTTTCTTTAGACTTCCTTGATTTGAAGTTCCACAGTTCGTAGAAACTGATGATATGGCTGCAGTTGGAGCTACTACATCCGTTTCTGTCCCCATCTTTGTTGTCGTAGCTGGGACTGAGGAAGCTTGACTGAGCAGGGCGGGCAGGGGCAGTGCTGAGAAGTGGAAAATGGTTGTGGTTTGTGGGGTTTAACGTCCCAAGAAATGAAAAATGTTCCACCTTGCATTCTTCCCCAGCTCTTGGAAATCTCTTCCGAGAAATGCTGCTGTTAATTTCCATGCACAGTCACAGCTGACTTTGCATGAAGGTGCACTCACTATACTTGGTCTCGCAAGATGTTTGTAGCACTGGGAAAGGCAGAGGAGCCCTTGCAATTGTGCTCTTAAGTGCCTCTCGCCTAGAGAATTGTGCTCCTACTGTCACCCCCGCCAATTTGGGGGACGAGAGGCCGGTAGGTGCACAATTGCCTATTGTAGGGCGCGTGGTCCTGATGGGACCAGGGTACTTCTCTGCCTTTTGTAGTGCTGCAGACATCTTGTGAGACGAAGTAGTACCATCCTTTCGCTTGCTGCTAACGTTCGCTTATTTGTCACTGGACGCCGCCGCGAGTCTGTTTTCTCATGCTGTTTTTTTTTTTTTTTTTTTTTTTTGGCCGCCGCAAATAATTTCGGGTGGTTTACGGAGTGGATGAAAATATATTGTATTGATCGGTATATTGTCACCGACACAGTCCAGAGAGATTTAACAATTTATCGGTGAGAAGGACGGCAAGGCGCCTTCCCTGTGTATGGGCAAAATGTAGAGCATTCATATCGGTTGATACCGCTGTGGAGGCATACTTCCACCCAGTGCAGGCAAAGCGAGCCAGCGCTGCTATCGACATTGCACAAAAGCCCCCTCCCTTCATTCCAAAAGAAACGACTCCTTCGAGCATTTCTTCAGGTATACTGTTGATTATCGCGGAACTCTCCGAGCATGAAGGCCAGGTTGCGGAGAGCTTTCATCGTGGTGCGTCTTACGAGGGACTGCGTTGGGGCTCCGTTGAACGTGGATGACGAGGCCTTGCCCCGATAGCGGGAGCCTTACACCGTCGACGCCAATGACGGTCGAAGGCTCAGCGGGACCATGAACCTTGCTCCCGCAGGATGTGGGCTGCGGTCAGCTGATCGCGGTCAACCGCATCTCTCTCACGCTGCGCGGTTTGTCGAGAGTGCTGCGCCGATCGGAGATCGATTTCTCCCTCCTTTGCGCGCGCATTGTAAGGCAGGACCGCTTTTGAGACTTGATGTCCCAGTGTCATGGCGTCTCCCCGGGGCTCCGAAACGCGTGCAGTTGCAACGCAGCGAAGCCATATTTGTGTCAGATGTGCCAAACGACAGCAGCTGGCGCTATTCTGATAAAATGGGGCGGCACCAAACTGCTCCACACTCGCGGGGCTTGAATCGGGTGCCGCCGTACTTCGGAAGTGCACGGATCCGTAACCCTGGTTCTCGCAGCAACGCGGGCTAACAAGTTGGAATTTTCAAGATATGCCCTCACGCTACCTTCTTCTCTGTCGCTTAAGTGACACGATTGGCGCCCGCATCGAGTTTGAGGCCGATGACAGCCTCCGGTTTGCGTGTGTTATAGAATCGACGCGATTCCGATTGGCCCCTGCCGATTAGGCTTAGCGTGAGTTGAACCGATCGAAGGTTTCGCTACTTATAACGCAGCAGCAGTTTGCTGGTGCGATTGACATGCGCAAATACGCCGATTTCTGCGAATAATCGCATTAAATCGGTCTGCATATTGTTCCTCCTGGGCGCTGACGAACGCCATCTGTTCGAGTAGTGCACACGCCGACGTCACGCCTGGCTACGGCCTGTAAGTGAGGAAGGCGTTCCATGTTATGTAATTAAATGCTTGGACCGAGTGAAGGGCAGTTACTCTAGTTAAGGCAGTTCTTGTATATGTATGGCAGTGTGGCGAAAGTAACGATCCAAATGGAGGTCCACTGGTTGGTTCCGCTGTGTTTGCAATTTGCCATTTGTTTCAATTGTGCAGCTTGGTTTCCTCGGCGCTCCGTCGTTTGTTTTGAAAATCGAGGATCAGATAGACTAGGCGCACGCTTTGTGCGCACTGCAGGCAGCGAAAAGGTTTGGTATTATTGCGCTGATTTACCAGCGTCTGCGTGAGGGAAGCACGAACGAGCGTAATATGTGGCGGAGCTGGGTGACATAAATAAAGAATCGGAGGTTTTGGTTCGCGCAAGGTCTAATGGAGTCTGATAACTGCGAATGAAAGTGAAAAGTCGCATATTGGTACATTTGAGTGCTTGCGAGTACATCGAAAGTGCGGGTTCTTCGGGGGAACATTGTTTGGCGTATTTCCCGAGGGTGCGTTTGTATTTAATTACGCAGCATAAAACACAAGCAAAAAAATGTCGGGCGGTTTTGGCTGATAGTGACAACTTTCATGGTTCGACACTTTTCGCATCACGCTAGCTTCCCAGCATTGTTTGCCGACATAAGGGATTTAGTAAGTACAAGCTTCGAGAACCAGATTGCTTCTAAATTGGTTGTTTATTCCTCCAAAAGTATTCGTGTTTGACGTTAAAGTGCTCCTAAATTGGCGTTCCTTTGCTGGGCTCCATATTCGAAATTCTGGTTCTGCCTGTAGGATCACTGGCAACGGTGTGTTTTTATTGGCCGGGTCTTGTTTTATATTTTTCTCTGCGTGTCAGCAAGAATTTCTTCGGTGGTTCGTGTATCAGTGATACTTTTTTATGAGTGCAGAAGCCCACATCTCTTTCAGGCCGCTTGCTAATTAACACGTAGTAATGGCTGCTGCCATTAAGAAAGGGACCCAGGAGGGAGGGAGAGAGTAGTGGGAAGCGCCCCTCCTTATACCCTGTTTTCGCTTATTCTTTTGCGGACAAAACAGGCAAGTGCTGTGGTGGGAAGTCATTTTAATCAGGCATGTGAAATGTAGAATGCTCTTTTCTCGATACATGCAATCATCACTGACGTAGCCACAGAGCCCAGAATTTCGAAATGGATTATCATCAGCATGGTCACACCTTGATACAAGCAGTCTTTGACTGCGGTTTGCTTGTTGGTGTTCGCTGTCGAAATGAGAGGTCCGGTCTGTGGATTACATGCGTTATCTCGTCGGAGACTGTTTTTCTTATTTTACCCGAAGTAGCGTCGAGTCCCGCTTGCTGTAGCGTCCGTCTTGACGACACTCCCTTGATTTTCCTTTCCGTCGCTCGCCGCCCCGTCCTTGCATCGGTCCCGTGGGTGCTAAGGGGAAACGTGCACCTTTGCTTTAGTCCGTAGCTCGGTAGCGACTTAACGGGACAGGATAAACAAAAGCTCTGAAAAGAAAAAAAAAAACATCGATTTTTTTTTTCTAATAATGAAAGGACATTTTTTTGTGCATCTTTTCCAGTATTACAGTTAATCCTGCACAAATTTTAGCGACATCAAAAAGCGATCTGGAAGCAAAGCGACCAGCGACACGCATCCGTTTTTGCAGTTTTTTTTTTCTTAACTTTCTTACAGCGTAAATCTACAGAAAACAGAACTTTCCTGATTTTAGCTAAAAGA
Organism: Amblyomma maculatum; assembly: GCF_055883805.1. Classification (NCBI taxonomy): domain Eukaryota; kingdom Metazoa; phylum Arthropoda; class Arachnida; order Ixodida; family Ixodidae; genus Amblyomma; species Amblyomma maculatum. The sequence continues at coordinate 22,339,659 of NW_028146738.1, forward strand.
GGCCGTCTGGCAACAGTGTTCAAGTTGTTAGCCAAAAGAATCCTCGAACGCTGTCTCGCTCCTGTCACGTGTCTTTCACCGGTTGAGCGGTGGTAGCGTTGCCTCTGGCGAATGTGCCGCGTCTTCTGCGACGGGCTATTTACTGAATGTGTTTGAGTTTTTTTTTTTTTTTTGACGTGTGCCAAGATGGGGAGGCAAAAAGTATTTCAAAAGCGCCGGTTTCACGGAAAACAATATACTTAGGATTCTGCACGAAAGCTTTAGCCGGGAGACCTATCAAGGGACCTACCAAGGAACCAGTGGTGGCATAAAAGTTTCGGGTGAACTGCAAATTTTTGGCAGAAGTGGGAACGCCGTGGAGTGCAATACATAAAAGTATCATGGAGGTGGTGACAGTAAGGTGTTTCTGGCGGCGACAGAATGCTGCCCCCAATGCTGCCCCCAAATGGTTATTTGGGGGCAGCATTGAAGTTACAAAGATGAATGTATTGAACACGTTCAGAAGAGAATGGGCACGATATTGAGATGGCTAAAAAAAAAAAAAAATAGAGAGAGAGAAGACAGAAAAATTCTCTGATGGAAATCGGGCAGAGGACAACTTGCGGACGCAGCCATATACAAACTTCACAAACTTACTACGGCTTGACAATAAGGAGAAACCGTTGGAAGCTTAGAAGAGATGCGGAAGGCCGTTTGGGCAACCTATTTTCACGTGGCATCATTTGCACGGGCCCATGTCACGGTCCGTGTCCAAAGCGGCCCGGCTCCTGGTGTGTAGAAAGGCAAGCCGTGCGTGCACGAAGAGAGTCTTCCGCCACCAGTCCGGGACGCGTTGAAGCCCATTTATCGGCAGCTTTCACATCCAGAACTTCTGTCCAAATGTCTGCACGGACGAACCCAGAAACGAAATGAGTCGTTAAATAGCGTAGTGTGGTAGCGTGCTCCAATAAATGTCTTTGTGGGCCTAAAGACATTGAAGGTTGCTACATTCGATTCGATCCTAACATTCAAAGATGGCAACACAGCAAGAACTGGGGTTTTTGAGGCATGCGGTGTACAAACTCTCCGCTGGCTAAAAGAAGTCGATCGGCGTTGAGCTCACTTCGCTGACAGAGCAACCACAGGACCGGGAAGCTAAAGCACAGGAATAGAAGCGCGAAGCTGGTCAAGATGATCACTATGCAGCTGGCTCATACTGAATAATTGCGTCAAAAATTGTTGGCTGTGTAAAAGACGTGGGATGAAAGTTACTGCTTACGTTAAACTAAGTTTTCTTAAAAGTTTTCGTTACATCGGTACCGCTATTTTCAATATTACAAAAGATACCACGCTGATTGTTTAGGTACACGGACTACATGGCAATATAATGAACCAAATTTAAAACTGCAGAGTGAATAGTGTTTGTTTAATGATAAGAAAATGTCCAAAACGTCGTTTAAAATTAAGTCTCAAAAAAAAAAAAGAAAAACGATAATAATTCGCTTTTTTTTTTTTGCATAACAAAATACTTTTGGTTTAGCAGACAGACGACAAAGTACTGAACAGAATCAAAGCAACCCCTTGGCGATATCTGTAATAGTTTTTGGAAAAAGTAACCACAATATGCCCAAATGTACAAGGGAAGTATGGGGCTTACCCGGTCCCGTTAAAAAAGCCGCAACTATTTATTCTATTTATTCTATTGGCCCGCTCATTTCTTCCTTGCTATATTTGCACCCGGTTGCAAGCGTCAGCCCGTGTGACGTCAGTGGCGATGCGGGGGCGCTGGCGACAGCAGTGACTTTTGTGGTGTAGGCAAAAGCCCCGGGCCACCTGCCTGCATTGGGTGCGCAGCACTTGCTGTGTATTTGAGCTTATATAATTCCCGATATTCCAGCAAGTTGTGGTGCGGTAGGTTGGGCCGCGAGGCACGTGAAAGAAAACGGCACCTCTTAACACAAATTCCCTGCGGTTGGACAAAGATGTAAGCGAAGGGCAGCGGAGTGGAGCGCGACAAGTATAGGCCCTTCGGCAACGGTTCGCCTTCGCGGCTAACGAGCATTGCGCTTCTGCATTGACATTTTATCAGTTCGTTTGCGGCTCTTAATCCTAATGGTTGATCGATGTTCAGTCGCGCGGTCAAATAGCGCAAGAACGAACGCCTGCAGGTTGAACGCAGGGAGCCACGATGTCAGATCCCACTCGTCTGTTCGTACAGAAGTGGACGCGAAAGGTGCTGCCAGTTACATTGAGCTGTCTCACTTGAGCACTAAGCGCGATGTTGCTCGAATAGCACGTGCCGGACTCGTGAAAGTAGCGCGCTTTTCTGCTTTCACTTTCGCGAGTTTCAGTAAGCCACTCTTTCGTGATTGGTTCTAGAAAGAGGGTAAACGCAGCAGGGATTAATTTACGCCGTTATTTACTTGAATGCCTGAATTTTCTTATTGCTGGTCGTTATAAGAACCTGACGAACACGCGATATATGTGCTACACAATCTGATCAAGCAGGAGAAGTATGATAATAAGGTATATGGAGTTTAAATAAAGCCCCAAAGTGAAATCTGCTAAGAGGGATGCCTTTTCGCACATGCACCTCTTCTGTGAAGCCAACATAGCGAAAGGAGAACGTTCTTACGGACCTCCATGTATGCATTAAGCTGTCAATGACCTTGAGTAGTGCCTCACAGCTTTCTTTCATATCGAGGGGAGTAAAACAACGCGCTAGGTGAGGTTACAAATAACTAAAGGATCGAGTTCTTACGCTAAGAAACTCCTATGACTAGCTAAGTTGCCTGCAATTTGCTTAAATTCTCTCGAGTGAATGTGTTTGGAGGAAAAAGACAAAAAAGATCGTCGTATGAAAGAAAAAAAAAAAAAGGATGGTGCAATCGTTCATGGCGTCGTCCCCCTTTCGGCATGCGCTAGCAATAGGCCCGGAAGTTGGAGTGTAGACGGCTAATATTTCTTATACCTTACACTTTATTATTTTCAGTTAATTTCATCAGTCATTGTACAGTCGCCTACCGTAGCCTTACCATACCGTTGGTGCCACGGAAGGAATCTGGTATAACACTCTGCCTGGTAATTTCGCCTAAGGAATTGGCTGAAAAATTTCAGTATTACTATCCAGGTATAAAACGAAACATTTAGTAGCAGAAGAGACGTACACGCTTTGAAATATTAGCATGCGCGAGCTCGTTTCAAAGGCAGGGTCGCTTGGTGCCGTACAGCACGCTGCGTTTTTGCCTGCACCCCCAAGTCGCTGCCAATCTCGCAGCGCCGCCTTTGTTTACAAACATGACGCTGTTTTATCGGCTGCCCGTTGACCGCCTGTTTATTTTGAAGTGGGCGAGATACTGCAGTATTATCAACTTGCGTGATCTACAGGACGCGTGTGCCGATTCATAGTCGGGAGCAGTGTTCTGGCCCGGTGTTCGCGCCCAGCGAGGATGTTCGTGTTCGGTGGCGACGAGCAGCAGCGGTGGAACAAAAGGCAAACGCGCCTTGTACGTGCGAGGAGGCCGCTCAAGGATCTGTGAAGCGTGGTGCTAGCTGAGCGCCCGGCGCCGCCGGTTGGGCCGGAGGAGAAGACAGTTGTGGCAGTGTGTTGCTCGGGAGGCAACGGCCGAGGGGGGGAGGTGGCGGGGCAGCACGCCGCGGGACTCAAGATGGCCCCGGCGCTGCTCTTTATCGCGGCCGGGTTCAGAGGTGGCCTGCGTGACTGGGGCCCGCTCCCCTCTCTTCCCCCCGCTGCCCCTCCTTTCTGTTTCGATCTTTGGCGCAGCGAGGGCATTTGTTTTTATAAAGGTAATGGGATTTTGGTCGGAAGGTGGGGGGGTGCGCTAACGCGTAACCTTCTTTCTCAGATGCGCGCCTTCGCGGCTCGCTGTTATGTTTTTGCCTGACTGCGAAGGGATGTTTTTTTTTTTTCTTTTCTTTCTTTCTGCCCTCTCGTTGAGTAACGGAGGATCGTGCCTCGCTCCTGGCGGCGGAACCCGCGAGGCTGCACCGAAACGAGCGCGTCTCGTCTGCTGCGCTCTCCCCTCGCTTCCTTCCTCGCGTCACGTGCCACATTTGCCCTCGTGGTGACGTCCCGTCTTCTTCCCGCCGGTCCGCGGCGACGCCGTCAACTTTCTCGCCGTGCAGTGTTCACCTCCGGCCATGTGTGGTCTCCCGAATGGACCTAGTTTTTGCTCCTCCTTTTACTACCAGTGTGCTGTCGTTGGGTTCTGCTCCGCCAGAGCCCCCGTTCGAGAGGGTTTTCCGCTGTGCCGGCGTGGCTTGCCGACCCCGGCCGTATTGGATTAGCATCGGCCGCACCTGTGGCCGTCTGCGTGATGGATGAAACGCCGCCAGCGGAGGCGTGCGCCGGGGGTATCCTGCGGGCGGCCCTCCGCTGGCTGCGCGCTCTCTTCTCGACGTTTCCCCTCCACTGCTTCGTCGGTGCTGGATGAAACTGGCGAAGCCCGTGCGTGGGGACGCTCTCGATGCACGCCCGGAACATGCGCCAAAGTTAGTCCTCTCGCCTGCCGCATTTCAGCGCAGATTCGCTCCGCGGCATTTTGAGCGAAGAAACGCTCCTCTTCTGACGTCTTGCGTGCGACCAGTGGCTCTTTTAATTATCCGTGTTTTCCATGCTCGTTTCATTCCGGAGCACGAAGCTGGGAAAAGGCGCTGCAGCTCTGCCAACGCCAGCTGCTCTCTTGCAAGTTAAGGCGCGGAAATTTTATTTACGGAAGGAAGAAAGCGAACCAGCTGGGCTGTGCTGCGGGGCGTAATCTGATGGTCGTTTCACCGTGCACTTTATTTTGCCGTCAGGCAGAGAATGTCGGCGCCACTTCACCGTTCGATAAGCACTTTCTTCAGTTGGCGCGCATTCGAGCGCTGGAAAATCGATGGTGCAATTCGCGGTTTGTTCTCCTGGCATTAGCTGGTTGGCTTCTCACGAAGAGGATCTGCTCGGCCTGGAGTATAGCGGACAAATGTCATTTAGAGCAGTTTATTTATGCTCAGAGAAAGTGTTTTTACTACTACTACTACTACTATTTACCAAAAATAAATATGCCTAAACTTCGTTCCGGTGAATTATTAGAGAAGCAGAATTTTATCGAAATGAACTGTGTTTACGTAATGATTTTGACGAAGGATCATTTTACGTAGGGGGCAGACTGACCAGCAGAAAGCGTGGCTAGGCTGGGATTCGAGGTTAACACAACAGCGTGAACATCTCTGAGCTGGCAAGGGCTAAGAGCGCCGTGGCCTCTCCACTAACAGTGCAGAGACACAGTGTCTAGATCGGTTTACTGAAAACTGTGGGGCAATTGGCGCAGTGTTTCTTCCAGTATCGATGTTTGTGCCGCTGCCACTTGGGATTGGACACCACGCGAGTGTGCTGCACGTGTACCGAAATGGCGACCGCTGTGGCATCGCTAAGCTCCCCCTAGCGTCTCGAGCGTAACGCTGTTTCTAACGCGCTAGCGGAGATCCGCCCTGTCGTCCTAACTAACGCAGTGTGCTCGACAACCACTGGCCAAATTCACGAGTGGGAGCGCTCCAACGAGCCCACCGCGCAGTTACGGTGACTGTCGAGCATTCGGAAAGCACAGCTACGTGAGCGTTTTGAGAATTCGAGCACGTTTGTCGACTGCATGCGTAGATCTCGCTGAACGTTGCCGGTATTCGGCGTCGGGCGGTCGTGCCTCGTAAACAGGGCAGTACGAGAAGTGCCCCGCGTCATGCGATGGCCGCAGTAAACGGCGGCGGTGCCTTATCTTGCATGCGATGCTGGCGCCGGTGGCTGTCCCAACAGTATCCTGTGCTTTTTCATTTTTCCAGGAAAGCCTTCTTTCGAACCCATTCCGGGGCCGTTTGGATATGTCGTTCCCAATCCGTACCACAACGGAGCCCTCGGCGCCGCCGTCTCAATGGTGAGTCAGAGCACGTTTTTATAGCGCACATTTCTTTTTGTTTTCTTTGGGCCGATGTGCGGCAGTTAGCGGCCGTGTTTGGAGGCTCGCTGGAGGTCCCCGCGGCGCGACCTGTTGCCGAGGGGGCGCGACGAAAGGGAAAGGTGACCGCCGCGTTTGCGGCAGTCCCGCCGCCGCCGGGCGTGTCCGCCAATGACGTCACGGCTGCGGCGAGTCTGCCCCGGGCGCGCTTGTCGCGGGTGCGCGCGCTCCTGGCTTGCGTCTGCGTTTCTTTCCAGGAGAGGTCGCTTGGTATGGTCCACCAAGAGGCCATGCATGCGCTTACATTGTTGTTCCCGATTTCTCTGCCGACACGCGTTTTGTGTGCATTGCACGGAACGTCGGAGTTGCGTTACGGCGGGAAAAGGGGTGACGAGTTGTGTGTGGATATGCTGGCGTTTCACAGGTGTGTTACCCTCCCAGGAACGTTGCGTGAGCACGAAAGCGGTCCCATGACTGCGCGTTCTTTTTTTTTTTTTTTTTTTGTAAGGCGTGTCACTTGATTCTTGTGCGTGCGTGTGTGCGTGTGCAATCATGATCGGCTAAGGTAGACGCTCGCCCTTTGTGTGCAATACATCTGACACCCGTGTTATGTCACTTGTACTACTGGGGCTCTCGATCAACGAGTCTAGCGGTCATTCGCAGTCTTTCATAACTCTTGTTTGGGCTAGTTGCTTTGGGGTTCACAGTAGGATGCAGTGCGTGCAGTCTTTAACCACGTTAATGAAACTCGCGTTGCTGTGTACAACGGTTGTCATTACGATATCGATGCCCAGAATGAGGTTTCGCAATTGCATTCAACTGCTGCGCTTCCATGCCTGGTAGTTGCGTGCAATCTGTTGTGCTCGTTGGGATGTCGTGTCGCGCGAGAAATACTGGCAGCGGTTGTCCATGTACAGTATTAGCCAAAAATATACGTATAGGCCAAGTTGTTTGCTTCTAAGCTCTGTAACTGGGCTCGTTGCGCGACTCCAGCGTTTGCAATCTCCCAGGTGACGAAGGATCTCGTCCTGCACCTTTTCAAGCTTAGATATTCTAACAGTGCTTCCAGGAGTCCCGTTATAGGGCTTATAATCAAATACCTTGGGCTATTATACAGTTTGTCAAAGGCTACATTGATTCATTTCTTTTCCCGCCATCGTTAAGCTGGTCGATTTTTGATGGCGGCGGAGAGCTTGCGCCGGACTTAATTGCATGCCAATATGCTACCAAGAGCGTAACCATTTGTGTAACTATTTGTGACGCGTTCTGTAGCGAGCAGATGACAGAGGTGAACATGCGTCTATATATGTCCGCTTCCACGAGAACCTCTCATGATCAATAGCTTTCTGGCGTCGGTTGTTGTTGCGACTGTAAGAAGGAGGAAAAGAAAATGCACGGGCCTGCAAACTGGCTCTTTAGCTGAGCCACCTCCGCTGCCTCGTGCGGACATAAGAGGAAATAGAGTAGAAAGAAAAAGAAGGGGGAGAGAAAGACGCGCGTCCCTACAGCCGTCGTCCACCACCGAAACGGTAGCGGGTGCAGTGACGGCCAACATAGAAATCCAGTGGCAGGCTAGCCCCCGCCGCAAGCAGCGGTGACCTACCAGTGCTACCAGTCCCAGCCCCGCAGGGCCAGGAGCAGCCACCCCTTCTGGGGTCTCTGGCTTTGGGACGTTAAATTAAACCCCATACACCAAACCAAAACACCATAGCTTCTGTCCAGGTCGCGGTGGTTTCTGGGCGGAGCGCTAGTGCAGGTTCGCTCGCTGACATTCTCCATCGCTTTGCAAGAGACTGCTATTTCACGTAGGAGCTTGCGGCTGGTGATGACTACTTGTTCGGGGCGATTACGTTGTCGTGTCGAGAACCTTTTGAACAGTTGCTGACAGGGTTCCCATGTGGGCGTGCACCGCATCTTGTAGCGTTTCTGAAGTCTCCCATTGACGCTGTGACGAATTGTGGAGGCAGGTAACGTCTTTACTGGCATCGTGTAGGCGGGACACCTTGCGTCTGTTGTGGGAGCGTACCTTCGAGTGCCAGCCAGTTCAATTGTGTAAAGCGAAAGGTAGCTCTCCTAAATGGGCAGTCGCTCTACGAATTGAGCTAACCAGGAAGTCTAGCGGATGGTGGGGCGAGAGCGAATTGATGAATAAACTCGAATCGGGAGCGGTGTCGGTTCAATGTTGTTAAGGGGGCCGGGACGACTGTGTTTAAATCTGCGAAGTATCTGATAAAGCTGTATAGTTTTCCTTTGTAGCCGCGCGGGTGCAGTCCGATAGATGCTTATGAGTAGTCTCCTGTTAGTCAACCGATTAACTGCAGTAAGCAATTCACGATCACAATAGCGAACAAATCGCGCTCAGCCAGGTGGAAGCGAGGAAGTGGTGCTCTCCAGTGTACAGGTGTGTGCTAGGTACTGGTGTAGCCGTACCTAATAGTACAAATTCGTTTCTTATCGATTCAAACTGAAAAGTTCTGTTGCGAGAAGAATACATATAAGGCCTCTGACCTTGCTCAAGTGTTGCATAGTTTTTGAAATCTATCAAAAATGCTCTCTCGCCAGGTTGCCCAATTTCAAATGTGTTTTTCTTCTTTTGCAAAGCAAGCAAAATGTTAAAAAAAAAGCCTCTGAATCGCGCTGCTTTCCGCCATACGACACACACACACACACACACACACACACACACACACACACACACACACACACACACACACACACACACACACACACACACACACACACACACACACACACACACACACACACACACACACACACACACACACACACACACACACACACACACACACACGTGTCAGAAGGTTATAAAATAGGTGTCGCTTTTTGACTATATACCGACATACTCCGTAACGCACGAAATGGTGCGATTTGTGTGTTCCTATCACATTTAAAAGCTATGTTCAGTGTAGGCGTATACACCAGCTATAGTAGTAGATCGTATTGTTAGAATCATCTCAATTCGAAATAGCGATTTTCGCGAGGTTCCTTTTCTCGCTCATCAAAAATGGTCGCATGGGCCCATTCATGAAGTCGGCGCTTTCTATGGCACGAACGCCGCTGTGCGTAACACTGTGTCCGTACTTGACTGCGGGATGATTATCGCATTGATCCCACGGCGGCCTGGGAGTGTCGTTTCGCAGTCGTCGCCGGCTGGCCCAGCACCACGCGCGTCGGGACCTCCGCGGGAGCTTCGTCCCTCCGCGTTCCAAGTGGGGGAGGGTTCTGAATTCTTTCCCCCGCTGATGCCTCTGGGCGTGGTTTGTTTGGGCTCGCTGCTGGTCAAATACGTTTCCCGGGAGGACGCGCTTCCTGCGGCCGTCCATCTTCGGCGGGGCCTGTTTTCTGCCGCAGAGGCGCCTCTCGCGAGCCGCGCTCGCCCGCTGGGCGCTTTCTCTCCCGCTGCTGCTGGCTGAGTCAGCCGGAGGCGCCAGATACAATGTAGACTGCCCTGCCCCGCTTCTTACCTGGCCTGACCCCACGGTACCGTCAGATGGCGTGGATTGTAAGCCTGCTTTCTGGCTGATCGTTATAAAATTATTTAATCGCAGTTACTGACCGAAGGTGAGGGACTAGGTAGCGGGTGCCGAAGAACGCTTCACAGTAATGTCCTGAAAGACGTTCCGACTGTTTGTTACCCGAGTAAGCTAGCTTTATTTCTATCGCCAGGTGCTCACCACGCAGGTAATGAAAGCTTACGCAATCACAACGCTATTGTTACAGTAATTTGGGCGCCTGTTACCCGTATTAATACGCGAGGAAAGTAACATATTTTGCTGCAATATAATATGTCTAGTTTCTTCGTCTTGTGCCGGTCGTCTGTACTGCAAAGTGAATGTTGATAGGTCAGATGAACAGAGGTGTTTGTTGGCTCTGACCTTTGCTCAGCATCTCCCTTGCAGGCAAATGTCGTAATTATTCTTGAAATTGATTGATCTATCTTGCTCGCTGTCGAGTCTCGAAATTCTTGAAATCTGGCACCGCGAACGGGTTGTAAATTCTCGAAGCGCCCGGGATATGTTATTCCCTCGAAATCGTTGCGTGCTGCCTGCCTCACGTTACCGCAGACGGGAGGCGGAGTAAAAAGTCTAGAAAACTACTGCTCTCGCAATATTAGCGTGCGCATGGCCACGTCAGGCGGCTGAGTACCACGGGACATAATCGTTGCACGGCTGAGCCTTGTCCTTGCTCGTGTCATTCCTGTCGGTATGCGGCTCGTGCTGTTTGCGTCCCCGTGCGCGACGTCGCCGTGGCAAGGAAGGCGAGCTGCGTCGCCCTAGCGCTTCTCTTCGGCCATTGTTTCACTGACGCGGGTGTTAGGTATCTGCGACGGACGACAGTAGTCAAAGGCTCCACCGGGTCAAACGGCGGTCGTTTCCACGCGCTCCCCCACCCTCTGCATCGATGATGCGCGCGAGTGGCGCGCCGGACGCGAAATGCAACGCCGGTTTGTCGCCTGGCCCATAGAAATATAGCGTTTAGGCGAAAAATGGTCGCGCGGTGCGCCTATTTATTTCTTTCTCTCGCGCTCCTCTTTGTGTGGCGGCCGGTCCTTGTGGCGAGGCACCTGTAACGGAAGCGGGGACCGCGTGGCGGCCAGCCCACGAGCAAGGTCACGAGCGACGTTGCGTATGCTCCTCGCAGCGCGTTTCTGGAGAAAACGGGAGGCGCGCGCTCCGAGGAGGAAGAGGAGGAAAAGATAAAGTCCGCCGTAGTGTTCCCGCCTCGGGACCGCGCTCCGTAAAGAAAAAAAAAAAAAAAAAAAGCGCATTGCCGGCTTCTCGCGAAAAGCAATTACGCTACCGGCGCCAGGTTGCGCGCTGTGCTAACACACTGGCCTCATGCTTTGCCCGCAGCATCGTCGTGCGTGCTCTGCGTTTGACGTGGTTCTCCCCCTGTCGTCGTTTCCGAAACCTGCGCATGACGGCGCTGATTGCTATGCGGAGAAATTCGCGGTGCTTTCCGGCCACCCTCTTCGGAGGCCTAACCGCATCTCCAAGCAACCCGCAACCTTCTGCCGAAGAGGCGTTATCCCAAGCCGTGCTAGTATTGTGCGGCACTGTATTCCTTGTGCGACCTGCAAATATGTCAAGATTTTTCACGACCGAGGGCTTTTTAATTGTCTGCCATTAAGGCTGTGACGCGCGTCTCTGCGCGGTAGGCGGGCCGCGATCGTAGCACAGGTTCTTGGAGCTGCAGCCTTTCCGGCCGCGTGCTGCAGAGTCGGTCACGGTGCAATCAAGCCCGGCGGAGCGTTCGCATAAACACGTCCGTATGCGGCTAGCAATTAGCCCAAGCTGGGAACACAGGTGTTCATGATTATGAAACGCGACTGGCAGAACTTTGGCGCGGAGGAAGCTGCGAAGCGAAGCCATTGCTTCTCCGGCCGCCTTTCTTTAACCGGATTACACGCGGGGCTCGAGTCCCCGCGATTGCGTTTGTTTTCTCGGCCCTCGCGGTTTGGATTCCCTCGGGAGGGGGAGGGGCGCTTGCCTTGAAGTGCGTCGCGGCATTCCCCTCCTCGCCGTGGCGCCTTCTTCGTCTTTTGTTTCTCACTTTGCGCGGAACCTGTTCTGCTCTCTCCGCTCCCTTCCTGGGCTCCCGTGGCGCGCTCCGGAGCACGGCGACATGCCGTCGATGAGGAAGGAACGCATCATGCTGTCATGGGACGTGCCTGGGCGTACGCTACCGGCTACTGCACGCTATTCGCCCGATTGTGCGTTTTCCTTTTTCTGCTGCTTTGCTCTCGCGCGTGGCGTGAGAACTACGGGGACCGCGAGCCAGCGTGCTCTGGTCAACTGCGCGCCGCCTTCCTTTTGTCGGCCGGAACGGGCGTCGTAGGGGGCTTGTTTGGCGCGAGGGCCATCGCGCCAGAACGAGGTTTCGCTGCTGTCATTCGTGGAGTCTCCGCCGGCCTCAGCGCGCGTCTGCAGGGTGCGTTGTTCGTCGGTCGTGCGACGGCGGTTTATCGGCCTCCCTGGATGTTTTCAAGCCTTTCTGTGGTTCCTGATTGGTGGCGTGTTCGCACGCACGCCCTTCGCGTGTAGAGTGTATCCAGCCAGGGATGATCTCCTGCTTGCACGGGATGAGGATGGGCGCACGCAGCATATCGAGCACCGCGGTTTTGATGGCGACACTGTTGGCGCACCGCGTGATGGCCGGAAGCTGTGCCTCATTCTGGGTGACGTGGTATGAGGAGCGCTGACTTGCAAGCGACGCGTTTTTTTTTTTTTTTCCTTTTCTTGCCGTGCGTGCTTTTCAGGGCGCCGTGCTTTTTTGCCGAATGCGTCTGCGCATTGCACACCCACATTCTTGGCATGATAGTATTTCGATGTTGTGTGACTGCATTTACCGTGGCGAGGTAACGCTAAGTATAGCAAGTTTAAGTTGCAATAATTTACAACTAAAACCAACCAGTTGGTAAGAATGGGCTATGCCTCTGTTAGTCTCTTGAGCAACCGCAAGAGGCCACGAAATAAATTTTGTAATGCTTGGTTATATCAGATAAGCGGGAGGATTAAAACAAAAATTATTGAGATTATAATTTAATCTTAGCTTACCTTTAGATAACAAACAAAGCTTGAACAGTGGACTCATTTTTCTTTTATCACGGAGGAATTCTGAGCAGCAGCCACCCACGGTAGCAGCAGTCGAGAGCATTCATGGCTTTTGACCTCTGCGACGCGGCTCCAACTGCGGCCGTGATGACAATGGTGAACAAGAAAGCGGAGGAATTTTCGCTGTGCGGAATTAAGCGGCTGGAGCGGAAAGCGTCACTTCTCGTCACGTGGTCGCCGAAGACAGTCGGCTTCTGGGACGAAAGACGTGGCGCAGCCACCGCACATGGCGCAACGTGCCGATTGCTTGATTTGTGCAGACCTAATGAAACTTGCGAGATGTGCAGTGGAGCGCAGCCTGGAGTCCTGTAAGCTCCGAGTTGCGAGTGGTCCTTCGGGAAGATTATGAATACCGACGATTTTAAGCGAGCTACGCTACATTGGAGTAGGAGTAGACCCCGTGATACGTGTATTTTCGACGAAGGCGAGGAATGAAAGCGGTTGCTGAAGCGCACTAGTGTCTTCTTCCCCGAAGGATTACGCAGCGTCGTGCACGAGCAGCGCACGCGCCGGAAAATCACGCCTTCCTTCACGCTTCGCCTCCTCTGCATCTCCCGCCTGGTCGCCAAGTGGGATGCGAAAACCGGCAGGCTCTTACATTTGGCAGTATGGTCGGGGCTGTGAACGTCCGTATAAAGGTCGTTGACCGCGAAGTCACTGCGGGAGTTGTCATCAGGTGAGGGATATTGGCCACAAGCTCAACTCAGAAGCAGGGCCGCGATTCTTGAATGGGGATAGAGCCTCGTGGGCCTGTTTCTCTCTCGACGCAGTGCAATCTAAGCAGCCTGCAGCTGCGCACTTGGGCCCCGTGCCCCTCTCACTCTGAAAGGCACACCACCGATGGTGTCTCATGCGTGGAGAAAAGAAACGCAGGCTGACTCCGGGGCCGCTCTGCTGTCTCTTTTCGTGGAAAGACGTCTCCCGCCTTCCAGCCCCCCCTTGCTGCCCAGCGCTACGCTTCTTTTTTCTTTTTTTTCTTCTTCTTTTTCGGGCCGTGTGGCTGCTTTGAGAGAAGCGAGCCTCGGCTTGAATTTTTTCTTTTTATTTGTGTACGAAGAAAACTGCTGTCCCTGCACGGAGAGAGTGGCTCGGGTGTGCGCTGTCTTCTTCGCCCTCCTGCGTGTGGAGCCTCCGATTGTGCTCGGATTCCGTCGCCGGTTGTGGGTTATTGCTTACAGTAACAACGCCCGCGCACATACAAGCAAGAGAGAACGTGCGACGCTGTTACTCTCCTTAATTGTCGGCGACTGGTACTGCTAGGCAAGGAAGTGAAAGCAATCTCAAAGACGGCTTTGCCCATCTCGGAAACAAGAGGAAACCGTGGTCAGGCAAGAGAGGGGGCGTAAATGACGTCGTCGTCGGAAAGGGGAGTGAACGTGCTCGCGGGATTTTCGAAATGCATGGGAGGGGCCGGGAAGAGGTGGCTTTATTTGGCTTTGCCCCCTAGCCCCAGTCTAGCAAAATGGACGGAACAACGCAGCCTCGAAGAAAACGCGCTCTCCCCCCGCTCGGGGAAAAAGCGCGCCGGGTGGAGGGGGACATGGCTCGTCGACGGCGGATTACCGACGAGCCCTTCCCAGGCTCTCTCCGGAGAGCTCTTTCTGGCTTCTTCAGGGGGGGCACAGTTTGTAATTTGAGGATAGGGAGGAGCGCCCCTGTCTATTTATTTGGGGTCCCGTCGTGCTCTGCGCCGGGAGAGTACCACGAGGCGACGGGGGGAGCATTCGCACGGAGCGCCAAGTTGGCGTGACGCTTCAAGGACGTTCGAGGAGACCTGCTGCCGGTGGGCAGTCGGCCGCAGTGCTTGTCGGCCCACCGACGGTTTTTTCTTTTTTCTCCCTCCGCGCGGACTTTTCGCACTGCGTCGCGGGGACTGCATCGCGTGCTGCGAGGGCCGGTTCTGCTTTGTGCCACCATTTGCTTGTGTGGTCAGCGGAAGAACCATGCCAAAAGTGACCGGCGGTGATTGGCGGTCCGGGATCGCATGCGGCTCTGCTTTTCTCTCGCAGTGCGGCATGCGCCTTCCAAGTCACCGTGTATCAATACACGAGAGGGAATCAACTTCGTTTTCGACCCTTTGCCGCCGCACGTCTTCTCACTTTTTAAGCTGGGGTGCACGAAAAAGACTGTGGTAAAAGGTGCGTCGCATTCCTAGTGCCGCGGTTTTTGCGCCACACATGGCTACGCTGTTGTTTTTATTTTTTTTTTCGCTCATTTTTTTGAACCATGCCTGTTTCTAAGTCTGGTGTTTACCTTGCTCCTGCAGCCTTCGTTGCGTTTTAATGCGTAGAGTATCCAACGAAGGACTACGGAAGTAGCAGGCCGCAATATCTAAGGCTGGATAATGAACTGGGCGTTGAAATGGCGCTGCGCGTTTTGTCCCAGGGGTAAAAACCGTGCGAGAGAGCCACTTGACACGGTCCTTTTAGTTCGAAGAACGTGCCTACTGAAAGAAAGAGAGGTGAATGCACCCCCCCCTTTCCCTCGCGACTTTTCGGTGAACATTTTTGCGCCTCCCGGGAACCAAAGATCCACTGTAGCGACGACGTGTCTTTTCTTTTCTTTTTTTTTTTTTTTTCCGCATCGTAGATCCGTGCCGAAAGTTTTTCTTGCCACGTGGCATTGGTTTTGAGCAGTGTCCTCTCTTCGGCACGCAACATTCCACGCAAGGCGTAAGCAGACGTTTCCATCACAGGCGCATCTTGGGAGGTGTGAAATCTGAGAAAACATCGAGTGTGGGGCTGCCGGCTCTCCATCGGAATATGGCGACTTGGGTCGGGGAAGGTGCGCAGGCGCCATTGAAAAGGCAGAGCTTTCAGGGGCGCGTCTCCGTTTATGACCCGATGCTCGTTTCCTTGGGCTTCGAGATTGATGCGGCCATTTGGGAGAAACGATGCGCGATTCGATTGGCTGGTCCCGGCAGCGCAGTGCTGCAAAACCGGGCGGCAGCCGCTATCTCGGCGAAGGAGCCGATGAGGTGCGGCTGCCTGCGCGTTCGCTCACCTCGGCCGCCTTTCTGCCTACGTATTCCGTCCTCGTGCGCTGCGCGTTGACAAGCGCCCGGCTGACCGTCCGTCCCGTTCTCTCCGCTGGATGGGATGGATGGTTCGTCCGGCTCCGCGACTGCTCTGGCGGGCCCCACCAGGAGACACGCGCGATAAATGTAGACTGCTGCAACTCCGTCTCACCGAGTGCACGCAAAAGTGTCTATTGTGGCTGTCTCCGTATTCCTAGCTTCCCGAGTTTACAGAAGCACAGGTGATCTCACAGGACTGTTGTCGAGGTTAGTGTCGCATTTCGAGCGCGCATGTGAAAATCTGGCCTGAAGGCCCAAGACGGCATTTCTGTGTAATAAAAAGGAAAGGTGGCGCGTTTCTTAGCACCGTGTTGTGACGCCGAGGGTGGGCGCGTTGCGCCATTTCTTCACCGGTGAGTGTTGCTCAACAGGTTTAGTTCATTTCCATGACTTGAGTTTGCGAAGCGGTTAAGAGTTGAGGTATGGTGAGCAGGCTGTCTCCTTTTCCTCCTTTCGCAGAATAACGGGTTTCTCGTGTGCTTCTAAATTGCATGTAATGTGGAGTGCGAGATTTTTCACTGGTGTTCCTATTTGGTCTAGGTGGGGCGATTCCAACCGCGATAACATACTCTATAGTGTAGCTGAGTGTTTCCTCAGGCTTTTTTTTTTTCTACTTCTTTTCGCCACCCGTGCAAACGAGTGCGGTAGCAGCGATGATTAACGCCGGCTGTCTTGCAGATCGCCTGGCGCACTCCAAAACAACTGCACACGTCGTGTGCTGTGCGATGTCAGCGCACGTTAAAGATCCCCAGGTGGTCGAAATTACTCCGTAGCCCTCCACTACGGCTCCTCTTTCTCTCTTTACACTTTCATTCCCACCTTCCTCCCTTCCCTTACGGCGCGGTTCGGGTGTCCACAGAGCAAGTGTGACAGTTACTGCGCCTTTCCCTTCCTGTGAACCAATTTAACTTTAACTTAACGCCATAAGTCTGCTTCGGCACCTGCGTTCCGCGGCGATCAGCATCAAATGTGTGTTTTGGCTTCTTAACTCGAATTCAGCCGTATTCCTCAATAGCTTCAGAAGGCGCTGTAATTCCACTAGAGTTACTATATACTGGGCTTTTCTAGAGTTCCGCGTTCCTTTTCTTTCGCCGCCAAGCAACCGCGCAGCACCGTGAAGCCAGCTACGGGCACCCCGACTTCATTGCATCATTCGTCGTGGGTGCGACGTGCCGTGCTGTGTGCGAGCTGTAGTGACGGTGACTTATTTTCGATTAGGAAAGTTATCCTTCTCGACTGCTTTCCAGTATGGCTGTTTGGCTTCTGAGGTAAGACTCGCGTTAACAGCCTAGTTCTAATCGCGTCATACAGGTTCGCTGTATTCAAAAACGAGACAAGCGATTGCCCGCTGTGAAAGCGGGATTGAACAGCTGCATGCTTCGCGTTCCTTCGCTCGACCGGCGGGCTCAGTGGTGGAGAGCGGGAGGCGGGGTCCTGCGTTTTTTCTTCTGAAGGTTCGCCGAAGCCTGAGCCGGCGGTGGTGAGGCCGTGGTGTCCCGGACTAGCTGAGTGAGACGTCTCACCCAGTTTGTCGACCACGTAATCCCGCGTAGTCTAGTCGGGATGATGATAATGGATTCGCGGCGCCGGGGCTTAAAACGCAAACCTGTTTGCAGTGCTAACGCGGCGTCGAGAGCGCGCGTGCGTCGCCCGGCGTGCCCCGAAAAACCGGCACCGCCTCGCTCATCCGCTGGTCGGTCCCCTCCGCCCGCGGCATGTAATGCGGGCCCTTGGTGCGCGAGCCCTTTCCGGCGAGAGTCCGACTGTGGGCTTGAGAAGGGCTGCTTCTCGGAAGTCGTCAAGCTCCCTCCCTTCGTTCTCCTGGTGGGGGCCTTCGGAGACAAAGAACGGCCGTGTTTTCTTTGGCTGCGCTTACGTGGGTGGTGGGGTGTTTCCTGCCGCGGAGGCCCGTGCCAGATGAGAGGAGGGGGGGGGGGGGTTGACTCTAATTCGAGTGGCGTCCGCAGACAGCTGGGCGCGAACCTCTCCGCTGCCGGCGGAGTCCGCGTACCCTGTTCTCGCGCGCACCGGGATGAAGACGGATTAAGCGCCGAGGGGGGCGGAGGGTACTTCTTCTCGCCGGCGAGAGAGGGCGGCCTCCGCTGCACGGTGGCCCGTAAAAAGCCGTAAAGGCGACGACGATGTAGCCACGCCGGCGCGGCAAAGTTCAAAGGAGCAGTTACGCGGCCGACCTGGCTAGGACAGCGGAGGGGGCAGTTCGGCCACTGGCGCCTTGTTCCCGGGGGCGGTCGCAGGGACCCCCTCACGCTAACGGGGCTTCGTTGAGAGAAACAATTAGGAACTCATCCGTGGCCGTGTCCCGCCCTCGTTGTATGTCGTTCGGCTTCTCGTTTCGCGCCGCACGGCCTGGTAACTGTCATGATTTGCGGCCTTCGCTGTCGGCGAGCGTCGCCCGGTTGTCGTCGCCGGGCCACGTGGCTGGGCGCGCGCCTTTCTTGAAAAGCTGCTGCGGAGCGGGTCAGGGATGCTGTGCACCCATGCGCCGAGGTCATCGTTTCCGTTTTCATATGCGACATTCCTCTTCGAAGATACCACCGACCGACTGGAACAGTGAGAACCGAAACGTTTGGAACGAAAGTGGAGGGAAAAAAAAAAAATAAAAAGTACGTGTGTGAGACAGGTACCCTGGGTTGTTTTCTTTGCGGCTGAAGTTGAGGCCACTGCTGGCACTAACCGCAGCGCAGCGACCGTGGTATAATAGCCGACAGGAAATGATACTCTGGCTGTACGTTTACCTCTCTTTGGAGTAAATGGAAGAAAAAGTACAGTTTGCTTTCTGTTTCTTCGTGTGAAGCGCACAGCTAATAGAAAAACAAAAGAAAAAAACCGAGGCAGCGGTCGGGGGTCGCAGCCGTTCCGTGTAGGCTGGAGTGCGTGGTAATAAGCACAGTGGCGTTTCGGCGTCTGCAGAATGGTCATGGTAGGCAGGGAGGGACGGGAGAGGGGGCGATCCGCAACGAGATGATTTTTTTTTCTCCGTTTCGCCGGCGGCAGGCTATGCTGGGCGCGCTAATGGAATCTGAACGACGGCCGCTCGCGCCCAGGCCGCCTCCGAACGTCTATGTCACTAGAGCGTTCGTTGTTAAGGTCTCGGGCGAGCCGTCTCGTCTACGCAGCCAGAAACAAGGAACAAAAGAGATTTGCGAGTCGTGGGAAAACTGAACGACGCTAGCGGGGAAAGTGGGGGTTACCCGCGAAGTCGTGCGGCCGCTGCCGTCGGGGCAGATTTCTCCGCTGCCCTGCCCCCAAACCCGGAGGTGGTGCGGGTTGCCTTTCTGCACAACCGGAGCACTCCATGAGCGTCTCATCGCCCCCGCTTGCGGTGGCTCCTTTTCAAGGCGCATCGCTGTCGGTTTGGATCGCTTTGGTGCCATTGTGGTTTTGTTGCCCCACTCCTCTGTGTTTTGTTTGTTTGTTTTCATTCACGGAAGGCCGTGTCTCATTTGCTGCATTACGCGGCGCGTTTCCCTCCTCAGATGGAGAGGAATGTGAATTCCGAATGACAGACACGGTACAGCACCTCGGCAGTACTTGGAACGGGTCGAAGGATCGTTCCTTGACAGGCGCAGCGCATTGGCGGTTAACGTGGACGCTCTTCAGCTTGTGCCGGAACGGGGCGTTCGGGCTGTGCGCGGCGCCTCCTCGGTCAAGGTGCGCTGTGCAGCGAGTGCTCGTTGCCGCGCGGAGGTGTTGGGCATTCCGGCCGGCTGTCGCCGGGCGGCAGCAGGCATCCGCGGCGCTCTCCGTGCTCCTCGCTGTTGCAGCGTGCGGTGACGGGCGCCCCTCCTCTACGGCTGAGAAACAGGTTTTGCGCCACCGCTTTCGCCCCCCCCCCACCCCGCCCCCTGCTTTCTCCGGCTTGTTGCTGTGCCTCGCACTTCGCTCGCGATGTTTGCTTGGCATTCAGAGGAGCGCGCGGCGGGAAAAGTCAAAACAAACCTAAAAGAAGGAGTTATTGCTGAAGCGCCGCGCGAGGATGTGATGGCCAGAAATGCTCGCCTCCTCGTCCGAGCAATTTGTCAGCGCTTTGCGCCCGAGCCCCCTTTGTGTTTGTGTCCGTGATTAACGCCGCGGGCTGCTTGCCGTCTGTGTAGCCCGGCCGTTCTGTCCGCGACACGACTTGCTTGGTGGCTGTCGCAGAGGCCGCTTTCGGATGGCCCCCACGCTACTGAGCGGCTGCGGTTTCCTCTTTCGTTGTTGCCCACTTTCTGCTTCCGAGGTGTACAACCGTTGAGCTGGTCATAAGGGGCCGCGTAGGTCCTTCAGCTCGCATGGTACTGCAGCTAGCGCTGGCAATCACAATTACTTGGCTCATGTAATACGTCTAGTGTGGAAACCTCTGTGGAGCGCGCGGACTTTAGAGCGTTCGCCCGGCGCGTCGATCTCGGGAGGTTTTATTTTTTTTTTCCGTGCAGTTTTTTTTGCTGAAAGACGTCCGCGGATGATTTATTTGTCGAGCTCGTCTTGTCGCCGTTTGCATTTCGGAGCGGCAGTCAGTGCGATGAATGGTGGCTTGTTTAGTCCCATGCACACAATACTAGGCTGTAGATTCCCGCGCGTGCGCGTCGTTTCTCCTCGCCTCCCGCAACGCATCGGTTTTTCGGCGACCGTTACACTTTCGGTGCCAAGTGATGCCGAGGAGCTGGTGGTGCCGCCGCGGCCCGCGCTGTCTCCGCCCGAGACGGAAGCGACGCTGCGCGATTGTCAGCCGGGCGGCGGGGAGGGGGCAGGCAGCAAGTTCAAGGACTCCGGCGAGGGAGAGCCACTTTCCTGCGCACGATGTGGGCGCAGTCCTCCTCGCGCCGAGGCCCGGCTGCGTGGCTGATGAATGGTTGTTTCGCAGTTGGCGCTGTCTGGCCGCTTGGCCGGGCCACGCTGCAGCGCCTATCGGCCAGATAGGGTGAGCCACCCTCCCTGACGCCAAATAGCGGCTGTTATTTATATCCGCCTTATTTATTCTCGATCTCGCCTCCTGATCGGGCCCGTCTCGTTTCGGGCACCCCTCCCCGTTCTCCGTCCATCCAGTTTATTATAATCTTTCTGTATCGCCTCCACTGTTGCCGTCCGTTGTATTCGCCCAACTCTCCTCCGGCGAATGCGCTCCACCTGCCGTCGGCGCTGCGCGTTCGGGGCTCGGCATGAAATTCCTCTGTTGGAATTGCAACTGTTTGACGCGGGTGCGTTACTCGCTTTTTAAAGTTTCCGAAGCGTGTGCGCGCGCAGTTCGCGTAAAAAGGCTTTTGTCTGTTTCTTCAAAACAAACTATTCGCTATCCCGCGTCGTTGAACCCCAGAGCGAGCTTCCCACATTCTTGCGTGCCGTGGGTCTTGCCCGCGGGAGGAGCGCGTGTCGGGATCGATTGCGCACCGGCGTCACGCAAAGGGGGTGGTAGGACAGTGGTTGCTGCCGCTCCTCCGGGCCACGGGGCGAGGACGCGTGCACACTGGCGCGGTCACGTTTTCTCTTCCGGCCGCTGTCGGAACGTGGCAGCTTATCGGCGTTCACAGCGCTCTGCTCGGCACACCGCAGGGGGCGCTTTTCCCCTCGCCTGCCCACGGGGGAAGCTTGGGACGCCACGGGGCAAGGTGTGCGTTCGGCGTCCTCGTGAGCCACTGACTTTCTTCCATTTTATGCAGCTTTCTTTTCTCACACGTTTTGGTGAGGAGCTCGAGCGACGAATGGACTGCGAGCCCCTGTGCGCGCACTCAGTATTGCATAAGCTGTGACGTTCATTTGCTGTCATCCGCACGAGACAGCTTTAGTGGTTAGGTCAGCGCAGAATTTGCCGTCCGTGACAGGTTGCTAAACTGCCTGAGAAAATTCTTCGAGCCAACCGTTCATTCTAAGTACGTCTAGGCGCAGCTGTCAACGATTCTTTTAAAGGCCCAGCCACGTGGTAGCGTTTCTTCGACGTCGCGTCACCGTCTTGTCTTTGAGCGTCGTCCTCGGCGCGCGCCAGAGAGGGTGACCAAACACACGACGGCGTACGAAGTGGCGTCTACAAGCCAAGCCATTGAGGAATCCTGGAAGTTCGAACAACTTTCCCCCGTCCAAAGCTAAAATCATCCTATTCAGCGACAGCAAGATCTTACTGGGGAGGGTGGGGGAGGCAGGAGGAACAAAGGCGCAGGCATGCGCGCGCACAAAAGAGGAACCCTTGCTTCCGCGTAAACGAGTTGCGCCTGTGGCGGTGGGTGCTGCAGCTGCCCATGCGTGGCTTGTCATTTGTCCCCACCTGCGAATCATTTCCGGCGTCGACGCTGAGATCTGGCACCGCCAGATACCTGCGTCTTTCAGCGTCGCCTCGCTTCCAGGGCCAGAATTGCGCCTCCGGCGACGCCGATAGCCGAGACGCTGACGCGGCGCCGAAGAAACGCTGCCATGTGGTTCGGCCTTTAGACGCTAAGATGGTGGACAGACGCGACACACAGCGCAAATGTCTGTCTCGCTCTCTTGTCCAGTCTCTCTCTTAGCTCTCTTAGTGTCAACAGGGCCGTTTTTGTTTTGTTTTTTTAACCTACACCACCTACACTAGTGTAGCAAATCTCCTATATCTCCAATGGTTTGTCATTACACCAGTATAGCTGGTGTAGGTTAAAAAAAAAAAAAAATGGCCCTAATATTTAGCAACCAAGCCCGTATTCCCGATCTTAGAATGCATTTTAACGTGTACGACCTGCATGCACTATGTTGTCCAGTCCATCGACTTGCGAGAGACAAGCACAGATGACTGCTGTATAACCACTGCGGCTTGGATGCACACAAATTGATTGAAATATTCCCCCCCCCCCCCCCCCAAAAAAAAAAGAAACTTTGGCTGTTCCTTTTTCTCTCAAACGAGGCTCGCACTGACCCTGTACGTTAATGAAACTCGTGGACTGCCAGCAAAACAAGGACGCATATTTGTAGACGTAACTCTTCGCTTAAAAAGAAAAAAATCTTTTCACGCATAAACGACGGGAAGAAAGCTTTTTGGATGTGTAAGGTTTGCACCTTTAAATCGAGGACACAGCGTGGCTGAATGGCGAAGGGGACAGAGGCAGGCTACTGAGGTTCTAATAGAAATCAAGACAAAGAAAAGGATACACAATGCGAAGACAACAAGGTAGCATGCAGGTAGTTTCCAAGGGTGACAGACTGGACTCCGAGTGAAGGCAAGCGTAGTTAGGTGGCGCAGAAGATTAGGTGGGAGGATGAGATTGGGAAGTTTGCATATGAGCTGGCACAAGACAGGAGTAATTGGAAGAATATGCTTAATGGTCATTTGCCCTGCAGTGGACATAGTGAAGCTGGTGATGATGACGACACAGGAATCACGCGTATAGGCATCCTTTGCGTCGAACAACTACCCCTTACATGTGGAAGGAACGTAAACACGAAGAAATATCCCATTGTTACGTACAAAGTGACCGTCTAGAAGAACACCGTTCCACAAGAAACCCCAAGGGTTCACACAACTCCCCTTCCTCATTTGAAGAAGACATGCTGCCAAGAATTCTGCGCACAGGGCCCAATATTTCCACGAAACGAGACCCACTGCGACTGTGGTACATCTTTACGTGCTGCGATTCTAAAACAGCAGCTTTCTACGTTGGCAGTACAGTAATACATCGGAAATTGAGGAAGATAGGCAGGCTGCTGCCTAAATACGGAATGTTACGCATTTGCCGTCTCTGTAAAAATGTTAATAACGGAAATTATTGAAAGCTGTATTTGCAGCACTACACCCGGAAAACTGCAGGTAACCATTAACAGGAGACATACATAATGTATTGGCGGTTAGAAGACAAGAGCATGTAATTGTAAATTCTGCTGGGGCTCTTGCCTCGTGGGCACGAAAGGGCTGAGCCCTATGCTGCACGCGCTCTAAACACCAAAGTAAAAAAAAAGAAAAAAAGAAAGACGTAAAAGTTGCACAAATTTTATGCCGAGTCATCAAGCATGCTTTATTGACGGAGGCAATATTTTGCCGGCCTTGTGTTGGACTCGCATACAACTCGATACTGTTGAACAAGACAAAGCCTGAATGTGAAACATTTAAGCTGACAATCAAACTCATCCTACTATTGTGCTCTGAAGTAGAGAAACTAATAAAAAAAATGTTAAGTGATTTTATAATGAACAGCTTCCATTGTTTTCTAGCTTGCTGCCAAGAGGAAATGCCTTCGATCAGCTTTTGTGTGTTTGCGCACTTAATATATGCCGCGCGATTGCCTTAGTTGCTTATGCGCCACTAGACCCAACAAGCTTGACGCGAAAGGTGCGGTTTGGGACGTCAAACTGCTAGGTTCACAACGGAAGTCCAGCGGTAGCATGAAAACAAACAAACTTGTGCGCGTTTGTTTTGTGACGCCTGCGGCCGAGTAACATGCTCGCATTGGAGGAAATTCCTTAGCGATTCTCGTAGGGGTGATATTTTCACGACACTCGCTGTCTTGAGAAAGGCAAGCCCATCTTGAGTTTTGTTGCAGGTTTGCGACTGTTGTGGCCTGTATGTCACCGCGGGAGGCGGAAGAGGGCTGCGTTTGAAGAAGCTAGGCTGTGATGGAGACTGACAACTAAAGCAGTGGATAAATTGCCTCCAGCGGAACGATCGATAACGTCAGTTGCATTTACCCACATCACCATACTGGTGGCGGACGCTCCATTGCCGGAGGTGGAAGTGCGGCCGGTCTTCCTGTCGTCGTGTTGATGGGCATTCCCCGTCGCGAGAGGGTGCAGCAGTGCAGAGAAATGCACGAGCGAGAGATAGGAGAGAAGAAATGTCGGTTGGGGATTGCGGAGCTCTCTCTGTTGGAGCGGTGGTCGCTAATGGATCGCCGTTTCCGCGTGCACCGGCGTACCAACTTTTTTTTTGCTGGCGACGCGGACCTGGGGGACCATTTCGAAGCCAGCCTTCCTGAGCATCGTCCCCTACTCGAGGAGAGTGCGCAGGTGGTTCGCTATTCATGGTGGCTGTGCGGTCAAGAACTTTTGCCATCGTCTATTTTCCTGCTTCTATTGCTGCCCTTTGCAGCTGCTGGCGCGATTATTTTGTTTTCCTGTTAGATATGTTTCTTTTGTTTTCTCTGCGTTGAATTGTGAATTGCAATGAATTGTAACAGTCTGTTGGCCTTGTCAATCAGGGGTGGGAGCCTCGTCAAGCTACTGCGTTTGTGGCTTTTTGCTCCTACCCTAGCATTTCTTTTCTGTTCCTCAGGACAAAAATGCTGAATAAAGTTGATTTGATTTAATTTGTTCGGGTTGGTTGTGGCGAATGCAGGGAGGGCTTAAAAGAATACGCAATGTGGGCGAGAACCGCTGTTGTACCTAAGGTAAAGTTGAGTTGTCTTCTGTAGCAGGGAAGCTCTGAAGACGCAGCCTCTGGGCCCTCTTCGCGCCACACGAGCCCTCCGTGCCTACCTGCGAGGGAGCGGGTTTCCCTGTTCGGCCTGGCTCCAGCCCGAGCGTGTTGAGCTCGGAGGCTAGTCGGCAGCGTCGTTAAAGAGGCTCGCGAGTGCGACACGTACGTGAAAAGCAGCAGCAGTATCGCCAGCCGCGAGTGACAGCTTTTCTCTCTCTTTTTTTTTTTTTTTTTTCTTTCCGGCCGGGGGAGCGAATGATTTAGCAGCCACCTGTGCCGAGACGTAAAGCAGTGGACGGAGCGGGGCTCTGCGTAATTGCCGCCGCCATGGCGGTCTCGTCGCAGGCCCCCGGTCGGTCCTCTGGCCGTTGGTCGGCTGCGCGTAATCGCCTCGGCCATTACGAAAAGAAGCTGGCCCTGAACGCGCGCGCCTCGTGAATGTGGTAGACCAGGGGAGGTCGAGCTTGACGCTTTTCCGGACGAGCAGTGGTAATATATGCGCGCCGCGTGCGAGAACTGCCCGGTCGCACTGGCGCTGCCCCATGTCTGTCCCAGCGTCTTCCAGTCATATTCGTTTCCACGTTGTACCCACGCGTTCTGTCGCCAGGGCCTTTCTTTTCTGCCGTTCTTCGGTGAGGAGTCTGTGAAAACCTGCCCACTCCAGATTTGCACTTGATACTGGGGGACGCAGTGAAAAATAAAATTCTTCCTTCGTGTAGATTTAAGTAGTAAATGCATCGCGCTCACCAGGATGTTCTTCTCGCCGCATTCTCTAAATAGCCCTAGTCCAGGTTATGCCTGGCCATATCACGGTGTGCAAAGCCATGGTGACAGGGAACGGAATAGCTTTACCTTGCAGTGTTACGGAGCTACAGCTGGCAAGCCGATATTCGCCCTGATAGCATGATCCCTGAAAGACGGCGTATTTCCGGTCTCTGCGCGCTGATAACCGTTCGGGCGAAGTTTTGGCAGGTTAGCTTCAGGTTCGGCGTGATCTTCTCGCACCGGATCTTAGCGGTCCCTTCGCTCCCGCCTAATAGCTCCGGCCTTGTAGATATTGCTTACTAGGCTGTGTAGATCAAACAGTGATGCGCGCCGGTATCGCAAATGTACATAAAACAGTGAAATTATTGTGATGCGAAAGCTTTCCCCCCTGGAAGGTGACGAGTGTCGCCTTTCACCTGCCACTGCTGGCGATTTGAAGAATGAAAATTGAGGCACGTCCCCCCCTCCCCCCTTTTGTTAATCCTCTCAGAATGACAAAAAAAAAAAAAAAATTGAAAGAACGAGCCTGGAGCAGCAAAGCTTCGCCAGGCTTAATCCAGTTTAAAATAAAAGAGGAGCTAAAAAACAAAAAGACACTTCCCCTGGTATAAGACTGGGATAAAAAGGGGAATTCGGATGTAACAACAATTTGAATAATACAACGAAATACTCCGATTTAACGATGACCCGAATATAGTGAAATTTTTTGTGTTGCTCATTACTCCATAAACGGTTGGTACTCATTACTTCATAGCGGAGTCGCATTTTTCGCACCAGCCAAATTGATCGCTTTTTGTCCACCTTTGCGTGGCTACTTTGTTGCATCGTTCGAGGCTCTGGCGTCTTCATTGTGCCACCGTTACGCTGCTTGGTGACCGAATTGCGTGGAAGGCTGTCAGCAGGTGACCATGCGGGCAGACGTCCCGCGGTCATCTGCGCCCTCCTCGCAGATGAAGGCGCCGCTGTGTGCGCGGACAGACAGATTTCGTTTGCCCCAGGGAGATGGGTGCAAACACCGACCGCAACCCAGCTCCCGCCCTCGCCCCTTCCGGACCAGGCACAGTCCTGAGCAACGTTTCTTGCCATCCGCACTCTGGCTCCAGCAGAGAGAAGGAACTGTGTCGAGACAGGGCGCCTGGCTCGTGCTTGGGAGTGCCGTTGCTTTTCCTCTTGCGCGCGTCCTCCTCGCGTGCGAACACTCGCCTTGACGGGGCCCAACTCTCGCTGACGAATCTGGCGCGGCGTTTCGGCAGTGGCGGGCTGCAGGCGTTGGTGCCGAGGTTGTCACCCTGAGCCGCGGCGCTGCATCCAAAGCGTGCTGTCGACGGCACGCGTGGCGCGTGCGGTTCCCCAGACTTTGTTGCTATCGCTAAGGTCGCTGCTTTCCATTTCCAGGCATTTGCGCTGTTGCTTGGGCGCGACCGAATCTGCCTTGCTGGTGTGCTATCTTATCCGTTCTGGAACTTGTCACTCCGACTCTGGCGGCGCGGAGATTGATCGCGCGCGCGGCGACGCACAGCGCCGGCGGCTGCGTGCACGGCCGGCGTCAAGTGGAGCCCTCCGCCATTTTCTCCGCACGGAAGAGATACCAGCCCCCGTCTGGATTGAATCCGGCAACGGAGTGGCCACGCGCTGTCTCGGGGGCCTCCCTTGCGCCGCCACTGGGCCGGCCTGTCGAATCTGCCGTGCCCGGAGCTGGCGGAACCGGTTTTGCTGTTTCCACGGCCACTATCACTTCGCTTCGGCTGATCGCTACGCGATGTCATCGCCGGCGCAGCTTTTTACCGCGCTCTTTATCGGCTTTGTTGGTTTTAAGAAATCAAGTGGGGGGAGACCGGCGTACGGTGCCCGCTGGCGGAACTCTCCGACAGATGCCGGCAGGTGCTCTGCCGTGGTGCGCGGTTTGTCCGACCTGGGGTGGGCGCTGCGGCGCGTTAGGGTTGTAATGTAACTCAGCTGGTAAAGGCATCGAGCATGCTATACACCGTGGCCGCAAGCCACACGTGCGGAACGGAGGGAGGCGTTAGAGACCACTGACATATTTCTTTTTCATTCGTTCGCGGAAACCGGCGTCGCTTACGCGTTTTTAAATCCTACAGAAAGCATTAAAGGCGATGGACTACTGGCGGTTGTAGGAGCTCCTGTTTCTAGAAAATCCAGTGGTTGGTTATTCGTTCCACCCAATTTTCCGCACAAATCCTCGTTCGTGTCGTGCTGAAGGGGCAGCGAAAACCGCCGATTCTCGAATGCGAGCCTCACACGATCAGCGCGCGCTGCTGCGAAATGCGCCGGGCGCGTCGGGCTTTGCTTCGATTCGGTCCATTGTCGCCGTGAATACGCTTGCGTCAGCCCCGTGGCGACGTGCGTGTAACAAGTGTAAGGAACCTCTGGGACGACTCAATTCCTCGGGGGAGGACCTCGTTGGCACGCTTGTCCCGCAGGCGGCGACGCCCAGTGTTTTGTGGCAGTGCTCCGGTACGATTCGGGCGCGCGCTGCCGCGGAAGAACGCGCGGGCTGCGTCGCATCCGCCCCCATTGTGCACCCGCGTTCTTCACACTCCCCCCCCACCGGTCTTGCGGGGAGGGAGTGGCTGTGCCTCCGCATTGTCGTCCACGCGTTGTGCGGAGGATGAAGGGGGCCTCCTTTCCCAGCCTCCCCGGACTTTTCCTTCGACGGCGTTCAATATCGGACGGCGCGTTGGACAGATCGTCGATGGAATGCCGTTCCACTTCAAAGGGGAATCGCGGAGGGGGTGGCGTTCTTCCTTGCAGTCTGGCCGGCTCTTTCTCTTCCTAATACAATTTCTCCGTCTTTTGGAAAACGTGGAAGGTGCGTTCCTTTCGCTCTCTTTGTTTCGCTATTTCGTTGGATCGGCGGCCATCGCGTACGCCTGTGCGTGATAGCGCCGGGTGTGTTGCGCGCTTCTCGAAGGCGCAGGCGGTGAACTGGCCCCCTGAATTCATCCCTGCTGCTCCGGAATTTCCACTCTTCGGGTTATTGGTTTCCAAGGCTCCGGTTGGGTATTCTTTCTTTTTCCACCCCCCACTAGCGCCTCACCGTCTTGTCTCTCTTGCAGGAGGAGATAAATTGGAGAAGTTCGGAGTTCATTGTTCAGAGACCCTGCTTGCGCCGGTCTTCGTCGGCGCTGCTGGCTGTACCGACTCTATTTTAGGAGCTTTTTATTCCGATAGTTTTTTTTCCTTGTCCTCGCGGAATAAACAGGTGATTTTTTGGTGGGTTGCTGCGGCAAGAAAGAAAAATGAAATCAGCTTAGCTTACCTGACCGGGAAGGAGGAACGGCTCGTTTGTGCTGCTTAGCCGGAACGTGTGTTGGGAATGCTCAAGATTGGTTTTTTTTTTTTTTTTTTTTTTTTTTTTTTTTTTTTTTTTTTTTTTTGCTGTTGTGCCCGGCGTGAGGGGTTCGTGTTCGGCCTGTTTATGCGGGCGTTGCGGAGCCCGCTGTTTGGACCCGGTGTGCAAAGATAGCAAGGAGGAATCCGTCCAGATACGCTCGGCCCGCATGAAGAGATCTCAGCCGCGTGCGCTCTTTTTGCTTCGCGGTGCGAGCCGTGCTCAGTGGAGCGGCCGAACCTCGCCGGATGCCTGGGATGCTTCCGAGCGAGTTGCGCCGGTCCCTGTTGGACCGAAACGTCGCCACCAGAAACGCGTGCACTGGGACGTGCTGCGTGCAAGCGCGAGTGGTTCGTTGCTCGGTGCTATCCCGCAGTGTTAGCATGGCGCGGTATACCCACGTACGCTTGAAGTCAGTCGCTCATCAGTGGCTCATCAATCGATGATGGGCCCGGCTGTATAACAGAAGTAAATTTGTGCACTGATTGCGGACTTAAAACAACACCATTCGATTATTTGTCTCCAACATAATCCTGTTGTCGGCCGTTTTAGGCTCTGTTGTTTTTTCGGTAGCGAAAGACAAATTTTGCGTTTTGGATATATTATCCCGCCACTTGATTCGAGCCCTCTGGCAATGACATCGAGCGATGTACGGATTCCGTGATCGTTGGTGAAAGTGGGTTTTTGGTCTTACATGCCAGCACCATCATCATATGTACGCTCTGTATGGCTGCGAAGGTGTAGAACTGCTCGGCGTGGACGCCGTTACCTCGATGAACCGGCCTGTGACGTCAATACGGGTATTTCATTTCTTCACCTTTCCTAGCGTGGGAAGCTCCGATTTCAGTGCAGGTAGCGTCATGCTGTAACGCAGTAATCGATCAATGGTGGCCAACTTAAGTTTACGTCCACTGAAACGAAAAACGTCTTTTTTTTTTTTGGCATTTGAGTTTGGGGACTGTGACAGTGAAGCTTGACCGCGGATACTGCTGTTGATTAGGCTGCCGAAATTACACGCAACACGCTTACGTCGCCCCAACTCGCGCTGTGAGAGCCAAGGGTAGCTAGGAGCCGTGGTGGTTCTGCCGCTTTATATGCGCTTACACTGTTTACTACTTAGTGTGGATTGCGTTTTGCGAACGAGTAAGGTTTTATCCGGCATGTAGGTGGGAAGGACTACCCCTTTCCGCACTTGGCAGTATTCCTCGCGAGTATTTTCCATCTGTTTGGATTATTAATAACGATGGCAGCTGATGCTATGCAGAAAAAATAAGTTGTGAAATTTAAAAACGAAATCGGGACGGCCAGGTATGATGTAGTGGATGGGGAGAGAGTAATTGACGCCTTTTGTACTATAGTCACACACCACTGCGTACAACTGAAGGAGTGACATCCTCTTTCTCGGTTTGCGGCCGCCGCTTCTTTTCTCTCGCGATGTTGCTGTAGGAAGGCGTGCATTCCAAAGCGGATGTAGGCGTCGAACCTTTGTGGTGGAGGAGGCGCACATGTCTGGCAAAGACGGTCAGCCGCGGCGGCACCACTGCTCGGCGACGACTGCGGCTCGAGTGGCGGCATCCGCGACCCCGACAGCGTGTCGCGCTGATCGCTGGCGCGCACACTGGCCTCGCTTTGTGCGCCAGACAGATGGCGACGGTGTCTCGCAATTTGAGCAGCTCGCCCCTCCACTCGTCTCTGGGCAGCAGCGACCTCAGTGTGCGCGATGGGCGCCTCTACCCCCTTCCCGATGACGAATGTCCGTGCAGTTGATTCCCGCCTGGAGACAGAAAGCAGAGCGGCAAAAAGAGGGTGCGTGGCTGTTGCCCATGGTCGCGGGGCGACTGCGGATGGCTGTAAAAGCTGATCGCCGGCCGCGCATGAGTGCATTTTCCCGTTAGATGGTCGAGGGGGGGGGGGGGGGGGGGTTGCGGTGCGCGCAGAATGTCCTAGGTAACGCTGTGCCCAGGCGTGATACTGCGGCGGTGGTCGGAATAAGTTGCGAGGTAATAAGTTGCAAGGCTGCGTAGCATGACCCCGTGCACGTTGATCTCTACGATTAACACGATCGTTGGGTGAGAGAGAAAGACGCATCAGCGCCGTCGAGAGCGGCATCACCACCCTCAATGACTGCAGAACGACGACAGCCTGCCTACGCCGACGAGGAAGGATGGAGAGCAGTTGCCATAGCGGTACACGACTGCGGTTGGTTGGTGATGGGGAACGCCGCTCTGGTTGCAGCCGTATGTGGTCCCACTTGGATTTCGGCGAAAAGCAGAAACGCCCGTAAGCTGTTTGGGTAACTGAGTTGAGGCCTGGTATGGCTCAGCGAAAGGGAACAGCGTAGCGTAAATGCGCAAAGGCTGTTCTCTTTAGAAATTGATGCAGGCAGAATAGGGGAATTGGGCGACATTATCCACGCAACTACCTCGCTTGTCAAAGGAAATAGCTAGTCTGTGTGAAGTGCAGGGGTGGAAGTGCTGCTCCACTTGCTCCTTTCTGCTCCAGAGTGCTTTCCCTGCTCCATCCTGCTCCAAAATGCAATTTTGCTCCAAAACTGCTCCAAACTGGCTGCCTTGATTAGAAAAACACAGGGAACAATGTCACAGCACCGGGGGCATTACGCATCTTGCACTGAGCACAAATGAAGCTTTTGTAAGCGAGGGAAGCACAGAGTATAATAAATATTTGTTCGCGAGCAAATTTAGTGTGAGCCACAGGCAATTGAAGGAAATAATTGCAATAAAATGCAGTGTGTGTGACATAGCACCTCCTCTCAGCCTTTTGAATCACCGGTGGAGAGAGAAGCGAGAGCAGCAAGTGAAGTAGATAGCGCAAACTACTGTGAGCCGTTAGGAAACTTGTCAGACTGCAAAAACTTCATGAGTTTTCTTATGGTTCTGCTGTGAGAACAAGCAGGCATTTCACCATCGAACCTCTTAGTCAGTGGCAAGCTTGTCAGGCCTATGGCAGACAAAATCATACTTGAAGCGTTATGGGTTGGTATGCCAAAAGTGTCAATCACTAGGAAGCCTTGCAAGAGTGTTAGAAAGCCATACTGGGCCTATCGCCGAGATGTTAAAAATGAGCCCCCAGCATTACTCAAGCAAAGAATGATAGAACTATTGGCAGGAGACAGTGAAGTAAAAATTCTGAAGGATGAAAAGGTTGCCCTTCAGTGCCATCTATATTTCTTGAAGGCACTACTGGTCAGTGTTCAGGAATTCATCAGCATAGGCGTAGGATCAAAAAAGATATGCACAAGATAGAGAGCGGAAATGTCGTGCTCATTAACTTGAGCTCCAAATTAGTGGTGCTGCTCGAGCGCATCAATGTGGTAGACTCAGCATTTTAATCCGTGAATAGGGAAATGCTTTAGGTCACACTAGGTGTTCAGTGATGAGAAGCGTCCCTTTTGCTGCGGTTCTGTTCCAAGTTGTTAGCCGTTTGTCTTGTCAGAGATGAGTGCAAAGTTAAAAAGGCATTGAAACTTGCATAAAAAGGAATCAGATTGGAGGTTTTGTATATCAGGAAGAGAAAACTGCAATTATCAGAGGCGTTTAACCTTAGAAACCTGCTCCAAAACATCATTCAATTGCTCCAAAACTCTTTTCATTGCTCCAAATCTGCTCCAAAATGGCTTTATTACTGCTCCCAAAGCTGCACCAAAATTCTCAAGCCTGCTTCCACCCCTCGAAGTGGTTTGCTCGCAAATGTAACGCGCATACTTGGGGACGGCCTGTGAGGACATTACTCGTGCCTTGAGTAAGGAGGCGCGACTTTAGGATAGGAGCAACTAAAATGCCGCCTCGTTTGCCGAGAGCGTACCCGGTGAGGCGCGGACCAGCTGAGCCTGTAGCAACAACGGTGCCTACGTACCTACGTTGCGGATGTAGTTGCTCATTCCATCCGTGGTTCCCCATTTCCATCGCATACCGCCGGCTCTCAGGTTTCGCGCTGCGGCGACGGTGCCAGGAGCCTCCGCTCCGGCGCCGGTCCCGTTGGGCGGCGGAATCGTCGGATGGCGCGCAGTTCGGATGACCGGCCCTCTCCCACGGGCCGTAGCCGGTACACCCGATGCCGTGGCGACTGCGGACATAGTTCCCATCGCCGCGCCCCGCCTGCGCGGCTCCGCTCGAGCAGGTAGCATTGTCTTCCCTTTGGACTCGCTCCAAGATCCGAGGTATCCGCTGCGGTCTCTGCGCTTCTGAAGGACAGAACGCCGCCGCTTTGCTGTTGTGGCAGTACGGGCCCTAGTGCACAGCGTGCTCATTGAACGAATTACTATGTTTAGCATGGTTGAGGAGAATACTCAAGTCCTAGTTAAGGTTTTTTTTTTTTCTTTTTTTTTTTCTCATCATTCTCGTTGATAGGTGCTGAACATGTCCTGTCTGATGTTCATATCTTGTGACGTGAACTTCGGGAAGCTGGCCCATGGCGCTCCCGCTGTACTTGTTCGGAACTGAAGGGTAACCATAAAGAGTGCGTCGCGAAGGGTTGCCCAACGCTCTTATCAGTGGCAAACGGAATTGTCTGGTGGGTCTGAACGTTGCTGGGAATGTAGGCATTTTTTTTTTTTTTTTTTTTTTCATGGTTCGATGTGTACGAGGAGGGCAGGGTGAGGAGGGGGCGGGGGTGATGTGATTGCGAGTTCGCTTTCTCGGTGAGCTTCTAGCGCCTTCTTAGTACGGCGTAGCCATTGTTCCATGTGGAGCTTTCCGTTGCCAAGATATTGTGGGAACCCGCCTGCCCAGTGCCGCTATGGCGGCCAGTGCACCACGTCACGAGGAAGATGGCGTGGGCCTCGTGTGCGATTTGTGCGCGAGATGTGCGATTTTCGCGTATGCCCTTGGGTTCTTGACTGCCGAATTCACACACACCTCCACTCCACTGGATGGATGGGTAGCGTTTTGAACGCCGGCCACTGTTCCTTCCGATGGGGGGCGTTTCGGGAACCGTGTCTGCTTCGAGGAAGCATGGATGGCAGATGGAGACTAGAGTAAGGCGGGAAGTTCTTCGTACAACGTCATATTCCTGTCTATTGCATGCACATTTTGTCGCGTTGTATCTGAAGAACCTTCACAAAGAACTTACACGTTCTTTGAAGGAAGTTTGTTTAGCTTTGTAACTTATCTTTCGTGATCTGTATACGAACGAAGCAGCAGTCGGAAACGGCCTGGAATATCCTCATGTCTAGCTGCCTTCGCCGTTAATGGCATGCTGCGGGTGCGTTCAGTTATGGAGTGAGAAAACAATTCGGCATTTGTACGAAATTTTTCTCGCCCGCGGCGTGGTTGCTGGTGCGTTGCAACACCCAAGTCCGAAGTAACGAAACGATTCTGCAGAAAACCAACACCGCTTGTCTATTGGGATCCAGCTGGGAGCCGTAATTGTAAACGCTCTTTGAAGGAGCCGTGCACGCCGTACGAAGCTGTTACGCAATACTACGCCGTTCTCCACAGGCGCACAGCTGCCTGCCGAAGCTTCACAACGCGGGCAAAGAGCGAGCTCGCAATTAGCTCCGCAATTCAGCTCGTGGCGGAGTGTGAAACATAGGTCTTGAGTGTCGTATTGAAGCCTGCCCTTCCTTACCTTATAAGCCTGGTATGATGGAACAACTACCGTACTGGAGGTCGCGACTATCCGCGCGCTCAGTCGGCGACAGGCACGCGTACCTGAGGGAGGTTAGCCGCTGTTGTCTTCGCACGAAGGTGACGTGTACCGTCAGTCAGCTGATACTTCGGCACAGGACACCCACAGATCGAGCAAACAAGCGATGCTATGCGTTCGAGGAGTTCTCGAAATGTAGTTGTTATTAGTTATTAGTATGGTTCGCAGAACGAAATTTAATGGATCGTGAACGCCTTCCACAAACCAGAGAAACAGAAATGGACGTGGAATAGCCCGAATGCAGAAATGACGTCCCAGGTGTCCCAGCTTACTTGAGGGAAACCTTGCAGGACGTGTTCGGTAAGATCAGAATGGTAACCACTGTCACCATTTAGCCGAATAGGGAAGAGAGGGAGCTGCTTACGGAGAATCACCATCAAGGATTCAGCGGTAAGCTGGAAAGTAGAGGAATTTGGGACCTCGCTGGAAAGCAGGTACTGCGCGTCTACGACCTCAGTGTTCCATCAATGGCTGCTAGTCTTTGAAAGGTCGTTACACAGTTGCACAAAGGAAGTAAGGATAACTATAGATAAGACACTGCTAAGCTCTTTCTGCAGTTTCGAGGGAACTCGAAACTGCAGGTGTATGACGTTTACAGAACTCGGGAAAAAAAAAAACAAAAAAAAAAAAAACGGAGGGATCAGATGTTTGCTCAAAGAGACAAATTATTTACCGCTATATATTGTATCAGGCGGTTTCGCGCTGATAAGCGACTGGCGACGCAGTGGGCGACGCGTGCCCTTGCGTATTTTTGGTGCCGGCTGTAGTGGTAGGAGGCGCTCACTAAAGGTTCTCAGGGTTGCTCGGTACGTTTCCCCGCTCTTCGGCAACCGCGTCGTCGTTGGTGCCGTACAGTGAGCATATGCGAGTAGCTTAGAGCGCTGCATAGTGCCCAATTAAGCCGCGAGAAGTGTGGCTTTCGCTGGTGCATCAGCACTGTGCCGTAGTCGTTTCTGCCGCGTTCTCGGGACGCATCCTTTTAGACTGTTCCCGTGCTAGTTGGCATGATCTTTGTACAAAACAAAAATAATAAAAAAAAGCGCAACCAGTAATCACGCTACATTCATTTGTTTTTATGAGCACCTAGTGCAAGCTTATATATTTTGAAAGATCGCGTTGGTGCAGTGGGCAGCTAACTGAAAGACGGCGATGAAATCCCACGCCCTCTGTGTCTTAAGATGCTGCGGTTGTGCATCTGTGCTGTCTTGCTCATTAGTTGCTAGCATCGATTTTCTGCTTGTGCAGAAAGTATTTGACTGTTGCACGAGTATATATATATCCTTGCTTCGCGGACACCGCGAGAGTGATTCTCGCTGAAAAAAAAAAAAAAAAAAATCACGAGTTGTCGCGGAAAATTCTAGCTCGGGCCGGTTCACTCGATGGCCTTGGCTTGTGTGTCCTGGTCCTCGATGGTCCCTAGCAGGCCCCTTCCTCTGAGGGATCTGGCAGGATGACCTCTAGAGGTCTATGACGCCGACAGGACCGCGCCATGATGTACTCAGTTGTCCCCGCATCACTGGCGAATATCATTTATTCCGTTCATAAAATTTAACAAAGCAGTTCGGATTAGGGTAAGTGTCTGCATTTATCTCCTGGGTTGGTGCCTCGTCAGCGATTTATGTAATGGTGGGAGAGTTCTGGTTCGCTTCCTGTGATTTCATAGTATACTTGGTGGATGGGTTTTCGGGGGCATCCTGGTTGTTAGGGGTGTCACCTGCGCTGCCGGCTAGTACACGCGCATGCCGGTGTGCTGCCTCATTATCGCGGTTATTCGCGTGACCCGAGGTTCGAATCATTCTCTTTGCCGAAGATTCTCTTTTCGTGTGCCTTCTAGAGCTAGGCCGCTTCTCTAGAGAGCCACGAAGAATGGCGTTTCTCTCTCTGCGCGTAAAGAATTCTCTTCATCGGCGCATCCTTGTTTCGCTGTAATGAAGTCCGACGTCGAGGGGCGGCTTTGTTTCCGTTTGCCGTGGGCGTCGGGGAGGCTGCGCCTTGGCAGTGCGGCTGGGGCTAGCACGGTCAGCGCCGGAAGGGCCGTCCTTTCTGCGGGCAAGCTCATTTCGCACTGTTTGTTGATCAGGCTGTGATAGGGTTTTATCTTGCGTACACCCGCGGGAGGATGCTTGTCGGCGCCCCGCGTGACAGCTGGACGTCCCGGCCCGAGGGAAGGGTGCGCGCGAGTTGCGTGAGGTCTGGTCGCCTCGAAACGGGCGCACCCACCGCGCCCGTGGGAGGAGGATGTGGGGGGTGATAAGAAGGGGAAGCGTGATTTACGGACACCAAGCGTGCCGGACCGCGCCGCGGTTCTGCATTGTGCGCCTACCGGCTCTTGCAGCAACGCGAGTTCTGCCGGCTTTTTCGTACGTGTATCCCCTTCCTTCTCCTCCTTGTTTCGACGGCGCTGCGGCGATTCCGCGGACTAACGAGTAGAAGACGTCGCCTGGTGTTGTCTGGATATCGCTGCCTTGTGGAGCTAAACCTTGCCTTCTTAACCCATTTTCAGTCTGTGGCGTGTTGCGCACCCGTTGCTTTCCTTATTGCCGGGATCGTATAAAGTGCAGGCGCAGCAGCAACCTTTCGGGCCGCGAGAGGCGACGCTGGGCTTGTGACACTATACGATGGCTTCGCTGATGTTCGAAAGGGTGCGCCGACCGTGGCGTAATTTACGGAGATGTCATGGCGTTCTATGTTTGACGCAAATTGTAATCACTGAAAAAACTTTCCTCCCTCTTGTTTCTCGTCGTGATCATGGCATCATATTCGCCGAGTGATATTCTTTCTCGAGCCTCCTTTTGAGCACTCGGAGGAGACTTCAGTGGCGCTTCCCCAGAGACGCCCCTTGGCACGCGCGAGCAGCAGCGGGGAGTCTGCGCCACCCAGGCAGCCGCGACTCCCAAAGGGTGGCTCGTCGTCCCCCTGCGAGACAGCGGCGGACGTGTTTCTTTTCTGGAAAACGTGTCGCCCGACCGGGGCGGCTGACGCGGGGTCGGTGGGGGTCACCACCCACGTGCTTCCATCTTTCTTTTCTGCCCCACCTTCCCGCCCCTTCCAGGGCGCCCGATGGGCAGCCTCGAATATTTGTCCCATCCGCTCATCATTCTTCTCCGGAGGCTGCACTTTCCCGCCACTCGCAGCGCGCATGTGTCGCCGATGCACCACGCTTGGGAGGCCCGCTTACAACCGGCGTCTCGTCGTTGCAGGATTGGTTTGTATTTCGCAGTGGACTGTTTGGCCTTCTCGGCCCGCTTTCTCGGTGTACGATCACCCAGGCGCGTACCGCGGATTATCGGCCATTCCAGGGTGCTCGAGGGTAATTTGCTGCCGCCGCGGACAGTTATCCGCCCCGCGTGGCGATGAATTCACGCGTCTGTTCGAGCTGGTTCCCCTGGCGGCCAGGCCACTGCGCGGCTCTTAATTGCGGCTTTCCCCGGACCACTATTAACGGGTCAGCAAAGCGTGACTGTGTGCCCGTCTCCCGCGCCGGCTGTGCACGTAACGAGATACGCGGTCGTGAGGTTGCCAGGCGTTCACGCGCAATCGTGAACAGCCGCGGCGCTGAAGGGCGCCCCTCTGCCGGCGAAGGGCCTTCGGCTGTTTCTTTGTTCTTCGGCCTGCCTTGGGGGCGTACGCCGGGAATTCCACCAATGCGAGCACCTTTTTGCGCTCCGGTCTAAGGGTTAAAAGTTATAAGGAACGAATTTGTGAAAGCCCTTTCCCAAACCAGTTGCTTTTAGTGCGAATAACTGCAGTGAGGCGCCAAGTTACATCGTTGTTTATCCACCGATAGCAATCGCAAAAGCCTCCTATTGCGGTTTCTGCGCCCCGTGTTCTCTGCAAGTGAAAGCTTCGTTTCCTGGCCAAACCTTCTTAGCGGGAGCAGTCCCTCCGCATGGAGATGTTGCGCGGTGTGCTTTGCACCTGATGCGGCGGAAAGGGCGGCCGTGATTGGCTGCCGCGGCCTCTTCAAAGGAAGCCGCTCGCAGCGCCCCGCGTTGTTTCTGCGCGGCCGATGCCGCCACCGCCCCGGGTCGCAATTAAAGGACCATCGCTGCTCTCGTTGCCGGCTGATCGGAGCGAATGGATTGATCGCGGTGCATGGCCCCCTTGTTAGCGCGCTGTCCTCGCTCCCGAGAAAGTGGCTAATCTGGTCATTGGCCGCGCGCTCAACGTGGCGGCTCGTTAAGGCAGCTGTACTGATCGAAACCTCCTTTGTCCCAGTCTGTCTGCTGCCTGGATGTCTCGCACTTGTTCGCTTACGGAGGTGTGAAACCCGTGGCACTGCTCTCGTTGCGAACTTCCGAGGAGCTCTTGGCATATCGGTACCACCAGACTGGCAGCCGCTGCCTGTTGTGCTGAACAAAAACTCCCCCTCTCCCGTTGGCTAATAATTTTCAATGAGTACACACGCACATAGAAGGAAGGAGAAACTGATGGGCGAGTTTAAAGTAACCGCACGGTAGTAAGGGAAGGAAATGGCTCCCAGTTAGCATACCTACACTAAATGCGACACAGGACCGCTAGCACGCTTTGTCCTTATTTGGCTTTGTTTATCTTTTGCGTTTGTGGCTCCTCTTGTGGATCGTCTTTCGCGTACAGAGTCGATCACGCTTAACTAGTGGCGCTCCAGCGGCGTTGTGCGGAAGATGTAAAGTGAAATTGTCAAGCAGGTACTGATATTTACTAGTAATGCCCGCTTTAAAATGTTGCTGCAAAGTCGTACTAACAGCGCAGACACAAGAGCATTGACCCTGACATTGCAGCTGCGTTAAGATTTGATTTAATCGGCTCCGCATCACCGTTCGAGCGCTCTAGACAAGTGTGATCGACGGTATGTACATGCACTCTGCGAGTCGCTTCATCACTAACCCGTTACCATTCCGTAATGTTGATTTTCTGCAACGCGTATGGTTGCGTTGCAGAAGGTAGGGAAATTATAGCCTTTCTGTCTGGATTGTAGTGTCGTTACCTCTAAAACATTTGTTATGCATATTTTTTTTTTTAACTGCCGGACGACCGGGGCCGTATAGTAGAGGCAGCTAGGCGAGCGCTTGCCCTTACGGAAAAACAAACGAAAAGGACCCAGTCGACGGCGTGGACGATTCAAGAAGCCAATGGGCCCACTGTTCGACGGCCCGCAAACTTTGTGCCTCTGTACTTGAGCATACAGTCGTTACGCTACCACATTGGATGGAAGGCCACCCGATATGTTCTCGGGGCCCGATTCCCATCTCAGAGGAGCTACCCGAGTTGCCAGCTCGGCCATTTCATGTGGTCGCGTGACCCGCCGACCAATTAGTGACCGCCCATTTGCCGACTGTCACCTGCCAGAGGCTTCACTAGGACACGGCCTTTTTTCGTTGGTGATCCATTTAGTGCTAGCGCAGTAATATAGGCGAAACTTTTAAAACGACGAAAATAAAAGTAAGTTAAAATAAATGTGGCAATATACGGAAGGCCTTTTTTACAGAGGGTAATCCTCAAGTCGAACTGTCACGGTGAACCTCGAACGGCCGCCTTTAGGCGAGAAAATACGGTGCCGTCTTTTTATTTCCTTTCCCATTCGCCTGAGCGTATTACAGCCGGTGGGAAGCAGCTTCTCGCTTCGGCGCCTTGTCTTCCCTCCGAGGTGGACTCCTGCACGGGGCTCTCGAATGACGCGCTGCCCAGCGCGCGGATTTCTCCTGAGAACGCGGTCTTCGTGAACGCCACGGCGGATCGGATTGCGTATTGCTATCACGCCTGCATCGCGCTCCTCCCTCGGCTGAACGTCGGAGCGGTGAAGCAGACACAACAGGGTTGATATCGCTATTGTTATTCCACCCGTACGTGCGTACCCTTCCTTCCGTATTATTGCGTAAGACTTGGACCTCGCTGCGACGAGCCTGATCCAACGAAAAACCACGTTCGTCGAGGAGGAGGAGGAGGAAAAACTTTATTTAGTCCTATATTATTTGGCGGTTTTTGGACGTCTTCAGAGATGTCTGCTTGTTGTATCCACAAGAGTCTTCTCCGTCGACTTCGTCCACTTTTTACAATGGTCGGTTGCCCTCAGTCCAGGGCTCCGCTGGCTGCTGCCGCCCGTTGGGCTCGCTGTACCAGACCTTTCTGGTCTTCGCAGCGGTCGCTGGACAGCAGAGTCTCCCATTGCTCCGCTCTCGGGTTTCGAATTTTGGGGACCACATCTATGTTTTGACATGCCCATGTGATGTGATATAGTGTTGGTTTTTCATAGCACCACGGACATCTGTCAGCGTATATGGTAGGGTGCATTTTGTTTAGTATGTGTAGGTTTCGGTATGAACCCGTCTGTAATTGTCTCCATATGACAGTTTCCTCTCTGGTGAGAGAACTGTGCGGTGGGGGATATCGCATTCTTCTTCCTCTATAGTTTTCTAGTATGGCCGAGTATGCCTTCGGTGCTGGCAAAAGTTCCGCGGACCAGTCGGATGCTCGGAAAGTAGTGTATGCTCGAGCTATCCTGTCAGCCTCTTGGTTCCCTGCCACCCCCATGTGCCCCGGTACCCATATAATTTTGTGTCTGGTCTTGTTTTCTTCGTGGTTTTTAAATCTGTCGCTCGCTTCGAGGAGTATACGAAGCGCGTGACGACCAATCCTACCATTCATGAAATTTCGACAGGCTGTTTGAGAGTCCGTGAGTATCGTTAGCGACCGCCCAGCTCTATAGACCGTTTACAGCGAGTAGTTCAACTCTTCCCTAACAGGTGGCGCCACTAGGACGGCCGTCATTGCTGGCCTTCGGAACGCATAGGCGCGCAGTGCTAACTGCTGCTGTGTATCTTGTGTAAGAATACCAGCTGACTTTTAAACAGCGCTGCCTTGATACAGGTGTCATCTGTATTATCGAAGTATTCCGCGAGGAAGTAGAGCTAATGACCCTGTTGTTTATTGGCGGAAGAACAGAAGACGATAAGGTGCACAATATGGCCTAGGCAACCGTTTTTCTGGGAGATGTATCACGAGTTCATGTTCCTTTCTGGGACAAGAAAGCGCCTGTGAATTGAAGAGAATGGCTATACCTCACGCCCCAGCTTGTTTTAGCGCCGGCAGTAGCCATGGCAATGCGAGAACGACCCTGACGTTTTCTCAGGAATTGGATATATTGAGTCTTTGCACTGCTGCCGAGTTTTTTTCGGAGGGCGTTAAGGTACCTTGACGTTGCTATTAATGTCTATGCAGTTATACGAATTGAATGCGCAGAGAAGGAAAGTTAGTGTGGCCATGTAAGTGAATCTGTTTACTTTAATTAGGTACTATTCCCTAGGATATGCGGGATCGAATCTCGGCCTCGGCGGCTGCTTTTCGCTGGAGCCAAAAACCCAGGCGACCGTGTTTTGTGCGATATCAGTGCACATTAAAGAACCCCAAGGGATGGGAATTTCCGCAGTCCTCCACTCATAGCCTGAGTCGCTTTGGGACGTAACACCGCACAAACAAAACCAAACTTTAATTAGACAAGTACTGCTGAAATACATGTAATAACTGCTGCTTTTATGAAACTAATGCACGGGCCAATGATGAAATTTACCATGATAAGATTTTTTTATATCCCCGCTTGCTTGGGCTGCGTACTGTGCGTTCTGAATTCCGGTGCAGTTTCCAGTCACCTTCGCCCGAGCGCAGGTGAACGCCGCTGAGCGCCTGATGCGGCCTTCAAGCAGCGTAATAGTCTTTTGAAGCCAGGACGTTTACAGGAGATACAATTATATCTTATCAATTGTCGGGGATTACACGCGCGTCCATATTGAGCAGTAAGTATTGTGCACAATGTTAAATGAATATTCATAATGCGTCTCAGCCAGCATAGTCTGAGCATGCGTTCGCTCTTTGCGCAAGAAAATTAAAAAAAAAAAAGTTTGAGGGGACAATCAGTTTGTAATCTTTTCAGTTTTACAGAAAATGTTTTCCACTGAGAGCGCTAGAGAGGGTATTGGTGAAAAAAAAGTTAAAAAAAAATGAGTCGACGGCTGACGGTTTGTCGAAACGTCTAGCCAATGCAGATAGTTAGGAGGATGCAATAAATGAAATACATGGTTAAATTAAACCTTTTTTAGCACCTACAAACACACTATGAGCATTCACAGGAAGTTTTTCGGCTGTCTACAAGCTGGTTGTCCCCAGCGATAGCGGGTACGCCGCACCGTGCAGCCGAGTACTAGCGCGCCGAAAGCCGTCAAACCAGAAGGCCCGAAGGCCAGCGATGGCGGAAGGGTCACATGATCAAATATGGCAGCGCCCATGCGCTCGCGCTGTAAAGGGTCTATAGCCCTCCGCCACCGCTAGAGAAATGGCTACTTCCTCGGCCTCTGCTGCTGTGCAGTGTCGGATAGAGGCGCTGGTCACTTCGCGTAGAGACGAATTGACCACCGTGGCCACTGCAATTTTGTTCTGTCCTCCTCTCGAGGACGCGTCTGCATACATAGTCGTGTCTTCAGGAGCGTATGTTTTTTGAATAAAATTGGCCCTTGCTTCTCTTCTACCTTGGTGGAGGTTAGGGTCCATGTTTCTCGGGATTGGAGCTACCTTGAGGGACTTGCGAAGTTCGTCGGGGATCGTTACCGTCCTCGCTATTTCTCGCATCTGCTCACAGTATCCGAGTCTCTGTAAAAGCGCTCTTCCAGTCGTTGTCTGCAGCAGCCTCAGAAGATGTTGCTTTCGCTGGGCGATTTATTGAGGGCGCGCGTCATTTCCCCGTGTAGTCCGAAACCGAAATCGCTCAACCGGAGGAGACCACACGCAAAAACTGACACCGAAAACGATGGCGCGCGTTTGATTGGAGGCCTTGAGCTCTTTTCTCTCTTTTTTTTTTTTTTTAAGTTGCGCGTGTTATCCGCCTGAGCGGCGCGACGACTCAAGTGGCAACCGCTCTTTGTGGCGCCTACCTGTGCGTCATGCGATCCTGCCACGGAGCCGGAAGGCGCGGCCAACAGAGAGTGGGATGGCGCCTTGCAACCGGAGTCCCGGGCAAAGCTCGTGAGCACTTGGCCAGATTGCCCCGGCACTCGGCGCGACCGCTGTGTGCAGCAACGAGGCGTGCACCAGCGAAACAAGCGAGCCATAAACAAAGCCGGACGAGGATGGTGGCGACCGGGCAGCGTGGCGCCCGCCGCTGTCGACTGCCGAGCAGCCGGGGTCTTATTACTGGCGCCGCAGGTCCGCTTGCGCGGCGAGCCGCAGTTCAGTCTCGCCTGGGCAGTCGACTGACTCGACTTGCGGCCGCGGATAGCTGCGCGGGCTGTTCAAGTGCGCGCAGGAATGCGGGGATGCTGTCGGCCCCGGCTCGCAGACCCAGACGGTGAGGCGTGCGTTGCTGTGGACGGGAACGCAGCAGCACGCTCTGGTTTCGCTTCTTGTTGAGAGCTTTCTTGTGCGTGTGAACAGACCGTTTTGCCAGTTGGGGCTCTTGGGAGCTGTTGAGGATGTCTGATTGCCCCCCCTAGTGACCACGTGAGAAAGCGCGGGCCCACTTCTAAACAGAGCATGGCAGAATCGTAAAGTGCGGAATTTGCTCATAATCTGAGATTTTTCACGACCACATAAGAATTCCACAGCGTGTTATGCTATCTTTGCCTCTGTAGAGGAAATTATAGAAGACAACATAGGAAAAAATTACTGTTTACGCAAATTATTTACGTAATTCCACTCAAGAAATGCAGTTATATCGCGACTGGGATGCACCATACACAATATAGCAACACTTAGGATAGATGACGAAACTTGAAAGTCTACTGGGTCCCCCCAGTCATGTTGGAATCGAGGGTAGTGAGAGAGCGGACGTATACGCTGCTGAGACTCGAGACAAGAAAGTAAAGTACCATCGAAAGATTTTATGGAATTGGTGCATAGTATATAGATGCGAAAATGGCAGTTAATTAATGATTAAGTAACTAATGACTAATTAATTACT
Source organism: Amblyomma maculatum (assembly GCF_055883805.1). Taxonomy (NCBI): domain Eukaryota; kingdom Metazoa; phylum Arthropoda; class Arachnida; order Ixodida; family Ixodidae; genus Amblyomma; species Amblyomma maculatum. The sequence goes on from NW_028146738.1 coordinate 22,384,367, forward strand.
AATTAGTGCCAGTTGCGTAGCAGAATGCGGCACTCAGGCTTTCGTCTTTCATTACTTTAGTCGCTAAAGTCCCTCGTAATATTTCTCATAATAATAATAATAATAATAATAATAATAATAATAATAATAATAATAATAATAATAATAATAATAATTGGCCCTAGGAAAAGGAATTTCAAAAATGAATGCTTTTCTTGAGAAATGCTGTCCCATACGGTGGGTGTTTTTACTGACAGCCTCATAGCAGCTGGCTTCCGCCGGTGCGGTGCCCGTGTTCTATACCCTGCACGCTAGCTCCGCTGCTAAGGCATCACCGAAAATAATCATTTTATTTCCTACGAAACATGGCGGGTTGAGAGTAAGGAATGTTCATGATCGAGGGGTCCATTTGCTGAAACGCCTCGCTGATCACTTACAAAGCGCCGTCCGCTGTGGCTTCGATAAGAAAGTAATCGGCATCGTTGCGGTAAGCTTGCGGCATCCGGTTCTCGTGCGCCTTTCGTACTCAGGTGCCGACGTGTACATGAATCCCAGACGGCTCTCTTTCTTAGGTCAAGAACGGTAACAGCGATCGAAATGTTCAGCTTGCAAGAACAGCGGGTAGCGGCATGACTGCTGTTTGATCCACCGCGTCGGCCTATCGCGGTTTCGCTAACCGCGGTTGACGCTGTTCGTGCACAGAACATGCGGCAGACGAGGCGGCGTCGGATTTGTCGGCACCGGCTGCGCCGGTTACCGGATCAGCAAGCTGTTCACGAAGAAACGAAAATAACAGTTTAAACTGAAACTTTTGGGTTCAGTTGCTTGGCACATCAGGAACAAGATGCAATAAACAGTTTGTATTCCAAAATTGATTTCATAACCCCTTTAAATGAAAATACTCTTGTTGAGTTCTCCTGTATTTTTAGATTTTTTTTTAAAGGGAAGCAGACGTCCTAAACAAAATGTAGCTTTTAATAACTACCATCTATAATTGTAACATACTTGTGCTTAACCTTACGGTTGCTTTGTGATAGCCTGAGTGCTTATGTGCCATCAAACCCAACACAGCACCTAAAAAAAAAAGGGGGGGGGGGGGGGAAGAAAGCAGGCGCTGCCACCACCACCACTGGCCGGTCTGGCAATTACGACGATTTGTGTTTTCGGATGCCAAGACGTTGTTGGTGTCCCAGCGCCATTCACTCAATAAGAAGAAGAAAAAAAAAAAAAAGCTTTAACTAGACCTCTTCGGTGGTGTGGGCGTCGCACGACGACCTAAAATTGAGCGGAAGCGCAAATGTACGTTTTTAGCCATAGATGGATGTTCTTTTACGGCTGGAGAAGCTAGAGAATCTATGTTCGCCGGTAACGGTAATACGATGGAGATGTCTCTTTAGTGCCTCCTGGTTGTGATGGCGGAACTGTATTCGGCGATATGAACAACGTGAAGGAAGCGCCTATGCGGCGTTCGCAAGGGAGGAGGACTGCTGCCGCGGTTCCGCCTGTGTAGTATGGCACTTCTTTCAAAATTGCACTAACGCTTCCATGGCGTAATGTCGTGTGGGACAAACAGTCGTTAGAGAGAAAAAAAAAATATGAACGTAACAACAAAAATATCCCTTTATCGTAGGGGAAAGGCCGACGTGAATGTGGGGTGACTGGTGATCGCTAGCATTGGTGGGGATCTAAAATTCGTGACATCGGTGATGAAGACTCCTGTACAGAAACGAAATATCCTTTAAGCAATACCCGGAAATGGCCATCTTGTAATGCTGCATCGCACAAACGAGCGATACTGATTTCCTTAACTGCACGCGCTCCCTTTGCCCAGTTCCGTGGTCATAAATTTTTTTAACCATGTGCTACATTAAATATGTACGCAGATTTGCAATTGCGCGAATTGGCACGCTTTCATTATGACTCACAACAAAGACCCCCAGGCAGGACACTGTGAGCCAATATGAACACTGGATGGAAGGCATGCATTGAAAACGAAGCTACTCGAGGATTCTAGGAAAAAGCACAAACATGAGGAAGGGACATGACACTCTGAATGGGTGCGAATCCGCTTTATCGTTTTCCTATCGTTCCCTCCTCTGTCAGTGTACTGGACAATTAAAGTGCAAAAGGGATTTGAATGAAATGGGATTCAGGCGAAGTCGTTATACCGTCCCTTCCTTTAGAATAGGGGAATTCTATCGGTTCGGATAGGGTAGTAGCGGGGTACGAGTGCGCATGCCCAAATTGATTACCTCACCCCTGTTACGACCGTGCATCATCCGCACTTGCGCACTCTATTGTTCGCCTGTGGGCATAGGATAAGTGCTGTGGATATGTGCTGTTGGTACAAGGGCGCTAAGTGAGCCTGTTTCCAGGAATCCTTTTGTGTAAGCCTGTTTTGCTTTGTGGACACCCTGCAAATGCCAAATTGACCCTGTCAAGAGAACGTCTAGAAAAACACAAAGAAATGTCTCCCTGCGGGAAATAGCCGGAAGTGCTTTGGTTCAATTGTTCACCCTTCCCGTCGAGAAGCCCTATCGTCCAGTGAGGAATGCCTACTGTCCAAAGGAGACCACAGAGTGACACGTCCGCTGACGTGCAGGACAAGAAAGGAGCATGACGCATACGGCCATTAAATGATTTCCCGGGAATGCAGGAAAGATTTGCAATTGTCGAAAAGGGACAATGCTGGGAGCAGTATGTGGCGCGCACGTGCTTGGGTTTCTGAGAAGGAAATCCACTTGCCGGAACCAGCCTATCGTTTCTTTGCTGAAGAATAGAAATGTACCTCCTCTCCTCGCCGTTCCCAAGCTTTTCCCGCCAACTAGTGATCACGCCCAACGAATCAATGCCGGACCAGTCAGTGCCTCAGACCATCAGTGCAGTGACGTGTTCGATTGGATGCCGATATCTGAGGGGCGTGCCCTGGAACTGGTTGGTCAGCATCTTCAAAGGGGGGCTGGACATAGGGGTTTTTAAGGACATTGCAGAGCACGAAAAGACGCTCTGAGCCCTGGGTAAATGGCTCATCCAGTCGCTTCTCGCTATGAACTCTTAACGCTTGCCAGTTTGCTGATGTACCCTTCTTTTTCATGTAAATAATCATGTAAATAAGTTTTCTCAAAGTGCCATTAAACCTGCTTGTATATATTTTACCAACTTCGAAGATTCAATCCTTCATGAACCCGGAGTCTCTGCACGCTACCAAGTGAAGGCCGGGTCGACTTAGCCCCAGCGTCACGACACCCCCCGCCGCCCATTCATCGCAGCATTCCGCGAGAGCGCATTGTCGCCCCCGTAATTACCCTATCCTTCTAACCGGGAGACTTTCTCTAAAATCTCTACCATCATATAAATAAATTTGCACTGCTCCTCGCTTCCGTGGTGCCTCGTCGCCTCGCCTCGCTGGCCTTGACTACCTTCGGCTTCGGCCCTGCCGGCGTTGCAATAGTATGCGTTCGCGAAGGCAGCCCGTGTGTTAGCGTGTCGACGATGATCGCGACCCCCTGCAGTCGGCTATGCCTAGCGTCTGACCTGGAGTCTGGCCTTGTGGACTGTACGGGGTCTTGGCGAAGGGACAGAAATGAAGTTCGAGTGCTGCTTGCGTCTTGCGATTTTCCTTAATCGGATACATGGAACCCTTGCGATATGTCTTTTTTCGTAGACACGCGTTTCCTAATTGTTTTATAGCACCACCCTGCGTTAAGTGTGATAACTACGGTAACTGTTCCTGTGTACGGTAAATCTGGCTTGACAAGGTTGGCAGCTGTAGCAACGACAGCGCGTTGCCGCATTTGCCGTACGGTAGTGCTAAAACTTTCTAATATTTTGATTTAGCAATTGAGCCCCGTCACGCGCTGGGAGCCGCATCAGGGCAGAGAGAGAGAGAGGGGGGGGGGGGTTCGTTGCCAAATCTCGCTACATGGTGCTACCGTAATCGATTGGGAAGTATCAGGTTCACCCTCAAGGGAGTGAAGCTTGAAGCTTGAAAATTAAGTTCTGCCGATAATCAGTGACACCATTAAAGGATTCTTGATACTAAAGGTGCCGGTATTATCGCGCAGTTACTTTCAGACGCAAACACCGATTCAGTACTATACATTACATAAGTCATTAGACACATTATACACGCACGTAATTATTACACACAGCTCTTTTCTTCACCCTTGAGATACGCACCTAATTTACGCGCCGCGTATTTTCCTCTTCGATACCGTGCGTTTCTGCGCATCACAGCTGGAGCGCAGCTCTTCTCCTGACTACCGGAGGCTCTTTGAAGTTGCTCTTCGTATTATGCAAGAGATTTGGGGCGCACCCCATTTAGGTTCGCGCTGTGAACGCCGTTCAAGGATGGCGAAATGTTTTGACACTGTTACTCTTTTGGCCCATTTATGGTGGCGTTGGCACAGCGTAGTAATCGGAATAATAATATTAACAACTAACTTTCTGTTCCTGGTCGTTGTCATCCTGTCTCATTTCATTCTTAGTCGGCGAAAACGTGAGAAAGTATCGTTCCGAGATCAACCGGTAGCTGCAGCCCAGTGGTAAATCGACAACTGTGCTTTTCTTGCGATAAGCGACGCGAGACAAGTCCAAGCATAGCGAGCGCGTCGACGACGTTCTTTTCGCTCTCTGGTACGTTTGTCAGGCCGCGGGGTGGTGGCAGGTGACCGCCGTAATTACGGTAACCAGCCAGTCGGGACACCCCCTCTTGCCTTCGCTGTCGTGATGTCTCTGCGCTCTGACGGCCTCGACGTGGCGCCGCTTGAACGTGTTTTCTCTTCTGTTTGCCTTCCGTCGGTTTCTCCGCGTCGCGTCTCGAGGCAATTCAAATCTCGGGCGGGCATCGCGTGTCGCGATCGCTGTCGCCGCCAGTGTAAGGAGCGCGCGACTTGGACGCGTGCCACGTGCCCTGTTTTCTGATGCGGCCTCCGAGACGGATAAGCGCGCTGCCTTCGGTGGGCGGAGGTGACGCGCCGGCGGCGACCGCGCAGAACACATTAATCTGCGCGCACGCTGTCTCGCCAGTTGGAGCCTGGTCCCAGCTGCTATGGGCGGAGGGGCGACTGCTGAGTGCTGTTGTAGGAACCTCCGCCGGGATATATCTCCCTTGTTTGTTTGTTTGCTTGCTCTGCTGCGATTAATAGGGAAGTTAAAGCTACTTTAATAGTGAATTTCCTTTGGCCTTTCACGCCTCTAGGCTTACCTACTGTGCGCATCTATCCTCGTTGTGCTTTGGTTCGAACAGGCACAATGGTGTTAGTGGAGAAGAGAGAGAGAACAGCGCGGAGAAGAAAATCGGCCTCTTCTGAGGAGGCCCCGCGAATGGATCGGTTCTGGAAGGCACGGAGTCGTTCCGGCGCGGCTTCCGATGCGCCCGGAGGAGCTGCTCCGGCCGGCGGCGCTTTCCGCAGCTAATTGCGGCCCGTTCTATCTCCGCCTCGGGCCCTGCTCCGTTTCCTCCCTTCCCCCTTTTCCATTCTGCTGTCTTCGCGTCCCGGCCTGGCGAATAAAACGCGCCCCGGTGGCCATCTGAGTCCCGTGCGTCTTCGGCGCGCATTAGGTGGCGACGGCCTCTGGTTCCCGCTGCATTTCTGCAGCCTATTGCACAGGCATTGCCCCCGGGCTTTGTCTGCGCGCTTTGGTGGGGGCTAACCGCAGTGTTTTTGGAAGGGCTGCAATTGTCGGCGCGCTGGATCGGCTTTCTGAGGCCGGCAGTGCATTCGAATGGCTGCTATTGCGGGCCGGCCGACGTTGCAGCACGGCGTTTTTTTTTTTCTTTTTTTTCGGAGTGGATCTTTATTTTTATTTGTAGCCGTCTTGCAAAGTTGGTCTTAGATGACAGGGCAAAAGTCAGATGCTCTTTCGGCAAGTGCAAGTGATGAATTAAATTGCTATACAAGTGCTAATGAAAACACACAACGCAATTACACAAGTGTTCTCTCATCTATACATTTTTTGCATGCAAGAAGATGGAAAATACTTGTGGCATTGAAAGCGACAGCATATAAGTTTTGAAGGACTGCATGGTATCGAGGAAATATCGTCTGGAATGTCTGCACTGTGGACGGAAGGTTCTAAGGATGCAGCAGAAAGTCAGCAGACACATCTGAAATGAAAGCACGACCTTGTGTTTAGAGCTTGTCCGGACAAAGTTCTAGGGAAAAAAAGCTCATACATTTGTGGGAGTCAGCTGCTAGTCTCTTCGACGATGCATTTACATCACTTGTCTGGGCTAACAGCCTCCGTCAAAAGGACAGAGAAAGGAAAGCAAAGGTAGAAATCGGAGCCGAGCAACGTTTTGTGGAAAATACTTTTCTCATTATTCCTTTTTTTGTAGCCTTATATTCCTTGAAATTTAGGCTAGATATTATGTGCGAACCCTGGTGCGATGACCGTGGTCCTGCTGGAGATAAGTTGTGCTTGTCATTCGAAGGACTTCGTGCATTGTGGGCATATGCAGTAAACAATTGCCAGTTTTGCTTCGTAGTTGCGCAGTTAGGAGCGTTTTTTTGTTTGTTTGTTTATCGCGCCAGAAATGCTCCTGTAGGCTGCGAGCTCGGAGGATGTGCAGTGCGGTTATGGCGTTAATTTTGGAGATTCATAGAATGTGAGTGTGGCCAGCTGCATATATATATTATTCAGTAAAACATGATGCTTTGCGTCATGTTTTACAACAGAACATTTTTTTACATACTTTGATTCTCCCGCCGCAAGCCGATTAGATATTAAAATGTTTTTGAAGGATTATCTCAGTAATATACTTGGGACAGCTGCATAGGATACCAGAAAAGAGATAGAGAGGAAGTCAAGTGAAGCAAAGGCGATCAAGTTAACCAAGCGCTTCGACTGGTGTGGAGGATTTATAAATTGGACGGGGAAGGGAAGGGCATGATCGAGGTTAGGCGGAAGTACAGTCTTTGTCAAAAGTGTAGAGTCCAAGGGGTCTGCTTCTGAGCCACTTCGTGCAGCTTGTAATGCATTTCCAATGTTCCGAACCTCTTAAAGGTAAAATGAGTTTTTGTCCTACCCTCTCCAATGGGAAAGACCTCCACTAATACTAAATCAGCGCCACTACACGGCTCATCGCATTTCCCGCAATTCTTATCCTAACGCCTTCTATCCAGTGAAAGCCCGCACCGAAACATGTTATCAGTCGTTTTTTTTTTTTATTATTATTATTTCTTGAAAATAGCCCGAGATTGGAATGGTCTGCCATCCGAAGTGGCAACCATCATCAAGTTCAACAACTACAAAACCGCCTTCGAAGGTCTTCTGTATTCATGTTAATTGCATTTCACAGCCCACCCCTCATGTAATGTCTCAGGACTTTGAGGAATAAATAAATAAATAATAAACAGTCGTCAGAAGGCGAGAGTCTGCACGGTCCAGTGAACGTGCCTCGGCACTGTGTGCCGCACATGCGCAGAGGAGCGACTTTTGAAGTAATGTACAACCCGCTCAGTTTGCAGTCCAAAACCCGCATGTTTTGTGCTCCCCATTGCTCAGACACCGGCTGCATGAAGTTTGGGCGTTAACACCACTCCTCCGAGCTGGGCACCCCCAGAAAGTGCGCGTGCCGGCCCTCCCCGTTCCGAGCTTTTATCACGTGGAGCTCTCCGCAGTTTCCTTCGTAGACTTTCTCTCCACCTTTGCCCCCTCTCGAGGCCAACTATCTTGCTCCTCGCTCGGCGTCGTCCTCCGTTTGTGAGGAATCGATTCTTGCCCGTCGTGCATCCAGCGCGCTTCAATCCGAGGATTCTTTTTAACTCCGCGCCCCACGTGCCGTCTTGTTCCCCCCTCCCGTGCTTAGCAAATAGCAGGCCCGTCGCTGCGATCCGGGCTGGCCGGGTCCGCTCTCTTAATTTCACGGGTCACTAGTGTTGGAAATGGAAAATAAGCTTACCGGCGTGTCCCCCTTGCCGAGGAGGAAGACAGAGCGCGCTGAATGCCAATCAGAAGGCCGCCCCGCGTCTTGTTTGCTGCAGCGGGCTCCGGAAAGTATTGCACTGGCGTGCTATGAAATGATCAAGAGCCTTCCTTCTCCCGCTGTCAGGGCTGTGCTTGCTGCGCGAATTTGTAACAGCGCCGCTTTTGCTGCTTTCTCCTGCGGATGTTTCCGTCGGATCTTTCTGTTTGAGAGAGAATGCCAGAGGGAGGGAGCAAATAAGGCACTACTGAATGGAGAACTCGCTAGTACAGGGGCCGCTGCTACTGACAGGTTTTCTCTAAGCCGTATCGTGGCGCATTTTTACGAGCGCAGCATTTCGACCGCACGATTCTGAAGTAAAACTCGCGCTCCCATGATAACTTTCAACTCGCATAGCGCGCGGGCTCACGATGTTGGCACGAGACTGTGCAACAGCGCGGCATCCAAAGGGGGTGCGTAGATTCGAAAGAGGGAATAGGGTTCGTTTGAGCTAACCGCAGCTGATTTTATGTACCAGTGCTAAATAAAAAGGCCCCGAAACGCCATCCAGTGTTGATGTAGCTTTTTAAGTGCGAAGGTCACACTTGACCAAGCATGTCGTGGCTTGCATCCGCAGAGCTCGGACGAAAAAAAAAAAAAAATACTGGGAGCGGATTTGAACGTAGAAATTTCTCATGGAAAGCGTGTACGGAACGTCGTAGGTATCGCCACTGCACATGGTCCTCTTTTTATCTTTATTGCTGTAGGGCTGTAGGGTACAATATAACAAAATGCAATACTATACAATGCAATATAATACAATACATGTATTATAAATTGCAATATATGCATGCCATGTTTTCACACACCTATAGCGTTCCTAACTGGCAGTGGATAATGGAACTTTTTTTAGTTGCTTCAGTTTTTCAAACAGTGTGGCAGTTTCTTCGCTGCAGTCTCTGTCGATCAGGTCTTGATGGGTTTTTCTAACGTTCTCCACAAAATGTTCGTGTACAGATCAGGGTCCCAGTGCCGGAAAACCATTACTCTGTGCCACACTGTGCCACACTTGCACGCTGTGTGGCGCATTGTAATGGCTCTCCGGCACTGCGACCGTGGGACCCGATCTGTAATATGCGTTAAACGTCGTCATCCCCATCAATTGCCGTATGTGAGCAAACTCTTTCGCGCGTCCTACTCGGCTGAACTGCTTTAAAGCCTACCATGTTTTGTTCGAGTTTCTCGGCCTTGATATCCCGCATGAAGACACAGGGCAGACAGATCCGGCGTGGTAATGTTGATGTACGCATTCGTCGGTTAATAGCCAGTTTTAGCTTGGAGAGGCGTATAGCGTCGACGTACCCGAGGTACTTGCTGCGCGCGCCGTGAAGTGGCAGGTGTACCCTGGCCGTGCACCTGCCGCCACGCGCGCCGAACAGTCCGCTTATACATCAACGTGCAGTACGTCTCGCCTGTGTCCCCATCGAAATAGAGAGAGCGATCCGGCATACCGGAGACGCACGCCTCCGCTCCGATAAACCTCTGATAAATGGCGAGATCCTCTCAACTCCGCTACACCAACCGAAAGGATGATGAAGCTCGGGAACCGATTGATGGTCGTGGCAGTGTTGTTGTGCACCACGAGCAAGCTGATATCGGAATGATGCCGCTCTGCCGGGAGGAAGCGTGCAGCTCTGACGGTATAAGCGCTTCCGAAAGGCTGTTCGCGTTTCTCAGCCGTTCGCGGAGGCAGAGCTGCGAATTTCGGCCTATTCTGAGCTGGCTTTCTTGCACTCTCCGCTTGCTCAATGGGCGCAATAGTTCCTTTGTCGGGCCGGCCTCTTATCGGCGCGATAACGGCGCCCTATCATCTCGGAGTCGCTGGCGCCTCCACGGAGCGAGGGCCGTGCGTGCAGCGCAGGCGTCGGCCGGCAGTACCTTTTGTTCCTCCCATTTGATTCGCGAGGGTTATTATCTGTGCAGGCCCTGTTTCCGATCGAGTGTTCCTTCGAGGAACTGCGCATGCTGCGAAGCGTATCGATCTCTCGGGCGCTGCGGGTCTTACGAAGAGACCTTGCCTTCCCTCGCCGTGGATAAGCCTCTTCTTCCCGTGACACTTGTCTCGCTCTTCTTGTCCTTTTTGTTCCCAGCGCGGCCGAGTGGGAGACCGTGCATTTCAGCGTGTCCCTGAAACGACGCGCGGCCACTCGAGAGCAGCTGGTCCACTCGTCCGACGCCCGCTATCGGGGCCGCACAAAGAAGATGGTTGTTCTTGCACCTACGGTGAAAACTGCTTCTTCGCAGCTTGCCTGATAGGCCGCGGATATCGTGGTTTTGCCCGCGTTCAGGTCGGGTGGGGGAACCTTGCACGCTCATCGTTCTTGGCGGATGCCCATGCTAAGGCGCATGCTTCGAGGTCGGTGTGGCTTCTCGTAAACACTGCTCGGCCAACGTGTGTTGTCAGACCGTGTCAGTTGTCTCGTTGAAAGCGATGACGCAAAGTGATGTCGTGCAGTGCGACTGCAAACATGCCTTTAGAACGTAGGCTAGCGCTATAGTTTTGTGCATTAGGCGTCGTTGAAGGGTGTTAAATGACGGTCACAATCGTCCTGCTCTTGAGTAGAGCCGCGATAAGGCAACCTCAATGAGGTTTTCCATGCTAACCAATGACGGCAGTCTGGTTTTTGTTTTCATATGAATGCCCCAGAGCAGACTCAGGCTATTTGGGGGGGGGGTCGTAGTGGAATGCTCCGGAAATTTCTACCACCTGGGGTCCTTTAACATGCACTGACATGGCACAGCACACGGGCGCCTTGCTTTTCGCTTCCATCGATCCGGCAGTGAGCCGTCGCGGCGGGGCACGCTGTATGAACTCGGTTGTGCACCTACTCCTATAAATTTCATTTCGGCGCTGTGAGCTGCTGTCCAGGGAGCGAGGCGGGCATTGAGCTAGTCATGTGACGAAGACTGGTTATCGTTTCTGTCGGCGGTAAAGCCGTTCAACATAACTTAGACATACCCGTGCGAGTGGAAATAGGGTGACACCACGAGATGGTTTAAGGGACCTTATAACCGCGTGGCTGGCTCACGATGTCCCTCAGCCTTACGGCTTGCACCTGTCGCAGCGTCAAGGGTTTGGTGAATTCTTCTTTGCATGTGTGGGAACAATCGCTCTTATTTTTGCTTGAGTTTGTCGTGGTGTAGTTTTTTTTTTTTTAATCAGTTCATGGTTGTATTAGTGCTAGAGATATTTTCTGTTTCATCCAATATCACCTCGGCCTGCCTCAGCTTTATCGATTTTAATCACATCAGCGCATTTTGTAAACGTGACGTTTTTAGGTAGCATTTTTATCACATTTGACGCGACTGCAACCGAAGGCGGCACCAGCGGATAAAGTTAAGGAGGAAGAAGGAAAAAACAGTGTATAAATGGGTGCTTTCCGGAGTAAAATTCAGCGTGTGTCCTGTCCCCCTACCTTCTGTGCGTGTCTTTCTTGTGCGCTAGCACCACGTCTGAATTTTGAAACCCACCGTGAGGCAAGGGATGAGGTGAACAGCCATCGACGTAGCGAGGAGCTCGTGGTTGCTGTGCTTAGCCGCGGGTAGGACGACCTATTTCTTTTCTCCAAATCGGGCTCTTTTGAACATGAGAGGTAGACCAGGGGCCGAATTACGTAACCACCACATCAGAAACACTCACAAATCTGCCATTACCAGAACCCCCTTTCTTGGTCTGCCATTACCAGAACCCCCTTTCTTGGTCGATGCGCGCCGGTCAGAATTGGTGAATAGGAGCGAGGCTAATTGGCCGTTTTTTGACAGATTTGTAACATGCGTGTGATATGATAGTTGCTTAATTACTTAACCATTACTCTAATTGTGGCCAGTAAAAGGCTCATACCCGACCATAAACGCAAAAAAAAAAAAAAAAAAAGGAAGGCAACAGCAGGAGCTGAGCTCAGAAAGAAGCGCCGAAATTTCTCCCTTTGCATGGCTTTAGAAAATGAGTTTTTTTTTTCTCGTTTCAAAAACTTATATGTCATCATCTTTTCCACTGTTTCAAACTTCCGATTGGCATTAACAACCGGCCTGCGTTGATTAAAAAGATTATTAGAGCGTTTTAGTTAATTATGTTAGACCTCAATCATGACGGCCAAGCTGAAAGTGTTATTGCTTAGTCAATTCAGTTCAGTTCAGGCGTTCAGTCGTGTCCGACTCTTCGTGACCCTATGGACCATGTCACGCCACGCTTTCCGGTCTCTCACTATCTTCTTAACATCACATAGCTTCATCTGCAATGCCTCGAGAATGCCATCTAACCATCGCGTTCGCTGCCTACCCCTTCTCCGGCGACCCTCAACCTTTCCCAACATCAAATCTTTCTCAAGCGACTCCTCTCTTCTCATCAGATGACCAAAGTAGCTGAGCTTTAACTTTAGAATTTGACCCTCCAATGAGCAGTCAGGGTTTATGGTCGACAATATCGACTGATTTGACCTTCTGGCAGTCCAAGGAACTCTTAAGAGTCTTCGCCAGCAATTAGTCAATTAGTTGTATAGCTAATCTGTGTCTGCGGAGCTGGAAGGTTATTGGATTTTTTTCTATTTTGAACTCCTATATATTGCGGAAACACCCGGTATAGAAGAATGTACGGGATGCAGGCATTACTAGACCAACAATACTTACAGGAGGCTGAATCAATTACAGGGCGATCGAATCTCCCTTCAGCCTGCGTTTTTCAAAGACTTGCAAGCCCACTTTATCCTATTTACTTACTTTGTGGCAATGTGACAGTAGTTCCTTGTGCCCCCATTTTCCTTCTCTCTCTCTCTCTCTCTCTCTCTCTCACACACACACACACGCACACACACACACACACACACACACACACACACACACACACACACACACACACACACACACACACACACACACACACACACACACACACACACACACACACACACACACACACACACACACACACACACACACACACACTTTCGCATGCCTGCTCGATTCCGCTACGTTAAAAACCTACACTTTTCCCTCATCAGTTTATTAGTATTAGTATTAGTATTAGTTGCTGTGCGGCTTTAATACTGGCATAATGATTTCAGGGCTATGCAGTTTTACTACTTCTGTTCACTAGTTTCATTCTTTTTTTTTTTTTTTATGATTGGGGGGGGGGGGGGGGGGGGGGTCACTGAGTGTTTGTTGTCTGGCTTCAGACTTTTGACCCGTTCGCGGCGTTGTAAAATGACCAGTGTGTCGGGGCCCTCCTGCCTCGCCAAGCGGTCTTCGCGCTGCCTTTTCTGCGGGTCTCCAGCAGCCTGTATGTTGTGCTTTATGCATATGTAGATAGTCGCTCCAAATTGACTTCCGCTCTCATCGCTTTATGCGAATTTATGTGTCAGTTTCAATCACCTGTGATTCTTTAATGTGCACCACATCTCCTAATACATGGGCGCCTTTAGTGCGCATATCTCTAGTCGAAGTGCTGCCGCCGCGGACTGGATCAGACTCCGCGATCCCGTGTTTTTTGTTTGTTTGCGTGAAAAAAAAAGGAAGTGAAACGAAAAATGGCGGAGCCTGCGCGCAGCGCCGACAAAATTTTTGTGGAACGGTAAAAGCTCTAGTTGCGCACTGACATTCGCAGTGCGCGTTGTTTTTCCAGTGAGAACTCGGGACTGTGGCACGGAGAGTGTTGCATGTTGGATGTGTCTCTACTGTGTTCTTTTTTTTCTTTTTGCCGTTCCCTGTGTGCAGCTCCTGTCGTTCTTTATCTCTGTCACACCAGGCAGGGTACACATTGGCCGATTTATTCGCATTCGGAGGGCCTCCGTGTCTCGAGTGTTGCAGCGACGCTCCGGGAATTTTCTCCGCAACCCAAGGTCGCCGGAAGAAGAGGCGTCGGTGATGTTACGACGAGTGCGTCCCTCCCTCACCATTTTTGGTTTCCAAATGGCGTGCAGCGAGGGACGTCGCGTTCTGCCGCGTAATCCTGACAAATTTTCCCCGGCTCGCCACCGCCGCTGCTGTCGGCAGTCTCCTCGATGCGCCTGGCCGATAACGATCAGCCGCAAATCAACGAAGAGCAAAGGACTGCCCGATGAGGAGTCGCACTAAAAGAGGAGCTGGGAGAGAAAACCTACATAGGTCGCTACGAGTGTGACGCCAGGTTCTGTTAATTTTCCGTCCGCGGACCAACCTCGCTCGTCGCGAGTGCGTTGGTCGAGCCGCCCTTGCTCTGGATCCCCGGGCGCTCCGCGCGAGCTGCGGCGACGCGGGCTCGTCAGGCCGCGGGACGGCCCTTTGATCACGCCGCCCGTGTATCAACCCGTTCTCTTTCACCTGGCTGATGCCAGTTCGGTGCCTCCTGTCCGCGCGCGCGCTCGTGCACCCGATCGAACTCCCTGGCCTCCTCAGCGCTGCCGCTTTGCACTGGGCGCTGTTCATTGGCAGGTTCGACCCGAATTGCTCATCTTCCTCTCGCATCCGTGCGCTCTTTGCGTGCTTATATTGCGACGTGCTTCAGCCGTTGCGTGCTCCTGCGTGGAACCATAATGGACGCTTGGCGCATTCTGTCCTCGGACCGCCATCTTTCGAGAGCAACTTGTAAACCTCTCTCCACGCTCCGCTGCGTAGTGAAGCCTCTTCTCCGGCCACACTGTTTCTTTGCGGAAAGAAGCGGGCGCTTCTCGGCAGGCGAGCGATGCGCGGCGAGCTTTTCTTGCCCCCTCTGGAATCTCATCGGTGTCGCGGAAGGAGGAGGGGGCAGCCATTGACCGCGACTCGGGCCCCGAGCGCATCCGTCACGTCTCCCCCATCTCCGAGAGCGGAAGTGCGCCGCCGCCTCGCTCGGGACGCAGCCGACGCCGCAATTGATATTAATGACCGAGTTGTCTCGCGGCATTTGCGGCGGCGTCGAAATTCGCGATACTTTTCGAGCTCGGGCGGTGGCGACGGCCGTCGGTGAGCTGGCGCCCTCGGTTGGTAGGGGGAGGGGATGGAGTTTGGTCGCTCGACTGGAAGCCTGTGCCCGAGGCGAGGAATTCCGGCACATACGCGCCGCATGTCGACAAGTCCTCGGCACGCTGCCGCCGGGTCCCCTTGTTTTCTGTCGGGCGCAAACACCACTCTGCATGTCGTGCCCATTGCTGTTGGCGGCTTTTTTTTTTTTCTTTTATCCCATTACGTGGTATGCATACGGACTTGTTCTCGACGCTGAACTGTTCGTGAGTGCAGCTTCGTGCGGTGTGATATATATATATATATATATATATATATATATATATATATATATATATATATATATATATATATATATATATATATATATATATATATATATATATATACACACACGCACACACTCGAGTACACACAGGAAGTATATTCTGGAATGCTTTGCCTTGAGAGGTTGCTGCGCCTGGAAGTGGGTTTTGCGTGCACTTTCTTTTGGACATTTTAATTTACTACACTTCCATATTCGACATAGCGACAGCACTAAAGATCTCTTATCTATTACCGACTGACTGAAATAAAATTGCTCTCGATCCCTTGTGAGAAAAAAAGAAACGCCAAAGAACACTGTGGTGTCCGGACGGAGAGAACGAACAGGCGCAGCTCAGGGTAGACTCTTTATTTACGTCAAAGTGTGAGCTCGAGAGAAGAGAGAAAATGTGCTGATGATGATAGCACTGGTGTATGGAAACGAAACCGAAACTTGTGCGGGATACAACAAAAACCTTTCGCAAATTGGGCTAGTTAGTACTGGTTTCTTGGCGAGCGCGGTTGTCTGTAGTAACATTCTCTCTTCCATCAATGACCGGATGGACTAAGTTGTGTTTTTTTCGATCCTCGCCGTGGCGTAACCCAGATTACTCTTAGAAATCACTTGCTGTGGTCTCGATAGAGGCGAATTATGGCCGCATAGAACCTGTGGGTTATTCTTAAACTATAGTTTGCCTTCATAAAATGTCTCCGGACATACACGCGCGCACACGCAACTCTATTTGCAGGCAGTGTGACGATGACTGCGTATATAAAGCCCTTCACTGTGGGGCTTTAGGCGCATTCGGTCATCGCGGCTGCCTCTTGTTCAGTCAGTCAGTTCAGTCGTGTCCGACTCTTCGTGACCATATGGACCATATCACGCCACGCTTTCCGGTCTCTCACTATCTTCCTAACATCACGTAACTTCATCTGCAGCGCCTCGAGGATGCCATCTAACCATCGCGTTCGCTGCCTACCCCTTCTCCGGCGACCCTCAACCTTTCCCAACATCAAATCTTTCTCCAGCGACTCCTCTCTTCTCATCAGGTGACCAAAGTAGCTGAGCTTTAACTTTAGAATTTGACCCTCCAATGAGCAGTCAGGGTTTATGGCCGACAATATCGACTGATTTGATCTTCTGGCAGTCCAAGGAACTCTCAAGAGTCTCCGCCAGCACCACAATTCAAACGCGTCAATTCTTCGGCGGTCAGCTTTCTTCACAGTCCAACTCTCGCATGCATACATCACAACGGGAAAGACCATAGCACGGGTTATACGGATCTTGGTTGGCAGACTAATGTCTCTGCTCTTTAGCTAGGCGGTCAAGGCTAACCATGGCTGTCTTTCCCAGAAGCAGGCGTCTCCTAATTTCATGGCTGCAGTCTCCTTCCGGGGTAATCTTGGAGCCCAAGAAGAGAACATTTGTCACAGCTTCCACTTCTTGTCCCTTGATGCTCCAGGAATTGATAGGGCAAGACGCCATGATCTTTGTCTTTTTAATGTTGTGGTTTCTACTTGGACATAGGCCACGAACCACCGCGGGTTCGAGCGTCGCGCGAGCCGAAGCCCCGATCAGCCGTCACCACGCGCACACTGAAACACTGCAGCGCGCACTCAACCTCCATCGGGAGGAGAGCACTTCGCTGCAAGGACACAAACCTCCGAGTTCACAAAGGAGACGTTTATTGAAACGCCATCCTCCAGCGGCACACACACACATACGCACACACATACACATATTTACAAACGCACATACGCACACATATACACATATTTACAAACGCACATACACACACATACGCAGTCACCGTGTCAAGGGAGCGCGCGAGGAGCTAGGCTCCCCTGCGCGCACGAAGTGACACGGAGTGCGCGCCGCAAGCACGCAAGGGCGTGCTGTGATCTCTCTCGCAGTGACCAAAGGGTTCCTTTGAGAGAGTGTGGGCAACCACCGCAAGGTACGCCTGTCGCGGATCGTTGGATCACCATCGACAGGCTCGAGCTTCGCTCTCAGGTAAGACCCGGAGCAGACGAACTCGAGTACACACTGGTCTGCGCGGACAAAGGCCGGCAGACAAAAACAGTAGCGTACGCACCTTGCGATGTCTCGGAGGAGTCTCTCTTTGGGCTCCGCTCGGACAGTCGCGCGAGCGCGGCTGTCGAAGCGGTGCCGTGTTCCCGCCAAAAGGCGCCAATGAGAACAGTCACTGGGACGCCAGGGCGGAGCTGTGGCCCGAACGACAGTGACAAGTCGCTCGAGCCCCTCTCCGCCGCCTCAGGCGGGAGAAAGGGAACGGGGAGAACAACTGGGAAGCGGGCGGCGGCCGCGCAAAGGGCAGCCGCAGCAAGCCCGAATCCCACATCCTCCTCTCCTTAATTGCCCTCCTACCCATCAGTGAAAGCACGCGGCAGGTCCCCAGCATGAGGAAAAGAATGCTATCCTCACGCAACAAGTCAACTACACTTCAGTTCCAGCAAGAAAGATCTCGAAAAGACAGACACTCAAGAAAGACAAACATTAGCAAGGCGCACAAAAAAAAATGAACAAGATGACATGAAGAATAATGTACAAAGTTCCGGAGGCTAAGTAACAACGACTATGTACAGAACAGAATCATGTACAGAACACAACTATGTACAGAACAACTATGTACAGAACAGAATCATGTACAAACACAACTTTGTACTGAAGTTCCAAAGTTCGTAGGTGCAGCTCAGGGAGCCTGCGGTAACTCACCGCTCGTTGACTTCTGGGTGGCCAACGTTCATCCTTGGCTGCAAACGATCTCGGTCGGTGGTGGTACAGGTTAGGTGCAGGAGCAGCGAACACGCCGAAGGGGCCCCAGGCGTTGAAAGTCCGTGACTCCGTGGCGATCCAAGGCGCACATGGGAAGACCGCGCGGGGCTTCCTTTCCACCGCGCTCCGCACACGCCGGCAAACACACATGGCGCGACGTCGTCGCCTCCACGCCCAGGCACGCACACGCACAGCCACTCACACACCAAACAAAGGGTGATGCCGACCTTCAGCGGCGAACCTGTCCCGAGCACCTTCGCAACCGCGGCTGCCTTGGGTGAAAGGGGCATCGCATGCTCCCCGTCCCCAAACGGCCCCAACTTCATTTCCACACACACCGAAAAAAACCGCGCGTCGGGGCTGCCTAATGAGCAGCCCTCGCAATTTCAAGAAGAAAGAGGAGAGAAGACGCGCTGTACAAAAGAAGGCACTCACTGTACGATATTTACAAGATAAGAAGCAAGAATAGAAACAGAAGAAAGCGAAAAATGGGAACAGAGGCACACAAAACAAAACAAAAAAATAATAAAGCACACAGGCTGGAACTGAGCGAGCCAGAAAAGGGAGAGGCCAACCTTGCTTCCGGGTAGGGTTAAACGAGCAAGCTCGCTCGGTGAGGCGGTATGCCTTCGGTTGCGGAAAAGGCCCGTCGTCCGGCATCAATCACATAGGTGACCGTCGCCTCACCTTGTACCGGTGCGGGGCACGGCTGCGTTCCACCGCATCGGGTGTGCCTCGGCGCTTGCCTGTGGTGACAATGGGCACCAGCGCAAGCTTGTCAGACCGTTACGCATAGGCCTTCAGGTCTGCAATGTAGGCACGGCTGGCTTTCCCCATAGGGGGATTCTCCAGCAATGAGCCCCTGCTTGTTACTGGGGAAATGCCCCATGAAATCGCAGGTGGCCATCTGCCACGGACGCACACTGTCAGTTGGTTTCGTCATGCCCGGTGGCTTGCCACCCCTCGACTTCTCCATTTGACAGACATGGCAGGAACGGCAACAGCGGAAAATGTCGCGCTTCATGCCGGGCTGTAGTCACCGATTGACTCAGTTTCTTGAAACCTTGGAGCCATTCAGATGACCAGCCAATGGTTTGTCGTGAGAGAAACGCAACAGAGCGCCGCTCAGACATTGGGGAATAGCCACTTCAAATGGTTCATGGACTCATCATCCGTGGCTATGTATTTCAGCGCGAGCCCGTCATGGCCCAGCAAATATGAGTCCCCGGGGCACGCCGCGACACACGCTGGCTCGTGCCCCCCTGCGCCCGCTCAATACAAGTAGCGTAACGGCGCTGCGCCCGCTGCAATACAAGCAGCGTAACGGCGCTTCGTCTCCCAGAGACCGTCGCTGACATCGCGACAAAACGGGTCATTCTGCTGGACCGTCGTAGCTCTTCATGGCTGAAAACGATCCCAGTCATCTCAAAGGAGAGCCTGGTTTCGTCCCCCCGCAGGTTCGCAGCAAAACTTCCGCTGGCATCGGCGTCTCAGATGTGCTCACAAAGAGCTTTCACCCTCGCCTGCTTTGCGAAGCGCTGCTTACCCGGATAGCGGAATGGGGAACCCGTCTGCGGGCGTCCCCTCCGTGCCGATCTGCGGCTCGTCCGCTGTTTCGCCCCCTTCGCCCGCCGTCCGTAAAGACGCCGCCGCGGGCGAGTGGGGCACGGGATAGCGCGTCAGCTACCACGTTCGTTCTCCCCTGTAGATACTGCACCGAAAAGTCGAAATGCTGTACCAAGAGAGAATGGCGCGCCAGCCGGCTCGCAAGTTCAAGGAGCCGCATCAGCCAACTGAGCGCGCTGTCGGTCCGGTTTCCAGAGGGAGCCCGGCCGACGCCTCGCCGTTCCCCGAGCAGAAATGTCTGCAAGTGGGGTACGGGTGCTGTTGTGCGAAGATGCCGGCAGCGGCGGCGTCGCGCACATTGCTTCCGCAACGGCGTAAAGCTGAAACAGCGGAGGCATATGGTCAACGGTCGCACCGCAGGGTGGTCCGAAGAACCATGTAGCGTGTTTCAGTGCCTTTGCCGAGTGCCGCGCAGGGGGCGGCAGGCATGGCGCATGAGCTTGATCGTCAAGGCGACCGGCTCGGCCGATGTGCTGTCCAACGACTCATGGAGCCAGGGACAATTCACGTTGGGCGCCAGTTGTGGTTTCTACTTGGACATAGGCCACGAACCACCGCGGGTTCGAGCGTCGCGCGAGCCGAAGCCCCGATCAGCCGTCACCACGCGCACACTGAAACACTGCAGCGCGCACTCAACCTCCATCGGGAGGAGAGCACTTCGCTGCAAGGACACAAACCTCCGAGTTCACAAAGGAGACGTTTATTGAAACGCCATCCTCCAGCGGCACACACACACATACGCACACACATACACATATTTACAAACGCACATACGCACACATATACACATATTTACAAACGCACATACACACACATACGCAGTCACCGTGTCAAGGGAGCGCGCGAGGAGCTAGGCTCCCCTGCGCGCACGAAGTGACACGGAGTGCGCGCCGCAAGCACGCAAGGGCGTGCTGTGATCTCTCTCGCAGTGACCAAAGGGTTCCTTTGAGAGAGTGTGGGCAACCACCGCAAGGTACGCCTGTCGCGGATCGTTGGATCACCATCGACAGGCTCGAGCTTCGCTCTCAGGTAAGACCCGGAGCAGACGAACTCGAGTACACACTGGTCTGCGCGGACAAAGGCCGGCAGACAAAAACAGTAGCGTACGCACCTTGCGATGTCTCGGAGGAGTCTCTCTTTGGGCTCCGCTCGGACAGTCGCGCGAGCGCGGCTGTCGAAGCGGTGCCGTGTTCCCGCCAAAAGGCGCCAATGAGAACAGTCACTGGGACGCCAGGGCGGAGCTGTGGCCCGAACGACAGTGACAAGTCGCTCGAGCCCCTCTCCGCCGCCTCAGGCGGGAGAAAGGGAACGGGGAGAACAACTGGGAAGCGGGCGGCGGCCGCGCAAAGGGCAGCCGCAGCAAGCCCGAATCCCACAATGTTCAGTTTAAGCCCAAACTTCTCACTCTCTTCTTGTACGCGCATCAGAAGTCTCTTGAGTTCTACTTCACTTTCTGCCATTAAAGTGGTATCATCCGCATATCTAATGTTGTTGATACGTTTACCAGCAATCTTCACTTCAGCTGAAGACTCGTCCAGACCGGCCTTCCTCATGATGCACTCTGCATATAGGTTAAATAGGCAGGGCGACAGTATGCAACCTTGTCTCACTCCTTTCTCAATCGGAAACCAATCAGTAAGACCATGCCCAGTTCTGACTGTGGCCTCTTGCCCTTCATACAGGTTCCTGAGGAGACAGATGCGGTGAATTGGAACTCCCATCTCTTGGAGAGCTTGCCACAATCTGATGTGATCTACGCAGTCAAACGCTCTCGCATAATCAATAAAGCAGAAGTAGGTGGGTTTCTGGAAATCTCTTGTTTTTTCCATGATCCAGCGAAGGTTGGCAATCTGGTCTCTAGTTCCTCTGCCCTTGCGAAACCCAGCTTGCGCGTCCGGAAGCTCCCGATACACATACTGCTGCAGCCTACCTTGGAGGATTTTCAGCATCATCTTGCTAGCATGCGAAATAAGCGCTATCGTGTGGTAGTTGGAACAATCTTTGGCACTGCCTTTCTTTGGAATGGGGATGTAAACCGACCTCCTCCAATCCTGTGGCCACTGCAGGGTTGTCCAAATTTTCTTACATAATGCATACAGAACGTTAACAGTGTCGTCATGGTTGAGGTTTTGAAGCAACTCAGCTGGAATGCCATCAATTCCGCTAGCTTTGTTCTTAGCAAGGCTGGCTAAGGCCCATTCAACTTCACTCTTCAGGATGCCCGGCTCGAGATCAGTAATCGCAACCGTCTTATGTTGGGTTTGCACATTCGGGTCCTTCTTGTACAGTTCTTCTGTGTATTCCTGCCACCTCTTCTTTATCTCTGAGGCTTCAGTGACGTCCTTGCCTCGTTTGTCCTTTATCACACCCAGCTTAGCACAGCCTCCTTTGATATCTTTGATTGTCTTATACAGAGCTCTTGTGTTCCTTAATTGGCTGTTGTCCTCAACTGCAAGGCACTGTATGTTCAGGAAGGCATTCTTATCTCTCCTTGCTATTTTCTGAAAATCCTCATTGAGAACCTTGTATCTTTCTCTTTCCCCCATAACTTTTGCCATCCTCCTCTTGTTATTGAGGTATTATTATGATGTACGGAGTGGCGTAACGGAATTAAAAAGATAACGAACGTGCAGGAGCCGTTTATTTTAACTCAACCGAGTCGCGTGGATAGCCGCCGTTTGCACCGAAAAGCAGTCCGTACCACGCGGTAGCACCGCGCATCGAAACTTGCTCTTTTGTGCCCCTAGTCTGGCGTACTGCCGCGTCTGAAGCACAGTCGCCAGCTTGCCTGTCCACGTCAAAGCTCAAAACCTACGCGCGCCCGTACCGGCGGGCTGCATCGGTAGCAGTTGGCACGCGAAGAGCACGTCTGCTCACTGGGCCGCCGAAGGGGGACGCGAGGCACCGCAAGACGGGGACTGGTGAGCAAGAAAGCGCGGCTCTTTGCTGTTCGAGTGGCGCGCGCATCTGCATGGCCGCCAGCTGGAGTGGTCCTCGGGCCCCTCATCCAGCGTCTTGTTGAACTTGCCCGCCAGCTTCTTCCTGCTTTCGCGCGGCCGGACAAATATTGGCTTTTCTCTCCTTTATGCGTGGCCATGCTGAGCGCGCTGTTATGAAGCGGAACTGGTCGCCCACTGTGTGCGCGGGCACACGCGCCCCCGCTGCTGCGCTCGCCAGCAAATCTTTCCAGCAGGGCGCGCGCTCTCCGTTCACCGCTCCGCGGACCTTTTTGCCCCTAGCGTACCTACCACTGAGCGGCGGCGCGTACGTTATCGCATCCAGTAGAGCTCGCTCTGACTCCCGAAAGGGGCTTTCACCTCGCGGCCGCTCGGAGGCGTGCTGTTTGTTTCCGATTCTTCGGAAAGCCTCAGTTGGAACCTGCATATCCCGAGGCCAAATGCGAAGACTTCGCGGCCGCTTGATCTCACCAGGTTAACTGGGCATTAATTATAATTCCGAGGTAATTGTAATGTTGTAAAGTACTGTTGAAGAAAAGGTTCAAAAGAAATCTTACGAGCCCCCGAGCAGAGACCTGCAGAATATGTTGATTTCGGTTTTAATGCTACAATATATATAAATATATAGTTACCGGGAAACGCGTAATTTTGCTCGCTCCAACTACGACTGAGAGCAGCACAATCGTTGCGCTTTTATGCGCTACAATAATATATATATATATATATATATATATATATATATATATATATATATATATATATATATATATATATATATATATATATATATATATATATATACTGAGACCACCATACTCAGACTGAGAGCACCACAATCGTGGCGCTCAAATGCGCTGGCGAAATACAAATGCGTATTATTTGTATTTCGCGGGTTTTCTTCTGAGCTCGGAAAAAAAGATATGCGTGATGCTTTCGTTACCTCAATTACTGGTATGTGGGTTTCTGAAGGCGCCGTCCAACTTTCCCATTCACATTTTTTATCTAAAGTCGATATATAATAAATTAAAAACATTAACATAATTAGCCAACTAAGCAATTGCAAAACAGAAAATTGCCTGTAGTGCGCAAGGAGGCTGGCAGTTGTATGCAACTAGTTTTGCGACATACCTCAAATATATTATTTTTTAACCCTTGGTTCAAGTTAGCTGGGACATCCGGTGTATATATACATGCGCTTATAGAGCTTGCCTTTGAAAATTACGCTTGACTAGAATCTGCTGTGTTCTAGTGCGGCGGGGTTGAGGCCAAGCAGGAGCTGATAGGTGTAGCATAAACGGTCTGCGATGAGACCGGGTTAAGTGAGGACAATCAGTGAGCCTGACGATGAACAAGTCTCCAGTTTTCGGTCGCTGAAAAGCTCCCATTTTCAAGAAGCACCTATTCCGGCCGCAGTCGACCACAGACCACCGTTGCTAAGCGTACTGGCCTAGGGGAGACTCCGCTAGCAGCAGAAGCGGTGAAACGTGCCGAAGAGATGACTGTTTCATCGCGGACGTGGCTTCGGACGCACTCGTGCTGCGCTTCTCTGATTTTGTTTCTCGGAATGATTTTTTGTCGCGATCGGCTGGGAATAGAATTTTGAGATGCATGACTTGGTCGATGCCGTGCGACAAAAAAAAAAAAAAAATGGAAACGTCTTAACGTCTTTTTTCGCCTCTCGACCGAGTTCACCTTTCCGCGAATGTCTCCGTTGTTCGTTTCGGTATGTCTATCCGAAGTAATGCTCCCCCCAGCTCTGTTCTCTGCCGCATCAGGCGTGCGCCCGGGATTGGGCTGGCTTTCGAGTCCCCCGAGCGGCTCTCTTCTCGGAAAGCCGGCCGCGTGGCAGTAAGCCTGTTGGATGCCCCTCCACATAGACTCCCACTTCACCAGGAGGAAGGAAGGAGGGGTGTCAGCCTGCCCGCGTAGTACCAGCCTCATCTCCCGCGACGCCCCGCGCTTTCTTGGCAGAGCGGTCTTTTGGCGCTGTTGTTTTTCCCTCTCGACCCTCTTCGCTCCGGCCGGATTTTTCTTTGCGCCGCAGTTGCCGGACGGACGGTCGTTTTCTTCGAGTCGGGAGATGCAGATCCGCCGTCGCTTCCATCGTTCTCATTGGGGTTGTGGCAGGGAGTGTGGGTTAGGGTGATCGGAAGGCGTTAAGCTTTCCGCGTTATCTCTCTTCGCTGAAATTAGCACCTGAAACGGAGGAGTTCGGGTTTACGTAATTGAAACCTGAGCCTAAGCCTTGAATGACTCGACCCAGGTGCGCCTCTTAGGCACTCTTCTCAGACAACAATTATCTGCTCGAAGTAACGTAGCCGTTGATGGGGAAGGGGGTAAATGAAGTGCGAACGGGAAATGAACAGCAAAACGAAAATGTTCAGGTAGGCGAAGTACTTACCTGACTTATTACTTCTAAAAAACGCTAATCGCTCTTTAAAAATCGATAACAAAAGATCTTGTTCTTATTATTTTTTTTTTTTTTTTGTTCAGATTGTATTTTACGGCAGCTATCTTTATTGGCGAGGCAACTCGGCGGACGCGCTTGTTCGCGCTGTCTCATTTGGCGCTCTTAAGGGGGAGGAGTGTCCTAAAATAGTGGGGCTGAGAGAGTTGTTGCTTACGACGAAATGGTGCAGTAATTGAGTAATCGCATTTCTGTTATGAATTTACTGTAATTTATAATGTGATGAATTTCTCAATTTTTGTATTCGTGAAAACCCAAAAGTAATAAGCCCCGCCGTGGTGGTTCGCTGGTTAGGGCGCTCGACCACTGTGCCAAAGGGTGCGGGAGTGAATCCCGGCCGCGGCGGCCGCTTTTCAATGGAGGCGAAAGGCAAGGATGCTTGACCTATGTGCAAACTCGGGTATTGTGATGCGTTGGCGAGGTTGTACCGAATGTTGATCGTATAAGTACTTGTGCAAGGACATCTACTCCACCTTGGGGGATTCCCCTCAATATTTGACCAATGTTGGTCATACAACTTTTTTCATTGGTGGGCTAGTTGTATTCTGGCACAAACCGACCTGCCTGTATAGGAAGTCAGTTCGTACTCTGGCATCGGGGGACGCGTGTACTGAGCTTTTCAAGAGTTACCAGGCGGTTTCGCTTGTGGCCGGGGTGGTCGTCGAGCCGTGCGGTGCCACCGCACACACGTGTCTCATTTCCGCGCATGTTGTGCCCCTTCCGGTTCAGCGGGGGTCCTTGCTCGAAATTACGGTTTGGGATGCTAGAAACCTGTTTGGAATTCTAGCGACTGCTTGAGAACGCACGTGCTCCGGAGGGAACGTATATACGCATGCGGGGCATTCAATGTGGTGTCCTTGCTCAAGAGAATTGTGCTTGCCGCGGCGTCTTGGGCAAATAACGCGTGCTATCGCTCGCAGCCTTCCTCTTCGCTTTTCGAGCGATTTCTGCAGGGGAATGTCGTGCCCCTTCGGCCGTTCCATACGGACCAGAACTGCCATCCGCAGCGCGTCCGCCTTTTAGTTGAAAACGCACCTTCATACACGCTCTACCCGCTTCCGCTCATTCCGTTGTAGTTTCATTGGATGCTGGCTTAAATTGCCTCCGGCGGATCCGCGTGAGAATGACCGTGCCTTACTTGCGCCGATTAGGGCCGCTTGTTGTTCTGCTCTGTTCTTGTCTCATTTCCGCGAGAGTACGAAACAACAGCATGACTGCAATTCCGCTGGCGTTTTCCCGCTCCACCTTGCGCGACCGAACGGGTGGTGGTGCATTGCGCACTCGAAATTGTTGTAGGTATAAGAGAACGACCACTTGTTCACGGTCGGTGCTTGTCTTGGCCGGTTGCCACTTCGGTTCGCGCGTATTCGCCGCGTATAGCGCCCTCGTCGTGCGGCTATCGACTTCTATCGAGCTCCGCGAGGCGGTAGAACGCCGGCTGTGACGCGGACCTGTCTTCTTTCCGACTGGCGAGAGAGGGAAGGGTTTTAGCGCGACATGCGTGCGCCGTGCATGGCCGCGCGAGGATTCGCGTGCTAGCGTCGCGCTTGGGTGGCCGTGCGGCTCGCCGCCCCCTCGTTGCCTCAGCGAGAGCAGGTAATCTCCGGCCCAGATTGGCCGATGCACGTCGCCGCCGCTTCTCCCATGCATGCCTGCCAGCTTTGGTTTGTTGATCTAACTGCTCGCGAGGCGCGCGCTCGTTAAGGATGCTGATATGGGCCGCTGATCTCGTGCGGCCGGGCTTCGTCTTGGGCAGGCTGCTTCCGCTTGCTTTCACGGGCGCCGTGTGTGCGTGCGCACTCGCGAACAGTGTCTGGGGCCACGCTTTTCCCGCCTGATGGGAACCGCTGCAACAATACGAGGCGTGATGCTCCTCCTTCCGGAGAGTGCGCGGTTGTTGCCTTGCTGAGGCCGCTTTTGAAGCGTCGTCTTTATGGAAGCCAGGTTTTCAGCCGAGGGGAATAAAACTTGTTAAAAGCTTCTCTTTCCTCTGTTTGCACCCCCGTCTTCGTTGCTGTAGGCTGGGCTGCGTGTATTTCCGCGCTTCAAACGACGACACCCTTTGGACGTGAATGACAGGTGCTTCACGTTGTCCAGCGAGTAGTATGCCTTGCAGCTTTCGGTAATGAGGCCCTCGCCGCACATTTCAGGCGCGGACAGAGGCTGCTGCGCTCATTAGACGGGGGGCGCACCTCGCGCAGGAACCTCGGGGCAGCCCATTATGTTCTCGTTCCCCGTACGCCACCGATGAGCCATAAAGTGCCTGGCGATGTAAATGGTTCCCGACGGCTGGTGAGCAAAGCGCCATGATATACAGGTTTGCCTGTCGTCTCGGGCGCCGCAGCTGCTTCTGCGTGCGCCAAGTGGCGCGCCCGTGGCGCTCGGAGACCGCGGCCCGCTGACCACTTGCCGCCTTCGTCACGGGTCAGGCTTTGGCGGGACTCGGGTTCTGGGGTGCCGGGGAGAGGCGGCGTACGCGCGCGCTTTCTCCCCGCGACGCCGCCTCGTTGGCGTCCTTTGTTTGTCCTCGGCGTTTTGGATTTACGAGGGCAAGGGCTGCCCGGACGGCGTCTGCGCAGCCCGCGCGGCTGACGCGCGAAGGCGTTTTGTCATCGGCGGCCGGGTCGTCGTTCCGCTTTGCGCGCTCTGGGCCCGCCCCTCCTTTGGGGGAGCCATTTCTCATCCCGCGAACGCGTGGGCGGGTGTCGCCGCGGCATCCAGGCGCCTGCAGCTGGAACAGGTTGCAGCTGCCGCCCTGGCGACCGCGGAGCGCGCCGCTGGTGGATATGGCGACTACAGCTCCAGCTGTCGGCCCAGCGTTGAGCTGTCGTCTTTCGGCCGGACTCTCGAGGTGCCTGCGCTCGTCCTACTCTTTGCCCTCAAGACCTGCAAGCGCAGGCGCCGGTCTGGGGAAGCTGGGATCGGCAGGGATTCCAGGGTGACTCGATGCGCGGCTGGTAATTTGACTGTGCAGCACGCGTACCGCTGGACAAGTTTGCCTCCGATGTTGGCGCGACAACACTCAAAACCGATCTTCAGAGGCGAGCAGAAATCTTGCGTGTGCCTCGCAGGCTGCCATAGCAAACGTGACGCCCGTCATTGGCCATCGAAGGGACGAGTGGGATGGCGGCATGCACAGCGAATATCCGTATCCTCGTCAAGATGCTTCACGACCGTCCTATCTCCAACATTTCATGACGTGACACCTTTGCCTTAGAACTGCAGTTCTGCAACTCTTCCGCACTATGCAGATTGAGGCATTTCTAGGTGCATCATTGCTTAACTAATTTTCGGTAGCTTTTAGGCTGTTGCTGTTCGTGATTCTGCTTGCACTTCAACATATCTGCCCTTGCGTGCCGCTCTAAACGATTTCCCATTCGCCTCTCTCTCTATATATTTTTTCGGTTTATCTATTGAAAGATTTAGCTTCCGTCTCCGTTACCTGCTACCGCGCGCCGCCGGTGTGTGCGTGCTAGTTGTCCGAGTTTCAGCATGTGGCGCCACCTAGGCGATGTGGGCATGTGCAGTCGAACGCGTGGTGGCTGGTCACGGTAAACGGATCGAGCGATGATGCTACACTAAATCTCTTTTAACGCGTTTTTCTGCTGAACATAGAAAAAATCGCGGCAACAACTCAGGACACAGCGAGCCACTGATTGGTGTTTGTGTACGTCATGCGACCGCGTGACATGGCAGATTGCCAGGAGCGGCTGTACAGTTTAAGGGGTGAGTGGCTAAGCGAGTGACAAAGTTATGTCCTTAAACGCGGTGCGCAGATGGTTCCGTTCAGCTAGCTGCCAGTAAAACAAACTGTCAAACAGCAAAATTTCGCATTAGCAGTTTACTCGCGATGATGACGTCATTCATTCGTCGACCGCAAAACGAATCGCAGGGCATCTTCATTCGTCGTCACTGCAGCTGAACTATGAATTCGGGTATTCCATTTTGCTTAGCGCCGATCGTCACTGACGCTGAACTGAAGGTTTGGATAGGCCTGCGCCTCGCACTGCGCCGTGAATTTGTGTAGGGTTGTAGACTTACATATAGACTTACATTCCCGGAACGAACGTAACGCATGCTCTGACCGAACCATTAGCTGGCAAATTCTCGCCGCTTTCGGATTTAGCCCTGTTCACGTGTCAGTAGAGGCGTTTTTCTATCTCCATCGGTCGGCGGCGCGAAGTCAGGTGCCCGTTTGACCGACGGAAGTTTTGGGGTTTGGCCAAAGACGACGCTGCTGTCTAGCAACGCGACATGTCGTGCACCTGACCCGCGTTCGATGCCCCGGCGGTGGCTGAGACAAGTGCGGGGCAGCGGAACCCTGTGCAGGCGCGCGAGGGGCCGAAAGACGGCCGCCGTGCGGAGCGCTCCGATCTCTCCTGGTCGGGCATAAGAGAAGGAGGAGGCTCCGCTGGGCGGTTTCGTCTGGCGCCTCGCGCAGCGCTGGCGTCGCGAATTGCAAATGTTTGAGCTGGCAGGCCGGATCGGGACGGGCTCCTAACAACGTGTTGCTGCTCCACCGGAGGGGGGGCATCCCTGCAGAACCTGTTTGGGGCTTCGGGGGCCGTGGGCCCCGCTGCCGTGCGCGGGGCTGCCGCCGACGGACGCCGTTCCGGGTCGTCCGTCAGAGAGCGCGGCCATGATGCTGGCTGCTCCTCGGCGCCGCGGGTGCTGCGGTGAACCCGCGTCCAGTCCACCCGTGGGACGGAGAAAGAACGGTCCCAAATGCCTTCGTTGCAGTCGGGTAGCATGGGCATGCACTGGGCCTTGTCCCTTCGCTGTCTGGATCTGCTTGTTGTTGTTGTTTTGTGTACTTGTGGCATCAGGTTACGTGATTTATAATTTGCGTTTTATTAGAATATACCTTGGCAACCTTGAAGCGTTACGAACGAGTCTAACTAGTATGTAGCCAAATATGCAGCTTCCAGAATCACACGATTGATTGTGTCTTCTTGTGTGTGTGTTTATGCGAGTATACTGCGCAACGCGGCTTCTGCAGTAGGAATTTTCACCTTCGTCCGGCATTTTCTGAGGCTGTAGTACGTTCGGATATGTTCGACGAAGTTGTCGACCCACTTCCAAGTTCAGACTTAAATGACGAGAGCTATCGCCGTCCCAGCAGCTGGGCACCGTCTCGCGCGCTTCTACTGCATTGGTCGTACGTTGCTGGCGGGGTGCTTCGTGCCAACCTTCGCTTTTTCTGCTGGGCCAGTCGAGGGCGCGCCAGTGCTGGCCATCCCAGCCGAGGATGGCTGCGCGCGCATTGCCGGCCTCCAGCGGGGCATGTAGCCCCCTTTGTTCGCGGACGCCCGAGCACTTGTCGGCGCTCGCGCGCTCCCTCGCCGCAGATTTACGGCCGTACGGGATTCAAGTCCGCGTGTGCGCCGAGTTGTTTATGATGCCCGCTCCCAGAATTGGTCACTGCGGCTCCTGCTGCTGTTGCCGGCGCATCTCGCGCCGCTGGTGTCCAGATTGGCCCCGAGAGCGTGCCTTCTTGCCGCTGCGCCGGACTGGGTTTTTAGTGGTCGTGCTTTGGCCCCGCTATTATATGTTTTACTATAATCTTTCCGTTTTCACCTGTCGCGCTATAGAGCCAGAAACATCGCAGCGTCGCATATTGGAAGCAGTATCCGATCCTGCCACAATGATTTCAGGAAAACGAACTGCGAATTGTTCCTGCTTGTGGCAAAAAGTGAGGCTTGGTGCCTGAGGACCTTTATTGCCTCGACGTTCGGTTGGGTCACGAACTGTAAAAAATGGGACAAAGGGCATGGTATGCACATAATTCGTGGCCCGGCGGATAGAGTCTGCACTTGTGAAGCAATATGAGTGCTCAGTTCAATATTCGAAGATGGGTCCGGGCGGGGGGTTGCAGATGAAGCCACATAGTGTTCCCGGAGTGGTTATCCTTGTGGCCTCTCAGTTAAGGTCCTATCCTGACGAGGGCTCTTCCGACCCGATTCCCCATGCCGTCACGGAGTGCGGCGATCTTTTCGCTCGGGCGGCTAACGTTGCAGTGCTTAGCGAAGTTGCTTCGCGGCTTCTAAATATGTCGCTTTTATTTTCTTGCCTCTCGAAGAGTGAGAAAAAAAAATCGTTGGTGGCCCGCGGGTCAAAACCGCGGCTAGGAAGCTCCGCTTATAGTAGACCCTTCTCGGAATGTCGGAAGCGAGGCTGTCGCCGCCGAGCGTGCCCACGGCCCTCTCCCGGTGGCTTCTTCGTCTTGGCGTCGGGGTATTTATAGCTGTTCTGTTCTCAGCCAAGCCGGCTGAGCGGCGCCGCCGTCGGGCACACTCGGATCTACGCGGGTTCGCGTCGCGCGACCAGCAGCGCAGCAGTCACGCGTGCACGCCCGCGCTTTGCGTGCTGCGCGCACGTGCCCCCCTCCTCTCTTTCTTTGTTTCGCAGCTGCGGCGCGGCGTGCGCACGTGCTCCGGCCGGCGCGGGGCGTACTGTGGCGCCATCTACAGCCACTTGGTTGTCCCGCTTGTGGTCGCGTCGCTCTAGGTGATTGTGCACGAGACTACTTCCAAGTCTCCGAGAATATCGTAACTGTCTGTTGGATATCCCTGTTCACGGGAATTGTTCGATTGTTTATGGGAATGTTTGGCCTCCCTCATGTAATTCACGCCGAGTATTTTGGAAATTATGCAAATTCGGTAGAACTAGCCAGGTGGCTCCTGTGGACATACCAAATAGTACTTTGGGTGTCTGTCTAATGCAGTTCAACAGTACGCTGTATTGGACGAATTGGAACACAGCGCCCGTGTCGTCTTCTCTTTGCTCGGTCCTTTGTCTCGTTCGCGCCATTCTGCAGTTGAGCCACTATCGTCAGGTGGTCGCTTTGTGGGGGCTTTGAGCAGGCAGGCGCCTTTCAGGTTTCGCGGGATGAGGCGGATGCATCATAATCAGCGCTTGCCCACTGTAGGGCAACTGTCATGTCTCTGCCATAAACCCCGTCGTGTACCAGCATAGCCTCCTTTGTGGTACCAGCTATGGCGCACGTTAAGCCTCCTCCAGTCATTCTGCCACCGCCTGACAAGAAAAGTTTTAACAAAAGAGTATTTTCGGTCCCTGACTGTATCGGAGGTCCCGATACAGTCACTGACTCTGGGACCTCCTTCTGTATGTATAAGCTGGAATATACTAAACGGATATAATAAAATTGAATTGAATTGAATTGAAGGAATTCTGCGGCGACTTAAGTTGCATAGGACTTTAGGTGCACCCGAGTTACATGCCTGCTTCAGTTGTAGTGATAAGAAGGCATACATCACTCTGGAAAAAAACCAACACTGGAACAGACAATTAACACAAGAGAAGGCATCGGTTGCGTAAAAATCCTGTCACACTAACACGACACGACGTCGATTCGGTCTGCCAACATCGTGTCTTCCTGACGTCTATGTCGCACTGTGCCATCGGAAACAGTCGCCAGACAGTCGCGTCGCTCGCAAGACGGCTGTCCGCCGGCGGTCGCCCAACTCCTATGTCACGCTAGCAAGACAGCGTGCGAAACCTCCCACTGACTCTCATTCTCACTCTCTCCTTGTTCCATTGTAATGTTCCTTTTCATAAGCATTTTATCTGTTTTTCTGCCATGCGAAATTCTCCTTTTCATAGCCACTCCTTTTTTTTTTTTTTTTTTACTTGGTTTAATCTCATATTTTTGAAGTAGTATAGACAGAGAAGCTTTCTTTTTTTAATTCTGTTTCATACCAAAACAAGCGCCTCGTCAGTAGTGATTATGGGCCGAGGCTAATTACTGCCCACTATTTCACGTTAGTGGTTGTCAGGTAAGCTGTGGTTGAAGAATAAAAGTAATCCGCGGCAAACATGGGCTAGTAGACAAAAAATTGAACTAAAACGGAAGTGTATTGGGGGGGATCGAACTTGCAGCCTCCTGCTTTATAGCATTGTGTGGTAACCACTGCACCACGAAAGCTTTTTCTTTTTTAAACATGATATTTATTCATCATCATCATCATCATCAGCCTGACTATACAGGCCTCTCCCATATTTCTCCAATTAATCCAGTCCTGTGCTAGCTGCATCCACTTGACCCCTGCGAACTCCTTAACCTCATCCGCCCACCTAACTTTCTGCCACCTCCTGCTACGCTTTCCTTCCCTTGGAATCCAGTTTGTTACCCTAAGCGACCATCGGTTATCCTCTCTTCGCACTACATGTCCTGCCCATGTCCATTTCTTCTTCTTAATTTCTACTAGAATGTCGGTAACTTGAGTTATTTCTCTGACCCACTCTGCACGCTTTCTATCTCTTAATGTTACCCCTACCATTTTTCGTTCCATAGCCCTCTGGGTTGTCCTCAACTTACGTAGAACTCTCTTGGTTAGCCTCCACGTTTCAGCCCCATAGGTGAGTACAGGCAAGATGCAACTGTTGTATACTTTCCTCTTGAGCGATACCGGTAAGCTGCTAGTCATAATCTGCGAGTGCTTGCCAAATGCACTCCATCCCAATCTTATTCGTCTTGTTATTTCCTTTTCATGGTCCGGATCTGCGGTTACTAAAAGTCTGAGCGTAGCGCTGTAGAGTCGGCACACGGTCATTCCAGCAAGGCGCACTATTCTCATAGGCACTCAAAGGGACTCCGAGGTACTTGGGTGGCCTAGATGACCATGCCACACCAGCATATTCAGCAGGCATCGATTCCCACATTCCAAACCATAGACTGCAACTCTTAGATCATTTGATTCGAGCACCTGACACTGAAGTCTTCCGTTAAACGAATAACCTCGTCAATGATTGGGTTGTCAGCGCAGAAAAATGCGAGGTCATCTGCATAAGCTAAAACTTTCAATTCGTGACCTACAATTAGCGGCTCCAAGTATAGAGCGAACAAGAGCGGTGGGCTAGACAGCCATTTACAATCAATCGTGCGGAACATTCTTTGTAACAAAGGCGTATCCCAGTAGAAACAATTGAACCGAAATTGGCGCGATCTAAGCGAAAAAAAAAGAAAGAAAAAGAAATGAATGAGACACGGTCGAACGCCTTTGCCAGGTGAATTTAAAGCACCGCCAACTGCTCGTGAGCTTCACTACAATAGGTATTGCAAAACGGTATGCGCCACATGTAGAATAGATTGTATTGACCGGCCTCTCGAGCCACATATTCGATGAGGTGAGTCATATTGTGAATACCAAAAATTGATGATAAACGAAAACTCCGATTTGGGTGGACGGGCGGCTACAGGCCTATCGCGTTTTCAGATGTTGACTAAGATTTTCGCTAAAATCCTCTCAAATCGGCTGCAGATTGTAATGTCTACTTTGCACCTCGAAAGCTAAGCGTAACCTTCTTTTTGAGGCGTCGAGATATGGTTTCACCTGATATAATTTTTTTTGTATGAAAATCTTGAAGGCAATTTAGTGATAGCGTTGAACTGTTTAGTTTAGTTTAGCGCTTAACTGTAAAATGTCCGATATTTTGAATCATGCCGTGCAGTGCAGTAGCAGGTAAAAAGCTTCGGCGGACTGAACAGGGCCGGCCTTGGGACCGAACGGCTGCTGTTCGTTTTGCAAGTTCTGCTCTGTTCTTGAAACGCCTTACATTCTGCCATAAAAAAATTCTTACTTGATGCGCAGCGTAGCGTTGAGGTTGGCCTGTGCAGTAGCGCAACGCATATATAATCCCCCAGCGACTATCGCTGTTATGACTGTAGACATACTCCGATCGAAGTTCAGGAGCATCGGCAGCACTAGGCTGGCTCCAGGAACATAATCGCTTCGTCATTTATTTACCACCTATCTAGTTCATTTTTGCACTGTTCCGTGCACT
Organism: Amblyomma maculatum; assembly: GCF_055883805.1. NCBI lineage: Eukaryota > Metazoa > Arthropoda > Arachnida > Ixodida > Ixodidae > Amblyomma > Amblyomma maculatum. The sequence goes on from NW_028146738.1 coordinate 22,419,181, forward strand.
TCGGAAATGCGGAATGGCAGCTCGTGTTGGTCGCGTCTTCGACGCCCAATGCAAATCTAGTTTACTCGCCCCGACTGGAAAATGTTGTCGTTGACATCCCGCACGTATTCGGCGGCCCTTTGTTGGCGGCTCGCGCTCACGTGTAGGCCTGCGATTATGCACCAGTTATATATTTTTTATATATATTTCTGGTTTTCAGTCGTGTAGGTGTCGTCGGCCTAGTGTGATTGCTTGGTCTGCCGCAGACACGAGTCTGCCGACGGGTTGGCCGACCGTGTCTGCGTCGGTGTCTGTCTTGCTAGTGTTACCAGAAATTTTGGCTGGACATCTAGAGAATTCACGTGAAGAAAACTAACGCTAAACATCGGGGCTATTTACTATGTATCAGTGCAGTTGTCGAGTGAAACAATGTGGCGGGAGTTCGCAAAACAGGCCCCCCCCCAAAAAAAAAAAAATAATAATAATAATAAATAAAGAAAGCGAAGGATGCTGCTTCTCTTGCTAGACTGTACCATCCCTGAGCTACGAAGCCAAACTGATGCTGCCTTAGGCTAAGCTTCTCGGTACCTTCTGAGGGCAGTTTTGCCCGGCTGGAAGTACGCACGAATGAGGCATCGTGTAAAGACAGTGAGGAATGCTTCGTGTTTGCCACCTTTGACAAAGGAGTGGGCAAAATAATATTTGTGGCGAGGCACTCGTGATGCTACGCCGAAACCATTATTCTACTTGACAGGCACAACGTGCAAGAATTGCAACTGTGCATTGTATGTTGCTCGCGGGATGCGCAGTGACAGAAACGCTCGGAAGCGGCTAGGTAACGGTGTTAGTTAGACAAAACCAGAAGCAGCCGCTGGTAGTGTAGCAAGCAACTTGCGCATATGCTCACGGCCTAAGCTTGTCTATGAATGGTCTGATAATGCGAAATTCATTACTGATGTTTCTCCCTTTAACGAATAAATCCACGCTGTTGCAGCCACTTGTTTCGTTGTTTTTTTTCCCCCGAGATCCTAATTTTTTATGAAAAAGAATAGACGAAAACAACCTTTTTTTTTGTGTGTGTTTTTTTACCCATTCTAATTTTCTGGAAATTTCGCATTATGGCGGCCCTCATCCCGGCGCCTTTAGGCAGCCTACACGTACATGCCACGATGTTGTCAATGCTTGAGAACGGGGCAGTTGAATTGGCCGTCAACCGAACATGCCTTTGTGGCTCTTAGTACCGTCCCAGGGAGAAAACCACATGGAAATCCTTGACAGCCTGGAGGAGCAGTATCGTTGGTCGGGGAGGAAAAAGAAATGCCTTGCAAACACTTACGCGGCGTAGTGCGTAGTTGCAGGTTGTCGTCTTTGCCAGCGTCCTAAAAGCACCCATCCGAGGTTGTTGCTCTTTTTGGAGCTTGTGGCCGTTTTTTCCCAAGCAGGTGTCTCTACGGGGCGTCTTTCTTTCTTTCATGAAAGCGCCTCGGAGAAGTGTAAAATATATCGCACAGTATAAACTTCTGGCAGCAGGCGTACGTCGTAGCGCATGCCCAAGTTTCTGCCCCAAGGCGTTCTTGAATAATGCATTGGAGGGAGAGCACAGGGCGTGTTCGGGGGTGTTGTGGGGTTGGGCTCTCGAAGAGTGTCTATACTTTTACTGGTGCGAATTTTGCGTGTGCCTGTCCGGGAGTAGTTGTTTCCAGTTGAATCCGGTGAAGGTGCTGTCTCCATCAGCGAAACTTCAGAGATACGGCCGCTGCATCCTGCTCCGAAAAGCAGTGGGAGCCGAGTAAAATTAGTGCGCCTGGGTAGGGCTTTCTGCTGCGTTGTTCGTATAGTACGACGTGCTTGTCTGTGTGAATCGCAAACTGCATCGCATTGGGCAGAAACGTGCGGTAGGCTGTAATCAGCGCGGACACAATAATATCCACCATAGTTTGATCGTCTTCTGAAAAATTGTATAAAAAAAATTAACGCGTATTGCATTCTTATGCAAATAAATGCGAATCGCGCTTGCGCGTGAGGGATTTCCGTTGCGCAATGCAACGGAACGCCGAAGCGTGGTCCGTATTATTTTGTCCGCCACTATACACGAGCAGCCGGGTTTGTTTCGGCAGGGGGGTGTCACGGCTTCGTTAGACATTGCCCGCACGACGAAGGGACCAAGTGTATGGTGCATGGCAGGGGTCGTAGGATCCTTAAATAGCTGATGACGCCCTAGTTTTGATGCAGAAATGCTTTCTCTAGATCCACTGCGCGTTTTCGGCGTCCGACCGGTGCGTCAGTTCGAGAAAGCGAGCCGACGGTGCTGCAGTCACGTCGCTATCGCCGCCGTCGAGGTCGAAGGAGTAGAAGTAGAGAGGAGAGGCCTCTCGACTTTCGCTACAGCAACAGACGCCCGCACTTGGCATGAGGGTGTTAGAAGTATACGCAAATTGCGCCTGCCTACGTAACGTCGGCGGCTTACGATTGGTGCGACACTAGCTACTGTGTTGCTAAAAACTAGCGCTAAACCCATACGCAGAGAAGTCTAGCACCACGAAGAAACCAAATATTGCATTCACGATATCTTGACGAAGTGGCCAAGGAGAGATTGCTCGAAAACCCTGCAGCTTTTTATTATTATTTTTTTTTAACGTGCAGAAACAGTGTGGTCTCTGTTGCGGTCCGAGGGCGCGTTCGTGTGGCCTCCCTCCCTCTTGTCCGCTTTCTCCGTGTGTGACAGTTGCGTGGTAAACGCTTCGAAAGACAAATATTCCCGGGGCTCTATAGATAAATCGGAGGCGTAGGCGTTTACGAGCACTGTCATACAACAGCCCAGCGAGACATAAATGCACGTTTTGCGGCCGGACCAAGCCACATACCCCTTAATGAAAACCCATCTTGGGCGGATTGGGAGGCGACCCTGTCCTACTCCGGCCCGCGTGGCACAGAGGCCTAGGGCAGCGGATTCAGCCAGCTGAGTCCCGGGCTGAAGATCCGACCAACTCCGCCTCATACACCAAAATTGTTTTCCTTATGCTGCTACTATATGCCTGGCTAGCTCGTCGCGTGCATGAAAGCGTCCTCGAATGCGCTTGTATCAGCACTGGTGTCTTCGTTCTCGGCATCCCGGATGACTGGCCGACCTCACCAGTGAGCGTTTTTTTTTTTTTCTTTCTTTCTTTCTTTCTTTCTTTCTTTCTTTCTTTCTTTCTTTCTTTCTTTCTTTCTTTCTTTCTTTCTTTCTTTCTTTCTTTCTTTCTTTCTTTCTTTTTTTTTTTTTTTTCAAAGAAGTAGCAAAAAGTAGCGGTGAGATTTTACCGACGCAGGGAAGGCGTTATTGCGCCGGTAGATTGGTGGGCATGACTCTGCACGAGGTATGCAGGAGACTCGGCACTTATTGCTGACAAGTGTCGTAAGTCAGTGCTTGCATCAATTAAGAAATGCGCCAAGGTTCACACGAAGCGCGCCCTTTCGCGCTGCATGGGCGAATCTGGCGCGAAATGTCACCACACTGGATTTCTGTATCAGTAGTGCCTTCGGCGGGCTATCTCTTGTTTTTGGCGGGAAAGCACTGCTTCATCAGGTCTAACCAGCCCACCGTTTCGGTCGCTAAATTGGCAGGCGCTGCCAACTCCGGCTTTGCCTTTGGGACGGGAGGGTGCGATCCAGCCTTCCGGGACCCTCGGATCCCAACGCGGGAGCGAGACTATCTTATGTGGCAACCGCTAACTCTTGCAACATACATTATGCTCCTCTTCGCGAACGTGCCTCTGGCAGGTGGTGGCGAAAAGACAGCGAAAACGCTAAATTCATCTACCAAGAATTGCGCAAAACTAGTACATTCGAGCGTTATGCTTAGTCTAGCCACGTTGAACCTCGGCACTTTCTCTCTCTCTCTCTCTCTCTCTCTCTCTCTCTCTCTCTCTCTCTCTCTCTCCATATATATATATATATATATATATATGTTGCGCCCAACTTCTCGTCCCCGCCATGAGTGTGTGTAATGGCTGGCGGAATGCGATTCGAGCTGATGGTGGGCAGTAGAGTGGTATGTGTGGCTCTGATTGAAGTCTGCGCGGTGAATTTGGCGCAACAGTGACTTGGAATATGACCATCATGCGCGCTTGGTACGGGCCTAAACATGCACACCGTTTCCTCCCTGCTCGTTCATTCCTCGACTGCTGCGTAATATGGAGCCTGCAGGGTTGTGCAGAGCCCCCCTCCCCTCTTTTTTTTTTCCTTTTCTGTGCGTGTGTGTCGTGGTCTCAGCGCTCCGCTTGCGAGCACTCCTCCGTGAAATGCTGAACAGTTCTGTACGATGCGCGTGAATTTAATCATGTGCTGCGGTTGTAAAAAGTAGATGATATGCTGTTTGGCTCCTTGGATGATCTTCTCAGTATGGTTATCCAGGTGAGCTTCGCAGCGGGTCGTGCGCGCTATCAGGTTCACGCTCGCTTTTATATTTGCAGTGTACTGTACTTGCATTGCAATCGAATGTATAGCTGCTGGCCTTTTCGGCGACTACTGGTACACTGACCTGAAATGTTCAATGCCGAACGCGTTACTCATGGCGCTCTTTGCCCAAGCTGCCTTTGCACCTTGAAAATCAATCAATCAATCAATCAATCAATCAATCAATCAATCAATCAATCAATCAATCAATCAATCAATCGGTGTGTATGATGCACTAAACCTGTTCTATTTTTTTCTGTTTCCTTTTCCTGCAGGTGAGTAGTCTATCGCCTCAACCATGACTCTTTCGTTGCGGCTGGACTCGGCCCGCGCTCGTGAACTCGGTAAGATCAGAGCCGGCCCTTGCTTCGCTTTGTCAGCAGCGGTACGCATAGTTGTTTCCACGCGTGGTACAGTTCAAATTGTCCCTGTGCTGTGCTGTTCGAGCGGTTCTTTACAGCGAGTAAACGTTACACGATCATTTCCGAGCGGATGTCGTGTAACCTCTGGGTTCGAGACGAGAAACAAAGACAGCGCAAGGAGGACTTGCGCTCTTTTTGGTTCTCAGCCCTAGCGTGTGCTTCGTCTCTAGCTTTCAAGTTTTGCTTTTGGTCGGTAACCGTCATTGTTCCCAGTTCGTGTCTTGCTTTCTTTCTTTCTTTTACGATTTCGAGGGGATGGAAGATGGATATACGTTTTGTGCACTGATAGGTGCGGTTATATTTTGGAAGATGTAGGTTTCTGTAAGCACAATTGGTGATGCCTTAAGGAGGTATTCGCAATATCTCCTGCATAATTTTATTCTGAAACGTATCCTTTTAGTGCTCCCTTTCTACGTTTTCAGTATATGAGCATTACATTTTGTGCCGAGTTATAAAGTAAACTGTACCTTTTCTCAGTAGCAAGAAACTGTAGGCACATTGTACTTTGCACACAAATTTCGCACAGCAGTGGCTTTGAATTGAGCATAAAAGAGAAAGGCGGGTGTCCCTCCTATGATGTAGACAGTTACTCTCGCTTGTCACTACCCTAAACAGTAGGCTTTCAACGCATATTTTTTTTTTTCGCAAATCAGTTTCATTGAATCAGGATTAAAATACATCACATGATATGCATACAGAATGAGGTCCTAGAGCCAGTGACTGTATCTGGACCTCCTTTAAATCACGCACCAAAATCAATGTACAAAGCAGGAATGACTCTTAGTAGGATAAATTGAACGTACCTTATACGTAGATAATGCATAGATAATAAAAATAACATTATTTTGCAAAAGGAAACGAACCGAGCAGATAAATTGAACACCATATCAAGCAGTAACAAAAAAGAAAAATCTGCACAAAAGGGCATAACAGAGCATATTTCTAACATCTGAAGGCAGGGGAATTTATAGTATGCAGAGCTGATAAGCAGACATTCGTCATCAAGTATCAGCTGTTTTCTGTAACATAAACACTTTCAAAATTGTTTTGTTCCTATTGTTGTCAAGACATACAGTATTCTGAGAAAATTTGAGCATAATTGGTGAATAGGGTCCGAGAAAAATAAGGTACATCAAAGTTTTAAAAATGTCATTTGAGAGGAACAGTTCTAAGAATCCACACTTCCTTCCTCATTTCTTTTTTTTATTTCTTATATATTTTTATATATTTCTTATATATTTTTTATTATGTATATATTTTTTTTCTAACAGCGTTACACAACGAGGACAAGAAACGAGAGGGACTTAACTTACAACTGATTTTGATATATGACCCTACGAGAGTCAGACACAGATGTGCTACGTTCCAAGGGGTTTGCTCCTGAGTCCTTGCTCCGCTTTGCATCCTCTGCGGCGGTAATCTCTCGCAAACGGAAGGGCCTCGTCTCTTCCGCCCTCACATGTTTTGGCCAGCCAGATATGCTACGGCATCCCGCTGACGCACAAGCAGACCCCCTTGGGCTGTGTGCTTTTCAGCGGAAGCTTTAATTGTAATAGCAAAGCTCCTTAAGCATGCGGCCCAGTGGATAGCCAGTCGGCGATGCCTTCACGCGCATTTTAAAGTAGTTTACAACTACATCTGCGTTTCACTATGCGCATGTGCACAGGTTTAGTATATTGTAAGTTTAGTGCCATGTTTGTGTCCACGCTTGTTCCCTGACCTAGATCCATAGCGCTAAAAAAAAAAAAAAAAAAAAAAGTAGAGCACCAATCGCCCAACCTGGCGTGTTCTTATCCAGCGTGTTAGGAGCAGTTTGCCAGTATGCAAGCGGTGTGATGCCAGGTCAACCAGATCAGAATTTCGTGCTTCCTTTTCATTATTGTAGGAAGCAACCGTATAAATTGGAAGCTTCATGCTGTCGACCTCTAGTGTGTTTGTTGCAACACTATCAGGCAGTCGGCTCAGTCACTCTCAAGTGTTCTGCGTCCTACCATGAAGACACTTGTCAGAAAGTATGGCGACAACAAGGCAGAAATACTTTTGTAGCAGCAGTTTGCGAGTCTGTTTTTGTAGGAGTATGCAACCAATTCGTCTTACTGGGGGTTTGTTTGTGCCCGTATCGCGATGACACTTCCATAGGTCACATGGCATGGTTTGCATCTTGTTTGAATTTTCTGCCAAAAAAATTAGCTTCTCCGTAGCTTTCGGTTTCCTGTGGACTTGGTATAGCCTTCCTTACCAAAGTGGCGCTCAGTAACGTGAAGGACAGCCTTTCACAAGATAACACTGTGGCTGTGCGGTCTGATAACGGAAGCGAATGTCGCTGTATGTTTCAATGCTCCGCAAGAACTGCCATACTGGGTAATGCTTGCGGCTAAAACTAATAAACTTGCCAGAAAATGAGTAAAGTTTAGACGTCTTGACCTAAAAATCCGCACGCTCCCAAAGCGCGCGCAGTGGCCGCAACTTGACGCACCTGTGCGGGTGAGCATGCGCGGAAGCTAGGCGTACGGTAAAACGGCATGCGTATACTCCAGTATACGCAAATCTGAGAGGGGAAAGAAAAAAGAAAGAAAACTTTTTGCCTAATAACCTGCTGCGTGCTAATTGTTACGTAAACCTTCTCGTGGTCTACACCGCTGTATGGAAAAAAAAAGTTGAATGCGACTGTGCTGCCATGCGGTCGTAGTATGCGCTTTTCATTCGGCATGTCCAAAAATATGTCGCGACTTCGGCCGGCTTTCATCGACGCCGCTGGTCAGAGGAAGCAAAAAACAATATAAGTGGCATTATGCAACGCAACGAGGTTAACGGTCAGGTTGGTCGCAGATTCGTCACGTCGTTTGTCGCTGACGTGTGATGAGGTGAATGTCGAAGTAGGACCTGGGTAGAGCGGAAGTTGTCAGCTTCTGTCGGCTCGCAGGGTGCCGGCGGGCTCGCTATCGTGCGAGGCGCGCTGGAGTGCGTCTGCAGTGCGCTATAGAAGGGTCAGATTGATGCAAATGCGGCGGAGACACTCCCCGTCGCCTGCGCTGCATCGGGCCGCCAGCAAGCATGAATTTTGTATCGCATGCGTCATTACTTTTCAACGTGCCGTTGTACGCTCTAAACGTCTCGCTTCACGTTATGGCGTGTAAAAATGTCGTGGTATCGCGTTGAGCGAATGCGAGTCCGCGACATTAACCGATGAGCTTGGGCGGTGGCGCCAAGTGCAGGCGTGGCGTGGTAAAACCCTCTTTGCCTTTTTGTACCCCCCCTCCCACTGCTTTCTGCGTGGCTGCGGTGGCATTAGTATTTTTGCTTTCGGGTTCTGTTCACCACTGCCATTGGTTTCGAAGCCCTGTCTTTAATTCGACCTCGCTCCGGTAAACTGATGCCTTGCTTGTCTTCAATAGTCAGTACAACTCAAGTCTGCTGTAACCGCCGCACGCAAGTCCTTCGTGGAAGAGAGTGTAGTGCGCTGTTCAAGCTACCATGTCTCTGGCTTGTTTGGTGCGGTCAAATTTGGAAGAAACTATTTTTCGTTTACTGGCCAGCGGGCTATAGACACATCGCGTAACTGGCTACACCCAGGCCATTTCCTTTCAATTCGCCTAGCAGCTTTATCTTTCCTTTTGTTTTTATCCGTGGGTAAGGAACAAAGTGTATGCTACTATAACCGAGGGAAGCTTTGGCGATACGCCGTGCGATGAGATGGGGAGAAAGTACTGTCGCTTATCGCGCCGCTCGGGTTTTGGGTTTGCAGAAAATTTCGTTCATCGACCGGAAGCAACTCGCGACCACTCGAAGAGGGCTTCTAAACAGGGGAGTTCCGATCGGGGTATTTAATGGGCGGAGTTTGCTTCTTCAGCGCAGTTTTGTCGAAGGAGCCGGCGACGCTCGCTTCTTTATAGAACCATATACTCCACCCGGTGAAAGCTGGAAAAGTTGTTTCGGCTATGTTAATTACAGTGTGTGGCATAGAAAAGACAGTTGTTTCTGCGCCGCAAAATGTAGTCTGGCACCGCTGCACTGTGTGGCTGAGAAATGCAACACCAGGGAAGGTTTCGTCAGTACTGTTGTTATCGTACCTTGTGCTAACGTTTAATCTTATTAATGGGTCACTAGCGATGTTATACTTCTCCGAGGCCGCGAAGTGGCTGAACGACGAAGTGCCGATAACAGAGCGGCGCTGAAGACGCTCCGCTTGATCGCCGACTGTCAGCGCTTCGTGCGGGTGCGCTGCAGAGCCGGCCATATGTGATGGTGATGCAAAACTATCGGTAAATTGACTATCGATAGTATCGATCGATAGTGTAAAAATACCATCGATAGTACTATCGATAATGATAGTGTTACTTTACAGCGGGGTCTAAAAATGATGTCATTTGTCTCGTCGTTCCTCTCCTTGGCCTGGTATTACTTCTTGAGATCTGAAAATCGATGCCTCGTCCCACATTTATCGATTAATGTCATTAACGGTCGTCGTCGCTCCTACAGTTTCTGCATGATTGTCACTGGCCAGGGGCGATATATATAAATGACAGATTCCCCTCGTAAATGTAGTCGCAAAGGGGATGAAGGGTCATTGAGCACGGGCTTCGTCACTGACCATGGCAAAGTCGGCGCGGGCCGAGATTCGTTAACGAGAGAGAGAGGGAGTCTTATATTTTAACTCATAGCAAAGTTACAAAGAGAGGTATACTATACTACACTAAATACAGAACACCTGATCAGAGGTTCACGAAAAGTACTAAAAACGACGATGTTTTGGTTTGGTTTGGTGGGTTTAACGTCCCAAAGCGACTCGGGCTATGAGAGACGCCGTAGTGGAGAACTTCAGAAATTTCGACCGGCTGGGGTTCTTTAGCGTGCACTGACATCGCCCAGCACACGGGTGCCTTGCTTTTCGCCTCCATCGAAAAGCGGCCTCCGAGGCTGGGATTCGACCCCGCATCCTTTGGGAACAGTAGTCGAGCGCCGTAACCACTGAGCCACCCCGGCGGGGCAATACGATGTTATTCTCAAGAATAAAATACTATACAAACAAACAATCGTTGGCATACCTCACTCGGCGAGTGGATGACAGTTTGTGTCATGACGCAGAGGTGCTTCGGAGCAGTTCCCAAACTGTGTGTCCAGAATCCGTTGCGACAGCCTGACGCGGCCAAGCCAGCCAAGTTGCCAGCAGGTGGGCCGATGAGTGTAGTGGACACCGCTACGCCGCCACATCACATGCTAGGGTCGCGGATATGTACGCAGTACGGCGAGATAGCGGACTTCCGTCTCTTGTTTAACGCATTAAATTTGACATTTTCTATAGTTTTCTCAGTATCCCTTTCAACTCTTGGCGAACGTCAACGTATTCCTGACATAACAGCCAGGACGTGCTTGCGAGTGAGTTTGCTTGCAAGTTTCGTTTCCATGTTGAAAAGGCAGCGCCCGCTGTTGAAATAATGAAGTATTGCAGCATGTCACAAACCTGCGTCACGGCTTTCTTGTTAGATGAGGCGTCGAAGTCCCCTAGTTGATCGGTAGCGGCGGCCGTACAGATGAGGAGAACGATGCGTTGATCGCGGGCTCTGTGAAAAACGAGACACTTTCCCAGCGCGAGAGTGTGTCTCGTTTTTCACCGAGCCCGCGATCGACACATCGTTCTCCTCGTCTGTATACGGCCGCCGCTACCGATTAACTCGACGACTTCGATGCCTCATGTAACAAGAAAGCCGTGAGAATTCCTTTTCGCCACAGACTGTTGGTTAATGGAATATTGTTTTCGCCTTTGTTTAACCTTGATCTGACTTAGTATTTTACGCTGTGTTTTCTATATAACCCTCACCCATACTTAGTATATCTGTAATACTTGCTTTGTTATCTTTATCGTATTCTTTTTATCACAGTGTTTTGTTCATTGTCTGGTTTTTCCTCTTGTTAATTACCGAGTCGTCTTTTATATCACTATCGTGTCGTGGCGTTTTATTTTTTATTTTTTTTTGTTGCACTCTATTATTTTAGAGTGTAATTTGGACTACTATCTATAAATATTCAATTGTTTGTAAAAGACAGTGACTTTCTTGAACTTGTTCCTCAATCACACACCGACACACGTACTGCGCGGGTTGACCGGCCTAACTTTTAACTGTGTTCTTATAGAGGGACGGCGGGTAACCGTGAAGGGGATCCCGCGCCTCTGTTGACCCAAAAGCGGGGGTTTGTGACTTGCGCCACCCATGTTCAGAGCGCGCCCTCGGAGTGGCGACGGCGCCAGTTGTAGACGCGTGTTTCTGTCGCGGCTTTCGCTTGTCGGTAATCCGACTCCCAGGAATGAAACAGGTGAAGCGCAATTTACCGACTGGGTCTATCGTGTAAGCCTGCATGCTCCTTGCCGGCGTGTTAATTCGACATGGGTCGGTGCAATTCTTTCGTTTCCTTGTCCACCCGCTCCTACTTTCTCAAATGTGCTCGTCTCTCGCCACTCCGGTCTCTTCCCTATGATATTTTACTTTTCCTACCGCGAAGCACTCCCGTTCGGGTTGCACTTGATGCTGATGTGACACGCAGTGTGGCGTAATCCGGATGCTTTGGTTCCCTCCGAGAAGGCGTGCCTCATCATGCGACTGTGTTTTGTTACGCCATATCGCGTGCAAGTCCCACCTACTATTACGATGATATCAATTCGTATTACGAATGTACACAACAAAATGCAGCTGACACTTGTTTATTTTTCAGAGCGCTAATAACTGCTGTTTTGCATTTGATACATCGAAAAATGTCAGCATTATGCGATAGAAACAAAAAACAAAGAAAACGATTTGTTGCGAGCTCTTAGCAGAGTTGTCAGTAATCATGCTCGTGGAACGCGACCGCGGTGTGTCTCAACGTGTATATATGCTTTCACGACGTTTCTTTCAGATAGACCACAAGACAAAGTAGAATTAGAGAGGTCTCCCCCGCGCTGAGGCTCCAAGACGAAATTTAAAAAAAAAAAAAAAAAAAGCATATCGCGTACCGTCACTATATCCTACGACAATTTTCCTGTCAACATATTTTCTTACTTTTTTACTTAATCTGAGTCGAAGTGGCACGTGTTGGCTCTTCGCCAGCCTCATCCAGCGAAAAAATTACTCTAACTGCATTCTGAGTATCGATTACTTATTTTTGAGAAATCTCGTAATGTTAAACGCCCCAGAACAACACGGGCTAAAATGTCGGCTAAGAAACTAGAATCGGTTTTTAACAACGCTGCTCTTACGAGTTCCGAAGGGTTGGAAATCATTAGACTACCGTGATAGGCATAGTCTGCGTCCAGACGTTGAACGTTTTGTACACCTGGGACAACCGGCAGTTGCTACTGTTTTCAAAGTAGCATCTATACTACAGAGAGCATGGATCTCTGCAATTAGTTTTTCATCAACGGCAAGCATACCCACTGAATTGTTAATTCCAATCGATTTCGGCTCAGAAGCAGACACGTCAAACTGTGCGTCTCTGGTCGTTGCTGCCAGCACAACTAGGAAATTTGCCACACTTCACACGGTCCAGCTACTCTACCTAGGGTACATTTGAGTTTAAAAAACATTAACAAAATGACATCACCATGGCGGGGAAAATTGCATCGCGCGGCTGGCGCCGCACCTTGCTTTACGAGCAGAATCGGCATTTCTGTTATCGGCGCGTTCTTAACCGCTGCGCCGAGCGTTGTTATCGGCCGCTCCGGAAACACGTCACTAGTGCTAATCTTTTTTTTTTTTTTCCCTAATCGATTGCACACCTGCAGGTCTCGATGACCCGTAGACTGCGGTAATGGAGACTCCTGTCATAATTACCACCAACGCCATACCGTGCACTCAGGGAACGAAGTTTCGCTTAGAATGAGTTCGCGCGGCTGGTTTTTTTTTTTTTCTTCTATCGATAGCACTAACAGCGATAGTACTATAGATAGCGCTATCGATAGACTGTCGGTATTACTATGTTCTGTCGATAGCACTACAAAGATTACCAGCGATAGTACTATCGATAGCGCTATCGGTAGACTGTCGGTATTACTATCGATAGTTGTTTTTTTTTTATTTTTTTCATAGACAATTGATCGTAACCCAACTATCGGTAGTTCTGCATCACTATGATGGCGTCGCAATCGTGCGACGTATCGCCAAGGAACGTCGCATCATGCGGTTATCGCTTTATACCCAGAAGTCGTTCTTAGCACCAAGCAGCGAAACATGGTTACTTTACGATATTTATTTTTTTTATTCATTGTCGCTTTTAGCAAGAGTGTAAAGCAGGGATAATTCCCCTTAGAAGACTGCGTTCACTGACCTAGCATAAAATGTGTGTGTGTGTGTGTGTGTGTGTGTGTGTGTGTTGTCGTGACGCTGGGACTAAGTCGACCCGGCCTTCACTTGGTAGCGTGCAGAGACTCGGGGTTGAAGTAGGATTGAATCTTCGAAGTTGGTGAAATATGTACAAGCAGGTTTAATGGCACTTTGAGAAACTTATTTACAAGATTATTTACATGAAAAAGAAGGGTATATTAACAAAATGGCAAACGTAAAGAGTTCATAGCGAGAAGCGACGGGATGAGCCGTTTACCCAGGGCCCAGAGCGACATTTCGTGCTCTGCAGCGTCCTTAAAACCCCCCCTATGTCCAGCCCCTCTCTGAAGATGCTGACCAACCAAATCCAGGGCACGCCCCTCAGATATCGGCATCCAATCGAACACATCACTGCACTGATGGTCTGAAGCACTGACTGGTCCGGCATTGTTTCGTTGGGCGTGATCACTTGTTGGCGGGAAAAGCTTGGGAACGGCGAGGAGAGGAGGTACATTTCTATTCTTCAGCCAAGAATCGATAGGCAGCTGGTTCCGGCAAGAGGATTTACTTCTCAGAAACCCAAGTACACGTGCGCGCCGCATAGGGCTCCCAACATTGTCCCTTTTCGACAATTGCAAATCTTTCCTGCATTCCCGGGAAATCACTTAATGGCTGTATGCGTCATGCTCCTTTCTTGTCCTGCACGTCAGCGGACATGTCACTCTGTCGTCTCCTTTGGAAAGTAGACATTCCTCACTGGACGATAGGGCTTATCGACTGGAAGGGTGAACAAAAGAAAGAAAGCACTTCCTGCATTTCCCGCAGGGGGACGTTTCTTTGTGTTTTTCCAGACGTTCTCTTGGCAGGGTCAATTTGGCATTTGCAGAGTGTCCACAAAGCAAAACAGGCTTACAAAACAGGATTCCTGGAAACAGGCTCACTTAGAGCCATTGGACCATCACCACATATTCACAGCACTTATCCATGCCCACAGGCGAACAATAGAGCGCGCAAATGCGGATGCTTGGTCGTAACAGCCTCCTCCCCCGCCAGAAGAGTCACGGAGGGCAGCAGTCGCCGCTGCTGCATGAAGAGACGACTTAATGGCCTGCACGTGAACGCTTGAAGCTCGCTGTTGCTTGTCGCGTTGTCTTGATTGTTGTAGGCCAAATTGCTCGAGCTGTCTGAAACTCAACCACATGTCGAAGCAAGCACTCGGCTCCCGTCTGAAGAGACCAGGTTAAAAGAAAACTGCCATTGTTGTTCGAGAAAAGCCCACTCTCAAGACGTTCAGGACCCACGTATTCCTAGAAAACCAAACGTGCTGCTTTACATAGCCACACATATACAAGCGCACGAAAAAAAAAAAAAAAACCTGATTATCAATTTGGATACATGGTGAGGAACATCTCGGACCGCTTAGAAAGAGCGGCTAAGCGCGTCCGCATTCCCATTTAACTTCCCCTTTTTGTATCTTATTTCAAAATTGTACTGCTGTAAAATCAAGCTCCACCTAAGAAGGCGACTGTTCTTCGATGTCGCAGTTTGCAGCCAAGCCAGGGGACAATGGTCCGTCTCTACGGTGAATTTGGCCCCTCCAAGATAGCACTGCAATTTTTGAATGGCCCATACAATGCAAGCGCATTCTTTCTCTGACGCGCAATAAGCCCTCTCTCTAGAACTCAGTTTTCTGCTCAGGTAGAGCACCGGGTGCTCATCACCGTCGTCATCTCTCTGGCAGAGAACAGCACCCAGCCCTCGATCACTGGCATCACACTGGACCGTGAATTCTCGGTCATAGTCTGGAGCTCGCAATACCGGACGGCTAATCAGCACAGCCTTCAGGTTTACGAAGGAGGCTTCCTTTTGTTCGTCCCAGACTACATTTGTCGGTTCTGTCTTGCGGAGAGCGTCGGTCAGAGGGCTGGCCAAAGCTGAATAGTTAGGGATGTAGTGATTGTAGTACCCAGTCAGACCTAGGAATGCTCGAATTTCCGTCTTCGTGCTCGGCCGCGGGTAGTCTGCTACCGCAGAAATCTTAATCTCGCTGGGTTTCCTGAAACCTTGACCTACATTGTGACCCAAGTAGTCCACGGTCGCCCTTGCCAGGCAACATTTCTCGGCCTTTACGGTTAGTCCAGCTTGACGCAAAAGGCTCAGTACAGCTCTTAGATGTACCATATGGTCCGCCCATGAGTCGGAAAAAACCGCAATGTCATCTAAGTAAGGCACTGCGAATGTTTCACACCCCTTTAAAACCCTATCCATGAGTCGGGAAAAACAAAATGGAGCATTTTTGAGCCCGAAACTCATCACTGTTGGCTGGTAGCTGCCCGTCGGAGTGACGAAAGCCGCGTATCTGCTGGCGCGTTCAGTGAGCGGTACTTGCCAGTATCCTCGAGTAAGGTCCAGCGTAGTCACATATGCCGCTCTCTGACCTGTTCCACTCTCTCCTCAATATTCGGAATAGGATACACGTGATCCCTGGCGAGAGAATTTAGCTTTCGGTAGTCTACCACAGGCCTAGGGTCTTTACCTGGAGCTTCTACTAAGATCATAGGCGAAGCATAATCGCTTTCCGAGGGTTTTATTACTCCCAATTCCTGCATGCGAGTTACTTCCCTATCCAGAATTTCTCTTTGCCTTGGAGAGAATCGGTAGCACCTTGATCGCACTGGCACGTCTGAAGTCAGCTCAATATCGTGCTCAGTCAAATCAGTCCTGCCTGGCCTGTCCACGAAGCAGGCCTCAAACTCTGTTATTATCTCGCCCAGATCGGACAGCTGAGATTTCTTTAGTTCTCCTATCTGCTCTGTCTTTCTGAGAAGCTCCTGAGCGTTGCTTCCTTTTCCGCTGAGGCAAATCAAGTTATCCCCCATCTCCTCGGGAAGGTTTAACGTTAGATTTACCACGGTTTGCTCCATAGCTAAGTCCTCTCGGTTTTCACTTAAAAGTCTCGTTAGATTACTAGACGCTGGCGGCAAGAGGTTACTCCCAAGGACGTCCTCATTCCGTGTCTCATCAAGCTCACTTTCAAGTTGACTTATTTGAGATGCCTTGCTCTCAAAGTTTTCTGACCCACTGTCTTCCGCATCGACCACTGTTTTAGCTGTCGTTTCCTCCACGGTGGATTTTTCTGGAATTAGCAGTGTAGCTAGTTCTCGCGCCTTTGAACGTGTTAAGGCTGGCACAACTCTGTCTCCGAAAAGGATGCCCCTCTTTCGCAGTAGCATATCCGATTTGTTGGAGAACAAATACGGATAGCACTTAGGAAGCTTTCCTGAAACGGCAGCCTCGGTTGTCAACTTGCCGAAAGGGCCCTCGATGACCACGTTCGCGATTGGCAAGCACACACTCTGTTCCTCCACTACCTGGCGGATCCACGCACACTGTCCTGTATAGTCGGAAGGCGACACATACACCGGATGGACAACATCCATCGTTGCGGCCGAATCGCGCAGTACCTTGCAAGGCTTCCCGTTGACTACTAGGTCATGCATGTAAGGTTCCAAAAGCTGCATATTTTCATCGCAGTCACTGACATACGAGAAAACAAACTTTTCTTTCCGGCAGTTGACGGCAATGTGACCCTGCTCATTACACTTAAAGCATGTGAGCGGCTTCCTAGCCCCAAGCTTGATCTTTGTGTTCTGCGCGTTGGTCACTTCCCCACTTTTCTCACTGCCGTCCTTTCTAGGGCGTTTGCCTGAAGAAGCCTTCCTTTCTTCGTTTGCAAATCTAGCAAAGTGCCTTTTCTGACGGTTATTTACACTCAACTTGGGATTGCGGAGCCTATCCACTGCTGGGTTGCTGAATTGTCGGCGCGAAGCGTACTCCTCAATGACTTCGGCAGCTTCAGTTGCCGACTTAATGTCGCCTCGGTCCTGTAACCAATTTCTTTCTTTTTCTGGGAGGCAGCTATAAAACTGCTCCAAAAGAATTCGCTCGACTACAGCGTCCCTATCACTGTAGGAATCAGTGCTCTTTAGCCACTCGCCCAAATTAACTCTTAAATTGTATAGGAATTCAGGGTAACTCTCGTCTCTGGACTTAGTAGCGTTCCGAAAACGTTGTCTGAACGCCTCGGCGCTAAGCCTATACTTTCTCAGAAGGCAAGCTTTGACCTTCTCGTAGTTGTCCGCGTCCTCCTTGCTTAGCCGCGCGACAACCTCCGCTGCCTCGCAGGGCAGAACCGTCAATAATCTCTGAGACCACGTGTCTCGCTGGAAGGACAGTTTTTCGCAGGTTCGCTCAAAGTTAACCAGATACAGACCGATATCCCCTGATATCACATATGGCTGCATGTACTTTGACATCTTGAAATCTGTCTCCTTGTTGAGAAGAGGTACCGCTAGCTGGGGACAATCGCCCGACCTCTTGCTCAACTCTAGTTCTAATTTCCGGAGCTCAATTTCTAGCTTCTGCCTTTTTGCTTCTCTCTCAATTTCACGCTTCTTTTCCTCTTTTTCCCTCTCAAGTTTACGCTCTTTCTGCTGTCTGAGCTGTTCCTCCTTTTTTTGTCCGATGAGGTTCCATGCTTCACTGAGCTCCTCATCATCGGCTCCCAAATCAGTGATTGCTTTTATAATCAAGGGTTTTCGTGCCAAACCACTTGTATCAATTCCCAATTCCTCACACAATTGCAACAGTTCCGGTTTCTGCAGCTTTTGTAGGTCCATGATCGCTCCGAGTGTCGGCTACTTCCAAACAACAGTGCAAACTACCAAACCTAAAGGCGTTTCAACACTTTTTACCAGTTCTAAAATCTAACCCTGTTCTAGAACCTGGTCCACATCAGACGAAAAGCCAAGCACTCACCCACACATGCGATCGATGTTCCGAGCTGCTCTCTTGTTGGCCGATTGTTGCTCCTGCTTGTTGCTTGAGATGCCACCTCCGATCACCAGACGTTGTAGCTTGTAGATCCAGATCCCACCTCCAGTCATCAGATGTTGTGGCTTGTAGATTCAGATCCCAACGCTGGTCACCAGTCGTTGTGCTTGTAGATTCAGATCCCACCGCTGATCACCAGTTGTCGGGGCTTTATCCCACCGCTGGACACCAGTTGTCGTGACGCTGGGACTAAGTCGACCCGGCCTTCACTTGGTAGCGTGCAGAGACTCGGGGTTGAAGTAGGATTGAATCTTCGAAGTTGGTGAAATATGTACAAGCAGGTTTAATGGCACTTTGAGAAACTTATTTACAAGATTATTTACATGAAAAAGAAGGGTATATTAACAAAATGGCAAACGTAAAGAGTTCATAGCGAGAAGCGACGGGATGAGCCGTTTACCCAGGGCCCAGAGCGACATTTCGTGCTCTGCAGCGTCCTTAAAACCCCCCCTATGTCCAGCCCCTCTCTGAAGATGCTGACCAACCAAATCCAGGGCACGCCCCTCAGATATCGGCATCCAATCGAACACATCACTGCACTGATGGTCTGAAGCACTGACTGGTCCGGCATTGTTTCGTTGGGCGTGATCACTTGTTGGCGGGAAAAGCTTGGGAACGGCGAGGAGAGGAGGTACATTTCTATTCTTCAGCCAAGAATCGATAGGCAGCTGGTTCCGGCAAGAGGATTTACTTCTCAGAAACCCAAGTACACGTGCGCGCCGCATAGGGCTCCCAACATTGTCCCTTTTCGACAATTGCAAATCTTTCCTGCATTCCCGGGAAATCACTTAATGGCTGTATGCGTCATGCTCCTTTCTTGTCCTGCACGTCAGCGGACATGTCACTCTGTCGTCTCCTTTGGAAAGTAGACATTCCTCACTGGACGATAGGGCTTATCGACTGGAAGGGTGAACAAAAGAAAGAAAGCACTTCCTGCATTTCCCGCAGGGGGACGTTTCTTTGTGTTTTTCCAGACGTTCTCTTGGCAGGGTCAATTTGGCATTTGCAGAGTGTCCACAAAGCAAAACAGGCTTACAAAACAGGATTCCTGGAAACAGGCTCACTTAGAGCCATTGGACCATCACCACATATTCACAGCACTTATCCATGCCCACAGGCGAACAATAGAGCGCGCAAATGCGGATGCTTGGTCGTAACAGTGTGTGTGTGTGTGTGTGTGTGTGTGTGTGTGTGTGTGTGCGTGCGCGTGCGCGTGCGCGTGCGCGTGCGTGTGCGTGCGCGCCACGCTCACCGGTGCGTGAAAAGTAGATTGTTGGATTGCTCTAACGGTAGCAATTAACGGACACTGTTCTTTGTTGTGTTCGAGTGCCGTGCTGCGTAGCTTGGACATCAGAGGCCGGCTTGCGATAGATGGCGATCGACAGAGCTCGGCCCCAGACTCCCGTGTTCGGTATCTGGCTGTGTTAGTGCTAGTGCAGGTTGTGAATGTAAGTCCGTCAGAGAGTGTTCTGGTGGTTTGGTACCGCGGCTGAAATGCGCAGTGCGTCGCTGCTTCGTTTTCGGTGCGCTGTGGCGTTAAGAGGCGACGCAGGGGAGCATGATTTTATATCACTCGCAATATTAATACTCTCACGCTTTATTGGTTGCTGTTTCAGTGGCGACTTACTTTGAGCCGCGGTAGCAGTATCAGAATCACGGTGCCACTTGTTCATGTCCATCCGCACGAATACGGAGCGGTGATATTTCCATTCTCGGTACCATGCCACGGTGTCCAAGCAGTGATCACCGGCGTAAAAGGTCGTGGGCCGGCGGCTGCCGGGCGTGCAGCCCAGACCCTCGCTGAGCACGTGCTCATCGCGGTCTGCGGCCGGAACAGCTCTTCCGTGAAGCGCGGGCTACAGAAAGAGCCCGCGATTTTGGACATTCACTCCCTTCACGCTGTTTTCTTTTTTTGTCCCCGCCCTTCGACGCAACACGTTGAGGGTCTGCGTGTCGGGCGGCGGGGAAAACGGTCGCGGTGATGGACGAGCCTAGTTTGCGGGGGCTGGTGACAGCGTGAAGGCCGCCCACAATGGGCCCGTGCGAAACGCTTGGACACGGCATGCTTCCGACCGGTCGGCGCGGCCGCCTGGTTTCGCGGACACTCCGCTGCGGTTTTGTGCGCTCGCCTGTGTTGGAGTGGCCGACGGGGAAGCGGCGACGCGCCCGCATTTTTCCCGCTTTTTTGAGCCTCCGCGATGCTCCGCGGGTACGCGTGCAGCTCAGGCACAAGCACACCCTCTCCCTCGCCTTTCCATCCAGTGTGAAAGGGGTGTATAGGCGCGGGGGGTCAACACCCACAGCATGGGGCTCGCATTCTTGGCTGCTGTGGATCGCTGCGTGCGCAGTGTTTGGCGAGGGGAAAAAAAAAAAAAAGGAAAAAGGTGCACTTCACTGTGTGGGAGGATTTATGCACACCGCAGTCCGTCCTTTAGGACTCCCGACGGGCGGGCAAATGGACAGCCCGATTAAAGGAGCTGCTCTGCTCTGAGGTGGCGCATAGTCCGCCCCAGCGGTTTACCGAGCAGGCTCAACTTCTCCCACGTTCCTTTATCGTTGAATTCGATTGCTCGCTCACCCTGCCTGGAACCCTCGCATCTTGGCAAAGGGTGAAAGACGCCACGAGTTTGTGCTTAGCGCTGCAACTTCAGCACATTTCCACACCCGTTCCGGTCATCCGAACTGGTCAACGAAATGGACGAAGCGTTGACTCTGAAAGCTGGACAAGAATTTCTTCCTCACCGCAGTTCGGGAGGGGGGAGCCTTCGCTCCTACCCGCGCACCGCGTACGGGGCAGCCGCCGGCCTTTATCGAATGGAGGCGGTGAGCGTGCATTGCTTGGCTCGTATCGCCTATTTTAACTCTTGTATTTTTTATTATTTTTTTTGTGTGTGTGGGAGCCTATCGTTTCTTGCAGTAGGAAGGCGCTACGGAGTGGTTCTTTCGGTTGAGTTTGCTGCCTTTTCTGGCTCACTGGACCGCTTCGAAGCGGAAGTGGAGCCGACGTCGCGCTGATCACAAATGGAGTTTGCCACCGCTTCTTTGCCTGCGCGTGGCAGGGAAGCTTGGCTGAGGTTCTTCCGCTTTAGCCTGTCCATAATTAGGGCTTCTCCGGAGGCGCGAGGCGTCTGCTCCGTGCGTCTCGATTCCGCTCAAGTTTTGTGGGGCTTGTTTCTATTTCATCTATTTCATGAAGTTGCATTACCTTGAGTTCTGCGAAATCATGACCCGTGTCGGGGTAAAATAGGATACTGACAATTGGCCGCCCTTTCTAGTGCTCACTTAGTATCGATCTGGTAAGATTTCCACTTTCGCGGGATTCACCAGCGGGTAGGAACTTGCCAGTACCTAAGGTCTTGCCGTGTCCCTGCGCCCCAATGCTTCGTGGTCGCGTCTGTTCGCGGCTGTGTTATAGCTCCACTTAGTGGGCTGTTGAATTTGACGAGCAGCTCGACGCCATTTTCGAAGCTGTAGTCTTCCGCGCTGCATTTTTCGAGTCTCCCCTCACGGATTGTAACCGAATCCCGGACGGGAGGAGAGGGCAATAACCTACCAGTAAGGCTTGTCACAGGCGTCGGTTTTACCTCAGGACGTGTGCTGTCACCTGCTATCAGTGACGTCATCTTTTAGGTCAAACTCGTCTCCGTTTTAACTATTCGGGTTTTCTCGGCACTAGTCACACCTCCATTTCGCCCCATCCTCTGCCTCGTGGGCAGTATCGATGCCTTCGGAAACAGCGTGGCTGGAAAGGAGCGTTTCTCCCTTTCGCGGGCACGCTTCTCATTCATCGGCTCCCCTGTAGCAGTCTCCTGCGGACGTGCCCCTCATATGCATGCTCGTCTCGCTCTGGTCGTCCTTCATCCTGCCGCCGCCTTGCCAGCGCTAACTTGACGAGAGGGGTCGTCGAGATTTGTGTGTTGCCTCGAGATAGGATTGGGGAGGAACCGGCGGGGATGAGCTGCAACTTCCTTCGCGGCGGAAACTGCGAGATCGCTCCGCGGTAACGGTGCTAGAGGCAGAAAGAGAAATCGGCTGGTAGGCGTGGAGTGACACAGGAATAAAAAGAAGCAAAAGCGCGCGTTCGGCCGAGTGGGAGGTTGAGCAGGGTTTTGGCAACGCGAATCGGCGTCTTCTCTGGGAGGAGACGCAGCACTTACGGCAGCCACCCTTATTTCTTTCTTCTTAGGCAATCCTTACCCCGGTCGGCTTGGCGTTTTATCCGTTACTTTTCGTCTCGCCCTTTCTTCCCTTTTCTTCTATTCTTCCCCGCACTCTCCGGTGCCCGTTTTGTTTGCGTGCGTGGTGTTTGTCGCTGCGGGAAGCCCGCATCGGAGGTGGTGATGGGCGGCGTTGTGTACATGTAGCCACGCACCTGCTGAATTGGAAATGCGCGCGAAACCGTTCGCGCTGCCGTGCTGCGAGCGGCTGCTCCCATCGTTCTCGCGTAACCTTAGCGCTCGCGTGTGTGTAGATTGGTCGAGCTGCAGTTTCTTATGCGCATATCGACGTGTTTACCAAATTCTCGCGTACGCCGAGAGGGGCGCTTGCGCGCGTATAGACGTTGCCGCCTTGGGTGGTGCATCTGCTCATGTTTTTCGCGCGCATCCCTTGTTCGAGAGAAGCGCTCGTCTGACCTGTATTCCCAGGGGCCCACTGCGCCGCTGCTGGCGCCAGCCGAGTTCCGAAGGAAGCTCGCCCCTTGATGCCGTTCTCGCATTTGGGCACCAGCTAGCGTGCTGCCTATCGGAGCGTGCTGCCTCCAATAATGTAACGTGCGGAGAAAATCCGCCATAGGTTTATCGAGCTCTTGGTCGGCGGTGAACGGTACCGGAGCGCTCCCAGACAAGTAGAGCATCCTTCTGAGCAAGATCGCAGAAATGCTCTTTTCGTGAACGGCTCAGTGTTCATTTGTTTATTGCAGCTCTTTGACGACTCGTGGTCTTCATCGGTCCCTTGTATACCCTTCTTATTTTCGTTTTGGTTGGCAAACTGCCTCGCCATGCATGACTGACTCTCTAGGATCCTGTGGTTCTATGGATGTCCCACCTTTTGCTTGGCCGCTGAGATCAAGGTCACAGGTTCGATCCTCTCAGCGACGGCTTTCCGTAGTCACGAGGCCTTAAAACGCCCGTGTACGTGAGTTTGAGTGGTCGAGACCCCGTTTCGCCTAAATTTGCCGCAAGCTGCGGTCTTGCTCATGTTGTTGCTTGACTCGCGAAAATCCACGAATCTCTTGCAGGACATTACCTCACATCGACAGATCTGGTCTTCTTCCGAACCAGAACTGCGTTTGACTATTATGCACGGTAGGAATGGCGGCGTCCCGAGCAGCCTCGCCTGCGCAACTTGGCCGCTGAAGAACGGATGCGTTAATCCCACACAGCACATGCGATTGAGTCGCCTCTTGGGGTCAGTAACTGCAGCTTCTTTTGCTGTCTCGGGGAACTTGGGTTACGCTGACCACGTGATCGCATTGCGCACTTGCTTTTTGAAACTGTCGTCGCTGCGTTCATGTGGCCGTCTATTTCGGTGTGGCGGAGGCTGTGGCGGAAGTGCCTCTGGCGGGGTGTCCTTCCGGTGGCAGCAGCGCCTCCGCGCGCTTCATCGCTTCGTGGGAAAGCGTGGCTGGCGAACTCTGCTCCCCCCGTCTTCTTCGGTGACAGCCGCGGCAGATGACGATCTCGGAAAGAGAACCCTGCGCTTCCCGGAACCCGTGGGTCCGGAAACGCCGCGCTTGGCGCCTTTATGGGGCATTAAACGGGCTGGGCTCGACTTTCCCCTTGTTCTTCGCGCTGCTCCTGCACAGTGGTGCTTGTCTCTGGTTCGACGTCACATTAAATGCGCGCTGCTCCCAACTGAGGTAGCTGCCGGTCGCATTTTTGCGCCCTCTTTGGCCGTTCAGTTTCGAGTCTCGCGCGTCGCGTGATCCCCCGCGAACAGCCTTCCCGCGGTTTAGTCTCGCCTCCTTTCCGTGGTCGT
Source organism: Amblyomma maculatum (assembly GCF_055883805.1). Taxonomy (NCBI): domain Eukaryota; kingdom Metazoa; phylum Arthropoda; class Arachnida; order Ixodida; family Ixodidae; genus Amblyomma; species Amblyomma maculatum. The sequence goes on from NW_028146738.1 coordinate 22,443,185, forward strand.
CAGTAGTGCGCAATAGGGTCTTTTTGCCTTTTTTTTTTCCTTGGAAGGGGGGGGGGGGGGGCGTAGTTGGAGAGCGAGTATGTGTGTGTTTGTGTGCACGGGGACGGGGATATGTTTTTGTGAGAACGCCTGCTTTTAATGGAGCGGAATCGAATACTTGCCTCTGTACTGGCGCATATATTGGTTTACCAGTCCCCGACTGCGCACTCGCAGCCAGCGTTCCGGTGAACCGATATAAGTCTCCGCTATGCTCAATATTTCTCTAATACTGTCTTATGGTAAAACCAGCCTTTGGGCGTGTCTGTGGTGGATGGCGTCGTGATCGTCATCGCCAGCCATTCTACATCCTCTGGAGAACGAAGTATTTTACCCGCCGTGGTGATGCAGTGGTTGCGGTACTAGACCACTGTGTCCAAAGGATGCGGGATTGAATTCTGGCCGTTGCGGCCGCTTTTCGATGGAGGCGACAAGCAAGGCGTCCGTGTGCTGTGCGTTGCCTGTGCACTTTAAAGAACCCCAGGCGGTCGAAATTTCCGAAGTCCTTAAGTGTAACGGTAAACGGGCTCGGTCGCCTAGCTTCGGCTTTTTTTTTCTTTCGCGGGCTCACTTACGCATTGCGCCCTGCACGTTTTTCTTTTTTTTTTCTTTTTGTGGTGGGTGTCTTATCACACATTGCGAAGTAAATACATATTGTGCGTCAGGTACTGGCACGAAGTCTTGCACCATTATCGATGGACAAGGCTATATGTATTTTGTTTTAGCGGCTTTACGCGCGCTGCACGAGTTGCTGTTCAGCATCCCTCTCGTGTGTGGCACTGTTTGGACGCGGCACGGCAATTGAAAGTGGTTCTGATGGGGTTCGTATCTACTCCACTCCTACCTCGTCCTTTATGTTACTGATGCCATGGCGGCTGTTCTGATCATCCTAAGAGGCCAGAGCGGCATAATGCTGCTCCCTTTGTTTGCTTCGCAGCGTTCTGTCGACTTAGGGTCGCAGAAGAGAACACTTCCGCTTAATTTTTATTAACGTTACTGATATCGCTCAAGAGGAAAGTATACAACAGTTGCATCTTACCTGGGCTCACCTGTGGGGCTGAAACGTGGAGGCTAACCAAGAGGGTTCTACTTAAGTTGAGGACAACTCAGGGGGCTATGGAACGTAAAATGGTAGGGATAACATTAAGAGATGGGAAGCGTGCAGAGTGGATCAGAGAAATAACTCAAGTTACTGACTTTCTAGTGGAAATCAAGAAGAAGAAATGGACATGGGCAGGACATGTAGTGCGAAGAGAGGATAACCGATGGTCGCTTAGGGTAACAAACTGGATTCCAAGGGAAGGAAAGCGTAGCAGAGGGCGGCAGAAAGTTAGGTGTGCGGATGAGGTTAAGAAGTTGGCAGGGGTCAAGTGGATGCAGCTAGCACAGAACCGGGTTAATTGGAGAAATATGGGAGAGGCCTTCGCCCTGCAGTGGGTATGGTCGGGCTGATGGTGATGATAATTATAAACACGTGTTTATTTCCTGAGTAGCCGCTAGAGGACGGTTTCCTATCAACGGACACATGCGTACATGGAAATTTGGTGGCCCAGAAGTCTTGTATTCGCCTTCCAGCTGGCGCGAAAGAGCCCGAATATTGCATGTAGCAAATAATTCTTGTACTGTAATTTGGAAAACGGTGTACCTTGTCCACCGACGGAGTAAAAATAAGTTGAAAGTAGCTGGCCCGCAAATCATTGCATGCCCGACGGCTTGGTTGCCGTCATAAAGTACGCTGAGCCGCGCGTTATAATCTTCTTGGGTCACGCATGCAAGAGTGCTGCGCTCTGAATTTTTTGCGGCCCATAATGGACAGCCACGCAGTTTGAAGGCGCTAGAACGGCATTTGGTGCACTGAATGACAGACCAAATGCCTCAACGCACTTGTTCATTGTGAACCGAGCACCAGTTAAGCGGTATCTTACGCTTTTCAGTTCCTCACAGCACAAAGTGAAGATCCAGATTAGAGCGCGCTCTCACGATGCCGTACTCCTTGCTTGCCGCGAGTGCACCGGCCTTATTCGCGCTTGATAAGTGTGGTGAAACGCTGGACTGCACGGTCGAGCCAGTTCTTTTCGGGTGGCGGAGGAGAATAAAAATGAAAAGAAAGTGGGCAAAGTGTAGTTCGAGAAGCATCCGGCGCTTCGTCCGGCGGACCGTTTTTGCGCTGCGTACGGAAGCCCTTCGTGTCGGGCGCATGAATGGCGCACAGGTGCGGCGCATGAATGCGCCGCGCCGGTCGATGGCGGGGCCGGACTGTCGCTGTGGGGCCGCGGGGCGGGGGGCGACCGGTCGATGCGGCCAATGGCGGCTCCGCAGGGTCGGAGCCCCGGAGTGTAACTCGGGCGGCGGACGGCAGGGGGACGGCCACCCGCCACGCCCACCGTCACAGGGACACGCGACACCCCCCGCCAACAACTTGCGCGAGCGGCGCTGATCACCCGCAGCTCTCTTCGCGACCGTTGTTTCCGCCTTTGCGCGTCGCGTGTTCGGCCGTGCTGGCACTGCGTGTCACTCTCGCCAAAAAGCGCCGCTTTCTGACAGCGCTAAAGCCCACGCACGTCGGGCGGGCGAAGCTGGTTGGGAAAAAAAGAAAGTTATTGTCTCAACATTTTTACAATGGCAATCTGGGCGGAAATTTTGAGGGGACGCCTTCTGTTGCTCCTTCAGCTGAGTCTATGCAAGGTTTGGAAGTGAAGACTTTGTTCAGGCGCACCTGGCTCATGTCATGCCCAACTGAAAAAGGGGGGGGGGGGGGGGGGGGGGAGAGATTATAGGTTAAACACCGTTTGGGGGTTACGGGATCGTGGTCAAAAATCATAGCCTGGCAGACCACGCGGTAAATATCTGTGTCCCTCAGATGCCTCATGCAAGCTCAATTCGCCGGCAGCTTTCGGAACGGCTCATTTGCCGCTACGTAAATTTCAGCCAAGTTCGCAGTGTCATTTTGGGCCATTTCGAAGGCTTTGAAGTTCTAGCCACAGGACTGAGTGCTTGCGGAGCCCGTCAGCTGTGCATGCTTCCGCCCATTGAAGGATGAGCTGAGGTGGAATAATATAGCGATTCTATTTCACCGAGAACGATTCCATGTCGTTACTCTCTCCGCTATTGGTCGGCCAAATTTTGAATTGTGCATAACGAGGTTGCGTTGCACAACGTCACCGGAATTTATTATACATCTCACTGCTACTACCTTCTTAGAAAATGATTTTTTTTTTCAATAAGCTCGTTTTATGGGCATTTATTAAAAAAAAGTCCGGAAAGTAAGTAAGGCTGGCTGCATCGTTCCTGTTCGATATATCAAAGCCAGTAATGATTTATACTGCGTCATCAGGAGTTCGCTGTTTTGCTTTCTCAATAATCTGGACAGCAGTGTAGTATTGCGCCTGCCCTATTTTCACCCCTTGCTCTGTTTTCACCGCTGAAGAAGAAAAAAAATTTTTTTTTTTTTGCTTTTTTATTGGGGAGGGCTGCTACGCCTTGCTCTGTTCATCAGGACATATGTGCGTTCTCGTGAGAAAAAAAAAAGTCCAATTTTGTTCAGCATGATGTGGGTCAGGAAAAAAATAAAAATCTGAGAGCACTGTGGAATTTACACTGCAGAAATGCGAAACCCGGAGCGTTGCTGGTGCAGAGGGGGCATCAAGTTTTCTCTCATTATCAACTCATTGCACCGTCATTGTCATCGCTACTATCATCCTCACGGTAGACAAGGAGAATTATGAAGTGCGTCTTACGATCCCCATGGCAACCAAACGAGGCGAACTTGCTAAGCCTAACAGCTCAGTAAATCCGGAAGCAATCAGAAAATATCGTGCGTTTTATTGCTAAAATTTGGTGGTGCGGGCATCATGAGACATAGCATAAGCTTCGTGAGCCTTTCGTTTGCTGTGAACGCGTGACACCATGGAGCGGTAACGACGAATATGTGCCGGGGCGAGCGGCCGCCGCTTGGCCGGACGCCGCCATGTTGCCGTAAAAATAGGGGCCGCGCCAAGCATTAACCCAAAACCCCAAGCATGTTCATGCATGGCTTACGTTCTGCGCATGCGCATTTCGACGCTCTAGCCCCAAGGCTTGGGGCCCCCTATTCTAAAACTTCCTAATTGCATTAACTGGTTCCGGATACCTATCTGTTGGAAGTCACGAGGGTCCCAGTTGGTGGTCAAGTGGAATCGACGTGTTCTAGCTAGCTTTAAGTTGATAGTCAGCTCGTACCCACTGGTAAACCAATAGACCTCTGTCATTACTGGTCTTGAGATCAATCGTGTGTTTTATTAATCTGGGCGTAAGCAGTGCTGTGACAAAAGCAATAAATTATTACTGCTCATAGCTGGCAGTCGCCTCAAAAATTTGTCGCTGCTGTGAATGGAAACGCGAGATTCTCAGACGGTTCAACGTTGAAGATCTCATCATTCAACTCTCCCAGCTAATATCTCGAAAACGCTTATGGAAACGTAAATACCTTTAATCACTGGCTTAAAAACGGAACACGTAAAATAGCAGACATGTTATACAAATGCACGCGACTGCGCTTAAAGCTGCTCTGGAGCGGAAATGGCGAAAAACGACTTCACAGACCTGTTTCATTACATGCATCGTCATTGCCATCACTACTACCATTATCTTTAGCTTCATCGTCATTGTCATTGCGCCTATCTTCGCTATTATCATCATCACCAACTAAATGCACCAGCACTGTGATCGCTAGTATCATCGTTATCATTATCACTAACTGCAGCGTCATTGTCACAGCTGCTATCATCTTTACGCTAGATAAGAATTACGATCCGTTTCTCACGTGCCCGGCGTGGAGTCGGGGTCTGTGCGCTCCTCTAGGGTTCAGTGGGATAGTGGAGGTTTTTTTTATCACACTTTCTGTATACGGTGCGCATGAGCAAAGAAAGGTTTTCGCCTTAAACGTTGAGTTCCTGCGAAATATTTAGATTTATATGTTCTTCATTGTGTAAGCATGTAACGTTCCTGTAAAAAAAAAAAAAAAAAGAAAGGAAGACGCTTCGCCTTAAGAATAGACTCGATAGCACGGCTTAAGTGTTCACCCTATTTTAGAGGAAAATGCATGTAAGCGAACGAGGAACAACATTGGGGGCCGACGGATAGGAGCCATTAACGCTATCATATATTCATTAAAGGCGGTACTTAAGTGTCCTTTTAAGCGTCCACCCCTAGGGGCTCTCGGTGATTTTGAAACGGGCCCTAATCACTGTTAATCCGCCCCTGGACGCAGTGGGTTAAAATGCTCGGCTGGAGATCCAAGGGATAGAGATTGGATTCCCGGTGGAGAGAGGATTTTTATTTCTCTGATGACGTCGTCATGACGTCATTAGAAAACTACGAACGAACGCCGACAGTAGGAGCCGCTAAATGCTTTCGCCTTAAAAATTGGATTCAACAATCCTTTCGTAGCAGTGCCTAAAGCAGAGAGCAAAACAACGACTGTTTCGTCGTTGAAGTTCGTTTTAGGGCGAACTTTAGGTAAAACATTTTCTTTGCTTTTTGTTTTGTGTGGTTAATGCTTTCAGAATATCTATCCGATAGTGGTGCGGCCTGTGTTGACCCGCGGGCTTGAAATTCCGACAAAGGAATTGGCAGGGTTAATTAAGCACGGTTGCACGTATGGTTAAGTCGGTAGATGGTCATCGTGACCGACTTGCAGTTACCGTCTTTACGCACTCTTGTTCGTACCGCCGTTTCTTCGTAGCGTCCCGTCATCCTCTTTCGCGCGGTATTACCAGAAATCGAGGGGGGCGATAATGGCGCGGTATAATGGGGACGCTTTCAGGTGGCCTATCCGTAGCAGCAGCGAACCGTGGGAGTGTTGCGCCTGGCCGTTCATTTGCATGCGGCGGCCGCCAAGTTTCGTGTCGGTCGCTTCTCGGGCGCGCGCGCGTGTCGGTGCAGTTCAAAGGATGTTCGCTGGCTCGCAATGATCTGTCTCGCTTTATGCACCCCGTGGCTCCTGTCGCGTTCCGTACCGGGGGTGGACAAAGCGGAAGCACCCGAATGCGCTCCGCAATGCCGCTCGCCCCCAGCGCGTGCGCCCACCGCAGAACCCTGTCCTCTTTCTTTTGTTTGACCGTGTCGTTTCCCCACTCCCCTTTCTCCCACTGTGTGCACTTATTCCCAATATTTAGTTTTATCTCGCTCATCCCAGCTCGTTCAGATCGCACTCCAAGGATTGAACCGTGCGCGGCGAGGGGAAAATGCGCGGCAGAAAAGCCCGCTCTCGGGGCTGCTGGCAAACAGAGATGTGTGCGCGCCTGGCCGCATTCGGCAGATTTAATACGTTTTACATCCGTTTTAGCACTCAGCGGTGCGGGGAATATGGGGTGCGGAGACGTAATAGCGACTGTAAAAAAAGGACACGGTCCGGAGAGATGTCAGGGACGAGGGAGCGCTTTCTGGGAAGGAAATGGGGTGACGAGAGGGGGGGGGGGGGGGGGGAATGTTTCTTTTTCCGCGGCCGCTGCTGCTTAGCTCCCGGGAGCCATTGAAATTCGATCGGGCATCTCCTAATGCGCTTCGTGGACGGAGGATGACGCCAGAGGCTTCGGTGGCGGCAATTGTGGTGCTGGGAGGTGCGGGCACGATAAAAAAGAGAGAGAACTTACATGGGGAGAGGAAGGTCGAGCGCTGAAACGCTGCTTCTTCTCTTGTGCTCTATTTTTTTTTCTTTCTCCCTTTGAGACTTCTGCGTGTGTCCGGGGTGATCTGCTCGCTCCGGAAAAATAACAAAGGAAGCCAGTGCAACTGTGCGCGACTGTTGGTCGGTTGCGGGCTCCGCCCATCGCGCCCCGCGTCGCGGCGTTGAGCTCGCGTGAATGGGCTGTTTTCGCGCAGTTTCGGACGCCTGGACAAGTTTTTATGCGCGCGGTCGACCATCTCGTGCTCGCGTATTTACACGGGTCGCTGGTGAGCGCGCTGTATTTGTTCACTGCCGGAAGGCGTGAGAGTAACTTATTTGGCAGTGAGTGCTTCTATCTCCCCTCTCTTCCTTTTCTTTCTTTTTTCGTTTTTGTGGTCTTGGATGAGTTTTGCTGAGTTTCACATTTGTGTACCGCAAACACATACGTGCATTGGTTTTCGTCTGCTTTCTGCGCAGGCGCGCTCCGCTCCATCTAAAAGAGGAAACGATGGGTGGTCACTTGGTCATTATCGACCGCGGACGGCGGCTTTTGCACGTTGGCATGCAGGGTCCGGCCTGCTTTACGAGACTGGCCTAGTACCGCACCGGCATTTTGTGGGTCCACACTACTGCTGGGATAGGTGCAACATTGCGCAATGTGCATGACGTCACTCATGCCCAGTGCATTACCCCCTCCGCCACGCACGCACGCACGCACGCACGCACGCGGGCGGGCACGAAACGAGTATGGTTTGAAACGAGTGTGGTTTGAAACCCCGTCGTCCAAAGTGAACCGTGTACCCACAGCATACTATTATAGGCCGCATATTCGTTTGTTCTGCAGGAATATTCTCTTCGCGCATAGTGCGTGCCATATGTGGCGTGGCAGAGCTGTGCAGCGTGCGTCCATTAGTTTGGGAAGGTGAGGCAGCAGCGTTTTAGAGCACAGCTCTTTGGTGCCCGTTCCTGCGTTTCGCGTCGTCATCGGCGTCGTACCTTGTAACCAGCTCGTGGGGTACCTGTCAGATCAGAAGGGAATCGCTTTTATTTTCTCCATGAATTAAACGCTTTTGGATAATGAAGTGGAAGGACTCGAGCCAGACGCACCATGCGAATGCTGGCGGGTATGGTCAGAGAGTGGATTGAAGCGGCCGGAAGAGCTGCAGGTTCGCGCAGAGCTTGGATGTCCGCGTTCGCTCTTTGCGCGTCGAGAAGGGCCTTTCGCGATGAGCCCGGCCGCCCGCGCACTGCAAATCAACGCTTCGCTCCGCGGTGTTTCTTCGCCCGGCTGCGGACAGAGCGGCGACTATGCTAAAGGCGGCTGCTCTCTCTTGGCGGAGAAGGAGCGGCGCAAATGGACTCTCGCGGCGGGTCTCTCTATTTCGGGAGGGCCCCCTAGCCGCAGCCGTCGGCCCCAGCCGAGCGCTCGCGTACACACCACGTGTCTTGTCAAGCGGCTGCCTCGCGGTGAACTCAGCAGCGCGCGGTTGGCCCCACGATAGCCGCGAGAACTGTTGGCGCTATGGGTCCAGTGGAGAGACCCGAAGGTGCTCTGGGAAAAGGCGATGTGGGGGCTCACTTCTCTCGTGGACGGTCCTTGTTTTGCGCGCAGACGTTCGCCGGCTTCGTCTCACCCGAGCGTTTTGTTCACTCTAAATAAAAGCGCTCAATTGATAGTCGCTGGAACTCCGAGGAAGCTTCCTTCTGCGCGGCCACCATCATGCCCTGGAAGAAACGATATTCTTTTCCTGGTTGTGGTGCCGCCTATCCCTCGCTATTCCTCTGGTCGAACTCGAGCTTTCTAGGAAGAGCAAGGGCTCAAGTCCATATGGGCATCTGCCGGTGAACGGCCGAGCTCGTCGGAAGTGGTGCTTCCGGAGAAACTGCGATCATTGGCCGCTTCTCGGCTTGCGCTAACTCGATTCCGTTCGTCACGTGTGTGGCCACACGGGCTGCCAGAGCACCAGTGTCCGGGATTTCTGCGCCAGCCAGGAGCTGCTGGCGCAGGGTTTTGCGTGCCTGTTGGGGGATAATCTTTCTCCTTGCTCTGCGATGGCTTCACAGAAAGGCGGCCGCTCCGCGCACCTCCTACACTTGCGGCACATATCTCCTTGCACCTCCTGGGCGTAGCGCGTTCTCTTCTTGGCCGTGTTTGCCTTCCGTGCTCCCGCGAACTTCCCCCCGTACGCCCCTTGCCTCTTCAGGCTCCCTTTGGGGTGCGCTCTGTGTTTTTGTTTTCCCTTCTTTCGAGGCGGAGGCCAGCAGCCGTGTTTTCCAGCTTTATTGCGGCCACTTCCTTTCTTTATGGCGCCAGTCACGGGGCGGCTTACAGTTTCCGGCGACCGTCTTGTGGAGAGCATCCAGTGGCAAGGATGGCGTAAAAGCGGCGTCGCCAGGGCAGGAAGGCCTCTACAGAGAGTAAAAAGTCTACCGGAGAGTGCGTACGGCTGCCGCTGCTATTGATCAAACGGGCCATTAAAGTGTTCTTTATCGCGCGCTCACTTAGCGCCCCTGGCCGGCCGCATTTGTCTCTCTCCTCAAGGGCAACGCCGGGGGGTCAACTGTTCCGCCGCACTTTCTCGCCGCGCGGGGTGCACGTGCTGGCACGCAGCGCATGCGCCGTATTTATAGTTGCACCCCCCATCTGTGCTGCGCGGACGGCGTGGGGTCATTCGCGGCTTCACGGTCGCCACGCGGACGAGGTCCGAGCGGTGCCGCCGCAAGTTGGCCGCAAGCGCGTAAAGTGCCTGCCGGAGTCGCTTTGCGCGCGGAAGTGCCACTTTGTAATGCTCCTCCGTCGTTGACTGCGGTTATGTAGCGAGAGGTGGATTTATTTGAAAGCTAAAGCTCACAGCGTGGTTCATTCCGCCGCGGCTTTCGGTGTGTTGCTTAGATGTGTGTCGTATGCTTCGTTCGTTGTGGGTTCGCGTTCAAGTGACGAAAACTGTTGTGCTTTGATGGGCAATTTCCAGACAGGAACTCTGCACGAAGTTTTGAAATGCCTTTTGTGTAGGCCTATGTCGGCACAGTCACTCGCTTGTAGTGCATTGTCTTCGGGTCTGGGATTTATGCAAACCAATCTGGCGTGCAAAATCACTAAACGTTATTTTCGGCATTGAGAAAAAGTTACATCTACTCCATATATAGTTTCGGATTATGACTACATTATGAATCATAAAAGCCTCTCAATAAAGTTCCATAATTTCAATACCAATCTGCTGCTATTTTCCTAGGTGTCACGGCTAAACTTTTTCGCTTTCGTTGTCCCCCCTCCCCCCCTCCCCCTCCTCCTGCTCCCATTCAAACCCTCTAGGGGCCTTGGCAGTGATCGCGAGCAGAAGGATGAGTTCGCTTTGCAACCAGTTTGGAACGTCAACACATGACCGACGTCAGCTCTTTCGCATGCACTTAAAACTAGCGTATAGCGTTAATGATTGAAAAACAAATCGCGAGTCACTTGCTTTCTGGACTAAAAAGAAACCTTTCTTTTTTTTTTTTTTTTCGAAACTTTAATCTGTGGCAGCTTTTAATTCGCTTTACGCCAAGGAGGCGGCTGCGCCCTCGCGACTGGTGCTATTTCCCAATAAAAATAAACCGGCGCTTACGCACTCCGTTTTCCGAATTTATTGTCTCCGCGATTGTGCCTGTTGTTGCCGCCAAAGCGCAAGCTCGAAGGCAAGTAATTCGAACAACGGAACTCGAGGGCCGCGTTTTATTCGCGTTTCATTTTAGTCAGTTACACCCTTGAGTTGTGCCTTAAACGCACACGGCAACTACCACCAGAGTGACTGAACTTTCCCAGCCATGCCAGCGCGGCTCTCGGAACCACAGCAACAGTGTAGCATCTGGAGTCTTATATGTAGAACGGTATCACTTTAGTAAGATTAATCATTCTTCTCGGAAGACCACACTCGTAAAAAAAAAATAATAATAAGCAGTGCTATTGCACAAACGCAGCCATCTTTTAAACTCTCGTTGGTGATGTGTTGACATTGCGATAACCCGCTTCGAGTAGTAGATGTCTCCTTTTGAAGCCCGCAACACTGTAAGAGGGAAAATTAGGACTATTAAGCTTCGCCTTAACAGTAGATGCGATAGGTCTATTAGCACCGTTTTTTTTTCTCTTCTCATTCCGCGAATTGTCGCCATTTCGAGACTGCCAGAGAGATTGGCAAAGTGTTAAATGCCAATAGCTTGGTTTGGTCTTCGGGAAAAGGAAGGCGCGCTATCTGTCTAGCTTCTCTGTGGACGCCTGCACTTACAATGAGTGGCATTCAGTCGGAGGCACATATGTCATCGATTCGAATCCCAGTCGAGCCTCTAATTTGACTAGCTCAGTGGGAAGCGGAATGGTGTGACGCCACCCTGAACGCTGCGCAGAGAACGGTCCGTGCTATAAGATCCGCGCTGCGAATATGTCCAGGCACGCGAAGCAAGTTGTTGCAAACGTGTATGCTCGGAATAGAGCCCGTTTCCGCATAAACCACTCTGCCTCAAAACGAGCGCGTAGTGATACGCCTCCATTTTTTTTTTTCTTTTCGCGGACTACTTGCGTAGCTTTCGCTGCTTTGCACCTGATGTATGAAACATAGTTAGTGTGCGACGCGTCGTTTGCAAGTACGGCTATCCCATAGTGAACACTAATGCGGTACGTGGCGGCGCTTCGTGACAACTGGTGGTGGTGCATGGCGGATGGGGGTTGCCTTGGAGGCTGCTGCAAAATGAAGTGGTCATCTTGCTATTCTCGGAGTTCGAAATGTCAGCGGAGGTGAACGAAGCCGATCACCAAAAAGAAGGCGCATGTACTACACACGCGAGTGTATAGAGGAACAGGGGCGCCCTAATCCTGCGAAATGCCGAATAAAGGCTGCCGCCGCTGTACCCCTTGACCACCCGTTAATGCAAATCAGCTTTCGCTGCATAATTAGATCAGCCGGTAACCTTAGCTCTGCCATATCCGAAAGCGTTGCGGGGTTTCAATGAGAGATTCGGTTAAGATTTACCTGCGTCGTCCCTTGAACGTCTACGTGATGTCTCACATTAAAGTGGCACTGAGTGCGAACTTACGTACGTACGCGTGACATTTACCACGTTCCGACGACAAGGCACTGCTGGAAAAAAAAAAAAAAAAACCGTCCATCTTTGATTTCGCGAGCAATGCACATGCGCCAGCAGCGAATCTTCTTGCGCGGACCCCAGAGAACAGCGCCTTGTAGACGTTAAAGGCTTGATTCGTATGGCAGGAGAAAGTTTCACTTCAAATTTCTCACCGTTTGGAAGGGTCTTTTCCTTCCAGGCCTACGTGAACATGGCCAGAAAGCACCAGGGAATCAGATTTTACTGAAACTGAAAGCAGTAAAGCCTTTCCTTTTTCAGAACCCTGCTGTTAATTCTTCTCTGGCGGAAAGTCTTTACTGACTGTAATAGCTCTTTAAAGCACCAACGAAAATAAAAATCACGTCGACGAAAGCATACGTGACATGCGACCTCGGAATAGATGAGTCGGCGCGCGCGTAGTCAATTAACCGTGTGCTGTTTTTTTTTTTGTTTTTTTTTGTGTGTGTGTGTGGGAGTGACCGCATGTTTTATTTTTTTTTTATTTCGCGGTCGTTTTATGCTCGACTTTTTTTTAATGTCTTGATAAATTGGTACCTTATGTCGTCATTTAAGTGACTGAATTTTTATTTCTACACTTCTACATAATTTTCGTCGAGCTCCCCCTTCCTCTTTCTCGAACCTTCCCGGAGTACGGGCGTAATACTAGATCAGTTTTTTTTTTTTTTTTTTTTTTTTTTTTTTATCATGCGTGGATTTTGCGAATCGGTGCCTTCGCTTCGCGGCCGTCGCAATGAAGTCATTACGGTGGCGCTGCTTGTAGACGCGCTCTGGCGAACAGCGGAGCCGGGGCTCGCGTGTTGCGTTTCCGAGGAAGCGAGGATCGTGGTGGCCGACCGGCGCGGACGCGGCCGATCCGTCTCCATCAGCCGCTCTCGCATGAGGTCTGGCCGACGTGACTGCAGGCATTGTGGCGTCTTTCCGCTCGCACGCAGGCCGCCCTGACCGTAGCTGCGGCCGCCGCTCCGTGCGTGACACGGCTAGCCTGCCAGGGCCATGGTGCCAAGGAACCGAGGTGGCGGTGTTCACGCTCGCAAGCCGTCTCGTGGCGGGGCTGACGAGGTCTGACGCGGTTTTATCGGCGCATCCTGGCGTAACTGCGACACTGCGCTGGACACTAGCTCGTTGCGTGCTGGCTCCTTTTCAAAAGTATGACACGTTATCGAGGTGCGACTCGTTCTTGTGCCCAGAGGGAGGAATCTTGGGAGAAAATAAGCCACTGCGCGACTGACGTCGCCGCTGCTGTAACGCGAGTTGTTTGGCTCGCATAGTAGCCCTATTCCGTATCTCTCCATTGCACCGCAGCGTTTATGGGCACCCATAAGGTCGAGGATGCCAGAGCGTGTGCCGCACCGAGGGCGCCTTCTGACCGTTGAGTGGGTTGCAGCGGGGGTTCAGAGCTCTTGCTTGACATCGCTCTCGGCGAGTCCGCCAAAGCTCCTCACTTTTCGGCCCACTCTAGATGACCGATTTTGCCGTCGGCATTTCGGTCCTTGACCTTGAATGAGCGTGCTTTTCTTGCAGGTGCTTGTTGGCAGGTTTAATGGCCAAGCACAGATTGACCAGCGGTTGACGTCACAAGAAGATAACAACCTCACGACGTTTCACCCCATCGCCTTATGGGAACTTGTCCTGTTCGATGGAGACCCTTGAATATGGAATAAGCGGCGCTACATACACTTGGGCCATGCTGTCACGAATAAGGGGGCAGAGCAGCTTTCGTCGGAGCCGGAAGGGGGGGGGGGGGGGGGGGGCAGTGCAGGTCATAGCTATCAGTTACAAGAAGTGGATGTGCTTTACCAAAACAAATTTGAGTCCACAAGAATGCTGTCGCGCGATACGTTGTTAAAAACCGGTAAAACAATGGCTTTAAATGCTGGCGCACTTAATTCGCGTTTGACCTGACCGTGCTAAATCGCCCCCCTTTTTTTTTTTCATGCTGGCATTATTGCTTTTGTCCATAGAGTGCCAGCATCATTCACTCAGTCAGCAGAACGCGGCAATCATTACCCGGGAAGTTATTCGCCCTGCCGTCTTGGCGAAGCTCCGCGTCCGACCGTCCGAGACACCAGGAGAAGACGCCTAGACGCGGTTCGAGTGCCGAACCCAGGCCTGCGCGTGCCGTGGGCCCGAGCGGGTCGCCCCGTTCCGGCCTCTGGCGCGGCTGAAAGGGGGCCCCTGCGAGGCCAATTGCGCTTCCTTTGTTCCGGCCGCCGGTCATTGCGCGGGGGGCGCCGCAATTAGCTGGCACGGCCACGCGTTTCCTCGGCGCGCGCTTCCGTAACGGCCGGATGGGAATCGCGCGCCGTGATCTGTTTTTAATTACTCCGCAGGTGTGGAACCCGAGCGTCGTCCCTGGGAGGAATAATCACTTTGCAGCAGCGCCCATTCTTCCCCTGAATGCACTGGTGCATCCCCTATTGAGTGCGGCAGCAGCTGCGCCGGGAGTCGTCGCCTGATCGCCGTGCAGCTGTTGTTCCTCACCAGGTATAATCGTCGCCGGGCAGTCCACATTCAGAGCGCTCGTCGTTCTTGTCATTGTGCGGAATTGAGTGCGTCTCACCGACGCCTTCATTCTGTCTCGTTCCAGTCGGCTTGCGTGCCCCGTCGGCACCTTGCGCGCGGCGGAAGCGACCCCGCGCCCACCCCCCTCACGCGCGGTTCCCATATTTCATAACGGCACGCGCCGCCGAACTGTGATTGACGCTCCCGTGCGCGTTCATGTTGTCATGGAAATGGGGGAGCTCTCGAGGCCCCGCAGCGCGCTATGTTTTGACAGGGGTGTCGGCGGGAGTCCCCCGAGCCCGAACACGAGCCGCGTGTTCTTTCACTGATGCGGAACTTTAGTGGTGCTGCGTTCCGACGCTGGTGGCCATGCCGACACTGCATGAGGTGGCTGCCTTTTTTTTTAATTTTAAACCTCGCCTGTGTATCGCTTTTGAAATTGCGAAGCTGGGGATGAAGTGTCCCCTCTTCTGCCTCTTCGGTGTGCCCATAATGCAGGTGTAAAGTTCGCGTTTCGTAGTGGCGATGTAGGTGGCTTAATTCGACCACGTGGGAAACATTATATCAGCGGTGTCTTGAACGACAACGTTGCATGAAATACGTCACTAAAGGGCTGGTCCAGCAGCGTGCACCTTTAAGAATGGTGAAGAAGCTCTTTCAGACTACTGTGGCGATAGGTGTGTGTTTGTATTCCCGCAGTAGTTTCTACACTCCCTCACAAGACGCCTGGGAGCCCCAGAAGCTGCGTATGGAATTACCCACTATTCTACTCTAAGCGAAAGCAACATACTCGGCTCTTTCGTTGCAGTGGACCACTCTCTTCCGCTTTTTTCATTCTTGCCGACTTTCACCATGGCTGACTCACACGCTTGCTAGCTCACAGACTCTTCCTCTCTCACTCCGTGTCTCACGCACGCACGTTCGTTTTAGCATCATTTATAGCGGCGTGACGCGCACATCTCCGTTCTTTGAAGCCACTGTGCGACGGTGGCACCATCATCGTAGCCCGCTTTTGTTAGGCCATTTATTTCTTAGGCGGCAGTTGCGTCTGAAGGAGACGGTCGTCTTTCTGGACGCGGCGTCAGTGCGGCGAAACTTGTTTAACCTTTCATTAGCGCAATTGAAGCTTTACCAGATAAGTCCGCTCCCGTTTCCTGACGGGGGGCCTCACATATGTACACTGAAATCGACATTCGAAAAGGCAGTGAGCGCTTTCGATGTCTAGTACAAGCCCTCGCTCACGGCTGGAGGAGGGCCAATTAACAAAGAAGACCAACCCTCCCCTCATCTTCGAGTGCGCGCCCTTCATAGCTCGGCACAGCCTCGGACGACAGTGCGTTGAAAAGAGGAGCGGTATGGCCAGCAGTGACTCTAGCTCCGCAGATGCAAATTGGCCCGATGACCGGGGGCACGCGCTTTCCGGAAGGTCCGCCGCTAACAAGCTCGGCCCCGAGGCACGAGCGCGCGCCGCCACTCCAGGACCCCGCGGGGCAGCTTTAACCGGCAATGAGATTAATTGAGTCGGCGAGTCAGCGTTTTCTGATCCTTTCCCGCAAAGCCACCGCACACCGCTGCGTCCTCCTTCTCGTGCTCTTCTGCGCCGCGCACGTCCATCTTGCACAGCGGTGCTTTTTATTATTCTACCATCTTCACTTCTCTCTCGGTGGGCACACTTTGTATTCATTTTTTTTTTTTTTCGTGCGCTCTGGGTTCGCCTCCGTTTCTAAAGTGATTTATTTTTGGACTCCGTGGCAAAGGCAACTGCGCGTACCACTTCAACTTTGAGTGGGCCTCCCAGTTTTGGATTGCGAGCCAGCAAGGACAGGTTGCCTTTCCGGCTTCGCGCTGCCGTTCCGGTGAACGTTTTCGTGCGCTTATTATGCTTTTTTTTTTTCTAGTACCCGCTCGAAACGACGCGGGGAAAGTCATTCTTGGCCCTCGGTTTTAAAGTGGCGTCGCAGCGGCATCGGTGCTCGAAGAAATCGCGTGGCTTGCGTCGTGAATTATGTATCGGCATTCCGCCCTCCGCTTTCGCTTTCAAATGCCAGAGGGCCAACCTGACTCTTTATGCTCAAGAGTTCGCGGTAATTGCCAAGTAGTGTACTTGCACGTGCCCTTATGGGGATAGCTCGCAGCGGCCCGATAAGTAGTGGTTGCATTGAAGATTTATTTAAATCCACGTTCGAAATTGCGATTTCTTCGTGAGCCGAGCTTCGGAGAAAAAAAAATTAAAAAAGTACACGGGGTGGTCTCGGAAAGTTATTGGAACAGAGGAGACGGCACCAGAGAGGAAAGCAAATTGAAGGCCTTTGCAAAGGAGGCATTCACATTGAGCCGAAAATGTGACAGAGGCGCATTGGTCTTAACGGTTTCGCGTCTCGCTGCCGTGACCGGAACCTGCGGTTGCTCTGAACCACCTCAACCATGAAGCTAGCGGGTGACGAGCTCTGCCCCGAAAGCCAGTCGCTCGTGAGTATCACACGCTCATTTGCGCAAATAAGACAGGATTTATACTATATAAAAAAAAAAAACGAACAAAGACGGCTTAATCGAAGTATATTTATCGAACACCGTTTACACGAACCGCTGCGTCCGCTTGATCGGAAGTGGAGGTGTCTCCAGCAGGCCTGCAGTATTCTCAGGTAGCGTTTGTTATAGCTCCGTTATATGAGCGATTGGGGCCGATTTCAAGAAGGAAGGTTAATCGGCTCTGTGTAATGAGCGCGAAGAGGTAAAATTGCAGCACGACAGTTGTCTCACTACTGCGGAGGCGCGTGTGTCAACAGCGGTCGCATCTTATACCCCCTGTCACGCGTCCAATATGTATTTACTACGAGCCAGGTCGTTCCTTTGTGGCGTGAACGTTCCCCGGCCACTGTCTTTGCCGCCTAGGGCCGCGAGGAGGAAAACTGCCGAGATTATGCGACCTCATTGCCACGCTGCGTTGGAAACTGAAGACAAGTTAGGGAAGTTTAGGTCGCCGAACGGCGCCCTCTGGATATGGGGCAATCTCCAAACAGTGGACAGATGTTTTTCGCTTGCCTAGGATGACTGCTCGTAAATAGCTACGCAAAAGCAACAAATTAAGGGCAGCGAAATATGTGGCTGCTGACCAGATGATCGCCCCGCGGCAATTCTGAAATTTATTTGAAAATTTACAAACTCTGTGACCACCTGCTGTATATTGGATGGCTATATATTCCCGTTAGCTCGAATCTATATTTTACCGAGGGAGCCATATTCTCTGTCCCACTTTATTCTCTCTGTCTGACGATCGAAGACATTTTCAATGTCTCCGATTATGAAACAGCTGTGCCTCCCGTCGCGAGGCAAGGTGGGGAGTCGCGTAAATCCTGACCGTCGGCTAGAGTAGCGTGGCAGCGCTGATGTTTCTGTCGTCTTGGCACCGCGGTGTGCTTGACCGGAGTCCGGACAGGAGTCGGTCGTATCTGCCTAACAGCTGCAGCTGACCTCAACGTTAGACACAAGTACCCGGGCGTCGTGCATAGGGGTTATCAATGCACTCCGGTGTGCTGAGGGAGGCACGATAAGGAGAGAACAAGGTGATGCTGCTGCTGTGCCCCGCACGAAGCGCGGCGGGGACGTCTGTTGTCGTCGCTGGATGCACTCTTGACGCGACGGGCGCAGAGAGAGAGCGGGCATCGTCGTCTAATTAATGGCTGCTCCCCGGCTAATGAACGCCCGTCCTCGCGCTGGCTCGAGCACTCCGGCCTGTCTCGGGGCTACGAATTAATAGGGTGCTCTGGCGCCACCCCTGACAGAAGGCATCGCGCGGAAGTTTTGATCTCGATAATAGCTGCTGCTTGCTTTTCAGCGGGGGATTTCTGTGGCAGCGCCGATTCACTTTGGCATTTCCGCAATCAGGTTCTTGCCACTGTTCAGAACGAAAGCAAAGCAGAGTTCAAATTTACTGGCTGTGTTTTGGCTAAAGTACTCATTCCGGACGGCGTTTCCCTCGCCTTCCCCCGCCTTCTTCCTGCGCCCTCAAAAGACGTGACTCAACGCTCCGCAGTTTACTTGCGGATTGAATACTGTTGCCGACACCCATACTCCCGTTTTTATTTTGCCTGTAATCGTTGTTTTCAGTGAAATAGTATTATTTGCCGTTAAAGGGCCTCTAACCATAGTTGAACCGCGAAATTCCTTTGCCGCAAATGGCCACAAGTTCCAGCGGGGAAGAGTCTCAAGCCCAGTTGTCAAATACTGTGCAGCGAGTTGCACCTGTGAGACGCCAGTGCCAGCCTGGTAATTTGCATCGAAGTGCAGCCGCCCGCGGCAGTGATCGTGTTCGCGTGCTCAGGGCCGACAATGCACAAAAATCGGCGTCTGTGTGGGGACGCTAAGTGACTTGTTCTCTTTTATATCACTCACCGCACGCGAAGAGCCTTGCTCCGTGGAGATGCGAGCCATTTTCGACAACCGCATTCTATCTGGCCACTTTTTGTCGCAAAGCAGTCGCAGACAGAGGGTTGCTTTCTATATTATTTTGCCAATTTGAAAAGAAAAAAAAAAAAAAACGTTATGGAGCAAGAACGGCGTTGTTTCGAGCCTGCATTGTACTGTTTCTCTTCTAACCGTTACGCGTGGTTAACCTAACGTTTACTAATTAATTTGCAGCCAGGTAGCTTTGTGCGTCTACGCTTTTCGCCTTGGGTTTCGCTCCAGAGGCGAACACTGTATATCTCCGGGAGCTTCGGGGGCTTGCTTGCACCTGTAGAAGGTAGAACCACTTTGCAAGTTAGTGGCACTGAATGAAGTCCCACAAATTGCGCGCATGGAATCAGCTGTGTTGAAAGTGGTGGCTGTGGTCGTCCCGATTTCAGTGAACACAGTTTTATTTGTGAAAATTGCACTTATCCGTTTTTGATTCCGATTCCCACAGCGGTGAATGGGAGGAAAACGAAATGGATTGTTCAACAGAGGGGAACAGAAGGGGGGAGCTGGGTTCCGCTGTTCTTAAGCTCTCTGAATTTATTACTCCGGCATTCATTTCGTGTTATTCTGTTCAGCGCGTTTTCGCTGGAGAAGAGTTCGCGGTAGAATAGTTGGCCTTTGCTCCGGCTTTCACTAACCCATGCCCTATCCACACTCCGTCTTGTTTCTACCGACTCGGCCTCCGCCTGTCGTGGGTACCGCAACATAGTCCGTATACAACACAGCCGATACAGTTTAGGACATTTGACTGCTCCCGGCCCACCGACCACGCTCGTCTGGACCCCTGGTCACGACGTTCTCGACGGCAATCAACGGGCACATGCCTGGGCTCGCGCTCTTTCCTATCGATATGATTCGCCGCCGGGTTCGTCGGGCACTCCTCCGGCAGCTTTTAACCCTGTACTTCCTGTGTACCGGCCGATCTTTGAAATTTACCGCGCGACGCGCTGCACGTTTCCACCACTTCACCACCGCCTCTCTCGGGCCGAGGCGGTCTCTCTCCGAAAGCTCCAAACTCAACACTTTCACCTGCCTCTCTCGTCTCTACCGTATTCGTCCAACCCTCTACCGTCCTGAATTCCACTCTGTGGGTCTCTAGCAACCCTCTACCACACTGTCTGGGCCTATCGTGCTATTCAAGCGGCCCCTCGTATACTCATGCCAAGTGAGGCGGACTGGGATAACGCCCCTGGAGCACCAGCGCCTGCTCGTTCGCCGGGCTGAAGCAGCCTCGAGGGCTATTGAGGCGCTGGACTGAGGGTCCCACTCCCAGTCCCACAGCACGTACTCCCCATGTCAGGAAATGAACGTTTTTTCACTCGCTCGGTCGGCGCTCTTTCTAGGAGGTCACGGCAGGGCCCTATATAACTGATGTCAACGCGGAGTGGTTGCGCATTCACGATGCGTTGTCCCAGACTCGGCATTGTTTTTATCGGGCATCAATGTTGATCGTTTTTCACGCACGGTGCAGCCGCGAGGCCGCGCTGCCTGACTGCTAAAATTATCTCTGCAGCTCCGTGTCCGTCTGCACGAGCGGTTGAGGTGAGCTGTCGCCCGCCACTGGCCGGGACGTTTTACGAAGAAAAGAAGACAGACGAGAAGGCAGATGAGCGATGCTGGCAGCAAGTGCTCCAGAAAGGAATTCTATCGGGCTGCTGCAGCATTCTTTTTGTCTTCATTTTTTCCCCACCCTTTGCAAGCTTACATGGAAACCATTCGTACTTATCCGCCAACCTCTGCGGCCGTAACGTACTTCTGATAATACGGGCGGTCACTAAGCAGTAATCTCGTGAAGCGATGTTCGCTGGCGACGCGATGCAGTCGGAATAAGTATGAATGGGAACACGCGAGCCCGTGGTACCAGTGGCAGTGCGAGTCAGTGACGCGAGAAGATCGCGCTCTTGTGGCTGTTTTAAACCTTGGAGACACTGCTTGTCACGCTTTCGTGTCGCCTACCTCAGAGCTTGTTCGGTGGCTATATACCGGTTTTGCCACCAGTCGCTGTTCTTGAAATTTTTAGATGCTCGAAGGATTGCTCGCGCGCATCATCTCGCTTGCGACGGGGCAATCTTCCAGTTTAGCCACTGGCACTCGTTCGGCCCGCAGGAATCAGCAGGCGTTGATGAGCAGCATTCATTGAGCTTAATTTATTAGAGATAGGTTCGAAGCGTTAGTTAAACTGAACAAGTGGTCTAATTCCAAGTAGCAAAACTCCGTCATACCAAGGGGAGAGCGACACGTTTGGAGCAGACCTCACGCGTAGCAACCGGATGGTGTTCGCCGCTGTCTCGAGTCTCCCTCTTGGCACTAAAACATTCTTTTTTTTTTCTTTTACACTTCCCCGGCATTGTTGGGACAATATTTGGAACCAGTCGCAAAGTACGTTACTAAAACCAGTGCGACAGTTTCGCTTAAATCGGAAGAACCAACGAGATTGTTTTACTCGCGACCACCGCGTGTGTTCCACGAAGTCGTGCATGCTTTTCCACAAACTCTCAAAATAACAGCGACAGGGCAGTAAAACACACACAAGCAAGCACCATTTCGACCAGCCGTGGCTCAAAGCACCAATACGGCGTCCGAGCTCCGCTGTGCAGAGCATGGAGGGAAACTCATTAACCACGTCCGAGAAACGCGACCGTTCGCACGTGTTCCCAGCTGGGCGGTACACCAGCAAGCAGCCTTCCCGCTAGCTTCAGCCGAGAGGTCCGCAACGCTTTTTTCCGCGGCGCCTCACCCGAAAAAAGAAAAAAGAAAAAAAAAAGCCATAAACTTTATCCTAGGCAGTGTATTGGGGCTCACGATGCGCATGTACTGTCCGGAGAGCGGGCCCCAACCCGAGACGCCCCTTGCTGCGCCGGTTCTGCTTTTACTTTATGACCTTGTGAGCAGCGTTTGCTCTGTTCCAGGACGACTGGGGTTGGGCGGAAGGAAGAATCTTACAAGAAACTAAAGAAAACATTTAAGTTCACGGTGTCTAGTTGTGAGCTTCCCGGCTCCTTGCAGGCGGGCTGAGATAGGGGGGAAAGGGGGGAGACGCAAGCTTAACCATTCCGCGCCTGGATTGGTGGTTGTAAAAAGTGACGCGCGTAAAAAATCTGTGAAAGTGGCTACGCGACATCCGCACCGAGTGACGAGGCTTTAAAGACGGCGATGCGTTTTCACTGAAGGGGAAAATCTCTAAATAAAGACGATTTAGAAGGATGAATATATAAAACGCTAACTTCCAACAGCTAGTTTTTGTACAAAGGAAAGGGAAGCGGGCGTGCTGGATGTTCAGACTTCAATCAGTCTCTCAATACTTCTGAAAATATGTATTGATCACCTTTCATTTCATGATGCCCTCGAGAAATCGCGCTCGCACCTTGTGCATGAAAGGTTTTCACAGCAGTGTGTACCGGCTGGGAAAAGCTGAATACCCTTCCCATATTCTTGTATTCGTCGCGGAAGGCATTTTGAAGAAGGTATGCTCCCGTAAGCTTTTAAAAAAAAAAAAAATGACGCAGAGCAAGTCGGGGACGTGCGTTTGATCCCGGCCACGGCGGCCGCTTTTCGATGGAGGCACCCGTGTGCTGTGCGATGCCAGCGCACGTTAGAGAGCCCCAGGTGGTAGAAATTATCTACATCCGTCCACTACGGCTTCCCTCATTTCCCTTGTGTGTGTACTCCTTTGATGCAGCTACTTTCTTCCTACTCGCTACCCCCTGGCTACACAGAATACCGCGTAGTCCCGTTACGTGAGTGGTGATAAACTGTCGCAGGCCACAGCTGTGTCCCTTCACACCTCACTGTGAACCATCAGTGCTGTCACTGCAGAGAAAGGAATTTAGAGTGTGCAGTGGCCAATAATTATTGCGAATCACTCTTTGGCGCTCACCAAGAAAGCAGTAGTTCGCCTGGCTCGGGAAGTAGTACATTGGGTTTGCTGCCTTCCGCATAGAAAGGTAGCTCTCGCTTGTCGGAAGCGCTGCATTGACTTGAAGATGCCCCTTTGTTTGCTACCGTCAGGCGCGCGAATATTTTCATTTTAGAAATCGTTGTGGGCTTTCCTTCTTACCCGAACTCCAAAGTGAAACTTTATACCTTCCTCCTCGTCCTCCCGTTCGTAATAAATGCCATAGCTTATTTCGGGAAAGATTCCTCTGAAGCACAAATATTTCTTTTTTTCAGTGGCGGCAAACTGGAACGTCCGGAGTGCTTGTCGTTGGCACCCAACCTGGTGCCATCTGGTGTTTGAGGTGGCAACAAGCGAAAGCATCCCCTCCAATCCCGGCCCACTCTCTTCATGTATTGGCGTCGCTCAGAAAGAGGCAGGCGGCTTCTTCGCCGCGCTTGCTGATATTTCGCTGCAATCTATTCAGCGCGCGCTCTTTTCGTCCGAGGTTCGAGCCGGCTAATTGCAGTTGCATAATGAAGTGGGCGCCCCGCACTACTCCCATGCAGTCACACAATCCGAGGGTGCTTTAGCCGGCCTGCCGCCACCCGGAACTGTGGCGTGCTCGGGCCCCGGGCTTAGCTTGCGGACGCCGCCTCGCGGCTGGCGCTTGTCGCTAATCGCGGTGGCTGTTGGCAGCGAGAGAAGCAACAGATAATGGCACACAGGTGCCCACGCGCTCTGGATTCCGCGTACCAGAAACGCCCGGCGTAGCTGGAGGCGCGGGGGGGTCGGCGAGATCAAAGCGCCTCTTTCCCCGATCCTCCTCCAGCGTGCCTAAGCAAATAGCATTTTCGCTCCTCTCCTATCCATCAGCGCACTAAATGAGATGAATAGTGCAGTTGTCGAAGCAGCGGCGCTGCCTTTTCTGTCTTTTTTCTTTCTGCCGTTACGCGATGATCACTCCTCTCGCGCACCGGGGGTTTCTTGTTGTCGACTGTTTTGATCCAGGCAGGATGATGATGAGGGACCGTGTTTTGGGGAAGGCTGGCGTGAGTCAGCCTCGTGCTCCGGTAGCGGCCCAATTTGGCCGCTTGCGCGAACGCGCGCCGAGGTGCGAGCCGCCGACCCCGCCCCCGCCCCGAGTGCGTTCTCACCCCGGTGTCGGGTGTCGGGCGCCATCGGCACGCCGTCGAATCGCCGTAACGGATTCGCGCGTTGGGCGCGCCACCCACGGTCGCGCTAATGCACCTCTCAGCAGGCCGTGACGGGCGGCCGCGCGGAAACACCCCTGCTGCACGCGCGCTTTTCAGACAGGTCGCAGATGGCTGCGGATCCCTGCGCTCTTGTTCGCTCTTCGGGAGCAGCGGCGGCTCAGCGTTAGGGATGTCGAAAGCCGCCAGGCAATCGTGTTGCGACTGCTGCTGCCTGCCCCTTGGCATTCATTTCACCCAGAAGAAAATTAACCTCGCTGGCTTGGGCTAGCCCAGGCACCCTAACCGGCCTCTGCCTGTTGACTAGCGGAATCATTTTATTATTATTATTATTATTATTATTATTATTATTATTATTATTATTATTATTATTATTATTCCCTTTACAGTGTGGCTAGACTTGTATCAGGAATGTTCGGCGCGGGCTCATTCCTCTCGCAGCACTGCTTTAACTTTTTCGGGGCCTCGATTTTTTTTTTTTTTTTTTTTGCGCGTCTCCTTTTTTCCCACTGTGATGCTCTCTTTGTGGAGCCCCGCGAGAGGCCATTGCCGCATTCTTCGCTTCAGCGCAGAAGCCTCTGTTCGGCTGGATCATCGCAGTGTAGATCGTTTTTCCCTGCGAGGCGATAGCGGAGCTGCCGCCCTAATCGTTTCCATATTTTCGCCGTCCCAGCGATATCGTTTGGGCCTCGGTTCTTGTGGCGGAAGATAGAACGCGGGCCGTGGCCTTTGACCTTGTCGTTTTTCGATTACCCCTCGTATCGACCGATGTGCGCGCGATGGCCGGTTCGCCGTGCCGGGATCCCGCGACTGCGATTAGGGCACGGTATCCATATCGCTTTGCCGAGAACGTTACTGAGCAAGCGTGGTGAAAAAAGGGCGAGCTGATTTCGGATGGCGCGCGCTCGTGTGTGTGGGATTCCTTTTGATCCTGCTGGCGGCTCGCCCGATTCAGCGTCGCCATTACCGCGACCGAAAAAAGAAGGGTAACGAGCCGCTCGATTTGCTTCCGAGGTCTTTGCGCGTTCCGAGTCGCAGGAAGGCGCACAAAGGGAGGGTCCGAGGTCTGTGACCGCTGATTCCGCGGGAATCGATCGAGTGCCTTTATGGGGGTCGAATTTCTGTGCCGCGCGGTCTCCACGCGGATGACCCTTTCATTTTGGCCCGGTACTTGTTTGCTCTCAGTGACCCGCGTGGCGAGCGCCGCTTGTCAGCGTCGAAATGATCTGGCGGGGGTGAGCTGTGCGCGTCCGGAGATGTGAACGCGAGTGCAATTCGTGATCTGCCGTCCGCAGTGGGTATTGCAGCTCATAACGGGGGCCCGTGGCGAGCTTCGTGCGTTCGTTTTTGGGATGCACGCTGTCGATGCACGGAGGAATGGTGGAGCCTGAAAGTTTTCCGTTGCTTTCCTGGCCGGAAAAAAAAAAAAAAAGTAGTGTAACGCGGTTTGCGGGTTATCCCCGTTGTTTTGTCCGGACGGAACAAGTTGAGCTTTTCTTTCTGCGACGCTCACTTGCCCCCCCAATCAAATGGCGTTGTAAAATGGCCAAACCAAGCGGACAACTGAGCTCGTTTGTTTCGCTCAGGCCTTTTTACGAAACTGCGCTGCCTCTGCTCCTGATAGATCCGGCCGCACAACGAAGCAAGCCAGTAGCGAGTGGTGAGAAGGTGCGCTTCTGAGGGCGTGAATGCAATAAAAAAATAAATAAATGGAGCGTTGCTTACTGTAGTTTGCATCTGCTTGCGAATGACAGGTACAAAGTCTACGAGCTCCCGCTGCCCCCCCCCCCCCCCCTCCCTTTTTTTTTCCTGTACGCGCGAAGATCGATTGCTTAATTAATTAAAAAATTCGCTTGCATCGGATCGACCTACGAAGCAAATGAATTAAGTATTTCCAGTTGCCGTTTAATTTGCAAGACATTCCTCAGTGCGAGCGGGGCGTGGAGGTATGAAGCGTGGCTTGGCGGAACTAGAGCCGCCGCAGTTACATGCCTACCCGGACCTGCGAGGAGTGTGGCTCAGACCGTTCGCGTAATAGGCGAGAGCGGCTTATACGTTTGCGTTTCTTTGGTAGGGTTCGTATTTAGAGGGAACACTTATGGCGCATTGTTTTACTCCTCCTCTCCCCCCCTTTCCGCTTTTTTTTCTGTTGATTTTTTTTTTCTTTTCTACGCGAAACCAGACTGCAGCGCCCAGATCACGCTTCACGAGGAAGAGCGAGAGAGGGAAAAAAGAAAAAAAAAAAAACGCGGGCCAGGCGAAATCACCGGTGTTTGTAACGGTGCCCCTACAACGGGCCACGTCCGCGCAGCGAACGTTGCGACGCGAAGCCATGTCGTGTCTGCCCTTTCTTTGGAGGCGGAATTAAAAGTTTCGCCCCGCTTCATTGGATTGTTCGGGCCGGAGAGAAGAAATCCGCGCTGCTTTTCATCGGGCTCCCTCCTCTTTCATTCTTGTCCAGGGACACAAAGAAGGCGACGTTCCCGGGACTCAGCGGATCGGGGACCGCGACGTCACAAAGGGATGAGTTTCTCCGCTATCAGTAATGGCGCTCTGATGGATATACACGCGTCGCGAGCGGCCTTGCTTCTCGCTTACTGTTTTCTCGTTTTTTCTATTTTTACTCGGCGGTTGCCAGTTTGCATGCGGCGTGTCCCCCCTGCTCTGCGGTGCGTGTAAAAGCTGCTGACGTTTCTCGTGCTGCAGTTTCCATTTGATGGCGTCATCGCGCTTGCATCCGTTCTGGCGTATGTGTGTGCATGTGTTCATCTGCGCACGCTCTCTCTCTCCCTCTCTCACGCTGAACCCCGCGTCCTTTCTGCTTCTCTCAAGGGACCTTTCCCGTGCCATGTCTCTATGGGTCAGATTTGGAATCGGCGACTGTGTCTGTGCTTCGTCCATTGTGTCGCACGGGGCATGCACTCACCGGGAACCATTGTCGGGATGGTTTTCCGGTACGCACTGCTAAGTGGAGCGCTGTGCGACTTTTGTTGCTTATTCTCGGGCGCTTGCTGCTGGGTCTAATCGAACTCGTTTACCACCGCATCTCGGGTTTTGTATATTCTTCCTCACCGCGTGCTTGCGTCACGGGGTGAGTTGCGGGTGCGTAGCGTATCCGCGGCGGTCTGTATATTTCTTTTCATCAAATTTGCAATTTGCATTGAGCAAGCAAGCGGACGCGTATAACAACGGAGCGACGTCTTCCTTCGTCCCGTTTCTTTTGCCTACCGTGCGTGATCTGTTCTTGTCTAGCTCGCGAACATGCGAATCTCTTTGGGTGTTTGCATGTTTATCGCGTGTCTGCTTTCTTTTTCCTTTTTTTTTTTCAGCCTTTCGGGGCGTAGCAGTTTGGCGAATCTCCGACCTGATTTTCGTCAGATGTGTGCCAATAGTTTCGCTCAACAGAGCACGGCAGAGTAAGCGGGCTTCCTGACAGCGTGACTGAAACTGAGGCGTGCCCTTTCGGCGCACACTTGTTGCGTACCAAGCGCCGTCGCATTAGGGAGTTTAATAAGCAACGACTGAACTCTGGAACGCCTGTGACGTTACGGAGTAGCCAAACACTTCCCTCGTTTGCTTCACTTTATAAGTGTGGCGATACTGTCTGCAACGAACGGGTTGACTGAAGTCGGATTCGTTCATCCAGCGTGAAGAAAATGCTTCGCGCACTTGAACGGGAGTTTCCCCGGAAATTATTGCATTGCACATCCGTTACGCCAGAGGTGTCAAAAGAGCCCCGTAGGACTGGTAGGCTTTCTCACCCACTTGGGGATGGGCTACTAAGTGACGTCACCGAAAGCCGCCGGAACACGCGGTGGGCGTATACACGAGGCCGGCCCTCGCAGCCCATGAGCCCGAGAACAAACAGCGAAAGCTGCGAAGAACCTTCGTCTCGTGGGGATGCCGAGACGTTCGCGAGCAGCGCCTCCGAGTCGCGCACCAACTGGCTATAACGACGTCGCATGAAGTGGATATCGGCACGCAGCGCGAGACGACCCGCTGATGCCTGTGGGGGGCCACACAAACGGCCGGCCGCTTCCTGCGCGCGTTCCACGAAGCGCTCCACTGCCTTGGCGCGTGGCGTGCGGGAATGGCTGCAGGCTCGTTTTCGGCCCGCGGCGGAAGGCGAGCACTCGTCAGGTGCGGCCAGCCGGCGTCGTTCTCGTTAAAAAAGAAAAAAGGAAAAGAAAGAAAAAGATGGGGGCGAGGGCGCGGTCTCCGGAAACGTGCCGCCCCCGTGGCCGTTTAGGCGCTGACGGCAGCCGGACACTGGTCGCAGCGGCAGCCTCTCGTTTGGCCCCCCTCCCAAAGTAACCCCTAATGATTCGTATTTAGAGCATCCGCCGACGGCGGCGCGAGACCGCTGTCTTAATGCGTCTGAGGGGAGGAGGGCTAGCTGTGAAGCGCCGCGCCAACAGCTTGATTACAAGGCGGCGGGCGACCTGCTCGCCGTGTGCGGCTTTGTCCGCGCCTTGCCCGCCGAAAAGTGCGTTTGTTTTCCCCCGCCACGGGCTCGTTACGCGCGCCCGTACTCGTCGGCCATTGACGGCGCTACTCGTGGCTCTGTCGCCGGGGGCGGGAGGCTGCTGCCTGCGGTTGGGTGCTACCGGACTGCTTTCACTCAGTCAGCGCGCCCGGGTCCGCCGCTGATAGACGCAAGCGCTCCGTTTTGAATGCGCGTCGAGGTGCTTTCTCCGTCTTAGCTGCATTGTTTGGAATGGCTGGTCAACAGACGTCGGTGTGGACGCACCGGAGAGTACACACCGGGCTCGTTCCCGTTTTCTCCCCGCTTTGCGTTTGTGTGCTCGCGGGTTAAAAGTGCGCGGCTGCGTTCTCTGCGCACTGTTTGTTTCTGTGCCTTGTAAGCAAGGTTTATGACCTTCGGTGTGGCAGGCACTGACGGAGAATGAAAATGCCGCGAGGGAGCCACTCGTTTTGAGCGCCGGGTTGCCTCTGAATCTCGGGTGTTCGCGCACCGCGGCCCCGCGGCGTCGCTACCGCGTGCTGGCGAGTCTGCGAGGGCCGAAAGGGCGCGGCGAGGCAGAAACCGCCTTTGCGCACGCGGAGAGCCCCCCCCGTGCGTTCACCCGGCCTGAGTAAACGCGCGCTGTTTGACTTGTGAATCGGCGATCGGCCGTTCGTTTCTGCTGGCCTCCTCCGATTGCCGCCCCACCACAGTTTTGTGCTCCACGCCTGCGGGACTTTGATACTCCCGCGCTGATTCCCACGTTGTACGAGGATTGATGGCATGCGTTTGCGAGGCGCCGAATTTCTCTCTCTCTCTCTCTCTCTCTCTCTCTCTCTCTCTCTCTCTCTCTCTCTCTCTCTCTCTCTCTCTCTCTCTCTCTCTCTCTTTTTTTTTTTTTTTAATCTCCCGAGTGCTTTTTCCTAGCTTATTTCGCTTCAAGCGATGACCCGTTCTCGTACATAGCCGGGACTCGAGGGATTGTGGCTTGGGGTTTGTATCTGGTCGGGTGTGTGAAAAAATTGATCGCGCTGGCACAATTTGTACACCTCGAGGCTGACATGGGGATGCGCTGAGAGATGAAATTGCAGGCGCGCGCGGGACGGAGCAGCGGGTAAGTGGGCGCCCGAGAGGCTACCGACGGGATAAAATATGCATTCGCTCGAAGGTGGGCAGGACATATCCAGACACCATAACCTTTTATAATAATTTTAGTCTTTTTTTTTTTTTTTTTTTTTACATAATTTGGTCTGGAACTTGAGCGGCGCATGCACGCAGTCCATTGGTTCAGAACAGTTTTATGTTGTGCGGACGTTGCGCACTTTATTCTAACCTATATATATATATATATATATATATATATATATATATATATATATATATATATATATATATATATATATATATATATATATATATATATATATATATATATATATATATTCTCAGAAAATATTACTCGTGTGACGGGGGCAATGCTCGCAGCCACGCTTGTAGTGAAACCAAGTGCTTCGCTGGTTACACTTTTTCAGTTTTCGTGTTAACCAATGATAGAGTGAAGAGCGAATACCTTTAGTTTACGATGGGGCTCCAGATAAGTTGTTGGCATCGAGGGAAAGCAGTGCCGTAGCGGGACGTTTCTAAATTCACCGTGGCGGAGGAGCAAGGCCTTGGCGACAGCAAACTGCGCAGTGGTCATCACCCCGCGGGGCTAGGACAGGAACGAATTTTTCGATGCTCGGGGACTGGCTTAGTAATTGATATGTTCTTGCTTGCCAAGGACGAGGAACACGCCGCTTGGATGAGTGTCGACTCTTTTGCATTCTTAATGAAAAAGCATGCGCCTAAATGTCGGTGGAGGTGCGTTTCTTTCTCCCCGTTCTCCAGACAATCCGGCATCGCCGTTGGCAGCGAACGAGCATGCCTCTGGCGCATATGGCGTTGTCGGGTTGTTTGAGATCACGTGACGTGGCCGAGTTAGCTGGCACATCGCGGAGCTGCTTTGACATCGAGCCCTCCAGTGCCCCCGACCGTTCGTACTGCTTGCTCAAAAGCGGGGCTTTGTAGCTATGTCGGGTGACATTTCGCATAATGTGGTAGTCTACGACTGCATGCTAATGAGTACGGGCAAGAAAATGCTGCCACAAATTAAAGGATTAGTGATTAAACTAGAGCATGTATACGCGAACGGGGACGTGCTATTGGAGGCATCAAATGGCAGCTGCTAACTCCGTCGGGTCACGCCGCTGAAGGCAGAGCGTAAGTTCCCCCCCCCCCCCCCCCCTTTTTTTTTTTGCGCGTTTTCCGTTTGTTGGGACGCGGCCGCGACAGTCCAGGACCGTTCCCTATAGAAGCCGTGCTCAATTCCAGCATGCCGGAGGCACTGGACACTGCGGCGCGTTGACGCTTCCAACATGATCGGCTGTCGGGCTCAGGCGGAACAGTCGGCAGGCGGGCTGTCACCATCTTCCACGGATACGTTTGGTCTGCGGGATACTGCTTGACAGTAAGGGTCTAGTCGGGAGCATGTCTAATTAGACGCCGGTCGAGGCGGAAAGCCAACGGTCGTCCGAATGGGGCGGTCTCCTCTTCATTTATGACATGTTCGGGCTTCTCCTGCTGATCCGCGCTTGTAAATCGATACAAGTCAAAAACGAAACCACGTGAGCATGCAAAGTGGATATCTCCGGCACACCGAAACATACCAAACCAAACTAGCAGCCTCTGGCGCCACCAAGCGCAGGTTTTTTCCAACATTAAAGCTGTTGTTCTCTCGTCTTCTTTTCATGACAAAAACCAAAACGACATTCCAGACATGTAACCGTAATGCGTATTAGTGAGCCTCCTGGATCCACTGGACGTCATGGCGCTTGCACTCGCCAGAATGGGCTGTGGTGGCAATATCTCGTGAGTTTTGTTTTCTGTAAGAGTAGCGGTTTTGTGATTGGGAGCTGGTAATCTTCCGGTACTAGCCACCTTCATCGTTTTTCCTTTAAATGTCCCTTTAACTTGCGCTTCCAGAAATATCGAAATGTCTTCAAAGGTGTGTGCAACTCTTCTTCTTGCCTTAGAAGCGTTCAAAGCTTGAGGGATGACCGAAGTGCTTCACCGATTAGAAGCAAATTATGCTGCCTGGTTGCTTCTGGCAACGACTGTAACTGCACCGCTCGGGACCCACATCCGAAAGCAGATATTGAACAACTAGTGCACATTCGAAGACGGTCGGTGATCATTATTACAATTTCCGAAATGGCTCTTTTCGTTTACGTCAGTTATTGGAGTGACCGTTACTGGGAAAAAAAACGGCGCAAATATTCGAGGCACCCTCTTTATATTTTATGTCGCGTTAAATGGCAGAAAGGTTAGTGAAAAAGCACAATGCATGCATTGACCAAGCTACTTTTCCCAGCGCACTAATAAATTAGGGCGCGAGAACAAGTGCCGAATTGAAGATATTCAGGTAAAGTTGTTGTTGCTGTTGTTGTTTTGTTTTTTTCCCAGGGATACTACGTGACCGGAGGGACTCTGAGTGCAAATTGCTGCCGCCTCTCCTACTTCCTTTTCCGTTTCTTTGCAAAATTAACATCCCTTTAAAATGACTTCTGTGTTTGCTGTTCGGTATTCCCAGGTGCGCTTCGCGCTAGTTCGCGGGATTTTGCCTATAAGTCTCTCTCCCTCTCTCTTCTACGTGCGTGAAGTTGGTGTCTATGCCTGCAGTTTCTAGTTTTCTTTGTGTCCCGTTCTTATTTTTGCATAGCGATTTGCTTTAATTCTTATTATTGAATAGTCTGCCAAATCTAATATTTATTATGTACCCTTTTTTGTGATATTCGACGTGCAACAATCCCCCTGTGTGGGGGTAGGCCCTTAAAAATAAAATAAAATAGCACAGTCACTCGCTCGACTTCTATGCGTCGTATTTTAAAGAGGCACGTCTGCAAAATTCGGACAAGGCCAGTGATGAGCACAGAACGCTTGGAGACACGAGACAGGGCAGGCGTTTATTGACTTCACAAGAGGTTGTAATAAGCGAGTGATCACTCATTGACATACACCTAAGCACACGCATATACGGCTACAAAGGAAGGCTACACAGCCTTCTCAGAAACTTCGTAGTTAAAAAATTTGTCCTGCTCCCCGGTTCGACCCCGGGGCCACCGCCTTTCCGTGGCAGTCTCTCTAGTAACTAGTTAACCAGGAATGCTATCAAATGGTTTGGCGAGAGCGTGTTGACTGATAACAATCAGTTATATAATATTTAGCCTGGGTAGGGGAATTCCACGTCATGCCTCATTTGCACCATTATCTTGCACTGTTCCAAAGAGAGAAAAAAATTATTCGGTATATCTGGTCCTTTAAACCTCCAGGTGCGAGCTAGCGCGTGTGGTGCCTTCCCCCCTTTCTTGTTTATCTCATAGAGCTTGCACTGTTTTCCACCATGGGTCCTATGAAGCGTGGCCCTGCGATATGTTATACGGGGACTGTAGAGAACACATTTACATGAGGGGAGCCCACGCTCCATCGTATATATTCGCCATTCGCTTACAATTGCCTGATTGTGTGTGAGCTACTTTGTTTCCAATGCATGCTCCCGCTCACCGCGTGTCGCAAGCAGCTGATGCTTTCACTCATAGTGACTGTGGCCA
The DNA here is from genome assembly GCF_055883805.1 of Amblyomma maculatum. Classification (NCBI taxonomy): domain Eukaryota; kingdom Metazoa; phylum Arthropoda; class Arachnida; order Ixodida; family Ixodidae; genus Amblyomma; species Amblyomma maculatum. The sequence goes on from NW_028146738.1 coordinate 22,476,141, forward strand.
GGGCGCAGCCGTTGACTGAGCAGTGTACTTGGCTACGCCCTGGCAATCTCTGGAAATATCTTCGCGATTTTGTGCATTTGAAGCTTCAGGGATGCTGTAAGTCTTCCACTCCACTGCACGACTCGTGGATGAACAATGCGCGCTAGGGCTTTCGACCTAGTGTATGTATACGTACAGGTATACAGGTATACGCCGCTCCTCAGAGATGGCCGCCACCTCATTCGGTGCAAACAGACAGGGATGCGGTTGTGTTCTTTATCTGTTTTTAACGTCGGTTTTGATTTCGCTGTTTTGGCGAGAATGCGGCTGTTGGCTGCAGCGCTTGATTTGCACTTTTTTACCTCGTAATTTAACGTCTTTGAACGCTGTTTACAGGCTGTGTGTGTGTGTGTGTGTGTGTGTGTGTGTGTGTGTGTGTGTGTGTGTGTGTGTGTGTGTGTGTGTGTGTGTGTGTGTGTGTGTGTGTGTGTGTGTGTGTGTGTGCGCGTGTGTGTGTGCGTGTGTGCGCGCGCGCGCGCGAATTGTGCTGATGCATATCGGCAGTGTGATTGTAGAGAACATTTTTTTTTTTTTTTCTGTCGATGTTGAGAGCCTGCGTACGCTGGTTTTTGCGACGCTCTGTGACCCCCGCCTTCTTGTGTTCGCAGGCGAGCAAGGGGCCGATGGTGGCCCCGCCCCACCACCCAGGCTCCCCGCTCAACTTCGTGGTGTACAACGAGCCCTTTTCGCAGCCGCCACCCGCGCACATGGGCATCCCGCCGGTCCATATCGACCCCAAGACGGGTAAGTGGCCTGCTCATTGGTCGCGCGCATCTTGTCAGCAGCAGGAGAAAGTGCGAACATAGAAATATTACCTCCTTCGGATAGCCCGTGTCGCAGGCACCCTTCGCGGTCGGATCGCCCGGGGGCCGGTCGAGACGATCGCGTTGTCGTGGCTGGCGACTCGCGCTGCCTCCCGGGTTACAGCGTTAGGGTAAAGGGGTGCACCCCGAGTGCGCGCGCTCTTCCATCTTTTGGGGCTGAAATGCAATTTTCTGCCGCGCGCGGTGCTCGAGGCGGGGTAATTTTCCAACTCCGCGGTGGGGGCAGGCAGAACGCGAGGAGCCCAAATAGGCGCCGGGATCGAAGAGGATCCGGCGTCTTATTTCGGCCGGCGCAAACGGGAAAACGTCGTTAGGGGCGCGCAAAAGCCCTCCTCCGCTGCGGCGGCATTCGGTCGGGCCCCGTTATCGTATCGACGTGGCTCGAGAAGAAACTTTGGCCGCAATGCGGAGCAAAGCGAGCGGCCCTGTTCGCCGCTGTCGCGCAATCTGATTTCGCCGCCGCTGATCCGATCCCGCGCGGTACCCTTGGCGTCTTGTTGGCTCGCGCTAACCGCATTGGGCACCGACGCCCGTCTTTTCGCTTGGCGTGTTTTCGTTGTGCGCCGTATACGGAAAGGGGCTCTAGTTCCGGAGGTTTTCTTGATTCTTCGAGCGCCGCGTAACCGCGGTGGACGGCCGCACGCAAGAAGACTGTGCGGGACGCGCCCTTTGCTCGAAGACTGGTTGCAAGCCGCTGCTACGCCTTGAAGAAGAACCCGAGCGGGAGAGGGGGCGCCGCCGCTGGTTGCTGCGCCCACTCTGCAGAGTTTCCGGCGGCCGGTCGAGCGTCTTCTACGGGATCATGTCTGGGCCCGGTCGTATCAGCACACCTGCCCCGTATCTGGGGACATTTGCGAGGGCGTCATGATCCAGTGACTGTCGTCCTTTCGCAACTGGGCGCCTGAGAACAAGCGGGCCTGTGCACGGCAGACCGTCCGTCGCTATGGTCGGCGGGGAGGCATTAGTTGAGCTCGCCGCTCGATAACGGTGGACACTGCCTGTATAACGGCGCGCACGCGGAGCTGCCCGATAGGGGCTGCGCGCGCAGATAGCGGTCTCTCGCGGCAGCAGCGGGGCCCTCCAGACGCGGCATAACGGTCTTGCGAACGGAGGGGGATACCCAATGAGGTCCGGTTTCCTCTAAGATAAGCGCATTAAAGTCGCTTACGTATCTGCGATGGCCGGCCGCCTGCCGTCGCACTGGTCTCTAGGCTGTGCCCGGAAGGCCGCTCCGAGGAGAACGGTTGCTGATCCCAGTGACAGATCTGCGCCGGCGAGGCGCCGACGGGATGTCGGTGCAGTTTCTTGCAGCATTCCGCGCGTACGGGTTGACGCACGTCGGCGATTTCGTCTGGACTCCCGTTGTCCGTCTACATGCAGGCCCCTTGTGTGTGCATGTGGAACGTCGGTAGACATGGTCGCTGTGAAGGCCCTAGCCGTGCTCTCGCTAGAAAAGGAAGGAAACGCGTACACTGCTGGGGATTTGGCTGTCTTTGGATAGCTAGTTACCCGCGCTACAGTGGGAGAGGTTTTGCCTCTTTCTTGTGCCTCGAAGCGCTGCCTATCTTGGGATTAGTGTCCCCAGTGTCTGCCGTTCGCCGCTGGCCCAGTGACATTTCTGCGATCGTAGCACGTCCACATTCTCCCTGCGTCGAGAATTTGAATGATTTTCGCGTAGCAAGGAGGGATCCGGAAAATTTGTTGCAACCCAAACCCCGCCTTGCAGTGAGCAGCAAACAGGGCGCGGCGCGTTTGGTTGGCGAACTATCGCCCAACACGCCAGCAGTGACTTGTTTCGATACACCGAGAAAGAGCGACACGGATGGCAGCATACATTTAAGTGCAATTAGGTAACGAGGACAGCGGGTACCTGAAATGACGGAGCAGGCTCCTTGATCGGCCACTGCTGATCACTTGCTTGTCACCTGTTTCTACTCACTGTTCCAAGGTTTGACGGAATCCTGCCTGGCTGACCCGACATACAGTGCACACTCGCCAAAACACCTTTCGTCGAGTGTATGTCTTTTTTCAAGTTGCTGCGTCCTCCGCTGTCTGCTGGCGTACCTGGATGGGTGCGTGTTTAAGATTCCGGCATCAGCACATGGGGCATGGAGGGGGGCAGAAACTGTGCAGCTTGGGCATCGTCCCCCGCTTTCATATGCGCAATAAAAAGGGGAAGGCGCACACCGGCAGAGTGGCTCCTTTCGACCGCGTCTCTTTTCCTCGCCGCCATGGGTCGGCGCCTGTACGGCGGTGCTTGGCTTGTTTTGCCGCGAACCCCGGCGTTTGTTGTGTGCCCCTCGCGAGTGCGCCCGGGCTGGCTGCTGCAAATATTTACGCCTTGGCTGGAGGCCCGCGGGGTCCCTTCTGGCCCTTGGGGGGCGGCCGCCGTTCGGCCTTGCAAACGGCCGCTTCCGGCACGCCTCCTCTCGGACCCGGGCTCGCCTGCTTTCCTTTCCACCAGAGCGGAGTGTAAATATTTTTGGCCCGCTTGCCCCCGCTGCATCTGAGCTCGCCGTCGGCGCCATTTCTGCGGTGCTCGGCGTCACCGCCGGGAACACGTGCCGAATGCAAATGCCTCGTGGCGAAAATAAAGGCGCGTTCTCGGTGCGTCGTGAGCGACTCAAAGGAGGCAGGCGGGTGGCTGCGAGTTAATTTCGACAGCGTGGGATTATTCAGTGGACATTATCACTCTGCATTTTGCCACCACTGCCATGCGTCGCAAACGTTCATGTCATGACAGTGGCGAACGTGTATCTCTTAAGGCCCGTTCACAGTTGCGACTCGCAGTCGCAAATGGTCGCATCGGTCGAAAAGCGACTGCCGCGGGCCGTTCGGGCACTGCTCGATTTCCATTCGCGCGACTGCTGGTCGCAAACCGTTAAACCAATCAGCGGCTCAGCTGACATGAACGTAAGTTAGCTTTACTCTATGTGGTGAACAGTCAAGGCAGACACGATGTGGAAAGCAACCCGCAAGTCGCATTCGCAAGTGTGAACATCGGTTGCTCTCTGGTCGCATGCGACTGCTGGTCGCGCGTCCTTCGCGAGTCGCAAGTGTGAATAGACCTTTAGGGAGAGTCTATGTTTGGAGGCTGTTCGCTCCAGACACCGCGAGTGGCGGTTGTTTCCTTGGGACTCGCACTTTGTGTCGTCATGCAGAGAGCTGGTTTCTTTGGGAGCTAAGTCCATGCAGTAACGCCGAGTGTACCACGATGCGTCATTGTACCCGCGGTCTGTCAGTGTGGTGATTCTTCTTCCGTGTCTTGCAGGTATCCCGAGGCCGTCCGTGTACCCCCTCACCTCGCCGGGCCAGTACTCGCATAGTGTGTTTTCCCAGGAGTTTGCGCAACAACTGCACTGGTGAGTACGGCTCTGCCGCCTGCTCTTCGATGGGGAGGGGGTTGCGAGTGTGTTTGTGAGTGTGCTGTGCGGTGGGCCCAGCAAGTAGGCCTTCGTGCCCTAACTCTGTTGTCGGCGCAATGTTCATCACTTGACTCTGATCATTCTCATCATCGTGAGCGTAGTCTTCGTTCTGGTGGTATGTCGAGAGTATTGGATGATGGAACCCCATGCCCCTATAGTATACGTTGTGCAGTCCCCTTCCTTTTCACGCACGCCGCTATGCGAGACTTGCAGAGCTGCGCACGACGACCACCCTTTATTGCACTTGCTATATCACGTAGAGCCACGAACAGTAGCTTACGGGATGTGGGTTTGGATCAGGGAAGCGATGTCGGCGAAACTGTCCTTCTAGTGAGCTCTTCCGCGATGCTGCATTCATGCAACTTTTGTTCGTGAGTAGACAAGGCAGACTTTAAAAATGAATCGCGAACGAAATGGGAATAGTTTCCGTTTATGCTCGCGTGTGTATATCAGTTGCTGACGTTGTTTTAGAAGCAAGCAGCTTGTCCATCGTATTTATCAGGGCGCAGGCAAAATGCCCCCCCCCCCCCCCCCCCCCCCCGAGGCGTTTGAGGCCTATTGGAAGCAAACTCGCTCAGAATACTAACCCTAATGGCAACCCCCCCCCCCCCCCCCCCCCCCCCCCCAAATATCATTGGTCGTACCGACTGCACTGTCAGGGCGTAGAATAGTGCTGAATTTTGCTGTCGATAAATGCCCGCGCCGTAGTATTTTTGCGCGGTTTTAATGTTCTTTGGCACTCTGAAATGTGAAATCGCAAATTCGAATTGTTTTTCAGAACGAATCCACTTTGTTTCTTTTTGCAGGGTTATTTGGTGTGCAGGGACCGCTAGGGGCGAAATACTTGTAGTTTGGGGGAAGCAACAGTGCTAGAAAGGATATGTACGTTTTCCTTTTTCTTCTCCTTTTCAGTTTGCGCCGACGGTGTTGTTTGCCATGAGGCGTTCTTTCGAGCCCTATCTTTGTCGATAGCATTTCGCATCAAGCTTGTATACCCGGTAGTGCGCGCGCGCTGCTTATTCCGCCCATGCAAAGTTGACGGCCACTTCCTCGTCATGGTCAGCGCCGGCGAGTACGGCTCATATCGCGGCGGCCCCGAGCGGAAGTTAGCCGCGAGACGGCCATGCGAACGCTGCGCGGTGGGCAGTGTGCCGGAGACGATCGCGGCAGCTTCCCACGTACGCTCGAAAGCCGAGGCCGCGAGTGGAGGAGAGAAGGTGGCTCTCTCCTGAGTGCTGCGTGCTATTTATGCGCTGGCATGAATACCGGCGTCGGCATAAAAAAAGAGGACAGAAAGAGAGAAATGGGGAACGAAGGAGGGGGTCACGGGAGCCCCCACAGCATAGAGCCCGTTTTCGCCTCTGGGTGTAAATCTCGAGCCTGATACTCGGGGGTGACAGTGCGCCACCTACATCAACGGCAGTGCCCAGATACGCGTATCGATTTCCACAGAGCACGAGTAACGTCACTGTGGGGGCCGCGACGTTAGAAAGTGCGAACCTGGGTGTTTTTTGTCACCGTCATTGCCCAGGTCGATAAGAAAGAGCCCGTTTTCATTATCCCGTGCCATTCCGAGCGAACTGCTCTCCAGCTCGCACTAATCGTGAGAGGCGTGAAATGCGCCGAAGGAACACTTGCATGCCCATCGCAGCTGCGCTGCTGATTTGAGATGGTGGCGCTCCGAAGTCCGCCGACGAACTCCGGTGTCTGAGTCCGTGCGAGGCGTGCGCGGATTGCGCAGCACCCCCGTTTCTTCTCCCTTGACACTTTCGTCTTCATCGCTAGGCACTCACGTTTTTCGCTGTAATTCCCGAGACGAAGGCCTGCTCCTCGAGGGAGAAAACCTAATTACCAAGCGAGGGCCGGGAGGTTGCCGGGCTCACGGGTCGAGGATTGAATTGCAAATGGAGAGGAATCTCGGAGGAGCATGAATTAACGATTAATCTCCGCCAAGAGTCTTCTCCGAGACCGCCTTTCTCTTCTTTTCGCCTTTGTTAGTTCTTGCAATTTCGGGTTCTTCTTGTGCCGCCTTCCTTGTTCCCCGCTTCGCAGTGCTCTTCCCGGTCTCTTGGTTAACATTTCTGTGTTGGGCGCTCTCTTCCGCTGCCTTACTTCTGATTCTGGTGCACTTCTCAGTAATCGAATCCGTTTTCTTTTCGTCCTCTGAGCGCTTCCTTCGCAGTACTCTCAATTCGGTGCCAAGATAATGGCATGTCGAAAGAAGGGCACTAAAAAGAGAGACATGTCCACGTACAGCCTTTAGAGGGCGGAGTCTGCGCGCGAGCGGTGAAAGGGTCGCGGCAGCCTCGGAAGGACGGCGTTGCTGCGCAGTTGTAATGTCGGCGGCGTCTGTGTGCTAGGTAGCGTGGGAAACGCGCTGCCCTAATTGGCGGTGGGGCGCACCCTTCGCTTTTGTTCGGTTGCTACTGTTTCCAAAAGTAATGAAATCGCATCACCCAGATACCGGCGTGGTGCGGAGATGCAGCGCGCCGACGCGAAGCGCGGCTGGCGGTGGTAACGGAACAGATACACGAGTCGTTTACGTGAGCGGGACTTGTGCTGCGCCTGCGGAAGCCGGTTAGGGGAATGCATGTTTCTCGTACTCCGACAGTGTTGCTGGGGGTGTGACGCTCATACCGGAGTAATCTCTGGGCATTTAATTGCTCACACTCTTGTCATTCTTGAGTGCAGTTTTTACAGTTGGAGCAGCCGACGATTCTAACCCCCGAAGAAAAAACAAAAATGAAAACGCGCGTGTTGTAAGGTCGCCTCACATTTCCCGATGTCTCATAGTTATGCCAGCCGGGTTCCGTTAAATGTTTGCGGCATTTTTTTTTTTTTCCTGTCATTTCTTTAGGGTGTGCGTGGGCAGAATAGAATGAGGACCGGGTGTTTCAGTTTCAGCCGCTAGCGCCTTCGTTTTGTTCTTGTGTTGGCTGCTTGTGTAGAGAAGCGAGGAAATCAGATGTACCGGTGCTCTTACCCGTTGTGAGTGCATTAGTGCATTGCTTCTGAACGGGAAAGTTCCTGTATGTCCTTTAGGAGTGACGCAAAACATGGGAGACACAGCTGTCAGCCGCTTTTCCCTGGTCTTTGCTAGACCTAATTCAGCCCTGATTCAATTCTCACTTCCAGCAAAAAAAAAAAAAAAGTGTAAAACTTACTAGAGCCGCCTTGTTTGCCTTCCTAGAGGAGTAAAAACGGGAGTCCTAAAGTGATCCCTTTCTCAGGTTCGCATAGTTTTTATTATGGATCAGGACCTCTTGGATTACCGTGGAGCGTTTCAGCATATCGGATACCGTGTACCGTCATCGCTTACCTCGACCGCCAGTAGTCGAGACACACTAGCGTTCCTTTACAACCGCCGCTGTAAAGAGGTTTGTCCGGAAGGACTGGGGGCCACGTTTGTATGGAGCTAGGATTTCGCTTATTACACGCGTAACTGGCCGAGCCGAGTTTGACGTCAGTCATTTGTTTCCTTTCGTAAGGCTTAAAAACTGTTCACCCACTCAGATCGTGCACGGAGTGCGCCAGAGAAAGTGCCGAAGAGAGACCTGGGCTGGAGGGGGATGTCGCGCGCGTATATATATAAAGTCTAGGCAGCCCTGGAAGACGGCGGTGGGAAAAGTGTGCATGCTCGGGAGAGGGGCGGAATCCACTCGAAGCCGCTGTCGTTCAATTTGCCCGCGGGCGGAATATCCTATGCGGGCACACCGAGCACTCAACCCTAAGCGAGTGGCGGGGAGGCTCCTCTTCCCGACCCGGGAACACGAATGCACTTGCCGCGATCGAGCGGCCGGCCCTCCTCTCGTTTCCCCGACCGCGTTTGCCGTTGACGAAAAACGCGCGCAGTGAAAGCGGGGCACCGCGTCGCCGCGCCTGGCAACGTGTTTTGCGATGCGTCCGAGGTTTACTTTTGCAACTCTCGCATCTGTGCGCGCCTCGTTTGCATCCTTCTCCCCTAGTAAAAAGCCGCAGCTCTGGGAGGGGTGAGAGAGCTGTCTTTTTTCGTGTTGTCTCTGCCTGCGCCGCGGTACGCTGCTGCGATTTTCTTTCTCACGGCTGCCCTTATTAGACATTTGTTGCCCGTCTTGGATCCTCGCCGCGTTTGTACCGGCTTAGGAGGTTCGTGAGATTGGCGGCTGGTCCGTCCCTTTATATTACGCACGACGCCCCCTCGATTTTGTCGAGCCAGTTTCGTTCCTTGAGCGGCCCAGGCGAAGACGCCTATCTTCCTGGCTGTGCACGCGTCTCCCTCTCCAACCCGTTCCATTTCCTTCCACGCACCTAATTTAGCTGGGCGAGCACACCCTGCCGCCGGTGGCTGCCGAAGCGCCGTATCGATCGGAGCATCCTGAAATTCCTGAGCACCCGGCGACCCGTGCGCGTGCGCCGGCGGCGGCGATGCATGAACTCCGGGCACTCGCGCGGGCTTGTTAGGGTAATTGGCGGACGAAGAGCGCTTCTCCGCGAGCGTCGCGGTGCTGCAACGAAGCCCCGCTCGCCGGAGGCGATCGGAAACCGCGCGGGCATCGGCCTCCCTCTCGAGCCTCGCGAAGCCCGCACCTGCGCGTACAGCGGACCCTGCCCTCTCCCCGTGCCTTTCTCTCTCCACGCCGTGCATCTAAATGGGAGCACCTTGCCGACAGGAGGGCGCGCGTCGAGTCGCTGCGGACCTGCCGTGATGACTGCGCAGTGCCCAAGGCGGCTCTCTCTTTCGTAACGATTAGGCGCTGCTTTCGCGGAGGCTCCGCACTCCACGACGCCCGCATGCCCCCCTCCTTCTCCCAGTGCGTCGTCATGGCGAGGAAACAACGCTGTTCTCCCCTGTGCTTCGTCATGGCAAACGCGGTCTTTTCATATGGGTGCGCTCGTCGTTGCGCCCTTGAACTAAAACGGAACTCAGTTGCGGGCGCTTTCGGTGCTAAGACCGTTTTCGCGTGGGAATCCGCTCTCGCTGCGTGCCCAAGGCCTTGTATGCTGGTAGTCTGAAAACGCTGCAACGGTTCGGCATTTGTCCCATTGGGGCGGCGTAGGTGACACTTGAAAAAGTTGCGGCCACCTGAAAAAAACAAACAAATAATAAGTATGTTTTTTAATCGAACGTGTTCACGAACTGTGCCTTGTGAGAGCAATGAAGAATGGTCCACACGGCGCTGAAGTGTTTTTCTGCGAGTGCCGATGGAGACACGCCGACGGTTGGCGGTTGACGCGGAATGCAGGTGCTGTGGCGTAATGTGATTGGCTGTGTGTTCCTCGTCTTTCAGTAAAGCGTATCTCATATATGTTCACCGCCGCCGTTCCCGGAACCAAATTCACTATGTTGTGGACTTAGTTATCGAGGTTTAAAATCTCTAAAGGCGAACTTGAGATACCGCTGTAGCTGACACCGGAAGAAATGTGTACTACACCAAACGAAGCGCGGCAGGACGGTCATGAGATTTCGCCGGCAGCTTCTTAGCAGATAGCTGCTGAGTAATTGCGCTTGAGAGGCTGTGGGCACGTTGCCCCAAGACGGAAAATTAAGATCCACTGAAATGACGAGCTCTGACTCTAGACAGCTTCTGCAATGTCCAGGATTGTATTTAGCGTTTCAGGCACGTCATGCAGTAAGTTCGCCGTAGCCTTCAACGACAGTTGAGTGGATGTGCTGGTATTGCTGCCGCTGAGTTGTCAGTTGTCGGCAGTCTCAAGCTCTTTCCATGAACAGCTTGCTATTGCGTCAGCTTGTCCCCTTTTGCCAGGGTGCAGTCGTCGCTAACCGACAGTGGTCAGCTTTTTGTCGCTTCCGACCGCGTCTAGTTCTGTGCTTCGCTTCTCTTGACTTTCGCATCCTGGGGCATCTTGCTCCCCATCTTTCATCTCCCCTCTTTTTAAGGCCGTGGCCAGTGCCGTCGCCTATGGCAACCCGGCTCCTCCTACAAAGGGTGTTCAATAGGTTCCGCCTCTAGGGCTGCGCCTTTTTCTTTTTATGTGAAGGAATTGGATGAGTTTAGAGTCGAGTTAAAGTGTGCAATTGTCCTGTCGCATCGCTTTTCCACATAGCCTCCCACCAGCAGCGGCTCACCTGTGCGCTACCGCGGTGCACTGTTTGACAGTGGTGGCAACTCCGTCTGTTCAACTCTGAATGAAATCGGCCAGAAGCCCGGTGGGTGGCGCGAGAACCGCCAGCCACCCTCATTCTTCTAATGCGGCAGCATGCTGAGAAACCCGTTGCCGACGGACCTCGATGCCCAATATAGTGCTACTGCCTGCTAACATTGCAAACGTTTTCTTCGGCAACGCCTTTCAGCTTCACCAGGAACAAAAAAAGAAAAAGAAAGTCCCCCTCTTCGCCTGCGCTGCTCGCGTGGTGCTCTACGGGCATTATTAGTGCTCGTGTGGCCGACCGTGTGTGCGCCACGGCAATACGCGTGTTATTTCCTGGTTTATGACATGGGACTGCGCTTTTTCGCGTTCTCTCGATCTAATTCTCACTTCAATTATTATTATTATTAACCGTCTCCTCGCACACCGTACACTTTGCGTTCCGCTTTCCTTGCCCAAATGCGCAGACACGTATAAGCCTACCAGCGTGGAGGAGAGGCACATTGCTGCGCTGAGAGAAAGAGGCGCTTGACAAAGCCGGCTCCAGTTTTCCTTTTGCTGCCTTAAAGAAAGTGGGGAAGAAGGCCAACACACAATGGTTTTTGCTTTTAGAGCGTCGCCGTTGCAGGTGGATCCGAGCGAGAGAGTGCCACGAGCCAACAATAATTTCTCAGAAAAAGAGAAAATGCGAGAGCGCTAGTAATCCCATGTCGGGAAAAAAAAAAAAAAATATGTCCGTCGGTGTCGACTGTTTCAAGCGTCGAAAGTCATGAACCTGCCTCTGGCAGGTGATGCAACCGGCCACTGATAGGTCGGGGGTGCATGGCGCTCATTCCCCCGGACATGCGATTGGTCGGCGGGTTCTGTGACGTCACGAGACCGGATGGCATGGTCGAGTTGGAAGGAAGGCGGCTACTTTCGGAAGGGTGTGATGGAAACTTGCACCCCCGTTTTGAACCCTCACCGCCCCCAAAACTTCACGAGAACACATCTGTGAGCTGACACGGAAGTGCCCACTTCTTTGACCGCGAGAACTTAATTACTTGAAAGTATAATGTCGGCGGCTACAGGACACCCAGTAGGTCATATAATGGGAAATTATGCACCGCATAATAAATGATACATTTTACGGTAATCGGTTACTGGTGACCAGCCTTTCTTTTTTTTTTAAATTTTTGAAAACAAGTTGTAACCAACAGTGTAACTTTAGGAGTGTAAACTTTGCGAACACTTCTGCTAGAGCGGGGATGTTTCCTCGTGACACAACGACGACAGTGGACCAGCTTCGGCGAAACATATCGCCCGCCACCATGTTGGGCCACGGCAGGCCCACAGCTTACCGCCATTTCTTCCAGGAGTGCCCATGCAGAGAAATGTATAATTGGTTCACAGGAAGAGAAATGCGCAGTATCTGTCACACATTTTCCCGAGGACACCTGAATCGCGTCGTAAGAAAGGGGGGGGGGGGGACTGAAAGTGGGAAGAGAGAAAGGAGTGTCCGTAGGGAGGACTAGGGAGTAATTTAGACCACCTGGGGATCTCTAACGTGCACTGACATCGCACAGCACACGGAAGCCTCTCCTTTTCGCCTCCATCGAAAGCAGCCGCCGGCAGTCGGGTTCGAACCCGGATACTCCGCATCTTAACCACTGCTCCGGCGCGGCGGGACCCCGAGAAATATCACGCGTCCGTTTTGTTGGAATCCCCTCGTCGTGTGAGGTGAGTTCGTAAGTTAACTCCCTCCACACCCAACTGGGCAACTTTCGCGCAGAATATGAAGAGACGGCGCGCGAAGCAAGGATTCCATTGAAACCAGCACTACAACTAGTGTGTTTTGTAGTATCAGATGTAAAATTCTGTTCACCATGCGGGGATTTTTTTTTTACAGTAAAAAAAAAAAAAAAAAAAAGGAACAGCGTAGGAAAGATGAGGACGAAAATGTACATACACGTGCTGTGTATGTATTTTAACCTTGCCTTACTAGATTAAATTTAGGCGTCTGGGGATTTTTTTCTGTTGTAGAAGCGCTTAACAAAAGAACAGCAATAAAAAATGGAGCACGGAAAGGCCCATGCACACACACACACACACACACACACACACACACACACGCACGCACACGCACACGCACACACACACACGCACACGCACACGCACACACGCGCGCGCGCAGTGAACTTGCCCTGCAATTCCAGTAGCAAGGAACAAAATTTTTAACCCGGTGCCTGTACTACTATTCGTGTCGTTAGTATTCGCTGATATGGGGAAGGAACGTTAATTGAAGCAATTTGAGAGTATCTTCTAAATATGATTAAGCGTGGCGCACTCACGGTTGTGCCTCCGTCCCATGCAGCCAGATATCATTAATAGATTTCCGCCGGTGAGTGCGAGTCGTCGGTACGACTTGGCGGTGAGACGTGAAAGAAATAATAAAGTTGACATTACTGTCTATAGAGTGGAAAGCAGTAGCAAAAGAATCGCGTTTGACGAAACTTTTCATTGCAAGCTCCTTCCCGAGTTAGCGCACTGGCCGCAGTTCATAGCACTGAGACACGTGGCATCGAAGCATTTTTAGCTAATGCGAGGCGTTCACGCGTTGCTCTTCCCTCCAGCGCATATGACGGGTGTTCGGTGCATCTTTCCGCGAAGAAACGCGGGGAAATTACTGGCTTCGAAATACAACTATTCAAAGTGAGCGTGTAACAGAATGTCCAGCAATCCGCATATAGTTCTGATACATTCTGGCCCCAGCTAATCGTTGTGGCAGTAAAGTTGGAACGACAGTAACGCGGTAGTAATCGATTACTTTCAGGTACTTTTATTGCGAAAGCAATACTGCTCGCACTTTCAAGCCTTCGCGTGACCGGGCCGCAGTTACGTCTTACCCACGTGACGCTGTGACGTCACACCCCACGTGACACACGAGCTGGCAGGAGCTGCCAACTTGGGTTTCTCGTTTTACATGGGACGGTTATGTCAGAATCAGCCTGCTAGGTCCCTGGCATTCACGTTACCCCTATAGGCCACTAAGACACGTTTATATGGGTTGGTTAAAGCGGGGCTTTATATGTGGGCTGAGGAAGAAGAAAAAGAGGAGTATGCTCGGTCACCCGCAACCAATGCTTTCGCTCAATATTTGGTTCAGCAGCGTTGAACCCTTGTAATTTTTTTTTTTTTAGACGATTCAGTTGACCGCTGTATCAGTAGCATTGCAGATTGACTGAACTCAAAGCAGTAAAGATTAGCGAATAGCGGAGTTGGTGTACGCGAAAGAGGACCAGCAGACGGGAGCCACTAACATTGTCGCGTCAACGCTTAAAGGCGGGGCGCGTAAGTGTCTGTCTCCCCCTTCCCCATTTTTTTTTTTTTTTTCTGTAGCATGTACAAGACCGGAGTAGCGGCACCAAAATGTCGGCCGCGCTATATATATATATATATATATATATATATATATATATATATATATATATATATATATATATATATATATATATATATATATATATATAATATATATATATATATATATATATATATGGCAGTTGCAGCGTAGGCTGGCTCCATAATTTATTTCTGTTTTGTTTTATCGCGTGTTGGGTTGGTACGGTTTGAACCTCCCAGCGTTGACTGTGATATGTCACAGAAGAGTTGAGATAACGTTGAGGTCATAGGGGGCGGAATACAGACGCTGGGGTTACCCAAAGAGGCGGCAGGACTGCAAATGAACAAGCTTCGATTACAGCGCTGTTTTGTGCGCCTTACATATGCGCTCAGCGTTGTTAAACTCCTCCCTGACGACACGCTCTACTTTAGGGTGTTGAAACCGAAACGAAACTAGAGAAAAAGTTGAAAATATTTACCTTGTTTTTCAAGTTAACTAGTGTTTTGCGAAGCATTCCGAAAGAAAGGGCACACAACCAAAAGTATTGTGTCATTACGTCTCTCGTAGGAGTCGCGAATTATCAGGCTTTTCCCTCGATTTTCTTCCCCCGGTCTTCCGTCACATGGTGACGACACCAGGCAGCGGGAAGCCATCAGACAGGCTGAAACAAGAAAAAAAAAAAAAAAAAAGGCTCATGCTTCAGGTATATTTGACATCGTATTGTGACATCGTACTAAAGCTGTGGCGGGCATCGAAAGCGGTGTTCAAACTCACTCCACTCGAACGAGCAGTGCGCATTTGCTTGATATTCAGGAGCCACTTCGTTCATTAGATCCGAACGGCAATGAAATGAATCGTGCGTAAGGTTTTAGCATTTGTGGCTTTCCTGTTAACCTGAATTACCATTCTTTGGGGGCGCTTTCGAACTTATCCAAACTATGGAAAGAATCTCGCCGTAATAATCAGAGCAACGAAGGTGAGATAGGTTGATACGCGAGAGCAAGGGGTCTCGGGGGACACGTAACTTCGCGTGAAATTTCCCCGGCGTGGTTTGAATGAGAGTCGTCGTTATATACACGGCAGCTCAGGCGTTACATGCGCTAACGTTGCAGGAACATCGGCTATTCCCAAACGACGAATGGTAGGCAGTTCCTTCTTTGCGGCGCTAAATGACAACAAACTGAGCGGACTTGTCCCAATAACCTTGAGCGACGAAATGGAGCTTTTTATTTTGTGACTGCAATCAAATCCGCACCCTAATACTCAGCAGAAGAATACTACAATCAGTGAGCGACCATGGCTCAAAACATTTTTACTCGTTAAATGCACGGACTCCAGCTCCCAAGGAACAAAGCGGGACTTTCTGGAAGGATTTTCGTCGCTCAAGAAAGCTTTCGAATGCCATGTGTGGAGACCGTTTGCTTATTTTCTTCTTTTTCGGCACATTTTGCGTAAGGCGTTCTTGAACGGTAATGGAGTGGAGTTGTTCTGTCTCGGCGGAATTCCGGTACGGCAATTTAAGAAAAAAAAAAATAAAAAAATAAATGAACCGGGCGCTTATGAATTTCGTTTCCGCACTTTTGGGACACCCTTTTTTTTGCCATAAAATGTGTGCTTCGCGCGCCGGTCTCGGTTGTTTATGCGTTCGCACTGAGGGCGTCAACCCACCTAATTTTTGCAGCTTCCCACTGTAAGGCCATATCTGCTGCGTTGATTTTTTTTTTTTTTTTTCGTTTTAAGAAGGAGTGCGGAATGAGGAAGTTGGTCAGAATTTTAGATTGCTCAGTTAACTTCTTTCTTGACCCTCGCGTGTTTATCCGTATCGTGACGAAATATTATGGCGAAATGTGCTTTACAAGAAAAGACGTTATTTTCTTCCCGGTTTGATCGTCAAAAAAAATTTTGACCTAATCGCGCCTCTGATGGTTTCACGGTGCATCGCAAGTTTCGCGGGCTTGAGAGCGCGATCCACCTTACTATCACCGTGAAGAGGGATTAGATGAGAGCTTCCTTTACCTGTAGTGCCGCATTTATCCGAGCAAAAGCATTCGGGGTGTTAAACGCGGGAAATCGCTTCGCTTTTTCGAGTGCTGTGCGTTTTGACGTTGATAAACGAGTCGATTTTCTCAGATCTCATTTTTCGTGCATTCTCTGTAAACTGTTCTGGCGGTGTTCCGTAACCAACGGCAGTGGAACGATTCTTGTTTCACACGTCTTTTAAGATACTGAAGAGTGCAATACTTTTGACATTCAAGTTTTGGTACAACTTTTCTGCGTAAATATATGCGTGATGACACATATCAACCTTTATTTGCTACTGCAGGCCTTTGTTCAAACCTAGTGCACTTTCTGCTTAAATGGCTTTACGGGGGAGTTAATTTCAATCAATAAGCATCTCTACCATCTTGCTTCAAGTAAAATGCACCTCTGAGACCAACGCAGAAGTTACATTTGCTTACTTTTCGCACATAAATAACGAAAATTGATTTAATTGCTTTGACCTTCACCGAGTGTGAATAAAGGCGTTCTACTACTATTCGTGGGACTGCGTGTCCGTGCTTATGGCTGCTTTCAACCAGGCCCTAATCAACGCTGGTCCCGATCTCTGTGCGGATCCCATTGAGGCACGGCTGGCAGCTTTTCTCGGCTCGCGTTCTAATGAACCCCTTATCTCGCTCGCAGGACGTGTTTTCTTGTCTCGGCCTTAAAAGCCGTGTGGTTCAGCTGCCGCCCACCGAAGCGACGCTAAAGAAGTGCGAGAGAGCGATCGTGATAGCCGAGGGGGCTTTTCTAAACGGTGCGGGAAGAAAGGGCGCACCTGTTTTGTCGCCCGTGGTGGACTCCCTCCCGTGTTGTACTACGGGCCAGTTTCTTAGCGCAGTCTTAAGCGCTGTCCTCACACGCCACAATTTCATCGTTCCCGCTTCCATGCTTGCTTCCCCCACTTCCGAGGTGGGGCAGAAACGAGAAGCCATGCTGTAAACCATGCACAGAGAAGGGTTGCACGACCAAAGGTGGTGCTACCTTTCTCCGTTGCGCCGTGGTTGTGCGAGTACAACGGCGCGTTCACATAGAATCCAGTACCTGCTCTCGACAAGCGCTTCGGCCGGGGTGCGATGTCGACGAAAGGGCGCTACCGCAGCAGCCTTCGGCGTGCGAACCGGAAGCGGGAGCGTCTCCTCTGGCGGAAGTGATTCGCCGGGAGACCGCTATCGATTGGTTCTTTGGTCTGATGAGCTGGAAGGCTGGGCTTGTCCGCGTCGACCAATGGGCGCCACGCCCGGCGTACCACGTGATGGATCGACGTGGAAGGAGGGGCCTGCGCACTCGGCCTGAACCCCCGGCTGGGATTTGCATGCGTTGCAACCCCCCCCCCCCCTCCCTCCCTCCCCCCTCGTGTCGGGTACCGCTGCCGGCGTTGTTAAACGTTAGCCGATCCGCTTATATTTCCCGATGTCATTACGCTACTTTTTGCTTCTCGCCTGCCTCCCGCGCTTGTTATTGAAGAGGCCTCTCCCTTTCCCCACCCTGGCGGGCGCAGCGTGGCTTATGTCTCCTCTTGAGCGATTGCGTCTCGGCCGTCACCGGGCTGGGGTTTAATCCGTTTCTGGATTGTGTATGGACTGGCTTCAATGCATTTGCGTTGTGGGGCGCCGTGCGAGCTTCGTGCTCGACTTGAAGCTCGTAGTTTACCGAGCCTGGTGAGCATAGTTAAAATAATACTGGCGTTCCATTGCTATATTTCTGAGAAACCGCTTATAGCTTATTTGCCCTCAGTTTTGTGTGCTGGCTGTGTCCCTAACCTACCACCCTCGTTTTGTCCGCTCTTTCCCTTCACCATGTTCTTTCTAGCGGATCCCTCCTCAGGTCTCTGTCACTCTGTTCATTTTCCTACTGTGGCGCGCCTAGTATCCACATACCGCAGGCGGCAATGCTCGCGATTGTAGTTTTCTCGACGATTTAATTTTGCGTGAGCTTTAGGAAGCGCACCGTACATGTTTTTGCGTGCCCTCCTGTTGCCCTCTGCGGCAGCAAATAATGCGTTGGAGAGGTAGCGACTGCGTTCTTTTTTCGGCGTTTAAATTCCTCTGACTTGGTGTCGTGCTGCTGGGGCTATGTCGACCCGGCCTTCACTTGGTAGCGTGCAGAGACTCGGGGTTGAAGAAGGACTGAATCTTCGAAGTTGGTAAAATATGTACAAGCAGGTTTACTGGCACTTTGAGAAAACGTATTTACAAGAATATTTACATGAAAAAGAAGGGTACATCAGCAAAAGGACAAGCGTTAAGAGTTCATAGCGAGAAGCGACTGGATGAGCCGTTTACCCAGGGCCCAGAGCGACATTTCGTGCTCTGCAGCGTCCTTAAAAACCCCCCTATGTCCAGCCCCTCTCTGAAGATGTTGACCAACCAAATCCAGGGCACGCCCCTCAGGTATCGGCATCCAATCGAACACATCACTGCACTGATGGTCTGAAGCACTGACTGGTCCGGCATTCATTCGTTGGGCGTGATCACTTGTTGGCGGGAAAAGCTTGGGAACGGCGAGGAGAGGAGGTACATTTCTATTCTTCAGCAAAGAAACCACAGGCTGGTTCTGAAAAGGGGTTTTACTTCTCAGAAACCCGAGTGCACGTGGCGCCGCATAGGGCTCCCAACATGGTCCCTTTTCGACAATTGCAAATCTTTCCTGCATTCCCGGGAAATCACTTAATGGCCGTATGAGTCATGCTCCTTTCTTGTCCTGCACGTCAGCGGACATGTCACTCTGTCGTCTCCTTTGGATAGGAGGCATTCATCACTGGAGGATAGCACTTCTCGACTGGAAGGGTGAACAAAAGAAAGAAAGCACTTCCTGCTATTTCCCGCAGGGGGACGTTTCTTTGTGTTTTTCCAGACGTTCTCTTGACAGGGCCAATTTGGCATTTGCAGGTTGTCCACAAAGCAAAACATGCTTACAAAACAGGATTCCTGGAAACAGGCTCACTTAGAGCCATTGGACCATCACCACATTTCCAAAGCACTTATTCATGCCCACAGGCGAACAATAGAGCGCGCAAATGCGGATGCTTGGTCGTAACAGCCTCCTCCCCCGCCAGAAGAGACTCGGAGGGCAGCAGTCCCAGCTGCTGCATGAAGAGACGACTTAATGGCCTGCACGTGAACGCTTGAAGCTCGCTGTTGCTTGTCGCGTTGTCTTGATTGTTGTAGGCCAAATTGCTCGAGCTGTCTGAAACTCAACCACATGTCGAAGCAAGCACTCGGCTCCCGTCTGAAGAGACCAGGTCAAAAGAAAACTGCCATTGTTGTTCGAGAAAAGCCCACTCTCAAGACGTTCAGGACCCACGTATTCCTAGAAAACCAAACGTGCTGCTTTACATAGTCACACATATACAAGCGCACGGAAAAAAAAAACCTGATTATCAATTTGGATACATGGTGAGGAACATCTCGGACCGCTTAGAAAGAGCGGCTAAGCGCGTCCGCATTCCCATTTAACTTCCCCTTTTTGTATCTTATTTCAAAATTGTACTGCTGTAAAATCAAGCTCCACCTAAGAAGGCGGACTGTTTCTTCGATGTCGCAGTTTGCAGCCAAGCCAGGGGACAATGGTCCGTCTCTACGGTGAATTTGGCCCCCTCCAAGATAGCACTGCAATTTTTGAATGGCCCATACAATGCAAGCGCACTCTTTCTCTGACGCGCAATAAGCCCTCTCTCTAGAACTCAGCTTTCTGCTCAAGTAGAGCACGGGGTGCTCATTACCGTCGTCATCTCTCTGGCAGAGAACAGCACCTAACCCTCGATCACTGGCATCACACTGGACCGTGAATTCTCGGCCATAGTCTGGAGCTCGCAATACCGGACGGCTAATCAGCACAGCCTTCAGGTTTACGAAGGAGGCTTCCTTTTGTTCGTCCCAGACTACATTTGTCGGTTCTGTCTTGCGGAGAGCGTCGGTCAGAGGGCTAGCCAAAGATGAATAGTGAGGGATGTAGTGGTGTAGTATCCCGTCAGCCCTAAGAATGCCCGAATTCCGTCTTCGCGCTCGGCCGCGGGTAGTCTGCTACCGCAGAAATCTTAATCTCGCTGGGTTTCCTGAAACCTTGACCTACATTGTGACCCAAGTAGTCCACGGTCGCCCTTGCCAGGCAACATTTCTCGGCCTTTACGGTTAGTCCAGTTTGACGCAAAAGGCTCAGTACAGCTCTTAGATGTACCATATGGTCCGCCCATGAGTCGGAAAAAACCGCAATGTCATCTAAATAAGGCACCGCGAATGTTTCACACCCATTTAAAACCCTATCCATGAGTCGGGAAAAACAAAATGGAGCATTTTTGAGCCCGAAACTCATCATTGTTGGCTGGTAGCTGCCCGTCGGAGTGACGAAAGCCGCGTATCTGCTGGCGCGTTCAGTGAGCGGTACTTGCCAGTATCCTCGAGTAAGGTCCAGCGTAGTCACATATGCCGCTCTACTGACCTGTTCTACTCTCTCCTCAATATTCGGAATAGGATACACTTGATCCCTGGTGAGAGAATTTAGCTTTCGGTAGTCTACCACAGGCCTAGGGTCTTTACCTGGAGCTTCTACTAAGATCATAGGCGAAGCATAATCGCTTTCCGAGGGTTTTATTACTCCCAATTCCAGCATGCGAGTTACTTCCCTATCCAGAATTTCTCTTTGCCTTGGAGAAAATCGGTAGCACCTTGATCGCACTGGCACGTCTGAAGTCAGCTCAATATCGTGCTCAGTCAAATCAGTTCTGCCTGGCCTGTCCACGAAGCAGGCCTCAAACTCTGTTATTATCTCGCCCAGATCGGACAGCTGGGATTTCTTTAGTTCTCCTCTCTGCTCCGTCTTTTTGAGAAGCTCCTGAGCGTTGCTTCCTTTTCCGCTGAGGCAAATCAAGTTGTCCCCCATCTCCTCGGGAAGGTTTAACGTTAGATTTACCACGGTTTGCTCCATAGCTAAGTCCTCTCGGTTTTCACTTAAAAGTCTCGTTAGATTACTAGACGCTGGCGGCAAGAGGTTACTCCCAAGGACGTCCTCATTCCGTGTCTTATCAAGCTCACTTTCTAGTTGACTTATCTGAGATGCCTCGCTCTCCAAGTTTTCTGACCCGCTATCTTCCGCATCGACCACTGTTTTAACTGCCGTTTCCTCCGCTGTGGATTTTTCTGGTATGAGCAGCGTAGCTGGTTCTCGCGCCTTTGAACGTGTTAATGCTTGCACAACACTGTCTCCGAAAAGGATGCCCCTCTTTCGCAGTAGCATGTCCGATTTGTTGGAAAACAAATACGGATAGCACTTAGGCAGCTTTTCTGAAACGGCAGCCTCGGTTGTTAACTCGCCGAAAGGGCCCTCGATGACCACGTTCGCGATTGGCAAGCACACACTCTGTTCCTCCACTACCTGGCGGATCCACGCACACTGTCCTGTATAGTCGGAAGGCGACACATACGCCGGATGGACAACATCCATCGTTGCGGCCGAATCGCGCAGTACCTTGCAAGGCTTCCCGTTGACTACTAGGTCATGCAGGTAGGGTTCCAAAAGCTGCATATTTTCATCGCAGTCACTGACATACGAGAAAGCAAACTTTTCTTTCCGGCAGTTGACGGCAATGTGACCCTGCTCATGACACCTAAAGCATGTGAGCGGCTTCCTAGCCTCAAACTTGTTCTTTGTGTTCTGCGCGTTGGTCACTTCCCCACTTTTCTCATTGCCGTCCTTTCTAGGGCGTTTGCCTGAAGAAGCCTTCCTTTCTTCGTTTGCAAATTTAGCAAAGTGCCTTTTCTGACGGTTATTTACACTGAACTTGGGATTGCGGGGTCTATCCACTGCTGTGTTGCTGAATTGTCGGCGTGAAGCATACTCCTCAATAAGTTCGGCAGCTTCAGTTGCCGACTTAATTTCGCCTCGGTCCTGTAACCAATTTCTTTCTTTTTCTGGGAGGCAGTTATAAAACTGCTCCAAAAGAATTCGCTCGACTACAGCGTCCCTATCACTGTAGGAATCAGTGCTCTTTAGCCACTCGCCCAAATTAACTCTTAAATTGTACAGGAATTCAGGGTAACTCTCGTCCCTGGACTTAGTAGCGTTCCGAAAACGTTGTCTGAACGCCTCGGCGCTAAGCCTATACTTTCTCAGAAGGCAAGCTTTGACCTTCTCGTAGTTGTCCGCGTCCTCCTTGCTTAGCCGCGCGACAACCTCCGCTGCCTCGCAGGGCAGAACCGTCAATAATCTCTGAGACCAAGTGTCTCGCTGGAAGGACAGTTTTTCGCAAGTTCGCTCAAAGTTAGCCAGATACAGACCGATATCCCCTGATATCACATATGGCTGCATGTACTTTGACATCTTGAAATCTGTCTCCTTGTTGAGAAGAGGTACCGCTAGCTGGGGACAATCGCCCGACCTCTTGCTCAACTCTAGTTCTAATTTCCGGAGCTCAATTTCTTGGTCCAGCTTTTTTGCTTCTCTTTCACGCTTCTTTTCCTCTTTTTCCCACTCTTTCTGCTGTCTGAGCTGTTCCTTTTTTTGACCGATGAGGTTCCATGCTTCACTGAGCTCCTCATCATCGGTTCCCAGATCAGTGATTGCCTTTATAATCAAGGGTTTTCGTGCCAAACCACTTGTATCAATTCCCAATTCCTCACACAATAGCAACAGGTCCGGTTTCTGCAGCTTTTGTAGGTCCATGATCGTTCCGAGTGTTGGCTACTTCCAAAACAACTGTGCAAACTACCAAACCTAAAGGCGTTTCAACACTTTTTACCAGTTCTAAAATCTAACCCTGTTCTAGAACCTGGTCCACATCAGAAGAAAAGCCAAGCACTCACCCACACATGCGATCGATGTTCCGAGCTGCTTTCTTGTTGGCCGATTGTTGCGCCTGCTTGTTGCTTGAGATGCCACCTCCGATCACCAGATGTTGTGGCTTGTAGCTTCAGATCCACCTCCAATCACCAGATGTTGTGGCTTGTAGATTCAGATCCCAACGCTGGTCACCAGTGTTGGGGCTTGTAGATTCAGATCCTACCGCTGATCACCAGTTGTTGTGGAAGTAGCCAACACTCGGAACGATCATGGACCTACAAAAGCTGCAGAAACCGGACCTGTTGCTATTGTGTGAGGAATTGGGAATTGATACAAGTGGTTTGGCACGAAAACCCTTGATTATTCAGATCCCAACGCTGGTCACCAGTGTTGGGGCTTGTAGATTCAGATCCCACCGCTGCCACCAGTTGTCGTGCTGCTGGGGCTATGTCGACCCGGCCTTCACTTGGTAGCGTGCAGAGACTCGGGGTTGAAGAAGGACTGAATCTTCGAAGTTGGTAAAATATGTACAAGCAGGTTTACTGGCACTTTGAGAAAACGTATTTACAAGAATATTTACATGAAAAAGAAGGGTACATCAGCAAAAGGACAAGCGTTAAGAGTTCATAGCGAGAAGCGACTGGATGAGCCGTTTACCCAGGGCCCAGAGCGACATTTCGTGCTCTGCAGCGTCCTTAAAAACCCCCCTATGTCCAGCCCCTCTCTGAAGATGTTGACCAACCAAATCCAGGGCACGCCCCTCAGGTATCGGCATCCAATCGAACACATCACTGCACTGATGGTCTGAAGCACTGACTGGTCCGGCATTCATTCGTTGGGCGTGATCACTTGTTGGCGGGAAAAGCTTGGGAACGGCGAGGAGAGGAGGTACATTTCTATTCTTCAGCAAAGAAACCACAGGCTGGTTCTGAAAAGGGGTTTTACTTCTCAGAAACCCGAGTGCACGTGGCGCCGCATAGGGCTCCCAACATGGTCCCTTTTCGACAATTGCAAATCTTTCCTGCATTCCCGGGAAATCACTTAATGGCCGTATGAGTCATGCTCCTTTCTTGTCCTGCACGTCAGCGGACATGTCACTCTGTCGTCTCCTTTGGATAGGAGGCATTCATCACTGGAGGATAGCACTTCTCGACTGGAAGGGTGAACAAAAGAAAGAAAGCACTTCCTGCTATTTCCCGCAGGGGGACGTTTCTTTGTGTTTTTCCAGACGTTCTCTTGACAGGGCCAATTTGGCATTTGCAGGTTGTCCACAAAGCAAAACATGCTTACAAAACAGGATTCCTGGAAACAGGCTCACTTAGAGCCATTGGACCATCACCACATTTCCAAAGCACTTATTCATGCCCACAGGCGAACAATAGAGCGCGCAAATGCGGATGCTTGGTCGTAACACTTGGTTTTTTCCGACGAAGGCTTCTCTAGAGAAAGCAAACTTGAACACAGCCCCGAGCAGCAAGAAATTGCAGTCCCATGCATCGGTTATCTTTATTCTTGGTTTCCAGTTTTGCATACTTTTCGAGCAATGATCAAACTGCTGCACTGTGTGGGCGCGCGGCAAACGATGAGAAAGTGCGTATTTCACCAGCCGTTCAATTTCGCCTGTCCACTTGTATAAGTGCTACGAAATTGCCTCCCGATATATGGTGCGGCACTTCTGAGCTGTCATCTGTTTATGGTGTTATGTCTTCTTTCGCAATCCCATGGTTTGCATCCGCCGTGCGCCATCTCGTAATATAAATCTGAGCGCAGCCAACCTGACACCTGTATGATGACTGTGCGCTTGCCCTTGTCTGTCGTTATCGCAGCTGCTTCGCCTCAGTTTTGTATTTTTGGTAAACTGCAGCTTTTTGGGAACTGCCGTTGTCTGGTGCGTTCATTCTCGCCTGCGGTGCCGTTCTGTGAGGTGCGGATGTCGATTCGGCATGCAGCGCCCAAGGTATCTCGCTTCGGGCGAACCATAAGTATGCTTTGCGTTCCTTGTCGTGGGAAAATATGCTTTAATTAAACCCACTGTTTGGGACTATTTAGCTTAGTTTCTAAGGATTGCGGTGGTACGTGTGGACCCTTAAAGGGTTGGGCGAAGCGGGCGGTTGAAGGATCGATTGGCAGGGGGTTTAGGGTTGAAACGAGGAGCAGATGAAATGTTTTTTTTTTTTTTCGTGGCGTGTTGCTCGAGCGCTATGAGCCACCAACCAGTGAGTCAGCCGCCAGGAAGAGGTGCTAGCTTCGCACCATCAAAGTAATGGCTGAAGAGCCGCTGTCAATGGGTGTCGATGGAGGCCAAGAGGGCATAGGCTCTCTGCCGATGCATTTCGGCACCTAGGCGGTGTTGACTGGTGGCGACCATTGACGTGTACTCATGGAGGCGGCGTTTCTGAGAAACGAGAAAGTTTAAACGTGTTGCCACATAGCTGGGCCCTTTGTATGGCGCCTGCTTATTGCTCCGAAAATAGCGTGACCAGAGCTCTGCTGCTGCTCCCGGACTCTCCCAGAGCAAATAGTGGGTGTTCGAAGGGCGTTTCCTGAGTTGCGTTCGCAGGTCGTGTCGCTGCCGACTCGCCTCGCGCAACAGCTGGTCCGAAGCACGCGCGCGGGAGCGAATCGCGCATTCGAACGAGCCCACTGTGCCACTCGGAAGCAGACGCGGCGCTCCCGGCAAGACGTAAAACGAACAGCTGCTTGCGTCAAGAACAAAGCAGCTCGCCGTGCGCCTGCCCCGGGCGCAAGAGAGTACGGCCTGTTTAAAGGCTTTAATTAGCAGTCAGTGCCAGAAGCTGCGTGAAAAAAAAAAAAAAAAAAAAAGTATGTGTGTGTGTGTGGGGGGGGGGGGTAGCGTTCGACGGCACTACTGCTGGGCTAAGTAGAGCACATACACGACGTAATCCAATGCGCCCCCCCTCCCCCCCCCCCCCTTTTTTTTTTCTTTCTCTTTTTCTGTTCTGGGCCGCCTGTATACGCAGTGTGGCTGCAGCTCGCTTTACCTTGGAAGCGTGCTGGGATCGAAGGGTGGTGCTTTCTTTCATGAGAGCCTTTAGCGGTGCTCGTCACCAAGGCCTTCTGTGCCCGTGCAAGACAAAAGAAACGGCGGTCGCGTGTTCTATCTTTCTCTCTTTCTTGTTCCCTTATTTCCGTACTTCAAGAAAAGACCTAAACGAACAGCTGAAGTTCGACAAAGCTCCAAATTCACATCCCCTGGCGTCCTCTACTTCTGGAGAACAAACTTGTAATTGGGCGAGTAGCCTATACCAAAACACACGATACAGAGCCCCCCCCCCCCCCCCCCCCCCCTCCCTCCCTCCCGCAATGTGATGTAGCTTGCTTATACATTTATGTAGCTGTTAGTGTCCTTGAGAGAAAAAGAAAATTGCCCTCTCTTCTCTGTAAAAGCAGTTCGATATGTTTACTACTGTAGCAAAATCCTGGCCATTGTGACCTTGTCCGAAAACATTGGTTGTTTTCCATAAAAGTAATTTCCACAAGGTGAACGAAAGGTTACTGTGAGCAACGGCGTGTGTCGGTTTGACATCAATCAAGCTCTTTTTGTGAGTAGACAAAACTCTATTTGCACACCTTCCTGCTCGGTGGAGTTCCACATATCTTCTATCATGCAGCACCGTTTCTGATGCCTAGTACTTTTTTGTTTACTTTGGCTGGTCGTGCGCCGTTCGCGCCATCTGTGGACATATTCTCCAACTCTCTGGCGCCTTGCTGTCGGGCGGTCTCGGGGATACCGGAATCCGGGCGCGTGCTGCATCGACAGTATCGCTGGTCGCTGCATGCTCGTATGACCATTTCTTGTCTTTCCCTGTGAATTTCAAAATAATTAATTATCAGCGATGGCATTAAAAAACAAATACAACAAAACTCGTACTCTCCGCTGTTTTGCCTGCTTTGGTTTTGCTCCGTTCCTTTACTTTTGTGCCCTAGCGCCACCTATGAACGCAATTTGTAACATTCACAACTATTGTGGCGGCCAAATCCAACTTCAAACATAAAAAATTGAAATGTGCAGCGAGTTGTTACTGTGGTAATTAACTGATCTTCACCATATCATGTTCTTCTGTGACCAAATGATGTTAAAGTAGTATGGAAGCTAAATTTTTGGTTTCGTATTAATTTTGCTTTCTGTCGTATAGAGTCGTAGGCAAATCCCGTGGTGTTTGTTCCCCTATGACACCATAATAATTTATAGTTGAATATCTGCTTGATGCTGTTCCGATTTCATTAGCTGAAAGGTATAGTAGTTTAGGTCACCTGATGCACGGAAAAAAAAAAAAAGGAACACCATAGCTGCTGATATATCATTTACTCATTCCACCTCTTGAATCAGCCCGGCTTAGTTGTAGTGAATTAAAACTACGTATGAAAAATGATATTGCGTTTTTTTTTTGTCCCCCCCCCCCCCCCCCCCCATCGCATGACCTTAAAGTGATCTGAACATGCACTGTTTGATTGATGGAACCGGAACATGAAAAGATGGAAGTCAATGCGAGCACATTTTTCACACGGCGAGTTGAAAAAAAGCAAGCAGAAACACGCGTATTCAAAGGGCTTAAGGTGGGTTGAAGCTTTGCTGGTGGTTTTCCAACATTGGCTGTACACTAGTTAATACAAAAGGCATGGATTGCAAATTTTGTAGCAAACTCCTAAATGCAATAAAGTACGGAGAGCTGGACAGCACAGAAAAACGAGGACAGCTGACAGCAAAACAGGGCATGCGCTAACTTTCAGCTAAAGGTTTATTCAGTCATAGGTAATGGATGCATGCGCCCCTGCAGCGCAAAACAGGATTGAAAATGTCGTCTACATCAAATATTTTTGTCGTTATACACCTTTTGATTAAAATGTACTGAATGAAGGGCCTTGAAAATTTGTATGAGGGGGAGAAATTGTTATGTTACACAACCGGGACTAAAATTTTGTGCTTTGAGCAGAATTTGCACCCGTGAATGTTTTTTCTCGTAAATGCAAAAACTGACTTAAGCTTTTGATTATTATATACTGGTTGTTTTAGCGAGCTGTCAAAAAATTTTAAATATAGCCCTCACAAGATCAGAAAAGTTTTTACAGGAAGAGACTCTGTCGTGTCGGACACAATATACTGAAGAACTATTCTAATTAGTCGGATAATTAATCAAAACGCACTAATTAACTTTCTTAATTATCGCTTTTGGGTATAGTCTCAATGGGGAGTCTAAAGCTGTGACCAAGACGATGCCATACCAGTTTTTGAAACGAAGAAAATGTCATTTTCAAAAGCTGTCAGCGCGAGCACAGCTTTTTTTTTTTTTTTTCCCTTCGTATGAAACCGAAACTAAGCGCAAGAGGCGCGCATGAAGATCGGTGCAGAAGCGACATCTGGTGATGACGTGTACAGTTAAAACGGTGCCAGATTTGAACTCCCTGATTTACTGTGACTTGTTCTACCCTTTATTTTGCACCCTCGCCCTTGAAGATGAAGATCACGCAGTTGCCAGTGGCTGGCCTTTCCCGTTCACTCAAGGTGCGAAGCAAAAAAATAATTAATAAAAAAAAAATCAGCGTGACGTTGCGCAATAGCGGTTGCGGATCTGTGTGCTGTAGTCACTTCATATGTTATCGCCGGACATCGCTTCTGTGCCTAGCTTCCTGCGTATCTCTTGCGCACATTTTCGGTTTCATTCAGGAAAAAAATACGTGGCATTTCCTCGCGCTGTAGGGCGTGAGAAAATGAGCTTTTCTTTGTTTCAGAAACTGATATGGCATTTTTTTTTTTCATGGCTTCAAACTCCCCTGGAAACTAACCTCTCAACTTTGACCATTAGATAGTAGATTAGTGGGTGTTAGTTAATTAGCTAGATATTTAGAGAAATCTTGCTGCATATTTTTTCTGCTGCAGTAGAGAATTTTTCTTCAAACTTTTTTTTTTAATTTTGAACCTACCGCTTTCAGGAATTTTTAAAAGTATTAATTTGCCGAAACACTTAGCATATTATTGATGTTATTGATTCTAGTTCGAAACATGCTAAATGCATTGCTCTAAAGTAGGAAAAAAAATACTTCTTGAGGAAAAGTACATAAACCTCCAAAAATGCTATTTTGAGAAAAATGGAGTTAAGCCTGCATTTTTCCTGAATACCCTTGTGTAATAAATGTGATCTAAAAGTTAGAAACTGTACCAGTGAGTCACCAAGTTTAAGAATACATTTTTTTCTACGAAGTAAGAAAAATGCATATGTAAACCTCCCACCTTCCCTCTCAACCACATGAAAACATAGTATAAGGCATTTTTGTATGTCGAAGTTTCAAATACCAAAGTGTAATATATGCTCTAACTTGTGATTTCAAAATATAACTAAGGATATTTTTTTGGAGGGGGCAAAACTATGTCTCTCTCCTCCTCAGTAGCACTTGTAACAGTAAAGCCAGTCTGCATAAAAAGACACCCACAGGAACAAAGAGGGGCCACTGCTTCAGAAGTGCGAAAAGCTTAAAATTTTCTGGAGTCTAAATTTTCTTATCTTACATGTTTGTGAAAATCAGAGGCACATTTTGCACAACTATCTGGAAACCTGTCTGGCTCAAATGGTAAATATATCCACAGATTGCAAAAAGGAATCATGAGCTAATCATGGACACCATTATTATGAAATGGGCTAGCATTTTTACGGACTATTGAAAGGGTTTTAGCTGGTGCTTTCATATATAAAAAAAAAGTTATCTTTTCTGGAGGCACCTTTTCTCATGCTTGTGAGTTCTCTGGCATTCATTTGTGCTGAGCTATCTAAAAATGTATGCTTTGTTTTTTAAGATAATATTTACCGTGAAACCAAATGGTATACCTATGGGGGCGTATATCAAGCTTTCTTAAAACTGTAACATAATAGTAAACTTTTCACGTAGCTATCACATTCAACTGCATATTTGAAAGGAAGGAAGGAAGGAGAACTTGTAGTAACGATGGGAACTTGGTACGCCTTAGCTCCTTACACCTAGTTTTTCAAATTTTTGGCACACTAAATACACGGTTGCCAAATACCACAGATACCAAATACATGATATGTCTGTGCACTCCTCACACATACCAGTTTGACGCATACTGTTATGGTCATGTATTCTCAGCGAGCAGAACTTTCTGATGAAAATGCACAGGGCGTGCATTATGACATCGACCCAGTGTTCTGTGAATCACCATTTCTCAACTTTTCCAAAAATCGCTGCGGGAAGAACAGGGCAAAATTATTGGCATAAAAGTTATTTGTACCAAATTCTCCAAAAGCATTTGTATGTGCATGCATATCCACGTGTGTGCACACACCCATGAACACATGAATACCCTGGTTCTCTGAAAGTTTGCATTAAAAGGCACTTACACCGTTTATTATGTTTCTGCAGATATATTGCAATTCATTATAGATTCTCTCTCAAAGAGCTTGTACCACAAACCGATGGGAGTCATTCGAAAAAACAAAACAACAAAACGCATGTTCCAACGGAAAATAGGATCACGACTACGTTCCATGTGATAGCAGGGAGACGTTTGTTTAGGCATGATGATCATGTGAATGAATTAGTAAAGCAGAGTGCTGCATTACTAACTTGATTTCATAAGCAAACTAGAACATACTGCTCTGAAAACATTACCACTGTAACAAGATGAAAGTGTCTGCTGCAATTGACAGAATTGGTTTTTGATTGCCACAATTACAATCTGCACTGCTGTCAAAGCAAGAACAACTGCTGTTTGTATGTATTCCATTAAAAACACACCCTTCTGACTTGGTCTCTTTAACAATTTGTGCTTGTTGCACAACATGACCTGAATTCCTGGTGTTGCAAGTTTCCAACACATTGGTTTTTGTACATTGAAGCAATACTAGCAAATTTATAAACTTGATTTCTCTATGTAGGTGCATGAGCTTTCAATAATGTATTTATTACTTTCTCAATTTCTATCCTTCGCGATTTGAACGTTGGAAGGTAAATAATTTTGATATTAAATTTTGTATGTTTGGCACATGTCACAACTGATTGTAAAACTGATTGTGAAAAACTTAGCGAACATCTAGGCACATTGGTGTTCTCCAGTGCGAAGAAATGATGATTGTAGCTATGTTGCCATCCCCCATCTCATGATAAGAGCCCACTCCCATGGCCAGGTCCAACTGGCTTACCTGACAACCCTTGAGGCATGATAAGTTACACATGAAGGTGACAAAAGACGGCCAAACAGTACATGGCTATGTCCTCTGCCTCTGTTCTGTTCA
The DNA here is from genome assembly GCF_055883805.1 of Amblyomma maculatum. Taxonomy (NCBI): domain Eukaryota; kingdom Metazoa; phylum Arthropoda; class Arachnida; order Ixodida; family Ixodidae; genus Amblyomma; species Amblyomma maculatum. Next base: position 22,506,982 of record NW_028146738.1, read on the forward strand.
CTTTTTGAGGTACTTGCTCGTCCTTGAGCATCATTCCACCTACTGGTCACACTCAGTATGTCAGCAGCTATTCCTTGAGGTGCAGTTTATTGAGGGACTCTTCCACTCAGCCCACCTGCATAGTGTGCTCACTGATTGGTAGGCAGAGGCAGGCATGGTTTTGGTTGTGACATAGTGTGCTGCCCCAGCCATGTGTGTGCATGTGTATCTGTGCACGCATGCACTGCAGGCAGAGGGGTTGTTGGGCCTTGGTGAGAAATGCTATGGTCAGTCACTCCTTTTTTTTTGTGCATTTATATACATGGGCTCAACTTCAGTGACACATCTTGCCACTGAGGAAATATTTTTTGTGTGCCCTCACATGCTTAGAAGTCTGAACGAATATTTTTCCTTAAAATTCGGCATGCTTTCTATGTCTTGTCGGATGACAGGAAGCTGTCACGTTATCAAAAGTCGTGGCCAGAGAAATCTGCTCCCAGTGCTTTATTGTACTCGAGGACTTCGCAGCACTGATAACGTTTTAGTCTACAGAATTAATAGAATTTTGTGTACCACAATTTCATCTCGGCTGCGCAACTTGCAGCACTGGAGGGAGAGTATGATTAATTTATAGCTAATCTCTAATTTCTGGCTTCCAGGAATTCATTATCTGCTTGCTTCGGTCATTTATTGCACAGTGCTTTAAACTGGCTTTTTTACAAGCTCTCCAACTCTTACTAAACTGAAGCTACACTGCTTACTGAGGAAGGAAATATAAAGTGTACATTGCTTTCACTAGATATGACACTGTAGTAACACTTGGTGATGGCACAAACTGGACACAACCTACAATGTTATGTCTTCATTATCCCCTTCAGGCGCGAAAAAAATCATTGCAATACAAAAAATATCTGAGGGCCATTTTCAATTTTCCACGCTTAAAATGACGTGTCCTGAAGAAACTGAAAGAAAATTGTTTTATTGGCTTTTGCAATGTCCCCTTTCGGGGACAGGGCGCCTCAATACAGAAAAAGTAATGCATGGTGTTCTTTATGAGACCTCAGGCATAAAAGAGGGTTAACTTCACTTCAGAGTATACTTGGGGTAAAAAAAGTAAGAGCAATTGCTCTGAGTAGGCATTCACGAAAAGATGTGGCACTTTCGGCAGCGAATCCGACATTTCGCTGTGCATCCTTCACAGCGACAGCGCTGCAAGTTCGGTATGTTAGCATGCGCTGGCTTAATGTTGTAGCCATCGTACCTAATAGTAGCTGTCAGTAGCAAATGTGGTCTAGCCTTCATCGCAACAGGCTCTGGCCAACAGCGCTATTTTTGAGGTATTGTGCTGTACGCGATTAGGTTGTTCGCAGCTTCAATCTGGAAGGCCGCCATCTCCAAAATATGTTTCTGTTCAAGCTTCTAGGCACTTGCATCTATTCAGCTGTTGCACAGCAGAAAAGATAGAAAGTGAGAAATTACCCTCACCGGTGATTTTCTGGTTCTTGACCTAAAAGGGTACAGTGACACATGGAATTTAAGTTTGTCAACTTATTGAGTTTGGCGCATTTTGAAACATCCAAAACAGTGCTTTTATTTGCGTTTTTGCACAGCAGGGCGCACAAAGCAAGAAAGTGACTCCAAGCACTCAGAAAAGAAGTGTGCCGGAGAGACAGCTTTCAGGTGCCCTGTCCCCGAACAGGAATGCTAATATTCAGAAAGGCATGCAAGGCTGGATACACTCGTAGCAAGAATGATAGCCATTATATCACAGTCTCGGGCCCTTCCTTCAATAAATAAATGCTAATATTTCGGTCAGCACGGATTCCTAACAGTCTGAAGTGTCAAAAACAAGAAGCAATTACTGTTAGCTTCATAGAACACAGCTGTGTTCATTTTTGCCGGGCTTTTGAGGCAGGATTTCTTTTACTTCACGTAAGATGGTGCCAGTTGTCCAACAAAGTAGTTCAGGGTGCATGCTTAAAAAAAAAAAGTGTTTTACATTGCCTTTTTGAACAGCAGGCCACACAAAGTTCACGTCCCCATATAGGGACACAGCACCCGTAGGGGCTATGTTCGTATCCAGTATCACTGGGCTGCTGTGCACAGTCCTGTCACATTAACTTACCCAAAAGCAGGGTTTGATTCTTCTCTTGTCATGGATCCCTCATGCCTCCCTTGAATTGAATTTCCATTGGTGTGCACCTACTTGCTGTGTGTGCCCAAAGTTTGAAAATTTCAAACTGCTGCAGCTAGGCTGCAATTTGCTGTGTTTTTCATTTTACAAAACTGGAAGAAAAATGTGGTGGGAGCTGCACCCACAGGCATTGCATGGCATTGTGAATTTTATTCATTTTAAGTGATGATCTGTCACTACTAGACATTACTTTGACTACTAAACAATGTTGAATTGTTTGCTATATCTGCAAGACTTTAATATAAGTGCAATCATGGGTATTTTAATGAACATAAGCTGCATAAACTTTTTCTTTAATAGATGAATTTTTGCAGTCTAAAGCAAAACCAACTGACTTGAGAATGAGAATATTGGGTTAAATGAGGCATTGCTTCAAGAGCATGGAGACAAAAAATCAAAACTCGGCTTGTGTTTGCATTTCATTGGAGGCAAAGTACAAAAACAGCTCAGTGCTATGCGATGTCTGTGCATGTTAGAGTCAAAAGTGGCCTGAATTAGTTTAGAGCCTTCTACTACGCCATCCCTCACAGCACAAGTGTCACTTCACAGGTTATTAAACCCCATTGAATACTACCATTGCTTTAAATACTTCTTGCTTTCACTTTGTGGTTATACTTATTTTGCCCTTGCCCCAAGATTAGCAGTGGAAGTTGAGTATTCGGTATTCATTTGTTATTTCCAGACTATAAATTAGTCATCTGGACACCTTGCCAAAGTTGATTAACACCTTGCCAAAGTTGATTACTGACAACCCTTACCATTACGCCACAGTTGAATGTAGGCATTGAGTGTATTATAATTAATTAGGACTGTCTCATGTGGATGCAACATGACGAACCTTCACGTACCATTTTCTCACAGGCACTCAGCAGCTGCTAGCATGTACCCAATGCCCCCGATGGCTTCCGGGGGCTTCAGGGGAGGCAGCAGCTACGCACCAACTTTGCCAAGGCTGAACCCTCCTCTGTTGCCTCCAAGCATCATGCCACATGGCCTACACCCGGCTCTAGTCACTCCGGGCCCCAAGCAAGAACTCTCTTCCCCTCTCCCTGACACAAGGTATGGATACACGGACATGTATGTGGTAGCCAGACAGACTTTTACTTGTCAAAAACGTGCAAAGCCACATTATTAAGGGCTGAGTACTGTTGCAGGGATGAATCTACACCCTAAAATGCTTCTCTCGGTTAAATCACTCCGTCGTTAGTACTGAAATTTGATGCAGAGATGTGGCATACGGCAGTCTTTGTATTTTTGTCTTTGCTGCTTTTGGATTACATATTTTTTTGATCAGATAAGAGTTATTTCGAAATTCACGTCATCTGCACCGTCGACAGCCCAAAACAAGCATCTTCCACTGATACTGGTGGTGTCATTTGGTGCCTATGCAAGGAAGGAGTCTGTAATTGTCCGTTAAAAAAAAAGTGACAGAAATTGTTCAAATTATCGATTGCCTTGAAGAAAGTGCCAAAAATCGTTTGCACCACAGTAGTTTGATATAAAAGCACTTGTATGATGGCTGTTTACATATGAGATGAAACCTTGCAAGAACAACTTTTTTCTGGTTTAGTCAAGTGCTTTACTTTACATACACTGTCTGGAACATTGAAGAAAAAGTGCTCTAAAATCGTTAGCACCTCCACTACCCTTTTTTGCTGTGAGATGCAGTAGCAGTGATGCCTCTTCACAAAAAACAGCCTAGTCACATTTTGGCTTGTGTGAAATTCTTGAAAGGGTAGCTATAGAAAGTACTTTGTTGCATGTTTTATTTTGATGGAATAGGTGTATGCATTTTGAAATGAGATAAGCACGCATAATTGTTCAAGAAAAAAAAACTATTTGCTTAACTTGTTCTCAAGTGCCTTCGAAATAGAGTTCCAAACATACTTGTTAAGCATTTAAAGCAGTTGTCTCGGGAATGGATCATTTGTAGTATCAAGTCCTGAGACAAGAGCTTGTTTTTTTCTCTTTTCTTTGTTACTGAGCTTGCAGAAAAGGTAGTAGTTAGTAATACATGAGAGTGCCATAGACGGCGCATGTGAGAAATATGTTTTTTCAGTTTGTTTTTTTTTTGCCCCATACAAAAAGAGCAGAACTGCTGTCATGCCTGCTATCAGAAATGGAAGTGCTGCACCAATTGCGCCATTCTGTACCTGCTGCGATCTGACCTGTTGCTCCAAGCTGCTCCAAAACGGCAATTTACGCAATTATTGACCATCACAAGTGTACAACACCAAATTTAACTGATTATTATCGTTGGTTGAGCAACATTGGGTGCTTGCTATAGAAGAGCACCAACGTTCTTAGATAGAGCCAGTTGGAAAACTGGGGTGGCACGCAGTGCTGTGGAGTGGCAAGGTTCCTCTATTTTTTTAGGTAGCAAAAGGTCTTGGATCTAGCTATATGCCGGTTAGCAGCACGTGACCTCTTTGCCGCCAAGCTCCATTCAAAGGATCGAGCAGTGCTCGCTGTGCTGGTGAAATGCACGGCGTTCTGTGTTTGCGACCGTCATATTGGCCGATTAGGCAAGCAAAAAGTACTTCACACGCCTCAATTGCAGTTTTAGGAATGTATATGCAGTACTTGACGCTGTGCCTTCGGCTGCCGGAACTGTGCGGAAAACGGGAGAAAATTCTTTTCCGTATCTCACTGCGATGATAGCAGCAACAAATTTTGTAATATTGGTGCCTCATGGATGCTAGTAGGTACCCTTTATTAAGCAATACCTTATACATCTCGCTTAGCCGAAAAGCGGTCGATGTCGTGGTAGGTAGTTGTTGCCGGCACTGCGTCTCGGAAATAGTTGAGGACGGCGTAAGAAAAATCTTATGGCAATTAGTACCTCTCAATGTAGAGGTAAAGAAATCAATGATTAATGAAGTAAAAAAATAAAAAAAATGCAGAAAAGGCGTCTTCAAAGGTGTCAGAATGAAGTGCTATTGCTTGATGATGTTATTTAAAATTTCGAGCATCCATTTGATAAATTCATTGAAGTAATCGAAAAAAAAAAATGAAAAAAGTGAGCTTCAAAGGTGTCAGAATGCTCAGAATGAAAATTCAATGCTGGCTGATGGTGATAAAGGAAATTTTGAGTGTTATTGACCAAATAAAGTGATAATAAAACTAAAAAAGTGCAATAAAGGTGTCAAAATTCTCAAAATGAAAAGCCAATGCTTGATGAGATTTTTTATGAAAATTAAGTGAGTGCAATTCATCAGTTAATTGATATAATTGAAAAAGAAAACATTGGATAAAGAGCACAACTGTGTCAAAATGCTCAGAATGAAAAGCCAGTGTTTACTTATGCTAAGCATCGGTGTCTGGAAAAAAATAATTAAACCATAAATAAATTTGAAAAAAAAAAAAAATGAAAGTCCCTGTGTGTGAAATTTAATTGCATCATTATTCTAATGGAATAGTCCCCCGGGCCGGTATTACAGAAAGTGAACACAAACTGAATGATTTTACGTCAGCTAATACGCACTTCTGGTGTAGAGATTTGCTTGAGCTCTTTCCCTTGGTGAAACTCCACACCGGAAGTGCATGTGAGCTGACGTAAAAGGGTTGAGTTTGCGTTATACTAGCCAAAGCCTTTCGTGTCATTTGCTTTTAGCCAACCACAGAGCGTTCCGAACTGAACGCAAGCTGAACAAGCTGAACGCAGTTTTGTAATACCGCTCCCGGCAAGCTATAAGAAAACAAAAATATAAAGCAAATAAAGAATATAAAAGTGAGGATATATAATTGATTGGCTTTGTTATCGCGTCATACCGTTTTTTTTTTTCTTTTTTTCTTTTTTTTTGTAGTTCTTGGAAGGTATGCATGGGTTCGTAATCCACAGATGCAGGGAAACCGACTTTCTCCAAAATAAAGCTATAGGAATACTGTGTAAACGAAATAAACTCGAGCCAAGAAAAGTGTAGAACGGAGTACTGCCTAATGCTTACAAACGCAATGACGCCCATTGCATTAGAGCTCTGTGCGCAACGACTTTTCCAAGATTTGCAGAGCACTTGGAATCTACTTATTCTTTATTTAGAAAGTTTACTGAAATATTGTTTCTATTTGTTTGCTATTAATTTCAAAGCACAATTAGCAGTTTCCTAGCCGCTGTACTCAGTCAATGGCTCAGAAGAATGGGCTGGCTCGTTTGACTCACGCGTTTTATTTCGACGATTATGTGGCACAGGCATGTGTAAGTTACTGTCCCTGTCTTTTGAAGTTTCCTGAGCAGCATAGGACACAAATCTGTTTAATTAACCGGTTTATGTGTGCACCGAGTGCGGCTTCATGAGTACATGGCATGCACGAAAGAGAGCGGCGCATCGTCTGCTACCGCTGCCCCTTGGACCTCTCGAATGGGCACTCGTGTAGTTGTCGCTACCTTTAAAAAAAAAAAGAATTCTTTATGGAATGCGACCAAACGATCGCCAGCCAATCTCAAAGCGACTGCAGCGCCCCTCCCCCTCCACTGCGGTGGATGGGTAAGACGGAAATTTTAAATGCTATTAACCCCCTTTTTACGGCAACGAAACAGATAATAAAGCTTTTGTGTTTTTCAACACACTTTTGTATACATGTGAAAGCCACCGCATTTGCAGACGTGGTTCAAGCAGGCAGGCAGCCGACACGCTTGAACTTGAGCCGCGTCTCCAACCTCCTTGCTTCAAACGCGTCTCTAGACGCGGTGGCTTTCATATGCATACAAAAATGTGTTTAAAAATGCGAACACAGTCTTAATTTTTGTTGTGTTGCAGAAAGAAGAGGGTTAGAAGCATTTAAAATTTACGCCTTACCCATCCACTGCAGTGAAGGGGGAAGGGGCGCTGCGCTCAGCCATTGAGATATGGCTAGCGTCATATAAGTGATCGTGTGGGCCCACGCCCGCACTGTTTTCCAACTGTCTCATATCTCATTCACAACAGTTGGGGCACTCGAGCTGTTTGTCATAACTCTGTTATAGCCGCGGCTTTCACGAAAGGCAGCTGGCAAGAACTTTTCTGAATTGAAATTAATAGCAGCTAATCGATTCCACTGCTGTTTGCAGTTGTCATTTGTCTATTTTTCTTTCATGAGCTCGAGCAAAAATATTCGGAATCATTGCACTCCTAAATAATTCTGTAAATGGGATACAGAATAAATTTTCATGCAGTTTTTGGACTAAAGTAAATTGTTTTTGTTTTGACCTTCGTTAATTCGAAAGTTCAGATAATTTGAATTAGGAGCGCGGTCGCGGCCGATGTCCATTTAAAGGGGACATACATGCGAAAAGCGAGTGTAATTAGCCGCGGCGCGACGGCCGATCACATCTCTTTGCCTGCGTCCAGCAGGGTAGATGTCAACGATGGGTGGCGAGCGGCAAACGCACTGATGTCCAGTGACATATTGGGGTACGATACTTTCCGCCAGCAATCGCAGAAATGGCCTCCGCGAACCTGAATTGCATGCAACTTTTATGCTCACGCACATTGTGTGCGCTGTGGTAGGTATGACGATGATCGGAAGTTCGCAAGTTCTGAAATAAAGCTCAATCGCATCGTTTTGGATTTGCTTTCATGCCAATCCGCGGCTGCCAAAAGGTGCACGCATCGGAAGCTGCTCGGGGCATCACCGCTCTTTTTTACTTTTGTTTTGGGATGACATCACGCTGTTCTAACGCATAACGCATACGTCCCGCGCATGCGTCCACATTTTGGTTCGCCTCGCCTTGGTGGTGCAGTGGTTAGGGAGCTCGACTACTGTGCCCAAGGATGCGAGATGGAATCCCGGTTGCGGCGGCCGCTTTTCGATAGAGGCGAAAAGCTAGGCGCCTGTGTGCTGTGCGATGTCAGTGCACGTTAAAGAACCACAGGATTTAGAAATTTCCGGAGCCCTCCACTAGGCGTCTCTCATAGCCTGAGTCACTTTGGGACGTTAAACCCCACAAAACAAACAAAACAAAACTTTCTGCTTCCTGTTGATCACATGCAGTTTCACCGCACAGCGCGCTTCGCCATGTGACTGTGCAGTGAAGCATCCTCAAAATGCAAAGGGGCCGCTTTGTGCAGCGGTATCGATACAACTGAGTAGCACTGCGAAAGGGTTAGAGAGGCTTTTAAGATTTTGAAGCAATCCTTCGACCTTCCCGGCAGTGTGCGTACCCAAAGCAAAGCACTTGACGAAACCAGGAATAATTGTTGTTTTTACTTGCGTTTCATCTCAAATGCAGACACCTGTCATGTAGGTAAAATTGCTGTAACGCAAACAGTTTTTGACATTTTTTTTTCTATTCCATTCAATAAATCTAACTTTAGTCCGATTTTAACATATTTTCTGCTCTGTTGGAGGCCAAATTAAAAAGAGCTCTTTTTAGGCGTGGAGAAAATGCGCTTAGTAGCAATTTAACGCCATCTGCCTGTTCCAAAGCTGCTCCAAAATAAGACTTTTTCTGCTCCTATGCCTGCTCCAAATGGCTAGAGCCTGCTTCCACCCCTGTGCTATGAATTCTAAGAAGGTTGCATTTAATTTCATAATTAGAAGTTGTGTTCTAGAATTGGAATTAGGGTCTGTTTGTTAACATATTATCTAGGCATAGAGAAATTGTATCACCTATTAGTGTTTTTTTTTAAAGGCTGCCAAAAACTCGCCATGTTCGTTTATTGACTGTGGTATTCTGCTGCTGAGTATTAGGATGTGGATTTGCTTCTGCCAATGCAGTGTGGCCCCTCCATTTCCCAGGCATCCTCTGGCCATGTACCACGCGTTGGACTCCTCCAAGTGTAACCAGGGGCGACCAAGCTCACGTGGTGACCTTGTGAATGGTGCAACTGCGGGTCTCAATGGTCATGGCGGGGGGCCACCTCCCTCTCAACCAGCAGGTCACCCACCCAGTAACGGCAGTAGCAGCAGCAGCCAACCGCACCAACCACAGCAGCAGCAGCATAACGGCACGGAGAAGAAGCCCCAAAAGCCGACTAACCATGTCAAGAAGCCCCTCAATGCCTTCATGCTGTACATGAAGGAAATGCGTGCCAAGGTAGTCGCTGAGTGCACCCTCAAGGAGAGTGCGGCCATCAACCAGATACTTGGGAGAAGGGTGAGGAAGCTCTTTTATTTTCCTTGCTTGCTTAATGATGGTATAGCACTCTTGTCTCCAAACTTCAAGTTTCTCTCTTTAGCAAAAATGCCAAGACTTGAATTGCAGCTGCTATTTGGCTGATGAAACTGAAATATGCTGTGCATGCTCATATTCATATATGTATGCTGCGATTTGTGTTTTTTGATCATTAAAAAAAAGAAGCACTACGAAAATTTATGTACTCGCTTAACAACGACACTTCTTTTTTATAACCCAGCCTACAAGCCACTTTTTACAGATGGTGCCTGAAATTGAAATAAAACCTCTAGTGGAAAGATACACTGTTGTGTGTCAGATATTTTGTCAGTTGTTAGATAAAGAGGCAAGAAATGTACAACTCTTATCTTTTTTCTTCTTGTTTTTTGTTTTTGTTCTGTCGAAATTCGTAAGCTCATGCATATCGGAGGCATTCATACTCGAGAATTTTGTGAGATATGCTGTCTCACATCTGCACACAGACTGTGAGTTAACTAACAGTGGTGACTAACAGGTTGCCTTTGACCACTTGAGGCAAAAATGCACTGGCTAACAGCCCTCAAAGGAGGCCCTTCAACCAATAACGTCAACTTTTTGTCTTGATGCCACAGTAGGGCATTCCATTTCTGTGGCACGTCATTCGCCTGCGATTCTTTTAAGTTCTATCCGGTGGTCTTTCACAGTTCATTTACAGGGCTCCAGCTGCAGCCTGATTTCACACTTGTGATATTGGTCTTAGCAGGTTTACTTGGAGGCCTTACAAGATGCTTGGGACAGGTTCAAGGTTCCCTTCATATTTTTTTCTTTCCACTGAGGGTACACATTAGTCACAGTGTTCACATTGTTTGTGGGTGTTGCTGGTCCGGTGTAATCCAAACCCATTGTGGTTGCAGTGCCATATTCATTATTCTTAGACAAGCACCTATGCTGGTACTTGGTGGTGCATTGGAGAGTCATTTTTGTATATTGTACTGGGACAACTTGCATAGGCAGTTTAATTCACAGCGTTGCATTTCAGTGCACTGGATATGATTTATTGCGGTGGCGGGACTGTTGCAATTTTTTTCTAGCCAGTTTTAGCTGACTAGAAATTCATAATTTCTGATTGTTTAGGAGGTTCGCAGGCTTCATTTTCACTATTCGAACTGTTTGCAAATAGTTTGAGTAAGGAAAGTCTTGTGTGAATCGGATAACAAATACTGTTCAAACCTGTGTTAAAAAAAAAAATCCATACCTCCATTTTTGCAGTGAAAACTGCGTAGCAGCGGCAATATTTTGCCGCTCCATCTTGCTGTACTGTGTGCCCATTATTGAAGATATCAAAGCAGAACTGCTCCAGTATAGTAAGCAGCCTCCTTTTGGTGGCATCCACATGAGGAGGCTTTACCGTGCTAACTACGTGCAGGTCATGATAACTACTTATTTTCAGCATGGGGAGTGCACATCTGGGCCAAAATGGCAAGCCATCTTGTAAAAGGCTCTGGGGATGGTCACAAATGGGTGATGCGAATATTTGAGCGTTAGCTGTGGCATGCGACAGCAAAGAGTTTTTCGAAAAGCTGGGCTGTCTTCATAGCTTGTTGGCATGCTACCTAGTTTAGCAGGAAAGTCAGAGCAATCACAGTTTGGCATGGTGCAGAGGTCACCTGTTTTAGCTGCTGGTGCATTAATTAACACTCAAAGAACAAACAAACGATAAAAAAAACTGTCAGTATGCCAATCAGTGCCTGAAACAGCGTGCATGTAGTCTTGTATTGTGGCCAATAGCTGCTATCACCGCTGTCTAGTAGTAAACCTCATAAAACGAAACTAAGTAGCTATAGGGCACCTCCAGTCAATTGTGATGTTGCCAGGGCCAGGACACTACGCTACCCAGGACCAGTTTGAGTTAACTGGTTGAAGGGGCCAAATTTTCAATACACAGTACTATGAAACTGACGTATCTGACTTCAGCCACCACTGATTGACACACTAGGAGCAAGACAAAAATTTTGTATTATTCGAAACCAAGGAACAAATTAGAATGCATCGAAGATATAGCTGGCCAACCAAAGTTCTGAAATTTGTTTGAATTATTGTGAGCCTGATGTAGGTAGCTCTTTTGTCTATAAATGGAAGTACAGTTTTTTTTTTCTAGGCTGCTGGCTCCAGTGTATTTGTATGCAGTGCTCACATTTATGTGCTTCTCCCTTTACAACAGTGGCACAGCCTTTCCCGGGAGGAGCAGTCAAAATACTATGAGATGGCACGCAAGGAGCGGCAGATCCATATGCAGCTGTACCCGGGCTGGACAGCAAGGGATAATTATGCCATCAACAGCAAAAAGAAGAAACGCAAGAAGGACAAGAGCCAGGATGGAGGTGAGTGACTGTCTAGAGCTTCTTTTGCTAAATTAACCCATTGTACATTGATGGTCTAATGCTTACATTAAAGGGGAAGCCCCCAAGTTTAAGTTAGGTTTATAATAAAGGATTAATTACTCGTTCGCATCCACAGAAGTGCAGCCGTACGACTACAAAGGAAAGGTATACAGCTTTTACAGAAACTTCCAATCCAGTTTCAGAGGGAGAGGTGGTGGCGGCGTTCAACAGTCTTAATAATTGCAAATCTGAGGATAGCGTGGGTGTTCAGTTAATGCCAGTAAAATTTGTTATCCTTGATATATCGAACTGCCTGACACATATTTTCAACTTATGTTTATCAAAAGGCGTGTTCCTACATAACATGCAGTCGGCGGTAGTCACAGTATTATACAAAAAAGGTGATAGAAACGACCTTTCCAACTATCGCCCAATATCTATCCTGCCTACCTTCTCAAAAGGATTTGAAAAGTTAATTCTTGATTGTCTTACGTCTTTTATTAATCATCATAATATTTTAAACCCCGCTCAATTCGGGTTTCGGAAAAACATCTACTGAGCTTGCCCTTCTCGTTCAACAAGAGTGTATATACTAAATAGTTTTGAAGAAAAGAAAAACGTCTTAGGCATATTTTTAGATTTCTCGAAAGCTTTCGACTGCATCAACCACAAAACTTTAGTCAGTAAACTAGACAGGTATGGCATACGTGACACAGCCTACTCTTTAATATCTTCCTACATAGCCAATAGGACACAATATGTTGAAATAAACGGTTTCTCCTCTGCAGTCAAGCCAGTCATCTTGGGAGTTCCACTAGGCAGTCTCTTAGGCCCCCTTCTTTCTATTCTCTACATTAATGATCTTGTTTCCATAGATTCATCTGCAAAACAAATTATTTACGCTGATGATACAAGTCTGTTTTTCTCTGGTCACTCAGGCATAGAGCTATCCAGTCGGGCTAACATAACCTTGGAAAAGATTGAACACTGGGCGTGTCAAAACAGTCTAAAACTCAATGTCAATAAAACAAAAGCTGTTCTCTTCCATCCCAGAAATAAAGCATTTGAGCTGCCTTCTCTTGTACTCAGTGTCACTAAAATAGAAATTGCTCACTCTGTGAAAACGTTAGGCGTGTACTTTTCAGAGCACACGACATGGGATGTTCACATAGAATATTAAGTCAACAAGCTATCATGCACAATAGGTTCTCTACGCCGACATTTCCCAGTATTTCCACTTACCATTAACATTATGCTTTATAATTCACTCTTTTTGTCTATTCTGAACTACTCCTTGCTAGTATGGGCAACAACAACAGCAGAAAACATTACAAAGTTACTACTCCTTCAAAAACGTGCAATAAGAAATATTGCTAAAGCTTCTTACCTCGAACATACAGGACCAATATTTCAGCAGCTAAAAATGGTTAAAGTAACATCTATGTATAACTACGAGTTTTTGCGATTATATAAACAAGGCATCACTAAAGAGGACAACATACTAACACTCATAGCAGCGCTTCAAGACAACATAAACACATACAACACCCGTAACCCGGAGCATTGGCACGTTACAGCGTGCCCGACGAACTATGGCAGGCAGATGCTTCGCTTCAGGCTTCCTACCATATTACATCAATACTTTCCTAATAGTGGTCGAGATTTCTCTCTTCCTCCCATTAAATTAATCCGCAAAATGTTTCTATGAATACATATTTTTAAATTAAGTGTTCTATCTTGCGGCGTGTCTGTATTATTTTCATGTATTTTTCCTGATTTACCTTGTGCTTTTTTGTAATCTAATTATTTCTCCATTCATTATTTATTCATTGTGTAAGCTTGCCTTCTCTGCTGTGAAAAAAGTCTCTAATGTGACTAGTGTGGCTATGTGCAGTTTCCATGTCACACATGGAAAGACAGTAAACATAACATCGTCCTTAACATCTCTTCTACCAGTGAGACATAATTATATGGAGGTTATGTCTAATAAGGACGTGGCAAAAGGTAAGTTAATGGGGGCGACAGGAATGTAGGAACACAAATCATGTAATGCTCACAATCTTGATTCGGGTTGCGTTTACCTTTCATAATGCTGCTAACATCTTGTGAGAATGCAGTGTAGTGTTCTTTTCTAGATAGCCTGCCAAAGCATCGTGATGAGTTGGTATATCATGTCATTGTGCATTGGCACTGTAACGCAATGCCTTTAAGCCTTTTGAAGTTACATTTCAGTTACATTTAACCTTGAAAGGCCATGATTAGTCAATCTTTGGCAAGAAAAAAATGGCACCATACTATGGCCAAATCTGTGTGCACCTTAAGAGTGCAGTTTTTCTAATCTCAGCTATTGGTTCACAAGTTGCTAAGGTACTTAGGTGTCACATTGGCATTTGGCAATGCAACACATGGTAAAGCTACTGCTCTTTTTAGGTCACCATTTTGAGATACTTGCAGTAAAGGAATGAAATAATGGACCTAGATTTTGGACTTCCCTGCTCTTTCCTTTGTTAGTCATTATCATTTTTTCAGGATATTAATGTGCAAGCTAGAAATGGGTTGTAGAGGTTGCATAGGTGTGGGTCTAAGGGCACTGGTCTAAGGGCACTGTCATTTTGCCAAATAAAGAGAAGTCATAAATGCCACAATTAAATAGCAACATGTTTTGTATGTGTTTTTTTTTTTTTTTTAAACGTTTGAGGTGTCGTGCACATGTGCAAGTAGATTCGTGTTGGGGAACAGTTGCTTTCTATTTACACTGAGGTGTTTTGAGTAACATGAAAGTCTGCAATGTGTATTAATTAGAAAATTGCTTTGTTGATATTAATTTTAACAGGTTGTAATTGTGTTTCAATCAGATGTCCACAAAGTTTCACTGCTGAGGTTTATATGCACGGTAGTACATGACACTTGTGTAAATATTATTTTTTTCAGAAGTTTTTTGTTTTAGTTCTACAAGTGCACTTTTTGTCAGTTTTGCTTTGTCATAATATGTTTTAGCTGCCTCCCATATCTCTGCAAAAATCCCTTGCACTTGGCCCCTCATGTGTTTGCTTTGAAACTCGTTTTCATGAATCCTTTGCAGTTTTGGCTACAGTATTGCCACAATGTTTTCATTTACTATTGTCCATAGTGGCCACCACTCTGTGCTTGGTTTATGATTTAGCAGTGTGTCTTTATGTGTGTGTGCGTGCTTGTGTGAAGTTTTACACTTGCGTGTGTGTGTCTTGCTGCTTTCTTCTTTCGCACATTCCACACTAGTCTCTCATCTCTTCTCTTTTTTGATTGTGACTTGACTATGCATGATCCACACGCCAGGGCTCCTTTCACTGAATGGCTCGTTCGTTTGTTACACTTCTGACATGCAGCTGTGGCTAGGTCAATGGCAGTGTAAGTAAGATTTTGCTGAAAACTCTCACCCCCCTTTTTCAGTTTGCTTCAAGCCCCTCTACTTGTCCCTTTTCTTTCATACCCCTGGGTTACTTTTGCACTTTCCTGCATGTATGACTCCCTGCCTGGCCATTGACATGCTGCATGGTTCACCATCTCTGACACACCTCCTCCTCATGTGTCTGGTGCACCACCATAATTTTTGGCCAGAAAATGTGCTCTGATCAACTTCCTGCTTGTGTTTTTTCATGGGCGGTTCATTATGCCTGGCTAATGCTCCAAGAATGTGACATGCCCTGCTAAGTTTCTTATGTTCCTATCATTCTGTCGTATGCAGACCTCTTGTTTGCTGACAATTACTTTTCTTTAATTTTTGTACGGGCAATAATGTTTTTGTTATTTTATGTCGCAAGTAATTTACGTTCTGCAAATTTAATTTTGTGTCAAGAATGTAAGCCCTGAGGTTTTTGTAACAAAAACTCGGCATCCATTACCTTTATCAATGAGTGCGCTTGGCATACTTCAGCACAACGGGTAATTTAGCGCGCATGTCATGACTTGTTCCTCCTTTTTGGATGGTTATGAAGCAGATATTATAAAGTTCCACATATATGATGGGACATGACATATGTGTGTTGCTTTGGTTTTATTTGGTATGGGCTTTGAACAGGCAATGATGTTTTCGCATGTCGTATGTTTATTCCAGATGAGAGTTATGTTCCAGTGAAGTTCAATTTGGTTTTTTTGCACCTTGTTGTTAGCTGTATGTGTGTGTTTAAATGTGCCAACATGTGACTGACTGCATGAAACATTTGCCTCTAACCCTTTGAATGTTGCAGATCTAAACAATCCCAAGAAGTGCCGAGCAAGGTATGGCTTGGACCAACAGAGTGACTGGTGCAAGCCTTGTCGGTAAGAAATCATATTAATGCACATTACTTGCCCTTGGAAAAAGTATTGCACAAGTTCATGAATAGGTTAGCCTGGTCTTTTTTTTGCAAGTAGTTCTTCTTAATGGAGACAGTTTTGGGAGGCATTTGAAAACTGTCAAGTTTCTTTTTTTTTTTTTCCCCTTTAACTTGTGTTTTTACCTAAAAATTTGGACATCATTAATTTAACCAAGTCAGATGTTTATTGTCAAAACACTTCATCTTGCCTTGAGGTGCAGTGGCTGTCAATTTTGAACTAAGAACCAGACTGTATGATGAGCTCAGGACATTTGCTGGGATGACATGGGTATAGCTTGTGTGGTATGGAAACAGTCGGGGATCAATGGTCATTGTCCTTCAGTGGGCACAACTCAGTTTGTGGTGGTGATGTTAGGGGTGCATCCAAAAAACCTTGGACTGGCTTGACAAAGGGATGTACCCCTACATACAGGAAAAGCGGCAGCAACTGAGCACGTGCGGAAAGAAGAGAAACGTAACAGTAATTAAAATAATTATACATGGCTAAGCATTATCAAAAAAAGAAATCCCTTTGCCAGAAAAATACACAAGTGATAGCTGTAAAAACCTTCCGGCCAGGTGAGTTACTATCTGAGTTACCATCGCCACCGAGTGATGAGGCAAAGGGTGATGCCGATGCTTGCAAGTCGACTGGCTCACCTTGCACGGAGAAGATGTTTCTCCAACATTCTCGAACTCTCTATGCGACACCACGCTGACACAACAGAAAGGTTCGCCAATTTCGTGACGCCAGGCGTCTAAAAGAGAGGCGCATTGGGCACACCCCCCACTAGGATACCTAGAAGGAGTGGTGTTAACAACACGGCATGCCGCCCATAGAGAAGAGCAGCCCCTGTACACTTAAATGCCGCTAGGGCAAAGCAGAGTGCTATAGTCAGGGTGCTGTCAACGTTTCTGAGGGGATTGTGGAGATAAGCCAGTCAGCACGTGATTTGGCATGATTTGTCACTGTGTGATTTTGTGTTGCTGCGGGTGCTACTTGTTTACTCTTGCTGTGTGCCACAAAGATACCATTAACATCAAAGAAAACAAATCTCGGAAATAGTGTTTCGTTCCTGGATGCACCTCTGGATTCAAACAGAGTTTGGAAAAGAGTCCCTTTTCCGTATGCCGGCTTGCAGAGAATAGTTTGTGATGTAGACGCTTATCGTTGCAAGTGCCGACAAACCAGTTCAGGACAATTGAGCTGTTTGCAAAAGATACTTTGATGCAGGGTATGCAAGTTCCTGCTTACCTTATTGCTTTTAAAACAACAAAAGCTCATGTAACAAGAAACAATGGCCTAGAGTTGAAGTAGGGCTTCTGCAGAGAATAGCGTTCCAGCATTCTGCACATCTCTCACCTGTTTATTTACATTTTCATGGTCACAGTCTCCCAAACGCTGTTTTTTCTCACTTACTCTCTAGTCTCTGACCAAGTTATGCAGTAGTGCTTTTTGTCTTTGTTTGTTGGTAGGTGTATCCAATGTGAAATCAAGCACATTGTAAATGGCAGTGAGGTCATAATACTGTGCGACACTCTGGTATTAAAAGAGGGTATTGTTTCCTAACCTTCCTTTCTCAAAGGAAAAAAATAGGCAAACAAACATGAGAGCTGTGTTCCTTCGAAGAGGACACAAACAGAACCAAAAACATATTCACAGGAAGAAGGACTGCCAAAAATTATGACACTTTAGCTTCACTCCTTTAGCACCACTTTTGTAAATTGAATTACTAGAAAGGAGAGACATAGTATCAGTAGTACTTCTTGGCAGGCACCTGAGCCACACCATAATGGAAGGGAGGAAGATGGCGGTGAGAGAAGATAGAAGTGCTTTAATGGAGGGCTACGGAATAATTTTGACCACTTGGGGATCTAAGGTCCGCCTTTTCATTCCGCCAATTTTTGGTATTCAGAGACTGGCACAGAGTTTGGCAGTGTCAGGGGTGCAACAGCTGAGCCATAAGCGTGAAATTTGTTAAATTTGCGCCATGCTGCATCAGAATGCCCTGGCTATCCGCAAAACTTGTCCATACTCGTGGACAACTTTCTGCGGCCCTGATATGGCCAGCCACGATGTTTCAGACACTGCAGCATGCATCACTTTGCCTTTTAGTTTTATCGAACGCCTACTCATATTTTTCTCTCTGCATCCACATACTTTCTCTACTTTTGAATTAGCATAACCGTTGCGGTTTGAGGATGATTCACCGCACGAGTCACTGTCTATGCAGTGAAGCATCCCCATAACGCAAGAGGTGCATCAGTTATGGCTTTTGTGTTTGTGCTAATATAACTGGAGGTGGTACATGTCAAATTTATTTCGGGCGTCAGCAAGTTGGGAAACGCACAGCAGCCCTACCTATTAAATTCCATAATATCACAACGGAGCCCAAGGGTGCCAAAATTAACGTTTATGGATGCTGGAACATCGAAATACTATAAAGTCTGCTCTGTGCACGGAATACATAACCTAATATCCCGAGCCATTGCCTCCCCCCCCTCCCTCCTCTTAATAAAAGATAGTCAAAACCACTGAGTCATCGCCAGCCCATAGGAAGCATAATTCATGGGCCGGAGATGCGCTCGTTCATCAGTTTGCTTTGCTTACAGCCCTTTTTTACCTGCTTTCGGCATTTGCCTTTTCACCTTTTGGCCACTGTTTTTTTTTTCTTCTTCTTCTTTTTGTCTTTGTTTCTGTGTCTGCTTTTTAGTCAACATTTTGTTTTTGTACTGCGGTCACTTAAATACAGGCTGATCGCAGTCACGGCTTCAAATTAAACTCTTTTGGAGCTACCCTCGCACGACACAAGTTGCGGATTTCGCAGATAGTAAAACATTGTTTTATGAGCCTTGCAAGCAACATAAGATCCCGTCAAACCAAGATTGTCAAACCAAGCTAGATGAAAAAAAAAAAAAAATAAATAAGAAAAAAAGCATATTCTTTAGCTTTTTCTCGTTTTTATTCGGTCTCCGAAGTTTGAAAAATTAGCCTCCTGAATGTTATGACTCACATTATTATTTTTTTTATTGCGATAGCATGTCTTGCAGTACAAAATGCTTATTTACCATTACGCAGCACTGGTAATAGGCAGCCCTTGCTAAATTTCCTTTGGATCACGTTCATACGGTCCGATAGTCATCTTTTGTGCCGAAAGTAAGAATTCTTTCCTGATTATTGGCTCCAAAATTTGAATACGTGCTGCAAAGTGCAGTTTTTTTTTCTTCCCCCCCCCCCCCCCCCCTTCCCCCTCCTTGTGAGCTGCTTCGAATATGGATTTTACTGCTCCGAAACGGCTGCTCCAAAAATTTCTATAAATCCTATTTAAGCTGTTGCACTCCTGCAGTGTTAAACATCTTTGTTTGGTTTTGGGAGAAAGGAAGGCGCTCTATTTGCCTCACTTCTCGGTGGACATCTACGCTTAAAGAGCAAAATACAATGGAAGGCACATACATTGTCAGTGCAAATCCTTATCATAAAATAGCCTCCAGTGTCACTGTCAGATGGATGCAAAGTGGGAAGCAAAATGGTATGGCGCCACCCTGAACGCAGCACATAGATTGGTTGCATCACAACCTTGATACAAACTCGTGCATTTTTGCTGATGCTTTTCTCAAAACTATTGTTTATTGGGCACAGCTATCCAATATGCTATTGCGTAATAAGTGTGGAGGAAACAAATTGTCAGAACACTGTCTTGTGACTGTATTGCCAACAAGCTCATTTCACTTGCATAGGTTTCATGAGGCCAACAGGGACAGCGTATATTTGTTCGAGGGACAGGTGGCCGAAGTAACTCTGAAAGCTCTCACTCAAACGTGTGTAATGGTTTAGTGCTGCTTTGTTAGGCAGAAATGCATAGGACTGCTTTTGGACGTGGTAACATCTGCCACTAAAAAGGGGTGTAAGCATAAACTACTTGTGTATCTTGGCAATAACTAGCACATTCCTGTTGAAGGAAGAGAAAATATTGCATGTACAGTTGTAAAATAAAAACATTCTGGGTATCAGAAAAGCTTCAAAGCTTCATAAAAATTGTCTGCAAAACAGCATGATGCCATCCAAAAATAGAAATAAAAGAACAGTGACATGCCAAGCAGTGTCCAAAGAGGTGTGACTGTCCAGTGCGTGCACCCAGTCGCAGCCGTGGGATGGCAGGAAGTAAAAGGAAAGCAAAACCAAAGCTATGCATTTTAGCTATATTTTGGAAATGAGGAACTTCCATGGGTGCCATTGTTCATGCAATTCAAGTTTGAGGGAGATGGGTTCTGTTTTAGTGATCACTGGCTGCGTGTGTCGTACCTCAACGCAATCCCCTTCCGGATTAACTGGAACAAGCCCACCCATGTCCAAAATAATAAGCGCCCCATGCTGTAGACTTACATGGGCATTAACCGGGACAACGCTCATAATTCGAATTATCCCAACAAGATTTTATGTATCAAATGTTCCCCTAACAGAAGTTTAGTTTTTGTATGGGATTTTCAAGCGGATGCTCCGCCAGTTTGATATAGGAAATAATTTGATATAGCCGGGATCGACTGTATTCTTATTGCACTTCCTCTGTTTGGCCTATTCCAATTTACTAAACATTCAGAAACTATGGATTTCTTGTTTATCTGAGCCTGTGATGAAACGTCACGATATTTTGCTATGACTATGTCCTGCACTTGTCACATGAGTTAACTTGCATTTTCCTCATGGAATCAATTGCTGAATAGCTGCACAGGCTTAGCTACTGGCTTGCTCACAGGTTGGAAAATGAAGTGCTGAGCATGTCGCCATCATGTCACCATGTTGTGCCTTAATACAGTTGACAACTGCACGTGATCCTAACTGGCTGTGATATTCCCATTTTGGATCACTACGATGAGAGAGGGGCACATGTGGAAGTCGCTGGCTTGTTGAAAATAGTGGAAAGGGCAAAGTTTTTATCCACTTGCGCTGGTGCGGTTGTTGGTCCCACATTATTATTGTTAATTAAAATGTAAAAACTGTATCTTAGACTGTCTTAGACAATAGAGGACATGATAAAAAAAAAAAAAAAAACTTGGTAGAACTCTGACCTATTGATTATATAGTTCATTTCTTTCTTTCTCATTTTCTTTTTGTCTGTTTTTGCACATCATGTCTACTGTCTCATGGCGGAAAGGAGACATAAGCACAAAATGCTTTGCATACCATTGTAGCACTTTCCGGAGACTGAATGTTGTTGAAAGGTTTTGCCTGGACCAAACAACCATCCATATACAATTTTACTCCGACAGCAGAGTTCATTGTTCACAAATGCTGCCTTCAGCCACCTTCGCTGTGTGCAATAGAGTCTGTGCTTTGATGAAGGATGGCATCATGGCTCTGCATGGAGCCAATTACTGGCAGTCGTGTGGATTGCGCATCATGTGCGGCATAACTGAGCATTGTGTTTCTCTTTGCACAGCCGGAAGAAGAAATGCATCAGGTACCAAGAGGGGCTTGACGGCAATGCGAACGAGAGCGAGGACAACATTGGGTCAGTGGAAGCCCCTACACCTGAGTCGCACACCAGCCACGGGGGTGGGGACACAACCACCACAACGAGCACAGGTAGCCCCTGCACCAGCTTGGGCACGCCTGAGCCAAGCCCTGGGCCACCCGTGCGACGGCCTGACTGCTACAGCCTCAACAAGCACCACCCACTGAGCGTGCACCACCTGACGGGCCAGCCACTTGTCAAAAGGGAGCCGGATGACCCCGTCGACATCTTGACTCCTCCATCTACAGATTCCTCCACAACGCCTTCTTCCCTGCCCCTACTGACGGTCACATAGCATGAGCTGCCAATGGGGCCTGGCCTCATGCCCACAGGACAGGGCTGGGTGGCTCCCTACTTGCACATGTGCACAGGACTCCTTCTCCACTCCTCCCACAATCGTTGAGGCATTTGTGTGTTGTGGGTGCACTGACTGGAGTAATGCGAGTCTTGGAGACTGGCGTCTGCAGCATGGTCTATGATGACCAGTGTCCCCGTTCGCTGCAGGCTGTGTCATGTCCAAAAGCTCTCGAGTTGCTTAGCTGCCAGGACGCTCAATGTCTGCAGTCTTTGTCACAGCAGAGGTGAGATCTTGCATTGCATAGTTCTGCAGAATGTGTCAATGTGTAGTAGAGTACACTTGGCCTTGTGACATTTTGCCCTAACTTGAGTGTGATTTCTCACTCTTGCACGTTCACTGCATGGCAGTGTGTGGCCAGGCAACTGCTGCAATGCACCCATCTAGGTGTAACATCATGGGGACATTGAGGATTCCTATCCATTGTTCTTGACTGTGGAAACACGTAAATGCACAATTTTGAGTGGCACATGCAGTGCGTCTGACAGCACTTGATGCATGATTTCCACTTGCGGATTCACTGTGGGCAGTCTGGAGGAAGAGGCAGCAAGTGGCTCTGTTCATAGTGTATGCAGCATGTTTAAAAGCAGCTGGCTGGATACACTCCCAGTCAAAGCAAGGCAATGCAATTTTCTTTTTTTTTCTTTTTTGCAGTTTCATTTTGTTAGAGACTCGTGTCTTTTCTTCTTTCATCAAAATGTTCTTGCAAAAGCTGCTGTAGCTTTGAAATATGCCTTCTGTGTTATTGAAATGAAAGCTCTTGGCACTAAGCTATAGGACGTTTTTTAGCATCTGCTATCTTCCAGTGCTAGCGGCTACTGCATGTTTCATTGGGATTACCTGTTTGAGCAACAAGTGCCTTGGCTCTGAACTTTTGATAATCTCTCTTGTTCTATCATTTTTAAATTGGTTGCTTTGGGTGGCAGCGCTTATTTTAGGCTATAAACTGGACAGAACAGAACATTTTATAAAGATATTCACTAGGCATCTGCTCATTTAGCTGGTTATAATTTGAGTTTTTGTTCAACCTAATATGCTGCCAGGGCTTAGTCTTATAAGTCAGTCTTTGAATCTATAAGCTTGTTTTCTTTTCTTTTTTTTTTTCTTTTTGGCTCATTATAACCGAATTCATAGGTTAGGTCATTCAGCAGCAGCATATGTAACCTATGTCTGAAGAATAGTTTTGCCTTTAATTTGGTTCTTAAATGTTTGAAACTGACCTAGTGTATAAAGAGGTGAAACTACAATTTTCTTATACTTGTGTGCTTGAATGATTTGTATAGCGGCCAATGTATGGCATCAACAAAATAATTTACTATGTTCCTAGCGCAAGCTGTTACCAGAAAACATTCTTATCAGTTACATTTGTAATGAATCATGCATAATATTGGCTTCATGATTTGAATTCATAAATTAATATGTAATTGCTTGCAGATGTACACATTTTTAAAAGAAATGATATGGTGATGTACATCTGCAGCAGTAATTGCTTGGCAGGGACCCCGGGAACCTTGTGCTGAACTTGGCAGATAGTCAAAACAGAAGAGGAGCGAGAGAGGAATATCCAAGGAACAAAAGAAGTCGTTTCGAAGCACATTACAGTTGCCCGCTGAAGTGAGGTACTAGCAGCAAGGGACTGTTTGCACTTCTTCTGCTGCTCTCTCTGTATACTCCTCAGTATGTATACTCCTCAGTGTGCCACCTGCTGCCTCCTCTGCAGCCTGCCCTAGAGAAACGTTCCAGTGTGAATCCTTTTCCCCTTCCTTGTACATAGCTTTGACTCAAGACGGGAGAGAACGCAGGGAGCTGGATATACTCCCACCTGTACAGTGATCAACATTGCGCCTTCTGCCCGTCTTGTTTACTCATATGCCATGCTGGAGAGAAAGCATAAAAATGATATGTGCCAACATTGGGAAGGGGGGCTTGTTTCATACTACAACATAAATGCAGTATTCTTCCCTTCCCCCGCATCCCAAGATGAAGAGAAAGTGTTAGCGGGGCCATGTACATATATCCTTGTCACTGTGAAGGCTCTTCGATATAATTGTGCAGTTTTCTTTCAACTCTCCAGTCTCGTCTCAGTACGCCAGAGTCAGCATAGTGTTAAAACTGTCTGGAACAGGATCATTTTTCTCTTGCCAACCTCATTGTAAACAGTCACCTTCACCTGTTTTTGATCTCAGCTATGAGGCGAGAGATGTTTGAAAGTACATGCTCAGAGAAAGGTTAACTTGAAGAAGGCTGCATTCTTGTACCAAAAATATATATATATATATATTTTTTTTTCTTCACTTGTGGCAGCCTGTGTCACTGGTTTTCTATTTGCAAGGATCAATGGGGGTAGTAAGCTGTTTTACAGCTCTTTCTATTACTTGTTGTTTTTGTTATTTTCCTTTTACACTCGTGCTTTTAATGGTATGTTTGAGCTTTTAATTTATGTGTTAAAGGAAAATGTCACCAAGCGGCATTTTATTGAGCATGCCACCAAAATGTAATGATATTATGTGACTTATGTGACAGGGCTTTCTTCACTTTGATAAAAGCTGTGCTTAGGAAAACAGACTGAAGAAGCTATTACGTGCAGAAGTGGTTTTGAACATGTTCTGCCCATCAATTTGCTAGTGCATTTTAGAAAATTTTGTAATGTTTTTATTCAACGACTGAAAAGCTGTAATGTCACCACATTAGATATTCAAACCGTGTGCTCTTTAACAGGGTTTTGGTTCAAAATACTGTTTCTGCAGTTAGTGCAAGAAGATCAGGCTAGTAGGCTTCGTAAGATGGAGTTGAGTTGCCTGTGAGCATGCTGGTGACCAGAAAGTTTACTAGCAATTAACATACTATACTTGCCCCCTTTGGCATCCTGGTTAACATGTATTCGGTGTCTCTAAATGTTGTGGTGCACATCAAATTTATTTTGAAGTGTTGCACAACAGAGTGTGAACTCTGTGTAGTCATAACACACAGGTAAAATGTGGGCGACGAGGTAAAAAGAAACATACTCAGGTACTAATCTGTGCGACTCCGGTTTTATCATCAGCGTTTAAACTGCAGTGGTAAATTGGTAGATTTTATACATTTGGTGACATCAACCACATCCTAGCTAAACTGCAGGTCTAAAACTAGTTATTTCCATCATTTTCCGTCATACAATAAAAAACCAACGTTGTGCATGCAAGCATTGTGCATACACATATGGCTCCTTTAAATAAGCTGTAAGAACGCTCCCCGAGTAGGTGGCAACTGCATTTTTTTTTTTTTATCTTGCTTTCATGAAAAAAGCCTTGTGTATATTAAATGCAAGTGAAGTGATAGTGTTCGGGGGAAAGTGCTTTTAGAAGGTTTTATGTGTTTACAGCACTGCTGAAGAAGTGAGTCATTTTTAGTTGCATTGGTGCGCGTGTGGAACTTGCTGTTTCCTGGTGTCACAATATGTTTGAGCATTTCTTGGGAAGTTTGAGAAGTCTGTGTGGTCATACATCACCCATCTACTGTCCAGTCATAAGAATCAAAACTTTCGGAAATACTGCTGTCAGGAATGATGTGCTTAGTTTGTTGTTCCTAATAGGGCAGACACAAGAGTGCATGCTTGCATTTTAGCTATGTGCAATGAATCCTGCCTGAGGTAATGTGCATTAGGTTTTTTTTTTTTTTCTCATAATAAAGAAACAAGAATGAGGAAAAACTGTAATCACCATGCCTGCCATTTCTCATTTGTTTCCAGAGGTTGTGTGCAATTTTTGAAGAAAATGAAAATGTGTACTTGCACATGTTGTCATGATCACAAGTCTGTCTGTTGCATTATCCCATATTCAAAGATTGATGTGTTCACTTTGATGCTATGTGTTTGTATCAACCGTTCTTTTTTTTTTTTCATTAAGAGTGTATTGTGAGTGGGCAGCTTTGGAGAATGAGGAAACTGAGCTGAAAAGTTTTTGGCTGTAATGATAAAGGATGTTGCATTTTTCATTGAGTTCATGGCTGGAGGAGTGCTGTAATGATTAAAAACAAATGAAACTATGTTTGTGACTGTTTCTATTTCTATTACGCTGGGCCATAAAAATTGTTTACAAGATGAAATTTATTGGCAAAATCATAGAAGCTAGTGAATCACTTTAAAAGCGAGCTATGTGTCTGTGACGCCCAAATATTAAAGAGAAGGTAGCGGGCTTATCATTCTCGCAGCGGCATGTGTAAGGGTGCATGCAAGCCTGCATCTCTTCATATTTTTTTATTCAGTTCATTAGTTTCAGTAGCATCTGGCTTATATTCGGAACCAAGGTTTGAGTATGCTAACGAGGTTATTTTTTTCTTGCTCTGTTCAAGACTGGTACAGTGACCTTCATCACAGGGCATGTGAGGTGCAAGAAAAGGCAACTTTTTGACCACCGTGGGGGGTCCGCATGAGAAGCACGGGGAAAGTAGGAGGTAGTTGTGGACGTGAAAGGTAGGCAATAGGTTCACAGAGAAGGAGAAGACTCTGAAAGAGTTGGCGTAAAGAAATAAAAGAGGAGTGAACAGACGCAGGACTAGGCAACACTAAGCTGCGGTGGTATGGCGATGCCAGTGGCAGCTGCTGTGTTGCAGACTCAGTGCAGTAACGCATCTGAGGCTCTGACGCGCTTGATGTCACATGCATTCCTGTCCTGAAGTGTTACCTCTTGTGTAACTCCAACGTAATTGTTGCTTCGAGTGCTTGAGGTCTGGCTTCATAGAAGGGGGGGGGGTCTCGTGATTCGAGCTCAGTTAGAGAAATAAATGGAGAGGGAGTGGCTGGTGGCCTGCTTCGTACATCGTTTTGTACGAAAGGGAAAAATCGCTATTTTTCTCCTTGTAGGGTTTTAGAAAACATGAAATTTCATGGTTACTTATTAAGATTCGCTGTGATGGAGAAAAGATATTCTACCAGTGACAAGAATAAAAAATATAGCTGCCTGTTTCATATTCATGCATTCCTTGTACAATCGTATGCGGGGGATCTCGGACCCCTCCTAATACTGGAGGGGTGGCCTCGCATCTCCCCTGATTTTAAGCCCTGGTTGCTTCAATGTTTTTGCGTGTCGCCATGTTTGCAATGGCTGTAGTTAGCTTGAAGACCCTGAAATTGTCTTTTAATATATGCGGTGTTTCTGCTAAGTAACCACAGTCTTAACGAGTGTCCCGAACATAGTTCAACCAATTGAGAATTGTGGAGTCGTGCATTTTAGGCTGCAGTGCATTTTTTAGTTCAAAGTGCATTAGGATAATTGGCTGTTGGACCTCATTACAATGAAGTGAGATAACAAGAACTAACAAATGTAATGAAGTAATCAGGATTATCCTTGTAGTTCTTTTTTAAATCAGTATATGTGAAAATCTGTTCTAACAGCGAGAATTTTCTTCAAATGAATCTGTTTTACTTGAGAATGAGTTCTAGTGATAACATGGCGACAAAGTCCTCAGAACTACTGGCCACGCAATCGCTAGGTCAGTTCAACACACCCGCTTTGGAGAGGCTTGCTCCTTGTCTTTTTTTTTTTTTTTTTTTTTAAATTTTCAGTGCTCTGAGAAGTGCACTCTAAAGGAAACCCAAGCTGACCATCAAAATTGTGTGTGCCATCACCGTGATTGGATAAGCTGTTTCGTGGCATCATTAGCCATTGCCATAGCAATCACAGGGACCTTAGCAATCCCATTTTGAAGCTCGTTGCCTTGAAAAAATTGTGGAGGGCATGGCTTGAACCTAGTGATAGAGCAAAAGTTGCGAGTAGTGCAGCGATAGCCTTTTTAACACTCTCTTTTCAATCCACGGTTGTTTTTTTTCATAATTTTTATTGAAATCATGTTTTGGGGAAAGGAAGGAGCCTTATACTTTTAGTGGACGACATGGAATTGTGGGCACCTACACCTAACGAGGTCAAGATCACAGGGGTGGAAGTGCTGCTCCAATTGCTCCATTCTGCTCCAAACTGCTTTCCCTGCTCCATCCTGCTCCAAAATGCAATATTTCTCCAAAACTGCTCCAAACTGGCTGTTTTGATGTTTTGCCATCAAATTTAACAGAACACTGGAACCATGTCATTGCATCAGTGGTAAAGATATAACGCATCTTGCACTGGTCTTAATACAAATCAAATTTTTGTAAGGGAAGGAAGCATGGAGTATAATAGATATTTGTTCACTAGTAAATTTAGTATGAGCCACCGGCGGTTGGAGATAATTGCGAAAAAAAAATGCACTGTGCATATGACGTAGCACCTCCTCTCAGCCTTTTGAATCTCCGATGGAGAGAAGCGAGATCAGCAAGCAAAGCAGGTAGCACAAACTATTGTGAGCCGTTAGGAAGAAAGCTTGTTCGACTGCAAAAACTGCATGTGTTATTCTAATGGTTCTGCTGTGAAAACAAGCTGGTACTTCATCATTGAGCCTCTTTGTCAGTGGCAAGCTTGCCAGGCCTATGGCAGACAAAAAGACAAAACCAAGTGTTATGGGTTCGTACGCCAAAGCTGTCACTCACTAAGGAGCTTCTCAAGAGTGTTGGAAGGGCATACGGGGCCTATCATCAAAATATTAAAAATGAGCCCAAGCATTGCTCAAGCAAAGAATGATAAACTATTGGCAGGAGGCAGTGAAGTAAAAAAGCTGTAGGATGGAAAGGCTACCCCTCAATGCCATCTATCTGTAGCCCAAAGCTGCTCCAAAATGCCCGAGCCTGCTTCCACTCCTGTAGACCTCCATCATATTTACAAACGGACAAGACGATCGAGGTTGCGCTGCAATTGTCGGCAATCCCGTGGTAGCCAAGCAGTACTGGAGCGACACTGGTGCCAAGCTTGTCAAGGCGCGTTATAGTGGCCTGAAGGTGCCTTTTTGGCAGACGAAATATCCATGTGGACAAATTTATCAATCTAGGCATAGGATCAAAAGGGATCATGTAATACTCCATGTCTGGGGGCTTTGAGGTGTATTCTAAATAAATAAAATAAAATATATATGCACAAGATAGGGAGCAGAAATGTCATGCCCATAAATCTGAATTGCAAGTTAGTATCGCTGCTACAGTGCATTGAAGTGGTAAACTCGACATTTGAATCTATCAAGTCAAAATAGGTAAACGCATTAGGTCAGGCTAGATATTATGAAGCGCGCCAGCAAGTGTTACGTTTGCTGCTAGTCTGTTCTAAGTTTTTTGCAAAAGTTGGCCTGTGTTATATTATACATCTTTACATGCTTTGGCTGTTTGTCATATCAGAGATGAGTGCGAAATTGGAAAGGCATTAAACTTGCATAAAAAGGAATCAGATTGGAGATTTTGTACTTCAGAAAACGAAAACTGCAATTATCAAAGGCATTTGACCCTGGAAACGTGCTCCAAAACATAAATCAAATGCTCCGAAACGCTCATTTCGTTGCTCCAAAATGGCTTCGCTACTGCTCCCAAAGCTGCTCCAAAATGCTCGAGCCTGCTTCCACCCCCGAGATCATGTTTTCATATTTTTTCTTGTATATTGCACATTGGTTTATAAGAAAGGAAAGGCGTATCTGCCGCACTGAGAGTGGAAGCGGAAAGAAAGAACCCATAGTGGAAGGCTACCACCTCTGGGCCTCCTCTAACGTGCGTGGACATCGCACAACCCAGGGTTGCCTCTCCTCTATATCTAATAATAAGTTGGTTCACGCTTGTATTGCGGGCACCTGAACCGCGCCGTAAGAGAAGGGAGAGAAAGTGGAGCCGTAGTGGAGGGCTGCGGAATAATTTCAACCACCTGAGGATTTTTAACGTATGCTGACATCATACAGCACACGGACGCCTATTCGTTTCGCCTCCATCGAAACGAAAAAGCGTCCGTGGGCTGTGCGCGTTTAAAGGGACAGACAACTGCACCCTAAACGTCCAATTTTTTTCAGTGCATTGTAAACCTACCTGTCTGGAGAGGTCGATTCCGTAACGGTTTTGCAAGAAACAAAAAAATTTTCGGTCAGTGCATGCGTCCATATTTATGTAGTCCGATGCTGGAAACCACGAGTAGCGACCGCAATGGCGACTGCTCGTCGGCAAATAATTATGTACTGAAAACTAATATAATTTCACCCGCCAGACAGTAATTAGAAATAATGTAACGCTCTTGTCTCTATGTAATCAACCTTTCTGAGCCCAAGAAATGATACACACGAAACAGGCGGCACGTACACTCCCACTCCCTTCTTCGTCCAACGTTCCTCATCTTCATTTATCATATGGACTGTAACATTTGCCCCCCTTTTGAAAACGAAGCCCTCCGGGTGAGTCAGGTGCTGTCATGAGAGTGCCACTTCTTCAAACGGGCGACATGTGTAACCTCCGTTTTTGCCAAACGTCGTCCACTGGCCGTAAGGCGTGCAATCCGGTAGTTGAGTTCGCCGAAGTCGTTCTAAGGTCACGTATGGCCCAGTGTAGCTTGCCATCATATACTGGTGTAAGCCGCGCTTTCTCATTGGTTTCCAAAGCCAGACTCGGTCACCGGGGAAGTAGATGACCTAGCGATGGTGGTCGTCATAGCGAGCTTTCGATCGCTCTTGTGTTGCCATAGTCCTCAGTCGCCGCGCTTCTTCGGCTATAAGCAAAGGGTTTCGGCGAAGCACGGGTCGTCTTCAGTGGAAAATGGGAGGATGGTGTCGAGGGTGTGTCGAGGGGAGCGGGTATACAGGAGGAAGAATGGACTGTATCCTACCTGGCAGTGGTGAAGGCGTATATGATGAACGGAAGAACACAGTCCCAATTTTTATGGTCCGATGCGACGTACATAGAAAGTATATTCGTGAAAGTTCTGTTGGTGCGTTCAGTTAAACCATTTATCTGAGGGTGGTAATTAAGGTGCCGAATGTCTGAAATCAGATGCACATAAACGGAGAAGTTCTTCAATTACATTGGCAGCAAACTGGCGACCTCTGTCACTAACTACAACTCTCGGAGGACCATGTCGCAAGATGACTGAATGCAGCATAAACAGGGAAACTTAGTACGCTGTAGCGGCGGGAAGAGCGGCTGTCTCACAGTAGCGAGTAAGATGGTCCACACATACAACAATCCAACGATTGCCCCCCTTGCGACTTTGGAAAGGGACCCAAAAGGTCGACTCCAACTTTCTCAAAATGAGCCTTGGGCGGCGCTACAGGGTGAAGCATTCCGGGTGCAACACCAAGGACCTTGTGACTCTGGCACTGAGGGCAGCTGGCAACATACTGGTCAGTCATTTGGCGCATCCGCGGCCAGTAGTAAGGAGCCTTGGGCTACAGCTTGGGCGGCGCTACAGGGCGAAGCATTCCGGGTGCAACACCAGTAGGACCTTTGTCACTCTGGCACTGAGGACAGCTGGCAATATAGTCAATCGTGTGGTGTATCCACGGCCAGTAGAATTGCTTCTGAGTGCGGTGCAAAGTTCTCGAAGATGCAGGTGTCCCGAAGCTGGATCATCATGCATGACGCGTAAAATAGAAAGACGGAGGCTTTCAGGTATTACCAGAAGGAACCGATGGCTAGTGTCTGAGTAAACTTTCTTGTATAGCAGCCAATCACGGAGGCAAAACTGGCTGTTCGAGGCTGGGTTCTGAGCAGCATTCAAGGTGCTGATCGTTGTGTTGTTCTGTTCTAAAGGTGCGAGTATCAGGAAATTTCGGACATAAAGCAGCGACGTAAGGGTCGAAGTTGTCCGCGTCGCATTCCGTCGTGGCAAGTGGCAACCGGGAGAGGCAGTCCGCATCTGCGTGCCGTCGGCCACTTTTGTATGAAATGCTGTAGTTTTATTCTTGCAAGCGAAGTGCCCAGTGGGCCAGGCGACCAAACGGATCACGGAGATTGAGTAGCCAGCATAGCGAATGGTGAAAGGCCGTCCGAATAGGGAAAGGCCGTCCGTACAGGTAGCAGCGAAACCGCTGCACGGCGAAAACAACCACGAGGCATTCCTGCTCGGTGATGGTGTAGTTGCGCTCCGTCTCGCTGAGAGTCCGACTGGTGTAAGCAATCACATGTTCACGATCGTCATAGCGCTGAACGAGGACAGCACCGAGGCCTATGCCATTTGCGTCCGTATGTACTTCAGTTGGAGCAGAAGGGTTGAAGTGCCGTTGATGTTAGGAGGAACTTCAGTTGTCGGAAAGATGAGTCGCATTCAGATGTCCACTGGAATGGAGCGTCTTTATGTAGTAGGCACGTGAGCGGGTAGGCGACATATCTAAGTCGACGAGTTTTGAAGTAAAAAAAAAAATATCACCTTTTTAAACGCATTTCCAAGGGACGAACGAAAGAAGCCAAACTGCGGCGATGGAGAGAGAAGCAACCGCATGACTGATCCCAAATGCGTATGACCACTCCGAGGTCTATGACCTAATTACATTCACGTTCTTAACATGGCACGCGAACATGGTTCACTTTGCGCTTAATTCAACTCCAGCCACCGGCACCAATTAAATGCATGCGCGGAAATGAAAGAAAAACAAGCGCCCTGTACCGCAACGTGCAGCCCTACGAGACTATGTCGTCGCGAGTCACGACTTGGGTCTTCATAAAACGCACACAAACAAAAAACACAACCTGTTTTTTTTTTTTTTTTTTTTTTTTTTTTTTTTTTTTTTTTTTTTTTTTTTCTCCCACGAGATACATTATAGCTGTTTGAGTAAGGAGAAAATTGCCCATGCCGCGGTCACGGCCTCGTCCAGAATGGCCCAAGTGGTAATTCTCCCTATACCCCTTCGCTTAAACGAGATCCGACGAGTTTGGAAGAAAAAAAAATCTTTTTAAACACGTAGTACAACGTTATACAACAAGATGACGCTGAGTGCTCAAAAGCAAATAAAAAGAAATAAAATTATACGGTCACGCCTCGGGAAACCGGTTCAGGTGCCCAAAGGCGACTCTGTTGTGCTTGTAGATTCAGATCCCACCGCTGATCACCAGTTGTCGTGACGCTGGGGCTATGGCGACCCGGCCTTCACTTGGTAGCGTGCAGAGACTCCGGGTTGAAGAAGGACTGAATCTTCGAAGTTGGTAAAATATGTACAAGCAGGTTTACTGGCACTTTGAGAAAACGTATTTACAAGAATATTTACATGAAGAAGAAGGGTACATCAGCAAAATAACAAGCGTAAAGAGTTCATAGCGAGAAGCGACTGGATGAGCCGTTTACCCAGGGCCCAGAGCGACATTTCGTGCTCTGCAGCGTCCTTAAAAACCCCCTATGTCCAGCCCCTCTCTGAAGATGCTGACCAACCAAATCCAGGGCACGCCCCTCAGGTATCGGCATCCAATCGAACACATCACTGCACTGATGGTCTGAAGCACTGACTGGTCCGGCATTCATTCGTTGGGCGTGATCACTTGTTGGCGGGAAAAGCTTGGGAACGGCGAGGAGAGGAGGTACATTTCTATTCTTCAGCAAAGAAACCACAGGCTGGTTCTGGGGGTTTTACTTCTCAGAAACCCGAGTGCACGTGGCGCCGCATAGGGCTCCCAACATGGTCCCTTTTCGACAATTGCAAATCTTTCCTGCATTCCCGGGAAATCACTTAATGGCCGTATGAGTCATGCTCTTCTCTTGTCCTGCACGTCAGCGGACATGTCACTCTGTCGTCTCCTTTGGATAGGAGGCATTCATCACTGGAGGATAGCACTTCTCGACTGGAAGGGTAAACAAAAGAAAGCACTTCCTGCTATTTCCCGCAGGGGGACGTTTCTTTGTGTTTTTCCAGACGTTCTCTTGACAGGGCCAATTTGGCATTTGCAGGTTGTCCACAAAGCAAAACATGCTTACAAAACAGGATTCCTGGAAACAGGCTCACTTAGAGCCAATGGACCATCACCACATATTCACAAAACTTTTCCATGCCCACAGGCGAACAATAGAGCGCGCAAATGCGGATGCTTGGTCGTAACAGCCTCCTCCCCCGCCAGAAGAGACTCGGAGGGCAGCAGCCGCAGCTGCTGCATGAAGAGACGACTTAATGGCCTGCACGTGAACGCTTGAAGCTCGCTGTTGCTTGTCGCGTTGTCTTGATTGTTGTAGGCCAAATTGCTTGAGCTATCTGAAACTCAACCACATGTCGAAGCAAGCACTCGGCTCCCGTCTGAAGAGACCAGGTCAAAAGAAAACTGCCATTGTTGTTCGAGAAAAGCCCACTCTCAAGACGTTCAGGACCCACGTATGCCTCGAAAACCAAACGTGCTGCTTTACATAGTCATCTATATTCAAGCGCACGAAAAAAAAAAAAAAAACCTGATTATCAATTTGGATACATGGTGAGGAACATCTCGGACCGCTTAGAAAGAGCGGCTAAGCGCGTCCGCATTCCCATTTAACTTCCCCTTTTTGTATCTTATTTCAAAATTGTACTGCTGTAAAATCAAGCTCCACCTAAGAAGGCGACTGTTCTTCGATGTCGCAGTTTGCAGCCAAGCCAGGGGACAATGGTCCGTCTCTACGGTGAATTTGGCCCCTCCAAGATAGCACTGCAATTTTTGAATGGCCCATACAATGCAAGCGCATTCCTTCTCTGACGCGCAATAAGCCCTCTCTCTAGAACTCAGTTTTCTGCTCAAGTAGAGCACGGGGTGCTCATTACCGTCGTCATCTCTCTGGCAGAGAACAGCACCTAACCCTCGATCACTGGCATCACACTGGACCGTGAATTCTCGGCCATAGTCTGGAGCTCGCAATACCGGACGGCTAATCAGCACAGCCTTCAGGTTTACGAAGGAGGCTTCCTTTTGTTCGTCCCAGACTACATTTGTCGGTTCTGTCTTGCGGAGAGCGTCGGTCAGAGGGCTAGCCAAAGCTGAATAGTTAGGGATGTAGTGATTGTAGTACCCAGTCAGACCCAGGAATGCTCGAATTTCCGTCTTCGTGCTCGGCCGCGGGTAGTCTGCTACCGCAGAAATCTTAATCTCGCTGGGTTTCCTGAAACCTTGACCTACATTGTGACCCAAGTAGTCCACGGTCGCCCTTGCCAGGCAACATTTCTCGGCCTTTACGGTTAGTCCAGCTTGACGCAAAAGGCTCAGTACAGCTCTTAGATGTACCATATGGTCCGCCCATGAGTCGGAAAAAACCGCAATGTCGTCTAAATAAGGCACCGCGAATGTTTCACACCCCTTTAAAACCCTATCCATGAGTCGGGAAAAACAAAATGGAGCATTTTTGAGCCCGAAACTCATCATTGTTGGCTGGTAGCTGCCCGTCGGAGTGACGAAAGCCGCGTATCTGCTGGCGCGTTCAGTGAGCGGTACTTGCCAGTATCCTCGAGTAAGGTCCAGCGTAGTCACATATGCCGCTCTACTGACCTGTTCTACTCTCTCCTCAATATTCGGAATAGGATACACTTGATCCCTGGTGAGAGAATTTAGCTTTCGGTAGTCTACCACAGGCCTAGGGTCTTTACCTGGAGCTTCTACTAAGATCATAGGCGAAGCATAATCGCTTTCCGAGGGTTTTATTACTCCCAATTCCAGCATGCGAGTTACTTCCCTATCCAGAATTTCTCTTTGCCTTGGAGAAAATCGGTAGCACCTTGATCGCACTGGCACGTCTGAAGTCAGCTCAATATCGTGCTCAGTCAAATCAGTTCTGCCTGGCCTGTCCACGAAGCAGGCCTCAAACTCTGTTATTATCTCGCCCAGATCGGACAGCTGGGATTTCTTTAGTTCTCCTCTCTGCTCCGTCTTTTTGAGAAGCTCCTGAGCGTTGCTTCCTTTTCCGCTGAGGCAAATCAAGTTGTCCCCCATCTCCTCGGGAAGGTTTAACGTTAGATTTACCACGGCTTCCCTCTGCACATAAGGCTTCATAAGATTGCAATGATAAATGCGCACTTCTTTACGCCTACCGGGAATTTTCACTGCGTAGTTAGTGTTAGAAAGCTTTGCAACGACTTCAGCCGGTCCTTCCCACTGTACTTCGAGCTTATTCTGCCTTGAACTTCTCAGCAACATCACCTGGTCCCCGATACAAAACGTCCTTTGACGGGCTGACTTATCATAGTACACCTTGGAACGAGCCTGGGCTGACTTCATGCTGGCCTCAACGAGTTCCTTAGTGTTATGTAAGCGATTCAAGAGGTTCAGAATGAATTCTACTACTGTTGGGTCTTCTCCGCGCCCCTCCCAGGCTTCGCGCACCATTCGCAAAGGTGAGCGCAGTGACCTTCCGTACACCAACTCGGCTGGGCTAAATCCAGTGGATTCGTGCGGCACTGACCGCAAAGCGAAAAGCGCTGCAGGCAGGCAGGTATCCCATTCGCGCTTGTTTTCATAGCACAGTCCCCTCAGGACTCGTTTGAGAACAGAGTGCCATCTTTCTACGCTGTTGCTCTGCGGATGATGGATCGAGCTATGCACTACCTTAATGCCGCATCGCTCGAGAAATGAGGTGGTGAGGACACTCGTGAAAACGCTACCCTGATCACTTTGTACCTCGGAAGGGAATCCAACTCGTGCAAACACTGACAGCAGCGAATCCACTACACTCTCGGACGTCACCTCGCGCAGCGGAACAGCCTCTGGAAACTTTGTGGCTGGGCATAACATAGTGAGGATATAACGGTACCCTGACTCGGTCACAGGAAGTGGCCCAACTATATCTATTACTAACCGGTGAAACGGCTCGGTAATGATTGGTATTAACACCATCGGAGCTTTCCACTTATCTTGCGCCTTTCCAACCCGCTGGCACGTGTCGCATGACCGTACAAAATTTTCCGTGTCCTTAAAACATCCAGGCCAATAGTATA
The DNA here is from genome assembly GCF_055883805.1 of Amblyomma maculatum. Lineage (NCBI taxonomy): Eukaryota > Metazoa > Arthropoda > Arachnida > Ixodida > Ixodidae > Amblyomma > Amblyomma maculatum. The sequence continues at coordinate 22,543,546 of NW_028146738.1, forward strand.
CTTGCAACAGCCTCTGCTTTGTTTTCTTTATTCCAAGGTGACATGACCACGAGCTGCCATGGGAAAGTCGCAGTAAGTCTCCGCGGTACTTTTGGGGAACGACTAATTGGTCCCGCTCTACTCCGCGCTTATCCTTGAATAAGCGATACAGCACTCCCTTTCTCATCTCGAAAGAAATATTGTTTGCTGTCTTAGTGGCGCGGTGGCGCTCCCTTATCTCCTGTATATTGGGATCATTGGCTTGCTCTATAGCTAAGTCCTCTCGGGTTCCACTTAAAAGTCTCGTGAGATTACTAGACACTGGCGGCAAGAGGTTACTCTCAAGAACGTCCTCATTCCGCGTCTCATCAAGCTCACTTTCAAGTTGACTTATCTGAGATGCCTCGCTCTCAAAGTTTTCTGACCAGCTATCTTCCGCATTTACCATTGTTTTAACTGCCGTTTCCTCCGCTGTGGATTTTTCTGGAATGAGCAGTGTAGCTAGTTCTCGCGCCTTTGAACGTGTTAAGGCTTGCACAACTCTGTCTCCGAAAAGGATGCCCCTCTTTCGCAGCAGCATGTCCGATTTGTTGGAGAACAAATACGGATAGCACTTAGGAAGCTTTCCTGAAACGGCAGCCTCGGTTGTTAATTCGCCGAAAGGGCCCTCGATGACCACGTTCGCGATCGGCAAGCACACACTCTGTTCCTCAACTACCTGTCGGATCCATGCACACTGTCCTGTATAGTCGGAAGGCGATACATACGCCGGATGGACAACATCCATCGTTGCGGCCGAATCGCGCAGTACCTTGCAAGGCTTCCCGTTGACTACTAGGTCATGCAGGTAGGGTTCTAAAAGCTGCATATTTTCATCGCAGTCCCTGACATACGAGAAAGCAATCTTTTCTTTCCGGCAGTTGACGGCAATGTGACCCTGCTCATTACACCTAAAGCATGTGAGCGGCTTCCTAGCCTCAAGCTTATTCTTTGTGTTCTGCACGTTGGTCACTTCCCCACTTTTCTCACTGCCGTCCTTTCTAGGGAATTTGCCTGAAGAAACCTTCATTTCTTCGTTTCCAACTCTAGCAAAGTGCCTTTCCTGACGGTTTTTCACACTGAACTTGGGATTGCGGGGCCTATCCACTGCTGGGTTGCTGAATTGTCGGCGCGAAGCATACTCCTCAATAAGTTCGGCAGCTTCAGTTGCCGACTTAATTTCGCCTCGGTCCTGTAACCAATTTCTTTCTTTTTCTGGGAGGCAGTTATAAAACTGCTCCAAAAGAATTTGCTCGACTACAGCGTCCCTATCACTGTAGGAATCTGTGCTCTTTAGCCACTCGCCCAAATTAACTCTTAAATTGTACAGGAATTCAGGGTAACTCTCGTCCCTGGACTTAGTAGCTTTCCGAAAACGTTGTCTGAACGCCTCGGCGCTAAGCCTATACTTTCTCAGAAGGCAAGCTTTGACCTTCTCGTAGTTGTCCGCGTCCTCCTTGCTTAGCCGCGCGACAACCTCCGCTGCCTCGCAGGGCAGAACCGTCAATAATCTCTGAGACCAAGTGTCTCGCTGGAAGGACAGTTTTTCGCAGGTTCGCTCAAAGTTAGCCAGATACAGACCGATATCCCCTGATATCACATATGGCTGCATGTACTTTGACATCTTGAAATCTGCCTCCTTGTTGAGAAGAGGTACCGCTAGCTGGGGACAATTGCCCGACCTCTTGCTCAACTCTAGTTCTAATTTCCGGAGCTCAATTTCTTGGTCCAGCTTTTTTGCTTCTCTTTCACGCTTCTTTTCCTCTTTTTCCCACTCACGTTCGCGCTCCCTTTCCTCTTTTTCCCTCTCAAGTTCACGCTCACGCCTCTTTTCCTCTTTTTCCCGCTCTTTCTGCTCTTTTTCCCGCTCCTTTTCCTCTTTTTCCCGCTCTTTCTGCTGTCTGAGCTGTTCCTTTTTTTGACCGATGAGGTTCCATGCTTCACTGAGCTCCTCATCATCGGCTCCCAAATCTGTGATTGCCTTTATAATCAAAGGTTTTCGTGCCAAACCACTTGTATCAATTCCCAATTCCTCACACAATTGCAACAGTTCCGGTTTCTGCAGCTTTTGTAGGTCCATGATCGCTCCGAGTGTCGGCTACTTCCAAAACAACAGTGCAAACTACCAAACCTAAAGGCGTTTCCACACTCTCTTTACCAGTTCTAAAATCTAACCCTGTTCTAGAACCTGGTCCACATCAGAAGAAAAGCCAAGCACTCACCCACACATGCGATCGATGTTCCGAGCTGCCCTCTTGTTGGCCGATTGTTGCTCCTGCTTGTTGCTTGAGATGCCACCTCCGATCACAAGGTGTTGTGGCTTGTAGCTTCAGATCCACCTCCAATCACCAGATGTTGTGGCTTGTAGATTCAGATCCCACCGCTGGTCACCAGTTGTTGTGCTTGTAGATTCAGATCCCACCGCTGATCACCAGTTGTCGTGACGCTGGGGCTATGGCGACCCGGCCTTCACTTGGTAGCGTGCAGAGACTCCGGGTTGAAGAAGGACTGAATCTTCGAAGTTGGTAAAATATGTACAAGCAGGTTTACTGGCACTTTGAGAAAACGTATTTACAAGAATATTTACATGAAGAAGAAGGGTACATCAGCAAAATAACAAGCGTAAAGAGTTCATAGCGAGAAGCGACTGGATGAGCCGTTTACCCAGGGCCCAGAGCGACATTTCGTGCTCTGCAGCGTCCTTAAAAACCCCCTATGTCCAGCCCCTCTCTGAAGATGCTGACCAACCAAATCCAGGGCACGCCCCTCAGGTATCGGCATCCAATCGAACACATCACTGCACTGATGGTCTGAAGCACTGACTGGTCCGGCATTCATTCGTTGGGCGTGATCACTTGTTGGCGGGAAAAGCTTGGGAACGGCGAGGAGAGGAGGTACATTTCTATTCTTCAGCAAAGAAACCACAGGCTGGTTCTGGGGGTTTTACTTCTCAGAAACCCGAGTGCACGTGGCGCCGCATAGGGCTCCCAACATGGTCCCTTTTCGACAATTGCAAATCTTTCCTGCATTCCCGGGAAATCACTTAATGGCCGTATGAGTCATGCTCTTCTCTTGTCCTGCACGTCAGCGGACATGTCACTCTGTCGTCTCCTTTGGATAGGAGGCATTCATCACTGGAGGATAGCACTTCTCGACTGGAAGGGTAAACAAAAGAAAGCACTTCCTGCTATTTCCCGCAGGGGGACGTTTCTTTGTGTTTTTCCAGACGTTCTCTTGACAGGGCCAATTTGGCATTTGCAGGTTGTCCACAAAGCAAAACATGCTTACAAAACAGGATTCCTGGAAACAGGCTCACTTAGAGCCAATGGACCATCACCACATATTCACAAAACTTTTCCATGCCCACAGGCGAACAATAGAGCGCGCAAATGCGGATGCTTGGTCGTAACAACTCGTTTTCACAACATCCTGGTGCATAGGGGTTGGTTTCTCCCCCGTGTGTGAATACCCAGGGCCGATGGGGAGCTTTTGTGTTCAAGGTGAGGGCCCTGTCCGGGCGCGGGGGCTGTCATGCGGTGACGCGCTCGAGGCGGTTGCACCATTCACAGAAACAGCCTATCACCAAAGCCACCTTGGCTTTACTATCACAGCCAACAGGGTGACTGGACCTTCATCGCACCTGCAGTGCCTCGAAGGGCGACCGTGCAATCCCTGCAGCCATCATGTTAGACAACTGGCCACCAGAAACCGAAAAAACCACAGGCGGCTGACACCAAGTGGTCGTGAACCCCAACTCACTGTGAAGAACCGAACCTCTTTCCACACTTTTGCAAGCGCTTCATGAAGGCCCAGGACTTTCCTGCCGTATGCGGCCGCACGGCACTCCACGAGAAGGAGGGTGAACTGATTTACTGCATGCTTGGGTAGCGGGTTTAGGTATCGCAGGGAGGGCGCTCGCAGTGCTCTCAGCGCTTGAGGTGAACGGACGCACTGGCATGAGCTCCGTGTTTCGACACCGATATCAGCGATAAATTGTGCCATCGACCTCGAATCTTTGATGTATTGAACTGCGGAAGTCACCAGGATCACGAAGACACCAAGTTTCTGGGCAAGTGAACATTTTTCCGCCTTTTTTTGGAAAGATTGTAGCTTCCAACTACGGGGGAGGCTAAACCTAACGAGGCATATTGAGCCGGCAGCAGCCAGCGCTGCTGTGCAGGCGAAGCGCGCACAACACCTGGAGCCACAATATTAAAATGAAAATCGTCGTAAAAGGAGAAAGTATAAAACTCGAGGCGCCAAACCAATGGTTCGTCAACTATAAGGCTCGTAACATGCGCTTGGAGGAAGCGCGTCGACAAGAAGAAAAAGAGAAAGTGCGAACCAAGCAGAAGGGAATGAAGATGGCCGTGAACTCGGTGGAAAAACAGTACGTTCGGATTCCAATAGGAACGGAAAAGATCATTATAAGGCCGTGTGGAGGCCTGAGCTCATGACGCACGGTACGCTGGCGTTGGGTGACATAATCAAGCTGGCGGCGGGTATAAATCCGAAAGAGGAAGGAGACAAGGACTTTGTCTCGCCAAACCTGAAGCAACAGACGATTCTTATAGCAACGACAAGCGAAAGCCGAAGATTGAAATATCTAAGCCTGAAGTAACTGAAGGTCAATGGGGAGGACACGGAGGTTACGGCGTATCCCGCAACACCGGAGAAATGCGGCAAGGGAGTCATATACGATGTCCCGTTATTCTACACGGAAGAAGATATGATGATAAGACTGAAGAAGAAGATAACCCGGAAATCTACGGAGTCAGAAGACTAGGGAAAGAATCTAAGGTTGTGATGATAATGTTCGTCCAGGAAGAGGTTCCAAGATGGATCATTTTTAGGGGAGTTCCAGTAAAATGCTGGCTGTACAAGAAAAAGTACGAGGTATGTTATGCATGCGGAAGAATGGGACACAGAGCGGACGTATGCCCGGATCCGAAGAACATCAAATGTAGGGGATGCGGAAAGGAAAACCCACCGGATGACCACAGGTGCGAATCAGTATGCCAAATGTGCGGCAAGGGACACATCCTAGGAGACAGCAAATGCAATTCCATCTACCGCACGTCATACATCGTTAAGAAGCGGCGCTGGGAGAAAATCATGGAGATGGAAGAACGAATGAGGCAAGAACAAGAATGGAGCCAAGAGCCGATCCACAAAAACGGATCCGAGTACAGATTCAGAGAGGATTCTTTCCCAAGACTCGGGGAGGGAAGTGGAGCACACAACTCGAGGGGAACCGCAAGGGGAGGAGATCAAGCGAGAGGGAGAAGCAAGTCAAGAGACAATAGTCAACCGAGTGGGAGAAGCAGTTCCAGTTGCCGACAACAAACCAAAGAAAAGACCGAGGACGGAGCCAACCCCAAGCAAACCAGCAACCCATGGGGAAGGTACAAGACGCCGGGAGAGAAAAGCATCAGCTTCGCAGAAGGATCGCAACCAAGTAAGGGGAATAGTCAGGATGAGAAAATAGGTTAATGAGGCAAATCGAGGAAATGCAAAAGATAATAGAAAAACAAAACGAAACCATACGTAAACTTGAAAAACAGCAGAATCCAACGCAGGCACAAGCACAGACGCAACAACCCACAGCTGTAGCAGGAAAAGTAGCAGGAAACGAGGCGGGAGCTAATAGTGACAAGGATATGAGACCTATACAACCGCCGGCGGCAAAACGCAAAAACAATAACACGGGGTCTTCGCAAAACCTGGAAACTAGGGTCACAAGATTGGAAAATGGCTTCACGAAGCTAGAGAGTGTGATCACAAACTTCACAAATTTTATGAAACAAATGAATGCACAAATAAATGCACACATTCAGAAGATAAATGAAGGGATGCAAAAACAGGCAGAGAATATTAGCCTAATACAGGTGGAGTTGGCAGCCAACAAAGGGTGGCAGCAAAAAGCAGAGGAAGCGATACTTCAGCTTCAAGATGGACAGAACGAAGAATATTAACAATCAAATCTGTCAATGGAATTGCAGAGGTTTTAGGAGAAAGAGGCCAGTGCTACAGCAGCATCTTAAACAATTAAAAAACCAACCTCTCGCAATAGCGCTGCAGGAAACAGGGGGTCCTGCAAAATTGGCAGGATACCAAGCTTTCCATAGTAACAAGGGAGACATAACGAGGGTGACAACGTTAGTAAACAGAAATGTGAGAACACGTGTTCGTGGAGGTATTAGCCGGGAGCATCACAGAGCCTAATATTTTCATACTCAACATCTACAGCTCGCCAAAGCAGAAAAAGATCAGATTCCGTGCATTAATAAAAATTGGTTGAAGACTTAGCTTGGTTAAGCTTGATGATTGCGAAAGCAACACCGTAGCTACTCTTAGTTCAGCTGGTAGTGTTGCCGGTGGTGGTGCTTGTGATTGGACTTGCGGTTATGCAGTGATATTACCTGGTTATTCTGTGTACAACTACCAGTGACCAGGCATACTGGGCACGCCGCTTAGAAAGTCTGTTCACGCTCTTCTTCGGTCTCCGTAGCTCGCCGTTCTTTTCTCTTCGCATTCTGCCGAACGGCTTTCGTGGTAGGCTGCATCGCAACGTCTGGCCGGCGGCGCGCCGCGCGCCCGGTTTTACTAGAATCACTGGAAAATTTTCAGAGTACCGCATTCGTATTCCCCGCGCCGCCGCTCGCCTACTGGCTGATCCGCGTCACGTGACTTTGCGTCGCCATATCCCTTCCAAGCGCATGCGCGGAATACGTGTCTTGCGCGCATAGCTTGCGCGGGAGTTCCTCTTTTTCCGATCGTTTCTCGCAGTGTACACGTGAGAAATTCCGCTGTGCCTTTGGTGCGGCACCAGGCCTGAGACTAGAAATGCGTTTTCTCTGTGCCTGAACGAAAAGAGTGATCTGCACCAGTGGTAGGTGTAACTTCACAGAACCGACCAGGAAAAATTCGTGCCATCAAGGAACATCTTGTGCGAAATACGCTGGTTCATTGGTTTGAAATTGTGTTCGTTTAGCTGCGAAAGAAGCGTACGAAGTATTCAACGTGAATATGGTTCGCCTAATAGCAACATGTATTTACCTTCCAACGCTGTGTGCGCACGTGAGCAGCAATATGCAGCGTCCATTTTACTTGCGGAAGTTTGCAAAAGCTACCCTCAAATTAAGCTAATTATCCAGCCAGCCGGCATCAGATACATCTATATTCAGTTCTGCGAAATCACACATACTCTGCATGTTCGTGTGCGGATCGATGACCGCCCGCAGCTCTTCCTTTTTTATTTGTATTGTTAATATAAATGTACATAAAGCTCTATTCACAGATTTATTATTTATTTCTAGTTGTACGTGAAAGAAACCCAGGTGTTGGAAATTTCCGGAGCTCTCCACTACGGTGCCTCATTGTATGAGCCGCATCGGGTTGTTAAACATCATAAACTAAACCAACCAGCCATAGTTGTGTGTTCGCAGGTGGAAATTTTTGGCAAATGTGTGTCAATCAGAGATGCCATCAATGTGCAATGTCATTTTAATTTTTGACGGCAGTTAATGAGTAACGTTCTAGCAAATTGGCGGCACGAGGCGTATGCCGATGAAACAACATGAAGAGAAACAATTACACAATGAAAAGTACAATATAGTCACAGCCGCGCGGCGATAGCAATGATATAGTAGGCCATGTTTTTTTTTTTTTTCTGGGTGAAAATGGGTGCTACCGCCGACCAGCGCGTTACTTTTCCTTCACTTAATGACGGCGCCGCAAAAGAATTGAGTTCACGCAAAACAATATGCTTCAACAAAGCCTGCTTGGCGTTCTTGGAGCAGCGACGGCGATACTATATTGTATGTTAGTCTGTTTACGCTGTCTAGGCGAGCCTGCTGCTTCACTTTGTGTTGCTTATACAAAGCGATTCATCGTGTCAGAGCGCAATAAACTCTACACCTCGCCCTCCGTGTCTTTACCGCGTCTGGCACAGAGGCGCCAGTGGACGGCATTCTTAAAATGTACGCACATGTTCCTGCGATCTTCGCAGACATGCTATTTCACACTTCGTCACTTTATAATGCTGTAATACATGTAACACCGCTGCACTGCGCGTACAACACGAGCTGATCCAAATAGCCGGCGATTTACAAGAGCAGGCGCCCTGAAGTGTTCGCCGGTTCACCCACACACTTCATATTTTCCCATCGATTGTGGACTAAAGTAATAAAGTTAGTGACCACATATTCACTGGTCGTACTGTTCTGAATAAACATACCAAAACCTTTCAGTTTTGCTACCTTCAAAACATGTGAGAAGACTACGAATGCGGTCACTCGCCGTTCAGACGGCGGCTGGGTCCGGCGGTCTGGAAGGAAAATGGCGCCCGCGGGCACCTTTAAGGCACTCTAAAATTTCCCAGTGACTCTATGCGAGCAAAACTGGGGAGACAGGTGCAATCAAATGGAAAACGAAATGGGCATGGCTAAGACATGGAGTATATTGCGACACCTGCTAGACCCAGAGAAAACTAAAACGCAAACTTCCATTAAGTTGATAAAGGCTAGGCACCATCATGGAGGCAGTGATGATGACTTCCTTAAAGAACTTAAAGACAAATACATCGGAGAAGTAAGGAAAGATAAATTAGAAACCTACAAGGGACACCCAAACCAGCGACTAGATGCCCCCATAACGGTAGCTGAAGTGGTAGCAGAAATCCGTAGACTGAAGACAAAATCGGCCCCAGAGCCGGATGGGATAACAAACAAGATGCTAAAACTTGGATAACGACTCGGTAGTGGAGATAAATAATTTCATGCAGAGATGCTGGGAAACAGGGGAAATCCCAGAGCAATGGAAATTTGCTGAGATAGTGCTAATACCCAAACCCGGAAAACCTCCGACGGTCGATAATTTGAGACCATCACTCATATCATGTGTAGGTAAACTATCCGAACATGTGATTCAGAGAAGACTGATGAGATACATGGAGGAGAATGAGCTATGGCCCTGGAAGGTGATAGGGTTTAGGCAACATCTTAGTACGCAAGATATTATGCTCAGGATACACCATGATATAGTAAAACCAAGATCAAAAGATGGTAAAGTTATCTTAGGATTGGACCTGAAGAAGGCATTTGACAGTGTAAAACACGATGCTATTCTGCAGGGCCTCACGGAACTAAACGTAGTGGAAAGGATGTATGAATATATAAGAAATTTTCTAACAGACAGAAAAGCAAAAATAAGATACCAGGGGATAGAATCTCAGATATTCGAACTGGGGAGCAGGGGCACACCACAAGGAGCGGTGCTATCGCCCACACTTTTCAACATAGCCATGCGTGGACTTCCAGAAAAGCTAAAGAAAATAAAAGACATAAAATTCAGCCTATATGCGGATGACAACCATTTGGACAAACAAAGGCAGCGATGCTGAAATCGAGCAAAAATTGCAAGAGGCGGCAAACAACACTGTACAATATGCAAAAGAGAGGGGCACGAAATGTTCCTCAGAAAAATCGGAGTTGTTCATATACAATCCGAAACACCTAAGCCAAAAAGAACAAGTGGACGTAAATATAGAAGTGGAGGGACAAGGAGTCCCGAAAGTCGAGCAAATGAGGGTGCCAGGAATGGTACTCCAAACGAACAGGTACAACGGAGAAACGATAAAGAAACTGGAAGGACAGGTCATACAAATGACAAACCTTATAAGAATAGCTAATAAAAAAGGAGGTCTTAAGGAAAGTAACCTATTAAGGCTCATACAAGCTTTCGTAATAAGCAGGGTCGGGTATGCCACGCCATACTTAGACCTGAAAAAGGCCGAAAAAGACAGGATCGATTGCATTATCAGAAAATGCATTAAAAGAGCACTACACCTCCCGGCAGGTACCTCTACGGACAGGCTAATGATGCTGAGAATACACACCTTAGATGAAATAATTGAGGCAACACTAGCTACACAACAAAGAAGGCTAGAGAAAACTGGGTGGAAGGAACATATTGAGGGCAATAGGTATACAACCGAAGGAATACTGGGACACGACAGAGGAAATGAGAGTGGAGGTCCGGAAACGGATCCGTATCCTCCCATTACCAAAAAAACATGCACCCTGGATATAATAAGCAAAGACGAGAGAAAAGGGCCAAAACACAGACAGGGAGATTCGAGACGGAAAATTCAGGTAGAATTGCATATGTAGACGCTGCATACTGCGGCAAATGACAAATGAATGCAGTCGTACTCAACAGCAAGCGAGAAATGGTTACAGCAGTGTCTATAAAAACAAAATCGATGCAGACAGCGGAAGAGGCTGCAATAGCACTAGCTCTTGCTCAGCCTGAGGCAAAATACATAGTCAGTGACAGCAGAAGCGCAATCAGGAGCTACACCGCTGGAGTAATAGCAAGAATCGCGGGTAGAATCCTTGATCAAAAGCGAATAGAAAGAGACGTCACCCTTGTTTGGACGCCAGCCCACGCAGGCGTGCCCGGAAACGAGGCGGCACACAAACTAGCCCGAGGTCTCACACACCGGGCTGGAGGAGTGCCACCGGAGCAAGGCAAACAAGAGGACCTGATTAACTACAGCGAAATAACAATGCACTACAGACTGAGCAGGAGCGTCCTACCACCACCAGACCCCATGTTAGGCAAAGAGGAAGCAGTAGCATGGAGACAGCTGCAGACAAATACATACCCGAACCCAGTTCTTGTCAACAATATATGACCAGAAATACGATCAGACCTATGTTCATTATGTAAGGAAAGGGGATCTCTAGATCACATAATATGGGAATGTGCAAAGTCACCAGGCAGGGCTAAAAATATAACTAAATACACCTGGGAGACCCTTCTGCAAAGCTCAGACCAAGAGCCCAAAGAGAAATTGTTCGACTGGTCGAAGATGCCGCCGGAGTCCAAGAACTACCGGCCTGCAACTAAGGCGACTGTCCACCTTCCGAGTCTAACCCCCGAAGAGCGGGATAGTTACTCTGTTGGACGAATAAAAGTTCTCTCTCTCTTAGGTATCGAATTGTCTGAAATTGCACACCTGGAATCTGGAAAAGGTCAGCTACACGACGCAGTAAAGCTGCAGGGAGAAGACACTGCGTGAAGGTATGCAATGAGGCTCTGCTCGCTTCAGTCCGCAGTGACATACTTCGAACTAGGACGGACATTAAGCAAGTTCGTAATGACGGACATGAGGCGGAGATCTGGGAATAAGAAGCCTGACGAGAACTTTCAGGGGAGCTGACACGACATTGATGTCTGCCTGCTCCTTGCGGAGACGCTCAAGGCTGTTTGCCTCCTGAGTGTAGAATGGAGACGGAGAGCCAGACGCAGTGTGAGTACGTGCTCTGAGCGAATATTTTAAGTCAATTGCTCTAGAAGTAGGAAACCAGACTACGGGTGAGGGACATAGGTTCGAGTCCAATGCTACTTTGATCCACCTCACATGCAGAGCTGCGGCTACAATGCTCAGATCTGCAATGCCAAGGCATCCTTTGTCTCTGGGCAGTTTCACCACAGCTCTTACAATTGCATCCGTAGACCCGTGCCATAGGAAACGAAAAAGGATTCGTTCCAGGCGAAGCTTGGTACGCACCGACAAAGGTGGTATGCCGGCTACGTAGGACAAAACGAGTTCAGGAAAGACCTCGTAATCGTAGCTCGGGCTGTGAGCGGACACGAAAGTTTCCCAGGCTCTTGCGCCCTGGCCTGAACCTTTTCTCGTTCGCGTCTGTCCACCCTTTCGAGTTAAGGCTGGTTCCCGTGACTCGCGCTCGTCGTCTCCGCCTGGTAGCACTGGCTGCATGTTTCGCGTCACTCAGGGAGCACAATCCCTACAAACTATGACTCCCCTTTGGACATCGTTATACAGGAACGAAGTCTGGGACGGGGGTAAGGGGGCAGTTGCACCATTTTGACAGTGTGGTAGACGTAGCCGGTATAACAAGCAAAACCGCGTTTATTTATACATCAGGTAATGGCGCCCGTTTTCGCTCTGCTTGGCGCGGTCGCCCATGCAGGGGGTCTCCCGGCGGTCCGCCTGGTTAGTTTTCCGCTTGGGGCGCTGTCGTCAGTGGCGCCCACAACACCCCCCTCTCTTGAAAGGTTTGATCCCAGCAGGTATTTGCGGAAATGTTCGCAAGCCCATGTGATTGCCAGTGCCTCCTTTTAGATTTGGGCATATCGTTGTTCTGTATCCGTAAGGGAGCGTGATGCATATGCCACAGGTAGAAGCTTTTCGTGCGACTGCTGTAGAAGTACAGCCCCAAGACCGCATGAGGAAGCATCCACAGACACTGTGTGAGGCGACTGAGCATCGTAGTGAGCGGCGTTCTGCTTAAAGTTTGTCAAAACTCTGCTGTTGAGCTGGGCTCCAGTGCCAGTCGGCGTCTTGGTGGAGCAAGTCTCTGAGAGACTTCATAAAGTCTGCTAGCTCTGGAAGAAATTTCGCTAGGTGGTTTGCAGAGCCCAGCAAAGACCTGACGTCTGACACATCACATGGTGGGTCGAGCTGGACCATGGCCCTGACCTTTTCCGGGTCGGCGCTGACTCCTGTTGAGTTTACGACGTGTCCTAAGCATGTTACTTCTGTTTGTCGAAAGGAGCACTTGTCGATGTTGAGGGTAACACCTGCATATCTTCCAGCTTCCTCAGCACCAGCAGCAGGTTGGTGTCGCGTTCCTCAGTTGTCTTCCCTGAGACAATGTCATCTTGTAGACAACTCACACCATCTAGTCCTTCGAGCACACGAAGCATTTCTTGTTGGTAGAACTCTGGTGCCGTGGAGATTCCGAAGGGAAGCCTCAGGAACTGGAACCTGCCAACTGGTGTGATGAAGGTTGTGTATTCGCGAGAGTCCTTGGACAGTGGCACCTGCCAGTACCCTGCTCGTGCATCTAGGCGGCTTAAAACTGTTGCACCTGCTAATTTTGCAAGACACTCGTTCACCGTAGGCATGAGCACACGTTCGCGTATTATTTGTTGGTTGAGTTGACCATAGTCCACACAGATGCGCAGCTCATTGTTCTTTTTTCGTGCGACAACCATTGGAAAACACCACTCGGTTGCTCGCTCGATCTTCTGGATGACTCCCAAGGCTTCCATCCTTTCTAGTTCTTTCTTCACAAGTGTAAGAGGCACGCGCCTAAGGTAACTGACTGCGTATGGCTCAGCATCCTTTTTACTTTGATGCGGTACTCAGTCTTCATGACTCCAAGCCCAGACGTTAGCTTTGGGTATCACGCCAAGAAGTTGGGGACATCAGTTCATTGTGCGAGGGTTTCGTCTAGCTCAAGAGGGCGCTGTAGAATTCCAAGTGATTCTATAGCTGGTCGACTGAGCAGCGGTTCTTTTAATCCTTTGATGATGAAGACTGCTTCTTGGACTTAAGTGTTGCGCCAGGTGACTGTTGCATCGATGTAGCCAACAGTGGTTATCGCTGTCTGGCCTGGGCCTATCAACAGCTGTTGCATTGACTTGATGGGTCCCATAACGGTTCTGTCGTACTGGTCGTGTGCGATTGCAGTCACATCCGCGCCGGTGTCGACCTTGAAGGTAAAAGGCAAGTTGTTCACGGTAGCAGTAATCCCCCACGGCGTGTTCACTCCCACTTTGATTTCGCCTAGATATAGCTCTCCGAGATCTTTTGGTCGTTGTCGGATACTCGAGGTCTCGTCCTTCGGCTTAGACATGCAGACGCGGGCGTAGTGTCCTTTTTTCCCACACTGGTTGCACGTCTTGTCTATCGCGGGACACTGTGTCTTCGTGTGGTCACGCACACCACCACACCACTTGCAGCGTTCGTCTCCAGTCTTGTGTGTACGTTGAGGGCGCGACTTGAAAGGCACTTTCGCTTCGTTCCGGCGAGTTTTGACGTTTGTCTGGCCGCGAACTTCTCCCATGTCGAGAGCTGGCTGTTCGATGGAGCGAATTTCCTTGTGTTGAAGTTTCACGCTCTCTGAATTGCGGGCAGCTGTGATTGCTTTTTCGAGAGTGAGTTCTGCGTCAAGCTGCAGGCTCTCGCTGAGTTCTACGTCTCGCAAGCCGACCACGAGCCTGTCCCGAATCAGTTCGTCTTTGAGAGTTCCGTAATCGCATCTTTCGGCCATCTTGAACAGTTCAGTCGCAAATGCGTCGACGTTTTCATGCTGCTCATGTTTCCGAGAGTTAAATCGCGCTCTCTCATAGATGACATTCTTTCGAGGTAGGAAATGCTTTTCAAAAGCACTCACCACGGCGGAGTATGATGCCATCTGTTCGTCTGTCAGTTTCAAAGCAGCGAGCACGTCCTCCGCTTCTTCGCCCACGGCGTAGAGTAATGTGTTGATTTGCGTCGTCCCGTCCTGTCCTGTCAGACCGGAGATGAGTCGGTAGAGTTCCCACCTGCGGTGCCATCGTGTCCAATCTTCGGGCTTGCGGAAATCGAGCTTTGTCGGCAGTTCCACGGCGAGCGGGTTGAACGTCATTCTCGGAGTGCCGCTCGCGCGCTCTTCGTTCGCGCCGCGAGTGTCTGACATGACGCTTGGTTATCCCGCCGCTGCCACCATGTGGTAGACGTAGCCGGTATAACAAGAAAAACTGTTTATTTATACATCAGGTAATGGCGCCCGTTTTCGCTCTGCTTGGCGCGGTCGCCCATGCCGGGGTCTCCCGGTGGTCCGCCTGGTTAGCTTGCCTCTTGGGGCGCTGTCGTCAGTGGCGCCCACAGACAGAAACGAGATCTCCGGCGTCATGCTGCACGAATGCATTGATTAGACGAAATTGCGTCATGGGGCCGATTTTTCTCGGTATATATACGTTATGAATTTCTTGTACGTTCTCAGAATATTTCTTGTAGAGATAATATTTGAATAGCGCTCGGTATTAGGTCCAATTCTCACTCTAGCTTAACTTGTTTGAAGTATTTGTCGTCCCGTTCGAATATTTGGAAATCCCGAAATATCTTGCCCATTTCCACCAGCCATCAGCCGTCGCCATAGGGATCACTATGGTCGCAGCATCCCGCGCTAGTTGCAATATCGTTAACTTCCTTGTTTTTATTAGAACGGCATCCAGGTCACTAAAATAAAGCGCACGCGTGGTTATGATACGCTTTACCTAAGAACCAAAGTCATCGAAGGCCGTGCAGTCGATTATTGAGAGTCATGCAGCTGGCGTGGCCGTGCGCTTGCAGTGTGGCGCATTCAAGGAGAGCGTGAAAAATGACCGTGCTAGCGGTTGTATAGGGGAGAAAACCTGGGCCAGGGGGCGCTGCGCCGCTCTGTGCGCCAGGCGTAAGGAAGTGATCTAGCCTTACAGAATTTCGGTGTCGCCGTCTCCTTGAGCTTTAGGCTGGCTGGCGGTCCCTTGATGAGCCTCTGGTCTGTCGAAAAGACATCTTTATACTCAGCGAGCAGTCTGTTCACTATATGGTCGCTTGGCGCGTTTCTTGCCGAATCCGCCGCAGCGAATTCTATCATCGGAACGCCCGTCCTGCCAAGTGCCGCGCGGCCGCACAGGCATAGAGAAAGAGATTGGTAAAGAGCGGACACGGCGAAAACTGGCCCCAGGAAATGACGTGCGACTTGTTGCGCTGCCGCCGATTGATGGATGGCGGCGCCAGCGCGGACATGCGCGGACGCGCGCGCGACGGCACTCGCTGCAGCGATAACCCATAGAGAAAAAGATTGGGTAGCCCGCCGGAGCAGACGACAGAAAGTTTTCGAAGGGAGGTGGTGGTACAAACTTTATTTATGAGTCGACAAGGTGAAGCACTAGGTCTGGGCCGACTCTTGATCTCGGCAGGTGGCCGGCAGGTGGTGCCTGGCGGCGACCTTTCCCGCCCAGTCGACCAGCCTTTTTTGGCTAGCCGGGTCCGAGCTGGAGACCGCGATCTCCCATCCCCCGTGGTCCGTTAGGCCCCATTGTGCCGGTGGTTGAAATTCTCTACAGATAAACATGATGTGCTCGAATGTAGCCCTCGGGGCCCCGCAGAGGGAGCATTCGGGTTGATATTGTGTCGGGTGGAATAGGGCGAGTAGTGCTGGTGAGAGGAACGTGCGAGCCTGGAGTTGTCTCCATGTTAGCTGTTCTAATTTAGTAAGTGAGTGATGAGGTGGAGGATAGTACATTCTTTGGGCACGGTAGTGGAGCGTAATCTCGTTGTATGTGAGTAGTCTGTCCCTGGCACTGCCTGGGTCCACGATACCCGCCGCTCGGTTGACGTGTGCTCGAGCAGCAGCGTGGGCCGCCTCGTTACCGGGGTTACCCGAATGGGCAGGGACCCACATTAATTGTATGGGTCGGGGCGGTTGTGAGCTAGAGGTCAGGATGCGGTGGGCCACTGTGTGTAGCCGTCCCCGGGCAAAATTTTGAAAAGCGGTTTTCGAGTCAGTAAAGACGAGTGTGGCAGTGGAAGTTGCAACTGCTAGTGCCACAGCCGCCTCCTCCGCTTCCTCGGAGGTGCGAGCTCTGACTGAGCTAGAGGTGATTTGGTCAAAGCAGCTTGAGAGAACCGAGATTGCATACGCCTGTTCATTGCGGTACTCAGCCGCATCTACGTAAGCCGCGTCCGGGTCCCCTGCATGCGCTCTGTGCAGCGCCTTAGCTCTGGCTTCCCTTCGAGCTTGGTGGTGGATCGGGTGCATGTTTTTCGGCAAAGGGTGGAAATTGAGATTCTCCATAATCGATGCCGGTATGCGGTGAGTATTCTCGGGAGGAGTTCCAATTGGCCTAATTTGGAGGGAGGAGAGAATGTGTCTGCCAGTGGGTGTGATGGAGAGTCGATTAATCTGCGCGATTCGGTGCGCCTCCGCCAGTTCGCTGAGGGTGTTATGCACTCCCATGTTTAAGAGACGCAGTGTGGGCGTGCTCCTCGGTAGTCCCAGGGCGGTCTTGTAAGCTTGGCGGATAAGTGAGTCTACTTTCTCTGTTTCTCTTTTCGTAAGAAACAGGTAGGGTAGAGAGTATACTACTCGGCTAATAATAAACGCCTGTACTAGGCGTCGCAGGTCGTGCTCTCGCATACCGCGGTGTTTGTTGGCTATGCGTTTGATCAGTCTAATTGTTTGCTGCGTGGCTGTAGTGAGCTTGGACATGGTTTCTGTGTTAAGGCCATTGTCCTGTAAAAACATACCAAGCACACGGAGCCGATGCACTTCGCTTATCGGCTGTCCGCTCAGTGATACGGTCAACCGTGGTTGGTCTTGTCGCTTGGGGCCAGCATGCATGACCAGGAGCTCTGACTTGGCGGGGGAGCATACGAGGCCCACCGTGGCCGCATATTTCACCACCGTGTCAGCCCCTGCTTGTAGGGTCTCTTCTATGTCTCCGAGATTTCCTGTGGTGGACCACAGGGTGATATCGTCAGCATAGAGAGAGTGGGAGAGATGCGGTATTTGTGAAAGTTGTTTAGCCATAGGAATGAGAGTGATGTTGAACAAAAGCGGGGATAGCACGGAACCCTGCGGTGTACCCCTATTGCCCAGAGAGAAAGTTGGGGACTGCAGCGTTCCGAACCTGAGCTCGGCCGTGCGGTCTCGTAAGAAGGCCGTTACGTAGGAGTGCGTCCGGGCGCCTACTTCCAGGTTCGTGAGTGACTCCAATATGGCGGAGTGTAGGACATTGTCAAATGCCTTTTGCAGGTCAAGAGCCAGAAGAGCTCTGGTTCGTTTGCAATGTCTAGGGTGAAGTATGTCTTCTGAGATTTGGAGCATTACATCCTGGGTGGAAAGGTGGCTTCGGAAACCTAGCATAGTGTGGGGAAATAAGTCGCGGGCTCGCATGTGCTCGAGCAGGCGGTTGAGTACGACGTGTTCGAATAATTTACCCAAGCACGACGTGAGTGATATCGGGCGGAGGTTGCAGAGGGCCAAGGATTTTCCAGGTTTGGGAATGAAGGTAACCTGAGCGTGCGTCCACTCCGGGGGCAGCGTTCCTTCTCGCCAGTGTTCGTTAAACAGATCGGTGATGGCTTGGATGGAATTTTCGTCTAAGTTTCTGAGAGTTTTGTTCGTTACTTTATCCGCACCCGGCGCGGAGGTTGTGCGGAGTTGCAGCATGGCTGCCCTTACTTCCCATTGCTCGATCTTAGCTTCTAGATCCGGGTTGGGGGTACCTAAATATGGTGGGAGGGGCGTTTTTGGTGCTGTGTTAAGGTAGGTGTCCTTAAGAGTGGTGATTACTTCGTCGTTATCCATGTCAAGGCCATGAATAAGGCGGGCGACGTTTTTGTGTTGTATATTCTTTGTCTGCTCTGGCTCTAGCAGACATCGTAAGAAACGCCATGTATCCTTAAGGCCAAGGTTTCCCGCGAGGCGATCGCACACCTGGTTCCACTGTTGTTGTGTGAGCTGCCTTGCATAACTCTCCATCTCCCGTAAAAGGGCAGAGATTCGAAGCCTTAAGGACCGGTTTCATTTGCACTTCAGCCATCTTTTCTGCAGGCTAGAATGTGCTTCCCACATGTGGAGAAGCCGATTATCGGTAACCTCAGCATTTTGGACGTTAGGCATCTCTTTTGTGGTCGAAGGGAGCGAGCGGTTGTCTGCTCGTGCCTCGGCGCGCCTGTGCGGCACAGACCGCATATTTTTATCTCTCGTGGGCTGCTACGCGAAACGACTGCGGTTTGGAACGGCATCAATGTGAGCAACGTTTTTTGCTTAACTACGCTGCATTTGAAGCAGTTTACCATGGCCACGCCGGCCGGCGCCAATTAAGTTTCGCAGCTCGTAAACAAGCGCGCAAGTTCAGGCGCAGTTCGTGACGCTCCGGCAGTTTCCAACCGCGGCGAGGTTTAATATGTTGGGTTCCTGCGAAACAGAGCTGCATTTCGAACAGTTTATCTCAGCACGCTGGACAGAGTGGCATGTGAAGGCACCAAGGCACGCCGTTGCGCCAACATCGCGTATTAGCCGGCCTGTGCGGCCAGGCCTGACGCGCGGTTCGCCGAACGGTTAGTTTTCTTAAGTGTCGCGTTTAGCAGGGTAACAGTAAGGTGAGAAATGTTGCATTCTTGACGTTCCTGTCAAACTGTGCAGTATTTCAGGCAGTTTAGCTCAGTACGGCGGCGACTGCGCTTTACAAAGTCACGCGTGAAGGGCAAGCTAAAAGGCATAAGGTGGGCTGGCCGCCGTGGTGACGTGACATGGCGTGAGGCGGTTTTGCTAACGGCTAGTTTTGCGTGGTGTCGCGTTTAATAGGGCAACCGCAAGGTGAGAAATGTTTCATTCTTGTCAAACTGCGAGGCATTTCGGGCAGTTTAGCTCAGCACGGTCGTCTGCGCTTCACAAAGTCGCGTATGAAGGGCAAGCTAACATGGCGTGCTCGCCGGCCGCGGTGAGGCGAGGCCGCGGTTTTGTGAACGGCTAGTTTTGCGTGGTGTTGCGTTGCATTTAACGGGACAACGTTAAAGTGAGAAATGTTTTATTATGCTGCAAGCTTCATTGCTTCAGCTGTTCAGTGCTTTTGAGGAATATTATTAGTTTAGGGGCTGTTATTTCACTCACTGTAGAAATGCATTTTCAGATAGGTTCGGTTAGCCTGCATTTCCTGACCTCTACGTTGCAAGAGTAGCTTTTGTGTTAATTTTACGAGTGACAGCTTTTCTGTTCTGGACCATAACTGCTGCTCACCAAGTCTTCAGTACGCACCCACATGCACAGATGTGTGCGCGGTGCAGTGGCCTTACAGTTCATTGCAACCTTCTGCATCATGTTTATTCCTTTTCCAACAGCACTGCATGGACCCACGGACTGCAGCCGAAGCACGGCAGATGCGACGAGTGAACGGTGTGGCCTTCCCCCAAGCGTCAGTACTCCTCTCTGCCCTGAACAATACAATTGTTACCCTTGCTAAGGTAGCCGCTACTGGGACTGTGTAGTTTATGTATAATGCCTGTTTTGTTACATATCATTTACCATAATCCGGAAATCAACGTTACTCTACTTTTCGTCTCTACCTGAGTGCTCTTTCTCGCCTTGTGTATTTTTATTTTTCTGTACTGTGCACATCGCCTAATGTGTGCAAAGTTTTGTCAGTGCATTCGTCTACATTTGTTTCATCTCATGTGTTTTATATGCAGCAAAATAAATGTTCATTTCACAAAGCACTTGGCGTCTTTTCTGCAATACTGTTTTGCAAAGGCTGTGACGCAACTGCTTTGATGGCCAGTTTAGAGGACTGGAAATCTATTTTTCATGTTGTTATGCATGCTGAAAATAAACACTAGCAGACCATCTAAAACCAAAATAATGCTCCAAAAGGGCAGGGAAGGGCGAAGCGCATGCAGAAGTAGTTGCCGCCGGCCGCTTGGTACGCTACAGTCAAATGGGCCGCTGGGTCCTATTGGAGTGTCCGCTCTTTACCAATCTCTTTCTCTATGGCACAGGCTCGGTCCTGAACAGTCAAACACAATAAGTGGACAGGTTACCGACATATTTTTGTATCGCACAGGAAGTTCGAGTTCGCCAAGCACCGGCAGTTGTCCCAGTTGTCCGTCCCGCGTAGCATGACAACTTCGCATGTGGCGTTTTCAAGCGTGGCCACTGTGCTGTGTCGGTCGTAAACGTTCCGTGATATGACTCACACCGGGGATCCTGTGTCCATTTCCAGATCTATTTCCCCCCACCGAAATGTGCGGCGAAACGGTGGTTCCAACCTGTTTTTCCTTTCAGACGTCCAGACGTGTGCCTTATCCGTGCTCTCGTTGATAGACGCGGTTTTGAACTGTCAGGTGCCTTGACACTCGCGGTTCGCCTAGCAGCATTTTCATCTGTTCTGGCCCTGTAGCATTTCTTCGCCAAATGATGCAGCCCAGCGGCAGGTGTTATCGTGTTTCGCGCTTCCAAATCGTTTGCACTCTTGCGCTGCGCCGCTGGTATGGTTATCTCGCGACGAAGAGCGATGACTGGCTTGCATTCTTAGCACCGTTGGTGGTTCTCCACTAATATCGTTTGCATTGTTCTCGGTTGTTTCTGCTGCTATTGCCAGCGCTTCGGCCTCCTCCAACGTCGTCTTTCTTCGCCAGTAACTGCATGCTTGCGTAGGTTAGTTGAGCGTATACATTCGGTTTAGCGCAGTCCCAAAGTTGCAGCCGTCTGCTATGCGTCGTATTTCGACCAGAAATGCCTGCACTGCCTCACAGGCCTGTTGGTAACGGGTGAAAACTATAGTTCTCCGCTATCTCGTGACGCTTCAGGTCGTAGTAGCTGTTTAAAGCTGCGACTGCTTCGTCATAAGTGAGGGAATTCAACGTCCGAGGTGCAATCCGTCCCGCTAACACGTGCATCGTATGCGTGCTGAGTGCTGCCACAAGCAAGGCTCGCTGCCGTTTTGGGTCAGTAATAGCACTGACTTCAAAATATACTTCTGCCCTTGTAAGGTACGCCATAGAGAAAGATATTGGTACGCTTTCCTCTTATCTGAGGTGTCGTCGAAGGGCGGGAGCTGCAGGCTGGTCATAGCTCTCGTCGGTGCTTCACGTTGCGGCTGGCTGTCGGCTTCAACTTTTATCGCATGGGTGATTTTCGGACTCGTCGCCACTGTAGTAAAGCCAGCGCGTACCGCGCAGCAACACGGACGCTGGTCGGCAGTGAACAACCGCGTTTTTATTCCCCAGAACCGAGATTATAAACCCTCTCGTACTGAGAGGGTTACAGCAGAGGGAGAGAAGAGCGACAGGAACGCAGGCACGCGGCTGCCTTCTACACAAACCAACAAATACAACAGGTGACAAATATTAAGTTAGGAGTCTTTCCGCCATTCTGTAGAAGTTATTGCTGCCAAGAAAAAAATTCAACATGTACACTTATGAAAAGTCAGGCCTTATTTACGGATAATTTTCTCCGTGACTAGAAGCCGAACTGAAGTTTTCCGAATTGGTAGGCACTTACGCAATAATCAAGGTCACTAACTTTAATTCTTTTTAATCAAGGGTAAGCATAACAAATTTTTTGTCAATATTGCAATTTCAACCGTATGACTTGTCAAAAATGAACTATAAAAAAAAATAATTCCTTATTTTGCTCATAATTCTTTCCGCCATTCTGAAGAAGTTATTGCTGCCAAGAAAAAAATTCAACATGTACACTTATGAAAAGTCAGGCCTTATTTACGGATAATTTTCTCCGTGACTAGAAGCCGAACTGAAGTTTTCCGAATTGGTAGGCACTTACGCAATAATCAAGGTCACTAACTTTAATTCTTTTAAATCAAGGGTAAGCATAACAAATTTTTTGTCAATATTGCAATTTCAACCGTATGACTTGTCAAAAATGAACTATAAAAAAAAATAATTCCTTATTTTGCTCATAATTCTTCGAACAATGCTTAAGACGTACATGTAAAAATGGATATAAAAAGGCATGTTGCATTATTTTGCTTCTTATCAAGTTACGAGAGCTCAGACTTGTAACTTCTCTAGCATCGGCAAAAGCACCTCAATGGAGGTCGTGAAGTAGCTGCTACTCCGTCCGCAGCTGTAATAAATGCGCGAAATGTCATGTTTAAGACATAGTCGCGGCCCTGAGTGGATAACCAAAATGCGATTTTTTTTTTCGCTGCACATGATCAGAATATTGGTGTCCAAAACGAAATGACATGAAATCAAAGCACAAACACAAAACAGTTTCAATAAAAGAATGCGGACATTCTCCTAGTTGATTTTTCCTATCAATGAACGGATATCATAAATGCGCCATGATATGTTTTAGTGAATGCTTTCTAAATGTAAATTTTAATCTTTCGATGGTAGATACTCAACACCACTTGTGATGATGATGTTAAGGATGGCGACAATGAGTCGGGCGCGAGAGCCGCATCTTTCAACCATCAAGACAAGAATTCCCGATCGAAAGAGGTGGAGAGGTCAAGAACAGCGACAGCGAGCCTCGACTGTGAGTGGCCATCACAAAAGAAATCCGGAAAGGAACGCGGAGTAGTTCGGCCGGTCGGCGACAGCGGTCAAAGTCGCGCCATCAGGAACAAAAAAGGTTTAAGTGGATTCGCGGTGTCTCCCGCATGGGTCGGTACCCTCAAGGCGGCCACGCGGACATCTCCTGAGAAGTCGAACGTAGTCGGGGTTGACTCTGACTATGCTTCTCCAATTCGTCTGCCCCGGGCAGCCCTTGCGACGCAGGTGTGTGCCCAGACGATGAGGCGCCGGCAGACACCGAGCTCCTCTCGTGCCATCTACACTACGCTTCTCCAATTCGTCTTGCCGACGGCGCGCGGTGGCTCGTTCGACGCAGGTGTGCCCCCGACCATGAGACGCCGGCAGACAGCGAGCTCCTCGTGTGCTGCCGTCAACACTGCCACAACGGCTTCCTCTTTACCACCAAGTCTAAACTTTCGAGGGGGCGTGTCTGCGAGAGTGAAAGTGTGTCACTGTGAGTGACATTAAAGTGATAAGGACACTCCCTCGACAACGAGCCCGCCCTTCACCTAGGGAACCTGGGGAACACGAACCCTTTAAAACTGTGTGTGTGTTCGGGCTATCGCTACTCCTCCTAACCATGTAAATAAACCAAGTTTTTGTCGAACTCCTAACTCCTTCGCTCAGCGGCACTACTTCCTGGGTGGAGCGGGTGCCGATGCGGCCGAGGATCCGTCCAGCGACACCCGAGACCCACCTCTAACAATAATTTTTCCCTCTTGTTATTCATTTAATATCTATCGCCCGTGCTTTGGATCTGTAATTGTACTGTTGACATCCGTTGATAATTTCAGTATGCGCTTTTTGTACTTGCGTAAACCAGTCCAAATGAGTTCTGTCGCTGACTGCCAGTTTCAGACTTTCTTGGGCCCCTGTCAATCTGTTCGCAGCATCTTTTATCCCTTGAACATCTCCAGGGTGTAACTTCTTTTTTTCTGAAAAAATAAAGAATTAATTATTTCAAAAGAAATGCGAGCTGAGATGTATAAAGACTATTGGGACTACAGAAACCAATTCCTTTGTGGGTCAAAGATAAATCCTTCTTGGTATTTGTGATGCCTTGTGCACATCACTTATGAGTATGAATGTATTCTTGCAACCGGTCGCAAGTTTACACTCACTTTTTTTTCTGGTCAAGTAATTTTTGAAGTTTGTTCTCAAGCTCAAGGACCAGCTGCACGTTCTTCAGCGTTTCTGACAAGAGACCGTTTAAGGCGCTGATTGTATCATACTCGTGCTGCCTGTTGCCTGGTTGTTAAGGGATGACTGGCATTTTACTAATCCGCAAATGTCATTGCAGTTTGTCCCACCTCCTGCTGCAGAAAACAGCACTCTATAGACGCGTAGTTGTTCGGCCACACTCCGTGCAATCGATATTTGTTTTGAAATGACTTGCAGTCTGGTTGCTCACGCATGTGACATGATCTTAAAGAAGGAGGTCTTTGCTTTGGCAGATCGTGAATTTTGCCTAGCGTGAAGCAGATACGACGAGTGTTTTTCCATGAGGCGCATTTTGGGTCTTATAATCCTGAAACCACAGCGTATAAAATGCCTGCACTAGTCATCGCGCAAAAGGCCTACACGTGGAGCTCGTAGTCACCTGAATTAGCCGGAAGCCCTGACGACGTGATCTGCCACGATGTGCGGTTAGCCTATGAAGTCGGTTGGGAACTACCTTCGTTGGCTAGGCTGTCGAGTTTGTGCGGCTATATCTGCGATCAAATGTACAGGAAGCATCATGTAGGAATACATGAGACACTATTCCGATTCGGAGTAACACCCCCCTATATCAGTACACGTTATGAAGAGGAAGGGGTGGCATGAGTACACACATTTTTCATAATTTAAAATATTTTCATCTTGGATACTTTTTATAATGTTCTTAAACCTATTGTCCATAAAGCGATCAAAAGCTGGCTTCAGTGGTTGAATGTGGAAACATAACAATATGTTGGAAAGTATGTTAACATGCGTTTGCAATGGCCTACACTTCCGAGTGGAATACAAAATGGATGTTCTAGGAATGCATTTCCTCTTAAATCGTGCATTATATTGTGATGTTCACGGCCTTTATTAAGAAAGGACGACAGCACAGGTACATGCAGCAACTAAAAAGACAAACTTTTATCTGCATGAATTATTATGCCCCGTGCCCTCTACTATTACTTTCAATCGGCGACTGCAGCGCCACTTCATCGCGCTTAAGTCACAGATTGATGCTGCCTATTAAAAATAAATTTCTTTCTACCGCCCACTGAGGAAAAATGCTGTCATGGCAATTACGGGGAATTTGAAGCAAAGAACGGAGTAGCAGCTGATTCACGATCACCATTGAGGTGCTTTTGCCAATGCTGGAGAAGTTTGAGCTCTCGTAGCTTGATAAGGAACAAACTAATGCAACATGCCTTTTTATATTCTTTCTTACCTACGTCTTGAGCATTGTTTCAGGAATTTTGAGTGAAATTAAGGATGGGGTTATTTTATAATTTATTTTTGAAACGAACTAATACAGTGAAAAGTGCAAAATTTGGCGTAGGAATACTTATGGATCCCCTTGATTTATAAGAATTAAAGTTAGTGAGCTTGATTACTGCATAAGTGCCTATTAGTTCGGAAAACTTGAAGTAAGTGCGGCTTCTAGTCGCGGAGGAAGTAATTCGTAATCAAGGACTAATTTCTCATCAGTGTACTTTTTGAATTTCTTTCTTGGAAGCAAAAACTTCCTCAGAATGGCAGAAAGACGCCTACTTACTCTTTTCCACCTGTGGTTTGACTGCACAACATAAATTAATCAATCAATTTTTATCAACAAAACCAACACAAGCAACATTGCAACAAGCACCTGGATCCCTAGCTCGCAGGCTGGTTGGGATCCATGCACATAATGTTCCAAAACAATCAATTAGCAGACAGCACAGACATTTGGCAAAATTTCGAAAGAGTAAAAGAGTCATACCCTATTGTAATAGTACGACTTTAGCAGTGCAGAGAAGTTGGTATTTTGTTTTATTTCTATAGGGATTTCATTCCATATTGTAGTCCCCAGACTGAAGAGTTCTTTTGCCATGCACATTTGAGCTAATTGGGATGAGAAAATTGTTTTTCGCTGCGCTTCGTGATCTGTTATGTGGGGAGACGAAATGAGATGAGGGTAAAGGATAGTTGCTGGTGATCGAACGGTGCACCATTATCAGAATCAGAAGTTTATTTCAGCATCGCATACACAATGCTGCGGGTGTAGGCAAAAAAGCCTTCTGGAGGCTTGACGAGACCTACACCCTTATGCTTATCGCAGTTTTACGCTGAATGAAGGGGAAATATCTTTAAAGATTTGAAGAGAGGTATCGTATATTAACCGTGGCTTGAATAACTCCACTTGTTTACGTCAGTGCAAAATCCGGACAGAGCAATGTGTGGGAGAAGTCTGTCTGTGGCGTGCAATGGTTCACATTTTTTTCTCCCTTAATATGAAACGTCCGGAAAAAAGAAATAATTGCAATGTTGACATATTGAGTACTGGGTGCACAATATATATTAAACAAAATAAATTAAAAATATTAAATAATTAGGGAGTTTGATCTCTCGTATCACCCTATTATAACTTCATTATGTACGACTGCATTAATAGCCAATACTTCCTGCCTAATTTAGCAAATAGAGTAAACTGTAAATGAATAAATAAATAAATAAGATGTGTACTAAATAATCTCATCAATATAAATAAATAGTAGTAATGAATGGGTTGGTTTCTTTCGCATGAATAAGTCATGCCCGCCCAGGCACGCGCGCACCTGGATTCTCGACTTGCCGGCACCGACGGCTGCCTGTCCGATAGGAAGCGTGTTCTGAGCGGCATTCTCAGCGTCTGTCGTCGCGGCTTCGCGTGTTTTCGGCCGCGAGGGAAACGCGCGCCGATCGGTTGCGGGGAGAGAGGAAGGGTACCCAGCACTGTTCGTGCGCGTAACGCGAGTCCGCCGGAGGAAGAGCGCGATGCGTACTAGCTATCGGATCCCGTCCGTCGCCTGCACGCAGGCCCTCTACAGACGTCGCTCGGAAAGGTGTGGTTCCATACGATGTCTCGCTTCAACTCTACTGCTCGTTGGAGGTCTTCACGGCAGGGGTACAAGCCGTGGCCTAGCGATGATCATAAAGGCAATCGTCTTCCAATGCGCCGAAGCGACTCCTTCCATGGAGGCCTCGACGGCCCTAGCCCTTCTAGTCAACGGCGAGTCTGCTTCGTCATCTTACTGCCCCGCCTTGAACTTTACGGATCCTGCGGCGTGTCCGGAACCGCCAAGGCCATGCGGGTTTCTTCAGTTTTGCAAGACGAAACCGCTCGGGCACGAACACGCCAGTTGAGGAAAGGTAAAATTTTGCAGCATGCCTCATAGGCAGAATATACTGGCGCCAATAGCAACCCGTGCCTCGTGCAAAAGGCCCTAATTACGTCGAACTATCAGCAGACGCAAGATTCTTCTAGTCACGTGACAGCAATCGGGAGAACACACTACTTTCACCACCTCTCTGGCTTCTGTATGAAAATGCTGCAGTGAGCATCGCAATATGAGAAGTTATTAGCCTAATCCCATAGCGTTTCACCAGTGTGAGTGGTATTTCCATCGTCTCGAGGCCATGACCACGTATGACGCTGAGCCAGGTTGAGAGCAGCGGCACCGGGCGACTGGCCAGGCCAGTTTCCCGACGTGGTTCCCTGCGAGTGTGGACTTCGACGATGTCAATGACCGCTGCAAAGGGTAGGTATATTTGAATCTTAACTTTTTAAGTGAGCTTCATTCGGTGCGTTTGAGAAGCTGAACGGTACGTGAGGTGCTCTAACTATCCGGGGACTATTGGTCATGAGCTGTCCAACAAGGGCGAATAGGAGAGGCGATTGTAGTATGCATAGCTCTGCCCTCGTGTGCATCCTTTTTGCATGTATACGCCATCAAACCAAATATGTGCGGTTAAGATATACTTAGAAGCGTTAGTTACTGAGAAACGATAAATACAAAAGAGAAAAAAAAAGCTGACCCCAACGACAGAAACATATAGAGCATGTAAAACCAGAGAACTTTGATAAACGTGCCCCATAATACTGGTAGCACTATTTTCGCGCGCAGGATATGACCAAGCTGTCCCAACGCCTAACCATGTGAACCTAGGTGTAAATGTTCAAATGTAATTCTTAATTGTCCCAGTTCAAATGGTTAATTGGCCCATTCCTTGTAGCTGCAGCCTGCCGGAACCATCAGCTGTCAGACCATTAGCTGCTGGAATGAATCAGCTGTCCTTGCAGTAAGAACAGCATGTTTCATGCTTTTGGATAAACAATTTGCATCATGTCCGTTTCTTTTCAGCCTTTCTGAAAAGTTACAAAGAAGTCTAAAAAAATAATTTGTGAATGTTAAACCCTTTCAAAAATCAATGAAAACACGTGCAGCCTACGATGCAATGTAGCGCCCTGCAGGACCACGCAGTTGTCTAATTACATTTTGGCACTATTTACATTTAGCTGAAAACACACCCAGGATTTTTGTATAAGCTCTGGGAAAGATGTTTTTAGTGGTATTTTTTCACAGAAAGCAAAACTGCACTATAATGGCAAGGAATTTGCCTACAGATCGTCCCTAGGCAGGCTTTCAGCTTTTGCTATTTATTCAAGAACGCACAATTGATTTTCTATTAATACTCTTGAACGCAGGACAGATTTCAAAAGCTAAATTTTGCTACGCATAGGAAGCATAGACCATTCCTGTCAACATGTTCGTAAATGTGCCTTATGATATTCCATAGTTGCCTACAACTATTTTGAGAAACGCAGCCCGTTGATTTTCTATAGGGACAGAATACTGGAATTTAAATTTCAATTTTTTTTTGGCGCACTGGAAGGATTGGTGTCTAAAACGTTCAATTCTATAGCGGTTTTGGTAGAAACGCTGTAGAAAAGTTTTACCGAGAATTTTTTTATCAGTGTATGCGCCCGTTTTTATGTAGTCCGATGCTGGAAACCATGAGCAGCGAACGCGGTGGCGACTGGTGATGACAAAAAAGACGTACCGAAAACAAATATAAATTTCACTCCCCAGATAGTAATTAGACATTTTTTTTTTGCTTAGAATAACGTGCTTTTTAGTTTCACACTCAAAGCTGTTACGGAACAACAACGCACGCCTCGTCGACGAAAGTTCTTGTGGGCACTATCATCGCTTCATTCACAGAATTCCAAACAGTGTGGCGCCATCTAGTGGAAAAACCTAAAAGCATCCCTTTCGCGGTGCGAAAGGAGGGCTGGTTTTTATTTAAGGACGTAGTGTAGAGAGCGCAAAATATAATAAATAATGACAAGCACTCCTAGAAGAAAAAAGAACAGTGTGCACTTACGAAAATCTGCGATAGTTTGCTGACGTAGTCACGTGGAGTACTACACCGAAAGTAATAGGGTTTCTCCGCTAGACAGCGCCTCAGTTGTTTTTATACAATTTTCAATGGCAAATTAAAATTGTAAAGCCTCTTTTCTTTGAAACTGTAGTGCTCGATCTGTGCTAAATGAGGCAAGGTCTTTTCATCTCCACCATAATCGCATGACCTATTTTGGCCAGTGTTTTGTCCCTTTAACCAATTTGGACTACTCGGTGCGAGCGCAGGAAAAACAGCAAAAACAGATTTTTGTCACGCATGTGAAACTTGGACCATTCTCTCCAACATGTGCACAATAGGATCTAATATACACCGCATTTGCTCGGAATGAAAAGTGGTGTCCCAGAAAGATGGTCTTGATTCTGTTAGTTAAAAACACTACACAAGAAACGAAAAAAAAGCATATCAATTGAATAGCAAAAAAAAAAAAAAACATTCGTGGATACTTGAGCTCTCCTCTTGCGGATCCTCGTGCATAACAGACGTATTCGGTTTAATACATAGATAAACAACAACTTTTAATCATGGAAACGGGCATAAACAGTTAAGCAGAATCGAAAACAGCGGCAAACAATAAAAACATTGTCCTTCAAAGTTACACACTGCACTACATATTCATCAATTCATCAAAATGCGACCTGCGTCTAGAAAATTCAGTCTCAAAATCTTCCTGCACGGCTTGTGCACATAAGGAGTTGGCCTCTCAGTCTTCTCTGTCACTTTCCTGGTATAATTAATTGAGGAGAATTTTGAGAAATTTTTCAAATATCAAAGAAGCGGACCTAATAACATACTGTTGTAAATTCCTTTCGGGCAACTCAGAGTTGAATTCTGAAATGCTGACTGAATCAGGATCTTAAGTACTTCGAGAACATTTGTGTAACAGGTGCACGGCAGCTTTTTCCAAAAAAAGAAAAAAGCTGCTACAATAGGGCAACAAGCTCTGGTTTCGGATAATGCAGTCCGTTAAAATATTGCCCCCGTAGAAGAGTGTAGTACATGGGGCTGCTTGTTTCGCTAGTTTCAAGAAGAACAGCGCAAGCGTCCCACCCGAAGTTGATTACCTAACCGATATATCCAGCGACGTAAGGTAAACCGGAATATTTGATAGTGGGAAATGGAATGGTAGGAGATGCCATCACTTCCTTCAGTGCCTTGATTTTGCTCTCAGATGAAACGTCCGTCTTGACAATGTAGGCATGTGCCGCTAGCTGTTACGGCCCTCGCATCTAGCATATGTCGTTCCCTTCCGCATATTAACCTCACTTTCCCGAAGAGAGCCTCAATGGGTCACTATATAGGGCTCGAAATGAGTCTTCAGTGAGAGTGTTCTTCTTTAACGCTTTAGAAGTTTCTTGCATACTTGCGATATAGCAGGTGAACTCATTTGTAAGTGGCTGCATCGAGTATCACCTTCATCATTTATTGGCCTCTTTTTACCACTTCGAGCACAAGTGGTGTCATGAATATCAAACCATTTTTGATTGTTTTCATAATAAGCTTAATATCATGTAAAAATTTCACTAAAACAGTGCTTTGTTGGAAAATTAAAATAATGTTTATAATACCACACATTGGCTAATATATGAATTGTAATAACATTTAAAACTCAGCCTTACAACGTTTACTTTGACTGTTATACTAACACTTTATATCATGCAAGTATTTTGCAATTTACATTACATTTTTATGAAGTTATTTTCATCTTCGGTGCTACATAGATGGTTTCGCATCCAGCACTGAAGGACGGTTTTGCTGTTGCAGACGAGTTGCTGTCATGTTAGCCTTGAAGAAGCTTTGATGTGATCACTGCTCATTCAGTTTTTTGTTGTTGTTGTTCCTATTCCTGTACATGCTTGGGAAAAATTCGGATTAAAATGGACAAAAGTAGCTACCATGCCGCAATGTATGTCATGCTTGTCGAACGTTTGTTGAACGACAGTGTTTTCTATATCAGTTCACGTGTAGTGCGTTGACGACATGCCGCTGCAGCATCTACCTTCTGTATTCTTTCATTTCGGGGCTGCACTCACCACGAAACTCGCGAGCGACAGCGCGAAACCAGGCAAAAGCCACCCGCCGTCGCTGAAGCAGACGCGGAGCGAACAGTGAGCAGGTCGCGCCTTTTGCGGCGGCGGAGAGCGTAACTCAAGGAGAAACGTTCCCATTGTTCTCGCGGCGATTGGGAAGGCCCTCGAGACCGGCCGTGACTGATACGAGGGCAGAGATGCCGAAGTTGAGGACGCGTGAGCGACACGACTGCTCACTCCGGAGTAACGTGTACACGCTTGTGAAACGCTGCCCTAGTGACGGCCGCCACATCTGCAAATGACACGCCCCTCTCCCACTGTCTACTTTCTCATTGGGTGCATCTATGCGGTAGCTCCGCCCCCTCAGTGTTAAGTCGCGTGATGCAGGCGTCGCCACTTTCCCTTCCTCCTCTTCAAGTTCATGGAAAACAGATTGAGAGAGAGAGAGAGAGCGGCTACTGCTGTAGCTATGCGGCCGCTCCTCCTCCTCAATACTGAGCCTCGCGATGTGCGCGTCGCCACCTTTCTCCACTTCAAGTTCACGAGGAGAGAGTGAGCGGCTTCGGACAGACACCGGTGAAATCCGTGATTGCGGCTAGTAGTGCTACGCACCCAAAAAAAAATGGGAGCGAGTCGGTCCCCATGTGATAGCGTGCGGTGATGGGTGCGTTCCAATACTCCCTCTGCTAAGACGGCTAGCCGGGCTATCTAACCACCATAGCCGGGCAGCCGCCATTTTGGGACGCGTTCCAATTCTCACGAAGCAGTCTAACGAAGACGTCTTCGGTGAAGTCAACATCTATGCAGGCTACTTTACTGTCTAAAAATGCCGGACAGTGCACGGATAGCGCTGAGCGAGTTGTACTTTCGGTGGTTGTAGTAGCTGTACGGTGGTCGTGCTTTTTTGCGAGTATGCATATGCGCGATCTTTCAAATATGAGTTGTTACGTCAATGCGTACGTTAGCTAGAGGCTAATTATTCAGCTGCCTTCATGGTCGTGAGATTCATTGCAGATTCGTGAACCGCGCTCTAAGATGAAAGCGCGCGGTTGAGATTTTTGCTTGAGTTGGATGCATTTGTTCTTTTTTTTTTTTTTTACTTGACGATAAGTTTCTTGAGCCTTGATGTTATCGACGAATTTGTCGCTTTCTGGGCACCATGCGTACGGCACGCATGTGTTTTTCTCTTGCTGTAGAAGCCGTGGCAAACTTCTGTTAATTTTCAGTACCCTCGGAAGAACGAACTCGCCTGACGATGCCGGCATGTTGCGCATTGATTTTAGCGTGCCTGCATATTATTAAAACGAGTTGCTGTCTTTGGTATATGCCCCGAGAGTATACATGTGTGCCGCTATAAAGCGGGATGTAATTGGGCATTGGGAGTTTTATTTCTAACAGAATCAATGTGCTTTGAGATGTCAGTGCACTCGAAGACCCCCAGGTGGTAAAAGCTTGATTCGCCTCCAAACAGTTGGGGGGAAAAAAAAGCAACAGTTAGGTCAGTGGGCTTTTCCAATTGGTCTATATGACAGAATGGAAAGTTGGGCTAGTTGAAAGCTGTTCATGATGGATATTATTAGAAAAAGGCAGAACTGCGGATAGATTTAAATAAATTTTTAAGTCCCAATTAGCCACCCCATTCGGCTGCTCCATGTATCAGTTGGCGCTCTTTTAAATTCCGCGTGGCTTTGAAACTGCAGTTAGCATTCCCAGATGGAGTTAACTTTTCAATTGGAATTAGCATTCCCAATTGGAGCCCCAGTTCTAATTGGACCTTGATGTTCAAGTTGGTTTACCGTTTGGAATCTGTCGTTGCCGCGCGTATCTCGTTTTTCCGCGATAGTGTATACAGCTCGTTCGCTCAAAATTGACCTTTCCTCTAAAAACAAATGTGGGCCAGCTTGACTCTGCCAACTAACGTAGTATAGTGCGAAAGTGCATTTGAGAGCCGTGGAGCGTTTTCAGGACGCCAGGCCGCGGCACCTAATGATTAAGGGGCAGTGTAGCAATGGGAGCTGTACCATGCATCGTGCACGAATGGAGGCCACGACGTGCAATGTACAACTCGAATGAAAATTGACGAAGACAACGGTATGCAATGCACAGCTCGCTCGCGCAGCGATGCCCGATTTTTTTTTTTATTTCAAGGGAGACGGGTATTTGAACATATGAAACTTGTAGATTAATCTAAGTTGTTTTGCACTACCGTTTGAAGATGTCACCTAATCATCTCATAAAGTCGCGACAATCGCCGGGCTTCACCTCATAGCATCAAACCAACGGGGTGAGATTTTATAATGACGTCATTGTTTGTGACGTTTCAAATTTCAACCGCTTTCGCCCAGCCTCTTCTGTGAGTCGCCCGATGCCTCTAAAATACACCTTGCGACCTTTACCCTTTGTGTGCGTTCGTTTTCTTATGTTTATGCAGTGGAAATGCGCCGATTGATGGATTGAGTGATTGACTGATTAATTGATTGATATCAACTTTTTTGTTCCGCCTGGTAAAAAGGCCCCTAATCCCATCCCACCTTTTCATATGACGTCATCATCGGGGTCCCTGCCCGTTGCTTTGGCTGGGAAAAAGCCCCAACGCTGAAATAGCTTTGTTCAGCGATTGCATCATCGATGTAGACATTAGCTCCGAGCAACTCAGCATAATTTACCATCTGCCGTCCCACATTCGACTCTTAAATCGGTTGAGTTCTAAAACCGTTTCAGTTGCATTTTACGAGTAAATAGCGCACCAGAGGTGACAAGGGTAGGAGGAGGGGCCTGCCACAGGAATATCTGTTTTGCATTGCGTTGTCCCACTCGCCACGTCAGTGGCTCAACAACGGCTGGCGTTACAGTTGATATGGCAACTGTGGCCCGAGCGAATCACGATGGGTGTGGAGTGAGGCACGACGGGATATCCAGTCTTTATTAGCTCTCGGTACGGCCCTTATACATTTTATGCCTAATTAACATAATTAAATAAGCCTGAGTACTTTGTGTGGTCTCAAATATTTTCTGTGGTGCGTTTTATTTTTTGGTGTACTTTAGTAAAAGCTCAGATATATCTTTCTTCGCGCCGTGATAAAGTAAAAAAAAAAAAGAAAACTTGTATGTATTTGACCGATGCTAAATTAAATAGCTGTATTTCATTTACATTACAGCAGAATTATGTAAATATTTTATTTAATACATTTTTTTTCTTCAAAGTCGCCTATTTTATCACCAAAAAGAGAAGCCTAAACATACGCCAGCTACATTTTCAAAAGTAAGAAAAGTGGCATTGTGCCATATTTTGTACATTCTGAACATTTTTATGGTAGTTTTTTGTTCTTAAAGCCGCGCTTTACAACTTTGTAATTTTTTGTAAAAGTGACGTATAACGCTTAAGGAAACCAATGCGCAAATCTATCAAATTGTCTTGTATTCAGGGTGTTATACCAGGGTTGAATATTGCACATACCAGGTTTCTTTGCTAACTTGAGCCAAAGGTTAAAAAAATACGATAATCGAACTAAGCCAGGGAGCCCAGTTGCATACAGCTGCCAGCCGTCCATCGCACCGCAAACAATTTCTTTTTTTTTTTTTTGCAATTAATTGATTAGTTAACTAGGTTCATCTTGGTAAAATACAAAATATTGACTTCGAAATATAAACTGGATTTGCCCTTCAGAAACCTCATTCCATTATTTCTTTGAAGCAAATAAAGCATCACTTGTATATTTTTTCAGGCTTCAATGAAGCCTCGCGAAATATAAAAAATAAATCACTTGATTAGCGCATCCACGCTCGAAGAGTGTGCTGCTCTCAGTCGTGGTTTGAGCAAACGAAATCAGGTGCGGCCGTGACTTGACGGCTGCGTTGTTGCGGTAGGCTTATATTTATGTTAGGTATGGTTACAGCAACCTCGCTGCAACTTGCGCCGACCTGTGGCGACTGGCTGACGCCGTCGAAGAAACCATCGCAGACATCGGCCTGCCGCTGCAACGGGGCCGTGGAGGCATGGCCGAAGTTAATATCGTTCACTGAAACCAAGGTCGAGAGCAGCATAATAGTGGCGTCCGAATGCGCTAGTCACATGATTTTTTGTATTTCAGTGGCTTTCTTTCGAGCTCACAAAAAGCGATACACGTGAGGTTTCTCTTATCGCGAGTAATGGAAAGGGCGCTTCTGGAGATGTTCTTCAGCTTCGTAAATTCCATTTATAAAGTCAATATAGCTGAGGAAAATTAACTTTATGAAGTAATTGCCTGCAAAACGAAAACTGCCAGCGGTGCGCAAGGCGGCTGGCAGCTGTACGCAGCTGGTTTCCGTTATCTACCTCAAATATTTAAATTTAAATTTTAGATTTAAATATTAACTCGACTAAAATTAGCTCCAACACCCGGTATAGTTGTTTTCGCCAAGGCATTGGCAGTCCCGAAACAGTTAATTTTTAATATTCAAAAAATGCCAAGGAAGTATTAGTTTACTGCTTCAGGACGTTTTTCTGCTACCACAAAATGGCCCAAGAACCGCAAGTACAGCGGTGCCCACTGGCGTCCTTTTTCTTCTGTGAAGTGACATGAAGGAGCGAAGACCTTGTAAGTATACAGCAGGAAGGTTGCCTATTAATATCAAGGATTACCACGAACGGCTACCCTAAAAATTTTATCTGGGAAATCATTCGCCTCCAAAAACGCAACGACAGGCCCCGGGAAGAAAATAACCAACAGCAAGCTATGTCCGAGGCGCCAGCGACTCCCGAGTGGCGCACAAGCCTTCAAAACACTTTGGGGAGCATGCTACCTTTTCCCAAAGATCGACCGCCAAGAGAAAGAGCCCAAGGCATTGTTTACAAAATTCCCTGCGCCGACTGTGACGCTATAGCTACATTGACGAAACAAGAAACTAAAAGAAAGAATTCGACAACGCAAGAATGATGTACGGAACTTCTCAAGAGAACGCATCCCTGTAGCTGAACATTAAGAAGATTCCGACCACAGAATAAATTTATTCATTCTGGAGACCGAGACTAATTATCGGAAAAGACGCCTTCTCGAGTCATGGCATATACAGTCAACCGCAAGCAATATCAACCGGACAATAGGCAACCTTCCTGCTGTGTACTTACAAGGTCTTCGCTCCTACCTGGCCACTTCACAGAAGAAAAGAAAAAAGACGACAGCGGGCACCCCTGCACCTGCGGCACCGTGACTCATCTTAGGTCGTAGACCCCCCCCCCCCCCCCCCCCCTTTTTCTATCAAGCCCGCGTTACATTTTACCCGCGTTATGCATCCTTGAAGAAGGAGCCGAGCCAGCTCCGAAACGTCGGGTTTTGTAAAATAAAAAAAAGTGATGGTTGGAGAGGAGGAGGAAGAGTAAACTTTATTGAGGAGAAATTGATGTGTGCTTTGTTCGTGGGAGGACGCTTCTCCTCAAGCCAGGGGTGGTCGCCGCTCAATGGCGCTCAACGACCTCCTTGGCCCAGGCTATGCCCAGGCCGTGATGGCGTGTTGCCGGCCTGGATCAGAGCTAAGCAATGCGGCCTCCCACTGTTCCAAATTGGTAACCTGTAGGCCCTCCGGCGGTTGCATGTTTTTCACATTTAAACATGATGTGTTCTAGATCTGCCCTCTGATCCCCGCAAAGGAACAAGAGGGTCTGTATTCGCCTGGATACCATTGTCTGAAGTTTTCTGAGTAGTGTTGTAATTTGCTGAGTGTTGGGTGGGGAGGGGGGGGGGAGGGGTTCTGGATATTTCAGTCTGTAATTGTTCTTGTACCAATTTGTTATTCTTCTGTACGCGGGTACTCTCTCGCGAGCCAGTTTTAGTTCGGCGTAACGCCCCTCCAGGTCTACGACGAATCCTCGGGCATACTGGTGCGCCGCCTCATTCCCAGGATGAACCGTGTGAGCGGGGACCCACAAAATTTCAATCAAACGTGCATTTTTAGAATAATCAAAAGCCTTCAAAATTTCAGCTGCTGGCTGATGAATTCTATCTTTTGCGAAATTTCGAATCGCTACTTTCGAGTCGCTAAAAATTAATTTGGAGTTCGTCGAGACAAAAGCTACAGCCGCCTCTTCTGCCTCCTCTGGGGTTCGTGCTTTGTTTATCGTTCCTGAATTTTGTAAGCGATACGTGTGATCAACTAGTGACAGGGCATATAGGCTCTCTTATCCCCCTATTCTGCCGCGTCGACATACGTCGTTTGTGGTAGATTAGAATAGTGTTTCTCTAATGATTGGGCTCTTGCTACCCGACGCTGCAGGTGAAACACCGGTTGCATGTTTTTAGGTAGTAGAGGGACTTCCAGTATTTTGTGTATAGAACGGGGAACAGACGTTACCTGGTAGTGTCTATACCCTCATAGTGTATGTCGGTCTTTTGCTGTACCTGTCTTGCAGTCGATCTTGCGGTCAGCCGCTCGTACTGCGCCGTGAGGTGCGCGTCGGTCATTTCTTCTAGTGTATTATGTATTTCCAGTTGCATGAGTTTTTCGGTAGCCGTACTAATAGGAAGACCGAGTGCCGTTTTGAAGGACTGCCGAATAATGGAGTCGGTCGCTTCTCTTTCCTTGGCCTGTAGGAATAAGTAGGGCGTGGAGTATATGATGCGGCTGAGAACGAAGGCTTGCACAAGTTTTAGTGTCTTATTTTCTTTCATTCCTATTTCTTTGTTTGATGTCCTCCGTATAAGGCGATCGACGTTTGATTACTTATCGTTCGGAGTTTTTGGATTAAATCGGTGTTTTTGCCATTTGATTGAATGTACATGCCCAGTATGTGTTAACTATTCTACGCTCAGAATGGTGAAACCATCGATGTATATGTTAATGTTTGTGTTGATGTTTTTTGTATATTTATTTTGTTTAATTATTAAAAGTGCTGATTTTTGAGATGAGCATTCCAAGCCAATTTTGTTCGTCTCCACCACTATACCGCATCTGCTGCTGCTTTCTTTTTTTATTGTTCTTAGGTGCGCTACAGGAAAATAGGCAGACACTGCTTGGACCCATAGCTAGCGTCTAGTAAAGGGTCCAATGGAAAAAGTACACGAGTTGCAGGCACCCATTCGTCAACATTAGAGACATCAGAAGAAGGAACTTTACAAAGTTAGTTATCGCTTATACATTCGTAATACTAGCAATGAAGAGAAGAAAATATAAACTAAAACCTTACAAACCAAACAAAAGCGCGTAGAACTTATGCAAGAATTACAGCAACGAAAGATGAATGCATAATGTCACCTCACTATAACAATACATAATGTCACATGTCGCAAAGATAAAAAACGGGTATATGTAGGGGTGCGGCGTGTCCCCAATTGTGCCGGCGTGACCCTTGGTTGTCCATAGAGTAATATCGTCGGCATAGCAAGAGTGTTCTAGACCTGGAATTTGTTCTAATTTACGTGCCAATTTTATTAAAGTGATATTAAAGAGAAACGGGGACAGTACTGAGCCTTGCGGTATGCCCCTTTCTCTAAGTGGGAAT
Source organism: Amblyomma maculatum (assembly GCF_055883805.1). Lineage (NCBI taxonomy): Eukaryota > Metazoa > Arthropoda > Arachnida > Ixodida > Ixodidae > Amblyomma > Amblyomma maculatum. The sequence goes on from NW_028146738.1 coordinate 22,582,376, forward strand.
TTGTTGGAGTGAATAGATCCCAACTGAATTTCTGCTGTCCTACCTGTTAAGAAGGCCTTGATGTATTTTGTACTGACGCCCACTTGCAAGTCGGATAGAGCACCCATGATAGCTTTATGGGTCACGTTATCAAAAGGTTTTGAGAGGTCGATAGCTAATATGGCTCTTAGACTATTATTCATCCCAGGTGCCAATATTTAGACGAAAAGGGTCTGAATCCCAACATAGTGTGAGGGTAAAGAACCCACTCGTCCATGTATAACTGAAGCCTGTGGTTTCTACGTGGATATAGACCACCAACCACTGCGGGTTCGAGCGTCGCGCGAGCCGAAGCCCCGACCAGCCGTCTCCACGCGCACACTGAAACACCGCAGCGCGCACTCAACCTCCACCGGGAGGAGAGCACTTAGCACTTCGCTGCAAGGACACAAGCCTCCAAGTTCACAAAGGAGATGTAACGCCATCCGCGCGCGCGCGCGCGCGCGCACACGCACGCACACACACACACACACACACACACACACACACACACACACACACACACACGCACGCACGCACGCACACACACACGCACACACACACGCACGCACGCGCGCGCACACACACACACACACACACACACACACACACACACACACACACACACACACACACACACACACACACACACACACACACACACACACACACACACACACACACACACACACACACACACACACACACACACACACACACACACACACACACACACACACACACACACACACACACACACACACACACACACACACACACACACACACACACACACACACACACACACACACACACACACACACACACACACACACACACACACACACACACACACACACACACACACACACACACACACACACACACACACACACACACACACACACACACACACACACACACACACACACACACACACACACACACACACACACACACACACACACACACACACACACACACACACACACACACACACACACACACACACACACACACACACACACACACACACACACACACACACACACACACACACACACACACACACACACACACACACACACACACACACACACACACACACACACACACACACACACACACACACACACAGTAACCGTGTCCCGGGAGCGCGCGAGGAGCAAGGCTCCTCTGCGCGCACGAAGTGACACGGAGTGCGCGCCGCAAGTGCCGCAAGCACGTGCTGTGATCTCTTTCTCGCGGTGACCAAAGGGTTCCTTTGAGAGAGAGTGGGCAACCACCGCAAGGTACGCCTGTCGCGGATCGTTGGATCACGAGCGACAGGCTCGAGCTGCGCTGTCAGGTACGACCCGGAGCGGACGAACTCGATTGGATTGGATTGGTAAAACGTTTATTCGGGGCCTGCAGTAGAACGCGCGCTCCGGACGGGGCCTACGTCGTCCTCTGGGCACAGGCCGCGCGGCCTGGGTCCCCGCTCGCCGTGGCCGGCTCGCTGGTTCCCTGCCGGGCCAGCGCCTTGATGACCTGCTGGACGGCCCAGAGTTGTTGCTCTTGATTGTCGCTCCCTGCGGCTGCTTCCAGTCGCGGCGGGATCCTCCCAGACTTAGCTTCTTCCTGGTACTTGGTACAATTCCACAGCATGTGTGCGAAGCCGGCCGTCTCCGTTCGGCAGACTCTGCATTTGTCTGTCGAGTGCGTCTCGTGATACATTCTATGCATCAGCGACAGGCTGGAGTGAGCCCGTCTGTAGCTGTCTGAATAAAACGGCTTGCTCTCGACTGAGCCCCGAGCAAGGGGGTGGAAGAGTTCTGCGAGCTAGGCGGAACACCTTGGTTATTTCGTTGTAGTCGGTCATTCGGTCTTTGGTGCTGAACCACATAGGCCAGTCGACCGAGGCGCGGTCAGTTAGCGCGCGCGCCTCGGCGTGTGCCGTCTCGTAGTGGTCTGCGGTCTGACGCGTTGCGGTCTGACGCCTCGCCCACGTGCGCCGGGAACCACTTGATTCTCACTTGTCTGCTGCCGTCGTTGTTTTTGGTTGCCTGCAGTATGCGCACAGCTTCTTTCGCTATCCTACCTTTGGCGTAATTTCTCACCGCCTGCCTCGAGTCGCATAGCACTGTGTGGCAGTCGCGGTCGTCGATGGCCACCTCCTCCGCTTGCTCTGCCTTGGTGCATCTCGTGCTGGCGGTCGTGCGAACGGTGCCGGTCGCGTCGACGACGACCGTCGTGAACCCGTGTATCTTGGCATACTCAGCCGCGTCAACGTAGCGTGCGTGTGTGTCGGCCGCGTGCTGGTCTATCAACGCCTTGGCTCTCGCTGCTTTCCTCCCTTTGTTATACTCCGGGTGCATGTTCTTCGGTACCGAGTCCACTCTGATGTTGCGCCTGATCTCATCGGGGATGGGGAGCTGCGTCTGCTCCCTGCCTTGATATCCAATTCCCAGGTTGTCCAGGATTTTCCGGCCGGCCTTGGTCGTAGACAGTCTTTCGAGTTGTGGGGCACGCTGGGCCTCCGCTATCTCCTCCAGTGTGTTGTGCACCCCTAGCTGCAAGAGGCGTTTGGTGCTCGTTGTTTCGAACAGTCCCAGTGCCGTCTTGTAGGCTCTGCGGATGAGTACATCTGTCTTGTTTCTCTCGCTCTTCTTCCACTTGTGGTAGGCCGCCACGTACGCTACGTGACATATGACGAATGAGTGGATCAGTCTGATCAGGCTCTCTTCCCTCATTCCACTTTTCTTGTTCGTGACTCGTTTGAGTAGTCTCGTGGCGTTCGCCGCTTTCGCAATGAGCCGGGTGACGGTCTCGCCGTTTCTGCCGTGCGTCTCGATCGTCATCCCAACACTCTGATCTTGTTGACTCTTGGGAACGCGTTTCCCTCTCTGGTCTTGACTTTGCCTCGTACTCTCTCGGGCTGCTCTTGGGTTTGCGGTGCTTGACGGGCGGGTAGACGAGGAGCTCCGACTTGCTCGGCGAGCATCTGAGCCCCGTTCCGTCGAGTTGGTCTTCGATCGCATCAACGGCCGCCTGTAGGGTGGATTCGATGTGGGCATCGCTGCCCCCTTCCACCCACAGCGTTATGTCGTCCGCGTATATCGTATGTCAGACTTCCTTGATGTTCCTGAGCCTTTCGGCCACTCCTATCATCACGAGATTGAAAAGCACCGACGAGATGACCGATCCCTGAGGTGTGCCTGCGCTTCCCAGCTTCTTCTCCTGTGCTTGGAGGTCCCCCGCTCTGAACTCGGCCGTTCTGTCCGTGAGGAAGTCTTTGATGTAATTGTATGATCTCTCTCCCATGTTGAGGACACACTGGTCTGCGCGGACAAAGGCCGACAGACAAGAACAGCGTACGCACCTTGCGATGTCTCGGAGGGGTCTCTCCCTGGGCCCCGATCGGAGGGTCACGCGAGCGCAACCGTCGAAGCGGTGCCGTGTTCCCGCCAAAAGGCGCCAATGAGAACAGCCACTGGGAAGCCAGGGCGGAGCTGTGGCCGAGCGACAGTGACAAGTTTATGTCGTCCAGACATCTCTCCGCCGCCTCAGGCGGGAGGAAGGGAAAGAGGAGAACAACAGGGAATCGGGCGGCGGCCGCGCAAAGGGCAGCCGCAGCAAGCCCGAATCCCACAATCCTTGCCAATGCTACGTGTTCGAATAATTTACCGAGACACGATCGAGGTGAGGGAGATCGGTCTCAAGTTTTGTATTGAAAGTTTTTATGCGAAGCATACTAGCCGCACAACCGAGCTCTTCCTTGCTGCGCCGCGCGCGGCCGCATAGCTACCACTTGACCTACATCGGCGCACCACGTGATATGACGTCACAACAGCTGTGAAAGCTGGGGCTCAACTCGTGCGCTCGCTTGCGGACGCGCAGCCTCCGCCGGCGGCCTAACTCCCGCTCCTACCGCTAGGAAATACTGACGTCACGCAATTGTATAAAAGGCGACGCACTCGTTGAGTTAGTTGAGCAGCGAGATGTCGGCCAGGGAGAGGGCAGCTCGCCAGACCGCGAAGCGCAAGTTACAAACAGCCACGGAACACGCTACAATATGATATAAGCGATGTTCAAACAAAGAGCCATTACTTTACTGATCATTATAGTGTATTTATTGGTTTGAGAAAAATAACGGAAGAAGCAGAGTAACACATGAGTTGTTCTTGTCTATGAAATGGCTAACCAGGTATAGCCTGGTAATGTTTAATTTTTTAGGCTAGTATGCTTCGCATCCTTAACCATAAGCTAAGCCAGACCAATTTTTTTTCCCCTGATTTCGTAATAAAAGTTACCTTGGCATGCTTCCACGTTTTCGGTAATGATCCTTTATTCCAACATTCGTTGGCGAATTTGATAAGTTGGGAGATGGAGTTTTGATCTAAGTTTCTCAGCATACTATATTGTGATCCCATCCGCGCCGGGTGTCGAGGGAGCGCGGATTTTATGAATTCCTGCTCGGACTTCCGCTATGTCAGAGTAGATGTGAGGGTTTGGATTGCTTTTATATTCCTGTAGGGGCTCTCTGTCACGAGAGGTGTTGAAATAACGAGTCTTAAGAGCATTAATGATTTCCTCAATCGTGAGGTCATTGACGTCAAGGATTATTTGGATTTCCTGCTTTAAAATTGGATGTCCATTCTTGGATGTCACTAATCGAATCCGAATCGTAGTTACTCCTATGTTCTCTTAATTTGTCCCAATTTGTTATCTTATGCTTTCTAGGTCGACCTTTGAAATTTCCAATCTCAATGTATGGTTGGAGAAATTTCAAGTTTCACTTGCTTTCAAAGCTACGCGCTCACATATGCGCTTTGCCACAGGCCGCATCAGTTTCGGTTTTTCTTTCCGCAGTCACCTGTCTTCCTCGTCCCCCCCCCCCCCCCCACCTTTTTTTTTTTATGATACAACTTTGTGAAAGTGGTTCTGTAAAAGCCTTCATAACTTTTTAGCTGTCAAACGTTAGTACGTATCATTTCCGTCGTTCACAGGAATCAAAATATGGCCTGCGCTGTAGATTGTAAACAAAATTCACATGCTTGATTGATTGAATGTCCTTTATTGAATGGTAAGACTCATGGCCATGGAGGGGGGTAAAGGGGAGTAGACAGAATCTTCATTGTTTAGGCAGTTTAGGTCGTCACTCAAATCATATTGCTCTAACCAGGCCAATAAGGGAGACATATTTGGCAAATATCATCTGTGTGTTAGCATCAGTTTCTAGCTTCTTCTTATCGTATTGTGCGCAGCTGTATGCGATTCGACTTGTTTACAAGATAACGCCAAGGAGATACGTTAGGAGCGCTACAATACATGCAACTTCAGTGTACAAGAGACATATAATTGATTATATGTCTACATTTTATAAAAACGATGCTGGTTATTTAGCATACCTATCCTAAAAGTTATGCAGGCGCGACAGAACGTAGTTTAGTTAGAAAAAAAGAGAGAAAAAAAAAACGTATGCATTTATGTGAAGGGGATTTTGTATTTTACAATGATTTGTATTAAGGAAAGTTTTTCTGTTGTAATTATATGCTGTTCTTTAAGCTTTAATCCGAGTTCTCAACAAGTTTGCGGGCTAATACAGTGCACAAATAAAACAGGGCCGTGGTGGTATGTACTGTTACCGCACTGTGCCGCCACGGAAGGAGCAAAAAAATGAAAGCATGAAAGCCCTTTGCTTTGCTGCTTTACTTACTTTCTGAGTAACGATGTTTCTCGGCATTTGTACCTTTTTATAAAACTCTGGCTTTTGTACAGTCCGAGGTGATGTGATAGAATGCTTCAGCGCTCACTCCTAACCTCAGCGAGCCGCCGCAACAGCGGCACTTGACTACTGCTGTCACGATATGTAAATGTTTTGATTTTTTTCGTTTCTGGAAGTCTGGCGCCGACGAACTACTAGCACAGCCCACTGAACTTGTGGTGCACTGCTGTGGTCCAGCTGTTTGTAATGTGACCGTGCTTTTCCTCATGCAGCATAAACGTCAAATAAGTCATGGCTCTTCCAGCAGAGTTATTCACAAGCTTGGAATCCTACGATGGCCGCGACGTGGAGGAAATGAAACAACTTGTGAATGAGAGCCTTGCCAACAGTAGGCCACATTTATTTTACGATTGTATACACTGTCGTGCCGGTTACCGTGTCTGCCTCATTAAAGCTTGTGTCGCGCTTGTGGGTGTGTAAAACTGTTATGTCTTCCTTTACGTGTGCGAACTTTTTTGTTTCTCGCGTGCATCTACTGGGCCAGTGTTTCTTTTCCTTTTTTTTTTTTTTTTTTTTTTTGGAGAGCGGTTCGGCTTGGTTTGATCTTTGGACGATAGAGTACCTGATCACTGACTTGTGTATATTATTTGCCGGGCAGATTGCCTTTTCTGTGCCGGCGCAGTTTGATTTGTTTTCTTGTCGACAGATAAAGATGCACCAATCCTGTCCACGCTGGTTGAATACTACTTGTCATCACGATCTCAACGGTGTTTGGATGTCTTGGTTGCCATCAGGGAATCCAATGCCAAGGTCTGTTGTTTTTGAAGTGTTTGATAACTCATGTCATTTTGTGCCGCTGTATATGTCATAAAAGTGAAGCTGTGCATGTGAGTTTGTAGTCTTGTCAAATGGAGAAAGTTATTCCTAATAGCGTGTCATAAAAGTGAAGCTGTGCTTGTGAGTTTGTAGTCTTGTCAAATGGAGAAAGTTATTCCTAATAGCGTGAGCATGATGGTGGGAGGCGTTAAAAATGCCTCCCATGCAGTTTATTATCTTTAATAGCTATATTGTATGCGTGGTCATGGTTGCTTTCACTTTTTCAGTACCTGTTCGACAAGCTTCATGACTGTCTTAAAGGAAAAACAAGGCACAATACACTTAAACTCATCACCAATATTGTGCATAGGCAGCCGCCTTGGCTTCATCACATCACCAGTCACAAAATTCTAAGTCACATCCTTGCTGTCATTCGGGTGAGTGCTTTGCAATTGTCCACAGATGCTAGCTGCGTTATCTATGTTTTCCATGTTATTAAATATTCTATCTATTTTTCTTCCTAATACTATCATTCATGGTCGGTAACCACTAGCAGCAGTGCATTGCTCAGAAGAAATGTGCAGTCACGGCACATAAGTCTTGTGTTGTTGCACAAATGGCATTCTCGGATGGTTAAAAGCACTTCCTTAGGTGATGTTTCATATAGCAGGGAAAGAAAAAGCATCTAGTGCTGGTACATTGGTAGGTTTCTTACCTTTTCAGCAGCAGAGCGTAATGTTGCACTAGAGTGTTTTACAGTAACAGCTTTTAGGTTTCTTGCCTTTTCAGCAGCAGAGCGTAATGTTGCACTAGAGTGTTTTACAGTAACAGCTTTTAGGTACCTGTTCCTGGGTTTCACATCTGTGTAGTGGTGGTAGTAGTAGTAGCAGGCATAACCAGAGGGTGGTTGCTACAGGAACCATTCGGAGGGTTGATACTATGAGAAAGGGATGAGGGTTACCGCACATTGAGGACGGTGGGGTAAGAGCCGTGGAATGGGGTAGAAGTGGTCTCTCATTTTCCAACACCAGCTTTTAAGGCCAGCTACTTGGGTTTGGCGTTGTGGTCTTATGGTGTAAGCGTAAAAAGAGCGCTCTATAACTGCAAAATGCATGTCACTCTGAAATTCTGTATCTTGGCATGTTTTAAAAAAAAGACTTGGCTTTTGCTAAATTTATAGTTTACACAGCTGTGTTGTGAGTTTTCTTGAAGAGTCACTACTACCCAGTTACAGAATGCTTTTGAGGAGCACCAGTCTTACTTCCTAGTGCACTGAACACACCCCGGTGGCTCAGAGCATGTGGCCTTTGGCTGCCAAACACAAGGTTGTAGGATTGATCTCAGCTGTCATGACCTGCATTTTGAGGAAGGTGAAATGCAATGAAATTCCTTGTATGGAGGTTTTGTTGCATATGTAAAGAAACCCTAGGTGGTGAGCGTTAATCAAGAACTCTCCACTATCCCTTTTAGGAGGCCCCCAGAGTCGCCTTTGCATGGTCTATGCCTCTGACCCAAGGTGTCCTCATTCTCTTTCTGCTGCCTCAACTTTACAGTGCTGACTTAGCACATAAAAATCATTCAGTCATTAAAAAATGCAGTGACTGGCAATAGCTTCATTACTATATTTCCAGGATTTTTTGTGCTCGAGCTGATGTTCAACATTTGATGCTCCCTTGTTCTAGGCAGTTCACCTCCTTACTGCTTTCATTTGGTTTCCACTTACCGGTTGAAACCAATTTATGCCAGCTGTTGACTTCATTTGTCTGCTTAATGAGTGCCGCTACTCATATATCAATTTTTTCAAAATTCTGCATGATGTAACATGGCATGGTTGGTTAGCTGTCCAAAGATTTTACTTGGGTGGTATATTTGAGGCACGAAATTGAGCAGCATAATGGATCCTGTATTCTCCATTTCATACCACTTGGTTGATTCCATTAGAGAGTGCATACATTAATTGGTTCATGGATGTTGAATTTACTATTATATTGGAATTTGGTGCATTGTATGGTATCACATTCATCTAATCTTACTAGTGTATCAATCTTATGGACTAGATATGTATGACTGAAATACAGACCTACAAGCATACTGCTACTACAAAATTTGTGATGCTTCTTTTTTTTTTGTGTGTGTGTGTGGGGGGGGGGGGGGGGGGGTTGTGAAATTTGTGGGGGTAGGGGAGGGGATGTGATTAAGGCAAGTAGGTTTTTTTTTGCAGGGTTAACTATAATTTGAATAAAATATTTCCTGTACCATTAGCAAAAGTTAAGATGACTGTCATGGGTGCATAATAGCAGCCATCAAATTCCATCATATAAATGAACTTTCAAGAACCAACAAAAGCATCCAAGGGAGTGCTGTAGTAAGTGCAGTTTTTACTTTTTGCCCTTCTTGCAGTGTGACACAGATCCAGTGCATATAGTGTTGGCCAGCGTGATCATTTTCAGTCTCATGCCAATGCTGCCTGTGCAGTTTGGAACATCTGCCCTCCAAGAGACATTTGAGGCTTTCTCAGCTCTGGCTGCTCTGTGTACAAGGAAACCTAGTAAGCCTGTTTTTCACTGCTCCTCATTCTAAGTGAACTCGCATCAGTGAATTAATGCAAAAGAATTGTTGCACCTCGTTTGTGTCATTCCTCATCAGAGCAATGTGTGCCAACACTTCGCTGTACTGATCAACAGCAACTTTTCTTCATAGCAAGTGCCAAGCAGGCCTTGAACGAGTGCTCATATAAAGTGAACCGTCTGATTTCAGGTCATGTTCACGAAGGCCATGTGGTGTATTTGAAGCTGACCTTGCAGATTTTGTTTCAATACCTCTACGGCATGTACCCATGCAACTTCCTTGCCTTTTTGCGTGGCTACTATGGCAACCAAGACTACAGCCGTGAAAGCCTTGCTGTTTACACCCAGACAATCCAGGTAAGAGCTTTGTACAGTGTCTGGATTGCCTAAGCATTGTTATAACTCTTCTCAATGCGTTTAGCCGCAGTTTTACTTAGTTGGGACCGTAAAAAAATGGAATTTTTGAGGGTTCTCGGAAATTTTTTTCAACTCTTTGACTGTCGAATATTCCGAAAAACGCCGCGGGACAGAATGCAGCCGCAGTACCCGTACGGCAAAAACAGTCAAAGGGTTAATGAATGGAAACAACCCTGCTGTACTTGTAGTGTATAAGAAAGTAAAGCTGCTTAGATTCTCTTTCATATATGGGAACAAGTATAGAGACTTACACATACCATGAAAAAATACTTCAGGGCAAACATTTTGAGGAAAAAAAGTAAGTAAAAAAAGCATGAGTAAAGAAATAAGAAAGCTACAACATATTTCAGAATGTGTGAAACCTGGCATGATGCCTCCATTTCTTAATCTGAAAATATGGCTTGCATATCTGTTTCCTTTTCTGGATTTTGAGAAACTTGAAAGAAGGAGACTCTGATGGGCCCTGGAAAAAAAAAAAGCTTTTAGTCAACGAAATGTATTTACGAACTTGTTGTAACATATACTGAAATACAAACAAGAATTATCGCCTTTCATTTCATCATGCACGAACTAACCCCTCAGGCTGTTATTCACAAAACATTTTGTTTAAACGTTGTGCATAAAGTGAAGAGAAATCTCTGCCTGCAAACTTGCTGCAAAAAAAAAGCAACAGACAAAAAAAAAACGTAAATATTGGAATAAAAAAAATTCACTTAAAAACTCGGGAGTATACTAAATGTGTTACACTGCCTGTTTTCATAGTTGTAAAAATTTGCCATGCTTTTTTTTTTCCTTTATGTTGCTTGGCACCAGCGGTTACCACCCAGTTGTCACAGCGGTTGTTGCAACTCTGATGTGCCCATTCGCTTAACTGCACCAATAATATACGGGAAGCTAAAGTGCTAGGGGCCTAATATGTTATGTTGTGAAGCCCTTTGCGAATTCTCATAGCAATATTTTTAAATTGCTGCAAACATTTATTGTCAGTTTGGTCGTCTGCTCATAGTACTGTTTACAGTTGCGTTTTTTTAACTTTTGAGGGTTTATTGCCGGCGCCTTTAGTGGAGGGTGGTGGAGTGCATGCTGGTTTGCCGTCAAAATTGTAAAAATACATAGGGAACTCTTCTCTGAAAGCTAGGTGGTTAAACCTGGCTTGATGTGGCTAAGTTTCACTCAAGTCACCACGTATACTTGACCTTTCTTAATGTCTGGCTTGCATCATCCATGTCTGAAACTTGCAGCAGTGCTGGCAACGTAGTGAAGCAGCTTTGAGCGATTATCTGTGGTGGAAGCAGACCACTGTAGACATTTCCCAAATTTCTAGGCAGGTTCTGCTGGGGAATCTTCAGCCCCATGAACTTCAGTATTTCACTTGCAATGCACTTTGAATACCGATACCCATTGGAACGACCATGCTTTGGGTTCTCCAAAATTCATGTCTAAGCATATTTATTTTTATTTTCACAAATGGCATGGATAGAAAAAAGAAAAGAAGGAGAAATTTAGGTTGAGTGCTATGCCAGCATCATTGTTCAGGTGCACAAGTTTTGTCTGGGCTGAAAGTCGATACTATTGTGCACCAGCAGCAGCTGATCTGCTGCAGCTGACCAGTACCTGTAGGTTTTGGAAACCCTATCAAAAAGAGATAAAACAGTGAGGAAGTATAGCAATCTCATGTATATATTCAAATGTGAGCGGAAACTGAAATTTGGATCGCTTTCAGCTAGTAGTTGCCGTTCCAGGTATACGCCCCGCGCATCACCTGTAGGGGCGCCACTGAAAGCCCCTACCGGCGGCTGCGGGAAGCACAGGCGGAACACAGTCCCCAGCAGAAGTAGCAAGTGTGGCAGAAGTTCACACATGTGATCTGCCATTTGTGTGGGTGCATGGCAATTATTTCCATGGCGATAGCGTCCGAAAATGAATTTAATTACTCCAAAGTGGACGTCTGTCCAAAGTCGCAGTCAGACTTTCGTCCAAAGCGGGACAACCCGACCCGCGTTCACGTGAAATTCTTGCCGCAAACAAGGGTCACCAGGACCGGCTACGCCATAAAGCTTATCATGAGCACCATCCCTCCTTTTGCGTTTTAAAATCAATCAATACTCACGCTTGCACTGTGTTTGAAGGAAAACTGATAGGTTCAGTTAATTTTTCTGGAGGGCAGCATGGGACTCTTTCGCGTGCCCGATCGAGTGGCCGTTGAGAGGTGAGCAGTACAGGCACTTTGGCTGCATGCTTGTATAGAGGAAAACATGCTGGACTAGTCTGAAATAATTTGCACCATCTTTATTGAATTCAGCACTATTGTAATGCATTGTTGAAATAACGAGAGCACATCGTGCGTAGCTTGTACATACATGTTGCAAGTTGCTCTTGGTATGAAACATGAAAAAAAGCTGTAAAGCATTCAGTGATTGTTTGGCCTCTTCAACTTTCATGCTAAAATGTGTGTTTCAAACGCATTTTTTTTTTTTATAGCTGGCATCGCAGTATTTTTGCCTGATGATCTGTAACAGGTGAAAACCTTCATTTGAAAATTTTGTGCCATGCAATTACCTAACTTGCATTAATTGCCCAGGTTGAAATTAAATTCTGGATAACCACCAAAAATAAATTTACACTTGTTACTTCTTAGATGCTCCTCCCATAGACCATCTGTAAGCTGTTTAAATATTGTGGGTAGGTATGCTGGGTTCTTAGGGTCATTTTACTCGTTGTCATTAACAAAATTCTGGCTGCAGACTGATGTCTGTTGGCTCCCATGAACTCTGAACTAAATTTGAAAGGAATGCAAACGTGCGTCCTGCAAGCTTCAGGAGCTATTAGTTACGAAATGAGTCCCAATGAATAAAATATCGCAAATGCCAAATAACTTTCCAGCCAAAAGCTTCTTATTTAGATACAGTAGAAGTCCCAGTCGGGGGACAGAGTTAGCACCTTACCATCGCAAAGGCTTGACACGTGTGGCAATCTTCCAGCTTCATGCCTGTTAGAAACAGCATTATTTGCACAAATAAAAGAGCTGCAGCATGCCCATTTCGCAACTGCACTAACCTAATGACATTCTATAACTCTAAACTTAAGAGCCAGCTGTGCAAAATCTAGAAGGAGTAGCATGCACAGCAATGCTTCGCGGCTCGTGCATCGTCTGTGTAAACACAGATGTGCACAAAGAGTTCCTAAACCATTGAATCTCATGCGTGAAAAGTGGTGCAATATAGTATGTTGCGACTGCTGGCTGCGGATTCTGCTGTTTTTGGTAGGCACCCAGGGGCTATTATATTTACTAAATTCGCAAAAAAGCAAATATACGTCAACAGATATTGACAAGATGTGTTAGGGATGAATTTAGGCGAACATATATTGCGATGTCAGTGCATGTTAAAGAACCCCAGGTGGTCGAAATTTCCGGAGTCCTCCACTACGGCGTCTCTCATAGCCTGAGTTGCTTTGGGACGTTAAACCCCACAAACCAACCAACCAACCGAACATATATTTTCGATTACAAGTGGGGCTTTTTTGCGTCGTAATCAAGTAATCACAACGCTGTTAAACGTGCACGAATGTGCTGACTTCATGCCAGCTAGAGACCAAAATATCTGCGCAAATAAAAAAATTTGCACAGCACGTCATTCCACAAATACACGCAGTGAATGACAGTCCGCAGCTAGGCGAGAAGTTGAGGGAGCTGTGCCAAATGTCGAACGAGTAGCGTGCGTACAGTAGCAACCCTTCCCAGCTAGCCAGCAGTTAAACACAGGCATGTGCATAAAGTGCTCAGAAACTATCCAAAGCCACATGTTAGACATGATCCGATCCGTGCTACATTCACTTTGAAAAAAAAAAAAAAAAAAAAATTAAAATATGCTGTGCACATGATGCAGTCTCTGTTGTGTGGCAAGAAGCGTGCAACTGCCTTTCGCATACAACTAAAGAAAAAAAAGCAGCTAAAACTAACTAATGCTGCTTGATGAGGTACACGTAATGGGACAATTAACACTTCATAGCAGCCCCACAAAAGTGATGCAGGACGCGGGATCGAATCCCGGCCTCGGCGGCAGCTTTTCGATGGAGGCGAAAAGCAAGGCGCCCATGTGCTGTGCGATGTCAGTGCACGTTAAAGAACCCCAGGTGGTCAAAATTTCTGGAGTCCTCCACTACGGCGTCTCTCATAGCCTGAGTTGCTTTGGGACGTTAAACCCCACAAACCAACCAACCAAGTAAATAATTACAAAAGCAACGAGACGGTAGTAGAACTTTTTTCTCCGTCCAGAGACAATCCACTTTTGTCGTTGCTCCTGTTCATAAGGCCAGTCAGGAAACTAGAAGAAGCGCGTTCCCAGGGAGCTTTTATAGGTAATAGAGCACCCCACTACACAACAGTTATTTCTACACTTCACCCAAGTTCCACGTGAAGCGTATGATTGAACGGAACGATCACAATTTTCTTGCGTCAATACCTTCAACTGCATAGAAACCCAAGGAGCAAGTCCGCCCGGGAGCCCCGCCTGCGTTTTGCGACGCCGCAAACTCCATGATGCGCAGGGCATATAGATGTTCACCTGAATCACTGTCAAAAATGAAATTAGAACTTCTAAAATCGCTTTCCAACTCTTAGCTGCGTTTCTGATTTTAAAAAAATATATCCGCAGGAGAAGTGCACGAATTACAGATCGACATTGGTTTCTTCGCTTAGCCTCATACGATGTACACCTGAATCACTGTCGAAAATGAAATTAGGACTTTTAAAATCGTTATCCAACTCTTTGCTGCTTTTCCGATTAAAAAAAAATATACCCACAGGAGAAGTGCACGAATCACAGATCGACGTTGGTTTCTTTGTTTAGCCTCATACGATCTCAACGTCATCTTTCTCCATTCATTCCACTGCACTTCAGATAAAAATCTCATGTGCTTCGCCACCTGCCAAAAAAAAAATAAAACTATGCTGAAACCAAACACTAGACCTCCAACTAGTTTGTAGATGGAGAGTTTTACTTCAGTGCACAAAAATTTTAGCTTTGCAGCGCACGTAAAATCATCATTCATATATGAACGGTGGAGCTTGTGTTGCCTCAGATTTGCAGCAAATGGCTATTACTTAAACTTTTCATATTTCTGAGCAGCATACTGTTTAGTTTTTCGGAAAGCGCGAACTAGTTAATGTGTCAGTGTTGCATTTATATCAGCGTTATTGTAGTGTAACGTAGTGCCGAAGCATAGGACTTAGAAAACTTGAATTTGAATATGGTAGTGGGTCACCTAGTACTGGAAGGTTCAGATCATAAATTTCTGACCTCTTGCTGATACATTTTTCTTGTCCACTTAGAGCTGACTGACTTTTTGAATAAATTACTTGATATTACTTTGTTGTGCTGTTTCCTTTTTCGTTTTCTGCAAGTGCCAGAGACGAACCATATTGTGGAAGTTTTTTCTCCTGTGATGTTGCATAGGTGTACATCTCCTTTTTTTTTTCTTTTTTTCTTTTTTTAAGCTTTGGAATGTAAAGCAGTGCTATAGGATCCCCCACATCGCTCGGCACGTCTTCTGCTGTGTGGGTTGCGACATGCATATTTTCTGCCACTGCTGTACATGGCTTCTGTGATGTTTTACTGAATGCTAATGCATTGTATTTATCATCGACTGATTGGTGCTAGCCATATGTCTAGGTTTGCTTGATTTTAGTTAATCATTGCTAGTAGTTTTGCTCATGGTTTCTTTTCTTTCAGCCTCTGCTTCAAAAAACTCGTGTTCATCCCCTGCTAGTCACTGCTTCTAAAGACGCTGAGCTGAGTTCATCCAGGTTTGTACCTTGTTTCTGCCCTTCTGTGTTTTCTTTGGTGAGACATATAATGTTCTCCCATTCCTTAATGCGGTTATGAATCCTGTGCAGTTTAGGTCAAGTTTAGGGCTCATAGATGCTAAGCCAGGGTGTGTAGCAACCGGAAAAACCTGGAATTGTCAGGGATTTTGAAAATTGGTGTTTGCTAGACACCCTGGCTAAACCTTATTGGTGCATTGAAAGGTTCCTAAAAAGGACTAATGTAAAGGTATATTGTGTGCCAAAATTTTTGTGTCGGTAAAGGTAACGTGATTCATTTGGTAATGAGAAATAGAGAAATGCTTGGCAGATGATCATATAAGCATTGCTACATTGCTAACTAATTGGACTTTGAAGTTTGGCCAACATGTATGGTCCTAGTAGTATGTTTTTCAACCTGTAGTGTGTACTTCAAGTAGAAATTGTTGCAGGAATCTTAATGTAACTGCTGATAATGCAAGTGATGCACTGTGAAATCGGAGGCAATTAATGTGAACACTGGAGGTTGTATGTATATGTATTGGTTAAAGTAAGGGTTTGTTTTGGAAGAGATTTCAGAGTTTATATGACAGCGTGATGGAAATAAGCAGGGACTGAATAAGTGAACAGCGCAATGACATTGTGTGCATTTTTGCAATGGGTTCGTCAGTGATGGAAGGCTGGGACAGATGTGAATTCCTGACCATTTCTGTTGCAAACATTTCTCTCTTCCTACCAGAACTGACTTTGACCTCTTTAATTGGTTCTTGAAATGACATCAATATATAAGACTGAGGTGAGGAGGGAAAACTAGCAGTTGAACAATAAACAGTGCAAACTAGGACGAAACACTAGAAACTAGAGAAGACAAATGCCACTGACCTGCATTTGCCTATATGTGTTCTGTGCTAGTTCTGCACTTTTGAACGTATGGAAATGAGTCTAGCCCAAACTTGCACATCACTGGAAAATGAAAGCCTGGATTAATTAATTTGTACTAGATGGGCACATTATTTTGAGCAGTAATGGTGTATTAAAACACATCTACATCCCCTCTTTTTTTTTTTTTTTTTTTTTTTTAAAAGGTCTGAAATGCACGGTTGGGGAAAAGGGAAATAGTTTGATAGATTTTGTGGTTAATGGTTTTAGCTGCTTCCAAATGCTGACGGGGTTTTAAAGAAGCTGAGACTTGTTTGTAAGATTTCTTTTTTTTTTTTTTTAAAGGTATTAACCTTTTAGGAATCTGACAAGAAACTGAAGCCACACAATTACTAAACAGCCTTTACAGGTCCTAAGTTGTACTATACGGTAATGCAAAAATGAGCATGGTGAAGACATTTCAAGTGAAGCAACCGAATAGCACACCTAAAGCACACAGAGAATTGGCAATCACATGGTAACAGTGCTTGTGCGTGTGAACAAAAGGACTTTGTGTAACTTTTAATTGGCTTGCCTTTATTTTTGCTTCCATGGGAATTGGAGTGCATTGAAGCCATAGGATTCGGAATGCATATTTGCAGAATCCTGTTGCGTTGGCAGCTGTTGCATTTTTTTTTTTTTTCTGAATAATGTAGAGCTACTTGATGGGGATGCCTTTTGATTTGTCAGTAGCCTTGTCATAACGAGCTGGCTAAATGGTTTATTACTCTGTGGTGGGCATCTGTTAAAGGAGATGTTTGTGAATACTGTGCGACACTATGGACCCTGAGCACCCATGGCCTGCTGTGGTGGCTCGCTAGTCATGGTGCTCGGCTGCTGAACCCAAGGACACGGGATCAAATCTCAGCTGCGGCGGCGACTTTTCAATGGACGAGAAAAGCAAGGCATCCATGTTAACCCCAAGTGATCGAAATTTCTGGAGCCCGTCACTACGGCATCCCTCATAGCCTGAATCACTTCGGAACGGTAAACCTTATAAACCAAACCAAGCATCTACGCTTTGCTGTGTGCGGCTTCGCTATGTCTGTGGAAAAGGTAATTGTTGTGATTTCTCCGGTGCCCACAGTTTGGACCTTTAAGGCCCCTTGGAAGAGGCAGCACACCACTTTGGCTCCCATTTATTGCAGACTGCACCTCTGGCCTAATCCAAACAGGAAATCGGCAGTCGCCTTTTCCTATCTACCCCCTTCATCTTTCACTTTATCTTCTTTCTCTTATCTTTCCGGTCTTTTCCTTCCTTCGGAGTTTTGTTATTCTTCCAACCTTGTGTGGCGAACCATACTGAGTTATGCCATGTTTTGGTATAGCTAGGATGTAGCTCACTTAGGCAGGTTGCTATCAAGTTCCTGTCCGGTCCCCTTGTAGCTCCATGGTGGGTGGCTGGCACTACGGCCAAACAATACAGTTTTTTTTTATGTCTCCTGATTTTTTACAAGATCGCCGTCTCAGCAAAATTGGGTGGACTGAAGAAACAGCTGAGGTCTTCTCAAGAAAGAAAATTTCCAGAAAATTTAATGTCGTACATTGTGAGAATGCAGATAAACCAGCACGGACAATATCCCCCTTCATGTGTCCAAATAAATGTCTCGTAGATGCATTGGGCTCAGGGTATAAGCTATTCAAACTTGCCAGCAGCGACCTCCAGCTTGTAGCTCTTCCAGGAAAGAGGGGTTGGCTCGGTTTCTTCATGAGCATCAAGTGGCAAACTAAGCGAACAGAAGGTAACATAAGCTTTCAGAAATGTGCTGTAAAAAAAAATTCTGGCCAACATGCAAAAAAACCTGACAGGGAGTGCGCAGCAGTTCCAAGAAAGCTCGGCAGTGAAAGGGTTAAATTTAGTGAAATATCGTTGCTGGCTTGAAATTGACCCGAGGAAATATTTCGCCATTAGCATGTGAAAGGGGGCGCCACCTGGAAGGCAGATAGAGTATGTGGCAGATGTAAATGCAGGTGGTGGAGGAGCATGCCGCCTGCTTTTCCATCTGGGTAGTACAGGTGAGGCTTGGGAACTGTAGAGTCAGATGAATCTGCTAGGTGGCACTGGCATCTGTGTATTGCTCAGCTAGCGAGACCAGATGCAGCTGGCACGGATCTCCTGTTGCAGATGAAGTGTTGCAACAGATGATGTTGCAGATGAAGTGTGCCATCTATGCTCAAAGGCAATTGCACTGTGATTATTGCATTTATTTGTTCCCATAAAGCTGGTTAAAAGGGCTTTAAAAGGTCGGCACACCCTTTCGCCTGACAATCTCACTTGCTACATAGACGCTGCACATGTGACCGAAAATGTGCATGCTTGTGGCAAGAAGCAAAGATGCGCAGCGTGGATCTGGTTTAACTTCATCTGATGGGATGTAAGGCACTTACTTCACTGTTGCCAACGTTTAGAAACCGAGGTAGGAAAGCTGGTGCTACCCGCCATCGCCGGCCTTCATTTCTCCAGCTCCCTCTCACGTGGTCGAATGCATTGTCAAATGGGCAACGTAATTGGGGACTAGCAGTTGAGAAGGTGACTGTGATGGTGAAACCAAAACTGTACAGATGCATTATTCCAGTCACTTAAAATGTTATGGAAGATTCTCCGCATGCTAGGAAATAAATTGCAGGTTTTACCGACCCCAATATATCAAGGTTTAACAGTACCCTATAAACTTCAAATAGGCGGGAGCCTGGGCATGGTGTGTTTGCCACAGTGCTGGAAAGGTTTCCTTGCAAAATCACGTATCGTCCATAAACAGTTTGATCACATTAAGAAATATTGGGGAACGAGTTTGTAATATCAGCTTCTCTCCTTACACATATTTTCTGATAACCTTTGGTACAGAAATAAGTGTATTGGAATAGGTATACACTTTAGATTAATAATTTTTCACATTTTTAATCGTGTTTACATTATACGAAATTTTTTCTAAAATACAAAATACAACAACATAGACGATAATAACAAGTTGTAGCACAAATGTACCATGCAACTGTATAATTACGAACCAAGGAATTATCAGAGTTCTACCTACTTTGAAAAAGAAAGCGTGCTAATGAAATACATTATAGAATGATGGCGCATCTTTCTAAACCCGCTATGGAGGCACTTATGAAATTTTTCGAAGCGTTGTGGGTATCACAGTGCCAGGATATCGTCTCTGCTGCGCATTGATGAGTGACAACTTATGAGGAGAGCTAAAGCTGCACGTGTGTACATTGGTGACACATAGACAGCCTTTGATGACTTGCTGTCTGATATTTGGACTGAATAAAAGACAGCCACTCTTGGTTTGGTTTGGTTTGGCTTGTGGGGTTTAACGTCCCAAAGCAACTCAGGCTATGAGAGCCACTCTTGTAAAGTGTGAAACTCTCGGGTAGTGCAGCTGCCAGCACTGAAAATAGCTGCTAGGCAGGATTTTCTCTGCCTGATGGGTGTGACTGGATGTAGTTGCTGTGTTTGCATTTCGCCATTCATTTCAGTTGGGCAGTATGGAGGCCCCGGCTCTTGGCTGTTTGTTTTAAAAATTGAAGTTTGGGCAGGGATAGCAAAGGGTTTGGGCGCACTCCAGGCAGAATTGCTATGTCGCAAGCACAAAGGCTTGATGATCACAAGGGTTGTGGAGGCGACTGAGTCTGATTAATTACGCCTGCGTGAAGGAAGCACAAGTGTGCATAAAATGTGACAAAGCTGGCTGAGATAGAGTTTGTAAATAATGTGGAGGACATTTAATGCCGCCAGCGCTTTCCGAAAGATTGGAGAACCATTCATATGCACACTTGAGTTCCTGTGCTTGCAAATATGTGCAAAGTATGTGACTTCCAAGTAAGTGTATGGCCTAAAGTAGTCATAATTCAAACTCTAATAATTCATACTTTCTGTAAATTCAAACAAAATTAAAAATTTTGGTTCGCAGGGTATATATTTTCAATGCATTTCAAAGCTTCTTAGTTTGTACCATGGTTTCTCTTAAATTCACCCAGTTAAAACATTTTGCCTTGTTCATGTGCTACCGGTGTGCTAAAGAGCGGTGCCTTACATTTGGAGCAGTTCTGCTTTGGTGTTCCAAATGGTTGACGTGCAGTACATCATGACGGAAAAATAGTCATTTTTGGGCGGTTTTCACTCAAAAGCAGACAATCATTGCCCATGAGCTCCCAATATATGTGGTTTTAGCCTTTTGAGAAAACGCAGGGATGGAAATGCGGCTATAGAGCAGCACTTCCATCCTTCCAGTCTGCTCCAAATTGCTTTTCCTTTGCCATCCTTCTCCAAAACACTAATGCTGCACCAAAAGTGCCTCAAGTTGGCTGCCTTTATATTTTATCATTAAATTTAGTGAAGCATGGGCTTTTGCCACTCAGTGGGCCTAGAGAAAATGCAATCTGATTCAATCCGTTTAACCGTGATAAGCGCAGCAGGCTGGTGGCATATTGCTAGTCACACATCTGTGCAATGGGGGTCCCCATAATCAAAATAAAGACAGCACACTGGTTCTCAGATGTATCTCTCACGGGGCCTAATACAAATAAAATTTTTATAAACAAAGGGAGCATAAAGCATACATACTAAGTGTTTGTTTGCAGTTGAATCTTAAATGAGCCACTACCGATCGGAGGGGAATAATTGCTAAAAAAGGCTCTGTGAACATAACGTAGCACTTCCTCCCGGCCTTTTGAATTGCTGATGGAGAGAGAAGCGAGAGCAGCAAGTGAAATAGATGCCACAAACTACCACAAGATGTTGAGAAACTTGTCCATCTACAAAGAGCTACGCAAGTTGTTCTAATGCTTCTGCTGTGCAAACAAGCTTGTATTTCATCATCGAGCCTCTTTGTTAATAACAAGCCTGCATCAGACAAAAGCATACTTGAAGCTTTAAGGGGGTAATTAATCAAAGGTGCTAATCACTAGAAACCTATAAACTAGGAGTGCACGAATATTGAAATTTTCTAATACAAATCGAATATGAATATGGAGAAAAAATGCCTACGAATATCGAATTGAATATCGATTATCTGGTAAGTGAAAGCGAAGGAAAACTCAAAAATACATATACATTGTTCGTCTTGTTTATTTCAAAATTCACATGGTATTTGTTAATAAGTTTAAACCAGAATTGCACAGAAGCGTATAACCCTACTGAAAAATCCAGTACTAATTTTGTGCAGGATCCTATATAGCAGTGTTTTTGTACAAGAAGAGCCTGCATGAAACCGGCTAAAGCTGTCGTATCATTGCTGATTTAGGTAAACTGTCATTAATTCGGCCTTCAAGGGAACAGATAAAATGTCCATATTAGCCGAAAGCTCAAATTATCAAATGGGCTTGAAAAAACTGTCGACCCTTTTTGCATCGCAGTAGTTTTATCTGATGAACACCTGTACAGTGGCGTTCTGCATTTGAGATAAAAGTGAACAACTCTAAGTGATGACGATTGGTATCTCCCAGAGCATGGAGGTCGGAGTTGGTGGTAAAAAGGAAGGGAAGCCTGATCAGGTTGGAGCAGGATTTACTGGAGTTCATCGAGGCGTTGGCAGGTGTAGATGACGGCATCGATGGTGGTAGGGTTCTGCATGGCCAGGGCATTGAAAACGAGAGATCCAATCCCCTAAAGGACATGCCAAACCCACTCGGCCTCTGGCATGGTGGCATTAATGCGCCACCGAAGTGCAAGAATGTCTTCTACGTAAGAAGTATATGTCTCATTGGAGTGTTGAGCTTTGGCATCCAGCTCCTTCTTGACAGACTCCGTTCGAACAGCAGTAGTGCAGAAAATTTTGCGTAACTTCTGTTTGAAAGTGGTCCAATCTTGAATCGTCGATCTGTGCTTCAGAAACCAGGTTTTGGCAACATCTTTCAAGTAAAAGGACACATTTTCGAGCTCAAGGGAGTCATCCCACCGGTTTACAGCACTGACCCGGTCGTAGCTGTCAAGCCAGTCATTGGCGTCGTGGCCGCAAAGACCAGCAAACATCTGAGGGTCGTAATGGTGACTGCTCATGTTCCAAGTGGCAAGGGGAGCTGGGGTGGAATGGGAAGAACCCGAAACAGTGGCGTTCCCCTATTGGTACGATGGTGGTAGGGGTTAAGCGGCGGCCGGAACGGAGCTCCAGGTAGAAGCAGGTGCTCATAGTGTGCTTCCTGCAGGTGGAAGAAAATGCAGCCATATGACATTCTGATGGAATGCGGCCATCTCACCCTGGATCCAAAGGAACATGTGACAGATGACGATGATTGTCCTTCGCCTCCACCTATGGCTGCTGGTGGAAGCAGTGCAACTTCGCCTGTGCCCCTCTTGCAGCCTCTAAAGGGGACTTTTGTTAAAGGTACCATGAGAAGAGCAGTTTTGTCCTCTGTTCAATACCATCTCTGCTGCGTTCTCTTGAAAGGGACCAGAAAATTTCATCTAACAAGAGTACAAGTGCTGTTACAATTGTTCCATTCTGCTCCAAACTGCGTTTCCTGCTCCAAAACTGCTCCAGACCGACTGCTTTGATGTTCTGCCAACAAATTTAGCAGAACATGGGCTTTTGCCGCCTAGTGGGCCAATAATGATATTGCCTACAAAAAATGTGATCCTACACAATTTGATTAAATGACCATGAGAAGCACAGCAGGATGGTGGCACGCTGTGAGTTGCGTGTACATGCTATAGGGGCCGCCTTCGTCGAAACGATGAAAGCACACTGGTGGCAGAGTTATAATGCATCTTGCGTAGATCCTAATACATATAAAATTTTCATAACCTAAGAAAACATGGAGTGCATAAATGATTGTTCACAAGTAAATTGCGAAAAAATGTTCTTTGCACTTGATATAGCACCTTCTTCCAGCCTTTTGAATTGTTGGTAGTGAGAGAAGTGAGAACTGTGAGGGAACAGTCACATGGAGCGCATAAATGATTGTTCACAAGTAACTTGCGAAAAAATGTTCTGTGCACTTGATATAGCACCTTCTTCCAGCCTTTTGAATTGTCGGTAGTGAGAGAAGTGAGAACTATGAGGGAACAGTCACATGGAGCGCATAAATGATTGTTCACAAGTAAATTGTAAAAAAATGTTCTGTGCACTTGATATAGCACCTTCTTCCAGCCTTTTGAATTGTTGGTAGTGAGAGAAGTGAGAACTGTGAGGGAACAGTCACATGGAGCACATAAATGATTGTTCACAAGTAACTTGCGAAAAAATGTTCTGTGCACTTGATATAGCACCTTCTTCCAGCCTTTTGAATTGTCAGTAGTGAGAGAAGTGAGAACTGTGAGGGAACAATCACATGGAGCGCATAAATGATTGTTCACAAGTAAATTGCGAAAAAATGTTCTGTGCACTTGATATAGCACCTTCTTCCAGCCTTTTGAATTGTCGGTAGTGAGAGAAGTGAGAACTATGAGGGAACAGTCAGATGGAGCGCATAAATGATTGTTCATAAGTAACTTGCGAAAAAATGTTCTGTGCACTTGATATAGCACCTTCTTCCAGCCTTTTGAATTGTCGGTAGTGAGAGAAGTGAGAACTGTGAGGGAACAGTCACATGGAGCGCATAAATGATTGTTCACAAGTAAATTGCGAAAAAATGTTCTGTGCACTTGATATAGCACCTTCTTCCAGCCTTTTGAATTGTTGGTAGTGAGAGAAGTGAGAACTGTGAGGGAACAGTCACATGGAGCGCATAAATGATTGTTCACAAGTAACTTGCGAAAAAATGTTCTGTGCACTTGATATAGCACCTTCTTCCAGCCTTTTGAATTGTCGGTAGTGAGAGAAGTGAGAACTGTGAGGGAACAATCACATGGAGCGCATAAATGATTGTTCACAAGTAAATTGCGAAAAAATGTTCTGTGCACTTGATATAGCACCTTCTTCCAGCCTTTTGAATTGTCGGTAGTGAGAGAAGTGAGAACTATGAGGGAACAGTCAGATGGAGCGCATAAATGATTGTTCATAAGTAACTTGCGAAAAAATGTTCTGTGCACTTGATATAGCACCTTCTTCCAGCCTTTTGAATTGTCGGTAGTGAGAGAAGTGAGAACTGTGAGGGAACAATCACATGGAGCACATAAATGATTGTTCACAAGTAAATTGCGAAAAAATGTTCTGTGCACTTGATATAGCACCTTCTTCCAGCCTTTTGAATTGTCAGTAGTGAGAGAAGTGAGAACTGTGAGGGAACAGTCACATGGAGCGCATAAATGATTGTTCACAAGTAACTTGCAAAAAAATGTTCTGTGCACTTGATATAGCACCTTCTTCCAGCCTTTTGAATTGTCGGTAGTGAGAGAAGTGAGAACTGTGAGGGAACAATCACATGGAGCGCATAAATGATTGTTCACAAGTAAATTGCGAAAAAATGTTCTGTGCACTTGATATAGCACCTTCTTCCAGCCTTTTGAATTGTCGGTAGTGAGAGAAGTGAGAACTGTGAGGGAACATTCACCGTGGACTTCCTCGAGACGTTAGGAAACTTGTCCGGCAACAAAAAACTACACGAGTTGTTCTGATGGTTCTGCTGTGAGAACAAGCAGGTACCTCACCATCGATCCTCTTCGTTAACAACAAGCGTGTCAAGCCTACATCAGGTACCAATCACTAGAAACCTTCTCAAGGGTGTTGGACAGCCGTACAGGGCCTGTTGCCAACATGTTAAAATTAAGGAAACCCCAGTGTTGCCCATGTGAAAAATGCGAGGAGCCACTGGCAGAATCCAGTGAAGTAAAGAATCTGCTATTGGAAAAGCCTACCTTTGAGTGCTGTCTATTCCTGAAGGCACTACTGACCGGTGCCGAAGAATTTACCAGCACAGGTTTTAATTCAAAGGTGACATGCACAAAATACAGAGCAGAAATGTGCTGTTGATTGATGCGAACTCCAGAATAGTGGTAGTACTTGAGTGCACCAAAGTTTGAATTTATCAAGTAAAGGTAGTCAAAAGCTTTTAGTCGACCCTAACGCTCAGTTATAAAGTTTAGAAGCAAGCATTCCATTTGCTGCTAGTTTATTTCAAATTGTTTCTCTGATCACTTGTATTATTTTCAGCATATGTATGTACATGTTTTGACTGTTCATCTTGTCTTGCCAGAGATGCATGCATAATCAAAAAAGTATTGAACGTTAAGTAAACAGGAACCAAATTGGATATTTTTGTATGTCAAGAGTAGAAAGTTGCAGTTATTAAACGAATTTTACCTTAGAAACATGCTCCAAAACTCTTGTTTTATTGCTCCAAAATGGGTTTAATACTGCACAGTTTTTAAAAATCAATAATAAATAACTGGTTCCATTCCAAGGAGTTGTGCTTTGGGCAAAATCTCGAAAATATTCGTTCTGCACATTGAGCACATTTACCAGCTGCCTTTGATTTGATGTTTAATTTGTATTGAATTTTTTCCAGGGAAATTTTTTCTCGTGATTTGAGCTTGCCTGCTTTTTCAGGAAAGGATTCTGGAGGCTGCAGCAGGAATGCGATGCTCTTTGAAATTTTAAGCTTTTAAGCCAGTACCATCGCAATCGCTGCCTACCCCTTCTCCGGCGACCCTCAACCTTTCCCAACATCAAGTCTCCCTACAGTGATTTCTCTCTTCTCATCAGATGACCAAAGTAGCTGAGCTTTAACTTTAGATATAGCAGTGTGCCTTGTTGACTTTGCTGGAGCATTTTATTTGGGCTTGGGAAGTCATTGTCCTGAGAGGCGTTATGTCATATTCGTTTAATGTTGTTAGTGAAGGTCAAGGACCAGCATATAACCCTGAGAGTATGTTGCTTTTTTTTGTAAGACAAACGTAAAGTGCAACTGCCTTTTGCCTCTTTGGATGCATCTGTATGCAGTGGAGCCTTTAATAGCATCTTCGGTGTTATCAACACCTTGCTGGAGCCCTGTGGAATCATGTGACCTGGCTTCTTCTTGGAGAGCAGTCGGTTACTCTAGGTCACTATCGCGTGGTGAGAGCATGTTTTGTCCCGTAGCTAGAATTGCTTAGCAGCTGTAAAGTGATGTTTGCTCTCTTTTAGTTGCAGTATTTGTTCCCATGTAGGTAAACCTTTCTTTTTCCAGAATCTTGACCAGTCAAAACTAGGGAGGTTAACCATGGCTGAACGATGTTGCCAAATAATTGGGATCAAACAAGACCTACCTGTAGTCCTTGCCAAACAGAAGCTATTGGTCTAGCTAAGTCATTATCAGTTTGATAATAACCTAGTGGCCTCCATCTCTTCAATATGGAAGCAGTAGGCTTGTGCTGGCTGCCACAGAAGACCTGCTTACCAACTAAAAAGTAACAGTTAATGGAAGTGTTGTCTTTTTCTGGTAGCGTGTTGCCCTCAGCTTGTCTTAGCTCTGTTTACTTGCATTTACGGCATTTACGCTCCTTTAGTGTTCCCACAAAACCAGTACTACTGAAAGCAACTCCCTTCATTTCTGAATGCAGCTGCTTTCAATGCTTTGAAATTTCCAGGTGTCTGAATTTGAGCAGAGGGGAATGGTAAAGCGTTTGTCGTTTATGTGGATGTCTGAAAGCATCAGATATAATTGGAAGCCTATTGCTGACATTCATGTGCAGTGAAACTAATGCATGCTATTGAAGCATGGGCATTTGCTTATTCTCAAGCATGATCACCTTCTGCAGTTAAGAAGCAAGTTAGTTTGTTTGTTTGTTTTTTTTTTTTTTTTTTCACATCAGGGTTTATGCTTCTATGTTTCATGCTGGAATTTTTATTGTTATAAAGCTGTTGATAAATATATTTAATTTTTTTTTTCCTTGTCTTTCCAAGAAAAACCCTATGAGAGTACAGAAGCTGGTTTGCCTCTCGATCTTGCTGTGGAAGCAACACCGGAGGAAACAGGTTGTGAGGAGGTATGATGATGTGGATGAAGCATTTATTTATAGCATGTTGTTCAAGGTAACTTGTCTCATGTAATGATAATTAATTAAAGAAGTGTACTAACTTGACAAAACAGGCAAACAGGATAAAAAATTTACACGACACTAGACACAATTTTTTAATCCCGTTGGTCTGTTTTGTCTAGTTAGCGCACTCCTTTAGTTATTATGAACAACCAACTAGCCCCCTTTAAATATTGACGTTCATTTAAGGCATCTTGAACTGGTCACGTCCCAACTGCTACCAGACACTTTAGTGAGCTGCACTGTACAGTAAAGAAGCCTCATAGATATTTACTTAGTTTCTTAGCTGGTAATGCTGAAAATTACAGACAGTAGAAGTGCCCTTTTGAGTGGTGCTATTTTTTCCTTTTGGGGGGAAAAATAACTGTCAAAATTTTGATTATTGTGGTTGCATTGATAGAGGGTTGATAGAACTTGTGTTTTTGCTGGCTGATTTCAAATATATAATTTAATTTTGCATAAAGCAACTTTTTGGCTTCTTATTTTATACTTTATGCAATCTTTTGTCAAAATGTTTTCAAGAAAGTTTGCTGCACAAAACTTGCTATAATTTATGGCATTGGTTTCTCTTATACCCTGCCCATCGTAGATGAGTTGTAGTTTTGAAGTTGCCACTTCAGAATTGGGGAGAAAAATTTGCAATTCCTGTTCCTGAACTCAGCTTCGTGACTCTATAAAGGAATACCTGTGCCCCACAGGGGCACCTTGTGTAATGAGGTGTTGGTGCTTGGCGCCACCATGGACCCTGAGCCCCCATACCGAAGCTGTAATCCGTACTGTGGCGATAGGTTGAAAGGTTGAGGGAAGAAACCGTGAACGGTGGCTGTCGAGGTCGTGGTCAAGCCTCGGCCGATGGGCTCCCCACCTGTCTACCAGGTGTGGGGCTCCGGGACCTTCCTCTGCATATAAGGGTGAAACAGAGGCGACAAAATATATGGAACCCTTAGACCACCCATAATGCATAGAAAAACATTCATCAAAAAAACTTGATCAATCTCCGAAAAGGAGTCGCACCGAAGTGACACAAAAAATCACGACACCAACTGAGAACTTCCCAAAGTTTCTTGTCCTGCGCTCATTGTCAGAGTCTAAACCTGTAAATGAGCTATCAGTTTTTCTGATAGCCAGTTTGCTGAAGGCCATCATTGGGGCTAACTATAAAGCGAAAAAACTAGGATCTGGTGACTTGCTAATAGAGGTATCAGACAAAATCCAGTCTGACAAACTCCTCATAACAAAGACATTTGCTGACCTTGACGTTCAGGTATCGCCCCACCGCAGTCTTAACAGCTGCCAGGGAGTGGTTTCTGAGCGAGACCTCATGAAACAGAATCAGATCTCCTTGAGGGCCTACAGAACCAAGGTGTAAGGGCAGTACGAAGAATAACAATCAGGCGAAAGAATGAAGAAATAAAAACGAAACATATTGTCCTCACTTTCAACCGGAGCACACTTCCTGAATACATCAATGTAGAATTCATCCGATGCAAAGTTAGCCCGTACATACCAAGCCCCCCCGCAGGTGCTTCAAGTGTCAGCGGTACGGGCATGGTAGCCAGACATGCCGAGGACGCCTTACCTGTGCAAAATGCAGCGCACATGACCATGCAACTGACTTCAAATGTGCGAACTGTGAGGGCACACACTCTGCATACTCACGGTCCTGTGTGGCCTTTCAGGCCGAAAAGGAAGTGATCAATCTGAAGTTTACCGAGAATATATCATACGGAGAGGCGCGGAAGAAACATAGAGCTCTCTCCTCTGCTCCCTATGCTGACGCAGCCCGTGGAGGGGCCAGGCCGCGTCTAGTAATGGTGGGCACACAGTGCAATGCTGCTGACGTGCTCCCACCACGGCTCCTCACTAAGCAGCCACCGGCTGCCCCAATCTTTGCAATCCCGGAGGTCACTTTCTCCCAGACGTCCGGGACACCAAAGACACCTGAGAGGAACTTGGTTCCTCTGGAAAACCCCGATGGAGGTGAGCGTGGACTCCGCAGCGTCAGTGGCACCTAGGGAGTCCGCCAATGAGAGGCGGTGCCCATCGGACCGCTTCAAATTGAAAAAACATACGCCAGTTAAGCCACCTGATAAAGGCGGCGAGTCTTAAACCCACTGTCTCATCCACATCCCGCACTTGCAAAAATGGCTACTGAGAGTATCGTTTATTGGAACTGTCAGGGACTACTAAATAATCTGGATGATGTATATGAAATCCTTGCCGAGCATTAACCAAACATATTTTGTCTGCAAGAAACCCACTTAAAACCAGCAGACACAAGTTTCCTCAAGCAGTATCACATATTCAGGAAGGATAGGCAAGGCAGCACTCGCCCCTCTTGCGGTGTTGCCATTGTAATAAAAAATCAATCCCATGCCGAAGCATCTCACTTAATACAGACCTAGAGGCAGTGGCAATACGAGCATTAATTTTTGGTAAAATAACAACAGTGTGTTCTCTGTACATTCCTCCAGATTATAGGTTATGTAGCGAAAGTTTTGAAAAGCTAATTGATCAACTTCCAGAACCATGGCTGCTGGTCGGAGACTTTAATGCACATCATCCATTATGGGGATGTACAAGAACGGACTCCCGAGGTGTGCTAATCGAAAAATTCTTATTGTCCTCTGGATCATGCCTACTTAACACAAAAGAGCCAACATACAACATATTACATTACACATACACATCCATAGATTTAGCTATTGGCTCCCCAATGCTCTTAGCAGCTACAGAGTGGGTTGTAATTAACAATCTATATAGAAGTGACCATTTTCCGATATCTGTAAAGTATGCTGGTAATAAAAATGAAAATGCGTCTAATCCTAGAAAGTTTAAAGAATACGCAGCCAACTGGGAGATGTTCAGGGAACACTCATCATTGGCTTGTTCATCAGTTACTGACTTAGGCGTTGATGAAACTCAGCGCTTGATCACGCTGCACATTATAGAGGCAGCAGAAAAATACATTCCACAGACGTCAAGTAAGCCACGAAATAAACGAAGACCCTGGTGGAATGCAGAATGTAAGACTGCTCGTAAAACTCAAAACAGGGCATGGTCGAAACTACGCCGATACCCCACAGCCTAAAACCTAATAGCGTTTAAGCGTGCAAAGGCAAATGGCAGGCATGTTCGACGCATCTCCAAGCGAGAGAGCTGGTCATCATTCCTTTCTTCTGTGAACTCTTATTCTGATGCACACAAAGTTCACAACAGGATAAAAGCACTCAAAGGATATAGCACAATCCCAACACCCCTTGTCAGCACCAGTGGTGACTCTCTTGAACACCAAGCAGACACACTAGGGCAACACTTTGAATACATATTTAGCTCACCACACTATACAGATTCCTTTTTGCGGCACAAGGCAAGAGAGGAGAGGAAGCACACACATGATAAAAGACCATCCAGAGAGGGATACAATAGCCCATTCACCATGCAGGAACTGAAGATTGCACTCGACGCATGTGGTAACACAGCACCAGGTCCTGACAAGATCACATATGGAATGCTCAGGCACTTGCATGTGGACACTCTTGAAACCCTACTCTGCCTGTATAATAAAGTATGGGCCACAGGACGCTTTCCTAAAGCATGGAAGGAAGCGATCATCATCCCCATATTAAAACCCGAAAAAAAACCCACACTTGCTGCTAATTATCGGCCTATCGCACTAACCAGCTGTTTATGCAAGCTTTTTGAAAAAATGGTAAATCGTCGCCTTCTCCATTTCCTTGAATACAATGGTCTTCTTCATCAAAATCAAGCTGGTTTTAAAGCTGGGCGGTCAACAGCTGATCAGCTCATTGCCTTTGAGTCTTATGCAAGGGATGCTTTTGTACATAAACAACATTGTTTATCTGTGTTTTTCGATCTTGAAAAAGCATATGATACAACTTGGCGCTATGGTATCATCTGCGACCTCTTCTCTCTTAGCATCACAGGGAACATGTTGAATACAATACGAAGTTACTTGTCTGAACGGACATTCAAAGTTCGTGTTGGCAATGCATATTCAAAGCAGTACATACAGGAAAATGGTGTCCCTCAAGGTGGAGTTCTCAGTTGCACACTTTTCATAGTCAAAATGAACTCTTTAAAAAGCGTGCTGCCAAAAACTATTTATTATTCTGTATACGTTGATGACGTCCAGATAAACTTCAAATCTTGCAACCTGGCCATCTGTGAACGACAGATCCAGCTAGATGTAAACAAATTGTCCAGGTGGGCTGATGACAATGGGTTTAAATTTAACTCTGAAAAGAGTGTTTGTATACTTTTCTCTAAGCAGCGTGGCATCTGGCCTGACCCTAACATTACACTGAATGGTCATAGCCTTGCCTTTAAAAAGGAACATAAATTTCTTGGCGTAGTTGTTGGCGAAAAACTTTCCTTCATTGCCCACATAAAACTGTTGCGACTGAAGTGTCTCAAAGCAATGAATCTGTTAAAAATTCTCTCACCAGTCATGGGGCACAGACCGCGACTGCCTTCTGAGCAGCGTTGCCATCTGGTGAAATTCGCCACCAGATTTCGGAAATCTGGTGAATTGTTGGAGCTCCTGGTGTCCAAGTACACGAACTACTACACCAGACAAAATCTGGTGATATCTGGGGAAAACCACTCAGCGGCGCTGCTGATCCAAACGTTTAGCACTAGGATGCGCAAGCGGCCGCTCAATCCCAAGAGAAGAAAACCTGGATGGTATTGAAGTGACTGAAGTGCAATGCAGGTGAATTTTTATGCATCTTTGGAGTGAGGAAGCTGGCTTCGACGGCAAACTTCCAGAGGACTCTGCAACATTATGGGTCGAAGTTTTCAAAGACGAAAACGCCATGGGTGAAAGCCCTACAAGGAACTGGCATTGTATGCACTGGCCTGTCTCTCATGCCCTGTCAAATGCAGCAATGAAGCGGGTCTTTAGTCAAGTTACATGTGTGAAGACAATGTACTGAAGCAAGGGCTGCTGAAAACTCTGGATGCCATTGTACGGATTCGCTCAACATAGGCATCCAGGCAGATGTGCCAAGGTGATAATGTGTTGCGTGAAATTCGTTATCACCAATGATGTGATACGCGGATTCTACATATATGACGCCCAAAGTGATGATTAGGGGCTGCATGACATGCTTTTATTTTAATAAAATGAGTGATGACAGCTAATTCTTGGTCATGTTTAAGCATTTTATAGCAATTTTGGATTCTGGGGAAATCTGGGGAAATTTCATCCGAGGTTCTGGTGTCGCGGCCACTTTCCAATCTGGCAACGCTGCTTCTGAGCCTTCTGAATAGTGTAGTTCTATCACGCATTGACTATTGCTCCACGGTCTATGTGTCAGCATCATCCTCTGCGCTAAAATTGCTCGATCCCGTGCACCACCTCGGCCTTCACCTCGCCACGGGCGCTTTTCGAACTTGCCCAATTGCTAGCCTTTATGTCGAGGCGAACCGATGGTCACTGCAACGAAGGAGACAATTTACTTCTCTGACTTATGCTATGAAGGTACTGTGCCAACTGGATCATCCATGTCGCCGGCTCCTGCTTGACAAAACTGGCACAGCACTTTTCTGAAGAAAACCGTCCCTAACACCACCATACCCAATCAGAGTTGCCACGCATATTGAACATCTGGACGTTCCGGTTACCAGTCTTCATACAACTTCCATAAAAGACATAATTGCCCCTTGGGAAATGCACGGTGTTAATTGTGACCTGTCGTTTCTTGAAGTGGGGAAGCACGCATCCCCTATTGCCATACAGCAGCGCTTCATGTTACTTCAGGTGAAGTGCACTTGTGATGAATATTATAGTGATGCTTCAAAGTCTGCTCAAGTGTCCTGTGCAGCACATGGACCGCAATTTTCACCTTCAAAAACACTGAACAGACATAGAAGTATATTTACCGCTGAATGCCATGGAATCTTGCTAGCTGTGAGACACATTATAGAAAATAAAATACAGACATCGATCATCTATACAGACTCCCTCAGTGTTTTAACGTCCCTATCCTTTTGGAAGTGGCATAATAAGAACCCAGTCCTGAATTCTCTCTTAACACCCTTATGTCTGCCCTTAAACTAGAACTTAAAACTACACTGTGTTGGGTGCCAGGCCACCGCTGTATACCAGGTAACGAGGCAGCTGATAGGCTTGCTGCATCAGCTGCCCTTCGAAACACTACAGACATTGACAACATATCATATCAGGACCTCAAGCCACACATCAAAAACATGATTCAACAACAATGGCAAGAGGAGTGGGACACAGCTACTGAGAATAAACTACACACAATAAAACCAAGGGTAGGCAGGTACACTACAGAAAAATGAAACAGATTCAAAGAAATAGCTCTGTGCCGGCTGAGGATAGGTCACACATGTACAACACATTCATACCTTTTAACAAACTCTCCTGCACCACATTGCTCGAGATGCGGAGACCGACTAACAGTGATCCATGTTTTAATTGAATGTCCGAGACTTCAACAGCGAAGGAGACATCATTTTCCTGAATTACACAAGCAACATATACCCACACATCCGTCCATCTTTCTTGGTGATGATCCAATGTTCTCTTTAGATAGAGTTTTTAAATATTTATTAAAAGTAGGCTTTTTATGCGGAATTATTCATCAACATGGGCGTAAGCCCGTTTCTTTTACTTAGATAGCTTTCTTTTTCTTTTTACTCTGACCACTATACATCGAAATTCAATGTTTTAGGCCCTATACACCACTGTTTTTAGACTATACACTCCGAAATAACTTTTAGGCCCTATACACCACCGTTTTTAAGTTCATCATAAACACCACACATCGGACATTTTATTAACTTCAGTCGACACTTCACCTTGTGTTTGGCGCTCTTTGGCCTAAGATGCCCTTGCGCCAAAAAAAACCTGTTCATCATCATCATCATCATCAAAGGAATACCTGTGGAAGGCAGAATTGTAATTTTTGCCCTTATTGCAATGTTTGATCTTGGGAGAAACCAATGGCATGCATTTTTACCACTTCTTTACCGCAAAATTTCTTGGAAGTTCTCAACAGCATGTTACGTGCACAAATACTTGTTTTACATAAAATTAAATGACCTATTAGGAATCAGCGAGCAAAAGGGCATTTTTTTTTAAGATTCCATAAGTGTGACTTCATAACATAAGAATAGGTTTTAGGACACTTACTCCCTTAGTATGTTCCCTCATAACGTGATTTCCCTTCTGCCATATTTGAAATTTTATTAGGTTCTGAACATGCAATGTGTTTAGCAATGAAGAGCACGTTTTCAAACATGCAAATGGATCAAACGGCCTGAACACAGTGATATGCAGCGTGAGCTGGAATGCAGTTGTTGCATGGTTTTAGAATAGAGAAGATGTGTGAACGGTGCTGTCCCAGCAAGGAAAACAAATGGTGTGAATGAGGACCAGATGTCTGTCGCCAGTTCTAGCGATGGCATG
This sequence comes from Amblyomma maculatum, assembly GCF_055883805.1. Lineage (NCBI taxonomy): Eukaryota > Metazoa > Arthropoda > Arachnida > Ixodida > Ixodidae > Amblyomma > Amblyomma maculatum. The sequence continues at coordinate 22,616,984 of NW_028146738.1, forward strand.
GGATATTTGTGGCCATGGGGCTACCAGTTGCAGAGCCATACGTTAGATGCTGCACTTTGCTGTTACATCGCACTTTTTTTTTTTTTTTTTTTTTTTTTTTGTTCAGTTCAATTTCGCGTTGCCGTTAGTGCTCATTTTCAGCCGCGGATACTAGCGTCGTGCTGTGGTGACTTCCTATTAAGTAGCATATTTTATGTACTGCTGACTATTTTGGGGGAATCTTGTTGATAAGATTCTATTAGGAATTGACTTCAAACGTTATTACTCAAAAATCTTATCATCCAAAACAGGCCCCATATGGTCATGAATGAAACATACTTAGCAAAGAACTTAGTTTTATTATCATGCTTTGAGTAACCTGTCATTTAATGATGGACTTTTCGTTGTTCTGAAACTTTTAGAAACGAGTTGCAGTCTTGTAGCTTAGCTCCACACTGACGACAAAACCGCAAAGAGTGTCTGAGACAGTGCTCTGCCAACTTTACTGAAAGATTCCCGTAGGAGATCTCGTCAAATGATAAAGACATGCAGAGATGTTATTGGCGCGCAGCATTTTAACATGCTGCAAAGGTCAACACTGTAGCCTGCAACAAGCGAAGGCACGAAACTGAGGGGCCCAATACAAATTATCTAAAGAGAAAATTCTAGCAACAAAAGTGTGATAGGGGGGAGGGGGGGGGTGTTCATTACACAACTCTGCCACCCACTGTTCGCTTCCTCTTGGAGGGAAATTTGAATCTGTAACCTATATGAAAATACAGTTGTATAAGCCGTACAAAAATGCATTGCCTGTACAGGACGTTGGCCAGAAATGAAAAAGAAAGCAATATTATTCCAAAAAACATATGATGTGGGATTGTGTTAATGAGATTTGACTAGAGCTGTCCAGCTTCATTCACAAATTAATCTGTTTGTAGCTGGCGGCTACCTTTCTGACATCTTAATTTTAGTCGCAGAAAACTTGCGACTTTTGGATGCTTTGTATGTCAGTCTATTGAAGGTCCCACTTCCATGACGCCCATTCACAAGCACCACACAGCACCGTTAAACTGTGAAGGGAAGTCGCACACAACCACTTTGATGGACAGTAGCACGTGGCACATGTGCACTGTTCTGATGTCTGTGCTCTTTTTCTCGGCTCAATTTCTTCCCCACCTTCTGCGGTAGCCACCGTCAGGTTGTTCCCGCAGCAACCGCCATGAAGTCGTGCAGTCCACAGCAGCCTCTCTTTGGGTTCTTCCTGTGGCAGTCACCTTCTGTCTACTCCTCAAGTGGAAAGAGGATTACCCCCTCTACTTTGCCACCTCTAAGCTGTGGGAGTGGCATGTGGTTTTCTCATAGACTTCAGAGAACATTACTGACACGCTTTTTTCTGACATTAGGCCCCCAATGGGAACACAACACGTTAAAAAAAAAACTGCACTAACATACAGACAGACGCTCCTGCAGTTGCATGACATGAAGCGCAGAAACACAGCAGCCTGTTCAAGATGCCCAAGAACATTGGGGTCAAGCGCTAAACATCAATGCGTTATGAGTGTGCCAGGTCTGGGGAACGCAGCATAAAAAGAATGCTGCGACAGCTAGCTGCCACAATGGCTTCTTCGCAGCGCATAGGGGCAAAGAGGGAGAGCATCCGAAAATTGTGAAAAAAGAATTCTGGCTGCTTTCGCAATGGCGAAAGTATGCGGAATCGAACGATTTCACAAGCTGCTGCACTACACCACTGTCGCCGCGCCTGCGGTATGCATTGTGTATCCAGCTGGCAGCACTGTTTGCATTGCCACTCATTTCTTTGCTGCATGTATTGAGGTTTTACAGAACATGGGGATGCATCTGATCGCCATCATATACTGTTCACAGCTGCACAGTAGACGGCGCAGGAATTTGTATAACCTTTAAAGGAGAACGGCCTGCAAAAAGAGCACGTAGAAGGTAGTCTGGAGGCAGCCTGCGAAGCTCGGCTAAGCATGTTTTGCTTCTTGTCCCTGAAGGTCGGTTTAAGGTGGTATAGCGTAAATTTTCTCATTCTTAAGCTTCATATTACGTGCAGGGGTTACTTGTATTTACCGTCAAGTTCTGCTGGAGGTGCTGAAATTGTTGCAATGGCCATAGTCTCTACCATCCACTCTGGTTCATGAAGCAGTCTTTACAGCATTCTTGTCATCAGTTGGCCTGTACACTGTTTTTCAAAATAAGCATTCAATTGTGAGTGAGTGCTTGTGTTGTCTCCTTGTTCGTTGTTGCCTTTTTGTGCTTACTATCAAGATATATAGCTTTCTGTGTGGTGTTAGGTTGAGAAGGAAGGAGTGAGTAAAGCTTTAACGCAGTATTCTGGATTTCTCAAAACATGGACACACACTACATGCATTTTCTGCTTAATTATTGCTCATTCAATCGTATTCACAAAAGTGTTTTTCTTTTGTGTTATGGAATGAGGGCAGAAGATGGGCAGTTGTTTTTCACATCCACCTTTAAGCATGCATAAATATACGAATATCATTTCCCATAGGAAAAATCAAGTTGACTTGATTGAGATTTCACCGAAGCAGTATTGTGACGAATGGTTTGGCCAGCACTGAGGTAACGGCAGTTCAAATGGTAGCTTTCTGACCTCTGAAGTAAATTTCTAAAATTAGAAATTCTGCAGCTACTGCAGAAGCTGCAGTAGCTGGCAGCTTCTGAAGTTAGCTTAGAAGCCACATAATTACAGTTAAACCTGGTTATAACGAACTTGTAAAATCACCAAGATTTTTCGTTACATCCAGGTTTTTGGTATATGCAGTTTTCGCGTGAAGACCCAAAGGACCGTGCATAGCGAAAACCAGATTAAGAATTCATTGTAAGGGAAACTACCTTGAAAGTGTTTGCAGTAAAATTATTCGAAGTCATAGAAACTGAAAAGTTTCGCGATCACATTCAGAGAGAGCACAACGCGACAGCAGCGGCAGCCTTGACCTCCGCCGCGGCTCGCGCGACGTGTCAACGAAGGAGTAGGGAAAGGGGGTGAAGGAGGAATCAGTCTGGGAGAGAGCGCGCATGTTCGCGTCGTCGCCGAGCGGGGAGGCGCTTGCGCCTCCAAGCATGCTCACGCTCGCCCACCACCGTTGCACTAGGAAACCGACACTACCTCCATCGCCAGTGGTGGTGGTGGGGGTGATGAAAACGGTTAATAGCGTGCACAGCGTCAGCACAGCACGCGCTGATTGGTTCTGGCGTGCGGAGTCCGCCGAAATTTGACAGAAACGTGGCACCATCTGTCGCCCTCGTGCTGACGCTGGCGTGGTAGCGGTAAGCGGTAGCACTTGCCGGCACGCTACACTATTCCCGCTACCGATGTGCGGGAGCCTGCGAGCAACCGCATGGCAGCGATGGACGCACACAGCTCACCGCGAGTTTTTCTGTTATTTTAGAGCGCAGCGCTTTGGCGCCTGTTTCGCGTAGCCATCGGCGGCGGGCGGCGGGCCTCGTAACCAGCTCCGCCCCCCCCCCCCCCCCCTCCCAGCCTCTCAGCTCAGCCCCCCTCTTCCTCCGTGGCGGCGAGCGACCGCGTGTGTTCACCGATTGCTGCGCCCCCCTACCGATAACACCTCCCGATAACTTAATTGCTCTATTCATTTCTCCGATCACAAAGCTGCCTTTATGACAGTCAAGGACTGTTAGTGGAGTCTTTGTTGAAGGAATATGTGTAATTGTACATACATGTCTTGCTCGAAATCTTTGCCTCAATCTATCGAAAAGGTGAAATAGCTGATGAGCTGCACTCAAATTTCGCATTAGGAAGTAACATAGTCATTGGCAAACTTTTTCGCTGTTTGTGAGCTTGAACAAACGTTCTTAGATAAGAGTCTCTCATCTAAGAACGCTGGCATGAACTACCGTAGTGCCACATTCCGAAAGCGAAAGCAGCGGAGACTGCTGCGTTTTCCACGTAAAGGTGCCGTCGGCGCTGATATGCGCCGCGTAATATCAACTGCAGTCGCTTGCTGCTTTGTAGGCTTTCCTTTCAAGTCAGTTCATGTTTTACCGTCCTGAAACTTGTGGAGTTCTGCCAAATTTCCAGTGATTCAGCACTAGTTAAGGGACAGTCGGCACCACGAGTTCGTTATAGCAAGGTCAACCGCCACGGCATGTTCGTTACATGGAGTTTTGAAATACATGCACTTCAATGGGGGCGGCGTTGGGGAATTGAAAAACTCCATAGTATTGAAAAATTCGCTACATGGAGGTTCGTTACATTGAGGTTTAACTGTGATTGTTATTTGACCTAAACGGATGCAGCTAATCCTCTTGGTGCTTTAAGCTGCAAAGTATTGAGTTGATGTAGCAGTATTTTTGATCAGAGTCAGGTTGAAAACAGTTAGTTGAAGATGCAATTGGTTCAGCGGCTTCTTGTATCGTAAAGCCTCTTTTTATTTATTTATTTTTTTGTGCTGCTATTAAAAATTTAAATATTTGTTGCAGCAAATGACGGGGGAATCTGAAGCAGCCAGGAGCATTGCAAGTGCAGCCAAGGACGACATACCTCTCAGGGATCTTGGAAACAAAGCGCCTTCGCACAGTGGTGATGGTATGGCATTAATATTTGTCACTGTGTGCGCATGACAGTCACTAGATTGTGCTGTTACATCATAGCTCATCCTTAAGCTTACTTTACGTTAACTACTATAAAACCTCAATTATCCGAACTTCAAGAAACCGGAAAAACTGTCAGAATTACCTGAAACTCTGAATTAGCAAAACGTTTTGGTAGTGGCTGTCTACTTTCACGATGAAAACTGCACGGTAGTGTTGACTCCATCTAATGCTTACTGTGTGCACACTGTCGAGAATGTCGAAGCAGCGCTGCTTTAAAATGTAAAGGTCCCCGCACGCTTCTTAACATTATAATGCCGTAGCAGTGACCCTTCCTCACAAGTGGCGGCGTCATGTGTCAGGAGGCTTCAATAACAGCAAACAGCGTGACAAGCACACAGTGTCAGTGTGCGGGAAGAATGAAAGAGCAAGAGAAACGCATTGGCATCAAAATGGCGAGACACCTCTTTGAAAAAGGTATATAAAAGACCTGCGATTTGCCGGTCATTGTCCGAAAGTGCACAAAACTGCACTCATCTGTCTGGATCATGCATGGCAGGGCCACCACCGTAGCAGGCTGGAGCAAGGCTCCTAGATGTGACTGCAGAACTACATGGCAACGCTATTTTTCGGCAGTGGAGGCCCACATCTTTCATTTCTCGTATATAGAAAGTACTTAGTCTCATGAAAAGCTATTTACTAGAATTATAAATCGCGCCTAGCAATTGGTTTCCCATCAATCCTCTCCGCAGCACAAAAATTTCTGAGCTAGCACTGAACATATGGGCAGTCGAAAATAATGCTCCTCCTCTCCCCCCTCAACTCAACCCACACCGGTGCGCAAGAAAAAGAAGAAAACAAGTCTCGACAGCGGCTTCGCCATGCCCCATCCCGTCCCACTCCGCCAAATTGGCAATGTCCAATGAGCAGGTGCACATTAGAAGCCGGTGCATTAGAATTTTACCCCAAGTAGCATTTCAGGGGCACTTTAAGCAACAACACATCATGCAGTTCTGGCCTGGAGGATATTTGGACTGTTTTCAGCTCCGCTTGTCATATCTTGACACGGTCTCTCGTCCAAATTCGCTGGTTTGAGCCCAGCTGCAGCGGTGACCAGTGTCCGATACCATGGGCCCTATGCGGGCATTAACTGGGACCCTACCGGTAGTCCGAATTTCTTAAGAGGGTCAGACTAATTTTTTAGATTTTACTGCACAGTAAAATCTTGTTAAATAGGGGTTCAGAGAACTTGAAAGAAACAAATGTCCATAATGTCCAAAGGCCAAATTATTGAATAAACCCCAGAGAACTGCCAAAACTGTTGGTCTCATTGTGAAATTATTTGGGCAATGGCAATAGTCATAAAGTCGCTGCTTAATGATCATCTGCTTTTGAGATGAAAACAGTGCAGAAATGATGATTATCCACAATTCCATGAAATAGTAGAGGCTCATATTAATAGAGTTCTGATTAAGCAAGCAGCAAGGTGCATTAACGCAAATGTTAATCCAAAACCGCAGACAGGAGCCAATAATACAGTCGCATTGTGCCCTTAACAGTGGATCTTAAGGAATGCTTATATTGTTCGCGATGGAATGTGTTTATGCAAAAGCGGAATGCACTTACATCGTCTGTCTGCTGCTTGAAGTGAGGTCAAAGAAACGGGATAGCGGCGCCAGCAGGTGTGATGCCAGCACCTTCTTACAACAAGCAAGAACTATTAAAGGAATTAATGCCAGTTTAAGGATGGTTATGTGGGAAAATATAGAGTATGCTCTGGCGGATGTGCATAGAAACACATTTGTTTTTCTTGAATTCTTTGCCCCGGCATATATCAAAACTAAAATATCTGAAGAACTGCTCTCAAATTATGTATCACTGAGTACCACAAGCATCAGCCAGTTTTTTTGATTGGATGATGTCTTATTGTGTTACATGCAAAAATTTTTGAATGCCCTTCATGCATGGGGCAGGAAGTGTGTGTTTTTTTTGTTTTTTTTTTCTTTTTTTTTTTTTTAGTGCAGTTTACAAATGTTAAGATGAACTCGATTGAGGGAAATTTGCAGACAGAACAAAGAGTGTGGAAACATTCGGTTGGCCGTTTGGATGACCAAACTTTCGCGGTGACGACTCGTGGGTCTCAGTGCAGTGTGCTAGCATCCATGTGGCACTTTCAAGAAAAGCAGAGGAGAAAAAAAATTAAACCCTATCTCGCAAGAGAACTCAGCAAAGAAGCTTCCCTGCTTGTAGTTCTCAGATCCACAAGGTAGCTTTCCCATGCCTTTGTTCCAAGGTGCTGGGAAGCATTCTTGCTGTTGTGGGTAGGTAGGAGAGGCAGGGCATCTCTGCAATCTATCATGGCCGGATCTCTGTGTCACGTTCACGTTAGTGCAGGATATTCCTTATGGCTTGCAAAATGGCACAAAATACAGAGCTACTCATTACGAATGGAAGCAAATTTTAAGCATTCAATAAATGATTGCTCCATAACTATGTGCGACAAGCACACTCTTCCCTCTTTGGTAACTAGAGTTTCCTTTGATGTATATTGGCAAAAACTATTTTTGGCTTTAGTAGTGAAAAATCATCGAATTCATCGAGTGATAAGTTTGCACAAAACGACTTTGTTTTGTGGAAACTTGTCATTCTCTTCCATACTGAGCAAGCCTCTACATCTGTTAGTTGACTTAGCACTCACACAGTGAAAGCTATTTTAACTTATTTCCTTACTGGGAAAGGTGGCTGCTTCTGAAGTCTCAGATAGAATTTTTTCCTGCAAAGTATGTGAAGCATAAAAAAAGGTTGCAGGTGATTTAGCTAAGTTGGCCAGATTCGGATTATGTGTGAAATCATGTAACATTTCATTTTGCTTTCAGTTTGAGGCTAAAGTCTCAAGGTAAGGCTTACAGCAAAATCGATGACTCAGAACTTAGTGATGGCACACTATAAAAATTGAGAGACGCTTAAGCTTAAGCCTTAAGAGTAGACATGGTAGCACCTTTTAACACTGCCATTTCATTGCTCAGTGTTTTTAATAACATTTTTCTGACTTAAATTACTTAAATTTCTAAAATTAATATTACTCTAACATCACTGTGCATCCCAAACACACGTTAGTATGTCGCATGTACCACAACCCGTTCACTAGATTCCCCTTTAACACACTTCGTGGCCTATGTGTTGAGTGCCTGCCTGTCATGCAGAGGATCTGGGTTCACACCCCAATGATGAAAAATTTACATTATTCAATTGCATATTTTTTTCAGACACGTTTCGGGATTACAGTCCTGAATTCTTGGTTACCGTGATGACTTTTCGGCTGAATGAGCCTAATACACTGTTGCTTTACGATAATTTTGGGACCACTTAATGACACCAGCTCCATCGCAGTTTCTATGTTATGAGAAAAGTGGGACATTTTGTGGCTTTGTTGTCACTTGTCCTGCAGCAATAGGCACATTTATTGCTAAGGCACGTCGATTTAAAGTTGAAGAGATTTTTATTATTTAATTTTTTTTTTTTCCCTGCCACTGTGATTCAAACGGTTTTCTCCATCTACATAGACGGGTAAAATGACACAGATCATGACGCAAATGCTGACTTCGTGATTGCTGGTGCACGGCAAGTGGTGTGCTCTAGCAGCAGCCCAAATTTAAACTACTGTTGGCCGGAGCTGCCTGAGCTGTCGCTTCATTTTTTATCTGCCATAGATCCCTTTCCCGAGCTCGACTGCAAAGTTCTCGCGGCTAATGTCGACCTACACTTAGCATCCTTAGCTCCCACAGAGTTTTATAATATTGAGACGGGCGGGACTAGCAGGATATGAAGAATGTCCGAGTGCCGACGGTGCGACGGTATCAGTTGAAAGTGAAGTAGCACGTGCGCCTGCTACCATCACCGAGCCACTGTCATGACTGACGAGTAAAAACTCTACACATGGGCATTTTTAAAAATAGCAAGGGGTAAACCATGTAGTGTGGCAGAAAATAAAGGGAAACACAGGGCCTCTCTGGCGCAATTTTTTTCATTTCCTTCAGTGTTGTATTTCTTAAATCCAAACGAGATACCCTTCATTCAACGCTTCCTTGGGTGTTCACACCTCAAGTGGCTTACTTTAAAGTTATCAGCATCATTGTTCCATGGGGCGCATGTAAAGCTTAAGTACTCAATCGTTAATCCACAGACTGAAGTGCCAGATAGCTCTGTGCATGCGTACTGAGACGACAGAACAGGGAACATTAAGAAATCAAAATCTTCTGAAATATACCGCGAAACTCCTGCTAAGGTGGAATTCCGATTATAAAAAAATTTCATGCTCCGCTCAGACTTGTCTTAAAGGGAGTAACTATACTCCTTTTGTGGCAAGGCCATTTCATTCAACTTATCTTGGCGGTTGAGGGTGTTGTGCTCAGTTGCCAGCCCAAGATCCGTCTCAGTAGCCCATGCATAGCCTCGGTACAATGAACTAGAATATTGGGTAGTGCGCTCACAGGAACCGCTTGAGGTGTCCCCGCCAGTGTCGACAGGACGCGGCGGCGCATGGTGGTGCTGTGCACGTCTTCACTGGTAAAAACCATTGCCGTGCCCAGCTGGCGTCGCAGTAGCCGCGCCGACAAATGGAAATATTATCGCAACATTTGCGTGTGTGATGCTGAGATGGCCAAGCGAACCTTGAATGGAACTTTATTTCTGCCCTGTGCACATGTTCAATCAGTGTTAATCAGTACACTTGGCACGTCGGGATGATCGCGTAGTGTCACTTGTGCCTGCAATGTTTCCCCCCACTGCATATGCAGCAGTTATACAGCTCTTTCTGTTAGTACTTACCGTCAGTAGTAGCAGCATGTGGTTTAGTGGCATGGGATTTATTCCAGACACTTTCTCTTTGAAGCCGAATGATGATCGGTATAAAGCAAGGTAACGTTTCGGGGTAGCATTGGTAGACAGGGGATGTAATTTTTTCTTAAGGGCTGATAAAGCTGTGGGCTCTTCATTTTGTTATTATGCATTCAAGCACCCATTTCCTGATGCAGCGCATGCCTTTGGTTTCACTCATGCAGCAGCAAAGCATTGTCGAACATCCTCTAATTGCTGCCGTGTATTCCATTATTATGCGGGAAAATGTATGTTGGACAGACAGACCGTTGCTTAAATGCCCAACTTCGTGAGCATGAAAGACCTGTACTTTCCGATGAGGGGGCAAATTTGCCAAAACACTGCCGGCAGCATTTGATGAAATCGCCATTCTGGGGCACCAACGTGAAGCCTTGCAACATGAAATCCTAGAAGCATATCATATTATCAAAAATGTTGAGAATAGTGTCAGTGACACGTTTGTGACCTTGTTCAATAAAGAATTCCAGTTCCTAAGCTCCTTAGAGCGCACATAGATAAAGTGCCATGACTGGCATTTCATTTTCCTCGTGATTGTCATTTGTTAATTTTTTTCTTGCCATGTGTGCATGCATGGCTTCTTAAATGATGGTAAAGAAGAGTATGAATTTCTTAAAAGTAATTTCAGTTGCTAGTTCAGCGTTGCCCTGTGTACCTCTGTGTGTTTGCGCCCTTCCGCTTTTTTCAATTCTTACAAATATGGCCAGCTCTCCACTCTACATGTTCAGTTTTGCATCCAGGCGCGTCGTAATGGTATTGATGACGGGCCGACATGTTAGCAATCTGTCCCAATGCAGCAAACAACTAGTACACACCACATGTCCGGTTATCGCGCCATGTGCGAAAGAAAAGCGCGAGTTCCAATCGCAGACAAAACATGGGTACATTGATGCACATAGTATAAAAACACTCACTTTCCACATGAGCTTAAATGAGAACCTGAACTGGCACCATACGTGATGAAAAACCTAAAGTGACCCCCTAGAAGCACTAAAAAAGTACCACTCAACAGAACAACAGTGAAGCCACAAATGCACACAATGCAGTGACTGGGGGACAGCAACGGGGCGGCTCAAAGTCTTACCATGAAGTCTACCGTGCAGCCGCCTGCTGTCGGCGCCACGAAGCAGAAGCCTGTCGACATTCGCGGGGCCTCTGCTCCCCGTCGAGCCGCCGCGGAGTGAGCACACTACCCAATATTCTGGAGCACTGTAGCCTCAGGATGTTGAAGCCCACATGCCTTTATCATATTGGTGTTATACAGTCGAACCCGGATATATCGAACTCGAAGGAGATCGCAAAATAGTTTGATATACAAAAATCTGCTTGGGATACGATGCGAAAAAAAATACCTTATTTGTCGCGTAATCAGCCCACTCCCATAATGAACCCACCCTCCACTTTTGCACCCCAGAATTTAAAAAAAAAAATGCGTTAAGGCCAGCTCGCTCACATGCAAGCGATTGAGCGATCTCAGCGACGAGCGGCAGCGACAGAGTGAAAAATTTCCAACTTGTTGGAACTGCATCCCTCTCGCCGCTCGAGCTACTGCGGCAGCTCAAAACAAGGTTTCTGTGTCGCCGTGGCAGAAATCGCGAGCATGTTCGCTTTCATGTTGATGGCACGCGCCACTCCGTTTCGGTCGTCTCACCCACAGCTGATTTCTTGGCAGTGTGCCAAAATGCTGCGCAGCGATAACGCCATGGTGTATTTATCTTTTGACAGCTCCTGGAGCGAACTTGCAGAGTGCCCGTGATGGCTTGATTGCACAAGCCTGGTTCGATTTATCACGCCGCGCTTGGGGCAGGTGTAGTCCACTGCCACAAAATCATTGGAAAGCGCGATAGCTAAATGCTGTTTGAAGCGAAAAATGCTAAAAGCCAGTGTCATGATCACAGCTGACGGCGTGGTTTCGTTGATTCACACAAGCAAGAATAAATGACTCCCGGAAAAAAAAAAAAAACTGCCGCTTTTTAACGTCCGCAGCTGCCATATTTTACGCTACGCCGCGCGTACAGCACAATGATAAGAAAGCACGACTCGCAAAAAAAAATAATAATAAACTGAGAGAGAGAGATCTGCCACTTCTTAACGTCCGCAGGCACCATAGTCATGTCAGCCGCCGCACACAGAGGGTTCGTAACACACGCTGGATAAAGCGTCCGACGTTCTGTCTGAAAACGGGCTGAGCTGGCTTGGCGCATGCGTAGTGCATGCTACTACAAACGAAGGCTGGGAGAGAGGAAGGGGAGAGATAGCTCGGCAAAAGAATGGGCATATCCTTGCACTTCGCTCTATCGCGTTTTTTCCCTCTCGTTCCCACCGGTTCTCTCTGGTTCATTCACACACATGGCTTGCAAATGTCACGTGTTGGCGCGCAGAAAATGATAACCGCAGATGCGCGTGCCTTTGGGGAATGGGCGCGGCGCTTCCATAGACCAGCTGTTACCGAACTGTCTTCTCTCATTCGTTCCACGCGTGGCTTGAAAACGTCATGCGGCAAACGGCCGAGGGTGATGCGATCGTCTTTGGGGAAGGCACACTTTTCAGTGCGTGGTGCGGAGCTCCATATATCGAACGACCGGTGAAATTGAGTTTGATATATAACGCGGCATTCCTATACCTTTACATGGGATTTTCAAGTGGATATTCCGTGAGTTCGATATAAACGAAATTCAATATATCCGGGTTCGACTGTATACAGTCAAATCCCTATAACGAATCCCACGGGACCGCAAAAAATCATTCGTTATTTTGAAATATCGTTGTAATGAAAAATCTGCGATTATAAGCCAGTGGTCAAACCTAGGTATGAAAATGACGTACCTTGGCAGTAGGCACGTGTGTAGACAAGCAAAACCTCAAGTGAAAAGGTTGCACTAACTCCAAAGCTGATTTATTTGAAGAAATCAATATTTTCTTCAAACACGACCACGCACTACATTACACCACTACAGCACATACACCTTCCGCTTTCCGGAACACCTCATTGCGTGCGTGATTGCACCGAGCGATGAAAGTACGGACTTTGTCCATGTGCAAAAAAAAAAAAATAACATCGGAGTTTTCTATGACCCCATCTTCAATGCTCCCTGAGCTTTGAAAATCTTGTCTTGGTCTTTCATAATGATCGCAGCAGTCGATGGGGCAATGCTAGCTGTCCGTAGAGGCCGAATCGCTTTTTCCGTGCGTCGATTCCTTGCAGTGAAAGCAGCTGCGTTCATATCTTCTTCGCGCTTCGCTGGCTAATATCATCGCCAATCTCGCACAAAGTTCGCAATAAGATAATCTGCGGCAAGAAAAAAGAAATACCGTCCCGCACGCGCGAACGCATGAACGACCTAGCCGTGTACGGCACACAACACAGGAAGAAAAAGCTGCAGGCAGCTAGGCCTGCTGGCTACTGCGTAATAAACCATAGCTTCATGGTGGAGTTAGGAGCTGGTCCTAGATGTTCTGATGATGATAGCTACAGCCCACGGACCATACACACAGAAACAGCGGTTTCTGTTATGTTTCACGCAAGAGTTGCAAGCTGTGGCGCTGTTAATTTTAGCCAAATTCGTAATACTGATGTTCCAAAATTATAGAAGAAGAAATAAAACATGTTCGTTATTCTGAAATATACGCTATTTTGAAATTCGTAATTCTGAAATAGTTTTACATTGAAAACATAGCAAATCTGCCGGGGATTCTTAAAAAATTCGTTAATTTGAAAAGTTCGTTAATGTGGTGTTCTTAGTAACGAGATTTCACTGTAACATATATTTAGGCACACCTGGCATGGGGGCTTTTCTGACAAAATTGAATAAATTTTAGAGCCCCTTGAATTTTTTTCTTGAAAGAGTATATATTATAATCAGACGCTTTTAGCTGCTTTAAAAATATTAATATGAAAGGAAATGTTGGTTACTTAGCTTTTTTTTTTTCATGTACTTCTGTGTCTGAAAAGGTCTTATACTATTCAAAGCCTTTTCGAATCAGTTTCCATAGTTTGCCATTTTTACAGTACAGGCACTGCTTCAAGCTTTGCAAATGAAATGCAGTTACAGCTGTTTTGTATAGCTCATGAGGTGCTCCTTTTTGGAAACTGCAGTAAGTTAGAATTGTTTGCTGTGCACCTTGCCAGCACCTTGCACAACGGAAAAGCCTGCTGTCCCGGCGGTGGCTGGTGGTGCTGCTTCAAATGTTGGACCCGAAATGCACTTCTCCTCAACGACCAGCAACCTGACGACCGAGCCGCACAACTCTGTGTCTGAGCTCCCCGAGTATCAGGAGCAGCAGCAGCTGGCACACAGCATGGATCGGCTGCGCTACTTCAGCCAGTGCCCTGTGCGATGCTGTAGCGGCAACAGAGGCAGGTCCAGCGCTCGGTCTACTCTAGAGCGCAGCCGTTCATGCCCCCGGCTACAGGAGCCATTTGTGCGACCCAGGCGGCCAGCTGAAAATTCAAATCAGGTAGGTGTCCCTTGTAAATCAGTCCTTGTCTTGGCTAACGAGGGCTTGAAAACAACTTATTTCGGATACGAAATATGCTGCCCGGAGTGTTTTCCAAAAAGGCAAAATGATGCACCCTTGACAAATTAATATCAGCACCTTGTCTCCCCACAGTTTGTGACCTTGCTAAAGGTTCATTATAGAAGTGCTGCATTGACTTCATTTGTAGCTTTAAGTGACCTTTTTTTTTTATTGTTATGCATGTGTGCTGCAGTGGTTCAGCGGATAAGGTGCTCGGCTAGCAAGCCGTCGCACCTGGTTTCAGTTCTGGTTGCAGTGCCTGCATCTCAGTGGAGGCAAAATGCACAAGGCTCCTGAGTGCTGCGCAATGTTAGTGTAGATCAAATAACAGATTTGGTCTAAATTAGCCCGAAGCCCTCCTCCATGGCATCACTCGTAGCCTATGTGTCACTTTAAGGAAGTAAACAATGCAATTTATAGTTCACATTTTTGTTAATCTTTTATAGAAAGAAGCTTGTGGATGAGAGCATTTGGGAGATTATTTATGTTGGCTATCTGACAGTGCATCGTGCACACATTATAAACCACAGTTTCAGAATCTCCCGCCGTGGTGGTGCAGTGGTTAGGGTGCTCGACTTCTGGGCCCAAGGATGCAGGATCGGATCCCGGCCGCAGCGGCCGTGTTTTGATGGAGGTGAAAAGCAAGGCGCCCGTGTGCTGTGCGATGTCGGTGCACGAACCCCAGGTGGTCGAAATTTGCAAAGCGCTGCACTACATCATCTCTCATAGGCTGAGTCGCTTTGGGACATTAAACTCCACAACAAACAGACAGACAGTTTCAGAATGCTTGATTAAAACCATAGTTAGTCTTTTAATCATTGAATAAATAATGCGACTTCTGTGCATTTAAATGAATTTTTTTCTTTATGGGGTGCACTTGCTAAAAGTTTTTACTAATGAAAAAGTATTTGTAATTAATGGGAATGTTTGCAATCCTATACCTCTGTCACGCAAACAAATTTAATGTCATATCAAATTGCGTTAGCATCTAATGTCATTATTCAGGTAAATAGAAAAATAATACCACATCGTACAGAATAGAAATAATTTGCCAACAGGGCCCGGCAGTATGGCAGGTGCTTGGTAGCATTCAAACTGCGCACTGTGGCGCATCGCATTTCAGCATTCAAACTGTGCGCCTTTAATTAAAGCGGATGTGTGACGAGCTTCAGCCGCTTGGTGCGCTACAGTCAATGAGCCACTGGGCCCTATGAAAGTGTCCGCTCTTTACCCAATCCTTTTCTCAATGGCTAGCCTGCCACCGGATTTTTATCTGATGAGAAAATTTAATGTCATTAGGTTTGAATGACATCCTTATCGAATGAAACTGGGGAACTCATTCATATTCTATCGCGAACTGAATGTGTACTCTCGAGGCCAGATACACAGCTGAAACAAGCAACGCAACAAAATATTCTGTGCACAGTGAAAGTTAGAAATTATATTTCTAGAGTTTTGTTTTAAAAATTGTTAATTTAGGTGTAAAATTATTCGCACTGCAGGCTCTCTTGGAACGGCATTACTCTGGGTCACAGCAGTGGTCCAGTCATGCCAGCGACTCACTATCGTTTTAGGTTCTGTGTTCCCTGGTGGCCGCTTCTCTCCGTGCGAAACTATTTAAAGTTGTGACTGAGCGCCTAACAGTTTGGACATCAAATGCATGCTCTATGTGTCTCCGTGCATCTCCGCACTGTGTATCTGCGCTCCGCTGTGTACAGCCATATTGCTTGTTTACTGAATTTGTGGGTGACTCGATACTTGGCTTGAAATTTGATGACTAAAGTGCTACAGCACAGCCAGAAGTAAAGTTTTTCGCTCGAATTATCGTACAGAAATGTTTTAATCAGCTTTAAAATGCTACACGCAGATTTTAAACGTGTTTTATGCGCACTGATGTTCCTTAAGTGCAGAATTTTTTTATAGCTGATCGTAATTGCCACCATTTGCAAATGATATTCTTTTACTATGTAGCACCGAAAGAAGCGTAATGACATTCAATGCATCGAATGACATTAAATCTGCTAGTGTGACAGAGGTATTTCAAGCAGTAGCATGGAGGCTTTGGGAAGATAATGGGGGAGAGTTTGAACACTAGGTCGAATAGTAAATAATAATAATAATAATAAAAAAAGGACATACTACACCTTGATCTGCACGTGATGTATATGTGGGCAAAACACATGAAAAGCTGCTGACTAAATATTTTAATTGATCATTGATTCGAAATGATGCTCTGCAGGTCAAATTTTTGCATATAACAATGAAATGAAAGTGTTTATTAAGTAAACAGTACAAAATCTACTTGCCATGGCTTTTTTGCTAAGCTATCACTTACACCTGAAGCTGTTTAGCAATCTCGCGATGAGTGTAATGCAGTGCCAAGCTGACCAGGCAGTCTTTGTCCGTCGTAGAATGTAGATCATTTTTCAGTAGCCACAGGCTTGAAAATGACTTCTCGGCAGTGGCAGTGGTAATAGGCAGTGTCACGAGAATCTGGAGCAGCTTGTGCAAGTTGGGGCGAATTTAGAGTCGCAGTGATTGAGGGCATCAGGTGCCATGCAGGGGCGGAGACTCAGCTGTATTGTATAATGCTTAGTCTACAACAGGAAACTTTCACTTAGACATGCCTTCTCAACCACATCATGTAGAAATTCTTGAGCAAGCTCTTTTGCTTCATTTGTGCAGCCAGTGGCACAACAGCAGAAACAGTTGCACGAAAGTTCTTTAGCAATGTTCGTGACTTCGAAACCATTGGTGCAGTTTTAAAGTGAAATCAGTGATGGGTTCCTACACATTTCATTGAAAATATTCTTCAGACGTGTCTACCAGTATGTTGCTGCAGTGATTTTGGTGAACACCAATCACCCAGGTGGTAGTCTCAGCAGGTGCATTTGACCTCCATCAACAGCTTGAGCCAATATGGTTACATCGCGTGCAGTGCCAGCCACATTCGAGGAGCCCTCCACTGCTTTTGTAAAAGGAAAAGGTCAGGGAATGAGACATTTCCAGGGTGCTTGCAGGAGAATGCACCGCTGTTTCAGAAAAGCTTCCCACATTCAGTTCTAAGGACGTAAAGTAAGAAAAGGAGAAAGGTGCCTTGCTTGGCCCCTTTGTGCTGTGATGGTAGGTGGTTATTGATGACTTCATTTCTCGCAGTTCCCTTTTTCTCCCTCTTTTATGTTCACAGTCATCTACTCTTTCTCCTCGTCCAAATGAGGAAGGAGCTTGACATTTCCTCTCTTAACAACACAACCAACTGTGGGACAGTGAGGTGCAGTACTAGCATCTTCAAAGCTCGGTCAAACTTCGTTTTCTCATGGGTTAAATAGATGAAGTGCAGCAAGAAACGTGCACCCACAAATGGCTCACGCCCACCTACTTTGGCCAGGCAAAACCAGCACTGCTCACAAAATAATTCCATCTCACTGTTGCGAAGGAATGCTGACAGTAAAAATTCTGAGAGCACTGCAGAATCTGCAGTGGAGAAATGCGAAAGCCTGAACATTTCTGCTGCACACGGTACATTGCACGCCTTTCATCGAACACAACCAGCATCAGCATTCCGTTGAATGCATCAAAGTTCGCCAGCGTTCTATAACTGGTTTACAGGAAAGGAAAGGCGCAGTATCTGTCACTCTCTGAATCCTGCTACTATCATCCTCACGGTAGACAAGGAGAATTATGATGTGCGTTTCACGATCCCGGGTGTGGTGCAGTTGGTTAAAGCACTCGGCTGGGAATGCGAGGGATGGAGGTTCGATTCCCAGTGGGACCGGATTTTTATTTTTTTGATGGCGTCATCAGGATGATTGACAAGTGGAATCCCGTGGAATCTTGCAAAGTGGGACACTTTTCACAGATACACTGGCGAATCATCAGCCATTAAAGGCTTTCGCCTTAAAAGATGTGCAGAAGTTTAGCAGACTTGGCTAAACATTGATAGTCTCATGGCCTTACCAGGTCCAGTACATCACACTTGGCTTGATGGCTGCTAGTGGGGCGCATTTGACTTTTTCTTTTGACTTTATTGGTTGGTTGGTTGGTTGGTTTATTGTTTGCTTGTTAAAACTTTACTGTAGCCACTTAGATGCCTCGGTGAGGGTGGAAAAGGGGCAAGGTGAGCAAGATGGCCCCCAAGCTGCGGTGACTTTCGAGGCCCAGTCCATGATGCGAAGCTGTTGTCAGCTGCGTAGAGCAGCCTTTCATCGCTCCTGTGATTCTAGCCCTTGAAAGTGGGGCTAAGATTTATTAGGGTAAGCTTGGTTACAAATTCATGTGGAACTAAATGGGGAAATATAGAATTTTTTTATAGCTCTTGTCCATAAAAATGAGAAAGCGACATTTTTTGGAAAACTTTTCCACATTTAGTGCCTTGTCACAAGCGTTAAAAAAGCTTTTAAACGGGCATAAAGAGAGAGGGGGGGTCTGATGAGACCCCCCCCCTCTTCCATCACCTACCCAATATAAGACTGACAAATGGCACCTATTGATGGTTGCAGGTTACTTATGTATGCGTCAGAATGAGAAGGGAAGAAATGTAGTTGAATGCGAGTATCGACTATGTCAGGTGGGCGGATGAGGTTAAGTTTGCAGGGGCCAAGTGGATGCAGCTAGCACAGAACCGGGGAGAAATATGAGAGAGGCCTTCGCCCTGCAGTGGGTATAGTCAGGCTGATGATGATGATGATGATCGACTATGTGCTTGTCTCACATTCAACTTGTTCATTCAAATTTTGTATTTCCCCATTTAGCTGCATATGAATTTGTCTTGAAGAGACTGTGAAAAGCTATTTGTTGAAACTAGAAAACTTGCACAAATAATTGGCATTCTACCAGTTGTCTTCACAACGCAAAAGCTTTTAAGCTAGCGTCATTAGCAAGTGGATGTCGGCAATCGAAAATGACGCTCCTCTTCTCCTTCTACTCAACATATTTTGATGCACAAGAAAAAGATAGTAAAGAGAACGGGTTGCGACGGTGCCCCACTCTGCCCACGCCACTTAGCCTAGTTGGCATTGATGGGCAGAGGTGACTAAGAACATGCAATGAGGTATTGTCCTAATCCACCATGAGTGATTGCCGGAAAAGTAATATGCAGCTGGTAAATTAGCCTGGAGCTCTCCTCTAGGTTCATAGTCTCTCATAATTCGTATGCTGCTTTGTGACATTTTTGGGAATTTCGGGAACTTTTTCTTATTGGAAAACGAGTGACCTGCTGTTTTCTCTGAACTATGAAAATGAAATAAATATTTGTGTGTTCCATAGAAAGCTAGTCCAGCTGTTTACAGCACAAAAATGGCAATGACAAGGAATAGAGATGACAATGGTTCTTTATTAGTAAGTTGGGCATATGCATTGAGCTGCGTATACAGCGACTCTGTAATAAATGCGCATGCATAGGACGCAATGTATTTCACCATGTCTTGCGGGCATATACAGACTACAACAATATAATGTGCAAGCTGTGGGCACGCTACGAGATGCATTGACAATATGATGGCATGCTGCTCACCTACTTCAAAACAAGTGCAAGTTGCCACCGCGTTCTTAGACGCAGCAGTTCACTCTAAAGGGACTGGCACTTTTATTTTATTTTATTTTGTATGCTATTTCCACACCTCAAAGTATAAGTGACAGCTACCTCTTGTTCAACAATAATTTGTCATTTTCAGGCTTTCATGCCTACCTATGCGCAATAGACGCTCATCACAGCAATCAACGATAGCAGTGACATCCAGCAACGCAGTTTCACCTTTTGCCAGCATTTATGTTTTCTTCAATTTGTGCACCTTTTTCTTTTTTAACAAAAAAACAAAAGCCTAGCACCGCAACCACTATTGCCATCGTTAATTATAGACAAAAGTTTCGTAAATACAGCACTGGTTGGTGTGCTTTAATTTCTTGTCAGTAAATAGTGCTGCTGTGTGCATGTCTATTTGGAGAGTTACTACAACACAGAAGGCTAAATGTGCCATGTTTGAGCTGTTTACTTTTGCACACAACACAATGCATGTCACAACACAGAGCGATGGCGTCAACCCTGCTGCAGACCATGAAGCAGCCAAAGCAAAACCTTGCTGTTAGCTGGAGTCTCCATGATGAGGTGAAGCATACTTGTAAGACTAGGTATCCCTTATGAAAGTCAAGGGGACCATAGGAGGGATGTCCCAACAGAAGTCAGGAGCGACCAAAGATCCTCCCACTCCCTCAGAACATGCATCCAGAGCATCAAGAGCATCACCCCGTTAAGGAGGAAGAAAAGGGCAGAAAAGCTAGAAGAAATATTAAAGAAGACAGGACGTGGTCTATGTCGACGCCGCTCAGTATGAGGACAGGCGTATTATGGTTGCTGTAGTATAACAGTGATACGATCACCAAAACCGAATAAGTGGCTCTGTCAGGGCTAGTGTAGTTGACACAGCTGAAGAGGTGGCCATTACCTTTGTGATAGCAGGGACAACTGCTACCACCATCATAAGTGACCCAGAAATGGCAGTGGGGAACTTACTCAAAGGGAAGGGTCTCTCCACAAGCAAAAAGGATACTGGAAACATGTCAGGATGACAGAATAATCTGGCTAATATGCCCACTCCCAGTTTCAGGGAAATGAGGGAGCCCACAAGCTCGCCCATGGTCTTATCTTCTGAGTTGACTCTCGTCCTCAACATGCTGCAAGGTGAGACAGGCTAGTAAGCTAGAAAGAAATTTCACAGCACTATCAGCTAAGCAGGTTAGAATACTTGCCTGCAGAGAGGACTCAAACCATAAGCCAAATAATGTCTGGAGGTGCTTGCCGATACCTGCGAAACCTGCTGAGATCTGCAAAATGGCTGCCGATTCCTGGTCCACATGACAACATATGCTGACAGACTAAGCGGGGTTGCTTTTAGTCAGTTTTTGCCATCCTGTGCCGCCAGCTGTCATGCAGTGTCGGACTTCTTGTTCAACCGGCACTCCTAGAGGGAGAATCGCCTAATTGGTGCCCTCTGCTGCATAGGTGCAGCACTTCTCGTAGCTAGCTTGTGGCTTTTGCAGGGGCCGTCATGCAGATCACCCTACCCCAGTCTTTTGTGTTTGATGTTTTTTTTTTTGCATGTCACCTTTCCTCCTTATATATATATATTTTTAATCATTATATTTGATTTTGCACACCTTTTTTTTTCGCTGAACCTGCTTTCTTTTTAACATTTTGCTGAGTAGCAAAAAAATGTTAGCGGTGAAAAATGCTTGTCGTGTACTGCGCTGTTCATGTCATGCTGCATGCTGTCAACAGTGGTATCCCTCTCAGCTACTCTCCGCTTTTCCCGCTGCCCATGTGAATGGAGAGTTCGGTAGCAAGGTTTGAATTTGGCCAGCCAGTGACATCGTGGTCCTCCTCTTCACATCCATCTATGCCTGGTATCGCCATGTGAATAGAATATGTTTCAGTGGAAAGTTAGGGTCAGTCTTTTTTAGCAGTATCCATTCCTGTTGCCACCCTTTCTTCTTACTTGACTTTGGAGGATAAGTGAGCAATCACACCTTGCCTTTCTTTCCTTGTGCTTCTTCCACTGCTTTCCCTGCTAATACTCGTTGTCAGATTTGGCCTTGCTCACTGAATGTTTCCACCTGAACTGTTCAAAAACCTGCGTTACTTTGTTTGTGGCAGGGAAACTCTGGGAATGTGTGCAGCCCTCGTCGGGAATTCATGGTGCCGCCTGCTGAGTCGAGCTTGCCACCTGAGCAGTGTGTCCGAGAGGAAGTGCCCCAACCTCAGACCTCAGGAGCTGACGACCCCTTCAGCCTGCTTCTCCCGTTTTCTCTGACGGGGCATCAGCAAGGGGCAGGGGATGCCTCTTGCTTGGCGCTGTCAGACATGTCCCCAAGTGAGCTGCTTGAGAAACATCTCCAGCTGGCTAGCACCTGCTACATGCAGCAGGCACTGCTGGCCAAAAATGGAGCCCAGCTAATGGGTGAGACCCATTTTCTTCTTGGGGATGGTTGTACTTATCGTCATTATAGCACCTACAGCTGTGAATTATTTCACTGTCATGATCCATCGCCAGGACCTTGCACAGCAGAACCCTGTTAATCACTGCTGCTTTTGGCTACAGTTGGTGCTTAAATATAGTTGCACTGAATCCTTTATGAAGCCACCATTGGTACTAATGAATACTGCAAGCACGTAGTAGAGTGAAAGCTTGATAATTCGAACTACACTGCTTGGTCCGGCCAAGTTCCATAGATGTCTGTGTACAAGAAAGCCCGTTAATAACTACACTGCTTGGTCCGGCCAAGTTCCATAGATGTCTGTGTACAAAAAAGCCCGTTAATTCGAACGCGAGTTGGTTCTGCAACGTATAATTCGAACTACATGACACCGCACGCGTCTGGGCATACACAGACCATAAAAATTCTTCAAAAATGACTTCAGTGATGCTTTCGTCTGTGATCTCGCGGGGTACAAAAGTAGACACACTACGAGAACTTGCGGCTCACTGCCATTGGGAACTGGCGAGCAGGCAACAAGCCTCGATTGAAAAATGCCGCACCAGTGATGTGTGGTGCTGCTGGTGCGCTGCACCTTAACCAAAGAACTGGAACTGCACCTCTCTGGCACCTGACTGGCACCGGTGGAACTTTTCAGAATTGGTGCTGAGAACCAGCTCTGAATCGAACAAACCTATCATCGTTGCTGCACCTTAACATATGACTTCAAGTACTGAGTAATGAATTTTCAAGTACTGTAGGTACCTGTATTTTGTGAACCCCACCCCTTAAGTAACACCTCCAAAAGTGATCTTTAAGGAAAACAAAGCGATGGGATGTGATGTCACCTCCTGGCTGTGTTCACCTCTGGTTTTACTGCTGCTTAGATTCAAAAGCACTCCATAACGCGACCTAAAAGGGAACACACCCCCCCCCCAGGAAATGTGGTTTAGTTTCTTGGTGTAAAATAAAAAAAAAAGGTACGAAAAAGGGATTCGAACCATTGTCTTCGACGTTGAAAAGTACAGCGCTAATCCACTGCGCCTCAGAAGCGACAGGAGGAAGGCTTTAATTTTGTGCTCATATTTGCTGTTTCTGCTTTTTCCCGCTAGGTGATGCTGCTGATAGGACCCTATCGTTGAGAGTATGGAATCACGTGTCGTAGACACCTTGAGGTCACTTGATGCTTACAAAAACTGCAGTATTTATTGCTGCTTTGTTAATTTCAATTTGCACGAATGCTTACGCAAGTCTGACCAAAAGTTAAAATCACACAAAAAAAAATAACGATTATATTTTAGTGTTCTTCGCAACTCACGTAACCAAAGCACATCTTTGACGTCACAGCCAGCACTCAGTGGCTGAAACTGAAACTGCACGAGAAAAAATTTTAGTTCTAAATTATTTAGCTGGTGTGAGTGAATTGGTAATTCATGCACACTGTCGTCCTGCACACTATTCCAAGGAAAAAAAACACATAAAAAATTTCGGTGTTTCTACTTCTTCAATCTGTGTGCAGGCATGGTGTGAGTGGATTTTGAGCACGCAAACTCAGCTCAGCCTTCTAAAAAGCTAAATTTTTGGCTTGTGGTAGCCTCTGGTGCCATTTAAAACGAAGCAGTCAAGTTTAAAGTAGTGCTGTCTTGGGCTTGGTGAGTGTAACATTGTGGTGATACAGCGCAGCTCTGTTTGGCATGCGAGCTGCAGACAAGTGCAGTTTAGTTGTCTTGCTCCCACCTTACAGCTTGACTTAGAACTGTTGTTTTTTCTGCAATATTGTCACATGTTGGTGACGAGATGCCGAAACCAGCTAACGAAAAGACTGGCGTTGGACTGAATGAATTCTTTATTTGGGCTGACTTGCGCCCACAAAAGAACTGAGTGAACAAAAAGAACAGATAATGATTTGAATAGCTCGCGGCAATAGGACCTTAGTGCATAAAGTGTAATGGATGAAAAGCAGGTGTGTCATTATTTTTTTTTAATACTAAAGCCGGCGCATGGAACGAAATCCCGTGCACGAGAGCTGTGCGCGAGATCCGTCATATCCCGCAAGATTCCATGAGATGTGTTCTTGTCTGGTGTTCCTGCCATCTGCAATCCCACACTTGAACGCACGCCAAGGAACGCCACGCGATAGGAGCGATGGTGTTCCGTCCAAACACACACACTTGCCAGAGAAAGGTGACAGATACTGTGCCTTCCCTTTCCTGTAAATCAATTATAATTATATGTAGCACTGCACAACAAATGCCGATAAGAGGCAAATGATAGGAAATGATGAGGAAGAATAGCCTTTTGCCATTCTCCTCTTGAGAGACATCTAAAAGACCCTCTAATTTTTTCTGTGTATATTACAGGACAGGGAGAGAATAAGCTAGAGGAAGTGGAATGTTTGAAAGGCCAGATGTGCCTGCTGTATGCAGTGCTACTTTATGAACGGCACCGTAGAGACGTTCACATGGAACGGAACCGTCGTCTACTAGCCAAGGCTAAGAAGATTCTGGCCCTTGAAGAGGAAACTGCTGCCTATGTAAGTATTTTTTGATGCATTCCCCATGACAGTGTTGTTACAGCTCAGTGTCGGTTTATAACCAGTGGGAGTGCAGTGGAGGCTGTGCTCCCTGAATAGCCATGAGAGGGCATATCCTGTGTTCTTCCCTGCTTCCCAGAAGGCTCAGCCTATGGAGCTTGCTGCTCAAGGCCACTGCACGATCCTTTTAGTGTGAGACTGCCCTACATGGTTTGCATTGTTGAATGGGTGGCCTTCAATGATTTTATTAGTATGTGTAAACATATAAGGAAGTTCTCCATGGTCATTGTGCATGTCATAGTTGAGCTAGGGATATTCTGCTGCTGGAGTATGGGCCTTATGTTGTCTCCGTTTGCTGTGTAGTTGTCAGAAGTAATGGTGCTGCTGACCTCTGGTTCGGATGCATTGAAGAATGTATACAGTCATTCTATCTTAGTCATTATTTATTGGCAACTAGTTACATCAGTTCTGAGCTTGTAGAGTGGCCACACCCCAGCAGTGGCTAGAGTTTGGCGATTATTGATGCGTTAGCATTAGACTCGATGTACTTTGTGATGAAATGTAGCTGCCAGTGGTAAAAGACATGCTCGGCCTGACATCTGTGGAGCTTTACTGTACTGAGATATGCTAAACGCAAGAAGGTGAAGTGCAAATTGTTCACCTTAACTGATTTCGATCAACGTATCAGTGTTGCTTTCGGCATTGTTGCCGGTGTGCTTGCTGGTTTGATTTGGAACCGTGTTAATGGCACAACTAATTTTGACAGTATTGGTCGTACAGGTTGTTCTGCTCACATGGCATTGCATCACCTCGTTGCTACCTTATATGTTGGTTACATCCAGAATTGTAATTCTATTATCAAGCCATGTAAATTAGTGCTCGCAGAGATGATATGATGTGTCTATATCTTACAAGATTTTAAGTTTGAAAAAAGCCCTGAGGGCTAATATGGTGGTTACTGTCACATAGTGTTTGCCCTCAAGTATATGAAGGTCAGCTGTATCATAGCATTTAACTCTCTCTCTCTTCCTTTCTCTGCATGTGTGTGAGCGCATGCACTAATCTGATTGTAATTATGCCTTCATTTATGCAATGTTATGATCTTGTCAGCTTTCAGATATCACATAAAGTAATAGTTAAAACTTCCATATTGGCCTGATTAGGTGTGGCTTCATCTTCTGTTCTCCAGTTTTTAAAGGCTTTCGTCTTGAATAAGCGGAATGACTCTGACTGTTCATTGACAGCTAGGCTGATGAAAGCCAGAAGGGGCCTTACATGCTACTTACTGTCCATCAGGAACTATAACTTGAATGTTTGGCTTCTTCTGGACCAGGTTCTAAGGGTATGTCTGACCAATTGGGAAAGGGAGAACAGGATATTTTTTGGATTGTCATTTTGAAATTCGCGCCAGTAGGAAAGCTCAATTTTTTGTCTTCATCCTCTAAGAATTGGGACATCAGAAGTTTTACATTTAAATCTGGACGTGATGAACCTCCATGTAGCCAATTCCTTGATATTATAATGTTCTTCAGTTCCCGAAGTCCGCGCTCATTGAAGCATATTCATTTTAAAGCTCCCTGTAACGAAGGTGTTGTGGTGGTCGGACTTAGTATAACGAACTTGCTGTATCAATATGTGAGTTATTAGAGTTCCTGGGAATGGCTGCACGAGAGTTTCATGACAATATAAAATATGACGTGAGAGAAACACCTACAATCCCAATGAGTGACCACTGCTGACGAAATGTGCTGTTTTCCAGTGCTGTTAATTCATCTCTGTGACAAACACAGGGGTCTTGACTGTTTTTGCTTTTGGAGTGACAGACCACGTGGCACTACAACAGTTTATGCTCGGGAGCAGCAGAAGTAATTGGATGTTGAAAAAAAGGCTCATGGCAAGCTGTGCGTGTGTCAGTGCTACTGCGCAATTGCTTGCAAGCCTCTTGTGCCGATAGCTTCTGCACGCATGAAGTGGGGATGGCAGCAAGTGCTGGCAATGTGAGGCAGAGTCCATTTTCTGGGACTGTGGTGGTCAACTTTACTAGAACCAGCTTAGCTTTACAAACTTACTGCCTCCTGTGAACATCCCCGCGGCACTGGCGTAGCTTCTGGGGCAGGTGGCACAGTGGTTGAAGCAGGCTCCTAACTGATGTTATAGAGCCACAGCAGAACCTAGCTCGTGATGGGCAAAAGGCAGCACCTCGAAAGTATTAATTCATGAGCTGTAACAATGCGTGTTTAGACTGGTACTTTAAGCGAAAGCCTTTAATGACTCATACTGTCGTGGACAAAGTGTGTCCCGCTTTTGCGACGGCTGTCGCGTGGCGTTTCTTGGCGAGCGCTAAGTGTGGAATTGCAGATGGCAGGAACGCTAGACAAAATGAAACATCGAGAGGAAAAGCGCAGTACCTGTCACACTTTCTCCGACAAATGTGCATCTGGATGGTGCGCCATCGCTCCTGCTGCGTGACGTTCCTTGGCGCGCGTTCAAGTCTGAGATTGCAGATGGCAGGAACGCTAGGCAAAATGAGACTTCTCAGGCTTTCGCCTTTCACTGCTTTAGTCGCTAAAGTCCCTCATAATTTTGCCGTGTTGTCTCGCCGTGTTGTCACTGCTCTTTGTGTCTGTCTTTCATACTGTAAAAGGATGACTAATTGGAATAATGGGGTGCATGTTTGCTGCATTATAAATAAAAGGTGGTCAAGTTTCTGTCTAAATTGCTTGCTCATTTATTTGTGGATCTACCAGTGTAAACCATTGAAGCACAGCTGATGATCACAAGTGAGCCGTATTTGTGTTCCAGTCTTCGTCCCATTTTTGTTATGATACTTGGATAGGTGCAAGCCAAGTAGACGTTTTGTAATTGCTTTGCCTTTTGGGCCTGTTTTCCGGTCTGTACCTTGGTGACGAATTTCCAAAGTGTTACTTTGCTCAGCTCTTGCGATATCAGATTTGTGCTTGTTCTCCTTCAGAAGGACCAATTGTATTTGCTGGAGATGGAGATAGAGAACTACAAAGAGAGGCTGCAGAAGTTTTCTCAGGAGGCAAAGAGGGAGAAGGCTGAACTAGAAGGGACCATAAAACTGCTGGAGAGCAAAATGGCGTAAGTATTTTTGTTTGTTCTGTCGGTGGTCGTGTGGACTGTGTTATAAAGGCTGATATTTAGGCATGCTAGGAATTGCTCGGCAGTGCAGGTTGGCGCTGCAAGTGCTAAAATGCGAGGTCATGTGGCTCGTTTTAAAATCAGAATCAGATTCACAATCGCCAGAGCTTATATATTAGTACTGCATAAAGGTCACCCGCAGACCACCTGCCTTTGCCTTTTCTCTTTAGCATGCAGAAGGTAGCAGGTTTTCTGGTCATAGTGATTGTTTGTTGTGCTTGAAACGCTTGTGCTGCCTAGCATGGAGATGCAGTTGAGAATTTTTGTTGTGATGCAGGGAGTTGCATGTGAAGAGTGAGGTGCTCACCCGAGAGAACAGGTCGATGGCAGAGCAAATGCGTCATGCGGAGTCGGCAAGGACCGAACTTCAGAAGGTTGGTGTAGTGTTTTATTTTAATTTTGTCTACATATTTTGGCATGAGGAATGGTTGTTGCTCATCTGTGACTGACCACTAACCATGTGGATATGGCGAATTTTTTCAGTTTAATTTAAGGTGTCTTGGCATTACTAAACTAAGAATGCCTACTGCTTAAGGGACCGATGGCTTTGAAATTGCAAAAGGTGACCAGAAAAAAAGTGCAGTTTTAAGGCGAAATTCTTTAATGGCTCATGCTGTCGTGGACAAAGTGTGTCCCGCTTTTGCGCCGTTCCGATTGGCCGAAGCGGGATGTGTCCCTGCCATCTGCAATGCCACACTTGAACGCGCGCCAAGGAACTCCACGCGACAGGAGCGATGGTGTACCGTCCAAACTCACGCTTGCCGGAGAAAGTGCGATAGATACTGCGCCTTTCCTTTTCTGTAAACCAATTATAATTATATGTAGCACTGCAACAAACGCCGATAAAAGACAATGAGAGGCAAATGATAGGAGAGGAGAGGTAGGCTTTCGCCATTCTCCTTTTAAGCGACAGCTAAGAGACCCTCTAATTTTTGTGTGAAGACTCGAAAGGACAATGCAGAATGGAAACCAGATTAAGAGTTGAATGTAAGGGTAACCACCTTGAAAGTGTTTACAGTAAATCAGAATTATCTAAAGTTATAGAAACAGTAAAATGTTCCCCGATCGCTCTGAAGGCGTGGCGCGAAGCTCCCACTTCCACCACGGCTCGCACGAGACATCTACAAGAGGAACAGTGAGACGGGGGGCAGTGGTGGAGTCGGACTCTGGGAGAGAGTGCATGGTCATGCCGTCGCCAGGCGAGGAGGCTCCCGCGTTTTCACGCATGTTTCCGCTCACTCTCCACTGTTGCCCCAGGAAATCGACTTGCCTCGCGTTACCAGTGCTCTCTGCTGTTCCTACTAACCAACTCAGGAGCAACTGCATGGCAGCGATAGAAGCGCACTGCTTGCCTCATGTCTTTTTTTTTTCATTGTCCTGTTATTTTTGTTGATTTTGAGCATGACCTATTGTAGTGCCATGTTCCCAAAGTGAAATCAGCGGAGACTGCTGCATTTGCCCTGCAGATGCGTCAGTGGCACTGAAACATTGTGCGATGTATCAACTATGGTCGTAGACATTCCTCTCATGTCAACATCGGTTCATGTTTTATTGTCAAGAAACTTGTGGTTTTTTGCTAAATTTTCGGTAATGGAGCAGTAGCTAAGATATAGGCGGCGTCGTGAGTTTATCATACCAAGGTCAACTGCCACAACGTGTTCGCTACCTGGAGTTTTCCGGTGTATGCACTTCAAGGAGGGTAGTGTGGGGAATTAAAATGCTTTGTAATACGATGCTACATTTAGGCTCGTTTGATAGAGGTTTAAATGTACTGGTAATTTACCAGTATGTGAAGGAGTTGCACTGGCCACATGTCAATTGTGTAGGGAAGGTCGCTAGAGGCAGCACTCATTTTAAGAGTGGACAAATGTCGCATGGTTGGCACTCAAGTTGGGGCATATCAAGGTCTGGTTGGCTACTACTAGCATGATGGCCAGCATTATTCTCAGATTTGTTTCCTCAATAGATTGCTTTTATAAAACAGTCCATGATCCTTCAGTGGGACTGTAAGAAAGAGGCCACAGTCCAAAATCTGAAAAAAGTGATGAGCAAAAGAGTAGTTGTCAGAGTGCCAGGATGGTGTCAGCAGCCATGGTTTGGAAGCTGCACTCTTTTGGAAGGATTCCAGTGGGCTAGAGTCACCCCTTCATATCCAAGCCAAAAGCAGAGCACCAGTGAAGGGCTTGGAGCGTACCAAAAAAGGATTGTGTATGTCTTACTTGAGTGGTGCTAATGAGGTTAAAGCAGGATGCAAGCCAGGTCAAATTTTATAGTTGAAACTCTGCCCTTCTAAGGGGTAGCAGGGCATGTCACCTGTAGGGTGTGCACCATTCATGGTGTTTACTTGTATGGAGAATTAGGCCTCAGCCAGTGGTCCACACGGATTTCTGTCGAGCATTCTAAACAGAAAAAAGTTGTTCGGCTAGTTTACTATGCATCATTGTAGCAGGAATTGATTGTATGCACTGAAATTCTCAGTTAAATGCAGTGCATTAGCTTCTTCCTCTAGCTCACTGTGGCCCTTTTCTTCAGTATGCAGCCAGCTCTGCATGAAACAACATACTGACTACAAGTAGCTTGTCTGTCATTTGTACTAGTGCAAAGAATCTGTAGTGGATGGCTTGTCGCAAGCATGTGATGAAGCCTTTATGGCCTCATAAAAACAAGCTTCACCAGGGGGCACGACACCGCTTTCACCATGAAGCACTCACCGTTCGTGTTCTTCCAGGTTTTCCTGGTTCTTCTATACCCTTGGAATGCATTGACTGTGGATCCTTTGCAACTTTGGACGCTGCCCGACGCGACCAGACCCGACAGCTGGACGAAACCGCCTTTTCTGGACCAGATTGCCAAGTTCGGCCGTCAACTACAGTCATAAACATCCGCCCACTATCAGCGTTGGAAGCACGGAATATAATCTGCAACCGGACAGCGTTTTCTTGGGGCACGACACCGCTTTCACCATGAAGCACTCACCGTTCGTGTTCTTCCAGGTTTTCCTGGTTCTTCAATACCCTTGGAATGCACCGACTGCGGATCCTTTGCAACTTTTGACGCTGCCCGACGCGACCAGACCCGACAGCTGGACGAAACCGCCTTTTCTGGACGAGATTGCCAAGTTCGGCCGGCAACTACAGTCATGTACATCCCCCCACCCTGCTATCAGTGTTGGAAGCGCGGGATGTAATCTACAACCGGACAGCGTTTTCTTGGGGCACGACACCGCTTTCACCATGAATCACTCACCGTTCGTGTTCTTCCAGGTCAGTTACAATGATGAATTTTTATCTGCTAAAACCTCGAATCGTTTTTTGTTCGTGGTGTCGTGCCCCAGACACTGGTTGAATGTTCTCACTGGTTATAGGACTAGAATGGCACTTTGTATTACCAGCATTCTCTTAGCGCTTTCTGGAGACGTAGAGTCAAATTCCGGTCCGCCTGGCACCGATCAAGAAAGCGTTCTCGCAACTGTACTTGCGACAGTCCAGAGAATTGAATCTGGCCAGGATGATATCAGGAATGACCTACGCGCCCTAAAACAGTGGCAAGCATCAGTGGACGTTGAGCTATAACAGCTTTCTGCCAGCAGTCGAGGTCGAAATGGCAGAAATGAAATCAAACATTTCAACGCCATCCACAGAACTGTCTACAATAGGTCCCGCAAATTTAACCGAGCAATTAAAGATAATTACCTCTCGATGTGACGACACAGAAAACAGACTTCGCTGCTCTAACCTGCTTTTCTTCGGTATACCTGACGACTAGTCCGAAACATGGTCCAGCTCAGAAACGAAGGTGTTGGAGCTGTGTGCGGAACACCTTGGCTGCACACTTGAGCCAACACAAATTGAAAGGGCCCATCGGCTTGGTCGATACCAACCAGAGAAAAGTAGACCAATAATCGTCAAGTTTGCGCACTACAAGGACAAACAGCATATCATAGATAAAGGCTACAAGTTTAAAGACACGCAGTATGTTGTTCGCGAACATTTTTCTTTCCCAACGCGCCTGGCTAGGAAAAGACTGTTAGATTTCGCAAAGTCGGAGGGCGGGTCGTTTAAACTTAGAGTCGATAAACTGCGCATGAACAATAATGTGTATATGTACGACGCTGCTTCCGACACTGTCAAACAATGCACCCAATAGCAAAAATGAAGAGTGGTTGTACGCAAGGCAGACTATCATCCAGGGCCTTCATACGGCGGCATCCCTTCGCTTTCCGTATCATTTACTAACATACATAGCATCCTTCCAAAGCGCACCGAACTCTACTCGTATCTAGAAGATAATAAGCCTGACATCATAACTTTAACAGAAACGTGGCTGCACTCGGATATAACTGACGACGAAGTCTTACCTGATTCACCCGATTTTGTTATTTACCGGAATGACAGAACTAATAAAAGGGGTGGCGGCGTACTGATCGCCATAAAAGATCACATTCCTTCCTTTCGTGTCAACATTTCGTCCCCTCTAGAAATTTATGGGTTTGCATCACGTCCTCATCTCTTAAAGGCCCACTATCCACCCTCCGGTCGAAAATATTTTCTTCTCCGGTGACTGTGAGACTTCGCCCCCAGAACGCAAGGCCGCAAAATGTTTTTGAAAAGAGTAACTAATAACGCAGTTACAGCCACCGCAATCACCCGATTCTGTCATGCTTCTCTCCTTCCGTTCCCTCGCAAAGGTTTTTCACTCTCCTGCCCGAGGTCGTCTAGCTTCCGCAAGACAAATTCCCCTTCCTCCTCCGCGTTTGGCGGGAGGTGGGGCGTGGCACTCCACGAGCGCGGAAAAAAAAAAAAACCACCGAGGGAGCGCACGCCGCTGGATTCAGTCTGGCCGTGGCGAGGGAAAAGCGCGCAGCGAGCGGTAGACACCCATCCTTCTCCAGTCAGTCAGCGAGACAGACCAATGGACGTTGTTCGCGGTACGTACGTCATTACTGTGGCTCGTCGGGCCAACGCAGGAAACGGGGAATCTGGCTTCCCGAAGGAGAGCATGAGAGAGCTTTGAATTGTACTTTCGATGCTTTGCGGCGCGCGTGTCACTGTAGCATTTTGGCACAGACTATCTCCGGTACCTGATCGAAACACTGGGCTCCTTTGCTTAAAAGGGCCTTCCCTGGACAGTGGCCCTTTAAGTCCCTTCTTGGTATATGCTACCGACCACCAGATAGCTCAGAAACTTTCGTAGCAAATCTGTATGCTAACTTCTCAGATATAAGAAGCAACTTCTCAAAGGCCGACATTTATTTATTCGGTGATTTTAATTACCCGAATATCAACTGCAATACCTTAACTGCATCGGCACAGAACCCGGTTAATTTCGTTGAACTAACATTAGACTTTTCCTACGCGCGGCCTTAACATTTTAGACCTTGTTTTCGCATCGGCTCCAGACAATGTTAGCCCGATCTCCCTCACGGATGGTTTCAGTGATCACAATCTGCTTTATTTCACCATAAAAATGCCATCCCGCCAACGCAACCAACCTCAGAAATACATCTTTGACTATAACAGAGCGAACTACGGTGCCATTAACCTCGGCTTACAAACTTTCTGCGATTCCTTTCTGCAATTCTTTCCTAATCAATCTGTTAACGAAAACTGGCGTCAGTTGAAAGATAAACTCGCGCAGTTAATGAACACCTATATACCCTGCATATGTTTCCGTGCTAGCTCATCTAAGCCGTGGCACCACAAGAATCTTCGTACGCTGATGAACAAAAAAAAAAAAACGACTTTTCAAAACAGCTAAACGGCTGAGAACACCCAAATCACAGGAAAAACATAAAAACGCCGATAAAGAATACTGCTTGGCCATACGGAAAGCTAAGCATAAGTTCATGGCTCATGATTTGCTATCCCTCCTTAAGAACAATCCAAAAAAATTTTGGAAAATATTATCACCTTCCGAAACTTCTTCAGATTTTACATTGATCATTGAGGCTGGAGATCCCATTGCTCCAGATGAATGCCCTCAGACCTTCAATTACTTTTTCACCAATATATTCATGAAGGAAGACTATTCCAATATTCCATCGGCACCTGAATATGACTATGACTACATGAACCCAATAGACGTTACTGTTGATGGTGTTGCGACATTGATTAACAGTCTAAAAGTAGCTACTTCATGTGGTGTTGATGGGATTAATTCAAAAATTTTGAAACATACCGTGGCTCATTCCAGCGTCATACTCACTCATATATTTCGCCAATCCCTTTCAGCGGGAGAGATACCATACGAGTTGAAAATTGGAAAAGTTATTCCAATTTTCAAATCTGGTGACCGAACTAATGTTGCTAACTATCGCCCAATATCGCTGACATGTATATCTTGCAAACTTCTCGAGCACATCATTGCATCTAACACGGCACACTACATTTAGAAGGCAACGGTTTCTTCTGTTCACAACAACACGGGTTCAGAAAAGGATTATCATGTGGGACACAACTACTCGAGTTTACTAATGAGCTGCTTCACGGTATGGACGAAAATCTTCAAATCGACTGTATATTCCGATTATGCTAAAACCTTCGACCGCGTTCCACACTGTCGTTTAATCGCGAAACTCTCATCCTTGCACCTTGATTCATTAACAATTTCTTGGATAAGAAACTTTTTATCATTTTGTAAACAATTCACTTCTGTTGATAACAATTCGTCCCCTCTAATTGATGTAACATCAGGCGTACCGCAAGGTAGTGTAATAGGCCCTTTACTGTTTCTGATTTTCGTCAATGACCTATCGTTAAGCATCACCTCAACACCCAGAATGTTTGCCGACGATTGCATCATTTATCACAAAATCCGCTCTGCTAATGACCACATCATCCTTCAAGAAGATCTACACTGCATTAATAACTGGTGCGCATCATGGCAAATTAACACTGATAAATGCCAATTAATGACATTTAGCCGTAAACATTAGACTATTCACTGTTTCACTTGCTTGCTTAATCACAGTCCAGTCACCCTTGCGTCGTCATACAAGTACCTTGGCGTGGACTTTTTACCAAATCTCTCATGGAAGACCCACGTAGAAAAAATTACTGTCAAAGCTAACCGTACATTAGGTTATTTAAAATGTAACCTCAGAGGTGCACTTTCTTCCACGCGGCAGTTGGCATATCAAACATTTGTGCACTCTCAACTTGAATACGCATCTTACATTTGGTCATCCCACCAACATTACTTAATTCATTCCCTAGAGCGCGTACAAAATCGTGCCGCTCGTTTCATTTCTCGCAACTATTGCCGACATTCCAGTATAACTAGCATTAAGGCGTCGTTATCCCTTCCATCCTTAGAATCTCGCAGAACAATAGCACTTATCTGTCTAAAATTGTTTATAGCCATCATTCCTTCACACTACCTCTCACAAAACCGGCCCGTACATCTCACCGATTGCATAATCACACCAGTTTTAAACGCCTTTCGGGAAGAACCACTGCATTAAACTCATCAGCTCTGCCCCGTGCCATCATTTATTGGAATAGTATTCTGGACAGCATTGTTCACACTTCAGATTATGTTATTTTCAAAGAAAAAATAAGCAACATTTTGTTCTGAAGTGTGCTGTTACTGAAGTGTGTTCTATAGTGTGTGCTTTTCAAATTTTGTTCTCTTTTTCTTGTGTTTGCCATTGTATAACGTTAACGTTTTGAAAATAACGATGTTAAAATAACCA
Source organism: Amblyomma maculatum (assembly GCF_055883805.1). Classification (NCBI taxonomy): domain Eukaryota; kingdom Metazoa; phylum Arthropoda; class Arachnida; order Ixodida; family Ixodidae; genus Amblyomma; species Amblyomma maculatum. Next base: position 22,652,326 of record NW_028146738.1, read on the forward strand.
TCTTCTGCTTGCTTCTGTTTCGCACCCCTCACAATACTCCAATCGGAGCCCGTGAGGTATTTGAATAAATATATATATATATTTTTTTTTCAAATAATTGACATGAGGCTTGAATAAGGCTTGCTGTATTTTTCTTCAGGGATTGTTCTAAAAGCAGGGCCTACATCAGTACTGTTGTGTGCCATGTTGCCGCGATCGGAATGCGCAGGGTGAAGGGTTCAGGGGCACAACATAATAAGTTTGTGTGGCGCCGTTCATAATGCTCGTACGCGACCTTTAGCATTGGGCTATGCAGCAGGGCTCAGGCATGTTCAGCAAACCCTGCCATAATGCCCAATCTTAGAGGCCATAGCTCTTATGTGGCTGTCGCCCATCTTAAGTGCTAAGGTATGGCCTCACTGTATTCTCTTTTGTCACCAGTATAAGAAAGGTAATTTTTCTGTGCATGTTGCTTTATGGTCACAGAGTTAACTTCATGTTGCGACCCCTTACCGGAGATTATTGTTGAGTGTTTTGACTGCTACAGCTGGCTGCTGCTTTACAGCATAATGCCATTGTGCCACCACTGGTGTTTCATTCTTTCACACTATTGCTCTTTTTGTGCGAATATTCACAGAAGTAGCAAATATTAGTACAGTTGAATTTCAGTATAATCAAGTTACAATGCAGCAAACTTCTTTTTTTTGTTTCTTGCTTCCATTGAAAGGCGTGTAATTTTTTCCTCAATTTAACGAAGCATTTTGGCGCCGCAGTTTTAATACAATGAAATTTTTGCAAGCAGAGAAAACAGATTGTAAATTTCCACCACCTGAAAAAAAAAAATACTTATTGAAAAAATGTGGAGGCTATTTGTAGAGAAAATACAAGTAAATGAAGAAAACTTCTCCCCTCCTCAGTAACCTGGACTTAGGTTCGTTCAGATAGCACAGGTGATGTTCTGACGTCCGGAGGTACCTCGAAAGCATTGCTGTCTGGAATTTCAGCTTTATTCGCATGGGGCTTGCATTTTTTTGTTTGAGATAACTGACAACCATTTGTTCCCGCCATGGTGGCCCAGTGGTTAAGGCGCTCGACTGCTTATCCCGACTGCAGATTTCATCCCAGCCACGGCAGGCACTTTTAATACAGGCCAAATGCAAGTCCTGGTGCCTCTTTCATATCCGATGTCACTTTGGGATGTTAAGCGTCATAAACAAAACTAAACCATGGCGCCTTAAAGTATGTCCGGCTTTAGCATTCACGTACCCATGGTCCATGAAACAAACCAAACCAGCTGCACTATTTTGCAGTGACCTGCTGCTTGCACATCTCGTTCACTTCAACCTGCGAGAGCATGCGACAGATCGCAAGGTTGCTTCCACCATTACGTAATACTGCAGTGCCACTTAGTTTTATATTTGGTAAAAGCACCCATTTCTTAGTACACCACTGGTGTACCAAGAAAGCCACTTCAACAAAATTTTCGCTTCACCAAAATGTTTTCTGTTCCCCTCCAGCTCACCATAGAAACAAATGGAACAAGGTTCTCGCCACAACGAAACATTTTTGAGGCACGTTTTCACTTCAGCGAAATTCTTGCTTAGGGAGGCTAGATTTATAAATTTATTTAACAACGAAATAAGCATATTGCCACCAATCTGGGCATTTCAAAAAGTCCACATCACTTTGCTCCACTAAAACTTTTCACTTGAATCGATATGGGACCCTGCTGACCCACCCACTCACAGTCACATGAAGACTATCATTGCTTGGGGGCATTGACGACTGAGCTGGATGCCTTGGAACAAGGCGCAGGCATAAGCGGCCATTTTTTTACAAGCCACAGCCACAGTCGACCCATATTTTGAACACCACCATCTGCGAGGGACACATTTGGTGTGATCTGCAGTTTTATCGGAGCCCATAACGATTGCACTGCGATGTAATTCCTCATTGAACATGAAAATTGCACCAGGGCACTCATGAAAAAGAAAGCAGAAGCAGCTGACCTACACCTTTGTAAATCGATGATGTTGTTCAACTATGTAGTCTAATCTGATAGTGTTTTTGGGCTGATTTCGCCTGAACAAAATTTTCGTTTCAACTAAGTTTTTCACGCGTCCCGTCAGCTTCGTTGTAGCAAGGTTCAGCCGTAGTCGCTGCATCAATGTGTGAAGCTCGTGATAATTTTTGGTAACAGCGTTTGTACCTCTAGCCATGAGTAAAGAGTTTAACATCTGCACTTCGGTCAGAAAATACTTTGAGCGTGATCTATAAATGCATGGCGCCTATGGGTAGCTGCTCAGCTGCATAGAAAATCTGGACTGAAGTGATATTTTGAGATTTGCAATTTTGAGTTAATAAAGCTTTACCTTACTATTTTCGCCCCTCGTTTTGCTTGCTGTTTCTTTGAAATCACTTGTAATCTCCTCACACACTAGCATAGGTGAAATAAAATGGAACAGGAAGGTTTCACGGATGCATGATATCATTTGCGCCTCTAAAAGATCAAAAACTTGACGCAACAAAATTTGCAATGTAATGAAGTTTCTTCCGAAAAGTATGACTTCGTTGTATTGAGGTTCAAATATATAATTATTCAATTTGGTAGCAAAATTGAACACCGTTTGTGTTCAGTTCGGTTTGGAAAAAAATGCTAATTGCACACCCCTATGTGAAACTGCTAAAAGTGGGATGTTGCAGGGGTGGAACAGCTGCACCAATTGCGCAGTTTTGATACAGCTTCATATCTGTTTAAATGTGAAAGTTCTTGAGTTTGCTTCATTCTGCGCCAAAACGCCCCAACTAGCCTTAAAAGTTTCCCATGCTCGGGGACAACTTTCTGTGGCCGTGATATGGCCACTTACGACGCTTCAAACACTGCGCACATCCAAAACGGGAACAGAAGATGAAACCAGGTAAAACCTTGGAAGAGGGGATAAAAGCCTAAATGGTGCCATAACTGGCGCTGAAGGGTAAGGGCGGCTGCCTGCTCTTCTCTTTTGCGCAACCTCCAAAGCCTGCAAGCTAAATACTCGTCACTTCGGAAAAACGGATAAGTATTTTTGTCTGCGCGAGCGCTATAGGGGTTGCCAAATAAAACCAAATCATTACACGGGAAAAACTTTTTTCTTTTCTTTCTTTGCGACGATCGTTCTTTTTTCCGCCCATCAGTCATCAACGAAAGCATGTGGTCAGTCGCTATCATGACACCTACTTTTAGTATTGTTCGCTTCAAAAGATGTCTGGACTATCGCGTGTGTTTCAATAATTAGCAGTAGATGGCACCCGTTTTAAACTCTACATCATAAAGTGAAAACTAGGCCTGCACAACCGGCTAACGCTGGCACTCTGCCAGGAGCCCCCCCCCTGTCTTTTTTTTCCACTAGAGCTAACGTGAAATGGTGAACACACCTTGATGTTATCCCTGCACAGCATCTTGACGCACTGCCAAGAAATGTGCGGTGGTATGCGATGTGACAATGGAAACAAAGGGACGCATTAACGAACACGTTTTTTTTTTTTTTTTTCATATTCTCAGTAGCAAAAGTGGGAGGTGGGTTCATTATGTGAGGGGGTAGTTATGTGAGTAAATACGGTAAATATACCGTAATGCAAATGCTTGTCTTTTTTTTTTTTTTTGTTATTAAATAATTCAAACTTTTTTCCCAGTTCCATGAAGTTTGAATTAACGAGCTTTTACTCTATATCTTGAGGTGGTACATGTGAAACTTATTTCGGTGTCATCAGATCAAGAAACGCGCAGCAGGCTTAGATTTTGAATTCTATAATGCCGCAGTGCAGCCCAAGACATCCAAAATTAACATTTACGGATGCTGAAGCGTCGAAGTACTATAAAGTCTGCTCTGTACACGAAATATATAACCTAATATCTCGAGTTACTGCCCACCTTCCCTTAATCAAAATATTGAGTAAAAACTACTGAGTCATCGCCAGCCCTTAGAATGCGTAAATGGACCCCTTGCAAAAATCGTTAAGTAGGCTTTCCCACGCTGCTTCTTTCCCCAAACATGGCGTCACTGGCCGCCAGAAAAATGGCGATATAGACCTGAAATCGCATGTTGCTTCTACACAGATGCATGTAGTGGTAATAGAGCAATTATGCAAATATGTTCTGATGCATAAATGATATGAATTATGGCCATAATATAATGTTTCAATACATTGCTGTTCCGCCATTAGAGGGGAATGCAGCATAGAGGTGAAGCTGACTTAACATTTATGAAAGGGGTCTATTACGGGCCAAAGGCGCGCTCGCTCGTCAGGTTTCTTTGCTTATGACTTGCTTTTGTACGTGCTTTTGGAATTTGCCCATTTGCCTTTTGGTTGCTGCCTTTCTTTTCTTTTGTCTTTTTTTTTGTGTGTTTGCTTTTGAATCAGAATTTTGTCTTTTGTTTTTGTACTGCACTCACTTTTGGGCCCAGGCTGATTGCATTAACAGCTTCGAAATGGGCTCTTCCGGAGCTGGCCTCGCGCAACACAAGCTGTGTATTTTGCAGAAAGTAAAACATTGTTTTATGACTCTTGTGATCACGATATAATGCAAAAAGAATGCAAAAAAAGAAAAAAGATGTGTATTTTCTGGCTTTTGCCAGCTTTATTCAGTCCCCAAAGCTTGAAAAATTAACCTCCTTGGTTTCATGGCTCACATATATTTTTTTTTTTTTTTCAGTGTGATAGCATGTCTTGCAATATAAAACGCTTATTTACAAAAATTGGTACACGCTAGATTCCTAAAGGAAATATACTAAGCGCCAGGGATAGGTGGGCCTTGCTAGATTTCCTTTGGATCACTTTCATACTGTCCGGTATTCTTTTCTCTTCTTTTTTTGTGTGTGTGTGTGTGTCAAAAGTAAGGTTTAATCCTTGTTTAACAACTCAAAAATTTGAAACTTTGCTGCAGAATGCAGGGATTTTTTTTTTTCTGTGAGCTACTCCAAAACTAAGATTTTGCTGCTCCAAAAAGTGCTGCAAATTCTATTTCAGCTTTTGTATCCCTGATGTTGTGAAACACTCATATTGGAATGAGTCCTATTGCATGTTTAATTGGTACTATTTTCCTTTTGAGATTTAACTTATGTCCACGTCTTACACTAATTACACTTATATAAAACACAGCGCACTCTGCAATGCAAGTGTACAGTAAATGTCACCGGGTGGGTCTGTTAGTCCAGGGTTTCAGTAATCATGGCTACATTGCGTGCCCGGTCGTCCAGGCTTTCAGTGGACAGCGCGTACAGTGCAACTAGGATCGCAGAGTCAGCTGTGTGGTGGTTGTGCGCTATTGCAGACTATTCGCAGCGATGCACAGGTGGTGCTTAGAGCTCAAGGGGCTGGTAACGTCTCGTGTTCGTGCCATCTGTAGTGGCACGAGAGTGCATTTGGAGAATCTGAAATTATGCGCATAGTACACTCCAGCTGGGGAATTTTGTGAGCTTTTATTACCCCAAAATCAAAATTAGTATCAAATGTGTTTGTATTATTGAGATTCTACTGTATATATTACAGCGTGAGGGCAGTTTCAGACCACAAGGAATCAAAATATGGTTATAGCATAATCACAGTTGGTCGAAACCAACTACAGGCAAGAAATTCTTAGAAGAAAATGTGTAGAAGACGTGCATAAACAGGGAAGTGGCTTATATATAGATATTATTTGAGAGAGCGACTAGTTCTTATTGCTTAGGGGGTGGGGTATTTAGGAAGAAGTAAAGGATTGCTCAACTCTGTAACTTTCTTTTCAAGTCATTGCCATGGTACTGCAGCAGCACTGCACACATCAGAGTCGACCATAGCAAAGCTTTCGACATGTTAATGCATGCAGTCTCGGCAACTGGTGGCACTGCTGTGCCATTGTGGGTGTTTCATGTGGCCCATGCCTGTGCCCATTTGCCTCCCTTTATTTTTATTTTTTTTGTCTGCTCTACTAGACTCTTTCAGTGCCTTCTTTTTACGTTCACTGCGTGCATAGCCTCAAAGTTTCTAAAAAGTTGCCGTCTGCTAGCACCTGGCCAATCAGCTGCTGTAGCTGGCTTGAGGAGCAGTGGGGAAAAGAAATTTGAATTATAGTCATACCTCGGCTCCAAATGTAATGCTATATACATTCCGAAACTAGCAGGGTAAGGGTTAAAATTCGCATTGTATATTCTTGTAAACATGGTATTCTGGTGATTTCGACGACCTCTGGCGCTGCATGGTTTGCGGAGCTTCTCCCAAGCACGCACCCCTAGAAATGCCGAGTGCCAGGCCGGGGGATGCTTGTGCCCATTTTTACTTCTGGGTCTCCGGCGGTGGGTTTCGAACTAATCACCAACTAGCCCGCTTGCAACTACTTTTGGTGATTCAAATGGTTTTCATGTTTGTGTTTAGGGCTTAAGGAAGCACCTTGGTCTATTGATAAAGCAGCCTTCATAACGTTTGTGCCTGGCTTAGTGCGTAATGGGACATGCCTGACTGTGCAGGTAGTGGACCGTAATGCTAGTGACCTGATGGAGCTGGACATGGAGCTGGAGACAGCACGTAGCCGAGCTGCCATGAGCAACAACTACAGGCAACAGGTAGAGTCCCTACAGAAGGAGCTGGTGGCATTGGGCGAGATGTACAAGCGACTGGAGGCACGCTTGCAGGCCAATGAACCGCGGCCCCAGGTTGAGGCAGAGCTTGGCCTCCTCCAGCAGGCAGCCCTCAGCGAAGTGGCGGGTGAGCATTTCACGGCTAGATTGTGTGTCTTTAAATTGGAGAAGTGTCATACGGTGTCATTCGGCTGACATTCATTTGCTGTCTTCCAGATGTCAAACATCAGCTAGAAGCCAAGCAAGTCCAGGTGGAATCACTAAGTACCAAAGTGAAGCAACTCGAGGCAGCTCTTGCAAACAGGGTATGGAACTTGCGTTTTACAGTGTGGCTTGTTCAGAAGACAGTTTTTTGCAGAAGTCTGAGAAATGGACGTAACACAGGTGTTGGAAGGTGGCTAAAGGTGATAAACAGGAAATGGGTTGTTTCTGAATTATTGGCACTTAGTTTACAACCGCACTTTGCATCTTACTTTTTTTTTGCGGAGCCAGCATTTCTACTGCCTTGTACTTAGCCTTAAACCTGGAGCCTTGCATTCACTAAGGCCCTACACACTGGGGCATATGGTGTCCAGCTTGGCCTGGGCTGCTAGTGGAGGAGTGCCCTGCCATTTTGGAGCAGTTCTGCTCCAATTCTCCCACCAGTGTACATGCTATTAAGCATTGATTAAATGTGAAAAACAGTTTTGCCCCTTCTCATCCCATACAATCAGTTTACTGCGACGCAAGCAGTTCTTGTGAGATTTTTTTCATGATCCTTCGTTGATTGGAACTGCAGATAATTGAAGCATTTTAAAAGTGTGACAGCATTAAGGGCTCCGTTATGCAGAAAATCCAGTATTGCCATGAACGTTGTAAGCGAAAAATTATGAGCAGGCCTATGGCAAGTGGTAGTTGGCTGGTGACATGTCCGGGCACTAACAGGTTGGCTACCAACCCAGGACCCTTGCATTCCAAGCCTCGGGTCATGAAGGTGTGTGTGTTAGTATGGCTTGGTTAAAGTGGATCATTATATCGATTTTGGGTAGTCTTGCACACAATGTGGTAACTTACGACTATATACTAATGAAAACAGGCACAAATTAAGGGATTATTGTTTAACTTTTTCCCTACTGTGAGGGAAAATGACTGTATTGTAGATTTAGGTAATGTTTTTTGTTTAAGCAAAAGTTATTAGATTTAATATTTTACACAAAACGTGAAATGAAAGCTAAATAAACTCGCTTTCTGGGCATATAAGTTCGAGCAATGAAATATGTCTTGCAACAGAAAATTTTAATTGCCAAAAAAAAAATTTTACAAAACAATGAACAAAACTTGTAAATGTACACTTGTAGTACCTGAAAAGGGACAGGCACTAGGTTGAATAGTATTTGTAGTACAAAATAATAACTGGACATGCAAAACGAGGCCAACAACGAAAAGGAGACTAACCTGCGTGCGTACGCCAGTGTTCCAGCCTAGTTCCTGTTGTCCTCTCTGCTATAACTGAATTCCAACAGTAAAAGCAGCTTGTTCAGACTCTCTGCTGCTTGGGTTTTTGAAGGTACACTTGTAGTACCTGAAAAGGGACAGGCACTAGGTTGAATAGTATTTATAGTACAAAATAATAACTGGACATGCAAAATTAGGCCAACAACGAAAAGGAGGCTAACCTGCGTGCGTACGCCAGTGTTCCAGCCTAGTTCCTGTTGTCCTCTCTGCTATAACTGAATTCCAACAGCAAAAGCAGCATGTTCAGACTCTCTGCTGCTTGGGGTTTTGATAAAATTAACCATAGACTAAACGAAGTAAAGATTTATAGCATTTTTGAACTGGTCATTCTTGTTGTTTTTTACTTAGATGCTACCGCGCCTTTGAAGCGCATTCAAAAAATTTGCCTCTGGAGAAGAAAACAACATTGAAAACGAAACCTCAGTTGTCTGATTGCATGTCAGATAATGTGGTGCATTCGTGAGCAATTCAGAAGGGTCTGAAATCGACATGGAATTCATTGTTAGCGAACTAATAGGGGTAGTGTGTCTGTGGCGCATTCCAGAAATGGTGGTGCGAGAAAAAAGAAAGAAAACTAAATTGAAACTAAACTATCAGTTGTCTGAATACATCAGATGCTGCAGGGTGCCCCTAAGCAAAGCGGAAGGCTCTGAAATTGTTGCGTGAAGCCATCGCTAGCGAGCTAGCGATGCTCAATGGGCGAAGTAGGGAAGGAGTTAAGGAAGTAGCAATATGCATGTACGTGAACGAGGAATTGCAAGAGGAGGTGCAGATGGAAGCCATTATTACCGTCACTTCATGCCCTTAAGGGCGAAGCTTAAAGGAGCATAGACAAAATTTATTTGCATTTTTCTTCTTCTTAGATACACAATCAATTTCCACCATGTGGGAATGTCCTCCTTAGCAAAAATCACATGAATTACCATGTTGTTTTTGCCTCAGCCAACTAGATACCTTATAATTGAATTTTTTTTCTCACCTGTCTCGATTTCAACAGCTATGTGATAGCTATGGCAACAAAGTCAAGTCTACGTCCTGTGAGGGATGAAAAGAACTGCGATATAATTGCTTCTTCGTCGCTTATTGTTGTTCTTGTTCTTGAGGCAGGCTGGCTTTAGAATTGTAGTGAATTAAAATGACGAAGGAGTGATAGTGTCACAGTTTTTTCATTGCTCATGTGATCTAGACTTGAGTATGATGCCATAGCCATCACTCTAACATTTTAACTAAAACCGAAACGGATGAGAAAAAAATTCGATTTTGCATTATTTAGCGGTTAGTATAGCCAAGCATGATGATTTGTGTAGTACTAATGTTTTATCCACCATTACAAGTAATAAAACATGCAATCAAAAATTATTATTTTTTGTTTTGTTGAAGTTTGAAATAACAAGCTTTAACTGTCTCTCCAATGCAGGCTATGGAGCACTTGAGTCTGCTCAGAAGTGTTGACGAAGCAAGTTCTATTTCCCTTTCCTCTCCCCTCCTTATTTTTCATGACATCGCGGCACTTGTGCCAGTGGGAGCTCGCCCTCTTAAGTGCTCTGTCTTCATGGGTACCCGTGCTTGGTTAGTTAACAGAGTTAACATTTTAGACCGTTGGTTCTTATGTTGGCACAGTTTCAGTTTTCCAACTTTGTGCCATTCAGATGCTGGAATGTTTTCCTGCAGGCGATAGCACATAATTTTGGCAAACAAGCCCCAGAAAAATCAACAGGTTGTCATCTTTCATACGTAGGTGTAGACAGTCAGCCGGACCAGTTAAAGCCGTTAAATGTCCCCGCAGGGGCACCTTGTGTAATGAGGTGTTGGTGCTTGGCGCCACCACAGTCCCTGAGCCCCCATACCGAAGCTGTAATCCGTACAGTGGCGATAAGTTGAAAGGTGGAGGGAAGAAACCGTGAACGGTGGCGATTGAGGTCGTGGTCAAGCCTTGGCCGACGGGCTCCCCGCCTATCTACCAGGTGAGGGGTTGCGGGACCTTCCTCTGCATATAAGGGTGAAACAGAGGCAACAGAATATTAGGAACCCTTAGACCACCCATAATGCATGAAAAAACAATCATTAAAAAAACTTGATCGACCTCCGAAAAGGAGTTGCACCGAAGTCACACAAATCATGGCACCATCTGAGAACTTCCAAAGTTCCTTGTTCTGCACTCTCTAACAGAGTCTAAACCTGTGAATGAACTATCAGTTTTTCTGATTGGCAGCTCGCTGAAGGCCATCATTGGGGCAAACTATAAAGCCAAGAAACTAGGATCTGGTGACCTACTTATAGAGGTATCAGACAAAACCCAGTCAGACAAGCTCCTCATAACAAAGACATTTGCTCACCTTGATGTTCAAGTATCGCCTCACTGCACTCTTAACAACTGCCAGGGAGTGATTTCTGAGCGAGACCTCCTAAACGAAACAGAATCGGATCTCCTTGAAGGCCTCCAGAACCAAGGTGTAACTGCGGTTCGAAAGATAACAATCAGGCGAAAGAATGAGGAAATAGGAACGAAACATATTGTTCTCACTTTCAGCCGGAGCACATTTCCTGAATTCATCAACGTGGAATTCATCCGCTGCAATGTTAGCCCGTACATACCAAGCCCCCGCAGGTGTTTCAAATGCCAGCGGTACGGACATGGTAGCCAGACATGCCGAGGACGCCTTACCTGTGCAAAGTGCAGCGCACATGACCACACAACAGATAACTGCAGTGCAACTGACTACAAATGTGAGAACTGTGAGGGCACCCACCCTGCATACTCACAATCCTGTGCGGCCTTTCAGGCCAAAAAGGAAGTAATCAATATAAAGGTAACTGAGAAGATAACATACGGAGAGACGCGAAAAAAGCACAGAATGCTTTCCTCCGCTCCCTATGCTGACGCAGCCCGCAGAGGGGCCAGGCCGCGTCTAGTAGCGGTGGGCACGCAGTGCAATGCTGCTGACGTGCTCCCACCACGGCTCTTCACTAAGCAACCACCGGCTGCACCAATCTTTACAATCCCGGAGGTCACATTCTCCCGGACGTTCAGAACACCAAAGACATCTGAGAGGGACTTGGTTCCTCTTGAAAAATCTCCTGCCTCCATGCCTTCACCAGAGGCGATGGAGGTAAGCATGGATTCTGCAGCGTCAGTGGTGCCTAGGGAGTCCACCAATGAGATGCGGGGCCTGCTAGACCGCTTCAAATCAAAAAAACATACACCAGTTAAGCCACCTGATAAAGGCGGCAAGTCTTAATCCTACTCTGTATTCATTCCACACCTACCAAAATGGCTACCGAGAGCGTCATACTTAAAACGACTGGACCATGTGCACAACCTGGGTTTGCGTCTCGTATCTGGTGCATATAGAACCTCTCCCATAAACAGTCTCTATGTTGAAACAAGTGAACCCTCCCTCGAATACAGAAGAACCATGCTTACATTTTCATATCTCCTCAAAATATGCTCATTACCAAAACATAAATGCTACCCTCTTGTTACAAAGTGCAGCTCCAGAATGTTGTTCAACAATAGACCGCAGTTAACCAGACCCTTGCTACTCTGGTTTGAGGATAAATGCCAAGAGCTGGGAATACTAAATTTCCTCCCTGATATTGAATCAAGGCACGATCCACTACCACCATGGTACAGCCCCCCCATTGTTTGTGATTTTACATTGACTGAGTTTGTAAACAGAAAACACCACATGAACATATTTTGCAAGAATTCTTAGCTCTTAAAGAAAAGTACTCAAACTGCACACAGTTTTATACAGATGGCTCCAAGACAATCAAGCATGTTGGATGTGCAGTAGTGCGAGGAAAATGGGAAAAAATAGTAAGACTACCTCAGTGTACCAGCATTTTTATCGCTGAGTGTTATGCACTTGCTATGGCAGTAAGAAAAATAGCCAATGGGAACATCACAAACAGTATTATTTACACAGACTTCTTAACAGCCCTTCACCACAAAAACGCAGTTGCTCCACTACTTGGAGACATCATACATAATATATCAGCAGCCTCTGCTCAAGGACATAACATAACATTTTGTTGGGTCCCGAGTCATGTCGGCATTGAAGGCAATGAGAGAGCAGACGTTTGCGCTGCTCAAGCCCATGACAAACAGATCAAGAACATAAATATTCCATACAGAGACTGCATGGCGCTAGTGCGCTGTAAACTAAAGGAGAAATGGCAGTCATCATTAGTGTAGAGAGGTAAATAACAAACTGCAGTTGGTAAAGCCGATTTTGGGGGAATGGAAATCATGTCATCATCAAGAATGGTTCATAGAAGGGATTTTATGCCAACTCCGCATTGGCCATACACACTTGACGCATAATTTTTTGTTCAGAAAAGAAAGCAAACCATTGTGTCAAGAATGCGGAGAGGAACTCACCATAAACCATGTTTTATTCTCGTGCACAGAACTTGAAGCACAAAGGAAAAAGTATTTTACTAGATTTTACAATGAGCATATTCCTTTCCATCCAGCATTGATTTTAGGTGAAAATGGTATTGTTGATCTGTCATGCGTTTTTAGCTTTCTAAAGGAAGCAAATTTTTTAAAGAAACTGTAGAATGAATACATATACTCCACTAAACTCAAGATACAACCTTGTGCCTGGTGCATGATAGCGTGAGCTGCTTCTGCGCCACTAAACCCAATACAGTACAATACGAGAGCATCATTTATTGGAACTGTCGAGGACTCCTAAAAAATCTGGATGACGTATATGAAATCCTCGCTGAACACCAACCAAACATAGTTTGTCTGCAAGAAACACATTTGAAACCAACAGACACAAGTTTTCTCAAGCAGTATCGTGTATTCAGGAAAGATAGGCAAGGCAGTACTCACCCCTCTGGTGGCGTTGCCATTATAACACAAAAGTCAATCGCTTGTCGAAACATCTCGCTTAACACAGACTTAGAGGTAGTGGCAATACAAACCTTAATATTCGATAAAATAACAACAATATGTTCGCTGTATATTCTGCCAGATCATAGACTATGTAACAAAAATTTTGTAAAGCTGATTGACCAACTTCCAGAACCTTGGCTGCTGGTCGGAGACTTTAATGCCCACCACCAATTATGGGGATGTATAAGAACGGACGTCCGAGGTGCACTAATTGAAAAGTTCTTGTTATCCTCAGGATCATGTTTGCTCAACTCAAAACAGCCAACATACTACAGCTCAGCTCATAATACGTACACAGCCATTGATGTAGCCATTGGCTCTCCGATGCTCTTGGCAGCTACAGAGTGGGTTGTCATTGCCAATCTATATGGAAGCGACCATTTTCTCATCTCTGTGAAGTACACAGGCAATAAAAATGTAATTGTGTCTAGTCCCAGGAAATATAAAGAATATGCGGCCAACTGGGAGATGTTCAGGGAACACTCAGCTCTGCTTTGTTCATCAATTACTGCCTTAGGTGTTGACGAATCTCAACTCTTGATCATGCTGCACATTATAGATGCTGCAGAAAAATGCACTCCACAAACATCAAGTAAGTCACGAAACAAACGAAGGTCCTGGTGGAATGCAGAGTGTAAGACTACCCGTGAAACACAAAACAGGGCATTGTCGAAGTTACGCCGATACCCCATGACTGAAAACCTAATAGGATTTAAGCGCGCAAAGGCAAATGGCAGGCGTGTTCGACGCATCTCCAAGCGAGAAAGCTGGTCATCACTCCTTTCTTCTGTGAACTCTTATTCTGATGCACACAAAGTATACAGCAGGATAAGAGTTCTCAAAGGATATAGCACTCTCCCAACACCCCTTGTCTAGACACACTAGGGCAACACTGAATACATATTCAGCTCAGCGCACTATACAGATTCCTTTTTGCGGCACAAGGTAACTGAGGAGAGGAAGCCTATATATGATAAAAGACCGTGCACAGGAGAGTACAATAGCCCTTTCACCATGCAGGAGCTGAAGATTGCACTAGGCACATGTGGGAACACAGCACCAGGTCCTGACAAGGTCACATATGGAATGCTCAGGCACCTGCATGTAGACACGCTTGAAACCCTACTTTGCCTGTATAATAAAATATGGGCCACAGGACGCTTTCCTAAAGCATGGAAGGAAGCGATCATTATCCCGATATTAAAACCCGGAAAAGAACCCACTCTTGCTGCCAGTTATTGGCCTATTGCTCTAACCAGCTGTTTATGCAAGCTTTTTTAAAAAATGGTAAATCGTCGCCTTCTACATTTCCTTGAATACAATGGTCTTCTTCATCAAAACCAAGCTGGTTTTAGAGCTGGGCGGTCAACAGCTGATCAGCTCATTGCATTTGAGTCGTATGCAAGGGATGTTTTTGTACACAAACAACATTGTTTATGTGTGTTTTTTGATCTTGAAAAGGCATATGATACCACTTGGTGCTATGGTATCATCCGCGACCTCTTCTCTCTTGGTATCACAGGGAACATGTTGAAACGGACCTTCAAAGTTCGTGTTGGCAATGTATACTCAAAGCAGTACATACAAGAAAATGGTGTCCCTCAAGGTGGTGTTCTCAGTTGCACACTTTTCATAGTCAAAATGAACTCTTTAAAAACTGTGCTGCCAAAAACCATTTCTTGCTCTGTATATGTTGATGACATCCAGAAAAGCATCAAATCTTGCAACTTGGCCATCTGTGAAAGACAGATTCAGCTAGGTGTTAACAAATTGTCCAGGTGGGCTGATAACAATGGGTTTAAATTTAACTCTGAAAAAAGTGTTTGGGTACTTTTCTCTAAGCAGCGTGGCGTCAGACTTGACCCCAACATTACACTGAATGGTCAGAGCCTTGCCTTTAAAAAGGAACATAAATTTCTTGGCGTAGTTGTTGACGAAAAACGTTCCTTCATTGCCCACATAAAGCAGTTGCGACTGAAGTGTCTCAAAGCAATGAATCTGCTAAAAATTCTCTCTCACCGGTCATGGGGCACAGACCGCGACTGCCTTCTGAGCCTTCTGAATAGTGTAGTTCTATCACGCATTGACTATTGCTCCACGGTCTATGGGTCAGCATCATCCTCTGCGCTAAAATTGCTCGATCCCGTGCACCACCTCGGCCTTCGCCTCGCCACGGGCGCTTTTCGAACTAGCCCAATTGCTAGTCTTTTTGTCGAGGCGAACCGATGGCCACTGCAACGAAAAGGAGAATTTACTTGTGTAATTTATGCTATGAAGGTACTATGCCAACTGGATCATCCATGTCGCCGACTCGTGCTTGACAAAACTAGCACAGCACTTTTCTCAAGAAAACCATCTCTGACACCACCATATTCAATCAGAGTTGCCACGCATATTGAACATCTGGACGTTCCGGTTACCAGTCTTCATACAACTTCCATAAAAAACTTAAATCCTCCTTGGGAAATACACACTGTTAATGGTGACCTGTCGTTTCTTGAAGTGGGAAAGCACGCATCTTCTTTTGCCATACAGCAGCACTTCATGTCACTTCAGGCGAAGTACTTATTTATTTATTTATTTATTTATACAAATACCTCACAGGTTCCAAACATGGAACATTGTGTGAGGGGGAGGGGTTACAGTGTATCAAAAGAAACAATGGTACATAGTTTAAATACAAAAGTTAACAGTAATACAGTACACTTGTGATGAATATTACAGTGGTGCTTCAAAGTCTGCTCAAGTGTCCTGTGCAGCACATGGACCGCAATTTTCACTTTCAAAAACACTGAACAGACATACAAGTATATTTACCACTGAATGCCATGGAATCCTGCTAGCTGTGAGACCCATTATTGAAAACGAAGTATGTACAGTGGTGATCTACACAGATTCCCTCAGCGTTTTAACCTATCTTCTTCGAAATGGCATAAGAACTCAGTCCTAAATTCTCTTTTTTACAACCTAGGGTCTGCCCATAAATTTAACTTAAAATTACGCTATGTTGGGTACCAGGCCACTGTTGTATACCAGGCAGTGAGGTTGCTGATAGGTTGCTGCATCAGCTGTTCTTCGAAATAACACAGTCATTGACAAGATAATTTATCATGACCTCAAGCCACACATAAAAAACATGATTCGGCAACAACGGCAAGAGGAATGGGCCACAGCAACAGAAAATAAACTACACATAATAAAGCCAAGGATAGGCAGGTACACCACAGAAAAACAAGACAGATTTAAAGAAGTAGCTCTCTGCAGGCTGAGAATTGGTCACACATACACAACACATACATATCTTTTAACTAACTCTCCTGCACCACGCTGTTCGAGATGTGGTGATCGGCTTACAGTCATTCATGCTTTAATTATATGTGCAGTACTCGAACCAGAAAGGGGACGTCATTTTCTCTCCTTGTACGCTAACCAAATACCTGCCCACCCATCCATTTTTCTTGGTGACAACCCAATGTTTACTTTAAAGCATGTGTCTAAATTCTTATCACAAGTGGGCTTTTTACATGGAATTTCTTATCAACGTGGGTCTCAGCCCGTTCCTCCTTGAGAGGACGGATGAGATCTTTTAAAGCGTCTATGTATACCTTTTTTTTTTTAATTTTTTCCCAGCTCATTACACATCGCAAATGAATTTTAGGCCCTATACACCACTGTTTTTAGTGATATTACAGAGCGAATGCATTTTTAGGCCCTATATACACCACTGTTTTTTATCCCTTCATGAAACATCACAACTATCACATTACATCAACTTGAGTACACCGTTAACCTTGTGTTTGGCGCTTTTTGGCCTGAGACGCCCTTGCGCCATTAAAATCCAACATCATCATCATCATCATCAAAGCCGTTGAATGACCTAAAAGTGGCACCATCTGCTCTCTCCTCCTCATGTGCTGCCACTCCTCTCTTTTGGACTGTGGCTACCTTTACACGGTGCTCAACTTACAGATTTCTTCAGGAGCAGTCGTACTGCTTATCGCTTTGTGTCACATTGGGGCTTGCATGTACCGTTCCCCTTGTTTGGCACTTCAAGGAAAGAGGGCGCTGTCCGGTCAATGAGGCCAATGAGAGGGCCTCAGTGGAATACAAGGGGAGACTGCATGTGGCATTCTTTATAGGTTGATGTTACTTTTGAATTTACTGAGGGGTTTTAGGACCGGAGGGTGGTAAAAGGTGCCCGCTGTGAAAAGTACCTTGGTTTGTGGGACTGGTTTTCTGCAATTGTCTTCTACAGTAACCTTCTTTTTTCTGTTAGGATGGTAAGGTTCGTGACCTGAAGGAGCAACTTGAACGCATGGATGCCATTCATAAGGAGCAGCTGCAGGTCTGTGTTGCTACCATCATTTCTGATTGTTTTAGACTGAATTTGTGCTTATCTAAAATTAGGAATGCAGTGTTGGCGTAGAGGTAGAGCATCAGTCTTTTGTGGAAGAGCACCGCTGTTCGGATCTCTCCTGTTCTCCTGTCGATAGAATTGCATAACCTGGCTCGGTCTCAGTCTCCAGAGCCAACAAAACCACTCTCTCATCAGAACAGGATGTGGCCACCCTGGTTTGGAACTTGTCCACAAGCTCCTATATGACACCAGTTAACCTCCGGCCTCAGTTCCTAGTGGCTGCAGAACAACTGACCAAGGCAGCAGTCAGACCTGTGATGCAACGGGGAGTGCGAGGAATGTCTGGCTTTAGGCAGGCTGCTATTGCAAACTGAACCTAGCAATGTTTAACACGAGTCTACTACCTTATCCAGTGAGACTAGTCTAGTAGTGCTGTTCGAGGAAGTGATGGGTATTAAATGGTAAATCATAGGGCTTAGTGGGGTCAAAGACAAATTAGTCATGTACGATGCTGAAGGATGGGCATGTACTGCATACTGTGCTATCATGGCATAACGAAGAAATGAGGACTTGCTGTGGGGTTCCTATCAATAAGGATATACTAGCTGGCAACATAGAGGAGTTTTGTAGCATTAATAGGAGGGTGATGGTTCTTGTAGTTCAGCTTGATAGAAGGTGCAAGCTAAAGGTTATACAGGCCTACATCTAGTCGTGATGGCCATGTAGTTGAAAGCTTCTATGAAGACGGGAAATCAGCCTTGGGGGGAAGTAAAAACACAGTATACTGTAGTGGTGGGCAATTTCAATGCCAAGCCTGAGTCACTTTGGGATGTTAAACCCTATAAGCCAACCATCATAGAATTGGTTGCCAGCTTGTGACAAAAGCCCTCATGCAATATTGCTAGGCCTTCCATCATGAACCATGACAGCCATCATGATTCATTCGTAAGTAGGAAAACGAAGTGCAGCTTCATTCATTGCGTTACGGCACAGTGCAGTCCAAATTTCGTTTTAGATCCGATAAGAGATGCTGCTAGCACAGAAGTGGCCCGGCTCCAAAGGGGGAAAGTTGCAGCCGGCATCCACTGTTGCAGTTGTTTCGTGGCGATAGCTTTGATCATTTTAAATTTTCATCCGAATCTAATGCTATAACTATATCTTGGGCTCTTAGGCCACAGGAGGCAAGGAGGAAGCTTGCGACAGAAACGTCCGGTTTGAAGCCAGCCCATACATGAGTGCTGCTATATAGAGTGCAGGTGGTGTGTTAGGGCATCTATGTGCAGGGTTATTTTTTTTTTTTTAGTTTTATTGTATAAAATAAAAGATATGTGGGGGGGGATGCAGTCTGTTCGTGTAGATTGTACAGCAAGGCGTACATTATGTACCTGATCTGGATGATCTGGATCAGTAGTGGATCAGTAGTTTGACTAAACATTTGCTGAAATAACTAATCAATATTCATATTGTTTTATTTTAGAGAGGAAAGTTGGATTTCGAAATTGAATGCTCCCAACATTGGAAGTGGGCCTTGTTTTTAAGCTTTCCTACTATGCACTGTGGTTCGAAGTATTGAACATGATATGTACAGTCTTTGTCAAAAATATACGGCCCAAGGGGTTCGCTTCTAAGCACTCTAACTAAGCCCCTGGAAGCAATGCTAGAATATATAGGTAAGCAGAGAGAAGAATAGGGACTAGATTTATCGTCTACGAGATTTCGGACGGTGCCGATGTGTACCAAGCTCGGTTATGGGACTTAGAAGCAATACCCTTGGGCCGTATATTTTTGACAAATACTGATTTGAAAGCTCATTTAGTTGGCTTTCCTGCATTGCATATTTATAACATGCCGTCGGTCACATTTTTTATGCATCAAGTGTAGATGTAGTCTGTATATTTGATGATGTATAAGTTAACTTGATTTTGGTGGCAATACCATATTCAGTGGCACTGTTTCATAAATATGTAAAGCAGGAAAGACTTACAGGAGCACTCCACTATGGCATGCCTCATAGCTGATGTCATTTTGTCATGTTAAGCCCCATGTACAAACTCCGCAAACTTTCAGTGAAAATGAGCATTTTCGATGTTTGAGATTTCAAATGACATTGCCAATTAAGAAAATTTAGGAACTGCACTCACCTTTGATGGTAACAGCTTTCACATTCACCTTATATGATGCTCTTTAAATTCTAAAATAAAATGTTTATTGGTTAATTTTTCTTTATTATATAGTTATTGAGCTTTATCATGAGATTTACCTTGCTGTATACAGGCTTGCACAGACCTCATTAAACGATTATCTCACCTAGTTTTAAAAGCATATTTCAGAAACATGAGGAAATATCACCCGCTATAAGGACAGCATGGTTTTATTTTTGCACCTTCCATTTTTGGCATAAGGCTTATCACGGAGCTTGCAGTCAAATGAATCTAATTTGCAAGAGCTGAGCTAAGTGAGCTGCATGTAAATGAGTGATTGCTGCTTTTGGGGCAGCATTTTGCGAACTGTGCTCTATGTTCAGGTGTGACAAAGAAACGTGGTAGGGGTGGTCCCGCGCACATCAGCTCTTTTTTAATTTGATTGAAGATAAAGCGCACGGGAAGACGCACACAAAAGAAGAAGAACACACAAGAACACACAAGAACAAGAACAAGAAGAAGAACAAAAGAAGAAGAAGTAGCGCGTGTCCTGTGTTCTTCTTCTTTTGTGTGCGTCTTCCCGTGCGCTTTATCTTCAATCAAATTACAATGCACCATCTAGCCCATCTTCAAGTTTTGTTAAACATCAGCTCTTGTGTGCGTTTTGTCAGCTGTCTTGTTGCGTTTTGTCAGCAATGCCGTGCACCTTGGCCCTCCTATAATTGACCACTAATGTCACTCCTCCAGTGACGAGGTATTGGCAACCTGACTATGCTTCGTGTCAGCATTCAGTTATCTCCTTTCTCGTGTGGTTATTAAGTCAAACTGTGAAATTAGACTTTATTTTGCTGAATGCAGTTATTACTCAGAGAAACATAAACGCGATATTAGTACACAATGGAAAATTTATTCTATTACTTTTACGTGGCTCTCCCTATTTTGTTTAATGCCTGATTGGTAGCTTTACAGGTCTAGTATATGTGATTGTGATGAACACTTTTTTTTTTTTTTTTCGTAGCCAGGATTTTTTCTCTACAACTTGATGTTCTGTTCAACTTGATGTACTGATATTTGAGGTTATTTGAAATTATTCTAAAAATTATAATTATTCGAAACAGTTTCATTTGATTCAGAAGCAATTTTAATTATCCGTTGGTTTGCAACAGAAATTTTGTTGATATTTTTGCACTTCTAATTTATGACTATGCGGCCAAATGCTGCATTCATAGCATCAGTAGGGTGCAGGGCATGCGCTACTATATGGTTTTATGCTCGCGAGTTCATACTGTGCAACCAGAATTTCTGATGTCAGTGATGTGCGGGCCACGCGCCATCCTTCAGTGCTCACGGGGTATACTGTGTGACTGACAATCGCGGCATCAGCGATGTGCATGCCACCTACCATCACTTGCTGTCTGCTGTGAGTACATACCGCGTATTGTGCAACTTGTGTTTGCAACTTTGGTGATGTCAGGACTTTGCAGGCTGAGTTGTGCAGTTGCAACTGCAACCCTTGTATCATCTGTAGCAGTGCGAGAGAGCATTTAGAACACCGAAAATTTTGCTCATTTTACACTTTGAACACAGGCCATGGAAGTTAACTAATTCATATCAGTTGTGATCTGGCAATCAAGGCTTTACTGTGTTCTAATTCTTCAAGTTATGTGTTTAAGTTGTCATGCTGCTTGTCTCATTTTGCCTTTTAACACTAAACTTAACTGTACTGTTCTTTTATCGGCATTGCTGCAAAATTGGGTAACTAGGTTATTCATGTCTTTGCCACTGAATGTGTTCTATGGAGTGCTTCGTAATATTTTTTGGGGCGGTTCCAGTGTGAGGAGTGATCACTCCTGCCCTGTAAAAAAAAGAAAAGGAATCAGTGATGAAACACTTCTATTAAACAAAAACTTGTATGGTGGTGTTACAACTGGATCACCCTTGCTTTTGTAGCAAATGGTTTGCATAGAACTTGTAATGTTTCAGAAAGATTTTGCTTGAAAAAAAAAAAAAAAAACCTTTCCATTGTTGCTCATCTATGCAGAGCAAGGAGGGCCGAATTGATGCTCTTACCAACATGTGCCAGAGGATAGAAATGCTCTTAGTTGATGCCCACCATAGTGCAGACCAAAAGAGGGAACCCAGCTCAGAAGGTGAGAGTCATGTCTGTTTTCCAGCTAACCTAGCCCTTTTTTTTTTCTTCTTCTTCTTTATTTCTCCATGATGCTGCCAACAGTATATTGAGAGACAGATTGGCACTGCTATTAGATATTTGCATAAGCACCTCTCGAGCCTAAGCTCCTGACTCAAATTTCACAAGAACCTGGTGCTTGGTCTGATGCCTTGTTTGGCAGTGATGCTTGCCTAGTTCATGCAGAATGAATTAAAATGTGTCACTGCTTTGGTGGAGGGTAGCTGAATACGTATAACTTCGCTGCTAGATTGTAGTGGTGCCATCTGTGAAGACAGGCAAAGAATGTGTGCCATAAGAAAGGGGTGAAATAAAAAAGAGAATGTGGACAGTTCGGGCCATTGCACTTTGTACAGCAGGTATTTGGTCATGCATTGCAAACAGCATATTTTTTATTTCAGAGTTTAAGTGTACTCATAATTTCTATGTCTGCACGTGTTGTCATTCTTTTGTTCAACTGTCTTTTCTACTGCTACATAGCAGCCAACAAACTTGGTTAATTCTAGCTCAAAAAACGATTATTTGCTTCCCATCTGTTGAAAACGTAACTACTAGCTACTTTGTTAAACGTCAGCTTGGGCTGGTGCCTGCAAGCAGTTTAACATCTGGAGGGTGGTGATTTTTTTAGCACTTTGGCTTCTCTTTCCGTGCTCTTCTCTTTAGCAGGTTTAGCAGCTTTTGTTGCTTATGAGTTACGTGGCTTTTGTTAATTTTATAAACCTGGTAGCTGTCATTATGACCTTGTGAAATTGCCACGTGTGTCATGTAAGAACGTTGTGCAGTCTGCATAAAGACATCATACACAAATTTTTAACCCAAGTTCTCAGTGATAAATTTGAAAACTTTTTACTTTTCTCATTGATTGTTTTTATTCTCTTGCGCAGCATCAGGTGGCTTTGATGACGTGTGTGCTGGCATGGAGCTTGATGGAAGTAGCCCAACAGTCGACCCCACTGGACTGCTGGGGTCATACACATCAAACACTGAGATGACACCGGTCTCCGACATGCTCAAAGAAGCTGAAGAAGCACTGTGCTCCCCTGGACGGCAGCACAGCCCCCTGCTGGAAGAGCTAGAGTTGAGTGGCACTGTTCAGGTGCCGGAAGAAAAAGCGGAGACTAGTGTTACATATGAAACAGTTCATGACATGCAGTGAGCAGGCTCAGCTAGGCCTTGTATGTAGAATTGTGCTTGAAACTTAAAAAGAATTGGGTTTGGAGCAGAGCTGCTTTCATTCACCAGCCAATCAAGGCTTCACATTTGCTGAATGCTCTTAGGCATTAGTATTGCATGTATGCCAAGGCAGCTGTTCTGACCAATCACATGCTTGCTAATGCTAAGGGCACCTCAGCTATAAACATGTTTCCTAGTTTGTTTCTCTGTTGCTCGTAAAAAAAGAAAATCATGTTTCTTCCAGCATTTCGAAGTGCTGAACTAACTCTGCAGCTGAAGATTTGCTTGCGTAGCTTTAGCGTTTTGAAAAGTTTGAAAATACCTTTTAATCACTGTGGTCATTGAAACTTTTTACAAGGCAAGGAAAAGATTGCATGTTGATAATGCTGGCTGTGAGTGTAAATCCTATTAATAAATGAAGTTTTGTACATACATAAAATATTTCGTGTTCATTTTTACATAGTGTACTAAATGGCCATTTGGCAGTACACGTTGACCTTGTACCCCGCCGGGGTGGCGCAGTGGTTACGGCGCTCAGCTACTGTTCCCAAGGACGCGGGATCGAATCTCGGCCTCGGCGGCTGCGTTTCGCTGGAGGCGAAACGGAGTGGCGTCCATGTGCTGTGCGATGTCAGTGCACGTTAAAGAACCCCAGGTGGTCGAAATTTCCGGAGCCCTCCACTACGGCGTCTGTCATAGCCATAGTCGCTTTGGGACATTAAACCCCACAAACCACGACCAACCACAATGACCTTGTACTATCATATTTTATGGAACCGTGTAAAGCTGTCCTAGTATGAAAGTCAAATTTGCATACACTCACATTAGTTTAATACGTCAGCCGTATGCTTGCATGTGTTCATCCAGAATTCTAATGGCGATGGTGGTAGAACTGGTGGACTGAGGCGAGTATTACAGGGGGCTTTTACAAAAGTTAGGCGATTGGACTACAGTGCAATTCATCGTTTATCTTGCTAACCTAAAGTTACGGAATTTTTTGTTCTCCGGGGCAAGTTTCAGCTTGCTTAGCTTATAGCAGCTGTTCCTTGTAGGACTGTTATGTTGTTGTGTGCCTGTAACTTACTCACAGAGTTAAAAGAGAACACATTTTTATGATAATTCTGTGGTACATTTGAACCCGGATATATCTAATTCGGAGGGGGTCGCAAAAGAGTTCGACGTGTCGATAATTCAATATACAGAAATCTGCTTGAGACGCTGCTTGCGATCATCAAAATGATACCGTATTTGTTGCGTAATCAACCAACTCACATAATTAACCCATCCTCAAATTTTTGCCACCGAGAATTAGAAAAAAAAGAAAGCTGTTGCATCCACAGCTCATTTATTGGCAGCGCACCAGGATGCTATGCAGCAATAACATCACATATGTAGTTTATCTTTTGACTATACTTTTGATGTTGGCTCCTGCCGTGGCGGGGAACGAACTTGGCAGAGTGCCTGCGATGGCTTGATTGCACAAGCCTGGTTCGATTTATCACATCGCACTTGGGGCGGGTGGAGTCCACTGCCACAAGTCATAGGAAAGCGTGAAAGCTGCAAAGCCATTTGAAGTGAACAGTACTAAAAGCTGCTGTCATGATCGCAGCTGACCGCGTGCTTTCGTAGATTCATAGATGCAAGGATGGACGACTCTTGCAAAAAATAATCTGCCACTTTAACATCTGCAGCCACCATAGATTGCGCTACGCCGCATGTTCAATACGATGACACGACGCGCAGAGAGGGTTCACAACACACACTGGAACGTCCTATCTGCCACGGACTGAGCTGGCTTTTTAGCGCATGCGTAGTGCGTGCTGCTACAAATGAAGACCGGAAAAGAGAGAGGAAGGGGGGAGAGAAAGCTCTGCAGAATAATGGGTATGCTCTTGCACTTCGCTCTATTGTG
This sequence comes from Amblyomma maculatum, assembly GCF_055883805.1. Classification (NCBI taxonomy): domain Eukaryota; kingdom Metazoa; phylum Arthropoda; class Arachnida; order Ixodida; family Ixodidae; genus Amblyomma; species Amblyomma maculatum. The sequence goes on from NW_028146738.1 coordinate 22,677,072, forward strand.
TTGTTCCCCCTCTCCCGAACACCACGGCTCAATTGGCTGCGTCTGCTCCGTACCGGCCGTTGCCAAGTGGGTTCCCTCTCGCTCGTTCGCGCACATGGCTTGCAAACGTCACCTGCTGGCGCGCGGCAAAAGGTCACTGCAGATGCGTGCGTCTTTGGGGAAATGGTACAACGCAGCTCTAGACCAGCCGTCGCCGAATTGTTATCTTTTTCCTTCCACGCTTGGCTTGAAAATGTCGCACGGCAAACGGCCAAGGATGATGTGATTGTATTTGGGGAATGCGCATCTTTCATCGCATGGTGCAGAATTCGATATTTAGAACAATCGGTGAAATCTTAGTTCGATATACGACACAGCTTTCCTATACTTTTACTTAGGATATTCAAGGGGATATCCCGTAAGTTCAGTATAACCAAAGTTTGAATTATCCAGGTTTGATATATCCGGGTTCAACTGTATTGTAAAAGATTGAATAAGTTATAGCAGGATAAGAGCAGTTGGTAACTATGAACCTTTTCAAGGTTCTGGGCTGTTGAGCGGTCAATAGGGAGATAATCCCCAACTCTTTCCTCTGCTGCGAGCACAGCCCAGTCTCCAATATGGCAGTGCCCTTCAATCATTTTTTAAAAAGGTCTTTAATGGGCTACAACATTTTTTTATTTAATCTGTGTTGACACGATTCAAAGGGAACCGCCAACATCAAAATAGACTCTACTGACCAGTTGCAACAGGAAACAAAATGTGATTTTTAATGTTTGACTAAATTGGGCATGCAAGGGGCATTAAAATTCTTGAACTTATAATTTCATATAGTGATTAGCTTCGTGTTTAGGTAACAAGGAAAACTTTAACAATAGGCTGTTTCTTTGTCATGGCAGTCTCTGTAGACTTGTATCTGTGATTTTCTCAAATGCTTGCAGCATGCTTTTATTAATATTGCTCCTTCTCGGACAGTTTTTCGCTGGTACTATTGAAAATTCACAATAGGGGAAAGAGGAATGTGCCCTGTGACCACATTGGCCATAGGGCAATCGTAATTGGAACATTGGCTTAAAGAGCTATCGCTCCTTTGGGGGGGGGGGGGGGGGGGATAAAACACATTGGTAGGAAATGATTGAGTGATATTTAGGGCATTGAAGGTAGGCTACCAATTGGCTTTCTATTAGTGCGGAACATCGAGCACAAGTTGAGGAAAATTTTTATGTTGATGGGCACCTCGCACTTCAGCAAATAAGTGAAGGTATATCTGTGATAAATGGTGCCAAGAAATAGCTAGCAAATTTATGGAAGTAGCTCAAGCCAGATCTAGCATTTTTACAGAGAACAAGCGTCGGTTGGTTATGTGAATTTTTTTCTCAATGGAATATATGCTTGCACTAGCGAAGTAGCCCATAAGTCTTGGGCCTTGCCGTAGTGGCTGTCAGTAGTTGGAGCACTCTACCCAGGTTCAATGCCAGCTGCGGTGGCCACATTTCGATGGAGGCAGAATGCATGATGCCCATGTATTGTGCAATGTCAGTGCATGTTGAAGAACACCAAATGATCTGAATTGTCTGGAGCCCTCAATTACAGTACCCTCATAGCCTGAGTCATTTTGGACAAGTGCCATAAACCAAGCTTGTCTTTTGGAAAGAAATTGGCACCATTTTTCTTTGGCAAAAGTGATGAGGTTGCAGCTGTTCCTGTGGAAAAGCAGGAGAATGTTGGTGCACAATGCTGTGCAACAGCTATGCCTACCAAGAATTTTCAGGAAGCTGCAAGGACAGCGGCCAAAGATAGGACTACAGATCATTTTTCACTGACAATGAGGCCGGCATACGTCCTGACAGTATACGCCATCGAACTCGAAATTTGGATGTACCGGTTTAATTCTGAATAATCATCCTTGAATTTATGCAAGTTAAATTTCATTCCTCTACATCACGTGCGTGGTACACGGTTTTCAGGCTTGAGAGTGTTTACTTGCAGCATGCAAAGCTTAAAAGAATGCAGAAGTGCTCAGAATAGAATTGGAGTTGCTCAGAAAATAAAATGACTGAAGGTTTCGCTCTTCGTTTTAGCGTATCTAGAAAGCTTGTGTGCCTTAAATGCATGTTCACCTCGGTGTAGGCTACTTCTCAGAAATACGAAAGCAGAGAGGAACCGGTGGAACCCTTGCAGGGCACCCGAAAAAATGTAAAGAAATAGCGCTGCTAATGCTTTTTCTAATCAACACTTCAAAGTGTGACGAAAACAAGAAGGCTTGTTGATTTTCACGTGTTTCTGCCCAGTGTGTGCCCATGGTTTTACGAATGCTCATGGAGGCTATGCTACGGGCCCACACAGAACATGGGGTGCTTAAGGGTGAGAAACAAAAATAAGACTTTTTTTTTTTTTTTTTTTTTTAACACCTAGACGCTTTTGTCACGAGGGGTAGAGCAATGGGAGATCGCAGTGTCCAACTCGGACCCAGCTGCACAAAAGGAGCATGGTGGGCTGCTCTCACAAGCGGCTCAAGAATCAAAGTTTTCACCACCATCACCCCCACATAAAGGGGTAACATACAAGAAGGAACATGTGACATGTTCGAGGAACTGAACAAAAAAAAAAAAAAAAACGCGCAGGTGGGGTGGCATAAACATTAAAAAACCTCTTAGACTCTGACAATTATGATGTGAACTGAAGGCACTGAAGGTAGACCCAGTGGTAGAGTCCCGCGTCACGAGAGACGAGAGCACAAGAGAGTTGGCTGAAGCAGTGACTCTAGGCTGAAATGGCGCAAGCTCCATCTGCTGACCAGCTGTCGCGTATCTCGGTTCTCGGTGGACGGTAGATGCCGCCGCTGTGGGCACTGGCATACACTGGCAACTCTGGTAGGTGGGGTGAACCGCCGCGCGGTACGTGGGCAGCTGGGAAGCGGCAGCCGCGATCTGTTTTTGCGCTATGTAAGCTGCCTTTGCTTTTGCCGAGCTGCCAGGAATGTTTCCTAACGTAGGCAAAGTTGACAAGGGTCCAGGAGGCCCCGGCGAAGACGCACCGTGGTGGCTGCGTTACTTGGGCAGATTCGTCGGTACTGTCAGCGCACTTGGTAAGCCTAACCCACTTTTTTTTTTTTTGTCATTTGTACTTGCTGTTTCGCTTCGCAGGGCCGTTATTTGTGTGGGCAGTGTTATACTCTAACTGGTCCTTCTTAAAGGGCGCAGCCAATATGCTACATATGCTCTATTGACAATGTGAAACTAGTTTGTGAAAATCGTTTATCGAAATAGTTTACGTGACCATATCGTAAAAAGCCGCTCGCTGCGATGTTCCATGCTGAGCTGTGAGACGTTTCAAAACCACTTTATTCCGGTATGCCTAATTTTGCCGTATGCTGTCTTGCATTCTCTGTTCTATGTGCTTCAGGATACTGCTTCGAACTCTAAGCCCATTCATTGCTTCTTTAATTTCGATGCCTAATTTTCTAGCACATCGTCAGCGACGGTTCAGCTCTCTCTCCTGGACAGTTGATGGACTATAGTCAAAGTTGTTTTAGCTTTCGTATGAAAGAGTTTTTTTTTTTTTTTTTTTTTTTTTTTTCGCAGCTTTAGTAGAACGAGTTCCGGATCATACGCGGTATCGCGCTGTTGGTAGTACGTGATGCACGTTGGTTTGTTCGTCAGCACATGTGTGAGTGACTGCAATTATCAGCGAGCGTTATCCTTTGGTTTCGGACTTCGCACGGCCGACATCTTGTTTAGTACTGATACGGGAGAACGCAGCATTGAGGACGCGCATTAATTTTTTTTTCTTCTCGTTTCAGTTGCCATCGGCCTCGGCGCACAGTTGGCAGTTATTTCTGCCGTCACCATATCATCAGCATGCCTTCTGGCCGCTATCCTTCAAATGTAAGTTAAGATCTTATGTTGCTGGGGAAAATGCTGTTTTTAACGTTTTCCGTCTGAAAATATGCATGATTTAGGTGTTTGTAAATGGCTAATGTGGTACAAGATTCGCAAAGGTCCAATTTTGTGGCTTACATTTTCAAGAGATGAAGCAATTTATGTTCCAGTAACGTTGAATGTAAGCTTTCCATTTGCTTGCTAAACGAGAGTTTTTATATAACAGTTGGCAGTTCAGCAAATTACATGAATTTCTGTTTTCCTTAACAATCCTTCACTGGGCCAGTAACATTGACATTTCATAGTACCCTGTTTCTTGCACAATGAGTGCAATTCATGTGGGCTGTACTTTCCGGTGATGCATTAATTCCTTTTGAGGCGAGGAACTTTGTTGTAGTATAGTAGAAGGCTCACTATTATTGTGGGCTGTTTAAACGAAAATGCCACCTCTGGCAACATTACAGCATTAACTAATTGTTAGCATATTTTTTGGAATTGGGGTTTAATATTGTATTAAAAATGGACCTCGTGCTAAATTTCTCTTTCAGGATTGTTGGCATGATGGTGGCTTTGATAGAGGCACCTTGTTTCTGCGCATTCCTCGAGTTTGCCCAGGCTCCAGGAAATTTCTTTGACCGCAAGCCGTTCTGGTACAAGGCACTTCTGTACGGAGTGTAAGTGTTGCATATTGTTACAAATTTTCAGTTTGCAGGAGGCAGTTTTACAATTTGAAGAACCAGAGCTTTTCTGCCACATCTCAGCAGTAGAACTAATGCGCTAGTCATGCATGTTTGCTCACAAAGATTGCGCCAGTTTGTTTCATTGTTAAGATGCCTGATTAGAGATTATGGGCTTTGATTCGCAGTCACTTCTATAAGGTTGCAGATTGTTTTGTTGGCCTTACTTTTCACAATGGCCTTTATCATTACAGGGGAGGTGTGCTACCTGTGGCACTGTGCCATGGCCTGACTACTTTCTTTGGTGGTGGCTTGGTGTTTGTGGCTGGATGCATTTATGGAATCATGGCCATGGGCCGCAAGTGAGTCTCTTAATTGCAACTATGGTAGTTTGATAAAATATGTGAACATGCGTGAAGTCTCAAATTTAAAACAAACTGGATAACTTGACTGTTGTACTGATTTGACTTACCTTGAGGTGCTCTATTAGCCATTTGTGGGTTGCCATTTTGGTGGCATAAGGGTTTTTTTTTTTTTTTTTTTTGCATTTATTAAGTTATTGCATTTAAATTATTAGAAATACCTTGAAACCATGCAGTGACCTGCCTCTGAGGATGGATAACAAAATGGTAGTAATGGATGTAAAACCAGCAGCTGTGATGTAATTCAGGTGCTTTACGAGTAGGCATGAAAGAAAAGTTGAGTCATTTCCAACGTCTTATGTGAAGGGGCTAAGAAAGGTAACTATCTGCAGATTTGTAAGGTAACCCTTTCAAGGTGCATAGTGGATGAGCCATGACATATGGTAGCTGTGAAGATGTTGCTCTCCTTCCACGTACCTCTATTATGCACTGCTTATGTAATAGTGGAGTTTCAGTATTCCTTCCGGGCTCTTACAGAGCCAGCGCTGATGAAATGAGAGCCCGTGCCACAAGTACCGCCAACCTTGTTCCGTCCAGCGGAGACGTCGAGGCACCATCGGGGGACAAGTTTACACCCAGCTAAAGGCAGCTCGAAACAAGATTTCACCATCATTTCGTTGAGGTCTGGAAGCGTCCTTCTTGCTTCAGGCTCCTCCAGATTGTGGTCTGTAGGTCATCCAAGCAGCATGATAATGTGAGAGATCATTCCAGTGAGAACAAATCTTCCATTGCACACAGTCTTGAGGCTGTGCATTATATGTAAAGGTTTGAGGAACCTTTATGTGTAATGCTAGGTCTTGACTGGCTAGGTGTGCAGGATGTGCAGGACAATTGTTTATATCCACTGTGTTGCCTAAATGCTATTGTATTTGGAAGGCACACTTTTTGTGGGTTTCCAAGTTGTTACGCACATCAGTTTCTCCTTTCTTATTTAGGTGTTTAAATAAGAAGGTACCCTGCTCAAGTTGAAATATGCGTGCAATTATTTTGCATGTTGAGGTGCCTTCTCCTCAAGCATGATCCTTGTTATACATATTTTTTAGTGATGTTTGCTGTGTTGCTGCACTTCTATTCATTTGTGAAGTGAACCTGTTACAAAAATGCTATTAAGGTATTTCAAAGCAGCATTATACTCTCATTTCGTCAATTTACATTGCTGCCATTGGGCACCTGGGGTAGTATTCTGCCTGTGCAGAATTGTGTTGTAAATGATCCCATTCACCTGAAACATTATTTTTAACCCGTATTTATGAAATGTCTGTGTGTGAAAGTGCAGTATAATAGTCATTGGGGTTACACAACTTGGTCTGACATAAGCAATGTTTTATGCTCTTTTTGGAATTTGGTGTTTTGTGTAATGGGAGCAGATGTATCGGTTTTAGCTTACATGAGCATATAAACTAGGACACTGTAGAAGCTGCAACTCGTTGCAACTGCATCTGTTGATCAAGGTTGTAGCAACCCCAACCAAAGTGTACTGCTTCACTTGCAACAGCTAACTGAATGTTCTGTGTATTGTGTGGTGAATAAAATGTGCCAGCATAACATTGTACTTTTCATTGGAAGCTGACCTTAAATTTGCTCTACTTCGTCCGGTCGAGCTCCGTAGGACTCTGTGTAAACATACCCATTAATTCGAACATGACTGTTCTGCCACAGATCATTTGAATTATGCACCACCATATCTGGGCAGCCTAGTTCCCAGCATGTGGCCAAAGGGACGCTCCCGTGATAGGCGGCATAGTTAAAGGCCGCAGACTTCCAAGATGAGATAATATAAAACTGCGTGAAGCCATGGGAGACTGGGTAAAGCCGGTGACAGCACTGGAGGGCAGTTGACAGCCGTTATGGCAGCTGCCTGCTCTCTGTTCTGCGTGGCCTCGGAGACTTGCAACTAAGAGCTCTTTGACTCCCCATGATTTGGAAGTACAGACAGACCTTGCTATTGGCGTTGTCCCAGCCAACACCCATGTAAAGCTATGGCATCGGGCACCATGAGCTTCACACCAGTTAAGCCAGTGCGAGCCCAACTGCAAAAATTCTTTTGGAGTTCTGCTAGCATTTTCAGTATGCTGGTATTGAATGATATAGCTTATTTACATGATTGTAAGGAGTTTTTTCTTTAGAAAGCACATTGTTCAGAATACACTTCTCGTTATATTTGAAACCAAGGTCTGAATATGTTTTCTGCTCGTCAAGATAGCTTTACCACAATTGTGTGTGGAGAAGTGAGAGGGAACTTTTTTTAAACCTAGGGAGCCATTGTACGATGTGAGGTTAAAAAAATGGCCATAAGGAAAAGCCGGAAGGTGTCTCTGTGCAGCAAGGCTATCTGGTGCCTCGATGCACGTGAGGTGGTGTTCATTGAGGCACCCTAACAGACGATGGTGCAGTGGCAGCAGTAGGCTTTACCGTGGCAACAGCTTCAGATTCGTCAGGCTTTCGTGACACTTCACGTATTAAATCAGATTAGTGCATGGTTAAAGTTGCGGTTTTTTGGTCATTTTTATGAAATTTTATTTTTTCTTCCAGGTGCAGAACCCCCTCACAATGATGTCTCATTATTAAATCTTCAGTACTAATGCTCCTTCTCTGGTCTGTCAGTTTCCAGCAAAAGGCCAGAGAAAGGGAGGCAAAGATGTTGGCCTTGGAGAGAGAGATCCGAACAAAACAAGTCAAGAGAAAATACTCCTTGCCTTCACGATTGTTTCCCTTTGTGTCCTTCAAATCCTGGAATTATCGTTGAGTTTTGAACAAACATTCTATCACAATCCTGAACCCTATGAAACAGAGAATACCTTCACCATGCTTGGAGCTTGTCTGACCTCTGCCCAAGCATTGAAGGCAGTTTCTGTGGAGGGGGTGAGAATCCAGTAGCTCTGCTTTCATATGTGTGGTATGTGAGCACCAGGCACATCCGAATTGTTCGTGCTCATACTAAATTTCTGACAAATGCTTCAATCCAGGTGCCTTTGTGGCCAATTTTAAATCTTTTCATTTTTCTCCTAAACCAATCGTTTAAATGACTGGGCCCTTTTCATTAGCATGAGCAGCAAAGGTGAACAAGCATGCCTCGAACTTCTTTACAAGCTTGCTGGTCACTTATCTTGTGTACATCTTTTATGAAGGTGAGCCATTCGTTTTATAAGTCTTATGCATTAAACCTTTGAACAGTACAGTGTAAAAAAAGTATTAAAGATTTGATGGGCACTGAATGTTCACCTTTAAGGGTATGATGCGATGGCATTGATGGCTGCACTCAGTGGCTCTTCTTGCAGATTCTCATTCACACTGTCACCAGCATGCACATTGCTGCTTGCTTCATCATTGCTCCCTAATTAGTGATGTGAGTGATTTTGCACATGCTCATTAGTATGCAATCGTTTGTTATCAAATTATGTGAAAGGCCACCCCACATAGACAGTATAATGCCCCGTTTTAAGTAAGCCATGCAGATGTGCCTGTGTGGCCTCAGGGTAGTGTGTATGGTCTCACCTAAATTCTTTTACAGTGCTGTACATTTACTTTATATACTACTCGCATGTCCTAATGACTTTTGGGCCATGTTTGAATATTTTCATTTCCGCTGTGCCACATGTGACTTCAAACCTTTCCTTGAATCAAGTACAGAGCCGATGCTGCAGCGCCACGCAGAACGTCACAGCATCAAGCCACGACGCAGCGAATTGCGACGAACGCATTGCAATGCAAAGAAATCGAACAGGTGCGAGTGATGTGATCACTTTCGGTCATTGTACCATGAGAGACGCGGCATCTGTGGAACACGTCTTGGGAAGATCGCTGAATGGGCAAAGCTGCTGCACACATGTGCCGCTGGGGTCGCTTTAATCCAAAACAACTTTTTTTTCTAAATCTTGTTAGTTTGACCCCCGTTAATTCGAACTAGGAGCGCGGTCCAGGCAGACGCCATGGTAAAGGACGCCCGTTCATTCCAACACGGTTGGGGTCGCATCGGTTCATTGGAGCGTCAAGATAAGACCTGCGCAGCCATGCAGCGATCATCGAAATAGACTCCTGAACCCGAATTGCATGAAACAGTGGGAACACTTCGTGCGTGCTATGGTGATCATGAAGGCGATTCGAAATCCACAATGTCCGAAATAGAGCTTAGTCGTATAGTTTCGGTTTCTTTCACTTCACGCCATGTCGTGGCTGTGGTCAGCCGGGCGCAGCGGCCAGTCGCGTCGCTTGGAACGTTGCTTGAAGCATCACTGGTCTCTTATTTTAGGACTACATTGCGCGTTTTAATGCCTGCGTATATTCCCCTCGCGTCCTCCAGTACGCTGAAACTGCGCCCTGGTCACGCGCTGTTCCCAGTCTGTGCAGTGAAGCATCCTCAAAACGCGACGGGGCCGTTTGTAAGCAGGCGCTTCTACTAGTACGTGCGAACTGCGAAGAGGACAGCAGAGGCGATTTTAAGGCGAAGTCTTTTAATGGCTCATGACTCGCCAGCATGTCAGTCCATTAGCAGCAAGCGTCCTCGATAAGTGCCACTTGTAGACCATCCTGATGACGTCATCGGAAAAATAAAAATCCTGTCTCCACCGGGAATCGAGCCTCCATCCCTCGCATCACCAGCAGAGCCCCAGGGTCGTCTACCGTGGGAATGATAGTAGCGGGATTCCGCGAGTGGCAAATACTACGCCTTTCCTCGAAACCAATTATAGAACGCCGATGAACTCTGGTTGTGTTTGACGGGGGACACGCAATGTGCAGCAGCACCGCTCAAACTTTCGAGTTTCTCCACTGCAGCTGACGGAATTTTTAGAGCTGTTTTTCAACGTTCCAGACACTGCGCAAAGGGGAGCACTTGAAGAAAACGGGAAAAACCGCCGTCCTCACTCGCGTTTCATCTGACGTGCTGAAAACCATCAAACATCTGGGTGTTCATAATAAATTACTGCGATGCAAACCGTTTTCGGCTGATCAATATTTTTAGGGCTATTCATTATTTAGAATATTTTTATAGTCCCTTTGAAGGCCGAATTAGGGATATTTTACTGTATTAGAACTCGGGTGATATTTTAATGCATTAGAACAATGGCGGAGGTTTAGCCCTACTTATACCTGTTTATAACTAGCGAAAGCGGTAGTGATTAACACGCTTGGATACTGAAACGGATTACCCGAGTTCAAACCCAACCGCGGCGGCCGCGTTCCGGTGGTGAATAAACGCAAAGGCATCCTCGTGTTCTGCGATGTCAGTGCACGTTAAAGATCCCCAGGCGACCGAAACTATTCCGTAGCACTCGACTACGATACCTCTTCCACTCTGACCTTCCACCCTTTCCTTAGAGTGCAGTTCGGGTGTCCACCGAGAAGTATGACAGATACTACGCCGCGCTTCGATGGAGGATAGAGACTATTTTGCTGAGGAATTCGGGCCTTTCAGGCCCCCTGGGTCCCTGCACGACCTCGCCACACTGAAACGTTCATGCTGAGAAGGTCCATGATACTGGCAGCGCGGCTGACAACGATCTTTGCCTTCTGTGCATTGCGCAAAGGGCAGGTAGGTGGGATGGGTCAGTAGTGAGAGAGAAGGGAGGGGCTGTATGATCCGTGTTTGTAGACTGCGCCGTATGTGTTTCTCTTTGGTGGTGAGGGAAGAGTCGGGGGGTTGGGTATATTTGCCTTTCGGCACAAGTATTCGCAATGTGTTCTGCGAAGGTACATGCTCGCTCTTTTGAGAAGCCCCCATGAGGTCCACCTGTGACCGATTTCTAGGCTAAATAATCGGCGGCCTCGCTGCTGCAGGGATTTCCAGAGTGCGCGGGCACTCGGATGAGTTCAATGCTGTAGGAGGAGGGTGGTAGGGTTCTGGGTCAGTATTTGGTAGGCAGGGTGGACTCAGCCCCTAGTATAATTTAGGAAGTTTTTTTTTTTTTTTATATATTATCACTGGGGTTGCCGAGCGCACGTGCATAGCTATTCTATTCTCCATTATTCTTTGGTTTAGTTCTCTAGGGTAATTCTTTTGTGATTGAAGGAGCGTGCCGGTGTGTGCAACCGACGTGGCTCTGTGCTGGTCGCTTGCAGCATCTACCCATATGGCATTCTGCTCATCGCTGTATCATTCATGAAGGGTCTCTGCCTTGGCTTTCCGTCGCTCAAGGTTTCAGTCGGGGTGCATGTTGCGAGGGAATGGTCTAATGCATATAGAGTATATGCCCGCCGGTAGAGGCTAGGTACAAACATTTTTGCGCCCACCCGATGCAAAGGGGAAAGCTACAACATCATCATCATCACGCAAAGTCGTCCGTGTGCAGCTCTCTGAGTCCCACCACCCCCCTTCAGATGTCTGGAGAAGTGTGACAGTTAATGCGCTTTTCCTTTCCTATATACACTGTGGTTTATATTTATATAACGTTGTTAGTCGGGGTTTGTGCTTGGTTTGACATATGATCTGCATGTTTCAAAGTCACTGCGTCGGAGCCAGGTGAAACTGTAGTAGTATAGCTATCACTGCAAAATAAAGTGGACAATTAAAGATAAGAGATTGGAGACAGCCCCACCCAAATGCATCTCGTGGAGGGTACTCGAGTGCTGCATCTCGCAGCATAGATTCGTTTTGCGCGCCTTCTGTTTATGCGGGCATTTTCTCCCATCACGCGGCTAGGCAGTGTACATCCAGTTAAGAATAGTGCGCATTGGGATCAACGGGGCTGCATATTCCCAACCGGCGCTCTACCTTCAGGCGCTGCGAAGGAAGTCCGGCACGCGTTGTAACCCCAAGTTGGTACTCTTATTTCCCAAGGTGCCTCGTTCAGTTGTGCCCCTTAGCAGCAGCTCGGCATTCGGTGAACTTGGCCACGTTGACTTCTACTCCACGAGCAGTATGAGTGCCATTAGGCTAAAATTCTTGCGTGCCTCCCTGCGCGGCCGTCGAACGATGCCTCTGGGTTCTTCAGCGCCCATCGACGGAGTGTATATGGATGCAACTACTCCTTCAAGCGAGCAGACCGGAGACAGCGGCACCGAAAACGAGCGTGCGAAATTTGTATCGTACAACAAACTTGCAATAGACGAGTTGCAAAACCTACAAGTCAGCTTCCCTGTGAGGCAGAAATTCATGCACAATGGCGGCAGAACCTGACTCCGCGGCAATAGTTAGGTCCAGTGCATGCATCTACTGCAGTCCACGCAGCTTCGGATGCAGTCCCCATCGCAGAGGCCATTGTGCGAGAACAGGTTTTTGGGGACATTCTTGACGCGGGCATAAAGGAAGGGAGAGCACTGCCACACTGGGTGAGGAAAGGAGTTTTAGAATTGGCGACCCACGTGCGGAATACTGTGACGAATGGGCAAGGGGTGCGGGAGTTACTCTGCCGCCAGTCACTGTGCCAGCGCTGCTCCCAACTATTATTCCAAAGTAAGTCTATGCCGCCATTGTGCAGGAATTCCTGCCTCACAGGGAAGCTAACTTGTAGGTTTTGCAACTCGTCTATTTGAAATAAAAGAAATAAACGGCAAGCCATATAGCCAGTCAGCAAAATTGGCGCAATTTTCTGGCACTGGAATGTGGCAGAAGGGGAATGCACAATCCAAAAGTCACATTCTGTTTACGCAGTCTGTTGCAACGGACTAATTTCTTTATCTCACTGAGCACAATAAAGTTCTGTTTTCATGGCTGAAGCTGCCTGTATTTTTTGTTTATATTGTTACGTGCTTAGTACGCACAGGTGGGTTTATTTACAGAGGGTTTGATGGAAGCAGGACCGCGACTACAAACGTCCTTCTGACCCTCGTTCTTCCTCTCTGCCGATCATCGGACGGTTCATTTTCTTCCGTCGATGTGCTATGGTGTGTGACATTTCCCTGCTCGCAGAAGAAGCCCGTAGAGCGAGTTAAATAGATCATCTGGAATGAAACCGCTGGGCGACATGCATCACCTGACACTGGCGTGATCGTCTACCACTTGCAGTTAGGCGTGCTATAATGTAATTCGTCACTGATGGTGGTAATAAGGTTCTTCATGTATGAAAAATGGCAGTATGTGTCCCTGGACCTGGACAGTTCCTCGTGCACTATTTCCCGTATCATATCAGCCATTGGAAGTGGAGAACATGCTTCAACACTGGCTACAGAGGTTACATTGGCCAGTCTTCCGAATTTAGAGGTGATTAGACGCAGCTTGAGAGCTTCAAATGTTCTGCAGTGTTTCATAACGTCGGCGGTGGTGTTCAGGCTCTCTTTGCTAATCAGGAAACTGTAAACACCTTCCGCTATTCCTTTCAAGAGGTGGTCGACTTTATCTTCGTGCATGCTGGAATTCACTAGCTTGCATAGCTTTAAAACAGCCGCGATGTATACATGCAGTGCAAGTTTCTCTGGGTGCTTGCGCTCGATGAAACAATGTCTGTTCCGCACGCTTCTTCTTGGCAGGTTCGTCCCCAAAATTTTTCTTTATCTCGCTTGTAAAAGTAGCCCATGTAGTTAGTGAATCCTGAGTGTCGAACCAGTCGAAGGCAGTTGCAGCAAGGAAGAACATCACATTAGCCAGTTTAGTAGCCGCGTTCCAGCGATTGTATTTGCTTACCCTTTCGTAGTGTTTGAGCCACTCGTCAACATTTGGCACTTGTAAACCTTGCACATTTGACACTCGCCCTCAAAGAAGAAACCTGAGTCGGTGGTCGACCACCGACTCAGGTTTCTTCTTTGAGGGCGCACGCTTGCTTCTGCCTCACCCTCCTCAGAGTATCGTTTTCCTTGGAAAGAAACTTAGATGTGGGCCGCGACAACAGTTTACTGAGCCGTGCAAGAAGCACGCTTTTCAATGCTTGATGCAGAGGTCAGTTGGCTCGTGGCATGGTAGCATCACCTATGAATCGCACAAACTGCTATTTGGGGGCGCCTATATTCTTGAGCTTTTTAGTGACATATTTCATAAACCAGATTGGAATATCTTAATCTCGTCGCTAAAACCTTCATAGTCGATTTGTGATAAACACTGCTTATTAGTTTAAATTGTGTCACGAAAACCTTCAATCACGCCGCTACTTGAAGGTGTGAGAGTTCATTTGAATGAAGATCACACTGCTCGTGGTCTTATACTCAAGCAATGCTGATATAGCTGCTACAAAATGGTTATTTGTACTGTACAGCTGCTCCAAAAACTATTTTGGCCGTCTCATCTCTCTTTACGCTGTAAAGGTTAAAAACCCTCTTCGCAGGTTCTAAACGATACGTTTTTGATGTTTTGCGAAAGAAACCTTAACAGATTCCTAACCCGTCGTACAGCAAGCAAAAACCAGCCACCTTGTTCGGAAATGGCCCCTCGTTTCCCATAATATATAGTGTCACTATATATACGCGGTTTTATTCTGAAGCGCGATCTCGTATCTAAAACGAAATGACCGCCATAGTTGATGAGCGGGCGCGCAGTGGATCGCAGTTCATCGGCAGATTTCATGCTCACTTGTTACAATGCAATAAAATATTTGGCTCGGGAGGATACGCACGGCGGTCCGCGCTGCGCTGCTCATCCCCTTCGTCGTCGCTCTGCCTTTATTCGAACAAGAACGTTCATCTATAGATCTTAATCAGATCGCAGCCCTCCACAATATATCGAGTGTCCCAGCTAAATATAACCAAGGTTTTAGAGACGGTGTGTCCTAGCCCACTGAACCCAACTGTTGATATTTGATTGTTGGCTTATAGTCTGCAGTGTTTTGTTTTGTTTCCAAACAATATTAATAGACTAATTACCGAACTTTTTTTAATAATTGGCTTCAAGAGCAAAGTGTCAATACATAAGTCCTAGATGGTCTTGAAAAACAGCTGAATGAAATGTCTGCATCAATTTGTCGTTTACGTAAGTTTTTTTTTTTTTTATCTTAAACGAAAACTCGCACCATCTGAAAAATTTCCGCGTGACAGCGGTTCCACATCAGCGTACCGAGACGAGGGCAGAATACGCTCTCCTTTGGAGCGTCACGACGAGGCTTTGGGCGCATAGAGCATGAGAAGTGAGCCAGCAGCTGGTAACGTGATAGTTTTCTTTCGACGTCAATAAATGAATCGTATCTTGATGCAAACATCGCGGTTAGCTGTTTTTCAAGAACAACCGACCTATAACTTCTGCATTGACGCCTGTTCCTGAAGTCTATAATTAAATGTTAGCTAATTAGCACTTACTCATTGATCAACTAGTTGACGGACGAAAAAAAGTAAAACACCGCAAACAAGACCGCGCGACACTCAACAGCCTTCAGTTGGCTAACGGGGCTATTGACATTCCGTGCTAATCTTTAAAGCTTGTATATGCACAGTCAGACATGATATAGTTGCGCAAAAAAAAAAAAAAAGAAAGACGCACACGACGCAGGACGAGCGCAAACTACCAACTGTTTATTGTCGAATATAGTTGGTAGTTTTAGCTCGTCCTGTTTTTTTCGCGTAACTATATCATGTGTGAAGCAAATGTGCGATTTGCAGCCAAGGTGCTACAGCTCCCCGTCTCTCATTTCCTTTTTTTAATTGTAGCAGGGCAGATAAAATAGCAAGTCAAAAACTCGTCTGCTGCCTTGGGCACTCTTTCGGGTTGGATTTCACTCTACTCGAATTACTTGTATAAAATGGAGCAAATGCGTCTCTATTAATAGACTGAGTCGCTCTGGGACGTTAAACCTCATAAACCATAGAAAAACTGAGAAAATGCCCATCGGGGCGAGTATCTCGACGCATCAACTTTTTCTATTGGCTTTTGAATGCTGGCACAATTGCTAGAGCATAAGGTGGTGGCAATTGATTTTCGTTTCGATTCCTTCATGATCAGGATACTGAGGGATTCATACCGCTCCTTGAAACTATATGAAACATAACCAGCGTCTCATAGCAGCCCCGCAGCGTTAATTTGCGGCTCAGAACGCGCCCGCCTTGCGCCTTGGATCCTATATATGTACGCGGTGGGGCGCCATCTAGGAAACAGTAGTGTGCCAGTGTGCCGCGTAGTACAAGTGCAGCATTAGCGCAGCTGTTGTCAGGATACTTGTAGTAGCTTTTATAACAGAAATGAAGGAACAATTTAGAGCAACAATTTTAGGTTCTGCAGCAGGTAAACTGGCACTTTGTATGGCAAGCTCTCCAGCATTTGTAGCAGCAAAGAAGTGCGTTCTGTAGCAAACAGTATTTCTGCTTTTGAAGTAGGCAAGTCACGCACTAAGACCACGTGATCTTTAGAGCACTGTTATTCCTTTTCATTTCAGGATGAGCGAGCAAGCAAGGAATATTTAAACTAGATATTGCAAAAATCATTCTTGAAACTAAGAACTGCGTCCTATCGGACAATGCTCAAATGGCGTTATCAACGGAGCGCACAAACAGACGAAGAGTAAAAGCTCATGTCTGGAGACAATCTTGCAACCGCAGTAAGTCAACGCCGCCACGCATTCCCGAAGCGTAGCACATCGCCTCCACAACATAAATAATCTCGGCAGATAAAAAGCCTCGCTTTATTTCTTCCGCATATCTTGCCGCTTTAAATTGCTCACGAGTGGCAATCGATGGAGTTCGAAACGGACAGGAAATCGCTGGCATAAGAAGCGCTCACGAAATTACTCAAGGCGCTTCGTGCGTTCCGAAAGGCGTGATAGTGTGCTGCGGCTCTAGATAGTTTCATTGCTGCAGTCAGGAATGCGCGCGCATCTGCAATCTAGAGCACCGTAGTGCATCTGATGGACCGAAAACGAAACTAAGCCGTAAGAACGCGCGCCCATGGGCTGCGCGAGCAGGTTGCAATCCTTTTGCTTCCGTCACTTGCTTTGTTTTCTCATCACCTGCCGTTCGTGATCTGGTAGTACACTTACCGACTTAGCTCCAACCAAATCTGATTATTCGTTATTTTCCTTCCGTGAACAAAATAAGTGGACACTATGTATCTATATCCTAAGTAGATGTTGTATTCCCTCACTGCTTCCAGAGTCTCGCAACCTGTCGTAAACTACTGTTCCTTTCCGAAGCTGTTGAACATTACTTTAGTCTTCTGCGTATTAATTTTAGGCCTACCGTTTTGCTTAGGGTGCCTCGATGTAGCGCGCCGCCCCCTAGTTTTGCTTTATATGCCCCGCCGGGGTGGTGCAGTGGCAAGACGTCCGACTACTGTGTCGGAGTACCCGGGTTCGATCCCGTCCTCGGCGGCTGCGCTTCAATGGAGGCGAAACGAAGAGGCGTCTGTGTGCTGTGCGATGTCAGCGCACGCTAAAGAATCCCCAGGTGGTCGAAATTACTCTGTAGCCCTCCACTACGGCTCCTCTTTCCCTTCCCTTTCACTCCCACCTTCCTTTACGGCGCGGTTCAGGTGCCCACAGCAACAAGTGTGGCAGATACTGCGCCTTTCCCTTCCTCTGAACCAATATTATTGTCATAATATTGAGCAAGGCCATGGCATCTGCGAATCTCAGATCCATCAACCCTTATCCCTAGCAGTTCCCAATCCAGCTCTCCGAATACCTCCTCTAAGCAAACTGTGAATAGTACTGGTGAGATTGTGTGTCCCTTGTCTAACACGTACCATATGCCTTATTGGAGCGTTTTTTCCTTTTTTTATTATTTTTTTTTTTATGGAGGACATTACTTTCACATACGGCTCATCTACACCCCGAATTCGCAATGCCTGCATGATTGCATGATGGCTGAGGTTTGTATGAGTCAAAATGCTTTCTCATAATTAGTAAACGGAGTTGATTGCATATGGCTCTCATACGGTTTTAACGTAATCTAAAACTGCACACCAAACGCCCCGACGTTAGGCCACATATGCCCCAATCTCAGGCAAGTAAAAAAAAAAAAAAAAAAAATATCGAATTTTGTATTATTTCACTTTAATTGATGGAAATCTTTCTCAGCGCATATTTTTTAGCCGTCGCGCACACTGTAGGCAATTGTGTAGCTCACACTTCTCACCACGCATGACTGTTTCCTTATGACAATGTGCGTCTTGTTTTGTTGCGGAATCACAAGCGTGCTTGAAGCTGCTCACATCGTCTGCAGAAGACTGGCAGCTCTTTCGCGCGTAACGCAAACGCTACTTGCACACCAAAAGTTTGCAGCCCCTCGAACTTAAGCTAGCGGGGGGCAAGTATTTATATAGTAAACATTTAGGAGTCGCTGATACAAAGTTGAAATATCTGCAGAGCCCGGCACCAACAGCCCTCGGCTTCAGGAGCCTAGAAAGATGGATCTGCGCGGGGAACATAGCGGCCGACCGTAGATCACAACGTAGTCTGTGTTACCCTTGTGTAGAGCAGTGCTCATCCTGCAATGAAAACTAAAATTAGAAAGCAGCCCACGGTTTCCGGGCAAAGTGCTAGCGCTCACCTTCGAAGGCCTGTGTGGGCCTACTTTCGCACAAGCGTTGCCTCTAGAAAGTACAGGGTCGTTTTTTATTCAGGAAAGTGCGCCGATCGAGCGCTCTACACAAGGGACTGTACATACAATCAATTGCGGTCTTGTTCTGGCGCCACGGTGTGAAATTAATTGTGCATCGTTCGCTTCGTAGAGCAGCGCTCGAGCCAAGCTGCAGCTTCAACAAGCGCCAGGAGGCTCGGGCGCGAAATCGCCCCCCGCCCCCCCCCCCCTTTTTTTTTTTTCTAGGCAAGCCTACTCATGACTACGTGCGTGCTCAGAGAACATGCTCGGCTGTTGAATCCGAAAAAAATGGCAAGCATTTAAATTATATTCTACGGCGCATATTATGCCGAAACCTTGTGGACGCTGCGGCACGCGTTCAGTTTTTCGAGCCAATTTCAGGGGCGATCTGTCTGGGCGCTTTCCTCCAACTGTAACAGCGAGCTTGTTTGAACCACCACTCATTAAAGTTTCTGTACGCCTTCGCTGGAGCCGAGGAATTGTACAACAAGCGGCAAAACCCGCACGCGAAGTCTTCCCAGGCAAGCGTGTAGTTGAACCTCCAAGCATGGTAGCTGTTATAGAGGCGCATGTCTGCAGCAGTGCGCTTCATGTGATCAGCCAGCTGCCGGACGTCCCGGAAGGCCAAGGCGTCGATGTAGGAACCGGGTGGCGCTATGCGACTGTAGTTGGCGCCTCCGAGCACTACGGGCACCATGCCCCATGTCAGTGCATTGAAGAACTTTTCAGTAACGTAGTCTGTGCAGATAGAATTCTCCAGGGACATGTAAAAGTAGTATGTCCTGGACGCCTGGCGGTAGCACTTGTCCGACATTTTGGGCAGGCACTTGGCGCCCTTAGCGCCGCACGCACCCACCACATCAACTGGCACAAACTTGGAGAGCTCGCGAACAAAGCCCTCGCGGTTGCTGAACGTCTTGCAGTTGCTCACGAGCCATACGGCCAGACGAGACTTGTTTGCCCACCAGTTGCGTAGTGGCTGGGGCCTCGTGGTCACTTGGTATCGCGGCAGCACGTTCACGTCCGAGTCGGAGCGATACGTGGCCGTCCAGTTTAGAGCACCCTGCAGGGCGTCCGGCACCCATGTCTCGTACGCTGGCGACTCGTGGGTGAAGAGCGCCCACCGCTGGCCCCGCGCTCGCTCGGCCGGAAGATCGTCGGCTCGCACGTCGCGCAGGTGGAACACGACCAATGCGCTCGCTTTCAGCGCGCTCCGGTTCGAAGTGCATACGCAGTGGGATTCGCAAGCCACCGGCCTCAGGTCAGAGCTCCACAGCTTGCTGCGGAAGAACGGCGTCCACATAAGCATGATCGGGGGCCCGCCGCCCGTGTGCCGGTGCGGCGAGCGCTTTGTGCCGGGTAGCAGCACGTACAGTCCCACAAGGCCCACTCCGACGAGCAGCACCAGCACACACTTCAGGGACGCACGCATCGCATCGCGCATGGCACCCTTTATCGCGCGCGGGCTGCGCCGCCCGTCCTGGCTGTCATTTCAGCGATACGCACGCAGCAGCAACACACGGGTGCGAGGGGCGCTGGTCGACGCAACAACGAGACCTCGCGCTTTCTCCTGCGGCTCACGCTATCCCGCGCGTACCCAGCCCATCAAAAGGTTGCCAGACTGTGCGGCCGTACGACCAATATCGGGTCGAAACCCGGCGCCGCCGGAGTGCTCGCTTCGCTTGCTTCGCGCTATGCCACATTACTGCAGACAATTGCTAAGCAGCTCGCCTCGCAGGAGCTCGCCCTCCCATGTAGCGTTCTGTCAAGCGGCTGTTTGACTCGCGAGAGGTTAAAATCGTGCTGTAGGTCGCAAAATGGAAAACAAAAGGAATAAAATGCGCTCGTCAAGGGGTTGGTTTCACAGTTAGACACATCCAAAATCAAACACAAATTCAACATTTCTCTCATGGCAACAATGGCTTTTCAGAATTATTTATTAGACATATTGCAATATAGTAATCAATATCAGTAAACTTGAAATGGGCTCTGTATGTACAGATAATTCTAATTGTGTACAAGATTAGAAATAAACTCTTATGCTATCCTATATAAGTTTTTCCAGAAATTTCCAAGCATGGTCCACCTCTGGTACTCCTTATATAATCACTACACCATACTACATATTAAATAACCATGCTTAAAACGGAACCTTTTTCATTTCATGCATAATTTTCAAAGCAACAAAATTTTATTTCCAAAGTTTAACTATAAAAACGAAACTATTTTGAAAAAAGATATTTCAGAAAAAAAAAAAAAAAATCGGAGCTCTAAACTTCGGTGGGGATCGCACCAGCCTCTCTCTTATGCTGTAGAAAAGTATGAAATTTTTATGGGGTCACAGCACAGAAAGATGCCAGCTATTAAACAAAAGAAAAAAGCAATAAGGGAAATATCTTTTATAGGCATACTTGTTTTATCCAGCAGTACTAAACTGCAGGTCAAGAAGACAATCATTTTATTTTCGTTTTTGCAACATGCTCATGGCTTGACCACCACGATAATGTGACGAATGTAACACACCAGTTATCCAGTACTTAGTGCCACTATATTAGTGCACTGATGCTTGCAGAGGCAGAGGTTTAGAGATTAGCTCGGCTAACAGGGAGAACTCATCTGAATGTTGCAGCCTAATAACATTTGCACATTCAGTGCTACAGCTTACTCATTCAATGGCCTCATACTAGACATTTAACAGGACCTCAACTGCTCGTCAAGTCCAGCTTGCTGCATGCTCTCTGCGGTATCATGCAATGTCACTTTGCTCTTCAGTAACCATTTCAGTTTAGGCAGTGCTTTCATCACTATCGTCACAACCAACCTGGTTACACTTACTGCAGGGTGAACACCTCTCCCGGAGATCCTCTATCATTCAAGTTTTGTGCAAGCAGTAACCACCCCATCTTCACAAGTTTCCCGTCATCCCTTCATTTGGCTGTCATCTCCTGTTACACATTACTCTGTCACCCTAAATCATCCATTATCTGTTCTTATCACCAAGTGTACCACACAAACCCAGTTTCTCTTGTTTTTAGAGACCTTTCTCTCTATTCCATGCTGCTCTCTTCACAGCTTTCATTTCTCTGAAGAGCTTTCATTTCTTTGCAAATTTTGAGTACAAGCAATTCTCACCACACACTCATTCAGTGTAATTCTCAGACCGTAGGATCTGCTTTTGAGCCATGTATTGAAACGTTTATGATGCCAATGAACATGAAAATATCTTTACTGAATAGAAGAGGTATCATTTTTATTTCTGAGGACATTGGACGCTTCACAGGCATCTCAAGTGCTAGAACATACTGCTGAGAACCAGACCCTGCAGCTTGGAACTTTTGACAAACCCTGTATGTTGCAGCATTATGGCATGATGAGATTGACATCAGGGCTCACCAAACTCGATTTAAATCTGTCTACAATTTTCGGTAACACTGGATAATTTATAATCGTAACGCTGCAAAACTTGCACCGATGAGATTAACCTAGGGCTGCAGACCCGATGCAAATGATGAAATAAAAGATGAAGGGAAATATTAATATATGCAGTACTAGCCTACAACAGGGTGGCAAGCTAAATTTTAATGGGGGAGCGAATATTTGCCAACCCTCATCTTTTCTTAGCACTCCCCCAAAGCAATGTTACCACTGTTAACATAGTTCACTGAGCCTGAATAGTTTCGATGCTATGTGAACTATGTACTAGATGAAGGAAGAGAGGTGGACCATCTTAGAAGCAAGAATGATAGCAACAGTTCAAAACAGATGAGGAACATATGCGATCTAACACACAACACCAAGGCAGATGCCACAGTGCATTCATCCGTTACATACTCCCACGGGCCTTTTTATTTACCAAGTGCACTGTGCTTGCACTCAAGTCACCTACAGCCTTCTATATTTAGGAAATCTATGACACAGGTACAAAAACCCTTTGGGCAGTGATATGAGCTCCTAGCATCCATGCAATCCACAACAGCACACAGCATGAGACATGGTTTTGTAATGCTTACCCAGCACTGTAAACCAGGCTTATTCCTTATGCCCTCTCTCTCACGCACGCACACACACATTAATATTCATGCATGAAGATGTTATAAACAAAGAGCAGATTCCAACTTTCAATAACAATGTCTCAATATCGATTGCACCTCAGGAATAAAACACAATAGAAGGGTTAAATAAACAAAACAGAGCATTTTTCAAGCCAAAATTTTGCAACATTTTGCAGTGCACAGTGTCGTTCATGACCTGAACAGCCATTCAGAAAAAAACTTCTAAGCATATAAATGTGACTAATTGAAATAGCAAATGTGGCTCACAGAGGATTACTTCTCTTATCAGATCACCTACTGCTTGTTAGTAAAATATAACCGAGTGTGGTAAATCAAGCATCCTAGACTTTATCAGCAAAACTGCATCCATTTCTTAAAACTATAACTCTACAAGCATTACAAGCAGC
Source organism: Amblyomma maculatum (assembly GCF_055883805.1). Taxonomy (NCBI): domain Eukaryota; kingdom Metazoa; phylum Arthropoda; class Arachnida; order Ixodida; family Ixodidae; genus Amblyomma; species Amblyomma maculatum. The sequence continues at coordinate 22,699,876 of NW_028146738.1, forward strand.
AGTATTAATATTAATACTACCAATGTTCACAATATAATCATTACCAATTTTCACTAAATGTGTTATAACCCGTGTACCTCACACTGTGTTCTGTGCAAACAAGGAACATTTTTTACTGATTTATAAAAACCCTCCATTGTGATTTCATGCTGAAATTAACAGCAGACAACAGCACACACTGTGAAAGGAAGCAGCCAATAATGGAGCATAAAATACATTAGTACACAGCAAGCAGACTTAAATGTAGCAAGCATAGCACTGAACATTGTAGAACCCTCTGTAAACTAGTTAAATATCCAGTAAATATTGTGTATCACGCTTTTCCTCCATCAAATTAGAATGTACTTTCTGCATGCTTCAGAAATGTGTGTTACAAGTGGGCTACATTCCAGTGCGTGGTAATGCTTCATTTGTTCAGAAACCAATTTATCAGATATTTTTTAGCAGTAGTACAACCTTTGTGATTACGGAAGGTAGCCTGCATGAGTGATAATGACAGTGCAGAATATATCAGTGTTAATACAATGTTGCAAATAAATACAATATCATGTGCATGATCAAAGGACAGAATTATACAATGTGCTTGTGAAAATACTGTTTTACTGCCACAATGAACAAGCGCTCAGAGTGTGGCAGATAAGGCACTTACAGTTCGATCAGATTTACACCAGTGTTTACTGCAACTTGCAAAAGTAAAGTTCCGAAAATAAAAAAACTAGAGCTGGGTGATTCATCACTCGTGCTTTACAAAACACAGTTCAGTAAGCTGTCTGATAGAACTTCCCAAATAGCTTGCTGATCCTGCAACCTTTTATCATTCAACCTGCACGGCTTCCCAATGGCAGGCTTAAAAACAACATAACTTGGGGGAGATGAGACTTTTTATGCAACCTTCATATGATAAAATGAATTTGCACAGAACACAAGTTCCATAATGTCGTAGACTTTTCAACAGAGTTTGTAATTTAACAGAATGCTGCACAGTTTACTAGTGATCTGCATTGTGTATGCTTCCAGTTCGCAGAATGAAAGAGAACTTCTGAACAGCAACGTGCCTTCGACTGCACTTGTGAGAAGTGCAAGCCAACATTTTGGCCTTTCTCAGGGCAAAGTAGTGACAGTGATAGCAGTACCCAAGCGAAGGCCCTGTCGCAAGAGTTCTTTGTCATAACATACTATGCCAACCTTGCCTGTCCCAAAGAAGGTCTCTCACATACTAGAGCTGTAAAAATCTAGTCCTTCTCACAAGTGGTGGTGGCAATGTCATGGGCATTCTGAAGCAGGGTAAATGTAATTTGGAGCAGTTTCCTTTTGCTTCAAGCCTTCAGTTATGTTTTGCCTAATCAGGCTGCTGTCTGTAGCATGCACAGTTAATTCATCCCGAGTTACCTAGCAGGACGGCAATAGCAAATCGAAGAATGCTGTCTGTGTGTTTTGTCAATTAACTCCTATGTCTATTTCTTCCCAATCCAACACTATCTGCAGATATGCCTCTCGCCTGAAGCCTTTTCCCAGCAGCATTTTCTGCAATTCCTGCATTAAGCACCGTAGTCAATATGTAGTCTCTGCCGACACTCTGACATATCTGCGTCTTCCTCCTCCATGCCCTAGTCAGGTAACTGCACTACTACCAATGCTTTGCAATTTAACAAGGTCATGGATGGTGCCTTTGAAAAATTTCCAGAGAAATTTAGATTTTTCCGTAACATGACAGATTTCATTTCGAAACGGACTTGTTTCCCGAGTACACTGAAGTCTTGAGTCAACCCGATTTCAGAAGGTGCAAAAATTCGACTGCACGAGAGAGGCACCACAGTAACAGCCATTAACAAGCGCCGCCAATAATGGCAAAGATAGTGCTTCCTGCGTTTATCACATGCATAAAGCCTGAGCAAATAAAGCTATTTGTATGCTGGAAACAGCATTGCTACATGAGTCATTTAAAAATAATAATGTTCCGACAGCCTTTCCCCATATACCCAGCAATCAAAGTCTGATTTTTATGCATTAACACCCAGTGAATTAAAACACAAGAAACACCCCTACTTTGCACATTCCTGGCAAAGCCTGAAGCGCAAAAAAGGAAGACAGGGACATGAGAGACACACAGGACATAGCGCTAACTTGCAACTACATTTTATTGATGGCGCAGAAGCATACATATATACAGAAGATAGTGCATCAAAAAACAAAGAGAGATGACACTCATCGCATGCACATGCCATTACCATCAAGAAACGCAATTTCTTTTTCCGACAGACTAATCGATGGAGTACTAACACAATCAGCTGCTTTCTTGCGAATCGTGTGCCTCGATTATTTCACGCGTGTATTTATCTTTGCTCTTTGCCTCCACAGTGCACTCTCTGAACAATGGCTTGTAAGTTTTACTAGGGCAACCATGACAATGTTCGGACAGGCTACCATTCCTTGGTTGGGCCACATTACGCTTGTGTTCTTTCTGCAAGTCTTTCATTTAAAGGAATACAGTATACCACCCCTTGTACACACTCTACAAAATTATTTCTATGCTTTCTGATGCATCCCTTTGGGCGGCTTGGAACCGGATTTGTGATTCTTGATAATTTCGACAGCTTTCCTTGGGCAGAGAAAACCAATCTCGCACTTGCCCTTTTTGCCACCCTCGAGTCTATGCGAAATTCTGTGCATATACGGAATCACTGCTGTCTTTCTACATTTGGCGGGCTTCTTGGACCTGATTCTTCGACATTTCTTCAGCAAAATTTCTGCCACCGAAACGAGCGGGATAACCAGCAGCAGAAAGGCAACTGGCCTGCTCGCTAAGGTTGATGGGTATCAAGAGAAGACATTATTTTTTCATGGCGCTATTAAAGCTCATATTGACTATTGCCCTTTTTACAAGCTTTGTATGGGATGATGAATAAGACAAGAGGGGTTTGTTAGCCCTAGGGTGGTAATACCAGCTTACGTGGGTGTCAGATAATGTTAGCACTAGGTCTAAAAACTGCAATTTGTTGTCAGATGGTAGCTCCGGGGTTATCTCAAGTGGACGAAAATGCCGGCTGAAAATGTTTAAAAGAGATGTAAGGTCCCGTCCAACGCAAGCTAGGCTATTGTCAATAAAAATTAAAAAATCATCCACGTAACGAAATACCTTTAAAACCTTAAAATCTTGTAGATGGGTGGCAATCAACCTGTCACAGTGGGCTAAAAATAAATTGCTAAGAAGCGGTGCTATACAAGACCTTATGCAGACACCCTGCTACTGTAAAAAGACACCACCACCGTTCCACTTAGCACCGTAGCACCGGTTCTATGACTATGAATATTTCAATTCCGTCAAGAATTACGGATAGAAAAGAAAAAAATGCAGCATTGGAGAGGAGAATGACTTTGCTGCAATAACTGCGCATTGCACATAGCACTGCTCGAATACGCGTCCACGAAGGAGCTTAAATTGCGTGTGGGTATAAGGCAGACCTCTGCGATGTGACTATACGCAGGCAGCGGTATCTGCTAATATATCGATTTTCACGAAATAGAATCACGATGGGACGGCAACAGGAGCTACATATCTGAGGAGGATCAGCACGCACGAAATCACGGCGTTGAGCTGTCGTGTTTCGCCGACAAATTCACGTGGTTGGGAGTTTTAGCCAATAACATATAGAATGGGATTTGCTATATGGTTGTTTACACGCTAACGAGATACATTAGTGGCTAAACGTTCAGACAGAGGATGGGAACAGTAGTGCGTGCACTGTACTGGGAATTGTGAAGGTCCATCGGAGTGCAGTACATGATTATTAGGCATCAGTCCTAATTTGTTACTTCGTGTATACGTACGTACAACATACTATACGGAATGACAATGATCATGGCCAAGTGCTGGGCGCAGTAATAAGTTGAGCCTTGCCCGTGCTGGACTCGAAAACATCCTGTGGAGGCTGACGCAGCATAATGACACCGCAGACATGTTTTACATCCCGAAGCAATATCAATATGTTTTGCACTTTCATGGACGCGTATTTAAGCAGTATATCAAGGAATGCGCCGGGGCAGCAACAAAGGCTTTCTTTGTAGCTACGCTGATGCCGCCGTTCACAAGAAGTTTTGGCAGTGCAGTATCGCTTCACGAAGTAAAATTGGAATGTAGGCAGCGTGGACAAGTGAATAATCTATTATTCCCTCATTTTTTTCCTCTGAATGCAAACAAATAACACGGAAATCACAGCACAAACCAGACGTAGCGCGACGGCAGCAGCAGTAAGTGCAGCCGACGCACTCAACCCTTCAACATGGCGTCGCATAGCTTGGTTCGCTGAAAGTCCGATAGATGGCAGCAATTTTGCATAAAGTCTATAAGTTTGTAGAGTGTGTACAAGGGGTGGTATACTGTATTCCTTTAAATGAAAGACTTGCAGAAAGAACACAAGCGTAATGTGGCCCAACCAAGGAATGGTAACCTGTCCGAACATTGTCATGGTTGCCCTAGTAAAACTTACAAGCCATTGTTCAGAGAGTGCACTGTGGAGGCAAAGAGCAAAGATAAATACACGCGTGAAATAATCGAGGCACACGATTCGCAAGAAAGCAGCCGATTGTGTTAGTACTCCATCGATTAGTCTCTCGGAAAAAGAAATCGCGTTTCTCGATGGTAATGGCATGTGCATGCGATGAGTGTCATCTCTCTTTCTTTGTTTTTTGATGCACTATCTGCTGTATATATGTATGCTTCTACGCCATGAATAAAATGTAGTTGCAAGTTAGCGCTGTGTCCTGTGTGTCTCTCACGTCCCTGTTTTCCTTTTTTGCACTTCAGGCTTCGCCAAAATGTGCAAAATCTACCAACTAGGCCAAGAGAAAGCTTTACTGAACCCCTATTTTCCTTGATGATCTCCAAGAATGCTATAATAATTTTACTCCAGGGAGAATTAGGTAAATAGGTGGTGCAGTTGGTGCATACAAGTGAGAGAGTTGCCCCAATAATTCTGCTACCGCTTATATTGCTAGCCCATTTAAAAGGACCTGAAGACAGTTCCACAAAATTTTTGTTCTCAGCAAATTCTATGACTCCTTCTTAATATTTCTAAGTATACCGATATTTATCCAGCAGCAAGAGACACATTTAACGTAGAGAAAATTGCATTAAAAAATTTTCACCAACTTGGAAGTGAATAGTGGTGTAGCCCAGCCTCTAAAATCTATGGCCCCAAATCTGTGCTGATGCATGCAGCATACTTATACAATTGGCTATTGACCGCAGCACCTGTATTTCATTCTTTTTTTTTTTCCAGCCTTTTTACCTAAAAGCTCAATTTTCAGTGAAAGCAAAGTATTTGCGATTAGAATGTGGCAACATGATGATACAAGGAAATTCAAAATTTTCTCCCGAGTATCCCTCCAATATTATTTCACTTTGTTTACCATAGGCTTAGACTCATACCTTGAAAACACCTTAGATGCCTACTGAATCTAAGGTCCGATTCAAGTGTTATTTTAGGAGCATAACAACAAGACTTTTGTTTGTACTTGACCTTGACATGGCAGCCCTCGCAAAAATAACCAGAACAGAAAAAACTTGCCCGAAATTCTTGTATGCATACCGCAAAATCTGGACAATAGGTCAACCTCCCTAACTTATCAGTCCTTAAAAAAAAAAAAAAAAAAAAAGAAAAATCACTGAACAGCAAAAATACCGAAAGGCCACCTCACATCGAAACAAATGCAACTCAACTGGCTTCGCAGGTACGACACTATTTAATTTGCATTCAAATAATGCTCGCATGCACAATACATGCCAATAGGCCATGAAGTATGCGAGCGTTACATGGAGTCATCCAAACTAGAGTTAGATGGCTACTGCTTTTCACTGCCCACGTCCTACAGTGCACTGTAAAACACGTTGCTCATGCTGCATTTCCAAAAATACTAGCAATAGGGAAACATTTCCATGCCGATGACACCCAGCCGAAAACAGTTGGCAACATAGACGTTGCATTGTTTCAAAACAAAGGTTTTATACTCAACATTTACGTCACTTATTTAGCCATTTATTTAGCATCTCTGCAGTGTTGCTAGTGACAGGGATAGTGATGAAGGCTATTGGTTTCAGCCACTCATTGCTGCAAGAATCCAACCTGCCAGTGGTTATACAATACAGAGGAGGGTGACTTTCCAGTGCAGTTTAAAAATAAAAAGCGCAACATATATTCCATTTTAATGTTTTTTTTTTGTTTTTTTTTTAGAGTATACCGGTTTCTAGACCAAGCGACACTGAGGTCACTTTGGCATAAACATTGTACTCACACATACAAAAAAAGTCAAAATAATAAAATAAAATAAAAAAAACTTTAAAGCTTTTTTTTTTCCTACTAATACCCTCTACTTCCACTGTGGCTAGCTATTGTAAACTGCAAATTGCAGTACAAAGTAGAGATAAAATATGTGGTGTGTTTGAGTTACTACCCTTCCCGATGTCACAAATAGTGAAGTGTTGAATGATGCTTGGGTTTTTCAAATGAGCAGTTGCATCTTGGTAGAGTAGTAACATTTCACCATGACAGTCATCTCTGAGCAGCACTATATCTTTTAGTTTAACATGATTTTTAAGAATCTGAACTCCAGTTTGAGTAATGAGGTTGTGGTGAAAGAAATGGATTCACATGAGCGTTGTCTCATCAGCTGCAACAGTTCTGTGCTGTGATCGAGCCTGGAACAGCTCCCGTATAAGCGTTGCTTTTTCCCTTTCCAGCTGAGCAATCACTTCACTTTTCTGGCTCACTTCCTGAAACCAAACAAACAACAACAAAAAGCATTTTGAAGTGAAACACCTTTAGAGAACGAATGAAGATGCAGTTTGGCACATATGATACTCCACACTGAGAGAATGTTACAACAAAAGTCAGTAGAAGCCACAGTCTTCTAATGAGTAAAGAGTATAGTTTAGTGAAATTTGCCTTCGAAGCTTTGCATTTGTATTGTTCCAGATTTCTCTTATGTATACCTCAGTTAACAGGTGGTTTTGTTCTTTCAACCGCTGAACGATGGAGTTTTGATGAACTTCATATGATGGCGGCTGAACAGCCAAATTCATGTGTGTTGGAAAGCCCTGTAAAAAAGAAAAAAAAAAGAAAGAAAAAGAAAGCATCAACTTGAGCAGAAGTAACAGCATGAACTATTGTTAGAGCAGACATATGAAGCTAATGCTTGTACTCAACAGGATTCTCAGATGCGAGTTACATCAGTCACATTAGTATAATCTCACCGTGGTACAGCAGCATAGTGATGTTTGAGAAAGAGTGCAAAAAAGCCAGCACTGAATTAAACCTGACCAGCTCAGGACACTGTAAACTTGCCAATTCAAAGCGAACAAACAAAAGCAGCACAACTTGACATCCAAAGCAAAGGAAGATGCATAATGATTCCTGTTAAATGTGTCAAGATGACTGGAATGAAAAGAGATGGGAAAACAACAACTGCTATCTAATTATACCAATTACTAAAACAAGTGCAAAGAGGTAAGAAACAAGCCTGTGCACACATGAAAAGATGCAAGATGTTGTGCCATGGGGTTCGAGCAAGCATTTTAGAAAATGCACTGGATTACAGTTAAATTCTTTCAAAGGCAATTGCAAACACACAAAATAGGGCGTTCGAGTGAAACAGTCAAATGTGATCACCGAGGTAAAGAAGTGATGCCAAAAGTGTTCTTACAAATGAAGCACTACCAGCACTTTAACCTACAAAATGCTAGGTTACAAATGTCAGGTGGTCTCCTTGTGTATAAAGTGAAAAATTTTTCCTTGTATAATCAAAAACTGTTTTATCTCCTTCCACAAGAATTCGAATACTGAATGTCACTAAATAAAAAAGGTTGATATTTTTGCCCATTTGTGATGCAGTCACAACTCCAATTCCATTTAAAATTGGTCCAAAATATTCTGTCATTTTTCTATGCACAACTCCAGAGTGAACACACGAAGCGGTGGCTTTTAGAACAACTTATTTATGTGGCACACTAAATTCAGACCAGAAGAGGTTAAGCTTTAGTGGCTTTTTACATGCCTTCTACTACATATACATAACCAATGAATCTTAATGGAATACACATTTTTCATTAACCCTGCCATCAATGGGCATAACTGGAGCATTTCAGGATGGCAGAGGCAGCACTTTTACTCAATATAACTGTGCATGGAAATAACGGGGTACCTTTCTCATGGCTTCTTGTTTCACTAGGCTTACTGGCAGAGGTAGAAAAACACTGAGACTTTCAGTTTACCTGTGCAACTGGTGCTTTTTACACTGAACACTTACGGTTCACACACCAAAATGCACCACTGGCAAATGGAAAACCTCAGTGCTCATTCACACCTGCCTATTTAACCCAGTAAGCGCACTCGCGACCCTTGTTTACATTAACAATGACACAAGAAGGCAGCAGAAGTGTACAATGCTCTTTTCACGCACAGCTCTCTTGAACAAAAGAAGTGCTGCCTGTGCCACTCCTGGCAGCTGCAATTACAGCTTTGTTCATGACACACTGTGCAAGGCTCAAGCAAAAATACAGAAAGCGGGTGCACACCACCTTCAGAAGAAAGCCTGCTGAGCTGTCGCAGGCAGTGCTTCTATCATAGTTAGCAATAGTGTAGCACACACATTATGACAAAAATATCTTACAGGATGTTGTCTTAAGCAAGCTAGGAGATGCAAGCTGTTGAACTATGGGCAGCAGTACCAAATGAAAAGTAGCAAGTTACACGACGAGTCGCAAGCAAGGTATTTTACTGATGGCACCAATAAAACAAGCGCTCTTCATGATTTCAAAATGGGAAAAATCACATTGTTGTCCACACACTGACCTTGTCGGAGCTATCAATCAATGCATTAAGGTGCTGATTAGCGTCCAAGATTCTTGCTATTTGGAACCTGAGTCTTTCATCCTGGGCATCCATGGAATACTCCTGTTGGAGGACCAAAAGAGAAACATAAGCTATGCTAAAATTCAACCACTGGGCATGGAGCGAAGCAGCATGGCCTGCAATGACTGCAGAGAAGTACCTCAAGTATTTCTCTTTTTCTGAAGAAACGTTCAGAACCCACCCAAATACTTATAGTACAGCAAGGATTCAGTCTGAATGTTTAATTATACAAAGAACAAGACAAGTTGTGCACATGACATCACATTAACTATTCATAGTGTGTTGAATAACTGATTCAACTGATCCTATATCCATGCATTCCGGAAACTGATGGCTTCCTTGACACCAGTGAGAGTAAGATGCCAGCATTGCTTTCAATCAGTATAAAGGCTCTACATTGCCTTCCATTCACCATCACTATGCTGAACAGCATTGCAGTATCAACGCCTCCTCTATTTTTTACAATGCCTGCAAAGTACTGCCGATTCGACCATCCACGGCCCTCTCCTGTCCTCCTTTCTTGCTCTTCCCCGTTGAGTAGCGTTCTCACATGCTCTACCTTTGTGGGAGAGATACCAGGTTAGCGGCACCACACAATGAAATGCAGGAAAAGCAATTTTTTGTAACATTCTCTCTTTCTTTGTGGAGTGGCGCTCTGCATCCCTCATGGTCATCAGGCTGCCTGTCAGGTATTGACGCGCCATGGAGCGTGCTGTTTATGAGGTTGTTTATCGTTGAGCTGCTGCAAGTGCTGGTCTTAAAGAGAGGCATATAGTGATGTGCAGCGGCGTTGGCATCGCGTGGCGGCTTGGGATCATGTATGTCTTTTAGCTACAAGATAGAGCATTTCGGTAGTGGCTGAAACTTTCGGCTTAACCTTCTGGGCAGAAACATGAAATCAGAAGGCAAAGGTAGTCAGTAATAAGTTTAGCTATATTGGTTTTTGATTCAGTCAAGTTTACTAAGGAAAATAGGAGAATGAAATAAAAAAAAAGGCATGGTAAATCTTCCCTGAGAAGACATTTTTTGGAACTACCAGTTATCAATAGATTTCAAGTTGCACCTCTACTTTTGTGATGATAAGCTGTCACTATTATGGAGACAGATTTTTTTCTGTCTGGGTAACCTACAGCTACGACCGCTTTAGGAAGCGGAAAAGGAATTCCATTCTCAAATGCATGGCGCTACAGCTGATGCCAAAGCACTTCCTGGCTGCCAATTAAGCTATTGGCTTGACATCTCTTGCAACTGCTGTGCTGAGATGATTCATTTGTAGTCAAGTAAAGCGGAGCAAACACCGAAGCCTCCTCTGCAAACGGAGAGCAGAGCTGCTGCTCCAGCTGATTGGCGTTTGAAAAAGCGCCGCGTCACGGATTAAAGGGCCACTGTCCAGGGAAGGCCCTTTTAAGAAAAGGAGCCCAGTGTTTCGATCAGGTACCGGAGATAGTCTGTGCAAAATTCTACAGCGACACGCGCGCCGCAAAGCATCGAAAATACAATTCAAAGCTCCCTCATGCTCTCCTTTGAGAAGCCAGCTTCACCGCTTCCTGCGCTGGCCCGACGGGCCCCGATAATGACGTACGTACCGGGAACGACGTCCATTGGTCCGTCTTGCTGACTGACGGGAGAAGGATGGGTGTCTACCGCTCACAGCACGCTTTTCCCTCGCCACGGCCAGACTGAATCCAGCGGCGCGCGCTCCCTCGACCGTTTTTTTTTTTCACGCTCGCGGAGAGCCACGCCCCACCTCCCGCCAAACGCGGAGGAGGAAGGGGAATTTGTATTGCGGAGGCTAGACGACCTCGGGCAGGAGAGTGAAAAACCTTTACGAGGGAACGGAAGGAGAGAGGCAGGATAGAATCGGGTGATTGCGGTGGCTGTAACTGCGTTATTAGTTACTCTTTTCAAAAACATTTTGCGGCCTTGCGTTCCAGGGGCGAAGTCTCACAGTCACCGGGGAAGAAAATATTTTCGACCGGAGGGTGGACAGTGGGCCTTTAAGCGGGAGCTACACCAGAAGGGGCATGAAGCAAGAATCTGGCAGGCACATGGTGTATGAGTAGGAGAGAGCAATCATCGGAACACCAGCGCCAGACGCAAGCAGCTCGTACCTCACGGGTAGCACCACATCGCAGCAACTAACTGAAGTTAGGTGTACCACTGGCTCCCATTGTCAAGCGGGCAATTCAGCTGGCATTGTAAAAATAAATAGTGAATTCCATTGGGAATTCTATTCCCAATATGGGTGGCTAAACTATGACTAAATATACAAACCATTAACTGCCACTACTGACACATCAAATCTTGGTTAGTGTGTAGTCCTGCCCACCCCTTTTTTCTTAATGCAGCTATGCCATCTTGCTTCCATAGTTATGGGAATGACACTGGCATAGAAAAGCTGGGCTTAGAAGTTTTCCAGCACTAGAATAAGGATAATAGGAAGGACACGGTGCTACGAAATGTCACTCTATGCATTTTTTCATTGCTCTCAAGTGTTGTCAGGTGATCTAATATAGGAAAATATTTTTTAATGCAGTAATTTGCAGTGCTAAACACAAAATCTGTTTGTAACAATGAATTTAACAATGAAAATTTGCTCTTTACACTTTTGCTACATGAAAAGTAGGACCCGAGTTTACTGATACTCTTTGGTTGTGAAACTTGAACGTAACTCTACAGAAAGGCTTCAAATGTCACTTAGAGTGACCAAGACTTGTGAAAAGTGGGGCAGCATCTGCTTGTATATAGAGAGAGTTTGGCCCCAGTGCAAGAACCATAAAATACTAAGTGATCAATAGAACATTTGCAATATACCAATGCAATCAGATGCCAAAATGGCAACAAACTACGATGTCAGTGCACGTAAACTTATGAAGCCAAAATTAATCTGAAGCCCTCCAATACACTTTGCCTCATAACTCACAATGTTGCTTTGGCATGTTAAGACCTATTAAACCATTTACTTCATTTAGGACATTGTTGAAAATGACTTGTTTGACAACCTATGTGCAGAATCACACTAATGGCATAGGACAGCTCCATTCAATTCTTGTTCCCAGTAAAAATTGATTCTGTGGTTTTTTCTTGCTATGCAGATGCTTGTAAAGGTGAATTTATTGCTAAAAAACTGGATTTAGAAATTTTTCTGGCATTTCATCCAGATTCACAACCGGAAATAACTGATCCCCAGCTGGAAGTGAATGGCATTGTAGCCTAGTCTTAGGGAACCATGCATAAATGGTAGTCTGGACACACTGCAGATTTCATGTGAAAATGGCTGGTAACAGCACCTTTTCTGAACCACAAAAGGTCTTTTAGAGGAAGTAGCATCATCCTTGCCATTACAATGTGGTAATCTATTGATCAGTCTCCATAGTGCCTTTTAAGATGAACATGGGAAAGAATGTTTGCTAGAAGAATGCTAATCACAACAATTCATCACATGGAAAGCAGCAGTCAAAGACTGAATTGTGCATTTGAGGACTTCGTTTTCTATTTGTTCAAATTTTCCTTCCAGATACTCATTCAACTCTTTCACTGCAGATGGCCCTACACAAAAGCAACAGGCTTAACCGTTATCAATGATGGTGCTTCCTGAAAAGACAGGTTACAACAGAATGCACTATGAGAAACTTTGCAACCTTTAGCAAAGTATCAAACAACACTTATATGAAGAGCACCGATTACAGCCCCATTAAGTAAAGCCAACGTGGGTTGACTTATTCATGGAATGTATATACTGCTCACTGGTGTTGCATGACATTTTCCAGCTTGCTGCATTTTTTCCTGAACAGTGCTGATGCGCTGCAGGTACCATTCTCTTGCTCGCTCAGTAGCCCGCAGACCCTGCTGGAGAGCATCCTTTTCATGCTCTAATTGCTTCATGCGGCGCAGCTGCAAGAACCAAGCAAGTGGGTTATACACCATAGTTCAGCGTAACTCATTTACACTTTCAAGGCACAAATTATTCTAAACACTTCTATCTTATTTTCCATCACTGTGGACTGCAAGGTCTTAAGTCCAACATAAAAACCTCAAAACCAAATCAATGAGATGTTATTACCATGTTATACTCAATTCCATGACCAAGTGTGTGCCTTCGCGGTTCTTTCTTCTTCGGGAACTTCCGCTCTGGAGCTGCATGGCCCGTCGAATTTGGTAGCGCATTTTTCGACTTGCTTGCGTCTGCAGGCAAGCAAGCACTATGAATCACAAAACTCTCTGGCGTCCTTAATTCCAAAAATCTGAAAATGAGCGCGTACTTGCGGCATCGTCAGAACCGTGCTGTGGATTCTTGTTCTCCTTCTGTGCGTCCGGATTTCGCCTCTGTGCCTGCGATGGAGGGGCCTTGGCCATCTCAGAACCTGGGTCGGGAGTTTTGCTGCGCACCCTGCTGAATCGCAAAATCCCTGTTGACTCGGCAGCAGCTTGTTGGGGCCCGTGATGCAGCCTGTTGTCACTGCGGTAACCGCGCAGCTTGCTCGGCAACTCACGAGCGTTCATCGGCGCCCTTCGCGGCTCACCGGAAGGTTTGGACTGCTCAACGCTAGACGTATTTTGAAGCTGTGGAACACTTATGGATCGCTGCTGCGTAACCACTACATTAGGTCGCACCGTAGCAGTATTGGAAGGCGGCCGAACTGCTGACAACCTATTAAGGGACCGGTCCGAGCCACCGTAAACTTTGGCCGAGGGCTTCGAGTTGTTTCCTTGCCCGCTTGACCTTTCGACACGGTCAGGCAGAGGTACGGAAGAAGGCCTTCCCCTTGGTTCGGCGACCTGACCCAGAGGTTGGGGCAGTGCGGGCGGTATGACGCTACGATGTCTTTGCAGTACACCCTGCTGGGCAGGTTGGCGATGGTTTGAAACACGGTGACGAAGCAAGCAAATCTTGAGACCAGCACAAAAGCGTTCGAAGGTTAGTTGGCCATTCGGTGGAGTAACTTTTTGCAGGGATTCGATTACACCGTTGGGAACAACTGAAGACGTACCCTCGTCACGACCGCTGGCCCACCGCGCTTCAATATCCTTGAGGTTGATATGACCAGCCTTTTGATCATCCATAATATCAAATAACGTCTTCATGGCAACCACGAAGCGTTTGGGCAGGTCATCCAAGGAAGGCTTGACATGTCGCTGTGCTGGGCTTGTCATGCTTAAGAACGTCGACGAAGTCACTGAGCGCCGTTACCGCTGCCGCTGATCGAGCACTATTTCACGATTACTGAACTAGGAGCGGAATCACCAACAGCGGTATGACTGCCCCACCTGCCCTGCAAAGAAAAAATAAATGAATAAATATAATCGACTCTCCCCACTTCTCTTCAGAGCGCTTCGATTGCTTCGATCCTACCGATACACCCCTTACCCCCTTACCTACGCTACCAGTTGCGCAACTTCCCGGCGGTTTTGATTGGTCAAAATTCGAGTGATGATGATGATGATGATAATTTGTGGCTGCACCTTTTGTATCGGGTGTTTTTTTTTTTCTTCCTCCATGGCTCAGTGCCCTGGGTGAAATAGAAAAACTAAAAAGGTAAGAGAAATGAGAGAGGATAGGGTAGAACTGCTATGAATACTATCAGCGTCTAACTGTCTAACTATTGTCCACCACATACGAAGCCGGGCTTTCGTCGTGCGGATGGCGCCACTATTCTAGGCGCCACTGGGCTGTCCGCGTTCGGCCGATTCAAAACCCAGTGCGCGCGGTAACGTGGTGTCCTCTGTCGGCTGAAGCGACAGTTTCGCGCAACGGAGAATGATGTGCTCCGTCTCGTCCAGCGGAGGAGAGTGTCCCAAGTGGCGGTCGCGAGAACTAGCGGCGCTGCGGTCGACTCTTGCTCCTTCTCGGGCGCGTCGTCTGCTACACGCGGCGCGGAAGCATGGAGCGGCTAGCGGACAAATAGTTTTAGCGAAATTCGGTTGCGCTCTACATGGCTGCAGTAAAATTATAACTAAATTACGAAAGCTTTGGCTTCGAAGCTAAGTGTTACCTGGGAGAGAGCGTTTATGTGCTGCGAAATTCCCTCATTAATGCCATGAAACAAATCTGACAGCGCCGTCGACTTGCTCACCAACGCTGTTCGTTGCTTTGCCCACTGGCTTCTGTTTTGTAGCGGGTATTCCAGTACTGATTAGACGAGGATTCAATGCCAGCAAACGGCCTACGTCGTTATCAAATCAGAACGTCTGTTCTTAGTGTCCTATTTTTGAGGTCTGACGCAAAATAACGATCCGTTAGCATTCTAAAAAAAAAAAAAAAAAAAAAAAAAAAGTTTTGTTGCTTATCTTATACAAGAACGTAGGATGGGTGGAGTTAATTAGCGAATCAACTGAGAAAGGATTCAGCGGGAATGGACATAAGCAAAGCAAAATCAAATAACTGAACAAACACGAGTCCCTCTCTCTCTAAACAAAAAAAAACATAATTTATAGCACGTTATCACAGGTAGTTGGGATTTTATTCTCAAAACGGCCTTGAGAAGTCCCCCCCCCCCCCCCTCCCACACACACACACACACACAGAAAACAAAAGAAGTAACGACACTATTTTATTGCTTGTAGAGGTAATTGTAATGAAATTCAACTGGTAACGCAACTAAAGCAAAATGAGCAAAATGCAGTAATTGTCAACAACAGTAATGTGCAGATGAAGTGCAGCAAACAAGAACTTGATTTCCTCAACGTTGATAAAAATTGCAAAAATCGACAGCAATTCAAAGAACAACACTGCTTCCTCTTTGGCAAATATTTCACTATACAGCACAACCTATTATTTTGTTTGAGGGAGAATGAGCATTTAGACATAGATTAATTCGGCAGTGATACAGCGAATACGATTGCACACATTCGTATTTATATATAAACATCACAATTCACGTATATATATATACATATAATTATTGCACGTGTATTGATAGTAAGCACAACTGCAGAGAGAGAGAATTCTATCAGAGCAGCTTGGCCGTTTTCCTTGCTCTCTGACTTTTTCTGCAAGCTCCACGCCTCTAAATCTTCTTCTGAGTTCTTTTCGAGGTTTTCTTTTAACTGCGCTATTTCTTTTTTCTTTTTCTTGTTTGCTGCCGAAGCTCGCATAAGTGCTTTTCTTAGCATTCATGTCTTCAGTTGTTGAAGTCGTTTTCTTTTTTTGATCCTCTTGCTTGCCGAATTTTTCTGCGCAGCCTTAAACAATTAAAACAAACTTGTCGCGAATTGTTAGCACAGAGCAGTTTTTAGGATGCATTCGCTCTTCGCATAAGCTCTGAACTGCGGCCCCCTCATACAAAATTCATTTCACTGCCTGCTTAAGAAGATCTTCTACCTATCCAACCATTTGCACATTATATAAGAACTTTTTGTGCACTGTACCGGTGTACGCGTTCATTGCACATGACAACCGCTCGTCGATTACAAACGTCTTTTCAATTAGCAAGTTTCCTCGAACTAGACGACGAGTGTAAAACAGCCCGCATATTTTATCTGTCTCCTCTTCGCGAAAGTACTGAAATTTCCATCGAGTTGTTGCCAAAGTTAGACTCCAGGACATCGAGATTGAAGTCCGAGTCCGTTAAGTGCTGCTGTCCTGCTCGTGCTGCTCTGATACGGAGTCTTGTAGGTTCGCTTCCGACACCACTGTCGAAACACATGTGGAAGCGCGATCCTTTGGTGACTTTCTTTTCGGTCTAGAATGCTTTGGTTTTGAAATGTGTGCGGGCAATGAAAGAAAAACCCTTGGTAGAGCGCCTGGTGCCAACATCCATTTCCCTCGATCCAAAATTACTTCCTTACCTTGAATTATATGCCGATAGGTATTTAGGAGGTCTTCTTCTTCGAAGTGCAGGTCACAAACCTTGCATTTTTAAGTCAGTTTTTGATCTTTTCTGTGAAGGGCTTGCTCCCATCTTTTAAATTCGACAGGGCCTTTCGGTGGCGCGAAGAAATGACGGCCTTTCGAGCCTTCATTTCGATACCCACTTTTGCACCCTGGGGCAAAGCAGGTCGGCATGGGAAGTACCGATGTCGCAAATAAAAATAAAAAGAAAGGATTAAGCCAAAAGCAGCCGACGCGCAGTGACTGGCCCGGTCACGTGTTTAAGAAGACCGCTGCAGCTGCCGACGCTGGCAGCCGCGGGGCAGAGAGTGGCGGCGAGGGAGCAAGAGTAGTTATAATTTTACTACAGCCATGTAGAGTGCAACGGCAACACGTCGATAGGTTATGTGATACCTTGAGGCGCGGAGCACAATGGCACCAAACCTCCCCCCATCTGACAACGCCATGGCAACACGTAACAGCTACGTGTGTGCCGGCCGCTCCATGCTTCCGCGCCGCGTGTAGCAGACGACGTGCCCGGCAAGGAGCAAGAGTCGACTGCAGCGCCGCTAGTTCTCGCGACCGCCACTTGGGACACCTCTCCGGGCGGAGCTGTGATTTGTTCTAGTAACGTTAATAAAATTAGTTGAAAGCTTACAGTAGCGCAAATTCTTAATGGAAAAGAAAAACGTGATTTCCAAAAGGCAATGACGGCAATGGAAGCGCCTGAACTGTGGCTGCGGAAATAAAGGGATCGCGAGAAAGCGGTAGAGGAAATCAAAGAGGTGAGCGATAGGGAGAAAGAAAAGGGTAGGTAAAAATAAAAGAAATATATACACTATGGTACAGTATACAGTAGTTTGCTTGAGGCGACGGCAATGGCAGAAAGCTTCTAATGACCGCTTTTGATTTATTTATAGGAAGGGAAAGGCACTGTCTCACTTGTTTTCTGTGGACACCGCAACCGCGCCGTGAGAGAAGGGAGCAAGGTGGGATCAAAAGTGGAAAGAGAGAAAGGAGCTGTAGTGGAGGGCTACGGAGTAATTTCGACCACCTGGGGATCTTTAACGTGCGCTGACATCGCACAGCACACGGACGCCTCTTCGTTTCGCCTCCATCGAAACGCAGCCGCCGAGGTCGGGTCCGAACCCGGGTACTCCGGCACAGTAGTCGGGCGTCTTACCACTGCACCACCCCGGCGGGGCTAATGACCGCTTCTAATTGGCGTCAAAAGCATAGAAACCCGTATTCGCCGAATTTGGTAATCTGTGCCCTTCCAGTGGTGTGTGCTAAGGGTGTCGACTCAAGGCCGCGCGTTGGCCCTACGTGGCTGGAGCGGTAGGTCAACACTACTTACGGCGGGGGATAGCCGCCACCGAATTTTTATATGTTGTAGGCAGTCATTGCACAAGCCACCGCTTAGGTGGCGGACAACGGCTGTTGCTGCGGCGCGCGTCTTTCTCTCCCTCTTCTTTTTCTTTTTCTCCATTTTCTCTTCTGTCCGCACGAGGCAGCGGAGGTGGCTCAGCTACAGAGCCAGTAGCAGTTTCCTTCCTCCTACAGCCACAACAACGTTGTCCGGCTCAATGCCGAGCTGAAAAGGTTGTGTACATCTATAGGCGCACATTCGTGCAGGACGTCGGATTGCTAGGAGACCGAGGATTGGCGAGGGATGGTCTGCATTACGCGTGCTAAGCAGCTCGACAAGTGGCGAACAAATTGGTGGAGCTGGCGCAGCGTTTTTTAGGTGGAGAGAGCGGGGCACACAAAACCCTCACGGAGCATCGCCTACAGGTGCACCAGACCACGGTGCAGAGCAAGCAAATGCCCGTTTCTGGTCCGGCAGAGCATGCTGGCATGAGCACCGAAAGCCTGTGCGCGCGCGGGCAGATGACAACGGGGGCCCTCGGAGAGGGCAGCACTCCCCTGGCCCTCGGAAAGGTGACCTCACCACTGCAATTGTGCGCTCAGGGACGGGCGCCCTGGGTCCAGCCCACCAATCGGGACGGACCAGCATATCTGACACCGCCTGCACCCCAGCTGCCTTTTCCGCCAATCCCAATGTGGCCCGATCCTCGGTTTTATGGACCCGGGCTGACACAGCTAGAGTGTGCTGCAGAACCAGTATTATCCGACGCTCGCCCAACAGTCCGGGTCCCAAGTCCACCAAACGGACACCGGAATATAGGCCTCAACCTCTACCACACAGTGGCCGAGATGGTCGGTCGCCACATGGCGCTACAGGTGCCCCGACCAGTACAGTAACTAGGCCGCAGGCGGGCTCGCTTCCAACGGCGGAGAAAGGAGCTGTGTTTTTCGGTGGGCTTCCTGAACCTACAGGGCGCTCGGCGGGAGCAGAAATGGGCCGAGATGTACCGCGCTTTGGACATGGAGCGGTTTTCGATGTATGGGGTGGTGGAAACGCACCTAAGAGACCTGGAAGAACCACCTATTGATGCCGAGTGGTGCTGGTCGGGGTGCAGCAGGGATGCATGCCCACAGTCGTAGAGGAGGCGGAGTCGGAATATTGCGGCGACGGGACCTTCAATGGAAACGCGTGGAAGAAGGCTGCAAGGAACACTTGTGGGTGGATGGTAAAGTGATGGGGAAACCCACTGTAGTGTGCCGCCTAGCCGCCAGCAGGCAAGTACTAATCCTCGGAGACTTCAATGGTCACCTTAGCGAGCGCACAGACGCTAATGGGCACCTTCTCCTGCAGCTGGCTGAGGAGTTCGACCTGACGGTCGCCAACCTTCAGCCACGGTGTGAGGGGCAGACAACATGTTGCGAGCGTGGTAGTTCAACAACTATTGATTACGCGTTGGTTTCGTCCAGCCTTATGCTTGCATTGCGGGATCGAGATAGCAGTCGACGAGGTCGGTCTTTTCAGCCTCGGAAGCGACCACAACCGGCTACGACTCGTCTTTGGCAGCTCCCGCAAGAAAGATGGAACCAGCTTGTGCACCCCGCATCGGGCTGGCGCGTATCTTCCATGAGGCGACTGAGCGAGTGGTCGACGAGTTTGAGGCGTCCCCGAGGAGAATGGAGGCGCGGACCTATGACCAGTACATGTCTGCGCTACATGCAACAATTCTGGATCACATGGTTCGTGAAAGCTCACGTCCTCGTAGAAGGAGGAATCCGTGGTGGGACCGAGAGGTGGAAGTGGCGTGGCGGGAGCGGCGTGCGGCAAATCGCCACCACCGGATGACCATTAAGGAAGGTGTTCCGGACGTGATAGCGGCCGCTTGGGCAGGCTATTTGCACCTAAAGCACACGGTGCAAACACTGGTGCAGGCGAAACTCGCGGAGCATAACCTTCGGCTCATGAGGTCCCTGCGCGAGGAGGGCAAGACGGCAGCGCAGAAATTTTGGGGCTATGTGCGTCGATGGACCGGCGGGATTCCGGACCGCTGCCCCCAATCATTGATGCGACAGCAGGTCAGTCAGCTGAAAATCAACAGGAGTACCCGACGACATCACCTTATATGGACAGACGGCAGCGTGTGATGAGCCCGAAGAGGAGACTGTGACTTCGCAGATGGATGAGGGGACTCCGGAAGAGATAGAGCCGTGGTAGGAGGTCTTCAGCAAGACCATGGAGCGCGCCCACACCCGCATAAATGCTCGTACAGCCCCGGGAACTGATGATGTGCGGGCTCGTTTGGTGAAGAGCCTCGGCCCGGAGTCAAGAGAACAGCTGGCTGGCCTCTTGACAGCTGTTCTCAAAGGAGCACCGATCCCGGATGACTGGCGGCGGGGGCGAGTCGTTCTCATTGCAAAGAATAGAGAATTGTGACGGGAACCTGCCTGACTACCGCCCGATTACAGTCACCAGTGTCATGTGCCGGCTTTTTGCCAGGGTACTAAAGGAGTGGCTCAGTGGCTGGGTGGAGGCACGGGGTGTGCTCACCGAGCTACAGAATGGCTTCCTTCCAGGCCGCCGGTTGGATGACAACTTATTTGTCCTCACGCAGTGTGCAAGAATCGCGCGAAAGGAGGGGCGCTGGTTGTTGTACTGCTTCACGGACGTCGAGAAAGCGTACTTCAACGTACCCCACGAGGCCTTGTTTGCGTGCCTGCTATCGCGTGGTCTCCCAAGGACACTCGTGTTGACCATCCGGCGCCTCTACAGGCGGAACTACATCACTGTGTGCTTTGGTGATGTGCATTCAGAGCACATAGTGGTGACGAAAGGCCTTCGGCAGGGCTGCCCACTGTCGCCGCTCTTGTACCTGGTGTATGTGTCAAGCGTGGAGCGGGCCCTGCAGTTGCATCAAGCCTGGGATTTCGCCTGTGGCTGAGCACAAGCGGAGTCGATGAGGGCTGCCGACTGCCAGGACTTGCTTTCGCTGACGACCTGGTCATGATGGCAGAGTCGGCGAGGGACCTTCAGCGGCTCGTCGATATCTGCCATACTAAAATCTCCGTGCTCGGGCTGCGGTTCAGCACTAAGAAAACGGCGGTTGTCCGGCTGTCTGGCGAGCGCGCGGGCGAGGAGGTCACGCTGGGCGGGCACCATCTGACAATCCTGCACAGCCTATAAATACCTCAGAGTACACCTCTCAGATGGGGCGGACATGTGCTCTATGCACGAAGCGGCGCTACGCCAGAGTTCTCTCCGGGCTGTGTATCCTCCGCCGCCAGTGCCTGTGGGGCTGCAGCCGTTATTTGATGGTGCGCGATCTCTGGAAGTTCACATGCCGGCGCTGTCGTTCGCCAACTCTGTGGTTTGCCTGTCGGCTGCTGCGCGCGGATGGCTTGAGAGGCGACAACATGAGGTTGGGCGCATTGCCCTTGGCTGCCATGGCCAGGTTGCCATCGAGGCCATCCAAGGCGAGATAGGCTGGTCCACCTTCGAGGCACGGGAGGCGGCCAGCAAGTTGGCCTATCGCGGCCGCCTGCTCTTCTTGCCACGGGAGCGCTGGGCGAGGCGCGTGTTCGACTATTTTCGCTGCCACTTGCATCCGGACGGACTGGGCCAGGCGAGCTCATCAACTCGAGAAGTTTGGCTTTTTCACCCACCCTGAGGCGGCTGACTCTCCATCCAAATGGGCTGCTGAAGTGCGGCTGCGAGTCGGGGGAGGGGGGGGGGGGATGTTTCTGTAGATCGTCGATGCGCAATCACGTGACACATGGGTGACGTAGCCTACACGTCACATACGCGTATCTCGCGGAGTCATTTTTTTTTTCCTTGTAAGAGGAAGCGCTCGCAGCAGTTTGTTTTGTCCACGCCATGGCTCCTCCTTCAATACAGTCTTCTCCCCTCCCCCATGGCTCCAAGCAATGCTGACATGACTATGGGCAGCAGAAAAACAGAATTGTCCTCCACCGGGGGAACGAGTAAGCGCAGATTTTGTGCGTTCGCAGTCTTTTGCTTTCGTTCTTTTTCTTCGGGTGGTCTGGCGGGGTTAGAGCTGGTATTCGAAGCGACGCAGGTACCACGAGATTGCTTCTTCGCAGCGCGCTGCAGGGATTGTGAGCTTGCTTCCTCACTACAATGAAAACGTGCAAAAGTGCTGACCTTATGCGGGGCCGCAAATATATTGAGTACCTGCGCATGAGTTATTTGCACACACGCGCGCCCACAAACATGCAGTTTTGTAGTGGCAAAAAGCAAATATCTTTAACTGCATGAGAGCATCTTGCGTGTAAACGTTGATGTTTGGATGTTAACATGATAGAAAAACAGCGCAACAGACGTGGACGGAGGTGAAGAACAGACAGGACGGGCGCTGAAGTTTATTGAAAAAAACACAGATATGTAACCCAGCCAAGCGGCACCAAACCGCACATTAAACAAGAAAATCCTGATAACCTCACACACACACACCACGTTCAAGAAATTCAACCTCATTATCTGTTAAAGCGATTGACGGTTCACTAACGCATTTTGCACCCAATCTTCCCCTCCGTCCACGTCTGTTGCGCTGTTTTTCCATCATGTCACCATACCAACTCGCCCAGATGTCTCTTCTATTACAGTTTTAGAATTAAGCTGTGAAATTATACAAGATGGTACTTATCTTATGGACAAACAATTTCATGTCACTACTTATATATATATATATATATATATATATATATATATATATATATATATATATATATATATACATATAGCTTTTAAAGGAACGAACAGTCTCAGAGTGCAAGGCAAACGTTTTTTTTTATTATTCATACTGTTGACATTTACGGGAATGGTGTCGTGTGTTCATTATTGGAATAAAGAGCATTAAAATGCAAAGCAGAAGGGAAAACAACGCGCCGATGATATATATATATATATATATATATCATCGGCGCGTTGTTTGCAGAAGTTGCAGAACACTATATATATATATATATATATATATATATATATATATATATATATATATATAGTGTTCTGCAACTTTATTGGAACCGTCTTGGAAAATTTTCCCGCTTGGACCGGTGGGAAATTTTTTCAAGACGGTGCTGATAAAGTTGCACACTGTATATATATATATATATATATATATATATATATATATATATATATATATATAGTGTTCTGCAACTTTATTGGAACCGTCTTGGAAAATTTTCCCGCTTGGACCGGTGGGAAATTTTTTCAAGACGGTGCTGATAAAGTTGCACACTGTATATATATATATATATATATATATATATATATATATATATATATATATATATATATTGTGGTTTCTACGTGGACATAGGCCACCAACCACCGCGGGTTCGAGCGTCGCGCGAGCCGAAGCCCCGATCAGCCGTCACCGCGCGCGCACTGAAACACTGCAGCGCGCACTCAACCTCCACAGGGAGGAGAGCACTTCGCTGCAAGGACACAAACCTCCAAGTTCACAAAGGAGACGTTTATTGAAACGCCATCCTCCAGCGGCACACACACACACGCACACACATACACATATTTACAAACGCACATACACACACATACGCAGTCACCGTGTCAAGGGAGCGCGCGAGGAGCAAGGCTCCCCTGCGCGCACGAAGTGACACGGAGTGCGCGCCGCAAGCACGCAAGGGCGTGCTGTGATCTCTCTCTCGCAGGGACCAGAGGGTTCCTTTGAGAGAGGGTGGGCAACCACCGCAAGGTACGCCTGTCGCGGATCGTTGGATCACGATCGACAGGCTCGAGCTTCGCTCTCAGGTAAGACCCGGAGCAGACGAACTCGAGTACACACTGGTCTGCGCGGACAAAGGCCGGCAGACAAGAACAGTTGCGTACGCACCTTGCGATGTCTCGGAGGAGTCTCTCTCTGGGCTCCGCTCGGACAGTCGCGCGAGCGCGGCTGTCGAAGCGGTGCCGTGTTCCCGCCAAAAGGCGCCAATGAGAACAACCACTGGGACGCCAGGGCGGAGTTGTGGCCCGAACGACAGTGACAAGTCGCTCGAGCCCCTCTCCGCCGCCTCAGGCGGGAGAAAGGGAACGGGGAGAACAACTGGGAAGCGGGCGGCGGCCGCGCAAAGGGCAGCCGCAGCAAGCCCGAATCCCACAATATATATATATATATATATATATATATATATATATATATATATATATATATATATATATATATATATATATATATATATATATATATATATATATATATACAGCACTTGCACAAACGTCTGTTCTTTTTGGGAACCAGCAGGTAGACAGCGCGCGACGCCCCGAGCAGCAGTCGATGATGATGATGATGGATCTATAGAGATGGAAGAGGTGAAAGTTCACGCGCTGCGCTCACAATATATATATATATAGCTGTTTCACATAATTGAGGGGTAACTTTTAAGGTGCATAAGCGGCCGATTGAGACAAGTACACGCGCACAGCAAATCTTCAGCACTCTCTCCGTTGCCGCTCAGGCCAAACCAGCCCATACCTCACAGCTACGGGGGAAAAAAAAGAAGAAAGGAAGCAAGCGCGCATACTGCTTTGCCGAGGGCAGCTCCAAGCCGTCGCTCGTTTGAAACTACGCTGTCTACGTTGTCTACGCCTGCTCG
Source organism: Amblyomma maculatum (assembly GCF_055883805.1). NCBI lineage: Eukaryota > Metazoa > Arthropoda > Arachnida > Ixodida > Ixodidae > Amblyomma > Amblyomma maculatum. The sequence continues at coordinate 22,724,590 of NW_028146738.1, forward strand.
CCCCTCCTTTCAACCTTTCCCCACTAATAGGGGAAAAAAAAAATACAGAAGAAAGCGTGCGTGCTGTTGAGTGCAGACGGCTACATGCTCTCCCTTCTCCAGCTCGAAGTCGCGCTCCGGCGGCCAAGCGCTTTCCTGACTACCCCAGTAAAATAAAATAAAAAAAAATTGTCGACAGGACACGCAGAAGTGATGTAGCTCTACGTCACTTTTGTGTCACGTGATTGCGCGTTCAAGATCTGCAAAAATATCCTCCCGATCCGACGGCCAAGCGCCTCCTTTCATCCTTCCCGCGCACTGCAGCCACCCTCTCACTCCCTCCACTAAAGAAAAAAGAAAAAAAGAAACGGCGCGCAGGAGTGACGTAAACCCTACGTCACTTTTGTGTCACGTGATTGCGCACTCAGGATCTGCAAAAACATCTGAGGGAGCGCTTAGCCGTCCTGCGAGCAAATCACACAGCAGCACGCACGCACGCTTTCTGAAAGGATGAAAGAAGCGGGCAGGCTAGCCAACGTAGACAGCGCGGTTTCAAACCAGTGACGGCAGTGAGCGCCGATTCTGTGCGTTCGCAATCTTTTGCTTTCGTTCTTTTTCATCCGGTAGTTTGGGGGGGGGGGGGGGGTGGCTGGTATTCGAGGCGACGCAGGGACTCGTAGTCGTGAGTCCGCGTCTTCGCAGCGCCCTGCACGGATCGTGTGTTTGCTTTCCTCATTGTAATGAAAACTTGAAGAGCACTGACTGTATGCGGGGCCGCACATATATTAATTGAGTACCTGAGAATAGGTTATCTGCACACACGCGCGCCCACACACATGCAGTCTTGCAACGGTAGAAAAGAAATAACTGTCAAGATTGAGAACATCTTCCAAGGGAGTGTAAATGTTGACGTTTGGAATTAAACTGCGAAATTATTAGGTTGTTTAGTTTTTTTTTAGACAATTTTTCGTCTCTATAGTTGTTTCCCACAAGAGGCGCAATCCAAGATGCAAAAACATCCCATTGAGAACTACGCGCGTACAGAAGCAGTCAAATATCTAGCGGTACCTGAGCTGCCGCTCAGGCCAAATCAGCCCATACCTAAACAAGGGAATTGCGCTAAAAAAGACACGGACGAGAAGAGATGGACGAGCGCAATTTGGCTTCTTTGTGCCTCCGGATTGTCTCCGGCGTGGAATGCGTGCGAGACTGCACGAGGCGTCACGCCACCCAGTTTTTCAGGTGTTCTGTCGGGGCTATGTATGAAATTCCCCTGACATGTGGAAACGTTTACGGCCAGACGGGCCGTTGTATAAATGAACTACTGAGGGAACATCAGCTTTCTATGAATAACGGAAAAGTGTCAAATTCGCCCTTACTCTGCGGCGCGTGCCCTTTAGCTACGCCTTATAAAGCATGCCAGCCTTTGCTGGCTAAAAACAAAATCTTAAGGCGCAATCGTAACCAGATAGCACGTGAACTCGCAGAGGCTTTTTTCATTGATAAGTCAGGGGATGAATGCGTAAGCGATTTTACTATCAAATTGTATAAGAAAAAAGAAAACTTTCCTGACATGTGCACTTAGGCAATGATTGGATAAGCATCAAAGTATACATATTTGTTTTCTTTCTGAATAAAATCAGTCGCGAGAAAAAAAGAAAAGAAAAAAATTGCGCCCGTCCATGTCCTCTTCTCGTCCGTGCCTTTTTTTAGCGCAATTCCCTTGTTTAAGTATGTACGACCGACTCGCCCAACAACGTGCTCTCTTAAAGCCCGTACCTAATTGATAGGAAAAAATAAACGATAGGACTGCTCTGTGTTTTGCCAAGGGCAGCTCCAAGCCGTCACTGGTTTGAAACCGCGCTGTCCACGTTGGCTAGCCTGCCCGCTTCTCCTTTCAGAAAGCGTGCGTGCTTGCTGCTGCGTGCTTTGCTCGCAGGACGGCTACTAGGCGCTCCCCATCCTCCAGCTCGAAGCCCCGCTCCGACGATCAAGCGCCTCCTTGCATCCTCCCCGCGCATTGCAGTCACCCTCTCATTCCCACCAGTAAAACGAAAAAAAAAATAATAATGAACACCCATAGGGCGCGTAGAAGTGACGTAGACCCTACGTCACTTTTGTGTCACGTGATTGCGCACTCAGAACCTGCAACAACGTGCCACATGGGTCTGCTCTGCGCATGCCCGGCCGTTGCCTAGCAACGGAGACGCGGAGCGTGGGAACAGGCGCGTGGCTGTCTGAGCCGCAGCGAGTTGTTTCGCGCCACTTTCCCTGTGGCACGGAGCACCATGGAGATTGTCGTGCCGACGGCCCCTGAAGAAGTGCAGCTGCTGGCGCTGTCTTAATTTTTATTTTCCTTTGTTCGAGTTGTTTTGCGTGCTCACGCGCAGAACACGTCTGGGGTGAGAGAGAGAGAGAGAGAGAGAGAGAGAGAGAGAGAGAGAGAGAGAGAGAGAAGAGAAACACTTTATTTAGGAGCGCAAATTAAGCTGGGGTGAATTGGAGCCGTACCCGCGCTATACATATGCGCCTGCGGGTGCTATTTTGAGGAGACGCAATGCGTGCCTTATATTGCCATATGCCAATCAATGATCAATGACTAATTAAGTAATTAATAATTTATAGTTAACTAATAATTACTAACGAAAGACTGCTTAATTATTCACCAATTAATTACTCGTTAATGTTCAATTATGTATTATTAAATAATTAGTGCCGGTTGCTTAATTATTAATTACTATTTAATGTCGCGCACCCAGTAAAATCAACCACACAACAGTAAACGTAGAACTGCGAAGATACAAGGAGCGCAATATCGTCGCTGCCAAGCAGAATTCACCATGTTCGAATATGAGACCTTCTGTGCGTAGCCATGTGTTAGCAAGAAATAAGATATACTCTGAATCCTTATACTCAATGTCAGCAGCCTGCCCTCATTCTATTGCACACCCGTTATACCACCATCAAGAAATAAAGCGCAAAACAGCCGAAGTGCCAATAGATTTGGTAAGGAATTAACAGGCTAATTTGGCTTAGGTTTGCCAGTGTTGATAAAGTGATCCCCGCGGCTGCTGGTGCTGTCTTAATTTTTTTCTTTTGTTCGAGTTGTTTGGCGTGCTCACGCAGAACGCGTCTTGGGTGAATTGTAGCTGTATCCGCGCTATACATACGCGCCTGCGGGCGCTACTTTGAGGAGACGCAGCCGCTCTCGTCTCCCTTAATTCTAGAACACTACACCTCCACAGCCGGACTCAAGCACTCAAGCGGCGCCGCCCCGCGCGCATCGCCGCCGCCGTTGCAATGCTCTCCTGTACTTCGCGTTGCGCCAGGAGGAAAGATGAGAACGAGAGCGAGCAAGAACAGCGCGCGTCTCTGTTGCTAGGCAACGACCAGGCATGCGCAGAGCAGACCCATCTGGCCCGTGTGAATGAGTAAGTGAGAAGACCAAGAAGACTATTTATGCCGACATGGACCTCGGGGCAGGGGCTCAGCCAGGGGGAAGGTCTCCTTGCCGGCTCTCCTGTGCCGTGGCCGCAGAGAAGGTCTTGAAGTAAGCCTCCTCCGCCAGGCGTAGACGATCTTTTGCTCATCCACGTTTGGGCTGCGGATGTAGGACTCCCAGGTAATTTGATCAAGGGGATCAGTTTCTTTAGCTCCCGGAGAATCGAGGCATTGCAAGATTAGGTGATTTTGACTCAGAGGTACGTTGCAGAGATTGCAAGCCTCTGGGTCCCCTATCAACTCATTATGCAGAGTAACATGAGGAAAGAAACGATTGGCCTGAATTTTTCGCCAGGCCCTGCATTCTGAGGGTATTAGGGACCTATCTGGTGGTGGATAGATCCTTCTGTTTAGTCTGGGAGTCTCAGAGAGCTCCTTGTAGGTTTTGAGGGGGTCTTTGTTTCCGGGTAGCGGGGTCTCTATGGCCGCTCGGGTGTATACATCTGGGCGATGGGCAGCCTCATTGCCTGGTAGACCCTCGTGAGCTGGAACCCAGATGACTCAAATCTCCCGGTTTAGCGGGTGCTTTCTCAGTAGACTGGCCGCCTGCTTGGAAATTAGGCCTTTGCCGAAGTTCCTAACAGCCGCCTTGTTATCTGAAAGGATAATTCTGGCTTTAGTGCCTGTACATGCTAGCGCTATCGCAGCCTCTTCAGCTATTAAAGCGTAACGTACTGCAGATAACCTCTCCCGTTCAAATCAGTGATGATCCGCGGTGGCTGCTTTTCGCCGCAGCCAAGCCGAACCGAATGCCGGAATCGCGCGCGCTGCTGGAACCAACGTTTATAGAATCTATAAACGATGGCTGGAACGGGGGGCATCTAGCTATTTTAGCGATTTCCTAGAGGTAAAGTGTGTAGGGAGGAAAAATAAACAAACAAAGCCATTTTTTTTACTACGTCGTTAAGCACCGAGTGCGACGCAAAAAACGTCACGTCAGACCGCTGCGCGTCCACCAATCATCGTTTCTAGCCGAGCTACCCGATCAGCGCCAGCTGCCCCGATACACTTCTGCAGACGTCTCCAACGGCACGTCCATCCACCACCAACATTCGCAAACACTTCTCTCCACCCTGAAGTTCTTCCCTCTTATCCCCCTTCCCATCTCATTGTCCATTCCGAATTCCCACATCTCCTCCCTCATAACCGTTAATCCCGTGCCTAAAAATATGAATCCTGAACACCACCTCTCCCGAAGAGAAGCGCAAGCCTCCGCGCTCTGGCGTGAGTACGGACGGCAACGGGCCGCCTTATGTGGATGCTGCCCCGTACCGTTGCCACCCAGCCCACACCCTAGCAGTCACTGACAATTCTCTCCGACCCACACTAACAGCGTACACTTCAACCTCAGTTAAGACGGAGGAGGCAGCTACCCTTAGCTCAGCGGAATACATTTTCAGTGACTCCAAGGCTGCGATCTATACGGTTGGACGGCTGGCACCCACAGCCATCAGTGTCTTGCGTTCTGGTATCGTCCCATCCAAATTATCTGGGTGCCCGCACACGTGGCCCATCCTGACAACGAGGCGGCCAATTCCATCGCTCGCGATTCGACTGACCAAGCAAGCCCGCCCCCGCCGGGAATGGATACGCGCGACGCGCTCCTCACTACCACGATATAACCTTGTACCTTCTTTACCTCTTCGCACAAATCTCACCTTCAGGCCCACACCTTTCTTACTCCAGCTCTTCTTGCACTACTCCACCCCGGGCGTACGTACTCGCAGGCCTGCCGTTATGCGACAGCTCCCACGCCGATTACTCTCACATTCTATTTTTCTGCCCGGCACACTTGCCCCCTGCCTCTTGGCGTACCTTACCAGTCCGAAGCAGATGAGATGTGGGAGGCTGCTTTGTCCAGCACCACGACCAGCAGCCCCAAGGCTGCCCGCAACGCTGCTATTTAATTTTGCTTTAGCCTTTAAAATAAGTTTTCATCGCTACCACCAGGCTCCAGACCGGCGATTGGCTGGTCCCATTATGGTGGCTAGTGGACCTGCCTAGTGGAAGCACCAATCGCCGGTCTGGACGCTTCTAACCACTATAGTCCCGGTAGCAGGTCGGCGGTGGACGCAACTGCATGGGCTCTCTGAAGGTCCGAACCCATCGACGAAATCCCTCGACTGCGACCAAGAATTTCGGACAGGAACGCCAGCTGAATCATCTAGGAGTCGAGAAGACACCAATATTTTGAAGATGGGTCCAAACTTTTGATATCTTATGCCACCGAGAACTTTGACCACGCCGAGCAGCTGGGCCTACCCGTAGGCTTAGCCAGCCCGGCGACCCCTGGGGTTAAGAAATGACAGCCATACCCCGAGAAGGGCAAAATGAAACAGCTCCGATGGACGCTGTTTTCAATCACGCTTTTTGGCTTTTATGAAAGATGTCTTTTGTACAAGAAAAGATACGAAGTGTGCTACCAGTGCGGCGACCTCGGACACACGGCAGACGTCTGCCCAAACCCCGGTGCAATATCCGAAGGTGCAGAAACTGCGGAGACAGAGACCCCAAGAAGGATCACAACTGCAAAGATGATGCATCCTATGCGGCAAGGAGCACCCGCTAGGGGACAAGAAATGCAGAGCTATATGTTTCGGACCCCGTATCAGGTCAAGAAAAATTACTGGGAGAAGAAGATGCTGGAAGAAGCACATGAAAGCCAAGAAGAACACGAAATAATACCGATCCACAAGACCCCCTTACAAGAAAAAAGACCGAGAAGCAGAAGCAAATCCCCTTTTCCAGCCCTCTCTGCCTCCTCCCCGTCCCCTGTTCGCAGGTGCCGCTCGAGGTCGACATCCACAGGAAGGGCAGCAGACCATGCGGACCTCCTGGGTGACAATTAAGGCCAAGCGAGCGCCGGACGATTCATGGGGCCTTAAGAAAAAAGCAGAAGCCGATAAAAAGGTGAGCTTTGACAGGAGGGATTCCCAGCCTACACAGTATACTCAAAAACCAGAGAGGTAAAATCGTGAACTCAGAGATAGAGTCAAAGATCTCAAATATGTCATTCAGTCACTCAAGCAGGAGATGCAAGCACTCAGACAGGAAATCCACACTCCTAAAAACACTCCAGTACCCACTGTCATTCCTCTAAAAGAAAATTATTCCTCCTCCACGCCCAAACACTCCGCTAGAACACCAAACGACAATGTGTAGTAGACAAGCTCCAACCAACCTCCACCCACCAAGCGAAGGTGCGCAGAGAAACTAGAAAACAATTTTTTAACGGAGGAAAAATTTGAAGCTACAATGAGAGACACAAACAGCAGAATAGACAGAATAGAGAACATAATCGTAGAGATGAAGCAAGCCATGGAAGCCACTTTTACGCAACTACAGTGCTTAGCTAACGAGTTCAAAAACCTGCGATAAAGACCTGTGAACGACGTAGAATATTTCATGGCTGAACAAAATGGACAGCCACAACAATAAGGACGAACCGAACCGTATCAAGAAAAACACTCGAACCCCCACCACAATATTACAGTGGAACAGCAGAGGCTATAAGAGCAAGAAATCGCTCTTACAGCAGTACCTGGCTCAAGAAGAAACCCTACCGTTAGCAATAACGCTTCAAGAAACAGGCACAAACTGCGTAAATCAGCTAAACTACCGAGCCTACGTCAGTGACAGAGGTAACAAATCCAGAGTAGCCGTTCTCGTCAAAAAGAACGTCGCGACCATCCAGCATGAAATTACCCCCAAGGATATTGAAACGGTTCTTGTAGAAATCATCACGGGTGGCAAGAACGGGCAAATCATATTTATTCTCAACGTATACAGCACACCGAAGCAAAGGAAAATGCTATTCAGGTCTCTCTTCAAGAACGCTATCAGAACAGCCGGCAGAGCCCCCCTAATCACTACAGGCGACTTCAATGCCGCGCACCAAGAATGGGGGTATAACAAACAAGACCAGAAAGGCAGGCAGCTCTGGGAGGATGCACAAGAGCTAGCGTTCACCCTCCACACAGACCCATGTTCTCCCACGAGAGCTGGCAACAGTGTTTCAAGAGACACGTCGCCAGACCTCACCTTCACCAAAAACCTATAGCGGGACTCAAATGGGCAAACACTACCCACAATCTGGGCAGCGACCACTTCATCCTAAAACACACGATTCCTCAAGACAGGAAATTGGTACAAAAAAGAGGAAATCCACAAAGGCTCACGGACTGGGACAAATGAGAGAAACCAGAACACATCGTCCGCTAGAATCGAAGACATAGAAAAATGGACTGCACAGATTCGCAAACAGGTCAGAAACAATACAAAGATCGTGAAAGAAGATGACGCCCCCGCCATCATGGATCCGCACCTGCTACGCATGTGGGAGGCCAAAAGGAGCATGGAAAAGAGACTGAAGGGACAGAGGTGGAATAGAAACCTAAGAAGAAGAATCCAGAGATTCAACAAACAGATTGAAAAATACGCTGTAAAATTATGCGAGCAAAATTGGCTAAACAATTGTGACAACATGGAGAAACAAATGAGTCCCCAAAACGTGGAACATATTCTGCTACCTGTTATGCCCCAAGCAGTCCAAAACCAACTCGAGCATAAACCAGCGGAAGATAAGACACGTCTTTGGGGGCACGGATGAAGAATTCTTCAATCAACTCAGAGACGTTGGAGATGGCATCAACCAAAAGCTGCTGACATATAGGAGACTAGACAACCCGGAGCTAGATGACCGATAACAGAATCCGAGGTCAGGGCAGAGATAGCCAGCCTCAAAAGGAACTCTGCTGCCGGCCCAGACGGCATAACCAACAAACTTATCAGGAACTTAGACGACGACTCCATTGTCAGCCTTACCAAATACATGCAGGAAATCGGCAGATGTCATTTTTATACCCAAGCCAGGAAGGCCACACAAGTTAGAAAATCTAAGACCCATCTCCCTCACCTCGTGTTTGGGGAAGCTGATGGACAAAGTGGTCAAAACAAGACTTGCCAACTATATAGATGGAGGACTATGGCCCCATAAATTGGTTAGCTTCCGAAGGCTCCTCGGTACGCAAGACGTCATGCTGAGACTCAAACATGACATCATGGACAAGAGAAAAACCAAAGGCACAAAAGTCATCCTTGGCCTAGACTTAACTAAGGCCTTCGATAATCTAAGGCATGACGCAATCCTCAAGAACCTCGAAGATCTAAACATTGGTGCAAGAACCTTCGCTTATGTAGCAGCTTTCTCTCAAAGAGAAGACTCAAGCTAAAATTCCTAGAGAGAGAATCCCCAATCATCAGGACAACAGGCAGAGGCACACCACAAGGTTCGATGCTCTCGCCATTGCTCTTCAACATAGCAATGATTAACCTTCCCTCCCTGCTAAAAACAATACCAAAAATCAAGTTTAGCTTCTACGCAGATGATAACAACATCTGGTTAGACACAGGCTCGGACGCAGAAATACAGGAGAAACTCCAGCGCGCGGCTAGAATGGTCACAGAGTACGCGGAAAATATAGGCCTCAAGTGTTCACCGCAAAAATCAGAGCTACTAATCTACACGAACAAAAAGGAGAAGCCAACCTTCGAAATCACAGTGGATGGTCAAAAAGTGCCCGAGGTTAATCAGATTAGGATCCTCGGACTCATCATCCAGGCAGACGGCAGAAACGGGTCCCTGATAGAAACTACAGAACTACGCTGCACAAGTAACGGGTCTCATGAGAAGGGTCTCTCTCAAAAACAGGGGACTCGAAGAAAAGAGCCTGCTAAGACTAGGAACCTTTATGAAGGGCAAGAGGCCACAGTCAGAACTGGGCATGGTCTTACTGATTGGTTTCCGATTGAGAAAGGGGTGAGGCAAGGCTGCATACTGTCGCCCTGCCTATTTAACCTATATGCAGAGTGCATCATGAAGAAGGCCGGTCTGGACGAGTCTTCAGCTGGAGTGAAGATTGCTGGAAAACGTATCAACAACCTTAGATATGCGGATGATACCACTTTAATGGCAGAAAGTGAAGTGGAACTCAAGAGACTTCTGATGCGCGTACAAGAAGAGAGTGAGAAGTTTGGGCTTGAACTGAACATTAAAAAGACGAAGATCATGGCGTCTTGCCCTATCAAGTCCTGGAGCATCAATGGACAAGAAGTGGAAGCTGTGACAGATTTTCTGTTCTTGGGCGCCAAGATTACCTCGGAAGGAGACTGCAGCCATGAAATTAGGAGACGCCTGCTTCTGGGAAAGAGAGCAATGGTTAGCCTTGACCGCCTAGTAAAGAGCAGAGACATTAGTCTGCCAACCAAGATCCGTATAACCCGTGCTATGGTCTTTCCAGTTGTGATGTATGGATGCGAGAGTTGGACTGTGAAAAAGGCTGACCGCCGAAGGATTGACGCGTTTGAATTGTGGTGCTGGCGAAGACTCTTAAGAGTTCCTTGGACTGCCAGAAGATCAAATCAGTCGATATTGTCGACCATAAACCCTGACTGCTCATTGGAGGGTCAAATTCTAAAGTTAAAGCTCAGCTACTTTGGTCATCTGATGAGAAGAGAGGAGTCTCTGGAGAAAGATTTGATGTTGGGAAAGGTTGAGGGTCGCCGGAGAAGGGGTAGGCAGCGAACGCGATGGTTAGATGGCATTCTCGAGGCATTGCAGATGAAGCTATGTGATGTTAAGAAGATAGTGAGAGACCGGAAAGCGTGGCGTGACATGGTCCATAGGGTCACGAAGAGTCGGACACGACTGAACGCCTGAACTGAACTGAAGACTAGTACAGGCTTATATAATCAGTAGGGTAAGATACGCAACACCCTACCTAAACCTGGCAGTAAGGGAAAAGGAACAAATAGACGTCGTAATAAGGAAGAGCATCAAAAGCGCACTCAGCCTTCCCAGCTGCACCTCCACGACCAGACTGCTGGGAATGGGGGTACACAACACATGGGAGGAAATAATGGAAGCCACAAGAATAGCGCAAATGGAGAGACTGCTGGAGAGAGTCAATCCAAGACGGGAAGGCAAATTCTAGAATGGGTCGGGCTCCAGCACGACAGAGGGATGGTCCCAAGACCAACCTCAGCCAAAACTACAGAACCAACCTGCACATCCCACCCATGCCAAGAAACATGAGCCCCATTCACAACAAAGAGAGAAGAGAAGACAGAGCCAAAGCCATCGAAAAGGAGATGAGCAAGCTTGACCCGAACTCCGTGGCGTACACTGACGCAGTCACCGGGAAATCGGGAGCTGCAGTCGCAGCAGTGGTGGACGGAGCCGGAGCCCCTCTAATCACGGCGTCTATAAGAACAAGAAATGCAGCCATGTGTCGGCACATAAGCTAAAGTGATTATAAGCGACAGCAAAACAGCCATTTGGAACTTCACAAAAGGAAGAGTGTCATCCGCGGCTAAGAAAATCCTCGAATTCAGGGAGATCTCACGGAGGATCACAATAAAATGGACCCCAGGCCACGAATCGGTGTCACGCGCTCGCCCGAGATATCTACCACCGGACGAACGTCGAGCAGGTCGACAACTCAGAACCCGAGGAGAGGTTAAACACCTACCACGAGATCTGTGAATACTACAAACTAAACAGAAAAACATTCTCCACTCCACATAAAGAGCTAAACCTAAACAACGAAGAGGCCAAAAGCAAAAGTATTCGACTACAGGCCGGAAATTAACTAGCGGTTCGGGGTAGCTCGGCTGGAAACGCTGACTGGCCCAAAATTTTTGACGTCATACATGACGTCACAATTAACGTCATGGGTCACGTGATATTTTATGATGTCATGTCCGGATGTAGGGTGCACGTGTATCTCTAGACTGTCCCTAGATACCCTAGATTCCCCATGCTTTTCAGAGCGCCCGGACGCGACCCGGCGGTGGTATGGCCGGCGGTGTTGGCGGCGCGCCGCAAGCAAACGGCAGCTGCCCAGCAGATGGCCGTCGGCGGAGATGGACGCGAGGCCTAGCTTGCGTGCGGTGCGAACACCGTGGAAACGGCATCGACGTCAATAACATATACACGCTTCGAGCCGCGAAGAGGCTTCCGAACCAGCTTGTCACACCACACGAATTGCCGTGGAAATCCTTTATCTAGATCTGTACGTGAGACCTTTCGGCGACAAAAACAATCGAGGTTCGACAACGCGGTTTGACCTGTTCGCAGGCCGGCCGGGCGAATTTTCCAGTGACAACTGTACACCATGTTTGCGGTGATTCCGCTCTTCTGCACATTTCGTATATTTTCAACGAAGTGTCTAAAGGTACGTCCGACGTATCCATTCGATTCTCGTAAAGATACGGCGGACGATCGTTATACAGGCTCATGGCTATATGCACGTCGAACGCGGCCACATTCCGCTTGCTACGCGTGAATGAATCTTATCCTCTATGATATCAGCTAGCCGCGACTCTCGATGAATTGCTACGAAGAGTGCATCCGTTTTAGCATAGATCGCGGTCTTCACTTAGGGTTGTGTACGGCAAGCATCGCTGTCATGCACATAGCTGCAGGCGATGCTACGTACTGCACCAGCTCCACCAGCTGGCATCGAGATACGCACATTCACGAGCAGCTTTCGCTTCGCACTAAACTATTACCTCGATCTGCCCGTAATGTAAGCGAGCTACTCCTAGCATTTACGCTGTCTTAGGTCCTGCATCGACCTCCGAACATCTAGCGCCGGTACAACACACACACCTCGCCGTGCAGAACATTCGGCAGTCCAAAGTATGTATGTGAAATGGCATTATGCTCTTTCCTCACATGCAGACCGAGGAAACAGGATGTTTCTAGCCAAATTCTTCGTTTAAATTCTACCACAGAGCCGTGGCAGAAGACATGCCGAATCTACTAGAGGCCTGCGCTGCTACTGCGGCGAGCTGCACATCGACTCGTCGAGGCGAAGACCTACTGCACCGCACCGCAAGAGTGCACAACCGGAAAGCCGGAAGCGCAAATGATCCGAATTCCCTGCGAACAGCAATGTTCTTTGGTATTTAGGGGAAGATTAGACTAAAGTGCTTAGCCTGCATCTTTTTCTTGTCGTTGAATTTTGCGTACATGTAGTTTAAACCCCCGCATGCTCGAGGTTAGCATGACCCGACTGAACGGCCGCGCAGCTTTGAAACGATCGGGATCGATATGCATGCATCGGCGGACTTGGGTACGCGTTAAAAAATGTGCGCTGCACATTTCGTTGCAGAAGCTGACTCTTGGAATTTTGCAGAGTGTGCCATGCAAGTGATCGTTGCTACAACCACGCATCCATGTTCCAACGGCTGGCCTACCCCGAGGCGCATAAATGTTCAACCGTGGACGTATCAATGATCGAAGAGAGGACAGATTTTCACAATATTGGGCGCGAAATCGATAGCTACCAGTGCTCAGTGTTAGAGAAATTCTGCCTTGATCATGCGCAATTCAGTGTTTCAGGTGTGGTCAGTAGCTATAAGTTTGAACAGTTCGTCTGTCAAGTCAGCGGCGCCAGCGATGGACCGGCGGAGCGATTTTCCACGCTACACCGCTGTCTTGCTAGAAAGCCTACCTAGGCGGCGTTTGACATTCAGCTGCTTTTTGTGGGCCCCGTAATTGAAAGCAACGCCTTCAGAAACGCGTTAAATGTTCAAAACTGTATTATCTTCAACAGTTTCACTCCAGGCTGTCAAAGCAGGCGGACGTTGATAAAACAGTTGAGCACTCCCTTTAGATATCTGTAGAATCGCCTTCAGTTTGTAAAATTATTGGAATAGGTCACTTTCCGATCGCTGGGACATAGACCCTCATGACAGCGCTTTCACGTGAATAAGGACCACACCAGACCGAAAGCTTGTCTCATATAACATAGCTAACCAAGGTATACCTTACAGCATTGTGTTGATTTTATAAGCGACTAATGCTGCCAAGCACCAAGAACCAGGTTTAATGTATTTATTTGTGTGTAATGACTAAACTGTTCTTTAGGATGTAGCTTGTTTAGGAACATTTTAAGAAACCAAAAATGCAGTAAATTTGCACATCTCTCCTAGGATTACAGTTCAGAAGAGCGTGTTGTCGGGCTAGTTGGTTCTGCATAGTATATAAGAGAAATGCGCCACAACTTAAACAGGACACTTATTCTCTTATTTCCTAGGATCATGCTGCGATGTAAAGGGATCTGTTGCAAAATTGTACAAAATGTTTCCTCTTATTTTCTCTACTCTGGCGCACGTGTAAAATATGGTTTATTGTTAGTTCATCTCCACACTCCTTGCATATTGGTTTGTCCCCTTTCATAAGTATTGAGCTGTGTGTGAGGTGTGGGTATGTCTTTTGTGAAGATGACCTAAAATGGCCTCCATGTTGTGTTTTTGATTACTGCATGATTTCCATTCCTTAATGACAGGCTTGACAAGTATAGTTTGTAGTTTATTTCAATGTTTCAAAAATCCTGCCATTTCACTCTCACCTTTCTTTGTACAAGCTTCTTGGTATCTTCATGCAGCATATTCACCCTCTGTAATTTAGCATTGCGTCAAGGTAACCTGGTTATTTCTTTTCATCACCTTTCAAGACAACTGTCCCGATTTCATAAAGTGTAGGGTTTCTGACGACAGGAACTCCTTGGAAGTCATAGAAATAAATGAGATCCACAATCATGAGCTATCTAGGGTATGCATATACATGTCCATCGCTCTGTGGAATGGTGTCAGTACGCTGTTAGAACAGGTCTTGTGGTAACAACAACCATTGTCTGAGGTGGTCTTTTAATGGGCATTGAAATGCTATGTAACTACAGGTACTGATAGAACTCTTGATCATGTTATGTGATGATGCGATCCTTGCATGCATATAGGTATACATTTCAGAATCTGCAGTGCACCACTTGACCATTTACCACCAGTTTCTGTGAAAATGTATTTTTCATGCATGTTAACCAGTATTTAACAGATGACCCCTGTGCACAAGCCAAAAGTGCCACGAGCCAAATGTCACGAGGCCACACGACATGGCAGAAGGTGTTAAGTCAAGCTTACAAAGTTGTATTTGAAATATGTTCTGGGACGCTTCAGCTCCAATTAAGAAAGGTTGAGGCTTACAGAGGTCTATGCCAGGTTGTCTATCACCTAACAGGGCAGCCTACGACCGTATGGTAATGAGTATATCTGAGATAACAGAGACATGAATTAAGGAGTTAGTAATTATGTTTGTAGCAAAGGGCATGTAAATTAACAGGAATCCACAGTGGGATCTGCAGACAAGAACCATTAACGCTGGCACACCATACCCTTACAGGTGGAGATTAGGAGTCTCCCTAATTTTTTTTTCTGCTCAAAGCTTGTCTTTCCTTCATTCTTCCAGATGAGGAAGATGTGAAAATGATAGCATCGAAAATTCCAGAGACCATCGTTAACAAGGATGCTGATCCCAACAGCGTAAAAAGGAATTTCAGAAAAGATGGGTGACTAGTAATGCTGGCAACAGTTGAAGCTAAGTGGAAAGGCATGAAATTGAAATGCAACATATGCAGAGATACGTTGCGAGACGACCAGTCTGTGGTGTGCGACATCTGTCTCCGTTAGTTTCATCAAGTGATTGGCCAAAGCAGATGGGGCTTGTGGTTTTGTGATAAGTGCAGTGTAGTAGCATAGATGCAACCTTGCCCATTAATAATTGCAGTGGAGTAAGTGCATTGTTTTGTTTTTGTAAGATGTTCATGGTTTTCATGCAAACATTATGAGAATTTTTTTCCTAGAGAATGTTTGCTGAAATGTGAATATAATGTGCAATAAAACTAGTGTTTTCTTGCTATTTACTTTTCCTTGTATACATTAGTTCTGTGAAGAAAACCACAGGCTAGAAGGAAATGTAATGGCATGCATTTTGATACTTGGCCCCGTTGTGCTGGCTCAGTAGTTAAGAGTGCTTGGCTGCTGAACCCAAAGATGCAGATTTGGTTCCAGCCAGAGCAGGAGCATTTCAATAGAGGCGAAACAATAGGCCGTCATGCACCGTGCGGTGTCAGTGCATGTAAAAGAACCCCAGGTGGTCGAAATTATACCGGAGCCCTCAACTATCGTGTTCCTCATAGCCGTAGTTATTTTGGGATGCTAAACCAGATATATATCACATCATACTCTGAGTAAGATGCTATTCATGGTCAGTTAATCATACACTAAACGATCAATTTTTTCTGCATGGTACAGCAGTTGTTGTACAATTCTACTTTAGCCTTCATGAAGACTATCACACTGGCTCCACATGGCCTTCTGTTGACCCTTGATATGCGTCACAATCACACACCCGAGTATGTAATTGTCTAAGGGCACCTATGCATGCAAGGAGGGGACCATTACTTTCCATTTGTCCGAACTGATATGCACGATCCACATCATTTCTGTAATTCAACTGCCTGCTTTTGGACTGTCCAGCATTGATGCAAGTTTCAAAGAACTGTAATTAGCAAATTAATCCATACAGGAAACCATGCCAAGAACTGCTTTGGTTTCATTTTTAACAACTGTTTGAGAACTAAAATTAGCCAAATGTTGCAAAACATAGATGAGAGGTTACAAAATCTAAAAAACAATGCAGCCTACCTGTGGCATGTAGGGTTTCACATTCTAAAGTGACGTATGTAGCTATGAAAAATACCGTAGTGGAGAGCTCCAGACTAATTTGACTGCCCGGGCTTTGTACTTTGCGTTGACATCTTGCAGGAAACAGAAGCATTTGCATTTTGCCTACACCAAAATGCGATTGCCATCACTGGCATTAAACATCACGACCTTGGGGCAAGTAGCCGAACGTGCCACTAAGATGTCGCAGCATCTATGTACATGCTATACACGTCAACCTTTCTAGCATTAAAGCTGTCACATGCATGGCAGATATTCATGTTCAGCTTTGGACTGACAAGTTCAGAAGTGTATTATTTGTGTTTTTCTAGCATGAAAAACAAAGAAAACTAAGAAAACGAAAAAAAAAATGAACATATGTTGAAAAAGCACTAGCCATTAACACATAAAGCATATTCGTTCTTTTATTAATGATAAAGTGGCCTTCAACAATAGTACAAAGCCTGAGCATTTAGGAAGGTGCTGTGCCAGGCAGCTATTTTACAGAAACCTGAACCATTTCACCTGTAGTAATGCGCATCCCGGCGGTGTGGGCTGGGCACTTATTTTTCGGTCCACTCCAACATACGAAAACTGCATCATGTGCATTCCCATTTTCCGAGTTTTGAGCTCTGTAGTGCAGGCTAACAAATTGTCGATGACTTATTTTCGTCTGATTGTTGCACAGCGCGTGTAAATAAATTACCACTGCACCTAATAAACACTGACATGCACGTGCAACATCGCCGATCATAAACGGTCACACTGATGTCCGTCCGGACATCGGCGCACTCATCACAGCACTCTTCGTAGTCTCACACTGCACTCTAGTAGGACGTAATCCGTACATCACAGCATCTCACGGTAAGCACAAACCACACCTCCAACAAACACGAATGACGCGATGCTTGGGCTAGAGACACGCCGGCGGCACCCAGCTTTTTTAGCGACTACGTAGAACTTGCAGCACCAAACCTCAATGCGAGCAGAAAGCGATGTGTTACGTGACGCATCTCATCACAGATAGAAGTGAGGAAACTTTGAAGAATCAAAACTACATAACTACATAACGACCGTCGTAGACGTTAATCCACATGATAACGAGGACCAAATGAGCGGACGTGCGGGCCGCGGGCTGGCTGTCAACACCGCGATTACATGCGCTTGCGCTGGTCGTGCTTGCGACCCTGCCGCGGTCCAACTCACGTAAACCTATCATCATGCCATCAAGTAGTATATCACCCATTCTAGGCACTATTCTTGCCACTGTACTATTCTTTGTAATTTCACATTTCACGCATGCAGTAGTACATACTTCCTGCACCTCGCACGTACACCTCATACCAACTTCGATTTGGCTACATATGACTACCGTGTTGTTGCTACAACCACATCTGGGGATCTCGGATCCGTCCGGTTTTCCCGACGGATCCCAAGGCCCATATCGGAGAAAAATGCGTTGGGTCCGTCGGAAGAACCCTACCGATCGGGTCCGTCCGCCGTATCCCGAAGAAAAACGCACCGGGTCCGTCGGACGTACCTTTAAGACTATTGATCGGGTCCGTCGGACGTACCTTTAGCCACAGCCAATTTATTTACACGCGCTGTGCAACAATCAGACGGAAATAAGTAATCGACAATTTGTTAGCCTCCACTACAGAGCTCAAAACTCGGAAAATGGGAATGCACATGATGCAGTTTTCGCATGTTGGAGTGGACCGAAAAATAAGTGCCCAGCTCACACCGCCGGGATGCGCATCACTACAGGTGAAATGGTTCAGGTTTCTGCAAAATAGCTGCCTGGCACAGCATCTTCCTAAATGTTCAGGCTTTGTACTATTGTTGAAGGCCACTTTATCATTAATAAAGGAACGAATATGCTTTATGTGTTAATGACTAGTGCTTTTTCAACATATGTTAATTTTTTTTTCGTTTTTCCTTAGTTTCCTTTGTTTTTCATGCTAGACAAACACAAATAGTACACTTTTAAACTTGTCAGTCCAAAGCTGAACATGAATATCTGCCATGCATGTGACAGCTTTAATGCTAGAAAGGTTGACGTGTATAGCATGTACGTAGACGCTGCGACAGCTTAGTGGCACGTTCCGCTACTTGCCCCAAGGTCGTGATGTTTAATGCCAGTGATGGCAGTCACACTTTGGTGCAGGTGAAATGCAAATGCTTCTGTTTCCTGCAAAATGTCAACGCAAAGTACAAAGCCCGGGCAGTCAAATTAGTCTGGAGCTCTCCACTACGGTATTTTTCATAGCTACATATGTCACTTAAGGATGTGAAACCCTACATGCCACAGGTAGGCTGCATTGTTTTTTAGATTTTGTAACCTCTCATCTATGTTTTGCAACATTTGGCTAATTTTAGTTCTCAAACAGTTGTTAAAGATGAAACCGAAACAGTTCTTGGCATGGTTTCCTGCTTGGATTAATTTGCTAATTGCAGTTCTTTGAAACTTGCATCAATGCTGGACAGTTCAAATAGCAGGCAGTTGAATTACAGATATGATGTGGATCGTGCATTTCAGTTCTGACAAATGGAAAGTAACGGTCCCCTCCTTGCATGCATAGGTGCCCTTAGACAAATACATACTCGGGTGTGTGATTGTGACGCATATCAAGGGTCAACAGAAGGCCATGTGGAGCCAGTGTGATATTCTTCATGAAGGCTAAAGTAAAATTGTACAACAGCTGCTGTACCATGCAGAAAAAAATTGATCATTTAGTGTATGATTAACTGACCATGAATAGCATCTTACTCAGAGTATGATGTGATATATATCTGGTTTAGCATCCCAAAATAACTACGGCTATGAGGAACACAATAGTTGAGGGCTCCGGTATAATTTCGACCACCTGGGATTCTTTTACATGCACCGACACCACACGGTGCATGACTGCCTATTGTTTCGCCTCTATTGAAATGCCCCTCCTGTGGCTGGAACCAAATCTGCATCTTTCGGTTCAGCAGCCAAGCACTCTAACTACTGAGCCAGCACAACGGGGCCAAGTATCAAAATGCATGCCATTACATTTCCTTCTAGCCGGTGGTTTTCTTCACAGAACTAATGTATACAAGGAGAAGTAAATAGCAAGAAAACACTAGTTTTATAGCACATTATATTCACATTTCAGCAAACATTCTCTGGGAAAAAATTTCTCATAATGTTTGCATGGAACCCATGAACATCTTACAAAAACAAAACAATGCACTTACTCCACTCCAATTATTAATGGGCAAGGTTGCATCTATGCTACTACACTGCACTTATCGCAAAACCACAAGCCCCATCTGCTTTGGCCAATCACTTGATGAAACTAACGGAGACAGATGTCGCACACCACAGACTGGTCGTCTCGCAACATATCTCTGCATATGTTGCATTTCAATTGCATGCCTCTCCACTTAGCTTCAACTGTTGCCAGCATTACTAGTCACCCATCTTTTCTGAAGTTCCTTTTTATGCTGTTGGGATCAGCATCCTTGTTAACGATGGTCTCTGGAATTTCCGATGCTATCATTTTCACATCTTCCTCATCTGGAAGAACGAAGGAAATGACAAGCTTTGAGCAGAAAAAAAATTGGGGAGGCTCCTAATCTCCACCTGTAAGGGTACGGTGTGCCAGCGTTAATGGTTCTTGTCTGCAGATCCCCCTGTGGATTCCCGTTAATTTACATGCCCTTTGCTACAAACATAATTACTAATTCCTTAATTCATGTCTCTGTTATCTCGGATATACTCATTAGCATACGGTCGTAGGCTGCCCTGTTAGGTGATAGACAACCTGGCATAGACCTCTGTAAGCCTCAACCTTTCTTAATTGGAGCTGAAACCTCCCAGAACATATTTGAAATATAACTTTGTAAGCTTGACTTAACACCTTCTGCCATGTCGTGTGGCCTCGTGACATATGGCTCGTGGCACTTTTGGCTTGTGCACAGGGGTCATCTGTTAAATACTGGTTAACATGCATGAAAAATACATTTTCACACAAACTGGTGGCAAATGGTCAAGTGGTACACTGCAGATTCTGAAGTGTATACCTATATGCATGCAAGGATCGCATCATCACATAACACGATCAAGAATTCTATCAGTACCTGTAGTTACATAGCATTTCAATGCCCATTAAAGGACCACCCAAGACAATGGTTGTTGTTACCACAAGACCTGTTCTAACAGCATACTGACACCATTATATTGAGCGATGGACATGTATATGCATACCCTAGATAGCTCATGATTGTGGATCTCATTTATTTCTATGACTTCCAAGGAGTTCCTGTCGTCAGAAACCCTACACTTTATGAAATCGGGACAGTTGTCTTGAAAGGTGATGAAAAGAAATAACCAGGTTACCTTGACGCAATGCTAAATTACAGAGGGTGAATATGCTGCATGAAGATACCAAGAAGCTTGTACAAAGAAAAGTGAGAGTGAAATGGCAGGATTTTTGAAACATTGAAATAAACTACAAACTATACTTGTCAAACCTGTCATTAAGGAATGGAAATCATGCAGTAATCAAAAACACAACATGGAGGCCATTTTAAGTCATCTTCACAAAACACATACCCACAGCTCACACACAGCTTCATACTTATGAAAGAGGTCAAACCAATATGCAAGGAGTGTGGAGATGAACTAACAGTAAACCATATCTTACACGTGCGCCAGAGTCGAGAAAATACGAGGAAACATTTTGTACAATTTTGCAACAGATCCCTTTCCATCCCAGCATAATCCTAGGAGAGACGTGCAAATTTCCTGCATTTTTGGTTTCCTAAAATATGTTCCTAAACAAGCTACATCCTAAAGAACATTTTAGTCATTACACACAAAATAAATACATTAAACCTTGTTCTTGGTGCATGGCAGCATTAGTCGCTTATGCACCATAAAAATCAACACAATGCTGTAAGGTATACCTTGGTTAGCTATGTTATATGAGACAAGCTCTCGGTCTGGTGTGGTCCTTATTCACGTGACAGCGCTGTCATGAGGGTCTATGTCCCAGCGATTGGAAAGTGACCTATTCCAATAATTTTACAAACTGAAGGCGATTCTACAGATTTCTAAAGACTGGAGTGCTCAAATGTTTTATCAACGTCCGCCTGCTTTGACAGCCTGGAGTGAAACTGTTGAAGAGAATACATTTTTGAACATTTAACGCGTTTCTGAAGGCGTTGCTTTCAATTACGGGGCCCACAAAAAGCAGCTGAATGTCAAACGCCGCCTGGGTAGGCTTTCTAGCGAGACAGCGGTGTAGCGTGGAAAATCGCTCCGCCGGTCCATCGATGGCGTCGCTGACTTGACAGGCGAACTGTTCAAACTTATAGCTACTGACCACACCTGAAACACTGAATTGCGCATGATCAAGGCAGAATTTTTCTAACACCGAGCACTGGTAGCCATCGATTTCGCGCCCAATATTGTGAAAATCTGTCCTCTCTTCGATCATTGATACATCCACGATTGAACATTGGCTGTGGCTAAAGGTACGTCCGACGGACCCAATCAGTGGTCTTAAAGGTACGTCCGACGGACCCGGTGCGTTTTTCTTCGGGATCCGTCGGACGGATCCGGGAAATATTTTTCAGAGGTACGGCGGACGGACCCGATCGGTAGGGTTCTTCCGACGGACCCAACGCATTTATCTCCGATATGGGCCTTGGGATCCGTCGGGAAAGCCGGACGGATCCGAGATCCCCAGATGTGGTTGTAGCAACAACATGGTAGCCATATGTAGCCAAATCGAAGTTGGTATGAGGTGTACGCATGGTCATGGTGCAAGAAGTATGTATACATACTGCATGCGTGAAATGTGAAATTACAAAAAATAGTACAGTGGCAAGAACAGTGCCTAGAATGGGTGATATATTACGTGATGGCATGATGATAGGTTTACGTGAGTTGGACCGCGGCAGGGTGGCAAGCACGACCAGAGCGCAAGCGCATGCAATCGCGGTGTTGACGGCCAGCCCGCGGCCCGCATGCCCGCTCATTTGGTCCTCGTTATCATGTGGATTAACGTCTACGACGGTCGTTATGTAATTATGTAGTTTTGATTCTTCAAAGTTTCCTCACTTCCATATGTGATGAGATGCGTCACGTAACGCATCGCTTTCTGCTCGCATTGAGGTTTGGTGCTGCAAGTTCTACGTAGTACAAGCGGCGCTGAAAAAGCTGGGCACCGCCGGCGAGTCTCTAGCCCAAGCATCGCGTCATTCGTGTTTGTTGTACAACTGGAGGTGTGGTTTGTGCTTACCGTGAGATGCTGTGATTACGGATTACGTCCTACTAGAGTGCTGTGTGAGACTACGAAGAGTGCTGTGATGAGTGCGCCGATGCCCGGACGGACATCAGTGTGTCCGTTTATGATCGGCGATGTTGCACGTGCATGTCAGTGTTTATTAGGTGCAGTAGTAATTTATTTACACGCGCTGTGCAACAATCAGACGAAAATAAGTCATCGACAATTTGTTAGCCTGTACTACAGAGCTCAAAACTCGGAAAATGGAAATGCACATGATGCAGTTTTCGCATGTTGGAGTGGACCGAAAAATAAGTGCCCAGCCCACACCGCCGGGATGCGCATTCCTACAGGTGAAATGGTTCAGGTTTCTGTAAAATAGCTGCCTGGCACAGCACCTTTCGAAATTTTCAGGCTTTGTACTATTGTTGAAGGCCACTTTATCATTAATAAAGGAACGAATATGCTTTATGTGGTAATGACTAGTGTTTTTTCAACATATTATGTTCATTTTTTTTTCGCTTTTCCTTAATTTCCTTTGTTTTTCATGCTAGAAAAACACAAATAGTACACTTTTAAAATTGTCAGTCCAAAGCTGAACATGAATATCTGCCATGCATGTGACAGCTTTAATGCTAGAAAGGTTGACATGTATAGCATGTACGTACACGCTGCGACATCTTAGTGGCACGTTCGGCTACTTGCCCCAAGGTCGTGATGTTTAATACCAGTGATGGCAGGTGAAATGCAAATGCTTCTGTTTTCTGCAAGATGTCAATGCAAAGTACAAAGCCTGGGCAGTCAAATTAGTCTGGAGCTCTCCACTACGGTATTCTTCATAGCTACATATGTCACTTTAGGATGTGAAACCCTACATGCCACAGGTAGGCTGCATTGTTTTTTAGATTTTGTAACCTCTCATCTATGTTTTGCAACATTTGGCTAATTTTAGTTCCCAAACAGTTGCTAAAGATGAAACCGAAGCAGTTCTTGGCATGGTTTGCTGCTTAGATTAATTTTCTAATTGCAGTTCTTTGAAACTTGCATCAATGCTGGACAGTTCAAATAGCAAGCAGTTGAATTGCAGAAATGATGTGGATCATGCATTTCAGTTCTGACAAGTGGAAAGTAATGGTCCTCTCCTTGCATGCATAGGTGCCTTTAGACAAATACATACTCGGGTGTGTGATTGTGACGCATATCAAGGGCCAACAGAAAGCCATGTGGAGCCAGTGTGATATTCTTCATGAAGGCTAAAGTAAAATTGTACAACAGCTGCTGTACCATGCAGAAAAAAATTGATCATTTAGTGTATGATTAACTGACCATGAATAGCATCTTACTCAGAGTATGATGTGATATATATCTGGTTTAGCATCCCAAAATAACTACGGCTATGAGGAACACAATAGTTGAGGGCTCCGGTATAATTTCGACCACCTGGGGTTCTTTTACATGCACTGACACCGCACGGTGCATGACAGCCTATTGTTTCGCCTCTATTGAAATGCCTCTGCTGTGGCTGGAACCAAATCTGCATCTTTGGGTTCAGCAGCCAAGCACTCTAACTACTGAGCCAGCACAACGGGGCCAAGTATCAAAATGCATGCCATTACATTTCCTTCTAGCCTGTGGTTTTCTTCACATAACTAATGTATACAAGAAAAAGTAAATAGCAATAAAACATTAGTTTTATTGCACATTATATTCACATTTCAGCAAACATTCTCTAGGAAAAAATTTCTCATAATGTTTGCATGGAAACCATGAACATCTTACAAAAACAAAACAATGCACTTACTCCACTCCAATTATTAATGGGCAAGGTTGCATCTATGCTACTACACTGCACTTATCACAAAACCACAAGCCCCATCTGCTTTGGCCAATCACTTGATGAAACTAACGGAGACAGATGTCGCACACCACAGACTGGTCGTCTCGCAACATATCTCTGCATATGTTACATTTCAATTTCATGCCTTTCCACTTAGTTTCAACTGTTGCCAGCATTACTAGTTACCCATCTTTTCTGAAATTCCTTTTTTACGCTGTTGGGATCAGCATCCTTGTTAACGATGGTCTCTGGAATTTTCGATGCTATCATTTTCACATCTTCCTCATCTGGAAGAACAAAGGAAATAAGCGTTGAGCAGAAAAAAAATTAGGGAGACTCCTAATCTCCATTGTAAGGGTATGGTGTGCCAGCATTAATGGTTCTTGTCTGCAAATCCCACTGTGGATTCCCGTTAATTTACATGCCCTTTGCTACAAACATAATTACTAATTCCTTAATTCATGTCTCTGTTATCTCAGATATACTCATTAGCATACGGTCGTAGGCTGCACTGTTAGGTGATAGACAACCTGGCATAGACCTCTGTAAGCCTCAACCTTTCTTAATTGGAGCTGAAACGTCGCAGAACATATTTCAAATATAACTTTGTAAGCTTGACTTAACAGCTCCTGCCATGTCGTGTGGCCTCGTGACATTTGGCTCGTGGCACTTTTGGCTTGTGCACAGGGGTCATCTGTTAAATACTGGTTAACATGCATGACAAATACATTTTCACACAAACTGGTGGCAAATGGTCAAGTGGTGCACTGCAGATTCTGAAATGTATACCTAATATGCATGCAAGGATCGCACCATCACATAACATGATCAAGAGTTCTATCAGTACCTGTAGTTACATAGCATTTCAATGCCCATTAAAGGACCACCTCAGACATTGGTTGTTGTTACCACAAGACCTGTTCTAACAGCGTACTGATACCATTCCACTGAGCGATGGACATGTATATGCACACCCTAGATAGCTCATGATTGTGGATCTCATTTATTTCTACAACTTCCAAGGAGTTCCTGTCGTCAGAAACCCTACACTTTATGAAATCGGGACAGTTGTCTTGAAAGGTGATGAAAAGAAATAACTAGGTTACCCTGACGCAATGCTAAATTACAGAGGGTGAATATGCTGCATGAAGATACCAAGAAGCTTGTACAAAGAAAAGTGAGAGTGAAATGGCAGGATTTTTGAAACAATGAAATAAACTACAAACTATACTTGTCAAACCTGTCATTAAGGAATGGAAATCATGCAGTAATCAAAAACACAACATGGAGGCCATTTTAGGTCATCTTCACAAGACACATATCCACACCTCACACACAGCTTCATACTTATGAAAGAGGACAAACCAATATGCAAGGAGTGTGGAGATGAACTAACAATAAACCATATCTTACACGTGCGCCAGAGTCGAGAAAATAAGAGGAAACATTTTGTACAATTTTGCAACAGATCCTTTTCCATACCAGCATGATTCTAGGAGAGACGTGCAAATTTTCTGCATTTTTGGTTTCCTAAAATGTTCCTAAACAAGCTACATCCTAAAGAACATTTTAGTCATTACACACAAAATAAATACATTACACAAGCTTGTTCTTGGTGCATGGCAGCATTAGTTGCTTATGCACCATAAAAATCAATACAATGCTGTAAGGTATACCTTGGTTAGCTATGTTATATGAGACAAGCTTTCGGTCTGGTGTGGTCCTTATTCATGTGACAGCGCTGTCATGAGGGTCTATGTCCCAGCGATCGGAAAGTGACCTATTCCAATAATTCTACAAACTGAAGGCGATTCTACAGATTTCTAAAGACTGGAGTGCTCAACTGTTTTATCAACGTCCGCCTGCTTTGACAGCCTGGAGTGAAACTGTTGAAGAGAATACATTTTTTAACATTTAACGCGTTTCTGAAGGCGTTGCTTTCAATTACGGGGCCCACAAAAAGCAGCTGAATGTCAAACGCCGCCTAGGTAGGCTTTCTAGCTAGACAGCGGTGTAACGTGGAAAATCGCTCCGCCGGTCCATCGCTGGCGCCGCTGACTTGACAGGCGAACTGTTCTAACTTATAGCTACAGACCACACCTGAAACACTGAATTGCGCATGATCAAGACAGAATTTCTCTAACACTGAGCACTGGTAGCTATCGATTTCGCGCCCAATATTGTGAAAATCTGTCCTCTCTTCGATCATTGATACGTCCACGGTTGAACATTTATGCGCCTCGGGGTAGGCCAGCCGTTGGAACATGGATGCGTGGTTGTAGCAACGATCACTTGCATGGCACACTCTGCAAAATTCCAAGAGTCAGCTTCTGCAACGAAATGTGCAGCGCACATTTTCTACCGCGTACCTAAGTCCGGCGATGCATGCATATCGATCCCGATCGTTTCAAAGCTGCGCGGCCGATCAGTCGGGTCACGCTAACCTCGAGCATGCGGAGGTTTAAACTACATGTACGCAAAATTCAACGACAAGAAAAAGATGCAGGCTAAGCACAATGAACATTGCTGTTCACATGGAAATCGGATCATTCGCGCTTCCGTCTTTCCGGTTGTGCACTTTTGCGGTGCGGTGCAGTAGGTCTTCGCCTCGACGAGTCGATGTGCAGCTCGCCGCAGTAGCAGCGCAGGCCTCTAGTAGATTCGGCATGTCTTTTGCCACGACTCTGAGGTAGAATTTAAACGAAGAATTTAGCTAGAAACATCCTGTTTCCTCGGTCTGCATGTGAGGAACAAGCATAATGCCATTTCACATACATACTTTGGACTGCTGAATGTTCTGCACGGCGAGGTGCGTGTGTGTTGTGCCAGCGCTAGATCTTCGGAGGTCGATGCACGACCTAAGACAGCGTAAATGCTAGGAATAGCTCGCTCGTATTACGGGCAGATCGAGGTGATAGTTTAGTGCGAAGCGAAAGCTGCTCGTGAATGTGCGTATCTCGATGCCAGCTGGTGGAGCTGGTGCAGTACGTAGCATCGCCTGCAGCTATGTGCGTGACAGCGATGCTTGCCGTACACAACCCTAAGTGAAGAGCGTATTCTATGTTAGAACGGATGCACTCTTCGCAGCACCTCATCGAGAGTATAGTGAACTATTGAGAGTCCGGCTAGCTGATATCATAGAGGATAAGATCATTCACGCGTAGCAAGCGGAATGTGGCCGCGTTCGACGTGCATATAGCCATGAGCCTGTATATCGACGTCCGCCGTATCTTTACGAGAATCGAATGGATACGTCGGACGTACCTTTAGACACTTCGTTGAACATTTATGCGCCTCGGGGTAGGCCAGCCGTTGGAACATGGATGTGTGGTTGTAGCAACGATCACTTGCATGGCACACTCTGCAAAATTCCAAGAGTCAGCTTCTGCAACGAAATGTGCAGCGCACATTTTCTACCGCGTACCTAAGTCCGGCGATGCATGCATATCGACCCCGATCGTTTCAAAGCTGCGCGGCCGTTCAGTCGGGTCACGCTAACCTCGAGCATGCGGGGGTTTAAACTACATGTACGCAAAATTCAACGACAAGAAAAAGATGCAGGCTTAGCACTTTAGTCTAATCTTCCCCTAAATACCAAAGAACATTGCTGTTCACAGGGAGTTCGGATCATTCGCGCTTCCGGCTTTCCGGTTGTGCACTCTTGCGGTGCGGTGCAGTAGGTCTTCGCCTCGACGAGTCGATGTGCAGCTCGCCGCAGTAGCAGCGCAGGCCTCTAGTAGATTCGGCATGTCTTCTGCCACGGCTCTGAGGTAGAATTTAAACGAAGAATTTAGCTAGAAACATCCTGTTTCCTCGGTCTGCATGTGAGGAACGAGCATAATGCCATTTCACATACATACGACCGCCGAATGTTCTGCACGGCGAGGTGTGTGTGTGTTGTGCCGGCGCTACATCTTCGGAGGTCGATGCGGGACCTAAGACAAAATGCTAGGAATAGCTCGCTTGCATTACGGGCAGATGGAGGTGATAGTTTAGTGCGAAGCGAAGGCTGCTCGTGAATGTGCGTATCTCGATGCCAGCTGGTGGAGCTGGTGCAGTACGTAGCATCGCCTGCAGCTATGTGCGTGACAGCGATGCTTGCCGTACACAATCCTGAGTGAAGACCGTAATCTATGTTAGAACGGATGCACTCTTCGTAGCACCTCATCGAGAGTCGCGGCTAGCTGGTATCATAGAGGATAAGATTCGTTCACGCGTAGACGCGTAGCAAGCGGAATGTGGCCGCGTTCGACGTGCATATAGCCATGAGCCTGTATATCGACGTCCGCCGTATCTTTACGAGAATCGAATGGATACGTCGGACGTACCTTTAGACACTTCGTTTATTTTTTCGTTTTGAAAATGTTTCAAGCTACTATAATTGCCATGTCACTTTGCGTAAAAGGAGCTATAGCTTTTTGCCGGAATGGCTTTAGAGTGTGCTAAAGAAAGAAAGTGTAAAGAAAGACGGAATACTGACATGTGGCCTCTTTTATGCATGATGTTTTTGTGCCGCACATGAAGTAAAAAGATATCTCTGTTGGTTAACGGCTTTGCAATCAGTGTATTAGTCATGCAGTGTTGCATGACAGACCACCGAAGGCCCAATATATCCTACAAAAGACTAAAAATGAGAAAACATGACGATGAAGCTGAAGGCCCATGATCTGCCAGGAAACAATGGGGTGGCTCTGAGAAGGACTTTTATATTGGCAGTAGTAAGGATGGCAGTCCTCTGCTTTGTGGCTTTTCACTTCGCAGTGACAACACTGGTGTATACTGCACTAACACCTACTGTAGTTTTGCCCATACTGTCAGTTATTCTGAGAGCTGTGGCGGTGAGCAAGCCAGTGCTCTAAGTTTCAAGTGTTCATTTGTAAAAGATGTGTTCTAGATCCTGCTAAAGAGTCTTGTATTATCCAATTGAGTTTCCAGAATTTACACTTTCTCTAGAAGCCCTCATTCCATTTAGGCATCTTTTCATTCTTTCCAATTAGAATTTTGAGTCCTAATTGAATTTCCATAATCAAATGTCTTCCAGTTTCCAGATGACCTCCCAGCTGGAATAAGTACTTAGTCCCAACTGCGTAGTTTTAACTCTCTGTAAAGAAGCAATTTATTTTTATTATGGGCTGCTAAGTTATGGTCATCTTGCAGGTTAGAATTGATATTCCTAATGAACATCCAACCTGAATGGACAAATGCTATGCATGGTGAAACTGGAATTCAAACTACATTTCAATGATGCATTGTGTGTGTGCTGGCTAAGATGTTAAAGGAAGCTGGTGCATTTTGTTCCTTAGTAAAAATACACCCAAACATATTAGATTTCAATAGGTTAAAAATTTTGCAACTAATTTCAAAGTCCAATCTGGAGTCAATGATTTCAATTTGAGCATATTAGATAGTCTCGAGAGCTAAATTAAATGTTTCAGAGAACAACTCATGCACTTAGGTCCTGGACCCATTTACAAAGGAGCAGCAGACGTTAGCTGCAGAATAGGATGAAAAAAATTACACATTATTTAAAAAAAAGTGCAAGAATTAGAGACCCTGTGTCTAGATCTATTAATGCGAAAGTATTACTTCGCTATGTTTATTTATTTATTTATTGTAAGTACCTACAGCGCTCATGAGGCATTATTGTAGGGGGGATACAACTACATACAATAACACATGCAAAGAAGATATAAGGGAACTTGATAGCAAGGTAACACAACACACTGATAGAAAACTAAATGAATTCTCAAACAGTATAAGTGATAACATAAAATACATTAACACGTCGCTGGCAAACGCACAGATATCACAGATTTCTGTCCGCAGACCGCGTCCGCACACCGTATCTGCAGAACGTGTCTGCAAAATCATGTCCGCAGCAGTTGTGAGTAATTGAGGTGTGGTAGAGGTTAATGAGTGATGTCAATCGATGGAGGGTGATGTAATGTTGAAGCAGCATCTGTTCTTTTGCATTGCTCCAATGCAGATTCTGCAGTGCTCTTTAACTTTTGCAACATTTCTGATTTTACAACCCTAAAAAGTGTATTCATAGCTGTTTTCACAATTTCAGGAATAGCTGTTTAAGTTCATTCAGTGAGACCATTAGATTGTGTTTTATTTATTGCAGGTTGCACCAAGTGTGAAAGTGCGGGAGAAACCAGAGGTTGGAGTTTTGAGTTAAAGACGGAGTGGCTCTAAATTGCAGCAGTGCCATCGAGCAAAGAATGCTTTTACTGTCCTGCCAAGAAAAATAGGATACATGCAACAAGTGGCACTCATAGTTAACGATAATTATACTGTATTCTGCAAGGAGGTTTCATGCCGTAAACCGGCAGTCAATATTGGTTATGTAAGAAACACACATTTAATTTACTGAGAATGATCATTTTATTGATATTTTCTCTTGTGGTGCTCGCCCACATAAAACTGCAATACCTTATCTGTGGGGACTTGTATAATTAAAGTCAAGGACAGTACCACATCAAGATAAAGCTCACTCATTGAAGAAATTTTTTTTTTTTTGCAGGGTTGTTTATATGAATTTCCTATCTTAAATGAAAAAAATTCACACTAAGACTTATGCGAGTTTCTACAAGGTCAATATTTTTATTATAGATCGGTAGCCATCTCTTACATCATTTTCTTATTTCAGGCTCAAAACTAAAGTTTTTCTTTGTTTATTTCATGAAATTGGACCAGGCAAACGATTTTTCAAGTAAATAATTTCAATGTAAAACAGTCTCATTGAGATCAAAGCCAGTAATAAACACACTATTATCAGTATACATGATGAGCTGAACACTGTTGTCAATATCAATTATGTCATTTATGTACAAATTCAGCAAAAGTGTGCCTAATACTCTTCATTGAGGTACTAAACAAAATATATAAAGGATAATTTGTTTTTGTTACTGTTCATCTGATTCCTTGAATGGGACTTGATTCAATTATTTCCAATACCTTTGCAAGTGCTGGTAATTCAAGAAAATATCTCTACGAACGTGTGCTCTGATTTCATAGAGTTCCCTGATAGAATATTGAGCTTTTATATTAGCATTGCATGACATGTTAATTGAATGTGAAGCATGTTTGATGTTCACAAATGCATGCCATTTCCATAATTTCGACTCCCTTAATTGTACGAAATGTTGGCACAGAGCTGAACTGTTGCCATTGAATTGGACTCCAAATTGTTGACTGGGGGCCAATATCCAAGTTGGAAATGGTAATTTCTGATTTTGATTTGGCCTCAACTGTTTTGTTAAACTTGGAACAAAGCCATACTGCCGCGGTGCAATCCATCGCTACGTACGTGGTTCGACCAGAACAGCTCTTTAGACACAGTGACAGACACAAAGGACAATTTTTAAGAAACAGCCAACAAAAGTGAACTGAAAACATGGCAACCGCTCACTCCGTACGTGGTTACTATACAAAGGCACACTGCACTTGAACCTTGTCTAGGACGCCTAGCGCGTCGGATGCTTTCGTAAAAAAAAAAAGAAAAAAAAAAAGCCGGCGTTGTACATGGCATCGAATCCAGGTGCGTACAGTTTTGCCTTTTCCCGTGCTCTCGAGTTAAGTGATCCTTGGATAGCGACTAACCTTCGAAATGTGATGCATTTATAAAAAAAAATACACAGCGGCACAAAGCCGCGCTGTATATTGTAGCTTATCGCGAGGCTATAGTTTGTCGTCACTGCAGTAGTGGAGAGAACGACGATGGCCACGTGCTAGCTGCAGCAGCTGTGGAATGCACGAGGTAAGTGGGAATTAAGCAGTACAGTACTTTATGAAGCAATATTCAAGACGATTATGCAGTTGTTATATAAAATGTCGATACTTCCATTAACATCGCTGAACAAAGCCGCACCACACTGAGAATACTCTAGCCGTTAACCCTGTGTACGTATATATAGGCTTAGTTAGCGTTCGTCGCGGCAGCAGAATGACGCTTGCCACGTGTTCTGCAGCTGCTGCACGAAGACTAGGAAGAATGCGTGAGGGAAGCAGGTAATAAGCACTGTAGCACTTTATTAAATCAAATTTGACACGATTATGCATGCGTGTATTTACGTATAACCTGATAAAGAGGCCTAGCGCGCAAGTTATTTTGGTGGTCGCGGCGATTGATACGAAGCCACGTGCAACGTAGAGAGGGAAGATGAGTACGGGATGTGCGTCTGAGGTCTGCCACGAAACATTGGGGCGGCCCTGAAAAGAGCCGTTTGGATGCGTAGCGACGTGACGGCGTGGCGAACACAACGCCCTGCACTCGTCCGTGGCCCGGCCTTTGCCGTGCACCGTCAACATGTAGTGGTGCACTACGTCGTACACAGCGCCTGGTTATGCTGCCCTGGATGCTGTAGCGATGTTTCCACTGTAGACATTTACGAGGGTTGCGGCGATGATCTTGGAGAGCTGATCGATGCCGCGATACCATCACATGGGCTGCTGCGTACAAAGAAAATCCTCGGCCTCTTCGCAGCATACAGGAAACGGTGCTGTAAAAGAGTAGAAAAAAAGTTGCATTATGAACATAGAGATGTGATGAATGCGCAACATATGACAAAACTTTCGACAAAGAAATCTGCGTTCTTGTACCTCAATCAGGGTTGAGAATGAGCACGGCAGACGTGCGCCTCAGCATAGCAGTCAGGCAGCGGTTAGTTGCCGACGGCGGATGTTTTCGTGGAGGTCTCCATAGCCGTGGCCGATTTTTTTTTTTTGAACCGGAGGAGCGTCCATGCCACGAGCTGCTGCTGCACGAGGTCCTGGAAGCGCGTGGGGAGAGACAAGCGACACAGCACTTACAAATAAGCAAAATGCGAGACAATTTTGAGCAATTTATACTTAACTTGACGGTGCTTGCGATCTCCCGCAGGTCGTCGCCAAACGTCATTCCGCCTAACGTACAACACGGATCGGCGTGCCGAAAGCCCATTCACGTAAACGCGCAGGCCCGCCATCGTCGAGCGCCGCAACTGCCGCAACCATACAGCAGCGAGATCCACGAACCGAATGCCGGACCGGAATCGCGCGCGTTGCCAGAGCGGGGAGGGCACCTAGCGATTCCCTAGAGCGTCTAGGGACGAAAAAAAAAACAAGCAAACCCAGTTTTTGACTACGTCACATCCGGTTAAGCATTGCCGTGTTTACAAACAAAGGGGGTGCTCGCGGCGTCGCAGCCGACTGGGGGTGAAAAATAGGGTTAGCTCCCATAGGAATATATGGAACCGAAATATTTCTAAGCAGTTTTCTCATTTCACAGGGCACATATGATGTCGTTATTTAGCACAGAGCAACCATGAACATTCTAGGACAGATTGTGAAAGTGTGAAATCTCATTACCGAAGCGAAGTATTTTTAAAACGCCGCGAAACGTACGGAGGTGCGAGTTGGGAGGACGACCCAAAGAAATATATGTAAACACAACTTACCGCAACGTTTTGCTCGGTTCAGCAGCGTTGAACCCTTCTCATTTTTAAATGAACGTCTTGTACGACGCCCCGAAGTCATGTTGCATGACACACTACATTCTCTTGCAAGTAATGCAAGTCTGACGACTTGCGAGACCGCTAACAGCACGCTAAACTGACCGCGTACAGTTGCAGACGACCATATGCATCACCTACGCTCTCGCTAGCAGACGCTCCGGAGCTGGAGGCGACCGCGGTGGGCATAGCCAGCTGCGCTGGCGTCTGCTGCAATGCGCGAATCTCGTTCGGTTCATATTGTCGTATGGCGTTTGACAACTGCTTTTTAAATGTGATTCTGTCTAGCACGTATCACTGGAGCGACAGTATTATCAAGCTTATTTACCCTATGCGGCAGCATATCAGACTGTAAGCAATACTGCGCGATTCGCTACACCCAGCTTGCCTTTTGGCGGTGTCTGGATTCATAACACAGGTTATTTGGGGACTTTTTAAAAGTAGATTGCCTCCATAATGACGCACCATACTTTATCAAACACTTCTTCAAAGCGCTGGTCAACGTTTAACGACCGGCCAACACTTCTGATGCTCTGCGAAATGAGAAAAATGTCCCGGTAAGTTCTGTTTGCATGTTTTTCTACGGGTCGCCCTCCAAACTCGCACCCCAACATGCTTCGCGGTATTTTAAAAATATTTCGCCTCGGATTTTATATTTTGATAATCTGTTCTTGGATGTTCATAGTTGCTTTGTACCGAATAACGACATCACAGGTGCCCCGTGAAATAAGAAAACTGCTTTGGAATATTTCGATTCCATGTATTCCTATGGACGCTAACCCTATTTTTCACCCTCAGTCGGATGGATGGATGGAATATAGGAGCGTTCCCTTTGAAACGTGGTGGTAGCAGTAGCTATCATGCTCATTTTTCTCCATATATCTTAATTATTGGTTTAGAATGGTTAACTAAACCATCATTCTATTTATTAAATTTTGTTCCTACATTACTAACATTATATGTCACTTCGCTGCTTTTAAGCCACCAATCTTCCAGTCGTTTTTTGCTAGTTTCCACCGCCGGTTTATTCACCCGGCCACTGTTATCTTTAAACCCCAGAGCTTCAGGAACAGTGATTGCGCCTGCACCAACTTCCGGATGAATACAATTACATTCGAGTATAATATGGTCAATTGTTTCACTGGAGCTTCCACATACAGCACATGCGTCATCTCCATTGTTAAATTTCTTTTTGTAGCTGCGTGTTCTAAGGCACCCTGATCTAGCTTCAAAAAGTAGGGCACTGCCTCTTGAGTTATCAAAGAAATCTTCCTTCCTGATCTGCATTTTCCACTTTCGGTATAATTCCACACTCTGTTTCTTTTCCAT
The DNA here is from genome assembly GCF_055883805.1 of Amblyomma maculatum. Taxonomy (NCBI): domain Eukaryota; kingdom Metazoa; phylum Arthropoda; class Arachnida; order Ixodida; family Ixodidae; genus Amblyomma; species Amblyomma maculatum. Next base: position 22,759,563 of record NW_028146738.1, read on the forward strand.
CGAATTTATCCAATTTTTACCTTCTGTGTTTTTCACCTGTTGCTTAATGCTCTTTATATCTCCGTCCTTGTTACTAGCATACTTACTAGTCAGTTTCCTAGTTCTTTTCCTCCATTGTGAGTCAATGCTTTTTAGATATAGGTATTTAAATACTTTAGTTTCCCATCTGTTACTGTCCAATTTCCTCAGGCGTTCCTCATATAATATTTTACTCTGAGCTTCCCGTACTTCGAAAGACGCCCAGCCCATATATATCTCCCTGTACCGCCTCATTTGTAGTTTTGCCGTGGGCACCTAGTGCTAATCGTCCAACGGATCTCTGATTTGTTTCTAATGTCGACTGTACCTCTGATTTTAGGCACAAAACCGCATTTCCGAAAGTAAGTCTGGGCACCATAATTCCTTTCCAAATACCCCTCAAAACCTCATACCTATTGTATCCCACAATGCCTTATGCTTCATTATCCTGGCATTCCTTCGCCCTTTGGCCTTAAGTGATTGCTCATGCTTTCCAATGTATGCCAATCATTCGTTTACCCATACCCCCAGATATTTATATTCTGTTACTCTAGGTATTTCAAGGCCTTGTATTTTAAGACCCTGATCAGTTGAGCCGTTGAAAATCATCAGACCCGACTTAACTGCGCTGAAACTGAAGCCTAGAGCGTCCCCTTCGTCTCCGCAATACTTAACTAGAGTTTGCAATTCTTCCAGACTCTCAGCTAGCAGCACAATATCGTCTGCATACATCCAACCGGGGAGGCGCTGCTCTACCGCCTTTCCACCTAATCTATCATCACCATCACCATCATCATCATCATCATCATCATCAGCATCATCATCATCATCAGCCTGATTATACCCACTGCAGGGCGAAGGCCTCTCCCATATTTCTCCACTTAACCCGGTTCTGTGCTAGCTGCATCCACTTGACCCCTGCGAACTTCTTAATCTCATCCGCCCACCTAACTTTCTGCCGCCCCCTGCTACGCTTTCCTTCCCTTGGAATCCAGTTTGTTACCCTCAGCGACCATCGGTTATCCTCTCTTCGCACTACATGTCCTGCCCATGTCCATTTCTTCTTCTTAATTTCTACTAGAATGTCGGTAACTTGAGTTATTTCTCTGATCCACTCTGCACGCTTTCTATCTCTTAATGTTACCCCTACCATTTTTCGTTCCATAGCCCTCTGGGTTGTCCTCAACTTAAGTAGAACTCTCTTGGTTAGCCTCCACGTTTCAGCCCCATAGGTGAGTACAGGCAAGATGCAACTGTTGTATACTTTCCTCTTGAGCGATACCGGTAAGCTGCTAGTCATAATCTGCGAGTGCTTGCCAAATGCGCCAATCCATCCCAATCGTATTCTTCTTGTTATTTCCTTTTCGTGGTCCGGGTCTGCGGTTACTACCTGTCCTAAGTAGACATATTCGCCTACTACTTCCAGTATTTCGCTACCTAATGTAAACTGCTGTTCCTTCCCGAGGCTGTTGAACATTACCTTAGTCTTCTGCATATTGATTTTCAAGCCTACCTTTCTACTTTTCCTGTCTAGGTCATCAATCATTACCTAATCTATAGGACAAGTTAAAACCTAGGTTACTGTCTTGTATCTTCCGTTCCAGGTTTATCATATAAAGCATGAACAGCATCGGCGATAGAGGACAGCCTTGTCTTAACCCTTTGCATACTTTGACATCCTCAGTCGTCTGCGTCGCCGCGAACGTCCCCTTTGTTTGTAAACACGGTGTTGGTCTGTAGTGTTCTAGAATTCTAGAACCGTGGCCTCCGCGATCCGCTGCGACGGAGCCGATCGCGGAGGCCACGCTAGAACACTATTCGCCGCGAGATCGACCTAGGGATGGCGCCACCGTCACTCCGGTAGTGTGGATCGGCGGCCGGCGGCGCTCGCAGAAACGCACGGTCTGCTTCCGAGTTTACGGCGGGTTTGTTGGCGATGAAAGCGTGTCTTCTGCAGTATTTCCGCAATATTGCAGAAAAAAATCCAAGAATTTCGCCAATGCAGCAGAAGAAGAGTGGATTTTAGGAAAACTAAGCACGCAACCACCAGTCTTCTAGATTTACTTTGCACGTTTTTTGCGCTGTACCGCGCTCACGCGCCTAATGCTTGGGCCTGCCTAATGGCAGCTTTGTTTTTCTTATCGACTTTTAAACAGTTTGCACGTGTCTCATGCCAGTGAGACCGGCGAATTTAGTGTCAAGCCCACGCAGATACAAGGTTTGTGCTCTGACCTGCAGTAATTTAGATTGAATCAATCGGCAGCCTGGTTCACTATATCGTACTTGACTCGAGGATTAAGCAGGTTAAATGTAGCAGTGGCAGCGCACTGCATGGCGAGTTGCTTTAGACTGAGTGCACATCAACTCTGGTCCAGACAACCACGCACAAGTATTCCCCAAAAATGAGATCCCGCCGACACTATACAGGAAACCTCGCCGCACAGGAAAGCTGATTGTTCACGTATACAGCGCTGAGTGGATTGAATTTGCCGATATGCTTTTTGCGGCCACTGTCAAAGAATGTGATAGTGTATTAATGCATGCGCCACTAACTGTAAATGATTTCCTGAAACCGAGGAAAGTATAAGGGATAATTCTGATGTGTGTGATGTTAATATATAACGGTAAATTAGCAGTGTAATTATTTTGTTTTGCAATGCGAATGAATTTCACCCTGTGAGAGAACTTTTACACACTTGACAGAATTTACAATAATCAGCGATTAATTTTCAGTAACGTTAAAGAGCAAGCTACGAATTACTGGCTGCGAAGACATTGTTATAAACTGCGCATGGGCGCTGTCATGTTCTGGGAAGCAATTTTACAGGCTGAAAATTTATTTATCACTAATTATTTAGCAGTGACTAAATCTTATGCGAAGTAAAATATTAGGGTTGCTTCCAAAACAGATGCCGGATATAAAACTATTCCGAAAGAAATGGAGGTCATCTTATCATGCGACTATAAAAATGTATTTATTCCCGATCTAAATACTGATATATAAGCCCACATGAAGTTGTTTTACTCCCCTTGTCAGAAATGACGAGTTTTGTCGGAAGATAGCACTTGTACGAAAAGGGATTTTAATGATTATAATAGGCTACCAGTAAAGTACATTGATCTAGGTGTATTATGTAATATTTAGGGTAACAATTAGGTGTAGGGAATATGTTTCCGAAACATTCGAGCATTTCTCTAAAGCAAAATGTGCTCACTAAAATTTTACGGATGCACAGAAGCCTTCAACAAAAGAAAAGAAAAGAAATGCATATTGGCCCGGGTTTAACGCGTGAAAGCGGCATCGGCTATGACGGATGATTGCAGAGGCTGGTTTTGGTGTCGTTTTTTTTCTTTTTCAGTATTAACACCACATTTACCACGTGGGATTGTTTATTGTGCAGTCAAATCCCACAGCAGAGGCACGCCTTTCGAAACGGCTGTAATTGAATCTCGAGCGCCCTTACCATTGAGACACCGCGACAGAGGTTTAAAAGAAAAAAAAAAGTACTCACACAACTCTATCGTGCATACAGACGGCATAGCAGGCATATAGTGGTCTGTTCAAACTGCATTCTGCTATATGAAGCAGTCTGCGGTGGCATATGTTTTAGTAGCTGCGGTATTCCAAACAGAAACGGGAATATGCGATTTCTGAGCGTTTGCGTTAACTTTTATTGACGACAGCTTCCTGTTTTCCTTTGACACGGCGGTAACGATAGCACCACTTCGTTTGAGACATTGCATGTCAAAGGATCTCAAGCGCCGAAGACCGCGATGGATGATGTCCTTATCCAAGCATGACATGCTCGATACGGACAAGTATATTTTTAAATGAAGCGTGGGGTTATAGACTGTTCATATTTATTTTGCAAGAGGCATATAGGTAAGCGAAAGCTCACAGGAACCGCGAAACAAACAAAAAGCATTCCTGTACACGCCGCATGCGCGCGCGTAAATCACTGCGGGCTGGCACACGACGCGAAAACGCATCCACACTGAGTAGGTTTCGCCGCTGATCCGCAAGGTGGCGACTCTGCTCGATCTCGAGGAAAAGAAGAAGGTATCGGTTATGAGATAATAGAGTTCCTACAGGAAATATACCGGGATAACAAAGTAGAAATTACGCGGGAAGGGATAAGAAGTACGGAGGATGTCAAAGTATGCAAATGATTAAGACAAGGCTGTCCTCTATCACCGGTGCTGTTCATGCTTTATATGATAAACCTGGAACGGAGGATACAAGACAGTAACCTAGGTTTTAACCTGTCATATAGATTAGGTGGAAAGGCGGTAGAGCAGCGCCTCCCCGGTTGGATGTATGCAGACGATATTGTGCTGCTAGCTGAGAGTCTGGAAGAATTGCAAACTCTAGTTAAGTATTGCGGAGACGAAGGGGACGCTCTAGGCTTCAGTTTCAGCGCAGTTAAGTAGGGTCTGATGATTTTCAATGGCTCAACTGATCAGGGTCTTAAAATACAAGGCCATGAAGTACCTAGAGTAGCTGAATATAAATATCTGGGGGTATGGGTAGACGAAGGATTGGCATACGTTGGAAAGCATGAGCAATCACTTAAAGGGCCACTGTCCAGGGAAGGCCCTTTTAAGAAAAGGAGCCCAGTGTTTCGATCAGGTACCGGAGATAGTCTGTGCAAAATTCTACAGCGACACGCGCGCCGCAAAGCATCGAAAATACAATTCAAAGCTCCCTCATGCTCTCCTTTGAGAAGCCAGCTTCACCGCTCCCTGCGCTGGCCCGACGGGCCCCGATAACGACGTACGTATCGGGAACGACGTCCATTGGTCCGTCTAGCTGACTGACGGGAGAAGGATGTGTGTCTACCGCTCGCAGCGCGCTTTTCCCTCGCCACGGCCAGACTGAATCCAGCGGCGCGCGCTTCCTCGACCGTTTTTTTTTTTCGCGCTCGCGGAGAGCCACGCCCCACCTCCCGCCAAACGCGGAGGAGGAAGGGGAATTTGTATTGCGGAGGCTAGACGACCTCGGGCAGGAGAGTGAAAAACCTTTGCGAGGGTACGGAAGGAGAGAGGCAGGATAGAATCGGGTGATTGAGGTGGCTGTAACTGCGTTATTAGTTACTCTTTTCAAAAACATTTTGCGGCCTTGCGTTCCAGGGGCGAAGTCTCACAGTCACCGGGAAGAAAATATTATCGACCGGAGGGTGGACAGTGGGCCTTTAAGGCCAAAGGGCGAAGGAATGCCTGGATAATGAAGCATAAGGCAATGTGGGGATACAATAGGTATGAGGTTTTGAGGGGTATTTGGAAAGGAATTATGGTGCCCGGACTTACTTTCGGAAATGCGGTTTTGTGCCTAAAATGAGAGGTACAGTCGACATTAGAAATAAATCAGAGATCCGTTGGACGATTAGCACGGCAAAACTACAAATGAGGCGGTACAGGGAGATATGGGCTGAGCATCTTTCGAAGTACGAGAAGCTCAGAGTAAAATATTATATGAGGAACGCCTGAGGAAATTGGACAGTAACAGATGGGCAGCTAAAGTATTTAAATACCTGTACTAAAAAGCGTGGACTCACAATGGAGGAAAATAACTAGGAAACTAGTAAGTATGCTAGTCACAAGGACGGAGAAATAAAGAGCATTAAGCAACAGGTGAAAAACACAGAAGGTAAAAATTGGATAAATTCGATGGAAAAGAAACAGAGTGTGGAATTATACCGAAAGTGGAAAATGCAGATCAGGAAGGAAGATTTCTTTGATAACTCAAGAGGCAGTGTACTACTTTTTGAAGCTAGATCAGGGTGCCTTAGAACACGCAGCTACAAAAAGAAATTTAACAATGGAGATGACGCATGTGCTGTATGTGGAAACTAGAGTGAAACAATTGAACATATTATACTCGAATGTAATTGTATCCATCCGGAAGTTGATGCAGGCGCAATCACTGTTCCTGAAGCTCTGTGGTTTTGAGATACCAGTGGCCGGGTGAATAAACCGGCGGTGGAAACTAGCAAAAAACGACAGTAAGATTGGTGGCTTAAAAGCAGAGAAGTGACATAATGTTAGTAATGTAGGAACAAAAATTTAATAAACAGAATGATGGTTTAGTTAACCATTCTAAATCAATAATTAAGATATATGGAGAAAAATGAGCATGATAGCTACTGCTACCACCCTATTTCAAAGGGGCCCGCTCCTATATTCTATCCACCCATCCATCCATCCGAGGCCAATATCGAGCCCGACGCAAAAAACGTCATGCCAGGCCGCGGCGTGTCCACCAATCAGCGTTTCCAGCTGAGCTACCCCGAAACGCTTCTGGAAATTACCGTAATCCGGTGTGGCTGCACCATTTAAAAGTAGATGATAGACAACACGAAAATTGTGAACACTGCGGACAGAGAGATACACTAGATCACATAATCTGGCAATGCCCCTTTTCGCCTGGGGCAGTGGCCAGCCAACATTCATGACACGGAAGCTTGGGAATCCCTTCTCCAAAGCGAAACCCTTGAGACCCAAAAAGAAGTCGTCCGCCTGGCGGCTGAAGCCGTGAAGAATATATGTATCCTTGCGCGCTTCTAGTCGCAGAGTCCCAATCCCAGCCCCCTATTCGGGTCTGCGTACCTGGGTGGGGGAGCAGGGGAACCTCCTGTATTGGCGGCAATAAAGTTTCAAATAATAATAATAATAATAATAACCACTATAGTCCCACTCCGCAGCGCGGAGTACCGGCACAGTTTTCCAACTTTCTCATATCCTAATTAACATGCTAATTAATATGCTTTCGCATTAAAAATCTCTCTGTATTACCTTTTCACCGGATACTGCAAAAGTCCACACATCCCGCCATGACGTACCACAGATGGCCCAGATTTAGCGGCGACCTTAGAGCCGTCTGCTCCGTGGCTCCATTCCCCTAGCCGCAGGAAAATTTGTTCCTCCATGCTCATAGCGCTCCCCTTACGCGCAACGCCCTCTCGTGTCGCCCTGAGCTTTCATCGCTGAAACGTCCCGTTGTGTGCTGACGCACAACACACTACGCAGTTCTAACGGCTAAATCACACACCATTTTGCTTTTGTAATACGTTGGATTGGTGCGGTGTGCAGTGCCGGTCGTCTCGTTCCTGTGGAGCGTAGCATCGGGACACAACGGGTATGATCGGTAAACATTAGGGTGGTTGATAGTGGTACCTGTAATCGAGTGTCCATATTATTAGGTGCAGTCTAAGGCATTATTTCGTGTAGTAGTTACATTCTGCTGGCGCATGTAAGTTTACTAATACGTGTTGCGCGAAATGTGCGGTAGGCCTAAGGAAGAACGAAAAAAGAACAAAAGCGCATCATCATTTTTAAACGTTCATACTAAACTGAACTGGTATAGCAGATGAGCGGTGTGTCTTCCTGATGAGCCGGGCAGCATTTTGTGGCTAGTGCTGTGTCCTGAAACGCAACTCTTTGTATACGAAACGGTAGAGACTACTCGCAGGTTTCTCACCGGTAACATTCAGTGATTGCAACGTTGATCGACGGCGCATTCGGAATGCTGCCGGCGTGCTGCCATATCAGCACTGTATTAGATCTTTTGCGGGCTGGCACTCGCGTCCTGCCATCAAATTATCGGCGTGTGCTTGCTGCTTCAAGACGGCGCACTTTCATTTGCCTGCTATGTTTTATGGGAGTCTACCGTGGTTTTGATTTATTTCCACGGGTACCTGCTTTATTGTGTTGTCTGAACTGGTTGAATAATAGGGATTCTCGTCTGTAGTAAATGATAACGAAACAACACTTGCATCACATAAAAGAAAAAAGAAATCATAGCGGCCTGTTATAGCAACCTTAAACTTCTATTCTCTTTCTCTGCATTGAGAGTTCAACGTCGTGCTGCACTTGATGTCGGATCACGCTTCTGCTTGCAGCATCATGTCGAGGAGATCCGCGCCTGATAGCCCCTGGCAGAATGGAATGCCACCGTTTGGTCTCTGCCAGCAGCAGCAGTTCAACCCAATGATGAATTGTGGCCCAATGTGGCCACAGCATAACCTCTCTCTTATGGGTGGAAGTATGACTCCTGACATCATGAGGTTTAGAGGCATGTCCTCTCGTGGAGACTTTAGATACAACTATAGCCAGGTGAGAGCAGCCTTCATAACTGGTACGCGACCATCTTTTTGCCTGAGTGAGTTTGGTATGCTGTTGTTATATGATACTGTTTTGTCTGGAAAAAGAATGGCACGGGCCACTTGATATCCCTCATGCTGTGGTTGCATCTTGTGAAAAACAGATGGCCAAGACGCTGACTGCTGTTTAGTCTGCTCTTTTGTTGCTGATGTTTCAAGTGAAATGCCCTGATGGGCATTTCTCTTGACAGGGCATTTCACTTGAGGCATCCTCAGGAAATTGGTTTGGCCGCTGTTGGATTGACTGGCTGTTTTCTAGTTGTTCTGCATTGACTTTTTGTGGTGCCTTCAAATTGCAAGAGTGGCATCAAGACCTGGAGGAACACACTTGGGTCCTGACAAAAATAGCCATTAGCTGCTTACTGCTCATTGGAGAAGTTTCGGCCATTGGGCTCATTGTGTTTATTTCCGCCGAAAGCACAATGACCAATTTCAGTACCTCAGGATTGAATTACTCTGTTGGTATTCTCGGAAGAAAAAATCGCTCAAGAAGATATTCAAAGAGCAGAGAATTCCAGTTTTTCTTTTGTACAGCATAAGCTGAAATGTTTCTTTCTGTCTGTTCAGGACGTTGCCTCTGTGGTACAGAGCAGAGTTAGTCTTCAGTAGTATGCATAGGTGTTATTGGCATATCTTTTGTGGCATGTATTTTTTTTTTTTTTCAAACCAGCACACTCAACCTTTGAAATATGTAAAGTGAAGGTGCCATTTCTTTGTGCCTTTTTAGCCTGTTCAAAGTTATAGTCGGAGTAAACACTTGCCTTTGTACTCATTTGTACAGCACGACTTGGCAAAATTTAATGGTGCTTGCTACAGAATGCACTTTCCTTAAAGTTATTTCAGCAAAATCACTCCCCTTGGCACTGGCATACTTCCTGCATCTAAGTGTGTGGGCTGGTAACATTTAATTTTGATGCTAGGAGGTAGTGTTCAGGCTCACATTAAATGTGCCCAAGCTAAAACAACCTGTTTGGTTGTTTTTCTTAACTGGATGCTAAGTTTGCTTTATGCTCACCTTGGTGTGTAATACTTGCCTAGTAAAGTGTGGCAAGTACTTTAATCCCCGTCCCCCTCAAAAAAAAAAAAAAAAAAAAAAAAAAAAAGTGATAGGCGTTTTTTGTTGATGGAAAAAAATAATTGATTTAAAATTTGCACATGCTGTAAAAAAGACAAAGATAAATTTCAAATGATGCTTTCCTTCTGTGCTGCCAAAATAACACTTCCTGAGGCAAGTGCAAGTGCACCCACCCTCTTAGAGAGACTAAACCGTGTCTGCCACCTGCATTATTGAACGTTACGGAGATCTGGTTGAATGGGGCTATGTGCATCCAAAAAAGACATCCCCTGATTAGTCCCTGAATTTATTGGGAGCCGTGGGCATTGTATGGTAATGCCAGGCTATATGTTGTCTTCTGTATTGGGAAAAAAAAAAAAAAGAATTGATTGGAGTTACTGACCTTTACCTTAAAATTAAAATTAAAATCTCCCAACCAGACAGACTTCTGTCAAATGTTCTCTTTGAAAAAAAAAAAAAAAAAAAAAAAAAAAAAAAAAAACGCGTCTGATAGTACTTTTTGTTGCATTCAGGTTATTTTGCAAGCCGTCTTTCAAAATTTATAGTTTTGAAGTATTTGTTAATATTAATGCATGTGTCCTGCTGTGTATATGTAAGATGAGCTTAGTGCCTTGGCTTATAGCTTAATGCATTTTTGTTTTGGTGTCAGAGGTATGCAGAGTGTAGTTGTAGCTGACTTCCACACTGGATTCCGCAGCTGGACCGCTACGGGGCTCGGCAGATCTATGGTGAACGTTTCGGAAACCGCCAGGGCATATTTCTTCGTGGTGACCGCAAACGCCCTGCTCCTGGTCACCGCTCTCGGTCCCCTGCTCCAAAAAAACCAGCACCACGTCGTGACGGTGGCCGAAAGGCTGAGCAAGATCGGACGAAGCAGCAAGAGAGTGACGATGAACAAGCCTCCACGCAGGAAGAGGAAGCAACTGGGGCTCGCGATGATGACCTCTATGACCCTGCAGAGCCAACTCAGGAGGATGTTGCAGACGGGGTGAGCACCATGTCATTTGAATGTAGGCTTTATTACCATAAACTTTTCATAAGACAAACTTTCTTCGGTCATCTCTTCAGGTGAATTGTCAGACAAAAGTAAAAGTGTGGGAAGATTTGGTTGGCTTCCTGTGGGATTGGAAAAAAAAAAAGAAATTTATAAGACAAACTATTTTGCATCTCCTTTGGTTAAGACGTATCAGTGACTTCTAACCATGATGATCCTGCACAGTGTTAGATACATAGTGTCCATGGGGACAGAAATGCTTCCATACAAGAAAGTTCATCCTGCAAGGTAGATTCTGTACACCTGCATAAGGTACGGTGAAGCTGTCTTGCATGGTTGTTCTTTCCTGGTGGGGGGATGGGGCTAATTAGTAATTTTTGAGTGCAGGAAGATCACTGTCAGTTTCTAACTGATGAACTGGAAGGCAAGTGCAGCCCAGTGATTGCTTTTATGTTAAATTAGTGAAATGAATAAGCAGTGAAAGTAAACAGAAACATCATCATCATGTTGCAATGTGAGACACTGGAATACATTAGGTCCCCAACATTTTGCTGCAACAAAGATTAGAGCTAACTGGAAGCAAACAGCGTGATTTTATGCTTAAAGGGACAGAACAGGGACCAAAACTTGTCACGAGTTTATAACAGTATTGGAAAGGTTTTATCTCGTAGTGTATAGAATGAGCACTCTGGTGCGTATGAAACGACGGGTCATAATTTTAATTTTTCACCAAAAATCACACAGAACAGGCCGAAGGGATCTCCTGTGGTGAAACGCTCTCATTATCAGTGTAGTACACCACATGACCACATCCTGCAAAAATGTCACCTGTTTTTTAAGTGCGCAGTGTTCTTTTTTCTTTCAAGAATGCTTGTCATCTGTTCTTATTCCCTTCAGTCTGCCTTTCAGTAAAAAACATTCCTTTCTGCATCACCAATGGAGTGCTTTTAGTCACTAGTGGCACTACTACGTTGAATTTCTTGGATTAAGCACCCTACACTTTTTTTCAGTGACATGCACGTTCCTGTGTCGTAACAGCCTTGAGTGTGAAAACTGGAATCGGATGCTACGGCATGCTACACAAGAAGTGTCCTATTACTGTCTGGTGCGAGAGATTTATGCTATGTTTTGGTACATCACTTTTTGCCAACATCTAGTCGTTGCAGTCGCCGCTCATGGTTTCCAGCCTTGGCCTACATAAAAACAAGTGTTTGGACTGATCGAAAGTTTCTTGATAAACTTTTTCTAGAGTGCTTGTAACAAAGCTGTTAGGGGATCAACCACTTTAGACAGTAAGCTTTCCATTATGGTGAAAAAAGCTGTATGCTTGAAATCCAGTGTTCTGTCCCTTGAAGGGGTAGATATACCAGGTGGTTGTAAAAGGCAGCGACACCTAAAAAGGGGTGCTAGGGAAGTATTTAGAGAATTCCTCAATGTGCAGCAGATTTTAATTAAAGAAGTAGTTGCTCATTAGCATCTGTATGAGCTCCACCATAAAGTTTTATCCCAGTTGGTTTGCTGGGGAAACATCACTACCAGTTGCTAAATTATAAACTGGTACTCAAGTGCAGCCTTATGTTTACTTTTAGTGCCTTTTTAAGCAGTATTCACACGAGCTCTGAAATCCCTCTCTAAGCATGAGAAACTGCACTCGTTATGGCTTTGAGAGGTCGCTCGGTGACACAGCTTCCAATGTTGCTCCATTGGGTTCATAAACAGGGGGACAGTTTGGCTGGCTGGCGCGAATAATGCATTCTCTTTAGGGGTTATGGGAGGAGAGACTAGCTGGTGCACACAGCCGCAGCTAGCACAGCATGTGCTGCCATGAGTGTGCGGCGCATCTTGCTTTGCTCCATGCTGCCTTTCAAGCGGTCCTCATCGATTGTGCACAAGTAGCATGAAAAAAATAAAAATGCATGGCATCTTCAGTGTAGGGTCAGAGAAGATAACCGTGTCTAGTCTCACTCTTTAGCATGCCGTTCAGCGGCTGTGTACAGGACATATTGGGCTACCCCGGTTTTTCGTGTTTGACGTTTTTAGAGTAAAATCTCTCCTGCAAAAGCTGTCTTTTTTTTTTTTTTCTGAAGCCCTTGAGCCTAGCACAGCAACAGCGTGTCTTAAACCAAAGTGTATTGTGATGTCCCCATCTATTAGCGGGAACTTCAACCATGTAATTTCATCAGCGCTGCATAGTGAATTGCTACCAAGCTAAAACCAAAGTATTGTGGTGTCCCCATCTATTAGCGGGAACTTGAACCATGTAATTTCATCAGCGCTGCATAGGGAATTGCTACCAAGCTAAACCAAGTAAAACCAAGCTGAACAGCTTTCGCTTGATAATTTGGTTTAATCATGTTAAAACCCTGCCATTTTTTTCTGTGCATCCCTTCTAGGTATTTTGTATGATTTTGTTTATCTTATTCTGCATGCTCTTTCTCTGAACTTCCTCTCTTCCTTCTAAGGCTTCACTGAGGGGAAATGAGCAATAACAGAAACGCCTCTCTGTTGCCGTGAGTAGAAGTTGTGCAATGCGCCTGGAAACAGTAATGACCCTCATGGTGGGTTCCTTCTATCCCTGTTTACTTAAATCGAGAGTCTGGGAGCGGCAGGAGTTAGGCCAGCCACCGTCTCTCCATATCTGTCTGTGCTGGTATTCCCCATCCGAGTACTGCTTTAGGAGCAACTGCTCTGGCTAGATGGTCGTCTGGGGTTCGAGTACCGAGCCAGGATAAAATTTTCTGCTGGCAGTGCTCATAGGTGGGGTGCTAATGAGTAATTCTGCATTAATTTAAATCTACTGTACATTGAGCATTTAAGTGTTGCTGACTTTTTGTGAATGCCTGGAATATCAGGATTTATTTGCATGTGCCACTTCTTGTTATTCTGTTTCTAAAGCCAATTTTGTGATTATGCATAAATGAACATTACCTTTCAGTTAGCTGTAACCTTGGTAGCTGTGAAATGTTGGGTACCTGATGTGCAACATTATGGTGACATTCTGTTCATTGCCATTGCTTATCCGTTGATCACATAAACTTTTCTGCGTTTGACTTCTTTCTTGGTGCAGTTGATGAATTCAGTGTCATTTTCTTATGCATTTTGTCAGGCGGAAAAGTCTGAAGGCAATGAAGATGAGTCTGCCAAAGCCGCAGAAGAGATTGATGGAGGTGAACCGGGCGGTGCTGATGGTGAAAATGCTGTACCTAAGGATGGAAGTGGTGATACGGTGAGTATGAGTCAAGCACCTTGCAGTCCCTTGTCTCTTGGTGAATGTTAAGAAATCTTGTTCTCAACGATTACTATATTTATTGCCATGATGTGATTACGCACGTGCAAATATAGCGAAAATTCGTGAATTCAGGCTTCAGTAATTTGAATTTTTAGATTATTCGAACTGCAGGCTTGGTCCGGCCAAGCTTCATAGAAGTTTATATATAAGAAAGCCCATTGATTTGAATGAGAGTCAGTTCTGTCGGATATTTCGAACTATACGCCAGTTTGCCTGTGGCCTTGCATGGTAGATTGTCTTGGCCACAGGGCTGAAGGGGCTGTGTGCCTCCAAAACGGAGAGAGAACGGGTAGTGAGAGTTAAACAGGCTAAAACCGTGTGTGAAATGTCTGCAGAACCTAACTGGTGCCATGGCTGGCATGGTTGCCATGGCAGTGGCTGCTTCGTCCCTGCTCTGCCTGGTCTCCAAGACTTGTAGCGACACAGTAAAAGCTCATTAATTTGACTTGTGTTAATTTGGACATCTGAATTCAAACTGCCGATGTGGTCCCATGGCCGACGGCCATGTAACGCTGTCTTTGATGCTCACTGATTCAGACGCTACATTTTTGGAGAGAGAGAGAGAAAAAAAAGAAAAAAACTTGGTGTCAAATTTTTTATTGCCGATTTTTAAGCAAACAAAATTGCAATAGGGAGAGTATTACAGTTGTAGCATCAATGAAACTAAGTGGGAGAGCAATGCCACCTTGTGTGTGTCGATAAGCTGGGAGAGCACCAACAAAAATAAAAATCAGTCTTCATGGGCCCCTGCTAGCATCTAAACCATGATGGAGATCAACTTTCACGTTTCCGTTGTGATCACGTGGAGAATATGAAACTATGAGGGCGAGTTGCTGCAAATCACGTGTAGCACTAAAAGTCCACAATAAGTTCCTTCTTTCTTATTATTTTTTTTTTGCTGCAAGATGGTAGCGTAAACAATTTTGAAACACTCCTTGTAAGTCTTGGCAGGTCTTGCTGAGAAACAAACTCAAGGGTGGGAAACACGGTAGAATGTCTACACGGGACAGTGAGATGACGTTTAATGAATTGTTGGCGGGCCTAGCGCGAGCGCTCCTGCCCGCGCCACTGCCCGCTTCTGCTTCCTTGCGCGTCCATAACAATATTTTGGTTATTTTCTCTGGAAAAAAGTTTTGTTATAATAGTAAATGTGATCATCGTACTGCGTCTGCTCTCAGGCCTTTGATTAAGGGATCACAGGCAGTGCATTCACACAAAGTGCATTCAGTCTTGGCAGGTCTTGCTGAGAAACAAACTCAAGGGTGGGAAACACGGTAGAATGTCTACACGGGACAGTGAGATGACGTTTAATGAATTGTTGGCGGGCCTAGCGCGAGTGCTCCTGCCCGCGCCACTGCCCGCTTCTGCCTCCTTGCGCGTCCGTAACAATATTTTGGTTATTTTCTCTGGAAAAAAGTTTTGTTATAATAGTAAATGTGATCATCGTACTGCGTCTGCTCTCAGGCCTTTGATTAAGGGATCACAGGCAGTGCATTCACACAAAGTGCATTCAGTCTTGGCAGGTCTTGCTGAGAAACAAACTCAAGGGTGGGAAACACGGTAGAATGTCTACACAGGACAGTGAGATGACGTTTAATGAATTGTTGGCGGGCCTAGCGCGAGTGCTCCTGCCCGCGCCACTGCCCGCTTCTGCCTCCTTGCGCGTCCGTAACAATATTTTGGTTATTTTCTCCGGAAAAAAGTTTTGTTATAATAGTAAATGTGATCATCGTACTGCGTCTGCTCTCAGGCCTTTGATTAAGGGATCACAGGCAGTGCATTCACACATTCACACGTTTGGCCTTCGTTGATAAAGCGTTCTCATTGACCATTCACGAAACTTTTGATTACAACATGTGCTAGTGTTTTGCTTACATGGAAGAAGGTCTCTTATTGACAGCTGTCACTGTAAAAATTGCTGGTTTGCAGATAATGGGCTAACCCACGTAAACCATTTACTTTTATTGATGTGAGCTATGTAGTTGCTGCCAGAGTTTACTGCTTCTCTGTCTGCCTGTCTTTTTTTCGTTTTGGGCTTGCTTCTTGATATAAACTATGAACAGCGCGAAGGATGCGAATACAGGAGACTAATGGGGTGCAGAACACCTGCTACCGAGGTTATTGCAGAAAAGACCATCATTTATACACTGATATATTATTTCAGCTATCCAGTTATGCTCTTTGTTCTGGATAGTCAACCCAGCATTGGTCGACTTGTTTCCACTGTTGTGCAGTGTCTTGTCTTGGGATTCATTGTTGGCATTTGATGGTGTCATTAATTATCAGTACAGCGCAAAGTCTGATGTCATATTAGCATCTGCAGGCTTCCAAGCACCTGTATGAAGCACATACAGTCAAACCCGGTTATAACGAACTGCGTAATTCAACGCAATTTGTTCGCTATATAAAGTATTTCGCTATAACCAAACCCGTTTATAACGAACTTCAGTACCAAATTCGTTATACACGATGTCCAGACAGCGCAGCGAAAACGCACTAACTAAAGAAAAACGGTGCCGCTCACCATGAATCTACAAAAGAAATTTATTGCAGATAAATGCTCACTTATTTGCAGTAGGCAGTGATCCTCGCCTGAACACTGCATTTAACTCCATCAGCGAGAATTGCACTTTCCACACGCGACATCATTTCCACAAACTCCAGTCCGCTTCCCTGTATTCCGGAGCAGTTTCGGCGCAGCAGATCGGTAGCAGCGAGGGCTTCGTGCAACGTCAGGCGAGGGCGATCGTCCTCCGGCGGCGGCTCCTCGGTCTCCTCGTTCGCACCAGATGCCAGCATGTCGGCAACAATTTCCGAGTCCAACGGGCTCGCTGTCACGGCTACGTTGTCGTCAACAGTGCGAAAATCCTCCAGGGCAACTTCTTCGGGCACAGCGTCCGGAACATCAGCGAGTTCTTCCCACAGCGTGGCAACATCGCTGTCATCTTGCACAGTGCGCGCTTCACTAGCAGCTTCTGCATCCTCTCGACATAGTCCAGCATGGTGGAAGCAGTTGCGGATTGTGGATTGCGTCACGTCTTGCCAGGCACGGTTAATCATTTCTATTGCGGCCAGCAAATTAATCTTGAGCTCGTCGTTAACCCGCAATTTCACCAACAGTCGCTCAACGACGCGTTTCCTGTAGCCCAGCTTGAAAGCGCGGATGATCCCCTGATCGAGGGGCTGCAAAACCGCTGTTGCGTTCGGTGGCAGGAAACAAAGCTCGATGTTCTTGAGCGTGACGCCGCAGTGGTGCGCAGAACAGTTATCGAGGAGGAGGCAAATCTTTCGCCCGCTCGTTGCAAGTTCCTCGTCCCAGCCACGCAGCCACGCTTCGAACAACGTTCTGGTCATCCAGGCCTTAGAATTTGAGTTGTATGTGACTGGGAGTGAAGTGCATCCTCGCAGGCACATAGGAGACTTGAACTTGCCTATGACAAGCGGCCGCAGCTTTGATGAACCGTCCATGTTTGTCGTGAGAAGAACGGTGACTCGGGCCTTATTCAATTTGCCGCCATGGCACTTCTCATTCTTTAGCGCCAAGGTTCTGCTCGGCAGCAGTTGCCAAAACAAGGCAGTCTCGTCGGTGTTAAAAATATTGCATGGTTCGTATCTCTCCGTGACAGCACGCCACACGTCTTGCACCCACTTTTCAGCACTCTCAGCGTCCACTGCTTGGCTTTCACCTGCAACCACCTTCCCGGTGATGGAGTAGCGGTCTTTAAATCGTTGGAGCCAACCACTGCCCGCTGTAAACCCCTCGACGTCCAGGACGAAGGCAAAATCTTTTGCCTTCTGTTGTAGCATGGGGCCAGAGACCGGTAGATTTCGCGCGCGAACGTCCAAGAACCATTGGTACAGCGCTTTCTCTACTTGGTCGTAAGCCCGCTTGCGGTGGCGAAAGCCGTCACCATTTGGTCGTTCCTGTGCATTGCCTCTGATGGCCGACTGGTTTTTCAAAATGGTGCTTAACGTGCTTCGCGGAATCTTGAAATGCGCGGCAACGTCAGACTTTTTTTCGCCGCGGCCAACGCGGCGAATTATCTCCAGCTTGTCGGAAAGCGGTAGGGCACGCCGCTGCTTCGTCGTCATCTTGCAGGATGTAGCGCCGGAATGCAAGCCAGCAGCAACGTAGGCACGTCCGGAATCGTGAGGATAGCAGCAGCACGACTTGCAAACGCGAACAAAGAAAGCTCCGAGGATGCGGGAAAGTTCGCCACTGACGCGTTCGTTGTTCGGAGGCTGCCTTCCCTTCGCCCAAACTTGAAACCAGTTCTGGCCGGTGTTGCTTCTTTCTCGAAGCGCAATTGGTCCGGAGCTGCTCGAACGTCTTTGATCACATGGTAGGCAGCTGCCGAATAGGAGCGCTGCAAAGAGAGGCTGGCCGATGGCGCGGATTTTAAAGGCTACTCACGCTACTCCGGGCGACGGCCGCGCATGCGTACAGGAGGGTCCCTCGTGGAAGCTGCTGTAGAGAGCCCCTCCTGCGTTTTACGGAAGCGTGGCATCGGCGCAGAAGCAGCAGAAGCACCCTAGCGGGCGCGTGATGACGTATGAGCTGTGTGAGATCTTGGGGAACGGAGCCGTCGCCAATCCCCCTCCCATCTGACAACGGCATGCGCTAGAAGTATTGCGGCCCGGCAGCGTGGGCTGCCCGGAGAGAACTCGGAGCCGGCACAAAGGCCCGCCCGTTGGCGGGCGTTTGGCGACCGATTGCGCGCGCTGAGTTCGCTATATCCGATGTGTAGTTCGTTATAAAAAATACATTTTATATGCATAATGCTAGCGGAAATTCGAGTGTTCGATATAAAACATAATTCGCTCTATCCGAGTTCGTTATATTCGGGTTTGACTGTAACTAGACATCACTGCAACACACTAGAACTGGAGCTTGGGCGAGTTGGCATTGAGATATGAACTGTGCAAACTGAGACAGAACACAAGAAGATACACGTGCACAGCACTCATCTGCGTCTCTTCCTCTAGGGCCGATCTCTATTCTCGCAATTGTCTCAACTGCTGGACAACTCATTATTGGTTTGCACTTGTAATGGACACAGTCCTTTGAAATATGTGGCTGATACACAGGCTTTATGCCCAATGTAGCAGACAAGAACTGTTACCTCCTAAAAATACAAATTAATAAAAATAAAAATTCTCAGTCGATCAACGTGTTCATGTGGCAGAGTGGGCATCAGCATTGCTGTTCACCTCTGGACAGAGCAAATGCTGTTGCTACCATGTTCAGATTGTGCGAGCAGCTGGTGAGATCCAGTACCTCAGTCACTGTTTCACATGCCTTACTGCCCCTACTTATTCCATACCCCATCTTCATTCTCCTGATCCACTCTAGCAATCAGTGTGTGATATGCCATATCTCCTTTCTACTCTGATCTGTGCCATCGATCACCGTGGGACATGCTCTGTGCCCCTTCTACCCTAACCCCTCAAATCTGACTGGCAACCACGGTTTCCTTCTTGATGCTCACCCTCTCTCCCTTCCTCCTGTCCCCCAAAATGGGAGACTGGAATTTCTCTGACCGCTTTGCATCTTTTAAACAGGTTTTACCTGCCCACCACTATCACCATAATGGGTGCAAAATGGGTGTTCCATACCTGCCAGTCCTCCCGACTCGCCCAGTAGACTCCAGATTTTTTACTGGACTTTCCGATCGTACGACCACCACCCTATATTTCCCGATAAGTTGCCTCTGCCCGTGCAAGACTGGCACCGTAGAATATGCGTGCCTGCATTGTAATTGCTAGCATCACCATCAACGGCTGCTCTAGCACCATCAGCTAAGCAGCTGATCAAACCTAAATCAAGCCAAAGTTGCTGTGGCTCATTGCATTTCATGTCTGCCATTGTAGATGCTTGAGTGTATTTTGATGGTTAGATAGGCCGCCTGTGTGCGTTGCACACTGTAAAGATAAAATTCTTGTGTGCTTAAAGTGAAGGTACTATTATAGCCCAAGAAGCATATTTGCAGATGTTCTTGCGATTTTATATACTTCTGAATTTCTGTGCTTCGTGGCATCATGGAAAAGCAGACATTTTGGTTTTGTCACTTGTGGATGTGACGTCAGTGTGTCTCACGGCAGCAGGGGTGGCTTGAAACTGAAACTAGAACTGAATCCTACTCATCAGTCTGCGACACAACCCTTTAACATCTGCTGCTGGTGAAGGGCCACCAACCGGACCGTTCTTTCAGTAAAACTGCTCGGATAAGTTTTTGAAGCTAGCAGTGTGTCCTGCTGCAAGGTCCCCCCTCACTGTGTGTGTGGACATTGCAACATTGAATGCGGCCTTCCTGATTAAAAAATTTCCCAACTTTTGGTCTCACCATGTTGGCAAGAGTAGTGTTGTAATAATAATGCTTGAAAAAAAAAAAAAAAAAAACAAACAAACAAACAAACAAAAAAAAAAACCCAATGCATATTTTGGTATGGCAAGTGACCAGCGATAGATGGTACACAAAATGATTGGCAAAATACTAATGCAGTGCATAATGACATGGTGATGATTGCTGATAATATTGACGAGCTGTTGATGTGTTTGAACTTGTAGCACGTGCCTACTTGCTCCAAACTTCTTCAGTACATATCTCGAGGTCCTGGCGAATGTATTCTTTGTTTGGCCCGCAGCACGCTTTCGGGCTCTGGCCTCCTGCTTGCTTGCTGCGTACCAGGCATGAGATTCTGCTTAATGGCACTCCACCTCTGCTTTGGCTGGATTAATGTCCCATTCCCGACAGAATTGATTTCGGCAACTGTAGTAAAACCTCTGATACATTCTTAAAACAGTGTGCAAAGAAAAAAAAAAAAAGTAGAAGCCTGAAAACATGTACAGTCTGTCCCAGAAAGATCGAACTTGAGGGCAATTGCAAAGTAGTTTCACGTAGTCTTAATTCGATATATTAAACACGGCTATGAAGAGTATTACCTGCAGTCTAGAAGTAATAGCACAGTGCAGCACACTATGGATGCACATTTTGCAGCGATGTGCCGCTTGCTGGTCCACTGGCAGAGTGCCGCTCGTGAAGTGTCTATGCCTAGCTTGCTTCGCATTGAAGGCACAGTGGATGGTGCTTTGCAGCTGGCCACTGCCTAGCATAAGAAGCCTATGGTGTTTTGGTACACAGTGAACAAGATTAAGGTGCAGTTGGTTTCTGTAATGCCTTTGGCAGCTAGGCTAACGAAGCAAGCATGGCAAGCACTATATGCAGCCATCCTTCAGTCAGCTTGGCTAGCCATACCACGTCTCCAGCATTCTATTAAACTGTGGCTCCTCGCATGGCAGCAGTGCTGCATAGGAAATAGCGCCACCAGATCAGAGGCTACCGTCAATCACATGTCCCTCGCGTCACAGTTTCGCGGTGTCTTCACATGGCTAGCGCAGCCAGTAGGCCCCCAAGGGTTACGCCCTACACTGCTCTGTGTGAGTAGTGGTTGTGGGAGCGTCGTAAAGAGGAGCGTCTTACAGAGGAACAGCAAGCGCCACTTGCAGATGTTTTTTTGTATAGGAGTACATAATCAGTTTTAGTTTGAAATTTGTATGTTCGATTAAGGGGGGACACTGGTCTTAAAACTATTTTCGTTATTTACCAATCAAGATTGATGCAACTTGGTGGGTTTGTGTAGTTTCTTGTGCAGATTCCAAAACTGCAATTATTTATTTTGTGATCCAATTATTTCCTGAGATAATTACACCAATTAGTCTAATTCTTATAAGAACACTTACAAAATGATCACTGAAGGAAAACTTCAGGTGAACACATTGCTGGACACTAGAAAGAATGAGGAACACAATGTTGCAAGCAGTTTTTTGATTAAGCAATTATTTCTTGTTTTATTGCATAACAAAGTTCAAAGGTCAAAATATAGTATATAAAGGTCACAAAAAAAAGCCATTTTAAAAATTTTGAACAAGAAATTAAAAAATCTACTTGCAACATTGTGTGCTCCACATATTTGGCTTCATGCTGAAAAAGAAATTATTACTCTATCAGCAATAGGTGCCGAGATATTAAGGCCACAAAACTGCAAGTGGTCGAGAATGCATGTTTTGAGAAAAGAGCAAAAAAGAAACAGGGCATTATTTAACAGACATTCACTGGTGCAGTGCACACATTTACAATTTAAAATGGCTATAAACCTCCAGGAATGTAGTCTCTCTGCTTTCCAACGTCCAAGTGTCGCCTCTTTCATTTTGATATGCAGTTGCAGCACATTCAGTTGTCATTTTTTCGGCTGCGCGAGTCATATGCAGGCAGCGTTTTTTTTTTTTTTTTTCTTTTTACGTACGTCGTTTTGCTACGTCCTCGCATCAAGACCGCGGTGAGGAACGTTTATTGCGGAAAAAAAATGTAATTTGGAGCTGTTTGCTGCTTCCCAGTGCTCTGCATTGCACTGGAAGCAAGTGAATTCCCCAAGAACTATGAACGAGGTCCGATCGGCGCAAACGCGCGGCGAGCTCTACGAAGACGACGTGTCCCGCAGTTTACGCATTGGAGAAGAAGTTTGACGGCGATTCCTTATCCCCGTTCACTTTTTTAAATGCCAATATCGCCGCCGTATGTTTTACGCTTCGCCAATCTCGGCAAACTGTTTAGATCTTACGATCGTGAACTCCGCATCGCCAAGCGGACTGTCCGCCGCGCTGCCGTCATCGTCACGAACACAATCCGTCTACCGCTTCGTTGCTGGAGTTGGCGCGAGTTCAAGCTTTTTCTGTTTTGAGCTTATCTTTCTGCTCATCTGCGGCCTGCGTTATCACTGTTGCGGCGGGTGCGACCGCTGGCAGCAGCAGTCCCCCGTGCTGGGGAACACGCTAGGCCTACTTCAGGCTCGTACACACGATCGTTCGGCGCACGATTTTCGTCGGCCTGAGCACGCACAGCCGGGGCAGGGCATCACTTGAGATGATTATTCAACTATTTTTTTCACTTTTTTCACAAATTCTTGCCGTGAACGCACCTCGCGGTTCGGAATCAAGCGCGGCCGGCGTCACGTCTCCGCCGTCTCCCCACGGCTCGGGCGCGCCGAGCAGACGCCGTCAGCCAGCTCCACCAATGCGGCGACGCCTTATCGTCACGTGCACCCCGAAAGCCAATGGGATTGCAAATGCCACGTTTTCTTTTTTGCTGTTTTTTTATGCGACCAATGGGCGAATGTAAACAGCAGAGGCGGCAATGTGAAGACGAAAGGCGGCTCTTTCGAATGAGACCAAGATGGCTACGGTGCCGCGCACAAAATGGGAGCTACGCCTCGCGGAAAATGGTTGTTTCGGGGGTCGTTTTCGGCCCAAATTTGGGCGACATCGATTATATAAATTGGCATTGTGACTAAAATACCGACCCTAGAGATGAAAAACTTAGCAGATAGGTAGATAAAAAGCTACTGATTTCGCAAATCACATTTTCTAAAAAGTGATTTTTTCGCGATTTTTTGGTCCGAAAGACCCGTGTCCCCCCTTAAGCAATAATTGTATATATCTGAGCTTGATATATTCAAGATCAACTGTAGCCTTACCTGGCTAATGTTTAGGAACACAACTGTTGAATGAGGTATAAAGGCATTTATTTATTCACATTTTAACCTCATAATAATTTTGACTTGCTTTCCTTGGCACAACACCAGAAGAGCTTGTTTTCTAATGTTTGCAAAATTCACTGCAATTTTGTGTTGTCTTGGGGGAAAGGCACTTCTCAACACATCCATAGATGGCAGTGATGAAATTAGATCTCTGTATTTATACTTTGTCTCCTTGCACCAATAGGCCTCCTCAATTTGGCTGCATTTTCTGCACTGCAAATTATATTGAATGCTGCGCGTTTGTTCAAATTGCATTTCAATTAGTAGCGGTCATATAGAACTTGTCAATTCCAAAAGTGATGAATTAAGAATTTTAATGCACCCTTTGTGTTATGCATGCAGAGGCGCAGGCCGGTCGACCATCACAGAGTTTTGGACTTGTAATTCAGCATTATTTCGGCTATCACCGCTCTGCCAGTAAAAATAAATTTGGGCATCCACTTTTGATCCTTTTCATTCGTATTCAGTGCATTCTGACAGGTGGTGGCTGTGGAGGGGTTGTGATCGATTGAGGTGTGGGCAGACTAACTGGCAAAGGCAAGGCAGACTGGCGACCTCAAAACCAGCCGCTACTCCCAAGATGTGCTGCTCATGCTGCTACACACTGAGTATTGATAAGGAGGTTGCTTAGGCACAAAGAAACATGTGCCATTGAGTCATCAAAAATGTATTGTTGATCACCCACATACATTAAAAGAACAACAGCACTCATCTTCTATTACACGATTACGCTCCGTCATGCTACATATGACAGTCATGGTCGTAGCACGCAGGAGGAGCGGCTAACACTTATGACTGCGGAGTCGTCTGCGGAGTAGTGTGAGTGCGCCAAGTGGCTTGCACTACTTGCGCAAGGAGGGAACTGATGAGGAAGTTAGTGCAGAAGTGCAGAACTCGTGCAGCACAGTGTCAAATCAAGTTCTGAAATGTTGGTGGCGCTAGCTGCACTGCAAAACTGCGTGCGAGAGGGCCGTTCCGTCGTAACTGGTGCAGAAAGTGCAGCCAAAGGAGACCTAATGCATTGTGGGGAAGCTGCTACAGCAGTCTTGCTCTGCTTTTTTCACGCTTAGTCCCCCCACGTGTGTACATTGTTGTAGTTCTTATTCGTGCTCTTTGTCCCTTTCGCCCCAAAGTGCTCTCCAGAAGTTACTGTGTTTCTCCTCTTCATGTGGCATCCTTGTGGGAATATTGTACTTTTATGCAAGCACACCATTTCGATGCTTCTATTTTTGCAACAAGGCCTCCACTGTGGTGATTGGTCACAAAGCTTATTATATGATCAGAGTTTAAAATGTTTATGCTGTAGCTTGAAAATCATGTTCTCTGGGAATATATTGTTACGTGGCGGCAAGCCGGTGAACACAGGAGAAAGAGAACTGAGAGATGATGTTTGATAAAGGTGAGATGACGTTTAATAAAATTTTAACGGTTAATGAAATGTTAACGGGCCTAGCGCGAGCGCTCCTGCCTGTGCCACTGCCCGCTTCTTCCTCATTGCTCGTCCGTAACATGACCCGGGGCCACCGAGCGATCGTCCTGATCGTGGATGAGGAAGTTTGCTAATGTTGATGAGTCCATGGCATGATGATGGGTGTCTCTGGATGCTTGAAGAAGAAGAGGGAGAAGGAAGAAAACTGCTTGCCACAACGACGATCCTCGGATAAATCTTCGCCCAGGATGCTTTCGAACCACCGGTCTCGAATATCTGATGGCCGAGGCACAGGCACGCACCGCATGGCATGGGCAGGGGTCATGTGTTCATGTGTGGCGGCGTCTTGGGTTGGTGGGGTCCCAGGTCGGCAAATTGGGTCATTAGGGTCACATGGTCATCGGCTCTGTTTCTGTGTCTTGTGGTCGTGTGGGTGGCGTCTTGGGTCAGTCTCCTTCGTCGTGTCTTGTGGTCGGGGCTTGGGATGGGGCGGAGGAACGGCAAGGTCTTGTCCGGCAGGCTGGGGACCAGCCATGTGATGCCTCTTAACCTTCAGCTGACAGCGCAAGAAGTCGCAGGGCGCCGAAGCTCCAGACCAGGATGAGGGGGTGATGATGAAGCACCCAGCACCTCCAACCAAATGTTATGTGGCGGCAAGCCGGTGAACACAGGAGAAAGAGAACTGAGAGATGATGTTAGATGACAGTGAGGTGACATTTAATGAAATGTTAGCGACCTAGCGTGAGCGCTCCTGCCCGTGCCACTGCTTCTTCCTCATTGCTCGTCCGTAACAATATTATCCAGAAGAAATAGAGAAACTCTGTTGCTGTGTCTTGTGGTCGCTGATTTCATTTCATTTATTTACCTTAAAGGCTCGATGAGGGGCATTAAATAAGGGATGGGTTGCAAACTCTATGGTTGGCAAGTGTTTAACTCAGTGAAAAATGACTGTGAAGATTTCAGCGAAGTTTGAGGAGCACATGATGACCGCAGTATCACTGGGTAAGTCGTTCCAGTCTGCAGTGGTGGGGGATAAAAAAATGAAGCTGCAAAAGTAACAGTACAGGTTTGCTCCATGCAAAGCCGGCCTGCACTGTTCCTTTGTAGTGGTATGTTATCATTGTAGAGGGTTGGGTTACAGTCATCTCGAATACTCTGAGCACCGTTGCATGTAAGTCGGCATTTTTTTCAAATAGGTGGCGAGGAAGATGTAGGAGTGGGCTGACCCACTTGAAGGGTGTAAGGCAGTTTTGGTAGAGCGGCATGTATAAAATGACCCATGCTGGAGGCTGTTCCCTTCAAGGGCTACATTTAAAAAAAAAAGAAATATTGTTAATTCATTTGCAAATCAGTTCCACTAAGACAAATTTGAACTGCGCACTGTTTGCCCGGTTGGTTCGTGCTGGCAGTCATTACCTCAAACCAGTGGTTAGTAGTGCAAGAGCAAACTTACTTTAAAAGTCTCTGCATGTGTAGTGCCAGAATCCGAAATTACAGGTCCATTTGCAATTTCGTGCAAATGTGGAAGGCAGGGTGAGTGCCATTATTTTTCTGTTTTGGCCTCCATTGTCTTCACACTGCTGCCCTTCACATCGTTACATGTTATTGTAATTTGCTTGGAGTTGCTTACACACGTTGATGCCATCTTGCAGGAAACTCTGGTGGCGGTGTGCAAATTGTGTGTGTGTTTGGGGGGGGGGGGGTTCATTAATTGCAGGTAACCTTTCGCTCCCAGCATGGGCTACGAGTTGGGAGGGCAGCTCATTCCTGCAGCAGAATATTTTGCCTGGGTCCCATTTTATTGCTATGCTTTTTGTGTATAAGTAAATAATTTGGCGAAAATGTGTACCCTTTAATCTTGTTGGTACATATTCAGTTGCACAATTTACCAATTCACACACACAAAATCATGAGCGTCTCAGAGTTAATCTGCTTTTCTGATGCTCAATGTGTTCTTGGATAATATGGTTGGCTGGTTTGTGGGGTTTAACATCCCAAAGCGACTCGGGCTATGGGAGACGCTATATTGGAGGACTCCGGAAATTTTGACCACCTGGGGTTCTTTAACGTGCACTGACATCGCACAGCACACAGGTGCCCTGCTTTTCGCCTCCATTGAAAAGCGGCCGCCGAGGCCGGATTTTGGTCCCGCCTCCTTGGGATCAGTAGTCGAGCGCCATAACCACTGTGCCACCCCGGTGGGTCTTAGGTAATATGACATATTCATAGTTTTGCCATGCTCACACATAGGCCAAGCATGGGGTACATGGAACAGACAGAGCGCGAATTCAGTGGCAGTTGGGTGCCAATGGAGATCCTCTGCAGGGCAAAAGTTTGATTGGCTGACAGAGAATTTTGGCCGCTTTTTCGTCGCCGGACTGGATATGTTGCAAAATTTCTTTGGTGTTAAGGGCTATGCAAAAACGGGTAAAAGCCTGCAAACACCAGAAAATCTCTTCAGAGTTTGAGCCTTTTAGCATTTCAAAAACCTTTCTTTGTACTTACATTCTTGAGTTACATTTTTCAAAGTCTGAATATTTTTTGACTGCATATATTCCTGGATAGTATGCCTTTTCACAGTAGTTTCCAGAAGAACTGAATAATGAGGATCTCTATACTTTTATGAAAAGTGACAAAGCATTCATGGGACAAGTGTGCCGATTATATGAGTGAATGTGGTTATACAGCCAAATCTTGATACTACAAGCACCGCGGTAATGAACTTTTCAGACTAATAAATTGTAAAAAAAAAAAAAAAAATTCCCAACAAATTTTTAATATTTTCAAAGTAAAAAGATTCTAGAGCTATGAATTTCAATATATTGCATATTTCAGAATAAATGTACATAATTTATTTTTTCCACTATATAATCAAGGAACATCAGTATTACGAATTCGGCTAAAATTAACAGCACTGCAACTCTCTCGTGAAACAGAAACTGCCGTTTCTGTGTATATGCCCACCCCATGTAGAATAGCTATTATCATATCTAGTGCCAACTCCTAGCACCACCACATAGCTGTGACCGAATATCCAGTAGTCAGTAGGCCTAGCTGCCTGCCTTTTTTCTCTGTGTTGTTCGCCGCTTGGTTGTTTGTGCATTCACATGTGCGGGCAGGTATTTTTTATTGCGGATGGTCTTACTGCAAAGTATGTGCGAGATACGACGATGAATGCAGCCAGGATGGTGCCAATATGAGGCGAAAGCAATTTTCGCTGCGCAAAAAAGTGAACATATTGCAAGAAATCGATGCTAGGAAAAAGAAAACCGGCCTCTGCAGACAGCTTGGCATTGCCCCATCGACTGTCATGATTGTTTTGAAAGACCGAGATGCGATTGCCTAACTTCACTGAATACTGAAGATGAAGTCATATTGAACTCTGCTTTAGTGCATACGAACAAAAGTCTCCATCTTGCTCGCTCGGTGCAGTGTACCCAATGAGGTGTTGCACAAATGGAAGTTGTAGAGGTGTTCTTAATTGGTTATGTGCGCTGAACATGACAGAAGAAAATTGATTTTTTCAAATAAAGCAGCTTTAAAGTTAATGCAACATCTTTTGAGATTTTGCATGTCTGCACATGCATCTACTGCCAAGGTTATGTCATTTTTATACAAAGGTTTGACTACTGACTTATAGTCAAGTTTTTCATTACATTTCAAAATAAAGTATGATTTTTGGCGGTCCCGCATGGTTTGTTATATCGGATTTGACTATACCATTACGACTCTTCACTGTGGAAATGGGTCAGGGTGATTGAGATTTGGCTCTGGAAATGGGTAAGGGGTCAAGCATAGGGATTAACCCTGATGTGACATTGTCCTTTTTTTTTTAACTTCTACTAATTAAAGCACTTCTCATTTTGAGGACCTGTGATGCGCACCTTTGTGGTGCAGCATTGTTGTAAAGTTTTTATCTGTGTGTGTGTGTGTGTGTATATATATATAATATATCTATCACACAGGGTGTTACAGGGAAGACTAAGTAACTTTAACCCTTTCGCTGTCACGAATGTACCGGTACGTTATCGCGCTTCGCCCCCACAGTGTCACCGACATACCGGTACGTTCTCTATCATGCATTCAAAGCTTTGCGCCTGAGTGCGAAGCTGGCGCGCTTGGACAGGCTGTCAAATCTTTCTATAAGTTTGTATTTTCGCCTTGCGTTGTGTTGATACGTATATATTGAAGAGTATGGAGTGACCGCGCCCACCCCCACCACCTTCTTTGCTGAGGGGTGCAGTCGCTCCGCGCGCGCTACTGTATCGTGCTAAGCAATCTTGCGGCGCGCGCGTTTGGTGGTGCGTGCATGCGGTTACAGGTTCAAGGGTTGTTCTGCCATATTCCGCAGGTTTGCAGGTTTTTATTTTTATTCTGTTGGCGTGTCTGCTACAACGCGTCACGTTCAGGGGCTCGCGCCGTTGCCTCTCGACACATGACTAGATCGCTGCTTTCGCTCTCTCTTGCCGCGCTCTTGCTTGCGGCTAGCAACGGAAAAGGAGGCAGCTTTAGCCTCAGTCCATCTTCCTCTGTCATCTTGATTTCACTACGTGTCGTTTATCTCCGTTGTGCGGGCCACCGAAGGTACGCCCTCCGGACCTTTGAATGCGGGCTGGAG
Source organism: Amblyomma maculatum (assembly GCF_055883805.1). Classification (NCBI taxonomy): domain Eukaryota; kingdom Metazoa; phylum Arthropoda; class Arachnida; order Ixodida; family Ixodidae; genus Amblyomma; species Amblyomma maculatum. The sequence goes on from NW_028146738.1 coordinate 22,788,739, forward strand.
CAAACTAGTTTATAATCAGGCTGATAAGGATGATGATGTTAATTAACAACACCTACAGAACACTGAAATGTGCATATTCCGTTGAATATGTTATTTGTATAGCAATCAGAATAAAAAAATCGTTATGCTCGTTCCCAGATATGCTAGTTCCCTGAACCCGTAGCCGGCACTGGTGGTGTGTCATGGCCAGAAACGCCCGACAGTGAAAGGGTTAAAAAATAGTCGATACACAATACAAACGAAATATTTCCGGGAACACACTCCCTGTCCTGGCCCACATAATATTCTGCAAAACTTCATGTAATTAACAAAAACCCACTAATTAACTTTTTATTATTGTATTTGGGCGGTTAGTCCCAATCTAAAAATTCATGTCATGGACGATACGAAGCCATGTCAGTTTTTGAAACGAAGAAAAACTCATTTTCTAGAGCCCTGCAGTGCCAGGAAATCTGACATTTTTTTTCCGCATGCAAACGAAAATGAGCGCACAAGGAGTGGCTGAAGTGTGACGCAAGCGCAATGTCCGCTGGTGACGTGTCGTAATGAATGCAGCGCCCGATACGAAACGAATATCCTAACTTCCCTGGCTAGGGAGCCTCGCCGCTCAGCTTAGATCGCGGCCAGTGTTATCGCCAGGTTCGTTGCTCGACATAACAGAAAGGATAGTCATCAGCTATGGGAACGCCGATTTTGAGAGCCTTGATAAGCGCTGGCTGAGGTACTGCCGGAGGGAGCTTTTTTTCTTTTTAACCCTTTCACTGTCGGCTGTTTCTGACTGGGACGCACCCCCAGTGTCGGCTTGGTTTCAGAGAACGAGCATATCAGGGAACGAGCATAAAGATTTATTTTGTATCATGATGGGTATACAAATAAATTAGTCAATGCAATTTGCACATTTCAGTGTTCTGCAGGTGTTTAAATAAACATCATCATCATCAGTCTGACTATAAATGATATATGATACAATAAAATAAAAAACACGCTCAATACTTCTTCAGAGTGTGGTGGATCCTGAGTCCGAATCCGAGCTTGGCTGGTAATCAGAACCCGAAGAGCCATCGCTCCAGTCAGCCGTTGAAGGTCCCGCGCGGTCCGCCATCCGAAAGTAAGCGCGCGCGGAGGGCGCACATTCAGTGGCCAGCACAAGGGAGAGAAACGGCGCGTAGTGAAGTCGAAAGAGAAAAAGATGGAAAGGGGCTAAAACACTCGTGTGCTGCTGCTGCTAACGGCAAGCTGTCCTCAAGCGAGGGCGCGTGGAGAGAGCGAATGCAGCAATCGAGTCATATGTCAGTCGGAGAGAGGCAACCGCGTGCGACCCTGAACTTGCCACGCCGTAGCGGAAGCGCGACAAAGAATAAAAATAAAAACCTCCAAACCTGCCGCAGATGGCAGAACAAACTTTGAACCCATAAACGCACGCGCGCGCCGAAGGATCGCTCGCTCGAGAGAGTAGTGTCACGGAGCGACCATGCCCCCTCCCACGAGCAAAGAACGGGCGGGCGCGGTTGCACCATACTCTTCCATATATGTGTCTTATCGGCGCGGAGCGAGCATATCAGCTTGTAGAACGATTCAACAGATGGCGGAGCAAGTCCAAGCGCGGCAGCTTTACGGTGAGGCGCGAAGATTTGAACGCAAGATAGAATACGTACAGGTACGTTATTGACACTGCGGGGAGGAAACGCGAATACGTACCGGTACGTTCGTGACAATGAAAGGGTTAATTTCGTCGCTAGCTTTGTGAAATGAACGCACCACGCTTCTGTGACAGCGTGCAGATTGCTGTTGAACGTTAAATGGTTCTGGTATATTGGCATTATTTGTATTGGCGTTATTTCTGTAAAGTTGAAAATTTTGTTCTTAACGTATCTGCTGAGGAAGGTATTCAGTGATGAGAAATTGGGTGACCTAGAAGGTCAGGTTGTTTTTCTCCCACACCCAATGTTTTTGTTGGGAAAGGTTCTGTTCTGGAATTACAAGGCCGAAGGAAAAAAATGCGGTTGGGCTTTCTTAGGCTGAATCCTAAAACCATTATTTTTTTCTACACGACCAGTGATAGCTCAGCTACAAATTAAGAGACGGCGCCATTTAGAATGCAGTATGTGTACTTTTCCCATTAAGGTCGATGAAGGACCGACAATATGGCTGTCATAAATGCCACACCGAACATTTGCTCACAGTTTTACTTCATGCTTGTGCTGACATATAGCCAATGTGGGTTCTTGTCGCATCAATAATGGGCATTGTGCAATTCCACCCATTGGTCGTTTTTCTGAACATGGACGGATACAGCAGTCTTAAATCGATTAAGTATCGATATCAATGGGGCAAGGGTCGGCACACAGCGACCAGGTTGTTGGGCAGCATACAGTATGGATGCCAGCTCCGTGTCCATTACTGCGCTGAAATAAGCGATCATAATGTCTACCTTCTCGGATGTGGAGTATCGAGGTTGCGCTGGCGTGGTCATTCCCACAATTAACATGATGCGATGTGACGCTTCAATCTCGGGCAGCATTTCCACATATTGAAGTGTTTTGAAACACTTGCACTGCAATGGCCTTGTCAAATGCGCACCTAAAGAAAGGCATCTCAAATGCAAACGTGTGGGCCTTTTCAGAAATAGGAGCTAATTCATGCTTAGAACAACCGCAAGAACAACAGCCTGATAGCATACAGCCACTGCTGCTCAAACCCCCCTTGCTACGCGGACATACCTATTTTTCAGACACCGTCCACCCCATATGCAGGGATTATAGGAAACTGGAAGCTCAATCTAATGAGTAAATGAATGCATGATGACGACTCAAATCAAGCTCCCCGGGCAGTCATAACAGAAGTGGCAAATATACAAAAATAAAACTGCGGCCCAGTCTATCGAGGCTCTCAAAACCGACATCCTCATGGCTGACGATGACTATCCTTTTCTTACACCGAGCGACGAAGTAGGTGATAATGCCGGATGCAGTCTAAGTTCGAGCGCCTAGGCTCCCTAGCCAGGGAAATTAGCACACGCGTTTCGAATTAGGCGCTGCACCCATCACAACATGTGAGCAGCGAACGTTGCTCTTGCTCGATTCTTCCGGCGCTTCTCGTGCACTGTTTCGGTTGTGTGCGGAAATAAACGTCGAATTTCATCGAGCTGCATGGCTCTAGAAAATGATTTTTTCTTCGTTTCAAAAACTGATTTGGCATCACCTCATCCACAGCATTAAACTGCCCATTGGAATTAGCTGTCCAACTACGATAATTAAAAAGTTAATTAATGACATTTTGCTGATTACACTGATAATTAGAGATGTTTTGCAGCAAGGTATGTCCGCTTGGGCACAGAGTGTGTTCCTGCAAATATCGTTTGTATGTTTTGAGTATACTATTTTTGAAAATTATTTAGTCTTTCCTGTAACACCCTGTATATATATATATATATATATATATATATATATATATATATATATATATATATATTGGTTGAAAATAGAGGACTGTTTTCGCAGGGCAGTAAAGTTTGGCTCCAGAGAAAGGTTTTGCTACCTAGAATGGTATATAGCCATATGTTGCTGCTTTTTCTTTCCAGGCGGAGACTGATGCTGCCACTGAAGATAAAGAAGTGAGTGAATTTTGCTCATTGTTCTGATTTTTATTTTTTCGGTATTCTGTTTCCATTTCTTTATCAATTTGCTCCGGTTATGCTATTTTCGGTATTGGGAGGTTTGTGGGCTGTTACTACTGTGGTTAGCCAATCCTACGAAACATTGCCATTTCCAACTTGAGGATAGATTGTGGCTTCCTGTATTTGAGTTGTTTATGAAGAGTAGAGTTTGGTTTGTACTGCGCAGTGTGAGAAGGGAATCAGCCTAATGGCGCAAACAGTGAAACAACCGCAACTGTGCATTGCGATGTGAAAAGAGAGCTACGTTAAGGCCCCTAGTTTTCAATGATTCCAAACACTCGCAAAAAAAATGATTTAAGCATTTTTCATGCAATTGTGCATTAGCAGCTACATTCTCATTGTTGTTATTACAGACATTAGGAACAATGGTATGGTGGAAAATTGACGAATATAATATAAGGGGGAGTTTGAGAACAAGGAAGTGTTTTAAAGAATACTGTGATTATAATGAAATCTGACTGTTCATGTCAACCTTCCTTCCTGGCACTGTAACATTGGTTTAATTAAAGAAAGCTAGAGAGGCTCAGTGCTCCTGAACTGAATGTTGAGTGTAGCTCTGTTGATATGATACAGTGATGGTGTCAATGTTTATTGGAAGTTCCACTTTTTGCATGCAGAGATTAAAGCAAATAAAAATAATGCTTGGAAAAGACCTCTACGTTGTGGTTTAGGTGTCCACGAAGAAATCGTGAGATATTGCGCCTTTCCTTCCTATAAACCATTCTGTTAGAGGTGATGTTCTACCGTAGAGCGCCAAAGGTCAAATCAGGCTTGTAAATTACCTCTATGGCATGGTTCAGGTGTCCTCAAAGTGTGGCAGATATTGCGAGTTTCTTATATGGCATGGTTCAGGTGTCCTCAAAGAAAGTGTGACAGATACTGCGCGTTTCTTATAAAGCAATTCCTTTAGAGGTCTTTTCCAAGCCTTATTTGGCCTTGAGCCCTGCACTTGGAAATGACTAATGGAATGGATCTTTAACGTGCACTGACATCACACAGCACATGGGCACCTCTCCGTTTTGCCTCCATCGAACCAGAGCTGCCGATGGTCGGGTTTAAACCCGGGTACTGCCAGTTCAGTAGTCGAGCGTCTCAACCGCTGAGCCACTGGGCGGGCGTGTGGCACACACTAAGCCAACTTTGATGCATTCAACGGTACGCTGGTTGTGTTCGATGCAATGCTCGGTCTCCCGCAGCCAAAGCTTTCGCTCCATGTTCAGTTCAGTAGCATTGAACCACTCTAATTTAAAAAAAAATAAAAAATTGTTTCATGCTGTAACAAATATGGATAGAGCCTTGTGATGATTGTAGTAAACTGCTGCGGTTTAAATGTTTATTAGTAAAATTGTAAATTGGTTTAGAGGGCAGGAAAGTTGCAGTATTGCACAGCACAGGGCCTTTGCATTTCTCCATCTAAATGTGGCCGCCATATTTGGGTTTGAAGATACTGCGGCTTTCCTTTCCTACAAATAATTCTTCAATTTCGGTGAACAAAATGGCGGCGGCCCACCAAATTTAGCGGCCGCTGTTCACATAGTGTGGCTGGCCTACCAAATCTGGTGCCTGCTTGTGTCACTCCGATTTTGAGTTGCACCACCCTAAGAACGGCAATCATATGGGGGTTCCTTAGTTTGGACGCAGGTTCTGATGTGATGTCAATGCAGGTTAATCCTTTCGCTGTCTGGCGTTTCTGGCCGTGACGCCCCCCCAGTGTCGGCTTGGTTTCAGGGAACTAGCATATCTGGGAACGAGCATAACGATTTATTTTTGATTATGATTGCTATACAAATAGCATAGTCAACGGAATATGCATATCTCAGTGTTCTGTAGGTGTTAATTAACATCATCATTATTATCAGCTTGATTATAAATTAGATAAATGAGGATAATATAAGAAAAAAAAACTGCTCCTCTAGAGACCGAATCCGAGCTCGACACTCGTGTTTATGATCAAAAGAGCCATCGCTCCAGTCCGCAGTCGAAGGTCCCGCGCGGTCAGCTATCCGAAAGTAACCGCACCTACGGAGGGCGTACTTTCGATAGCCCACACAACGGAGATAAACGGCACGTTGTGAAATTGAGATGACAGAGAGAGATGGACAGAGGCTAAAATAGCCTTCTTTTCTGCTGCTAGCTGCAAGCAAGAGCGCGGCAAGAGAGAGAGAAAGTAGCGATCTAGTCATGTGTTGAGAGGCAACGGGCCGAGCCCTTGAACGTGACGCGTCGTAGCAGACACGTCAACAGAATACAAATAAAAATCTGCAAACCTGCGGAATATGGCAGAACAACCGCACACACGCGCCGCGAAGCGCGCGCGCCGCAAAATCGCTTAGCGCGATACCAGCAAAGAAAGTGGCGGGGGTGGCCGCGGTCGCTCCATACTCTTCAGTATATACATATCAACACAACGCGGGGCGAAAATACGAACTTGTAGAAAGATTTGACAGATGGCGCAGCCTGTCCAAGCGCGCCAGCTTCGCGCTCAGGCTCGAAGTTTTGAATGCACGATAGAGAATGTACTGGTACGTTCGTGACAGCGAAAAGGTCAAGGATCCCCAGATGATCGATATTCCAGCACTCTCCACTATGGCAACTCTTTTCTTCTTTCACTCCCTGCTGCCTCCCTTCCCTTACGGGCGGTTCAGCTGCCCACTTAGAAGTGTGAAAGATACTGTGCCCTTCCTTTGTGCCACCTTAAATGCTGTTTGTATGTAGGCTTCCTAGCCTACCCTCTCCACTCCTCTCTCTGGCAGCTTGTGCGTGGTGCGGTGCGGAGGAGTAGAGCTATGTCTTTAAAATATTAAGCGCTCTAGGTTGTCCAGGTATTGTGCAGAAGTTGTGCACACTCGAAGAATTGTCGAAGACTATGATGCAGCCAGCACAGAGGCTGATCTTAGCCTGTGGCTCACAAGGCTATTGAGGCTACCGAGTCTAATTAATTGCTTCTGAGTGAGGCAAGCACAACTGTGCAAGGAGGTGTGACAGAATGAATGAAAAACTCGAATAGCTCAGTAGAGTTTTTGGCGAGCTCGATGTGTAGAGCCTCTTTTTCTAGGATTCCTGATTTATGCAGTGCTTCATTTACTTCAGTGCAACAGGAGATACGTGATTTCATGGTAAAGGGAATGCTTGCCATGCTGGTTATACTAAGATTGGCTCCTTTTTTTTCTTTTTTTATCTTGCTAGGGATTAGAAAAAGCAGGAGCAAAGACTGCAATCAAGCCTGTCAAGCCTGCAGGTTCCGGTGCTAAGGTTCTTGAGCCTAAGCCCCCCATCAAGGGGCAGTCAGCTGGCAGATCGTCTTTCAAGAAAGATGCCAGTGCGCGTCAAGGTCAAGGGTGAGGAGTTGTCTTGGTTGTAGCAGCGTTAAGTGGACATTACATGAAAATAGGGACGGTGTGCCCGTATATATATAGCTGTATGCACTGGACAAATGACTTAATCCCTTAAAAAAATAAGAAACAAACTTGCAGTGATGCTATACTCACTGACTTGCTTTTTCTGTATGACTTCAGTTTTTAAAACCCAGTGTGTGTCCATTCTGTTACCTGTGTAAGAAAGTGCTGAAATCGCACATATTGACTGTAAAGTGATGAAGCAACATTCGCGCTGACTTAGATTGTTTGCATGTTCCCTCACTCTGTTAGCAGTAAGGAAGCACCTCGTCTGACCACTGCAGAAGGGAACCTGCAAACATCTTATTCACTCTGCTGATAAGTTGGAGGGATGTGTGAGCAGTGAAATTTTGGGTCAAATGTAACCTGAAGTGAATGAAGGATACTGAATGTTGCATAAGTCAAATTTGATGTAATTTTAGTATTGCACATGGTGCGCTCAAATGGCCTAAAGAAACATATGATCCAAAGAGTGCTCGGTTATTGTCTTAGCTGCACATTTGTGAGGTTGTTCTCTGCTACAAATGATGTGTAACCAGAAGCAGTGAAGGTGTGCAAGATGACTTAGATCAGGAATCCTTAAATTTTTTGTTTTTTGCTTTGAACCCCTAGCAGCTTTCAGGAGGTCCCGAGGATCCTGTGTCTTTTTTTATTTTTTTTTCTTGCTTTAAGTAATCGAACTGGATGAAAGAAATGTGAAGGTTGGGTCATGCATAGGTTTAGGTTCTCGGGAAAACCGAAGCATACTCAAAGAAACCCAGGGATTTTTTGGAACCTAGGTGTTGACCTCCAAAGGCAAGTTAAATGCTCAAGAAACATTTGCTAGTCAGCTCACTTGATTAAAGTCTGTACACATTGTTTTCCGTTTTTCTACACCACTGTTTTCTGAGAGAACTGGCAATGTACAGGTGCGGACATAAGTAAACTGAGCATGCTTTTCTGTTCAAATTAAAATCACTCCTTTTGCTCTGGAGATAAGAAAACAATATTTGTCCAAGTAAAAGGGCACTGGCATCTACTACCGGTTCACACTTATTACGACTGTCAGTTTCATTTAGCCAACGCGTGAAAACATTTAGAAGCAAATAGCGTGCACCGTTTACTTTTGTTTGCAGGGGTACAAAATAATTTGAACTGCCAGCATGGAGATGCCTTTATTCCTTATAATTCTTGAGATAATGAAGCATAATGACTTGTAACACAAGGTCTTTTTAAGGGGGGACACGGCTCTTTGAGACGAAAAAATCGTGAAAAAAATTGATTTTTTGAAAGTTACATTTTCAGAATTTGTAGCTATTATTCCTTTAATTCGCCAGGTTTTATATCTCGCGGTGCAGTATTTGGGCTACAGAATGAATTTATAGCATCACTGTCAGCTGAAATCTGCGAAAAAACGTTTTTTTCCAAGGCGCTTTGGTCGTTTTCTACACGCTCGATCGCAGCCATCTTGGTCTCGTTGGAAAGAGCGGCTTTTCTTTTCCCATTTCCCGCCACAGGAGCCTCTGCCAGCTTACTGGTGACGTTGAAATCCGAGCATAAAAAAAGTCCAAACGCCCGGTTCTATTCGTCGAGCTAGCACACGTGATTGAAAAGCGCGCTGTGATTGGCCGCGCAAAGTTCCCGTCGTCTGCTCCTCCGCAGGCTACGCGTCTCTCCTTGTTCAGTCGTAGGGTTGTGACGAGTGCGGCACGATGTCGGAAGCAACGCCGAAGTTTGCCACGAGTCACAAGTTTGGCAAAAAGAAGAAACGATCGGCCTACAACTTCAAGAAGCACTCAGTTCCTTCGGCCAGCATCGAGAATAGTCCGCCGCCAACAGCAAGTGATGCCGAAGCCGCGGACAGTACCGAAGTGGACTTAGGCCTAACCGGATCGCCGACGAGTGAATGCATTCCGGACAGCAGCCGCATTCGGCGCGACACCGAAATATTGCAGCGTACGGAGTTGGTTGCAGAGGGAAATGGAAGCCCAAGAAAAGCTACAAGTTCTTTCTTCAACACTGGCCACCAAGCGAAAGATGGATTTTTTCACTCGCGCTGACGATGTTGCGGCCGCACCATCGGACATCGAGACGGGCTTCGTTGTCGTCAGTTTGGACTCAATGAACGCGTTGATGTCGTTTGTGAAGGGCAAGGTGTGCGGCGGTAGCGTCACAGTAGGGAAAGGGGAACGTGAATATGGCCTCGCCATAAAGATTATTATCGAGTGCGCGTGCTGCAGTGATGTTGCTTCGGCGTGGAGCTCGCCCCATGTGAACGGAAAAGAGAAGTGCAACCCGTTGTGAACGTCCTTGCTGCGCGCGCGATGCAAGCCACCGGGAATCGACAAACGGCACTGTTATGAGATTTAATGCTGGTTGCCAAAACTCCTCTGCAGTAATATTGAAAGAGCTGCACCTCAACCCTGGGACACCAAGCATGAAGCACATGGCAGAGAAAGACTACCGCCGAGCAGTGGCATCTGCAAACAAGTGCAAGACCACTGCAGACATGCAGCACGCTTTCAAAAAACGCCATTTGGGTGGCCATAGTCAGTCTGACTACATCCCTGGTGCCTTCTAGTCACTTACATTGCAAAATATTGCAATATTTTCTCAGCATTTTTGATTAAAAGAGAGCCAATCTCTTTCTTATTGGTGTTTTCTTATAACACCGATTCTTTACTTCTTGCTTATTTGCAGAAGCAAAATCTCTGCCTTCAATGGAGGTAGAACCATAATTTTTGTTGTGGCATGTAGCTAAAAGTGCAAAGCACACAATGTTAGGAGCAGATTTTGCAATTTACGTTTTAAAAATTTTAAAATTTTGCTCTAGGTCAGACAGTAGGGCACCCACATTTGAATGGTGGACTTTGAAATGCTATAACATCGCTAATATTTGTTTTATCAAAAAAGTGCTCCTAACATTGCATACATTATGCTTTATAGTACCTAGCAAAATATCAATATGCATTTTTTTTAGTGTGGTTACTTTTTCATTGTTTCTGCAAATTGTGAACAATTAATTTCATCTATCTTTTGAACTAATTGGCCAATTGGAAAAGTAGTTACATATTTGAAATCAGCACACGAAACTCAATCAGACGACCTAGTTTTATCAAGTTTGGTCGAAAATTAAGAAAAATAGTTTTAAGAGCCATGTCCCCCCTTAAGAAAGCCTCTGGGGACACTGATGGCTTTCAAAAGGTGCTGAGGAATCCTGCATATCTTGATTCAGTCCTGTCTGTAGTGGCCGCTTTTCAGCTTCACTGATGTACTGTGCTATGTCAGTGCACATTATAAATACCCAGGTGTTCGAAATTTTTGGAGCCCTCTATTACGGAATCCCTCATTCCCCGTGTCACCTTGCGAAGATGAGCCCCCTACCAAGCTTAGCCATTGCAAGGCCTAGAGGTGGAAAACGTAACAAGAAAACAAGGGCATGAACCCTTGTTTGCCGTATGCATTCTCTGCAAGGCAATGCTGTTTTGTGGGAAAGCAACCAAAACAGGCATTTAGGATGAATGTTTTATGCTTACAGTGGCCGGTATTGGCTTAAGGGGGGACACGGCTCTTTGGCACCGAAAATCGGCCTGAAAATCGGATTTTCAATTTTTTCATTTTCGTATTCCTCGCACTATTCCGCATCTGCACGCAAATTTTCATCCTTATACCCCGCGTATTTATGAAGTTATAGCGATTAAAAAATGCAGTACCACACCCACTGCCCTTTAAATTGTGGACAAACGACACCCAATTTCGATCGCCCGGCGCATGAGAACTACGCGCTCCACCGCGGCGATTTTGGTCTCGTTCGAAAGCGCGCGTTTTCGGCTTATTTTTTCTTTCGGAAAGCAACCCTGTGCGCTCCGCCTTCCCCATAAAAAACAAACAAAAAGATAGCATGCAGCGCGTGCTACTATTGGCCGGTTAAGGCACGTGATCAAAATGGCGTCGTTTGGTTGGTTCCGGCAAGCTAGCCCTGAAATGCGGACTCCCAGTGACGTCATTTTGTCTTTCTGCCGATCACGCTAGTGCAACGCGAGAGTCATGCCAGGCGCGAAGAAGTACCGCTCTTTGCACAAGTTCGGGCGAAAGCAACCAAAGAAACGCGTTAAGAATGCGACTTCGTTGCATACTGTGCAAGAAGCAAGTGCCAGTGCTGCGGGATTGTGTGACGATCACGTTGCGGGCGGCGACGCTTCTCCGATTCCGCTGGACAACGGCGCCGTTCTTCGTGCCGACTGCAGTCGTGTACGTATTGATACCGCGCCTGTCACTAACAGTGACATAACTCAAGTGAGTGCCCGTGAGCAGGCTACGCTTGATAGACTGGTATCGACGCCGGCGACGGCACGAAAGACCGCGCTGTTCGCCGATGCAAGTGGTGCGTCCGCAGAGTCAGATGCGGACGGAACAGCCTCCTATGCGGTAATTGACCTCAGCATTGTGAATATCCTTCTGGATGCCGTGCGGTGCAAAACGTGTCGTGGATGCGTGCGTTTAATTACCAGCGACCGGAGCTATGGCCTCGCCGTAAAACTGATCGTGCTGTGCGACAACTGCGGTGAGATTGCGGCCGAGTGGAACTCGCGGAGGGTTGACGGCGAGAAAAGGTGCAATCCTTTTGAGCTGAATATTCTGGCTAGTCGAGCAATGCTGTCGACCGGTAACGGCCAGACAGCAATGAACGATATCTTTTCGGCGATGGGGTTGTCGCGGCGCGGGATGCACAACAAGACGTTTCAACGGCATCTGAAGAACACACTGCAACCCGCTGCTACCCGAGCCGCCACGACCGCTATGGCACAAGCCGCGCAGGCAGTGGCGAAGGTCTACGATGACTTGTGTTTTGGGCATAGGGGGAACATTGCCGTGTGCTACGACGGCACATGGATGACGCGCGGACACTCATCACATATAGGCGTCGGTGCCGTGGTGGAACTCTTCACTGGTTACGTGCTTGATTATGTGGTGTTGTCAAACTTTTGTCTGGGCTGCGAAATTGGTCCCAAGCCAAACACTGACGGCTACGAACTTTGGAAATCACGCCACCAGTGCCAAAAAAACACCAACTCCAAGGCTGGTCAAATGGAAGTAGAGGCTGGCAAAATTCTGTTTGAAAGATCTCTGCAGCGCCACAACATGTGCTACACAACCATGCTATGCGATGGGGACAGTCGCACGTTCAGTGCTCTTAAAGATGCTGCAATCTATGGCTACATTGAAATAGTCAAAGAGGACTGCATAAATCACGTGCACAAGCGTATGGGAGCAGCTTTGCGCAACCTCTTGCAGAGACACAAGGGTGCAGGGAAGCAAAGTCTTGGCGGCAGAGGAAGGCTGACAGCTGATCTAGTTGACAAGCTGGCAATATATTATGGCCGAGCGCTTCGATCAAATGTAGGTGATGTGGATGCCATGCAGCGAGCTGTGATGGCGACATATTACCACATCACATCTACTGATGACTGCCCCAAACACAGTTTGTGTCCTACCGGTGAGAAGTCATGGTGCCGCCACAACGCTGCAAAGGCAAAAGAGGAGCCTGCACCAAAGCACAATTACAGTCTGCCAAGAGATGTGGCTGATGCTCTTTTGCCTGTTTATAGTCGTTTATCAGAGAAGAGCCTGCTGCAGAGGTGCATTCGGGGGAAGACCCAGAACTCGAACGAAAGCTTCCACTCGGTCATCTGGACCTTGATCCACAAAGAGCGGCACTCATCACTGTTTGCTGTGGAAGCAGCCACAGCAGAAGCTGTGCTGCGCTTCAATGCCGGCTGCAAGCATACAGCAGCAGCAATTCTGCAAGAATGCAGTACAAATGTGACAGCAACTGGGTCCAGGAGAGCTGAAGAAAAGGACTTGCACCGTAGCGTACGTTCTGCAAAGAAGCGGGCGGCTTCGCTTGGCGTTGCTAAAACAGAAAAAAGAAAACACCGCGACAGCATGCACCCCGACTATGCTCCTGGTGCATTTTAATAGCATGAGGTCTTTGGGGTTGCCCTTCCTGATTAAATGCCGTGAGGCTTGAGTGCTTCCGACAATCCCCCAATTTTGGTAGTGTTGCATTTTTTAAAGATCAATATCTCTGGTCCTGTTCTTGCTATTGCTTTAAAAATTTTTTTTCTAGAAAGGGAATCCTGCGAGTCTCATGAAACCAAGGTAAATGCAGTGACGACAAAAGAAAATTTGCTGAGAAGGTTATGTTGTCTTCGGTACCCAAATGGAATTTTCCTTTCAAGCGTTTCCTATTGCGTAACTTTGGCTCAAATTGGCATAGGCCATTAATTTTCGCTTCAGATCACTTTCCACCTGTTTCTGATCTTGTTGACATATCAATCATTGACATAATTTACACCTACATGCTGTGAAGTGTTTTTCCTCGTTTTCTCAAAACTGCAATTTTGAGGGTGCTGTAATTTTGGAGGAGAGATATCTCTTAGTCTATTTGTGCTATAGCTCTCATTCTTGTCTTGTTAGAAAGAGAAAACCTTCGACAGTGCCGTAGGACAAAAATATGTACAGTTATTATGCGGCAACATTTACCGAATTAATTATCAATCTTAGGTGCCAACCTGGGCTTTTATTCATAAAAGTTTGACTTATTGTAACTTTGGTTCAAATTCTTCTACCACGTTAATTCATGACTAGCGGCACTCTATGATCCTTCTAGATCACTCTGGCAGGGCTATTCTCCTCATGCCATAAAGTGTTTAGTAATTAACTCACCTCCAAACGAAGAACATGAATTAGGGATTATTTTGAAAGCTATTTCATCTACAAGAAAACTAATCAGATATTTGAAATCAGCATGCAAAAGTACATTAATGGTGCAAGTTTCAGTCAGATCCACCCATAAATAAGGAAAAAAGTTTTAAGAGGGGTGTCCCCCCTTAAGCGCTTAGAAACTGAAACTAAATCTTCTGAGAAGACCTTTCGCTATCCTCTGCTGCGTTATTCTTCCACTGCCTGTTTTTTCTACAGTGAATCTCGTGTGGGATGTGGAATAAACTGGCACGATTTGAAAAAGCTGACAGTTAAGTCAGAATATGCATTTTGAGCCACGTGGTGGGTACTTGTTGCTTGTGTTCAAGGCTGCTGCATCGCACATTGGTGCCACCTCTGTTGTTCTTGATGTCACGTTGGCAGACAAGCCTGCTGTCATGTAACAGTTGTAGCCAAGGTCGTTGTGTGGCAATGACAAAGCAGTCTCTGAGCTGTTTTGGCTTCGTTTCACGACATAATGTTGGAGCCCCTTTTTTAGTCTGCCTGTGCATTGTTCTTGGTGCAGAAGATGCTTCACAACGCACCTGGTCTGTCGATGGCAGTGGCAATGGTGGCGGAACTGCTGTGCCAAAGAGCGCTGAATTGCAAAGTGTGCTAGATGTTGCTGCAGAATTGAGTTTTTGCTCACTTTTGCACTACATCTGCATGAGAATGTTATGAGAATGTAAGAAAAAAAAATCAACACTGAAACTGGCGCTTCCATTTGTTGGCTGCAGACTCACTGCACGACAGTACCTTCGTAAGTAGGGGATGTGGGAATGCTCAAGGCGTTTAATTTGTAAATAAGTTCTGGTGTTTGATTAGAATTGCTTTGCATGTTTTCTGTTTGAAGTATAGAATGAATGTGCAAAAATTGCTCATTTTCCTGCTCCCCTGAACATGGGGTCACAAACAGTGACATTCTTAAAATGGTGCTCACTATAGATTGACAGGCACAACCTTGCGTTTTTTACAGCTTGCTTTTTGCACGTGTGGCTGGTCGCCAGCACGTGGCAGAAGTGCATGCACAGCATTGCTGAGGCCTAAGAAATACTTTGGTGGCTATCAAGAGCCGATGTAGCTGCTGCACCACTATGGAGCGGGAAACAAGTTTGGTACCAAGCGGGGGGTGCACAGCATGTATGTCATGCTGTGAGGCAGCCGGCAGTAAGCCATGAACATGCTAATGAATAATATAAAGAATTGTTCAACTCCCTGTGTACTCTGCAATAATTCGACTTGTTATGGAATTGTGCTGAGAATTTTCTCTGGGTATGGTTGTTGGTGGTGATGCACTATTTGCTCTATGGTTCGCACCATCATGCTTTATCTTGTATGTGCCATAGTGCTGCAGAAGATATCACAGTAGAGGGATTGGTAGCCAGGCGGTCGGTAAGTGATCGGGCCTCTTGCAGCTGTGCGACAGTGGGCTGTGAGAAGCGGCAGGATTGATTGTATTGCAGTAACCTTTCAGCAGTGTGGCAGTCCTGTTTGAAGTCTGCTATCACGTATGTATATTAAAAGGAGTGGTGGGTTCCAGTGGGCTGTAAGAAGTGGCAGGGATGATCGTATGGCAGTAACCATTCAGCAGTGTGGCAGTCCAGTTTGAAGTCTGCTGTCACGTATGTAGTAAAAGGAATAGTGGGTTCGGTTTCAGTGTACCATACGACATTACCGTAACGTGAGGAAGTCACCTTAGGTGGCGCATTTACACTCGTGTCATGGGCACATTCGAAAAAATTTTTAGAGTACAGGACATAACATTCCTGCTGAAAGTTTCCCATTTCAGTCAGTAAGTTGCTTAAAACCCAAATGTGAGGTGGCACTGCATGCACGTGTAGATGTAGAAGTGGTGGCAGAAGAATCTATTTGTATCCATGTAAAAGTATACATAAAACTTTGGACGAAAAATTGTAGTTGTTATGAAACTCCAGCAGGCTGCAGTTTCATAAAATACGCAAAGCCGCACTGTTGGCCCAATCATAAAGGGGCTGCATTGGCATGCTTGTTTCCTACTGTGAAGGCAAGCACATGGTATCAAATGGTACTGTAGGTTTAAAAAAAAAAGTCACACCAATTAAAAAAAAAGCTTATTAAAATATTATGAATCTCATAGAGCTTAACACCTTGTCACTTTTATAGAGTCTCTCTTTGTGTGTTTCGTCTTTAGTTGGCATGCTTCTTGAGCATGAAGGTAGCGGCCATCGACTTTAAGTGAAACGCTCAGTTGTCTCTCACAAATCGGATTGGGGTTGAGCAGGGCTAAGCTTGATTGTGTTAAAATTTCTCTAGGTTAGGATTGAAAGTACATCTGTGACAGCATTATAACGTGCTACCGAAGTGTGCTGGATACTGTGTAGAGAAGCCAACAAACTGGCATTTATCGCCTTATTTTTGCTGCCTTCAGAATTTCTACAAATGCCTTCAAAAGAGTGCTGAACCTTCAAGAAAGGTCTCTGCTTGCTCTCTAGTAAGGATCGCCTGAGTTGCTGTTTGTTCACTGAAGATTAAATTGCGCTGCTCTTGTGCAAATGTTTTATTAAATTTTATATTTGAAATTTTGGCCATATCAAGGTATTTTACAATTTTTCACCTGTTTGCTATAATGGGGCTTTACTGTTAATCTGCTGTTTATTATCCTTTGTGTGCATTGTACTTTTTATTTTCTCATTACACAGACCTAGGAAGAGTGGCACAAAAGGAAAGGGCTGGTGTACAGTTTGTGAGATACACTTTGATTGCACCTTCCTTGACCATCGGCGGACTCAAGACCACAAGGTAAGCAGTGTTGGCATCACTTGGGCCTTAGCGCATATATACGAACTTTGCCCAGCTCTAGATCCTGAAATATTGGCTCTGTAAATATTGAAGTGAAGCAGTAAGCAGGCTAGTGTTTTGCTATTTTCGTTACTTTCGGAGCAATTTTTTAAGGGACGAAATGAATGAACAAATTTATTTAGAAAAAGGGTGGCAGCAGAGAGGCAGGGGTTGGGGCAAAATAAGATACTGTGCTCATGTTGCATTCACAGTATTTAACTAGAAGCTCCTCTGTAAAGAGGCACTGGGGGCAGCTTGATCAAGGCTTTTCTCTCTAAGGCACGAAATGGGTCTGAAGATTGCTGTTAAATATGTGCAATGCATAGAATGAATACTTTTGACCATCCATACTAAGCTTGAGTCCCTATAATGGAGGTAGTAATGTATCACTAATTTGTAAAAACCATGCTGTTCGAAATTCGAGCTGATTGTGATTTCTGCATTAAGAGGGTTTGCTTCCAGCGCGGTAATATGTTCATCGCCAAGGCCTCTGCTGCACACGAGTTCCTTAAGGGGAGAGACTACCCTTGAACACCAACTTTTTTATTTCTTGAGATATTTTAATGAAATTTCCAGGGTATGCGCATAGTACACACATTTGAAGAACTACCAAGTTTCATGGAGCTGGGCTTATCGGTTCTCAAGTTAGAGGAGTATATCAAGATAGTTTACATAGGTCTCTAGGGGCACGCCTGGAGAATTTGCAAAATGTGCTAGAAGTGTGAAATTTGTTATGGTCATTCCTTGATAGTTTCCCCAGGGCAAGACAATTCCCTTTTTCCAAATTTCCTCCCTGAAAAAGTTAAGTACAGCCCCAAATTTAGTGTTAAAATTTACACCTGACTTAACAATATTTTAATTGACTGCCCCTAATTACACATGAAATATTGTGAAAAAAAAACGAATTGTCTTGCCCTTAGAAATTTACTTAGGTATGTAACAAAAAAAAAACCTCATGAAAATTCAATAAGCAGTTCTTGAGATATGACTTTCCTTAGCAGCCACACCCTGCAAAAAATTGATTCTGAGAAAACGGCTCTCAAAGGTTGAGAGAACAATAACTTTTTTGTTTCTCAAGTTATCATGATGAAATTTTCAGGACAGGCTCATGACATTAACAAATGAAAAACCACCAAGTTTCATAGAATTGTGCATGCTGGTTCTCAAGTTACAAAAGCATATCAAATTGGTTTGAATAGGTCCTTTATATCAGGCCTGGAGAAATTGCGAAAGGCATTGGCATTGTGCAATTTGTCATGCTCATTCCTAGGTAGGTTCCTCAGGGCAAGACAAAGCCCTTTTTCTAAATTTTCTTGCTGAAAAATAGCATAGCACAGGATTTTTTGTTATCAATTAGACCTATGTTGATTAATCAAATTAATTATGACAAATTCCAGACATAATATTTTGAATACATGGGCTTCCCTTGCCCTCAAAAATTTATTCAGGTCGAGCCCGCCTATAACGGCCCCACTTAAGACGAACACTCGCTTATCACGAACAAGTTCGGTGCGGCCGTCAAAATATACATTAGGGCTATGGCGCTCGTCTCTACTACAGCGAACATCTGTGCGACTAGCCCATCAGCTACAGCGAATGCCTTGGTGCCGCGGACCACTTTCCACATGCCGAGATCCGTCAATCATGTGCTCTGCAAGCCGCGACAATTGGCATTCCTGATTCCCCCGCGGCATTTCGCCCAAGGCATGATGGGCGGCGCAGACGCAACAAGCGGCTTCGCGGTTTATCTCTCGCGGCTTCCCGGTTTATTTCTCGTGGCATCTCGCCGGAGGAACGAGGAGCGGCCCAAACGCGGCAAGCGACTTCCCGGGTTATCTTCCGCGGCATAAGCGCCGAAACAAAACAAAAAAAGCTAGCCAAGTCTGCACTGAACGCGTGTCACATCTCTAGGCATCGTGAGCGACCACGCAACGTTTACCACGTTGCACGAAATCATTCAGAGGGCACGACGAGAGATCGTAAATCCGGCGATCGCAAAAATCGCGAAAGGCGAAGAACGCACGAAGTACAAAGACAGCCAACAACGACAGCAAGCTAAGAGCGCGCGCACGGAGTTTGGGAATTTTCGGCGCTTGCTCGCTGCTCCGCGGCTGCCGCCGCTTGTTAAATAATTAATTTCGAGTATTTCTACGGCGAGTTGGGCATTGATAATTACAGAAATGGTAGTTTGTAAGACATACTACCGAAATATATAATCTTCCAAAAATTGACTGTTTCGCGATTTTTTAGTTTTCAAAGGTCGCGTCCCCCCTTAAGCGACGCGATGTAACCGATCGCGGTTGAAGCGTTCACAGCAACCGGCGGTAGAGCAGCATCCTCGTCATCGTCCTCGTCGGTCTCTGGGCAGTCAGGAAGGGCTCGCACTTCACGCACAATAGCTTCGTCAGTGCATGGCTCTGCAATGTCGGCGTTGTCACCAGCAGAAACGAAATCGTCCCAGGCAACGTCAGGTCCGGCCAGCTGCGTGTCAACGACGCGTTGCCACAAGTCCTCGTGCGACCGGCCTTCCGGTGGGTGATCTATTGCGTCCTCGCTGCCTGGGCCCATAAAACTCTCCTTGCGGAAGCACTTTGCTATGCACTTCGCGGTGAGTTCCATCCACGCCGCTTTCAACATCTCCACGGCGGCAAGCAAGCTGATGCGAACTGGCATGGCAGCATCAATTGCGATCATGAAGCGCCGCCGGTAGCACACTTTGAATGCATGAACGCATGAATGCCCATATCCAGCGACTGAATTTTGCAGGTTGCATTGGGAAGCAAGAAGAGCACTGTCACCGCACTCAAGGAAGGCTGCACATGGTGCGCCGCACAGTTATCCAGCACGAGCAGGACCTTCCTGTTTTTTCGTGCCATGTCGCGGTCGAACTCGACAAGCCACTCTGCAAATAAGTCATGACTCATCCAGGCTTTTGTATTGTTCCCCTAGTGTATGGGCATGTAGCTGCGAAAGCATCGCGGCTTACGTGACTTGCCAATGACAAAAGGCAGCCGCCGGTCACTGCCGTCCATATTGACACACAGAAGAGCGGTTATGCGCAACTTGCTGTTCTTCCCTCTTGTGCACTTGTCGCCTTTCAAGGCATGCGTTTTAGATGGCAACATCTGATAAAACAACGCAGTCTCGTCGGCATTGTAAACGTCCCGTGGAGCATAGCTCGTGATTGTTGGGAGGTTGTCGGAAAGCCACGCATCGACGTCCTCGTTGTTCACAGACGCGGCCTCGCCGACGACCGCCTTGAAAACAATTCCGTGGCGAGCCTTAAACCGGTGGAGCCATCCATTGCCTGGGCTGAATCGGGAAAGTCCAAAAGGAAGGCGAAGTCTTTAGCCTTGGAGAGCATCAGCGGTCCACTGATCGGAACGTTGCGAGACCGGGCGTCAGCGAACCACTTCAGCAGTGCGTCCTCAACGTCCGCGTAGGCCGCCTTCCGAAGGCACTTTCTAGTCGTCGGGTCGGCATTCACGGTAGCACCAAGAATTTTTTCCTTGCCCTTAGCAATGGTTGAAATGGTCGATTTCGACAGTCCATACTTCCTGACCAGTTCGCAGTTTCTTGCACCTTGAGCAAGTTCATTAACAATGGCCATCTTCGTTGCGATGTCGACAGCTTTCCTTTTAGCACCTGAAGGGGTCGGTGTACAGTCCTCCATCGCACCAGGCACTAGTCAAGCCCTTGGGCTCACGCGTTGAGGCAGCCTTCAACTCCCCGATCTGGGAAAGGCACGGATGCGGCAACGATGTCAACACAGTGCCATCGCACAGAAAGAATCGACGGCGCAATGCCCTCAGTGCGGGGTGGCAACGGAGCAACAAATGGAGAACCGGTTTGAGCCGGTAGAGCAGGCGCCTGACTTTCCGGATTGGCTGACGCAGATCACGTGGATGCATCACAGTGACGCGGGCGGCACCACTTTCTCTTTCGTCACTGCGCGCGCGCGCTTTTTCGTTTTCGGTTTGAGCCAGTAGAGCAGGCGCCTGACTTTCCGGATTGGCCGACGCAGATCACGTGGATGCATCACAGCGACGCGGGCGGCACCACTTTCTCTTTCGTCACTGCGCGCGCGCGCTTTTTCGTTTTCATTTTTCAATGCGCACTTTTTTTTTTTACTTTATTTTACCCGCAAAGGAGCGCCGGGGGACGCTTTGTGCGCTCTGTGTTCGTGTCGTGTCAGGGGAACACAAAGTGCGCGAAATTCGCCTGCCGCGGGTTCGCAGTCGAGCGAAACCGCGCCAAACACCGCCGGCTCGGCCAACTACGGGGGCCCGACAGCTTTGCGTTCGCTCTAACCGAGTGTTGAGGCCACAACAGTTCGTGTGAGACACTGTGCCATTGCCCCAATATATATTTTGACAGTAGCACCGCCCTCGTTCGTACTAAGCGAGCGTTCGTTATATCTGCGGCTGTTATAAGTGGGCTGGACTGTATTTCAGTTCCACCAAGAATTACGGAAAGAAAAAGAAAAAATGCGGTATTGGAGAGAAGAAAGTCTTTGCTGCAAAAACTGCGCATTGCACAAAGCACTGCTTGAATACGCGTCCACGAAGGAGCTTGACATTGCGTCTGGGTATAAGGTAGACCTCTGCTATGTGACTTCGCAGGCAGCAGTATCTGCTATATACTGGTTATCACGAAATAGAACCATGATGTGATGGGAACTGGAGCTACATATCTGAGGAGGATCAGCACGCACGGAATCAAGTCGTTGACCTGTTGCGCTTCGCCGGCAAATTCACGTGGCTGGGGGTTTTAGCCAGTAACATATAGAATATGGGATCTGCTATATGGTTGATTACACGCTAACGAGATACATCAGCTGCTAAACTTTCAGACAGAGGATGGGAACAGTAGTGCGTGCGCTTCACTGGTAACTGTGAAAGTCCACAGAGCGCAGTGTTTATTAGGCAAGAAAAAACAAAAGCAAGAAAAAACATTAAGCTCTTTCGTGTATGCATAATGATATCGCAGATATGTTTTACACCCGGGAGCAATATCAATATATTTTGCACTTTCATGGACGCGTATTTGAGTAGCGTATCAAGGAATGGCCCGGAGCAACAACGAAGGTTTTGCCATTTTTAGCTATGCTGTTACCACCGTTCGCAAGAAGTTTTGGTAGTGTAGTATCACTTCACAAAGTAAAATTGGAATGTAGGAAGCGGGGACAAGTCAATCGTCTATTATTCCGTTATTTTTTGGTTTGAATGCGAACAATTACACGGAAATCACAGCACAGAGCAGACGCAGCTAACACGACGGCAGCAGCTGCAGCCGACGCACTCAACCCTTGAACATGGCGTCACGTAGCGCGGTTCGCTGAAGGTCCGATAGATGGCAGCAATTTTGCATAAGGTCTATTGCGAATGGTGGGAAGAAATCTGGCCCGCACTGGCGGCGTACAGACGGGCAGAAGGCACGCAGGATGGCAGCGGACGGGGCATGCGCTGGACGTGTTCTCTATCTCGCTAAGAAACAACAGCATTCCTCGCAATCGTAAGCAATATTAACATCGGTCAGCTATTCGATTCAAGACGGCAGCGCAATCAAGCGCATTTTCAAGTCATCCAACAGAAAAGGAAATAGTTTGGGTGCAGCGTTCCGGTTGGTGTAAGTGCATCTCCACAGCGCTTCTAACCACCTTTGTGGCTGTAAATTTTGGCTATGCATACCCCAGTATTACTTGCTATCTGTGGCTAATTGCGGCCAGTAAGCGGCATGTCTGCCTTTACGGCTGGTGTATGCCAAACGGAACACTACCGTGTGATGCAGCACGCTTGTGTTGATGGACGGCCAGATACTTGACACCGGCACACTTGTCTAGGGCTCTGAAGCGGTGAACTGTCGGTCTAAGAGAAAGGGTTTTGTTTTAACACTTATTTCCTTCACACTGCCGGGCATTGTCCGAGCGCTCTTGGCACGCTTGTTCAAGCCTGCGTTGTATTAAAATTCATTGTAAAATCCGTCCGCTTCAGCGGGAGGCGCCGTGGTGCCATGGGAACACAACCAGAAGAGTGCGATCAGTTTCGCTCACTCAAAACTGCGACGCTGAGCGGTGTCACTGACTTGACACGGCACATGTAAACGACAAGATGCGCTAGGAAATATGATGCGCTACCGTCGCATTCATATAAACACGGCTTTAGAGACCTTCGGTTGTCCTTTCTTCGCGCTACATGTCCTGCCCATGCCCATTTCTTCTTAATTTCAACTAGAATGTCAGTAACTGGAGTTACTTCTCTGACCTACTCTGCACGCTTCCTATCTGTTAACGTTACACCTGCCATTTTTCGTTCCATAGCCCTCTGTGTTGTCCTCAACTTAAGTAGAACCCTTTATGTAACCTGCATGTTTCAGCCCCATAGGCAAGAGTGCCGGTAGGATGCAACTGTTATGCAATTTCCTCTTGAGTGATACTGGTAAGCTGCTAGTCATATAGGCCATCAATCATTCTTTGTAGTTTGTCCCCTGAGTTACTTAGCAAGGTAATGTCATCAGCAATCTACCCTTATCCCTAACTGTTCCCATTCCAAGTGTCTGAATACTTCCTCTAAGCAAGCTGTGAATAGTACTGAGGAGATTGTGTCTCCTTGCCTAACACCTTTCTTTATAGGAATTTTGTTACTTTATTTATGCAGAACTGTGGTTGCTGTGCAGCTACTATATATTTTTCAGTACTTTCACGTACGGCTCGTCTACACCGTGATTTCGCAACGTCTGCATGACCGCCGAGGTTTCAACCAAATCAAATGCTTTCTCATAGTCAATGAATGCTATGCATAGGGGCTCATTATATTCCGAGCACTTTTCTATTACTTGGTTGATAGTGTGGATGTGATCGATGGTAGAGTACCCTTTCTGAAATCCTGCTTGATCCTTTGGTTGATTGAAGTCTAGGGTTGTCCTAATCCTATTAGCGATTACCTTAGTGAATACTTTGTACATAACAGATAGTAAGCTGATTGGTCTGTAAGTTTTCAAGTTCTTAGTGTCCCCTTTCTTGTGAATTAAGATAATGTTAGCGTTCTTCCATAATTCCGGTACTTCCGATGTCATCAGGCATTGCGTAAACAGAGTGGTCAGTTTTCCTAGCACGATGCCCCACCCCATCCTTCAACAAATCTGCAGTTACCTGATCCTCTGCAGCTGCTTTCCCCCTTTTCACAGTTTCTAAAGCTTTCTTAACCTCGTCCTTCGCCACTGGCAGAACGTTCGACTGTTTTTCACTGCAGCCAATTTCATTCTTGTCCTGACTACTATGGCTACTGTAGAGGTCCTTATAGAAGATTATCTTGTCCATGTTAGTAATGACATTTCCTGCCTTGTCCCTCAGCGCATACATCTGAATTTTGCCTATGCCTAATTTCCTCTTTACCGCTTTCAGGTTACGACCGTTCTTTAGAGCTTACTAAATTTTCCCCATGTTATACTTCGTTATGTCGGCGACTTTACGCTTATTCTGTCTGGTCTGTTGGGTTGGAGGCTTTCATACTTTGGTGTTTCTTAATGAAATCTTTCGTCTCCTTAGATAGTTTACCGGTATCATATCTAACAATTCTACCACCTACTTCTACCGTGCACTCAGTAATGATATCTGAAATTATTTTTCATTGCCTCTAGGCTAAGATCGGCTTCCACGGTTAGCACTGAATATCTATTCTGCAGCGAGAGCTGGAATTCTTCTATTTTTTCCCTTACCGCTAATTCGTTGATGGACTTCTTCCTCACTAGTCTGTTCTGTTCCCTTTTCAAATCCAGATTAATTCGGGACCTTACCATCCTCTTGTCACTGCATCGCATCTTTCCTATTACCTCTACATCCCGCATAATGCCGTAGTTAGAACACAGTATGAAGTCAATTTCATTTTTATTCTTCCCGTTATGGCTTTTTCGTGTCCTCCACTTCCGGTTATTCAGTTTGCTGAAGAAGGCATTCATGATTCGCAAGTTAATTCGTTCAGCAAACTCAACTGATACCTCCCCCCTGCTATTGCTTAACCCAGTGCCATAGTTGCCCACTGCCTGGTCTCTAGCTTGCTTTCAGCCTACCTTGGCATTGAAGTCGCACATCGGAACAGTATACGGTGTTCTTATTTTCCCCATTGCCAGTTCTACATCTTCATAAAAGCTTTCGACTGCCTGGTCATCATGACCACATGCTAGGTACATATGCTTGCACAACCTTCAGTTTATACCGCTTATCAAGCCTAATTACGATGCCTGCCACCCTCCCATTAATGCTATTGAATTCATCTGTATTACCAACTATATTCTTATTGACAAGGAAACCTACTCCCAGTTCTCGTCTTTCCTGTAAACTTCGATAACACAGTACATGCCTGTCCTTCAGTACAGTATATGCCTCATTCGGCCTCCTAACCTCACTAAGCCTTATGATATCCCATTTCATACCCTCTAGTTCCTCTAACAGCACTGCTAAACTTGCCTCACTAGCAAGGGTTCTCTGACCAAGGGTTCTCTGGCATTGCACATTGCCAGGGTCAGTTTCCAATGGCAGCCTGCCTGGAACCAGAAATTCTTAGCTCCCCCTGCTGCATCACAGGTCTGACCACTGCCATGGTCAGTTGCTCTGCAGCCGCTGGTGACTGAGGGCTGGGGTTTTATAAGACTATTCATGAGAATCTGTGCAAATCAGTACAAAAGTACTTTTTGTCGCATAAGCCATGTGTAGAATTCACTCGCTTTCGGTGCTTCGTGTGAGGCACCATGCCATCCTAGCATGGCATCTTAATCTTGAAAGCTTGCTCTCAGCCACATCGATCTCTTTGACCCATGCAGAGGCTGCAGTTACGAGGCCATCAAAAACTGTTATTCCTCGCGAAAGGACCTTGTTCTTGTCACACGGCATTGTTGGCCCTCTTTTCAAAGGGTGCTTCGTTGAAATCCTGAAATAGGCTCGAGTAGTATAATCTGCAGTATATAAAACTCTTGCAAGCACATATAGTGTAAGCTGTAAATGTCCGTCTCTTTTTTTAAAGAACACGTAACACTATAGCACGTCTACCACCATTATAAGTCATTTAATCTTTTCACTGCGACTTCTGAAATGACTCATGAAACCGCTCACGCACACCTCCTGCTACTCCCGAGTGTACTCGTATTGTCTCTGGAAGACACAAAACTATGCGAATTGGTTTGCATAGAATTGAGACATAGTTGTCAGTGTGAGCAACATGGACAAGGTAGATGTAAGACAATACGGTGCTGTATTGTCTCACTTGTACCTTGTTCGCACTGTTTGCGCTGTTAAACTATGTCTCATTAACTCTCGTCTCTGCCCCTCCCGATAGTACCCGTGTAAAAATAAATATCGCCGGCATGTTGCGCCATGTGCGGAAAGGCCATGTAAACACTGAACTTGTAGGATAAATATTAGACAACAGGCAGAGCGGACATTTCTAAATCAGCATCATCATTATCATCAGCGCGTCGCTTCATTGCTGCCTCAGCAGCGCAGTGATGGCGAGTCAGTGTGCGTTGTGCATCCGTGCTTTGAGGGACAAATATATTCAGGAACTGTTCATGAATTCAGATTCAGGTAAAGCGAAGATAGCAAGGAAGAGCAGAGCCTCTGCCACCTAAGAATGTGAGGAAGAAGAGGAAACCCGATGACCGGAATGCAAAATGCTTGTATGCTCTGCAGAGCATTGTAGTGTACTCATAAATTGAGCATTGTGTACTCATAAAATTTCCACGAAACTAACAAGCAAGAAAACAAGTTTGGCCAGTAAAAAAAGAAAAAAAAAAACCCGGCAGGAGATGAGATGCAGTCACAAAAAAACTTGTCATTGGAAGGTTAAGCGGTGAGAAAAGCTTGTCATTGGAAGGTTAAGCGGTGAGAAAAGCTGTGAGCATAATTTTAACAAAATTCCAAACCTAAGAGCTAAGATCAGCCTGGCACTTTTGGTAGGCTGAGAAAACAAAAAAGGCTGCCATGCGAATTCACATTTGCTGTGCTCATTCTATTTAAAGTATGACAGCATTTATTTATCTGCAATGGCAGGGGATTTCAGTGTGGTGAAACCAGTGCGCAAAGGTTAAGTAGGCTGCGTCCTGTCAAAATTGTTGCTTTTTGTGTGTCATTTCAGGGTGTGTCTTTATTTGTTTCTGGGGAGCTTGAAAGGGGTTGCCTCACTAAAGGCTTTGATCACTGTAGCCCAAGCTGCTGCTATTCGAGTATCATGTTTCTCAGCAGTGTGTCGTGCCATGCCTCTCGCAAGTTGACTTCACTCAGCCAATGAGTGGATATCTAGCCACATCAGGTAACTAAGGGCATAGCCAAATCCACATCCATAGTCTGTTTATTCTACAACTCCACACTTGCCTTGCTTGCAGCACACTTAATTAAAGCGCTGCTGCAGATTTAAGTGATGCAGCAAGTGTGATTTTGCTCAATTTTGTGGAGTGCTTCTATTGTTGCACTTTATTGGGGTGTCTAAAACACAGCTGTCCATAATGGCAAAGGGTCTCCATGGCTTCTTTCAGTATGCAGGGTGGTAGAGCTGGAGCTTTTTCACGGGTGGCGTTGTATGTGAGGAGGTTTCACCGCACAAATGGTTAACAGGTGTGACGAGTGCAGTGTTTCGGCATGCTGGAAGAACAAATGCTGTGCTGAGAGAAGCGCGCATCGGTACCGCATTGGTAGAGCGACCAATAGCAGCCGTTGCGCAAGCTGGGCAGGGAAGCCTCGAAAGTAAAAATAGCATAAAAACCTGCATATAATATGGACCCACATATGATACGAGGTGTAATTTCGGGATAGTGAAAACAGAGAAAAAAGTTTTCATGAGCGTATAATGTAAGCGAAGAAAGATTAACGAAAATACTTTTTTGCTCTACGTTTTGTGGTTGCTTCGCGAGGCATACGTGCTTTTGCATCCAACGTCATCCCGCGGCAGGCGTCATGAATTGTGCTGCTCACCTTCATGTGCAGATGCTTTTCTTTTCATGCCGACACGTTTGATTGAAAAATTTTATGCATTGTGAGGAGAACAGCAGCTTACATTCACTCCGGCAATCGCAGAAACCACGTGGTCCTCCCATTGGAGTAAACCAATAGGCTGCTACTGGCAACGTTACTTGAACCAGCTTCTGTTTAAAAACTCCGGAGCGCCGCGTGGCGCCGCCGCTGCCTTGCGCGGCAATTGGTGCTACAGTCGAGCCGGCATGTTTGCCGGTGGTTGCAGGTGTTTCTGCCGCGTGCGAGCGAGTTCAAAGCGCTGGCTTGACGTCGAGGAACCCTAGCGGCTCCAGAAATAGTGAATTTAGTATTCCTATTCCCTTGATTTTTTTTTTTTTCATAGTTCGCTGAGTTAACAGATTCCATTCATGTAGGCGGCCTGGTGCACAAAGTCTCCACTGCACTTGATAACGGTGGCAGGAAGGATAGGAAACAAACTGCTTTATTATTTTAGCTATTTTGAAAGCGTGCGGGTGTCTGTGTGTTTGAGAAGTCCTTTCCGTGCTTGAAGGTCACTCCCTCTCCATGTTACTATGCACACTCAGTCAATGGACGACTAAATCGCGCTCAAAGAACATTTCCGTGCGGACCGGGCGCGTTACTTTTCGAAAAATTCTGAAAAAAGGCAGTGCGCGCGGTGTGAAGAACGTATATAGTGCGCTCGTCCACATTTGACCACGCCTCCATCCCTCTCCAAGTTCCCGCGCTCTGTTTACAGTGCAATGCAACATCAACTTGCCTGGCAGCATGTGTAGTGCAATTAGTGTAGTGAAAATTATTGCTGGGCAATGGTACTCGCTACAAGTTGTCCAAACATACAGATATGACTTGATGTTGTAGCATAATGTTCGCATTTAATCGCAGTTAACTAATTATGACAATCAATAGAGAGGTGCAATTATATTCCTTATAAGCTATCCAACGACATAGGATTTCATGCTGTAGCATGAAGTGAAATTTTTAATCATAGATAACTAATTAACGACAACTTAAGTCCTGCAGTTAGTCTAGCGCAAGTATACTTTACATAAGCAATCGAACAATAAATAACGTAATGATGTAGCGTAAAGTATAATCACAATTAAAAAATAAATTGAATAAATTTAAAATGCAGTCAGCGTAAAATATAATCACAATTATTCTAATTAACAGGTTACAATTGAGAACTACAATTATTTCAGCGCAATCATATTTGCATAAGCTCTACACAGCCACTGTGGACAAATTGTGTACACACATTCCGTACACGGCGGGTAAGAAGCAATAATGCTGGTTATTAAAATTGCCTATTGATCCTATGCTTGCACGCTCATTTTATTTCACATTACTTAACCAACAACTGGGAATAGTCCCTATTTGTTCTGTCAGATTGCACGACCGGCAGTTTTTCATGCCGCTCTGCCGCTATGCCGCTATTTTCATACTTCACTATTGCAATTTCCAAGTGTGGTGAGGGAAACGCGGTTGAATTGCAAATCCTGCTGTAGAAGCTTTTGAACATATAGACAATTCGTCTTAACTAAGATGTACAGAAACATCCATTTGCTCAAAAGCAGGCCTTCTGGCGATTGATTGTTACCACAAATCGTGCAAAATTTACCAGAAAAGTATCGCCTTCCCAGTTGGCGAAAATAAGCCAAACATCCCGCGTGCGCTGCTGCTACATATGAGCTACATGTGAGCGAAAAAGGGAGCGACACGACAAGGTGGCGCTGCAAAAGTGATCGTTCGCTGTGTCGCATACTTGGGAAGATGTACATACACGCGACAGCACGAACCGACGGCAACGCGAAATGGGATGACGCTCTGTGTTGCTGGCATAGTACGCATCCTTCTATGATGTAGTACAGTCAAAGCTCGTTAATTCAAACTCGAAGGGGCCGAGAAAATTGTTCGAATTAACAGTCGGGCACTGGAATGAGCGCCATCGTGGCCCACCGTGCTGGCCGAGCCCACATGTTGACTCATTACCATGAGTAAAGAGGGCTAGGCGCTACTGCACGTTTACGGAGGGTGATTCCGATAATTTTTGCAATCGAACCGCTACGGCGAATGAACGGGACTAATCGGTCAGTCATGCGCCGCAAACAAGAACCGGAATGCATTCGTGTGAGTAGCGAACTTCAAAACATGTTTATTTACACGGAAAAATAATCGGTAATGTGCGTTTGCTTGCGTTTCTTGTGCCGCAACTCCACAAGCATCGACTGCAGCTTGCCCCAAGAGTTCCAGCGCAGGATCCGTATTCTCATCGGCGGAGAAGTATCGTGCAGCGAGATCGAGCGCCGACGCTACTTCACATGCACTAGGGGGTGGCACCGGATCGTCGCCTTCGTCGGACTCTTCATCGCTTTCAGCCGTGTTCGCCACCCGTGAGCCCTGTGGAGCACATGCAGCCGCGATTATATCCTCATTACTCAAGAGCCCAGACGTCTCCACACTGTTGTCAACGTAGGCTTCAAAGGCGACACCCTCCGACAAAGCCGCGTAGCCACGGTCGAGCTCGACGGAGTCACCATCAGACGAAGCCTCCGCTACCTCCGCGCAGCATGCTTCTGGGGCGTCACCGAAGCCACACTTGCGGAAACAATTTTTGATAGTTTCCGGCTTGACGGTATTCCACGATGATGCCAGCATGTGGACAGCTCCAAGCAAATCGATGTCGTACGACTTGCCACTGTCCAAACAAAGGAGAAGTCTCTCTAGGAGGTGCCGCCTGTAAAGCGTTTTTAAGTTCTGAATAACTCCAAGATCCATAGGCTGGAGCACAGAAGTCATGTTTTTAAGCAAAAATGCCAAGCGGATTGCTGTCAGTCCACTCACGTCACAATGAGCTGTACAGTTGTCCACGAACATGAGAACATTCCTGTTCTGTGCAGCGAATTTCCTGTCTAGCTTGCGCAGCCAGTCGGTGAAAATTTCCCGTGTCATCCTCGACTTTTTGTTTGCGGTGTAATCAACAGGAAGAGTCTTGATGCCTTTAAAACAGCGAGGCTTCTCTGCCTTGCCGATCACCAGCAAGCGGCACCGTTCCGTGCCCGTCGCATTTGCGCACATCATGACGGTGATTCTTTCTTTGCTTCTCTTTCCGCCAGCACAAGTGTCGCCTTTTTAAGTGACGGTCTTGTTGGGGAGCAATTTGAAATACAGCGCCGTCTCGTCAGCATTAAATACATCGCTGAGCGCATAATCAGCGAGGAGTTCCTTCAGTTCACTGGAGACCCACTGTTCACACGTTTCCTTGTCGACTTCAGCTGACTCCCCACAAACGTTTCTAAATGTCAGCCCGTGATGCGCCTTGAAATGCGACAGCCAGCCTTCCGATGCGCCGAACTCGCTGATGCCCATTTGGCTGGCAAAGACTGCAGCCTTTGCAGCAATTATGGGCCTGCTTAACGGAATGTTCCGGCTGCGAGCTTCTTTTATCCATGCCATTACGGCACTCTCCACTTTAGGATGGGCCGATGTCCGTAGCCTTTTGCGAGAGGGCTCCATAACGTCTTTACGAAAGGCAGCACTGATCGATTCCTTGTTCCTGAGATAACGTTGACAGCGTGCTCTTCTTGATGTCGTACTTTTGGCTATATCCGTCTTGGATAGGACACCACGTTCCACCTCACTCAAAATCTCCATTTTCGCCTTGAGGTCCTTTGCCATGTATTTACCGCGGTTTGCCATGGCGGTCACAATTAATGAGTCGTCGCTGGCAAAGCGGTGAGGCAACGAAAACGGTAAAACTTGGACCACCGCGGCACGAACAAATGCACGGCACCGACTACTGCGGTGCGCACACAACGTGACTGCAGGACAAAAAGAAAAAAGGCTTGTCAAAAGCGCACCCAGCAACCGCGGTGCAGCCAAAACCTGCAACGGCTTGCGCCAGACCGTTGGTGTGATGGAGCCTGGCGGCACCCGGCAGCGAAAATCTGTTACGGCATGCACCGGAATGCTCGCTGTGACTGTTGAGTGCGCACCTCGTCTCGCGCGTGCGGGCAGATTTGAAAGATTTTGTTTTTTGCGTCTTTAGTAATCTTTCTGCGCATTGTACACGGTATGGGCCGACTTCTGTCTGCAAGGAGCTGTGTGAGCCACGGGCTCCTAGTTCGAATTAACCGTTGTGGATACTGGCATGTTCGAATTATCGGGCGTTTTCTCCTATTGAAATACATAGGGCCATGCCGGGACCCGAGCGTCAGTTCGAATTAACCGCAAGTTCGAATTAACGAGGTTTTACTGTACATCGCAGAACTATTTGCTAATGTAACAGTCGGAACAATTGCAAGAATTGAATTATCTTGCAACAAGATGCAAAACAAAATGCATTTAGAGAACACCATATTGAGTTTGAGGTGCTTAACATGTGTTAACTTGTGCTATACAAGTGGTCACGTGACCTTGTTTTTTGGGGGGGGGGGGGGGGGGGGGGTTGAGATTAGACGTTTGTTGAATCCTTGCACCATTGTTGGTACAAAGCTAGAAATTTACTGGGCAAAGCACAATCATAAGGCAACACTGAAAAAAATAAAGCGTGCGAAATGAGTGGCAGTGACGTACGCTACGTCACTGCCGCGCATCCACCTCATGATCGCGCATTCACTTCTGGGCGAACGAGCGAAATTTTCTATTTCGGCAGATCCGAGCCATGAGCCAAGTGACACATGCATTTCTTTCACGCGACGCGGAGCTTTTCGCGTAAATTCATGGAGCTCAGCCTGAAGAATTGTTGCTTGCAAAATTTCACGTTAGTTCTTAATCTTTTTGCAACTGCCAATGTCGCAGCTGCTGAAAAATAAAAATCACGCTCGCATTATTGCTTTAGATAAATTATTACTTCGGAAATGCTGCCCTTCGCCTACCGCGCACCAGCATTCGCTGCCACTCCACAGCAACAGTCAGGAGCCGGCTTCGATTGCCACGCTACCTACCTTGGGAAGCCGCCGGCGCTGCCCGTGATGTACAGCGGACGTGGGGAGTTTTCAAACTGAAGCTGGCTCTAATAACGGCTACCAGCTTGGATGCTGGACAAGAGAGCACGAGCTGTCATTTAGCATTGGCCGTGTTCATGCCTTTTCGCACTAGCACCGCGCTTCATGTGTGCATCACAAGGTTCTCGGGTTCGGTGTTTTCATGATCGTTGTCTGCTGTGTTATGTGCCGAGAGTTCCTTGCTAGAGATTTTTTTCTGTAGACTCATCTTGGGTACTTCTAAACGCATTTGTTATCCTGCATTTCTCGAAAGCATGTCCCTGGGAATGCTAGTTAAGCATATGCGATTCAGCTGTAGGGCATGGCTACCATGGCTGGAGAGGCCCATGAAAGACCCATGCAAAATGCGGACTGCTTCTTTTGCCATTCCTACGTCGTGCGACGTGCAAGTGACCTGCTTCTGGTCGCGAGTGCCATGGTCATGCCGTGATAACAAGGGAAGCGGTATTAGCGGGGGGAAACGAAACCATCAACCGACGCCACCGTTAGATGGTGCCTCCTCTCGCTGGGAGCCTGATGCTGATAGTGCTGAATAATAGCCCGACCGAAACTGCGAATTTAGACACTTTTTTTGGATCCGCATATAATAAGAGGTGGACATCTCACATGATAAAATTGTGAAATAAACCTCATATTATATGTGGGTTTTTACGGTATGTGCCCGGAGACTCCATCGACCGGTTGATCATCAATGCGCCGTTTGATGCATACATGGCAGTGAGATGTAGGAAACAGTGTACAAATAAATGAGCATGCTGAACTGGGCTAGTTAGAATGGGTTCATATCAGGAAAAAACCAGCACAAAAAACAAGGGCTACGGAGAATGTACGAATATTTGGACAGTGGCTGGTTGAGCAGGTCGTCATACTTCAACATAGTGCCCTTTTAAAGCGCGGCTGAATTAACCAATGCCAGCCATGGAACGTGTTAAGTGAGCTTATTATCCAACTGGTTTAATTGGGTGCTTGCAGGATTCTGGCAGCAGTTGAATTTATTGAATAAGCGGGGGCTGAAAAATATGATTTTTCTGCGCACCTTTAGGGGCGGCGAAGCCTCGAGTGACCGCAGTGGTAGCAACAATAGTGGCAACGTTGTGGCGATGTTTCTGCAGTAATTTCTTTTGGAAACAACCTGACCTCTTTTTACACAGTTGTAACTGCCTAGTCATATTTATGTCATGCAAGCGTTTGGGCTATACGCAATATTTAAAAAATTCTTGGTAGGTTCGAGGTTCAGAGTGTCGGTTAAACACAGCGATGGGTTAGACTTAAAAAAAAAAAGGTATTTGGCAGTGCTTAGTTTATGTTTTACTGAGACAAGGTCGTGTAGCGGGATGGGATGCACTTGGCCTTAGTTGCTTTGAGACATTAAACACCATAAACCAATAATAGTACCTAGGTTTTAGCTGCAGAACGTTGCTTTGGTTTGCTTTATGCACTTTAGTGCTAAATTAGAAATATAATTTTGTTAAGGGGCAAAAAACGTGACAGACATTTGAGCTGTGCCTTTAAACCCAATAGCGTAGGCTAGCATCAGGTATATAAAGCACCACTTTAACCAAGCCGTATGAAAATGACTGCGTGACCTAGGTGTAGCGTGCCTCACCCGGCATCCGAGAGCACTGGAAGGTTAATTTCTGTTGCATCTTCTCACCTCAAATGAGCAACCAGAGTTGGCAGCTCCTTCCAACTTTCTCAGATCATGGGGTCTTATTAAAGGGGTCATGACAACTAATATTTGAGCATAAACTGATTATTGCGTTTAACTCCACTCACGTTAAATTATACATCCTCGAAATTTGAACTCGATCGGTTCAGTAGATAGTTTTAAAATGAATTTTTATTATTCACATCGAAAGCAGCTTTCTGGTCTGGCAACTATTAGCCGCTGGCGTCACTACAAGATCTCATCCCCATGTCGTCTGCTATTCGCGGTGTCGACTGCGCTCTTGCATGCACGCCATGGACGGTGGTCATTGAGAGCTTTTTTTTCTTCAGCAAAAATATTTTATTCGCATATTCTTTTTTCTTTGACAAGCCTTCACTATAATATGCGACCTTAGTGATCCTTGGACTTGTTTTGGGCTTCGTCTAGAGACTGTAGAGGAGGCCGAAATCGATGGCTTTATGCTCTATTATTTAAGTATACAGTCAGAAGCATATTATTCTTACATTATGAGATTTGGCTTGTCTAGCAACAAAATGCTCCCGCATATAAAAAGGCGCATGTCCGTTTCCTTCCGCCGTGTGCACTGCGAAAGATGGGTTAGCTTTGTAAATCTCAAACAAGCATATGCTGACGCGAGAGCATATCAATTGTGACATAAGAAAAGCAGACAAAACTTTTGAATGAGGCTGTACCCCTTGACTTGCTGTTCTTTGCGCTTGTTAGTCAGACTTTATTATTCTCAGCTGGTAAAGCATTCTTTTTTTTCGCAAAACTATGTTCAATTTCATCATCGCAAAATCCATCGCGATTTGAATGCACTTCACTGCCCGCACCGAACAAGGGCCTCCCATCTGCCACAGTCTCCGCGTCTCGCCTCCCCTGTAGCCGCGCGCGTGACCGCGACCAACTCCCGAGCCAAATGACATCTCGTGAGTGCTTCAACGTAAACACAGTAAGCATACACCATTTAGTATTTAGTGTGTGAGACCTAAACTCCTGCAGAAATGCGCCGATTCGCGGATTACGACTGAGCTCCCAGCTTGTTTGTTTACCCACAAGCAGCACCAGCAGCTACCGGCTTTGCTCTCCAGGCAGGGTCACATTGACGCTTCCCGCTCAATGTGCATGCGCTTTGTGTTGTAAGCAGTTGTCGATTTGGAGTCACTACTGCCAGAACTGCACTTGATGGCCACATTTACCAATAAAACTTGTAAATGCGCACTCCGTAATCGCTGAAACTCTAGGCCTGAACCCTGCGTACTCATGCTAGGCCTACTCGTCGCTAAACGTGGCGGTAGTTCTGCACCGACTAACATTTCTGGCCAGGTTCGTTGCTGATGAGAAGGGGGGACATATAAAGTGCAGCCGCTTGTTTTCCTTTTTATAACACAGTTAAGCTACAGACGAGCGCAGCAGTGCAAGTCGTTCACAAGGTGCGCACAGGTCCTTGAAAACCTTTGAATTTGAAAATTTCGTTTTCAAGGCCCTCGAAAATCCTGGAATTTTTTCTACTCCTTGAAAATCCTTGAATTCCTAGCGTACTGCATGCAAATGGTTATTAATCAGGAAAGAAACGCAGTTACAATATTTATATTTTCAATAATGGTGTTTCAGTATCTGCGTTTCAGGCATAAAAAATCAGTTTGTGCTAAAGTAGCCAACCTTGCGCGACGGTTAGCCACATTGGAGCCACTTGCTCTGAAGCCAACTTGATTCGATGCAGTCCTATCCGATTTTGGCGCTCTGTTATGGTGGTTGATGGCATTGCATTTTTACGTCGGTTCTGCACCCGACTTGTTGCAGCTGAAGCATCCGACTGCAAAGCTAATGCCTGGGAAATGCAAATTTCAAGGCACGTGGCTTCACAACGATGCTTACAAAGACTGGATTGTACCAGATACGATTAGTGAGTACTGCGCAAGATGCAGGCCTTGCAGCAAACCTTCGACATAACCACCATGGGCGAGTTGGCGTTGAAGAGCCATATGAAGAGTGCTAAGTATGCTGGTGTCATGAAGATTGCAGCCAACAGCTCGGTGCGGAAGTATTTAGTTCCAAGTATGAGCCAACAGTCAGCCGTCCCGCCTCCTTTGCAATCGGGAAAGCTAGATGATGCTTGCAAGGCACACGAGCTGGTGATGAAGGCAGAGATTCTGTGGACTTTGAAGGTTGTCACATCGCATTTCTCCTATCGGTGATCATCGGAAGCAGGCCAGCTATTCCAGCATATGTTCCCGGACAGTGACGGGGCCAAAGCATTTTCTTGCAGAAAGAAAACAATGTGTGTACGTGACGTGCCATTGTCTGAGGCCCTTCTTTTTATGTGCTTTGCAGTGGGAGATAAAAAATTGTGATTACTACGTAGTATTCTTCGTTCAGCCCACAAACGACCATCTTCAGCGAAACAAATGGACGTTCACATCCGGTTCTGGAATTCGTCTCACAAGACGGCAACGAGGTACTATAGCTCGGTGTTTATGGGGCACTCGAAATCCGAGGACATCCAAGGAAAGCTGCCAAGTGTGCTCGTGCCTTTCCCTGTTGAGAAAATTTTTCAGATTTCAATGGATGGTCACAGTGTTAACCTTAAGTTACTCAAGAATTTCCAAGAGCACCTGTATCAAGCATACCAAATTCAATGTCTGAACATTGGGACCTGTGTCCTCCACACCATGCACAATGCCTACAGGGCAGGTGTTACAGCAAGTAAGTTGGGAGTTGACTGTCTGCTCTCCAG
This sequence comes from Amblyomma maculatum, assembly GCF_055883805.1. NCBI lineage: Eukaryota > Metazoa > Arthropoda > Arachnida > Ixodida > Ixodidae > Amblyomma > Amblyomma maculatum. The sequence goes on from NW_028146738.1 coordinate 22,825,761, forward strand.
TCTGAGCGCACTTTTCCATGGTTCTTTTGCAAGGAGGGAAGACTTCTCAGCAGCTACCGGTCAGGAGACATTTCCCCTGAACTTTGTTGCACACCAGTTTCACTGGCTTGCACCGCTTGCTTTTGCACCGGTTTCACACCAGTTTCAGCAGATATGTATGCTGAAAAGGCAGAGGCAACTAATGATCTGAAGTAAATTGTCAGATCCAATAGCCTGAGGAAGGCTGCACGAAGCAAGACTGAGGAACTGTGTAGCCTCAACGAGAAAATTCAAGAAAAGCAGCAGGAGCTCTCCTGAAGTTGCCATTAGCAGTTTTGCAGAATGGATTGCTCTTCGACATTAGTGCAGTGCATTGCAGGGTGTTTTTCAAGACTGAACATTTTTTAATGGCTTAGTGCAATACTGGCTTTATTATGTTGGCTTAGTGCAATACAAGCTGTTCCTTGAAATGTTTCTTTTTCGATTTTGTTCAGTAAAATTGGTACCTGATATTGAAAAACGCCGCATGTAGCATTGTGTTGAGTCCTTGAAAATACTCCAACTGGGCCTTTAAATTCTTTGAATATCCTTGAATTTGCCTGTTTTGAATCTGTACAAACCCTGTGTTCACTCATAGGGTGTCAAGTTCTCGCTCGGCCTCCAAAATGCGATCCGACGAAAACAGATCGGGCGACGGTCCGCTGATCAATTTCGTTGACGTCGCGGGGCCGAAAGCCCTACACTACGGCGATAGGCGGATAGGCGGCCGTTGGTTGTCCTGGCGTCATTGCCAGTGTAATGTGTTTCAGTCGTCCAAAAAAAAAGAAAGAGACATGTCCTTTGATATTGAAGCCTTTATTGCAGACGACGCTTCGCTGCATATGTGCGTATCCTCTGTGACATCACACGAGCATCTCACAATGGCGGTCGCTCTCGGTGGAAGGAGCTTCTCGATTCCGATTTCTATCGTGTTTTTTTGTAATATGCGTCACTTGCTAGGCACGAAAACTTTGCGTGTGGAATCACAGACCTGTATATTATTCACAGAAGTAAGAAACTGCAATACATTGACCGACCCTGTCATGCACAAACCCTGTGCACAGACCCTGTTGCACAAACCATTGAAGAACCAGTGCTTGGCCATGTCCCCTGCGAGCTACCACCCTGCCTGTGATTTGTCATTCAAAGCCAACGCAGACACCGTAACATTATTTTAATGTTATCGCGGTGAAAATGGGTGCTTAAAGTAGTAATGTAAATGCAAGCTGTCAAAGGTAGTAGCGTAACCAAGGGTTCCTGTGGAGGCACAGTCTTCCATGCTGTTTGTATAATTTCAGAGTCAGTTCATAACTTTCTATAAGCCTTAAGCTGCATACATGCTTCGCATACATTCAAATAGCGAACTTGGGCTCAGAATAGCTTTTACAGAAATTGAAGGGCGTTACGGCCATTTTTACCCACTGCCTTTTTAGAAAAATGGCTAGACATTTGTACCAGACTTTATAAAAAGACTTCAAATGTGGTATGTATCTCTACCATAGTTTTGTGGATGTAATTGAAAATTGGCATTGCAATTGAAAATTGCTTCAAACAGTATTATTAGGCAGTTGCCTGATCAGAAAGACGAAATTATTTTTCTCGCCCAAATTGGCCACATAAAACTCTACTCGTAATTGTAAAAATGCACAGAATACCATCGAAGCCGATTAGCAAAAGATAACAATAAGCTGAATAATTTGTTTTAATGTATGGTAGTATTCAGCATATAACAATTCGATACACTCTTTGTCAAAAATAGAAAGGCATTCCTGGATACCTAAACTTGAGAAGGGTGAGGGCAGGCTGTCTTATCACCTACGAGATTGCAACTACTGGAGTGAACGGTGAACCCAATTAGCAGGGCTTAGAAGCAAGCCCTTTGGGCTGCATATTTTTCAGAAAGGCGGTACATAGGTGCACCACTGTCTGTTTTCCGGCACTTCAAGCAAGTGGGACGTGTGCCACTGTCGTACAAAGGGCGTGACATGATAGAGTATGGAAAAGCCTTTCACGCGTAATGCATACAGTGTGCAGTTCTGTACTAGCAGCTTCCATTGCCATGCTACTGTGAAACTGCTCCTTGCCACCCCTAATTTGTGTTTTGTACTTCCTGTTTCTGGGCTTTTATTCTTTCCCAACTCTTAAACTCTTTCTCTGCCTTTGCTTTCATCAGTGGCATGTGCCGTCTTACGTTTGCCTGCGTGTGCCATACAGTTTTCATCTATTGCCCAAGGCCATCATAATGTTGGTTTTTCTTGTTAGCTGAAGACCCTAGTTTTTGAGATACAGCAGAGAAAATGAAAAGTGTATGTGCTGTTTTTACCTTGATTCCAAACGTAATGTTGGGTGCATTTTGAAGCTGTGCATTTGAGGGAAAAACTCATTATATTCCTGCAAGCATGGTTATACGTACTGGTGCGTGCCATGCCTGCTGCACTTTTACAGCAAGGTTTTGATTCACCGCCTGCAGTTGATTCATTGATTCATTTCGTCAAGTGTGAGGTTTGCAAGTGGTGTAACGAGGTCGTTTTGCTGCTTGAATTGTTTTCATGACAACTCGTGCGTGCTGCTTTTTTCTTTTATAGATGAAACGAGATCAAAAGTATCCCAAGTGCCATCCTTGCAGCATGGGCTTTAACAACCGCAAGCAGTATGAGAACCACTGTGCTGGTGAATTTCACCGCAAGGTGAGGAATTGCATGATTGGTTATATGTGAAGAAAAGAAAACCTTTGGTGGGCCTCTAGCTACCGTGGGGTATGCGAAAACACACGCACGCACACATGCACACACACACACGCACGCACACACACACACACACACACACACACACACACACACACACACACACACACACACACACACACACACACACACACACACACACACACACACACACAGCTACAGTCAGTAGCACTCTTGAAGGATGGATTGAGTGCTGAATTCAGTCGAACCTCGTTATAACGAACACGGATACAGCGAATTATCGGATATAACGAAGTAAAAGCAAAGTTTGGTTGGCTGTGCTTTATTTCTATGGGAGTTCTATATAATGAAATGAAAAACTGAAAATTTGACACTAAATCGGTTATAACGAAGCATATTTCGTATTCACACGACTCAAAATGTGCAAAGAAGCAAAAAAAATAAATTTTCAAAATGCTAAATTTCGGTTTTATCAATCGCCTCCACCTAAAATGTGTTTGAATCACCCGCGCTTTCGCACGCCACGCCATCTAGGGACCGCGAATGAATCTAGCATCAACGGCTGCTTGGCATGTGACCGGCACGTGATCGAACCACCGCCCGCATCGCCTCCACCTAAAATGTGTTTGAATCACCAGCGCTTTCGCACGCCACGCCATCTAGGGACTGCGAGTGAATCTAACATCAACGGCTGCCTGGCATGTGACCTGCACGTGATCGAACCACCGCCCGCGTGCCCCTGCCCCTACTTTTTGCCGACCGGCGCGTGTGCTCACTTTTCTCGAGGTCGTGCCGTCGTCTTGCAGCATGGCGGCGCTGAAACGCAAAACAGTTTCTCTTGAAACAAAGATAAAAATATTCAGGGCGGTCGACAGCGGGCGCAAGAAGAAAGAGATTGCCGCAGACTTCAGCATTGCGCCTAGCACTCTGTCAACCATACTGAGCGCAAGGCAGAAGATAGAAAACGTGCACTCTGCAGGCGCCGTGAAGAACGACAGGAAGCGCGTCAGGTATTGTCACTACCAGGATGTTGAAGATGCCTTGTTCGCGTGGTTCAAGGACGTTAGAGCGCGCAACCTGCCTGTGTCTGGTGCCGTGCTTCAAATGAAGGCAAGAAGTCTCGCTTGCGTCTTAGGCCACGATGACTTCTATGCAAGCTGCGGCTGGCTGCAGCGATTTAAAGACCGCCACCAGATTGTTTGCCACACCTTGTCGGGCGAAGAAGCAGCCGTCGATGTAGAGAACTGCGAGAAGTGGGCAGAAAGCTTCCGCATGCAACTGGATGGCTACGAGATGTGCGATGTCTACAACGTGGACGAGACTGCGCTTTTTTTTAAGCTGCTCCCGGAAAGGTCACTCGTTGCGAAGAACGAACTGTGCCGAGGAGGCAAGAAAAGCAAAGACCGCGTCACCGTTGTTGTTTGTGTCAACATGGATGGGTCAGATAAAAGGCGGCTAACTGTTATTGGTAAATCTGCTCGCCCCAGGTGCCTGCGCAACGCCCGGAATGTCAAAGCGGACTATCGCTCGAACAAAAAGGCGTGGATGACGTCGTCACTCTTTGAAGCATGGCTGAAGGCCTTCGACAAAGACATGGCAGAGCAGCGCAGGAAAGTGCTCCTTATATTGGACAACTGCTCTGCCCATAAGGTGTCTGTACCACTTGAAGCGGTCCGCCTAGTTTTCTTGCCGCCAAACTCGACCTCAGTGCTGCAGCCATTAGACAGGGGCATCATTCGCTCACTAAAATGCTGCTACCGAAAGCGATTGGTTACGCAGCTCGTATTTGACATAGACAGGGGCATATCAACGGCCATAAACCTCAAAACTATGCTGGACATGCTGTACGGTGCATGGAACGAAGTGGCACAGTCGACAATAAGAAATTGCTTTGTTGATGCTGGCCTAGCCCCATCCACCAGCGAGACTGAGCCCAACGACGCCCACGATTCTGAAGGTGAAGCGGACAATTTCGACGAGACGACATGGCGTCAACTGGCGGTTCCGAATGTTACGTTCGAGGACTTTATTGCTGCCGATGACAACTTGGCTGTGGCGCCCGAATTGACCAAGAAATTGTCGATCAGCTACTTCCTACAGATGATGCTACGAGCAGCGATGAGAGTGAAGAAGAAGGCGAAGAGCGAGCTCTCAGCAGCACCGAGGCTGCCGATATGGCGAGGAAATTGAGAAGGTACCTTGGGAACCTACCTGTGGCCAAATCAACTGACATTAGGAAAGCGCTGCACAGTGTCGATTTCGTTGAGAAATTTATTCTATCGAATAGTGTGAAGTGCCGCCAAATGAAGATTATGTCGTGTTTTAAATAAATCAGTTCTGCTTGGCCTAAATCCCGATTTGTGTGCTCATTTTTGCTTGGCAGTGCAAAATGAAAGGTAAGGTTTCGCGTGCTTATACCACACTTTAAAGAAAAAAAAATGCTTTTTTTTTCAGCTCTGTGCTTTCCATTTTAAGGTAGCCTTTACTTGGGTTTATGAACAGAATTTTTTTTTGTAGCAATTTGTGTGTACTTTTACAACAAATATCGGATATAACGAGCGAATTTCCGTGCAAAATGAGACTTCGTTATAACGAGGTTTGACTGTAGCAGGATAAGAAATGGACTCGCCTGCAACTGCCTGAAGGCATTTGCTTGCTGATTCAGTTACAAGGCATCCCATTGCCCAGAGCATTGTAGAGTAGTAGGAATGAGAACTGGACAGAAAGGAATCTCATGGCTAGCATTGAGTCTATTCCTTAGGGAGTAATGTTATTAGGAGGTGCTTTGTCTTCATGAATGCATCATCTGTGCATTTTGAGTTAACCACACTTTTCCTTTGATCTTGACAGAACGTTGAATTACATGACAATGAAGCTGTTGAGACAGCTGATCTGCCAGGTGAGTGTTAACTTTAGTGTTTTTGGGGTTTTGGCATAGATAATAGCCCGCACCATTGGCCTACAGGGAAGTCTTTCATACTTTGAAAGCAATATTTTTGCAGTGTTATTTCACTAGTAGCATCAGCTCCGACTGTTCGACATGCTGGCTCGTGCTGTTGGTCACCTTTAAAGCGTAAATATTTTGTGACCCAGTATTACTAGCGAATTAACCTGTGGCAGTGGTTCAGTGACCCATGGTAGTTGGTGGCTTAGCATAAGTTTCACTTGTGGGCAAAGCACCAGCTCACTCCTGTGTTGAGCTTTTGGTGCACGTTTAACAATCCCGGATGGTTGAAACTTAGCTGGAGCCCTCCATTATGATATTCCTCATAGTCAAAGTTTTCCTTTGGCATGTAAAAATTCATTAACTGTTACCGTAACATTCTCAGCCAGGGTTTGAAGCAGCACTCTGTTGTTGACTGAGGTGCTTAGTGCACACATGGTGTTGTGAAGCTATTTTCTGCTTCTTTTAGCATTGTACTTGTACTGAATGGTGCATATGGATGCAGGCGAGGAATACCTTGAAGAAGTCCGTGCTTACTTTTGCACTCTGTGCAAGTTGTTGGTGAAGACCGAGATGAAATCTGATCACTGTCGTACTCAAGGTCACTTTAGGAGGCACAAGGTAAGTGCATTGTATTTTTGGATTGCAGTTTCGATCACTCAACATAGGCAGCATCTAGCATTCTCCCCTTGCAGTTTTCTCCATACGAGTCCTTTTCTGCTGACTGCTGCCAGCAGTCATGTTCTTGGCCACTTTATAAAATGAGTGAAGTAATACTGAGCTTGTTTTCAGCACAGGTATCCTTGATTTCAAGCATGTTGACTGGTACAGTAGTTGTGAAATGTGATTGTTCCAGCATTGTGGGATATGCAATCCACGACTGAATTGCACTCAACTTTACAATGTTGGGTGATCAAATTTAGTTATTCTGAAGTAAACGTTGTGTTTTCTCAAACTTCTGTTTATTTTTAGTATTATGAAATTGGAGTAATTTTTGAATTATGTATCTGGCACTAACTTTAGGGTAAGTTGTAACTAGCTGCTCCAATAAGCCAGTGTACGTGGACAACTTATGTGTGTGTAATCTCTGGGGGGAATGCCAGTGAAATGGGTCATGGAAAAATGCAGAGAAATTAAGGAACTTTAAAACACCAGTGTGGTAAATAACTTGGATGTTAAACCCCACAAACCAAACCAAACCAAACCAAATGGCAAAGCAGTAAATAAATGTCAGTCGCTCAGGGTTTCTGAAAACAAATGGCATTATGTGTAATATGTGTAATATGCGCAAATACAAATACAGTAAATACTCGTTAATTTGAACTTCATGGGACCTGGGAAAATGATTGAATTATCCGATGTTCGAATTATCAAATGGCCTCGCAAAACTGGCAGGAACCATTTGCATTACGGTAAATGTACCGTATTTACTCACGTAACGATCCTAGTCGCATAATGAACCCACCCACTCCCAATTTTTGCCTTAGAATTAAAAAAAAAAAAAGCATCAGCCGTTAGCGCTTCTCTTCGTTTCATGCCATCACAGTCCACAATGCATTTCTTGGTAGTGTGCCAAGATGCCGTGCATCGAAAACATCATGGTGTTTACCTTTGACATTAGCTCTAGCAAGGAGGGGAAAGCGAACTTGGCAAAGTGTCAGCGCTTGTCCGGTTGTGCAAGCCTCGTTTTCAGCCGGTTGCCATCGGCGATTGGGCCTAGTGCTGTCTACTGCCACTCAATCTTTGGAACGTGCTATAGCAGCAAATGTTGTGAAGCGAACGATGCTAAAAGCCAGCGTCATGATCGCGGCTGACCGCGGGCTTCCGGTTGACTGCTGATGGGTGCATGGACGGACTCGCAAAAAAAAAAAATCGCATAATTCGTAGAACCCATCTGAAGCTGTAGCCTTTCATGGGTGTTGGCTGGGACTGTGCCGGCAGTACTTATCCGTATTTCTGAATTAACAGGGCTTAAATTAACGAGTATTTGGTTGCGAGTTTTGGAGCTTACGTGGAAGAGTAGGCAGTCGCCATTGAGGCCGCTAACCCTTACCCTCCGATGCTGCTGACTGCCGCGCCTGTCATGGCGTCATTGAAGGGGGGATGTGGGTCTTAAATTTTTTTTCTTATTCTTGGTCCAATCTGAATAAAACTTCACAGCCTTGTTCAGTTTTTCACACTGATTTCAAATCTGTAATTAGATTTGTGATAGCTGCACTGGTTCACGAAATTCTGAGGTTTGAAAGGAAATATTAGTGGTAATTTCTTACGGGACTTTTTGACAATTTCGCCTTTTAAAATGCAAAAAGCAAGTATGTGGCTGCAATGCCAAAGACATGCTCTAGGGGGTGATGCTATTTTTGTTCATTTTAATGCCAATTTATAGGCAGAAAACTGGACCAACATTTTCAGTGAATAATTTTGCTCAGATTTCCTCTCATTACTATCCTAATTTGTAATTAGCAGAGTAATGCTAAAATGATATAAATAGCATCACCCCTTAGCATATTTCCTCATGTTTACAGTGATACCATATTTATTATTGTCACTCAGTGACAACATAGAAAAAAGGCCCGTAAGATTGAGTGCGGTGTCCAAAAACATCGAACTGAGAAAAACACATTTGAAGTTTTAGACAACTGTAACTTTTGCTAGAATGCAGGTACAACAATTTAAATAGCGTCATCGTGTAGTCCTGCTTTTCAGAAAGAAGGCCATACTAAATATGTAACTGTAGCTTCTCATAAAATTGGCAAATCCCAGCCATAAAGCCATGTACGTACCCCTAGACCAGCATGAGAAACTGAATTTAGCACTTGCGGTGCCCGTTTCAGTGCCCTCCAAGATAAATAAATGCTCAAATTGTGTAAGAAAACAGCCCTACCATAGACAGACAAACTTACACGAAGTTTAGGTTGAAACATGGTGACATGTTTATTCGAACGGCTGGTCACCGTCCCAGAATAACTGTTCTATAGCAGACCAGGGCTATATGCAGGATCCCTTGCTGGCTTGTGTCGCTTAGCAAACCTTGCCTTGGCAGCATTGTTCTCCTGGTGTTCCTTCCGAGACTTCTGTAGCCTGCTTCTATCCTTCTCAAGGCTGCGGCGCACCAAGCAATTTCCAGCACTGTAACCGAGCTCCTCGGCAATTTGTGTGCTGCTTTTGACGGTTCCCTGGTTGAAGCGGCTGATGGCCTCAGCCACTGCTCTTTCAGTGCTGCGCAGTGAGGCATGCTGACTTTTTGGGACCTGATCCCAGATCATGGCATGCAGACTTTCATTTGAGTTCTGTGTGATCCCATCACTGCACCGCTTCAACAGGGCATCGTCACTCAGCCTCCTAAACACAGGCTCCAATGCCTCGCAAACGAAGCCAGGCAGGCTGTTTTTGTGTGGTGGCGGCTCCTCATTCATAGCCACGGCCCTGTTATATCTACACCAAGACTCCGGGCCTTCAGGGCAGAATTCGTGTCTTGGTGCCTCATCCGTTGATGACATGTGGTGCAATGTAGCCTGGACTGCTTTCTGCATTCCTGGCACATCGTTTCTGTGGCTCCGTAAGGCATAGCCATAATAACTCGTGATTTTTAAAATCTTTTCTTGAGTGAGCCTTCCTTTCCCACCAAGTGGCTGGGCTTTTTTTTTGTCAACAACGGTGCGCAGGGCAGCTCCCATGCGTTTGTGAACATGGTTTATACAGTCCTTTTTTTCCACTTTTATGTACCCATATCCTTCATCTTCAGTCAGGGCATGGTACGTCCGGCTATCCCCATCAGACAGCATTGTTGTGTATCGCAGCTTGTGTTTTACAAGCGACCGCCGAAACAAGCACAGGGCTGCTTCAACTTCCATCTGGCCAGCTTTGCAGTCAACGTTTTTTTGGCAAAGTGGGGCATGCTGGACCAGCCAGGCTGCATGTCCTTCTTCATTTTCTTTAGGGCCTTTTGTGCAGCCGAGGCAAAATTTTGATAAAACAACATGGTCTATTACAAGACCAGTATACATCTCAACGATGCACCCCACACAGATGTGGGAACTGTGTCCACGAGTCAGCCAGGTGCTGTCATACACTACGTCGATGTTCCCTGGCGCGTTGCCGAACTCCGTATATAATTCCTTGATGCGAGCAACGCTAGCGGCCTCGCACTCGGTAGCGGTCGCAGGGCAGGCTTCTTGTATCATCTTCATATGGCCCTGATAAGTTTTGTGATGTAAGCCGCGGTGTGATATATTCATCACGGTGAAAAAGTCGGACAGGGCTGTCGCTCCCTTGCCGATGCTGTGAATAGCTTTCATTGCGCGCACATTCACCTCAAAAGCAGTTATCTTGACATCAGTCGCACCGGCCACCCTCGGAGATGAGAAACGCTCTTCGCGCAAGTCGCAGGTGCTACAGGAGAGCACGAGCTTTGCACACAGCCCATACTCTGGGCCCGACTTCGATAAAGTCACGCTTTGCGTGCCACACTCAGGGCAAAGCACAAGCCCAAGGAACGTGTTCACCGCGGCTAAGTCCACGATGATGAATTCCGTACAGTTTTTTTTGTCGCTGTCGCTCACATGCAGATCAATGTCTAGAAGCTTGAACTTGCGTTCTGTTGCGCTCTGCGACGCCAGATGCTCTTTCACGTCCGCAGCATTTCTGGCGCACTCGGCAGACTCACCAGCAGAATAAAATACTGTGTCGATGCGGTCTTTGATGCCTCCAGAAGCATCCGTTGACGGTTCAGTAACTCCAAATGTACTGCAGCTGGGCTGGCTAAGCAGAGAACAGGCCGGTTCAGATGCAACAGGCGATCGTGGTAGCGCGCCGTCGTTTGGGGCAGCTGGCGTCAAGGCAACGCCATCGTCTTTCGGCCGCGCGTTCCATGGACGCTTTCGTTTTTTCCCGTACGCTTGACGCGTCTTCTTCTTTAGACGAGCGTCTCCAGCCATTCCGGCACAAAACAGAAATGTGCTGTGTCGAGAAACACGATCCGAAACCAAGACGCGCAAAGCGGCAGTCACGGCGGCGAACATAGAAAAAGAGAAGAAAAAGGGCATGACGTCCCGGTCGCGCCAGCCAATGGGAGGCGCGGAACGGGACGCTTGAAACGCGCGCGCCCCACGAGCCAATCAGCGGCCCGCAAGTTTCCCTCAGAAAACCGGCTAGGGCGGCCGTTCTGTTTGAGCGACGGCATTTTGAAAGGCCGCAAAATGCGCACAAAGAAACCAGCTTCGAAACAAGCCCAAAATGGCGCCGATCGGCCGGCTGCTTTGCTCGTGGCAGCCGGGAAGTTCGAACAAATTTTGTCCTTTCTCAGTCATTTTGGGGTTCCCTTGGTGTTTTGAAAACGGATTTTAGTGCATTTCCCGATCAAATTCAGCGTTAATAATTTAATGGCAGGTGCTTGAAGGTACAAACAATCCGAAAATGAGTTTTTCTCAAAATCGATTTTTTGGCTATTTTTAACCGTTCTAAGACCCGCGTCCCCCCTTAAGCTTTATTCACTCTTCCATGGGCTTAACTTGTTCCATCTTGTGTCCCCGTTTCGGATGTGCGCAGCCTGTATGCAGCTCTTTCGTGGAGTTTTTTTTTTGGTCACGTGCTGTGCGCCAAGCCGCACCCACGTGGCAGCGCATAGTTCGAATTATTTGTAGCGGAATCGACTCGTGTTAGAATTAACGAGCTTCTTTATATGGAACTTGGCCGGGTTATGGAACGAAAAATGGTAGAGGTAGCATTAAGAGATAGGAAGCGTGCAGATTGGGTCAGAGAAATAACTCAAGTTACTAACATTCTTGTGGAAATCAAGAAGAAGAAATGGGCATGGGCAGGACATGTAGTGCGAAGAGAGAATAACTGATGGTCGCTTAGGGTAACAAACTGGATTCCAAGGGAAGGAAAGCGTAGCAGGGGGTGGCAGAAAGTTAGGTGGACGGATGAGGTTAAGAAGTTCGCAGTGGTCAAGTAGATGTAGCTAGCACAGAACCGGGTTAATTGAAGAAATATGGGAGGGACCTTCGCCCGGAAGTGGGTATAGTCAGGCTGATGATGATGACCAGACCAATTAGTGTAGTTTGAATGATCCAAAAATAGGAATTATCAAGGTTCGAATTAACGAGCTTTCACTGTATTTTATAGTAAAACCTCATCATAATGAGTGCACAGAAATTCCTAAGATAGTTTGATATAGCCTAAATTTGCAGTGTAAACCTTCACCAAAAACCATCACAAGAACATTTCAGTTTAATCAGTGAAGAGATAGAAACTCGGGCAGTGCTTATTGAAGTAGTGTGGACACTTTATCCGAAGCTTTCTGCTTCAAAGTTGTTTGCTTGGATTCTAGAGGCCACAGAAAACTGTGCGTCTGTTAGGTTGGCTTCCCCCACAGCACGGACAGTGCACAGTGGCTGCTAATCAAGCCCCAGTTAGGCTGGCTTCCAAGCATTACAGCTCTTATTGTGCAGAATCTATGTCAGAGTGAAAGCAATTGCCATTTTCGCAACCTCCGTGACAATCGGCCATTACGACCTCAGGATGGTTGCGGCAAGGCTACAACTTTCCGTGCCACTGCTTCCAAGGTGCTACTGACAGGTGCTGCGAGCGGTGTAACGCGCGCTTGCCATCTGACTTCTAACCTTCCACACTGTGCCATCGTCCGTGGCACAGTTGCCATATGTGAGATCAGAACACTGCAGTGAGAGATAAAAGTGTGAATCATGGTATGAATGCTTGCTGCACCACCACCATTCACTTTTTAGTGCAGCGAAGCCCGGTGCCTGCTTTTGTGAAGGTGTCGTTTGGGGCTGAGGAGTTCAATATTTCCAGTTTAAGGCAAGCCGCATTCAATATATGAAATGAAAATGATATACAAAGAGTTAGTCTAGGAGGGAAGAAAATGCTATAGACTGCTTACAAGTGAGGTATGAAAGCATTATAATGTCTGGGTCTTGATAGACCCAGACATTATAATGCTGGGTCTCGACAGCTACAAATTGACAGCTTCTTGCAAGTTGACAGCTTCTGCAAATTGACAGCTTCTGCAAATTCGGCCTTGGCATGGAGTCTCGTGACATCACACAAACTGCCAACCAATTAGTGCCCTGCCAACTATCCCCTGCTTCTGAGGGGGACAGACACGTGTTCCCTGTGAGCCTGCAATCCATGCCATCAGCCAAACACCAGCTGCCAGACGCTTGGTCATGCTTGGTTTTTTGTATCACTTTTGTACATGATAGACCCAGACATTATAATGCTTTCATACCGCACTTGTAAGCAGTCTATAGCATTTTCTTCCCTCCTAGATGATGATGATGATGATAAACTCCTTATTTACTCCCAAAGAAGGGGAACCAGCCGAAAGACTGGTTGCACTGCTTAGAGAAGGTCAGCAGGGATCCCTTGGGACTCTGCGGCCTCCAATGCGCGCAAAATGAGCTGGCGCTGTTGGGCGAGCTCGGTGGTACGCAGGAGGGACTCCCATGCATCCCTTGTAGCTGTATTGTCTGCGTTGTGTCGTATACATGTCCACACCATGTGAATGAATGTGGCCGGTTGTGAGCAGTGTTTGCAGCTAGGTGCAATAAGATTTGGGAAAATTTTGCTATATAGCCATGGGTTGGGAAAGGTTCCTGTTTGTATTTTGCGCCAATGGACGGCCTCGCGCCGGGATAGTTCCCGGTGTGCAGGGGGGTATAGACACCGTTCGAGCCGATAATGCTGGAGGATGTCCGTGTATGTAACAAGGCGTGAATGAGTGCCTTGGGGAGTGTCAGAGGAAGCGGCAGGCTGAGGGGGGTGCTCCGCCCGGTAGCTGAGTTCTCGGACTAGAGCATGCGCCTGTGCGCGTTCCCGCTGAGCGCCTCATGAGCTGGGGTCCATATGAGAAGACGAGGTGTAGACGGTAAGGGGAGAGATCGGAGGATAGTGTGTGCCTGTCGGGATATGCGACCTGCATCGAAGTTACGAATTGCCTGTTGGGAATCGCTAACGACTACTTTGGTGGAGGGGTCGGTCAGAGCTAACGCAATGGCAACCTCTTCTGCGGTGGTAACAGTTGTGGCGTTGAGGACGCTGCAGGCATTGTGCCAATTTCGGTGCGGTGCCAGTGCAACCGCAACCATAGCGGGGCGACGGGGGTGGTGAGAGGCATCTGTGTACGTAACGTCGGGGCGACCGGTAAAACGTTTGTGGAGCTGCCGGGCTCGGTCGGCTCTGCGCTCTGTATGATACTCTGGATGCATACGTTTGGGAAGTGGAGGTATACGAAGACTGAGTCTCTGCTCAGGCGTGAGGTCCATATACGTAGAAGTCGCCCTCAGAGGAGTGATTCCTACCTGGCTCAGTACTGCACGGCCCGCATGTGTCAGCGAGAGGCGCTCATATTGGGAAGTTAGAATCGCTTCAATCAGCTCGTCGACTGTGTTGGAGATCCCGAGGGTCATCAGTTTGGTGGTGGAAGTGGACATGGGTAGACCCAATGCTGTCTTGTATGCCTTGCGCAGTGATGCATCCAGTCGTTCCTGATCTGTTCGCGTGAGGCGAAGGTAAGGGGCAACATAGGCAATGTGCGTACAAACGAAGGCTTGTACGAGGCGCAAAAGGTTGGATTCGCGCACGCCCTTATGCTTGTTGGCGACTCTCTTGAGCAGGCGGCTGATCTGGATTACAGATTGATCTATTCGCTGAAGAGTAGTGGCGTTTCCTCCATTATCTTGTAGATGAAGGCCCAGGATACGGATTCGGTCGGTACGGGGCATGGGAGTGCCCTGTACTTGCAGATTGAAGGATGCCGGAGGCGATCTGGGGCGTCTTCCCTGGGTTGGGACAATGATGTATTCAGACTTGGTGGCCGAGCAGGATAGGCCGACTGTGGCCAGGTAGGTACCAACGCGATCGATGGCTGTCTGCAGAGTCTCCTCGATCTGGCTGTCACTGCCGTGTGTAATCCACAGAGTGAGGTCGTCGGCGTATAGGCTGTGGTGCAAGTGGGGAATATCTGCCAAAAGAATGGGCAGGCCAAGCAGCGCAATATTGAACAGGAGTGGAGAAAGCACTGAGCCTTGGGGTGTACCCCGGCTTCCAGGAGAGATGGTGGAAGGATCTCCTAGACTAACTCTTTGTATATCATTTTCATTTCATATATTGAATGCGGCTCGCCTTAAACTGGAAATATCAAACTCCTCAGCCCCAAACGACACCTTTACAAAAGCAGGCACCGGGCTTCGCTGCACTAAAAAGTGAATGGTGGTGGTGCAGCAAGCATTCATACCAAGATTCACACTTTTATCTCTCACTGCAGTGCTCTGATCTCGCATATGGCAACTGTGCCACGGACGATGGCACAGTGTGGAAGGCTAGAAGTCAGGTGGCAAGCGTGCGTTACACCGCTCGCAGCACCTGTCAGTAGCACCTCGGAAGCAGTGGCACGGAAAGTTGTAGCCTTGCCGCAACCATTTTGAGCTCGTAATGGCCGATTGTCACGGAGGTGGCAAAAATGGCAATTATATACATTATATAATATATACATTATACACTGCATTAGTAGTAAATTAACCCTTTCGCTGTCACGAACGTACCGCTACGTTTCCGTGCTTCCCCCCCCCCCCCACAGTGTCACCCACGTATTGGTACATTCTTTATCATGCATTCAAAACTTCGCGCTGGCGCCCTTAGACAGGCTGCGCCATCTTTCAAATCTTTCTACAAATTCATATTTTCGCCCCGCGTTGTGTTGGCACGTATATACTGAAGAGTATGGAGCGACCACGCCCACCCCGCCACCTTCTTTGCTGGGGGGTTGCGGTCGCTCCGCGCGTGCTGCTCTATCGCGCTAAGAAATCATGCAGCGCTCACGTTTCGCGGCGTGTGCGTGCGGTTTCCAATAGGTCGACACACGACTCGATAGCTGCTTTCACTTTCTCTTGCCGCGCCCTTGCTTGCGGCTAGCAGCAGCAAAGGGGGTTGTTTTAGCCTCTTTCCACCTCCCTCTGTGATCTTGAATTCACAACGTGCCATTTGTCTCTGTTGTGCGGGCCACCGAAAGTGTGCCCTCCGTGCATGCGGTTACTTTCGGATGGCTGACTACGCGGGACCTTCAACTGCAGACTGGAGCGATGGCTCTTTTGATTATAAATACGAGCCGAGCTTGGATTCAATCTCTCAAGAAGTATTGAGCAGTTTTTTTTCTTACATTATCCTCATTATCTAATTTATAATCAGGCTGATAATGATGATATTAATTAACAACACCCGCACAACACTGAAATGTGCATATTCCGTTGACTATGTTATTTGTATAGCAATCATAATAAAAAATAAATCGCCATGCTTTTTCCCTGAAACCAAGCTGACACTGGGGGTGCGTCACGGCCAGAAATGCCCAACAGCGAAAAAGTTAAAAGGCTGAGTAATGCTGCGTTGCATAGTATACATGTATCATGAGTCATAACATTACAGAACGTCACATTTCATAATTCATGACAATTAATGTCCGCTTACACAAATGGCACCATGCACCAGCATGTTGATGTCATCCGAAATACAGACCGCAGACACCCTGAATTTCATGCCAGTGCCGGCCCACCGAGACATGCTTGTGAGGAGGGTTGCCCTATATGCTGTCCAATTTGACAGGAGCGACATCCAGTATTTACTCAAATCGAGGCTGGCCTCTATTCTAGACCGACCCCCAAAAATTAGTAGGCCAGAAAGAAAAAGAAAGCTTACTCAAACGTAAGCCGAATGAAAAAAGGCATTTGATTCACTGGGTCTAAAAAATGCATTTTATTATGCTTGGGATGCTCATGTCTAATGCTCACTCATTATCCTTTCTTCCGCCAGCACATTTGAGGTGCGGTACTTTTGAAAGGCCTGCACAGTCAGTTCGGTCAGAATTTCGTCCCATGCTGCTGCAACCCAGTCAGGCACTTGGCTAAGCGAAGCGCTTTTGATGCGCCCGGTCTGTATGAGTCTGTGGTGAGTCGGTGGTGGTCTTGCAATGTCAGCCAGTCGTTATAATGCTTCCGTAGCCCATCCTTAAATGGCTTGTTGATGACAACGTCGAGGGGTTGTAGTTGGCTCATCATACTTCCCGGTATCACCGAAATGTCCGTACTGCCATCTGAAAGCATGGACTTCACTGTATCTGTCAAGTGGCCCTGGTAGAAGTCTAGAACCAGGAGCGACTCCTTGAACAACAATGCCCCGGGACGGCATTGCCAAATGGCCTTTACCCTGTCTTTGACAAGGGCACCACTCCATCCATTCTCATGAGCGCGCATGAAGACGTTTATCAGGGAAAACCTCTCCGGTTGAAAGCGTCTTCCGCTTAAATATTATGTAGGGCAGCAATTTTTACCCACCAGCTCTGCAACATAAGATCACGGTAAAGTGTTGCTTCTCATAGCCAGCAGTTCTTAATTTCACCTGTTTTGTGCCCTTCTTGTTGACTGTGTACGCTACAGGCATGTTGAAATACACTGGGGTCTGATCGGCGATACCGATTTGGCCCAGTCTGTAGTCCTTGTCCAGCTGCTTCTTGGCAACGAAGCGCTGGTATGCTACAAGCTTTTCCGCAAAAGTAAGGGTAGGTTTTGGCACATGGAAGTCTGGTGTGACAGGCTGAACTCAAAACGCTTCATGCTGCGAGTGACTTGGCCCCTGCTGGCCGTAAATTGGGTCTGTGCGACGCCTCTAATGTTTGCGATCTCCCTCACCTTCGCCTGTGTCATCCTCGCTGTCACGGGCATTGCACCTTCTCTTTGCTTTCTGATAAAGTCCGCGACATCCTTCTCCACCTCGTGGGGTTACCCGCTCTTGGATCCAGTGAAGGCCATTCTCATTGTGGCACAGTTAAAAAGTTCGTCCTGCTGCTTCCGTCACCGGTGCACATTTTTTTCATCCATGCCAAAGTTACGATGGGCTTATAGGTTTGAAGTTCTCTTCACATCCAAAGCTACCTTCCACTTAAAAGCCTTAGCATTATGACATCGTTTAGTGGGCGCCATTAGGCCATGAACACGGGTGCTTTTTGAAGCTAGTACGGAACGATGATGATGATGAGACCTTTGTTCACAACCAGCATTGTCACAGCGTTCGGAAAAGCAAAATGGAGCCTGCAAACCTGCAAGCATCTGCAAGCATGTAGCTGGTGTAGTCGTGAGATGGCATTACATGTTTAGTGGTTGTGGGCAAACCACATCCTCGATTATAAGCCAACCTGCGACTTTTGTAAACGATTCCTTAAATAAAAGTCCCAGCCTAGATTCGAGTAAATATGATGGATATAAAGCCCCACCTTAACCAAACTGTACGAACATGCCTGCATGGCCTAGAAGTAGCATCTGACTCGAGGGGGTTCGACTTTCATCTCCAGTGGGCTGCCAAAGTTGACAGCTTCTGCAAATTCGGCCTTGGCATGGAGTCTCGTGACATCACATAAACTGCCAACCAATCAGTGCCCTGCCAACTATCCCCTGCTTCTGAGGGGGACAGACACGTGTTCCCTGTGAGCCTGCAATCCATGCCATCAGCCAAACACCAGTTGCAAGACGCTTGGTCATGCTTGGTTTTTGTATCATTTTTGTACGTGCTGCCGACATTTCTCATAATGAGGCTATTGTATTGCTGTCACATTAAGGGGAGACTTGGGTCTTAGAGTGGTCGAAAATGGTGAAAAAATCGATTTTGACAAAAATCTCATTTTTGGAACTTTTATCTTTTCGAGTGCCTGTACTCAAATTATTAGGAAATGTGATAAAATCGGCTTTCAAAACATAACGGCACCCACGAAATGGCCGCCGAAAAGAGGAAATTTGTTCAAAATTTCAGCGTGCGCCGCAGGCATTGGAGCCGTCAGTTGCCGCCATCTTGGGCTTGGCTTGAAGCTGGTTTCTGTGTGTGCGATTTGCACTAGTATCTCAAATGGCATTGCTCAAGCAGAGTGGCTGCACGTGCCGGTTTTCTAAAGGCCATTTATAGTCTCTGATTGGCTCTCGCGCGGCGCTTTGTTGAAGCGTGCCGTTCCGCGTCTCCTATTGGCTAGCATGACCGGCACTTCATTTTAAGGCGAAATGGCTCATACTGTTCGTTCACGAGAAGTGTCACACTTTGCGAGATTCCGCGGGATATCGTAAGAGTGTACCATAAGCGAGATAGTTAAACATAAATAAATAAATCGTCTCCACCGAAAATCGAACCTCCATCCCTTGGATCCCCAGCCTAGTGCTTTAACCAACTGCGCCACACCCCGGATTGTGCAAAGCTCTTCATAATTCCCCTTGTCTACTGTGAGGATGATAGCGGGATTCCGCGAGTGACAGATACGGCACAGTTCCTTTCCTGTAAACGAATTATAGAACGCGGTGAACTTTGATGCGTTCAGTGGAATGCTGGTTGTGTTCAACAAGAAGCGCGCGATGTACCATCATGACTGGTCATGATGTCACCAGGCAAAGCTGACCTCGTTGGCCGTCCGACCCAAGCATCCATGCGGCACCTTTCATTTCGCGCTTCCTCGAACACTGCACCACACAGCAAACGGAAGCAGACCCAGATGTCTAGGAGGCGTTAGTACAGCAGGCGTCAGCGGTGTTTGAAATTGATTTGCAAGAAAGAAAAGGCGCAGTATCTGTCATAATTCTCTACGGACACTTGTACCGCACCTTAAAGGAAGGGAGGAAGATGGGAGGGAGATAGAGGGGCTGTAGTGGAGGGCTACGATCCACCATGCTATAATGGCTTTTGCCGCATCGCACTTTAGTGTTCCAAAGTGCTTTCTGGGATTTTTTTCTTTCTCTGTTTTGTGTTCGCCACTGTGGCTGCCAGTTCGTGCATGTCTGTGTTTGTGCTAATCGTTCTTGACGCACCGCTGTGTGCCAAGCATTTTTTTTCTTTGCGATCGAGGTGCCGGAAAGCAGTAGATTGTAACTGTGCACGTAACGAGCCTTTGGAAGCCGTAAGAAACGGGCGTAGAACAAAAACTAGAAGGTGCTGGCCACAAGCGTGCCGTTGGAAGCCGCGCTATAGCCGGTGCCAGACTAATATTGTTAGATGTACAGGGAACATCAACCATGATGCCCGATGACAATACCACGGGTTCAAATTACAGCTTGAATTGCATCCCGGATCGCAGTATACTTCACGGTGCTGTTGGCACTACAGGCGCACTGTGTTGAGCGGTCGGCGCAAAGTCCGTTCTGTCGGAAAGTCAGCGACCCAACAAGAGTTTCACTTCGGCATCAGCGCGGAATGCGATGCCGGTAATGAGTTCGTTATTGCGGACATGAAAGTGTTAAACAACTTTATCGTGTACACGAAGCGTGGAACCAGTGGCGAGATCACGAAGAGTGAGCGGTTAACCGCTTGAGTGTCACAGCGAACTTTTTCAGGGCCACCCAACTGTTTGCCATGGGGGGCTCGGGCCTCCTTGGTTCCGAACGGCTAGTTCTCTCTAGAGACAGTTTTCAGGGCTCAAAATAATGTCCTTGGAGCTGGACACCCTGGTCCTGCGCTCTCGTCGGCTAAAAAAAAAAAAAAAATCGACCCGTAACTTTATGAAAATATCTTTTACAATTTCATCATGCACATATCCTCTACATTTTTTAAAAAATGTTGCCTTGAATGGAGTGAGGCACTTTTTTGTTTTGTTTTGCAGGGGTTAGATAGGGAGCATTCAAATAAGGTCACGAATGGAAAGAAACCGCTACTAAGACAGGACTGGAGAGCTGACAAACACATGCGCTTTGTTTGTTTGCTCTCCTTGCTCTCCTATCCGGTCTTAGTATCACTGTTTCATTCGTGATTAGATAGGGAGCATTCAAATAAGGTCACGAATGGAAAGAAACCGCTACTAAGACAGAACTGGAGAGCTGACAAACACATGCGCTTTGTTTGTTTGCTCTCCTTGCTGTCCTATCCGGTCTTAGTATCACTGTTTCATTCGTGACCATGTACCAACCAGCTCGTATTCGCTTTCGTCTGGAATTCAAATAAAATCTGCAGTTGAAGATTCCACTCAAAATTTTCTGCAGTGTAAAAACTTCAAATGCGATTTTTTTCAACTTCGTATGTTTTGCCAACATTGAGTGGGCTCGGCATCAGCACATCGAGCACAATGCCCAGGAACCCGTATTGCTTCATTGCGCAGGTTTTTGTCGTCTTGCTGCTCGCACAGCTGTCGTCCTTCGGTTATGGTTCTTTCACACTACTGCCCTCATATCGAGCAGTTGACGCTTGCTTCGAGACTCCAGCACGTGCCGATCTTTGCTTGATTAACGACACCAGCGAGCCAATCATCACCATTTCTGCGACTGCGCCATCACTAGGAAGGTCACATCACGGGGACATCGCCACCTATATAAGAAGGTCCTCATCGCTGCCTGCATCCAGTGGGCTCGGTAGCACATCTAGCACAATGCTCAGGAACTTGTTTTGCTTCATTGCTTAGGTTTTTGCCGTCTTGCTGCTCGCACAGCCGCCATCCCTCGGTTATGATTCTTCTACATTGCCCTCATATCAAGCAGGTGACGTTTGCTTTGAGACCAGCACATGCCGATCTTTGCTTGATTAATGACACCAGTGAGCCAATTATCACCGTTTCTGCGACTGCGCCATCACTGGAAGGTCACATCACGGGGACATCGCCACCTATATAAGAAGGTCCTCATCGCCGTCTGCATCCAGTGGGCTTGGCAGCAGCACATCGAGCACAATGCTCAGGAACCCGTTTTGCTTCATTGCATAGGCTTTTGCCGTCTTGATGCTCACACAGCCGTCATCCCTCGGTTATGGTTCTTCCACACTGCCTTCATATCAAGCAGGTGACGTTAGCTTTGAGACTCTAGCACGTGCCGATCTTTGCTTGATTAACGACACCAGCGAGCCAATCATCACTGTTACTGCGACTGTGCCATCACCAGGAACGTCACATCACGGGGACGTTGTCACCTATATAAGAAGGTCCTCGTCGCCGTCTGCATCCATTGGGCTCGGCAGCAGCACATGGAGCACAATGCTCAGGAACCCATTTTGCTTCATTGCGTTAGTTTTTGCCGTCTTGCTGCTCGCACAGCCATCGTCCCTCGGTTATGGTTCTTCCACACTGCCCTCATATCAAGCAGGTGACGTTTGCTTTGAAACTCCAGCACGTGCCGATCTTTGCTTGATTAACGACACCAGCGAGCCAATCATCACCGTTACTGCGACTGCGCCATCACCAGGAACGTCACATCACGGGGACGTTGCCACCTATATAAGAAGGTCCTCGTCGCCGTCTGCATCCATTGGGCTCGGCAGCAGCACATGGAGCACAATGCTCAGGAACCCGTTTTGCTTCATTGCGTAGGTTTTTGCCGTCTTGCTGCTCGCACAGCCATCGTCCCTCGGTTATGGTTCTTCCACACTGCCCTCATATCAAGCAGGTGACATTTGCTTTGAAACTCCAGCACGTGCCAATCTTTGCTTGATTAATGACACCAGCAAGCCAATCATCACCGTTTCTGCGACTGTGCCATCTCTAGGAAGGTCACATCACTTGGACATTGCCACCTATATAAGAAGGTCCTCATCGCCGCCTGCATCCAGTGGGCTCGGCAGCAGCACATCCAGCACAATGCTCAGGAACTTGTTTTGCTTCTTTGCGTAGGTTTTTGCCGTCTTGCTGCTGCACAGCTGCCGTCCCTCGGTTATGATTCTTCCACACTGCCCTCATATCAAGCAGGTGACTGACGTTTGCTTCGAGACTTCAGCACGTGCCGATCTTTGCTTGAATAACGACACCGGCGAGCTAATCATCACCGTTTCTGCGACTGCATAACTAGGAACGTCGCATCATGGTGCAGGTTGCGCACAGGTCCTTGAAAGCCTTGAAAACACTTGAATTTGAAAATTCCTTTTTCAAGGCCCTTAAAGGTCCTGGAATTTTTGCTGCTCCTTGAAACTCCTGGAATTTCTAGCGCACTGAATGCAAATGGTTATTAATCAGAAAAAAAAAATGCGATTAAAATAGTTGTATTTTCAATATAATGTTTCAGTGTCTGCGTTTCAGGCGTAAAAATCAGTTTGTGCTAATATAGCCACCTTTGCGCGACGGTTAGCCACATTGGAGCCACTCGGCTCTGAAGCCAACTTGAGCGGATTCAGTCCAATCCGAATTTGGCGTTTTGTTATGGTGGTTGACGGCATTGCATTTTTACGTCGGTTCTGCACCCGATTTGTTGCGGCGGAAGCATCCGACTGCAAATTAAATGCCTGGGAAATGCAAATTTCAAGGTGTTACAGCAAGTAAGTGGGGAGTTGACTGTCTGCTCTCCAGTCTGAGCGCGTTTTTCCATGGTTCTCCTGCAGGGAGGGAAGACTTCTCAGCAGTTACTGGCCAGGGGACTTTTCCCCTGAGCTTTGTTGCCCACCGGTGGTTAAAGAATTTCCCTGTAATAGAGAGAGCCTTGCTATTATGGTGTGATATTAAGAAGTTTGTTGCAGCTGCAAGGAAGAAGGAAGTAAGCCCTCCAAAGTTGGATCATTTCACAACTTATGCGAGTTTGCCATTGATGTCTTACTGCTAGCAAAGCTTCAATTTTCACTAGGTGTGGCCATGACCTTCAAGCCATTCCTCACGGAGTACCAAACGGATCAGCCCATATTGTTCTTGCAAGGGACTTGGAAGCAGTAGTCGGGAAGCTACTGACGAAGTTCTTGAAGTGCTCGGTCTTGTCTTCAGCAAAAGGAGTCACTGGTCTGCTGACGGTGGACATTGAAAGCACCGAGAACCACACTCCGCTCAAAAAGGTGGATGCAGGCCATGGCACTGAATAGACTGTTGGGAAAACTAAAGCAAAGCAGAAGGACGTGCTCCAGTTCCACATGGAATGCAAACAAGTCTTGATCAGTGATAAAGCAGGTGCTTGAGAGAAGCCCACTGAGATTTTCAGTTTTTAGGAGTTTGTCCTCTCTGGACTCACGACAGATGTGTACTAAACTAGATGAACGCCTGGCCAGCTTCAGAAGAGTGTTGGATGCCCTCATTACTGCAGGCAGAATGTCTGAGCACCAAAGAGACACTGTACTGGGGGAGTACACTGGGTTCCTGCAGGAAGAGATGCATAACCTGTGAATGTTTGAGAAGAATGTAAACAGGTTGGATGAGTTCCTATCTGAGCTGATGAAGTTTAATTCTTCATGGTGGGGAACTATGGAAAGTTGTCAAGCTTTTGCTTGTGCTCAGCCACTGTGGAGCGAGGGTTTAGTGTGAACAGCCAGGTTTCCGTGGAAAACCTGAAGGACCTCTCGTATATTTCGCAACATATTGTATGCGACGCTGTCAACAAGGTAGGGGGCGTTCTGTAACATTCACTGAAGTCTGCCCCCTCCATTGTTCGTCTATTAGCATACAATTCCCTCATCTGGCTGCTCTTAGAATATGTCGTAATTATCTGGGACCCTTTCACATTAATCAACATTCATAAACTAGAGCGAATACAGCACAAGGTAGTTAGGTTTTTGTTTAACTCGTACGGCCGTGCATCTGTCAGCTCGTGAAACGCAGAGTATTACCCCCAGTAAGTGAGCGCAATCGTGTCTGCCGATTAAAGTTTTTATTTCAGCTCATAAAAGGTCGCTATAACAATAATACTTCTAATTATTTTGTTTACTCCTCAGGCTATAACACAAGACAAGGGCACGATCTGACAATAACTCCCTTGAACGCACGAAATAACTGCTTTAAATATTCTTTTTTTCCGAGAACAATTACTGAATGGAACAAACTTAACAGCAAGACTGTTACCCAGAATAGTGTAGTAATGTTTGAAAAGTGCCTGCAAATTTTATGAATTTCATGAATATGAGTTGTGTTTATATGCTTGTATTTCGTTTTTTTCCCCACCCTGCTATGATCTGTACTGGATCGCAGTATCTATAAATAAAATAAAAAAAATAAAATGACTAGCCTTACAGAATTTTTCATTATGTCCTTGTGGCACAATTTTAAGAAGCCTTATACCGTTAAATTCAGGAAGAATTGAACTATGGAGCTATGCTATTTTTATGTTGCTAGGTTGAACATGGGAAATTTTGGGGGAGAGTAATGTCAGCTAATTATATTTTAATAATATGGGGCACTGGCATAATTGGACATTTTTATATGATAATACACCGCAGTGACAATATATATAACATAGCTCCACATGGCAGGTCATTGGCTATAGCTAAATTTTAATCTGAACCAAATAATATCGAGGGAAAGTGTCTTAATGACCCGTAAGAAAGTTCCTAATTGGGCATCAGTTATGTTTTCATAGTATAACTAATTGAGATATAGTATAACAAATCATGGTTTTGAAAATGGGAAGAAATACATACACATTGAATTTCGTTACAATATCTCTAATAAGAAAACGTTTTGTTTTAAGACCAGTGTCTTTCCTTAATAACTCCTAATATCTGTGTTCATTATATCCAGGTCTATAATATTGATGTAACGTGGTTGCATAGATTATATTTGTTGAAATGAGCTGGCACCATTATGTCATTAGCAGCCACCTGATCCTCCCTGGTTTGAGTCCTGTTGCAGATACAGTGTAGTCAACAGGAAGGCATATATATGTATTTTTAGCTTTGAGTTTGCTCTTATTTTTGCTCACGTTCAGAAATTGCAAACAAAATTTATTGTTGTGTATTGGAGTTAGTAGGTGCCGTATATTGCAAGCTTGACAGGTTGTTTTCTGGACAGATTCAGTTGCTCAGTGTGTGATAAGGTTTATGAGCTGGATCGTAGTGATGCCACTCTTGCTCCAAATGTGGCGAACTGTGCCGAACCAGAAAAGCTGCATTAAGCTGCTCCTGATTCACTACTCTCGAATTAGGTGGCACTGTGCTCGAGCAACTCAAGGAGACCTGACCTTGGCTGTTTGCTGCTGTTTCAAAATGTTCTCATCTGTTGAAGCCCATTTGTAATGATCATGACTGTTTCGCGGCAACACAAAGTTGTGTGGTGTAGTTTTTACGCAAATACATGAGCTACTGCTGGTCCAGTGAAGTTTCGGCACCCATTTTGAGCTGCTGCCATCTTTGCACTTTCATTCCAAATACTCGAGCAGTGCATGTATTGAGATGGAGGCTGATGGGCATCCTAGGCTAGGCATGCGAGTCTTTTAATCTAACTTTTGTCTCTGTGAACCTAAATGGCTATTATATTAGATCTAACGTTACTAAATAGATCAAAATTGCATTTAATTAGGACAACAGTAGTTTTGTGGTGTAATGCACCTGCACCAATATGGAAATTTTTGCATATACTGCACAGTGCATCTGTCAGAAGATTGTATTAGCTGAGCATTGACGAGTAACAGGTTATAGGGAGAGCCTGTGCAGATGCTACATGTGGGTACGGCAGTGAAGCGTGGACATCGTACTCTTGCAGAGCCCATTTATGAAGGGGGTCTGTTGTGTTTGCTTAGTTAGAGCTCGTCCTCCAAATAGTATAGCCAAGAAAGAAAATTTTCTTTGAAGAAATTGTAGCACATGCTACAAGGCCCACAAGTATAAGCCTGATAAGTGGCTTCACATCATGATACAGTGCCAGCAGGCGCGTCTGGCATAGATCACTCTGCCTTTGTGCTTTGAAGCCGATTTGCTAGTGAAATGACTGCACATATTGGGTACAATTAGTAGCTGTCAGCGAGGCCGCGCCCATCTGGGTCTGGTAATTCCAGCAGAGGGACGAGATCTCTGGAGCTACCTGCGTCACACAGGCAGGCTGGCGCTGTGTTGTAGTGTGAAGCTGCTTATCGGTGACATTTGTGGGTCTTGTAACGCATGCTGAAAATTTTTTTATGCGAAGCATACTAGCCGCACAAACGAGCTCTTCCTTGCTGCGCCGCGCGCGGCCGCGTAGCTACCACTTGACCTACATCGGCGCACCACATGATATGACGTCACAACAGCTGTGAAAGCTGGGGCTCAACTCGTGCGCTCGCTTGCGGACGCGCCGCCTCCGCCGGCGGCCTAACTCCCGCTCCTACCGCTAGGAGATACTGACGTCACACAATTGTATAAAAGGCGACGCACTTGTTGAGTTAGTTGAGCAGCGAGATGTCGGCCAGGGAGAGGGTGGCTCGCCAAACAGCAAAGCGCATGTTACAAACAGCCCTGGAAACGGGAGAAGAAAATATTATATAAGCGATCTTCAAACAAAGAGCCATTACTTTACTGATCATCATTGTGTATTTATTGGTTTGAGAAAAATAAAGGAAGAAGCAGAGTAACACGAGCTGTTCTTGTCTATGAAATGGCTAACCAGGTATAGCCAGGTAATGTTTAATTTTTTAGGCTAGTATGCTTCGCATCCTAGGCTTAACCATAAGCTAAGCCAGACCAATTTTTTTTTTAAATTGGCTTTACTATTTAAAAGATGAGCTCCCATAATGAAACTGCAGCAGACCCCCCACTAAAATGCAGATTAAAAGGTTAATCAACATACTTAGTTAATTAGCATGGTAATTAAAGCCGTCTTTCTTTTATCTGGTGTCTGCTGTAGCTCCCAATAGAGCCCCAAGGCTAAAATAAATCTAAAGCCAGTTACCTTTGTTAAAAATTTGACTTAAAAAAAAAAAAAACTTAGCATTCAGTACACCTTTTCCTGGAATAAATTTAAATTGTTGGTCAATTTTAATATCCATTGTGTAGATTTGACAACATATTCCAATTCAGGAAGCGTTGATAGCCATTTTCTGTTTGTGTGAAGCCCTTTAGAACAATTGTGGGAATTATGTTGCAGGACATCAAGCGTGAAGAAGAAGCTGCTGCAAAGGCCAAAAGTGAAAAAGAGAAGCAGACTGAAGAGGAGGAGGAAGATGTCAGCCAGATATCCTTCACTGTTACTGATGAAATATTTAGTGATGAAGAATCGAAGGCTGCCACTGATGCAGCAGGTAAGTTGTTTGCCTATGCTATTTGGACGTACTGAATGTTTCAGCGAACACTTTCAAGAATTCCTAAAGATAAGTGGTTCAGAATAGCAAAAAAATATTTGATGAAACAAACTAAAACCCTCTCACCTTTTAATTAGCATAATCTGGGTGTTTATGCCAGTGGTGAGTTTGAAGCTATAAACAAGACAATGGCATGTCAGTTTTTGCAATGAAACTAATTTCCTAAAGTTCTGCGACATGAAAAATTCTGGTGCTTGCTTTTCTCCACATAAAACCGAAACTTGAGTGCATTGGACGTGCAGGAAACTTCGTGCAGACACGTCTGCTGATGACATGTTTAGTTTGTAGGGTTTAAAGGAGTCCAGACACCAATTTTTGAAGCGTCTGAAGGAATACGACTGCTTTTCTAGTTATAGAGAGATGCTCCCCAAGCAATCCCAACCTGGCACGTTGCCGCGCAGATATTCTAATTTTGATTTTAAAAACAAGCCAGGCAAGTATGCCGTTTTTTAAAACCCATCGACAGCAACATCTCTGGGACGAAAACGTGTACGTAAATAAACAACATGACGTTATCAAACAACTGTGACGTGGAGTCGGCAAGCCAAAAAGTAGTGACGACACAGGATATCTCACAGTTTCTGCACCTCTGGGCATGGCCGGACCGCCGGTTTTGGCCGTGCCCTGAGAAAGTTCTACATTTCTGCTCGCTTTACTCGATGGCTTTTTTGTTGGTGTATGTTACAGTTACTTCACCGGTGTACATATGGAGATTGCGTGCTATACTCGGGCTCGAACAGCATGCCTGCACAAGATCAGGGCTTTTGGCAACGGTGGCTCTTGATGGCGTGCCGGGAACGAACTGCACCGGATCCTCGCCTACCCTAGACGTTGCTAGTCCTAGCTGGTTTCACATCGAAGCGGCAGCGTACGGCGCTTCGGAAAGGGTTAACACTGTTATAAACGTTGGACTTTAGCGACGCTTTACTGGAAGCCCATCTCGTAAAATATTTTCTTGCTTTGCTCGACGCTTTCAGCAGTGGAGCTAGCAGACGTGAGGTGCGTCACACCAGGCAGCACCTGTAGGGAAAAAAGTTCGCTTGTATCGCTATAATTACTTGTACCAGGATCTCAGTACTGGCCAAACAATCCTCGTAATTTAATTGTGATTGATAGTCCTTTGTACAAATAGTTGTGTAAGCGAATAAACAGTGATCCACGATAGCTAGATTACCAATAGCGGAGACTATGAGGCCGTTATTACTTGGGAGCCGATTGTGGCGGTCACGACTTTATGCACCCAGATTGCCTTGATTGCGCCAGATCGCGCCACATGCTTGGACGGCGGCACGCAGGTCTGCCGTGTTGGGACCAATTAGCGCGTGAGCAGGCGTGATCACGGAAACTATTGGAAGAGCTTACAGGTTACAGTGGCTGATCGTGTGATTATATAATTCTATAAAACATTTTTTTAGAACGCCAGCCTGACTCACAGCGCTGGCCAACCGGACTGAGAAAGCAGCATCTTCACGGTAATATTTGTTCAACATGCTCTACCAGTTGACATTTCTTGCGCGTCAACCCATCGAGCTCTCGTGGCTGCTGCTGATTCCTGCTTCATCGCTTGAGTCACAGGCGAGCGGGTCGGACTCAAAGTGGCCAGAACGTCCGCGCTATCTGGCGAAACGTCGCAGTACTAATTATGCTACGCTGAAGCGCTGCTCGACGACATTTTCTGGCATGTGCAACCGCAAGCAGACGAAAAACTCTACCCCAATACGTCGTCAGATTCTGTGCTTACGCAATCACCAACCTTACTAGTAGGGGGCACTCGTGTGACATTCTCGTATCTTTGACGTCATCGCGAGCTCGTGCCCAGTGTTTCAGTATCTGCGTCTCAGGCGTAAAAAATCAGTTTGTGCTAATATAGCCAACTTTGCGCGACGGTTAGCCATATTGGAGCCACTCTCTCTGAAGCCAACTTGAGCTGATGCAATCCAATCGGATTTTGGCGTTTTGTTATTGTGGTTATATATGGTGGTTGATTGCATTGCTTTTTCACGCTGGTTCTGCACCCGAATTGTTGCGGCTGAAGCATCCGACTGCCAAGAAAATGCCTGGGAAATGCAAATTTCAACGCGCGTGGCTTCACAACGACGCTTACAAAGACTGGATTGCACCAGGTACGAGTGAGCACTGTGCAAGATGCAAGCCTTGCAGCAAGACCTTCGATATCACCACCATGGGCGAGTCGGCGTTAAAGAGCCATATGAAGAGTGCCAAGCATGCTGGTGTCATGAAGATTGCAGCCAACAGCTCGATGTGAAATTATTTAGTTCCAAGTACGAGCCAACACTCAGCCGTCCCGCCTCCTTCGCAATCGGGAAAGCTAGACGATGCTTGCAAGGCACACGAGCTGTTGATGAACGCAGAGCTTCTGTGGACTTTGAAGGTTGTCACATCACATTTCTCCTATCGGTCATCAACGGAAGCAGGCCAGCTATTCCAGCATATGTCCTCGGACAGTGACGCGGCCAAGGCGTTTTCTTGCGGAGAGAAAAAATGTGCCTACGTTTTATGTCATGGTCTCGGCCTCGCAGCGGGAGATAAAAGATTGTGATTACTATGCGGTACTCTTCGACGAGTCCACGAACAACTATCTCCAGTGGAAACAAATGGATTTTCACATTCGGTTTTGGAATTCGACTCACAAGGTGGCAACAAGACACTATACCTCTGTGTTTATGGGGCACTCGACATCTAAGGACATTCGAGGAAAGCTGCTGAGTGCGCTCGAGCCTTTCCCCCTTGAGAAAATTCTTCAAATTTCAATGGATGGTCCCAATGTTAACCTTAAGCTACTCAAGAATTTCCAAGAGCACCTGCATCAAGTGTACCAAGTTCAATGTCTAGATATTAGGACCTGTGGCCTCCATACCATACACAATGCCTACAGGGCAGGTGTTACAGCAAGTAAGTGGGGAGTTGACTGTCTACTCTCCAGTCTGAGCGCGCTTTTCCATGGTTCTCCTGCAAGAAGGGAAAACTTCTCAGCAGTTACCGGTCAGGAGACTTTTCCCCTGA
The DNA here is from genome assembly GCF_055883805.1 of Amblyomma maculatum. NCBI lineage: Eukaryota > Metazoa > Arthropoda > Arachnida > Ixodida > Ixodidae > Amblyomma > Amblyomma maculatum. The sequence continues at coordinate 22,856,426 of NW_028146738.1, forward strand.
ACTTTGTTGCCCACCGGTGGCTGGAGAATGACCTTGTGATAGAGTCAGTCCAGTTCAGTTCAGTCGTGTCCGACTCTTTGTGACCCTATGGACCATATCACGCCACGCTTTCCGGTCTCTCACTATCTTCCTAACATCACATAACTTCATCTGCAGCACCTCGAGGAGGGCTGTCCTGACCGCCTTCATGGATCACTGCCCTCCGCCACGACAAGGCAGTGATCCATGAAGGGGCTGTGATAGAGAGAGCCTTGCTATTATGGTGTGATATTGTTACGTGGAAACTTGATGTATTTACAGTGTATTTACAACAGCCTCAAGTGGCATAGCAGCAAGCAGCAACACGGAACCCGTCCCACTTCTTCATCATCACCTTGTCCCTTCCGCGAGGCAAAAAAAGGAAAAATATTAAAAAGTTTATTGCAGCTGCAAAGAAGAAGGAAGTAAGCCCCCCAAAATGTGGATCATTCCACAACTTGTGCAGGTTTGCCAGTGATGTATTGCTGCTAGCAAAGCTTCAATTTGCACTAGGTGGCCATGACCCTCAAGCCATTCCTCACTGAGTACCAAACGGATCAGCCCATAGTGTTCTTTCTTGCAAGAGACTTGGAAACAGTAGTCGGGAAGCTACTGACGAATTTTCTTGAGTGCTCTGTCTTGTCTTCTTCAAAAGGAGTCACTGGTCTCCTGACGGGGGACATTGAAAGCACCGAGAACCACACTTCGCTTGAAAAGGTGGATGTAGGCCATGCCACTGAACAGACTCTCAGGAGAGCTAAAGCAAGCCAGAAGGATGTGTTCCAGTTCCGCATGGAATGCAAACACTTCTTGATCAGTGTGACAAAGAAGGGGCTTGAGAGAAGCCCACTGAGATTCTCAATCGTTAAGAGTTTGTCCTCTCTGGATCCACGACAAATGTGTACTAAACCAGATGAGTGCCTGACCAGCTTCAGAAAAGTGTTGGATGCCCTCATTACAGCAGGCAGAATGTCCGAGCACCAAAGAGACACCGTACTGGGGGAGTACACTGAGTTACTGCAGGAAGAGATGCGTAACCTGTGAATGTTTGAGAAGAATATAAACAGGTTGGACGAGTTCTTGTCTGAGCTGATGAAGTTTAATTCTTCATATGGGGAACTATGGAAAGTTGTCAAGCTTTTGCTTGTGCTCGGCCACTGTGGAGCGAGGGTTTAGTGTGAACCGCCAGGTTTCCGTGGAAAACCTGAAGGACCTCATATATTTCGCAATGTATTGTATGCGACGCTGTGGAGAAGGCAGGGGGCGTTCTTAACGTCCCTATTACGAAAGAACTAAGGATTGCTGTATCAGCTGCCCGGCAGCAGTATGCTGCACACCTGGAGGCAGTAAAAAAGAAGCAGTGTGATGATGTCAGAGAATCAAAGTGGTGCTGCATCAATCTACGCGATGAAAAGAAAGAAAAAGAAACTCTAGGCAACAATAGCTGACCTCCGGGCTTCAGCAGATACGTATGCTGAAAAGGCAGAGGCTGCTAATGATCTGAAGTAAATTGTCAGATTTAATAGTCTGAGGAAGGCTGCATGAAGCAAGACTGAGGAACTGTGTAGCCTCAACGAGAAGATTCAGGAAAAGTGGCAGGAGCTCCCGTGAAGTTGCCATTAGCAGTTATGCATAATTGAGGGCTCTTCGACATTGGTGCAATGCATTGCAGGGTGTTTTTCAAGACTGAACATTTTTTAATTATATTGTCTTAGTGCAATACTGGCTTTATTATGTTGGCTTAGTACAATGTTGGCTTAGTGCAATACAAGCTGTTCCTTGAAATATGTCTTTTTTGATTTTGTTCAGTAAAATTGGTACCTGATATTGAAAACTGCTGCATGTTGAGTCCTTGAATTTGCCCGTTTTGAACCTGTACGAACCCTGATGATGCTTGAACTAGTTCTTGTTTGATTCTTGTTGAGTTTGTAAAACTAGAATTATTTTTAGTTCGTACACGCTCGTGAACTCCAAACATTTAGACACACTCAATAAGACTCGTTTCGACTTACAATCATTCAGGCACACACTTTCATTTTGACTTGCCACTCTTCCGGCTACCCTTGCTCATCTTGACTCAACTCATTTGGGCTGACTTACTAAATGGCTTGGTCATTTTGGAGCATTAATTCTACTGCTCACATTAGTCAAGGTCGTTTTATGCTGAAATTTGTCCTTGAACAACAGGTGTTGCTAGGCACATATGCCGCACCTTGCGCCAGCTGCCATATACAGTCGCCGACCGTTTTTTCGGACTTGAAGGGACCTGAAAAATGGTCCGAATAATCGAACAGTCCGAAAAATCCGTGAAGCACAAAAAATCACTTTATTCAGAGGAAATCGGCTTAAAAAAGTCGCCGATTTTACCTTGCGGCAAATTTCTTTTGCTGGCGACGATTTGCGCTTGTATTTGCGCCAAAGTTGTCGTTTCGCTGTACACGCTAGACAGCAAGTTCACAGCGTTCGTAATTTGTGCAAGCGATGGCTGTGGTAGGCCGTCCGAGTCGTCGTCGGAGTCCGACTCGTCTTCAGGTTGAAGAACCTGGCGTACAAGTTCGTCGTCCGTGAGGTCCGCACACATATCGAGGCCGTGCGCACCACACCGCTCGTCAAACACGCAAAAATGAGGCACTTTTCGTTCAGAGTGGTGGAACCGCCGGACGCAATCACAAAACGGCCAAAGGATTGACGGCGCGCCACTCAGTTGACGCGGTCGGAGAAACTCGTGTGACAACACGGCGGACGTATGAGACAAAGCACAAAGAGATAGCTGCCCGCGTCAGCGTTGGCGACAAAAGCAGGTTGACGGTGATGACAATCCGACTGCCACCTCGAAGTGGCAGAGATTGCAGGGGCCTCTCCTGGCAAAAATGGGGCACCGAAACCATGTCAAGCCAATCCAACTGCAGAGCCAATCCACCTCAATCCAAGATGGCGCTTGTTGCGCCGGCGAAAAGCCGATAAGATGGCAGATTTTGGCCTGCAGGGGACTGAAATTAGTCCGAAAAATCGAACTTTCGGACTTTCAAAGTCCGAAATATCCGTCGCGAATATGTATGCGCTTCTATGGGGGGACCGACGGTGCCTCACTGAAGTCCGAAATATCCTACAAGTCCAAATTATTGAGTCCGAATTACCCGTCGGCTACTGTAGACAGTAGTCACATATGCTGTGCACCAGCTACTGTGGAGAGGATGGTCTAGGGAGTCTTCAAAAGAATGCAATTCTTAGGGTGGTGCAAAAGAAAGGCGTAGTATCTGTCAAATTTGGGTGAATCGTGCCATAAGGGAAGGCAGGAAAGAGGGAGTGAAAGAACAAAGATCTACGATAGTGGAGGACTCGTAATTTCGACCTCCTGTGGATCTTTAACCAGCACTGACATCACATCATCAGCATCTGTGTTCAAACTAGGGAGCCTCCATAGAAACGCCAGGCCAACTCAAATAGGAGTGGTGCGAGTGGATGTCTGATTTGGTGGGCCAGACACGCTATGTGGACAGCGGGCGCTAAATTTAGCGAGTCGCCGCCATTTTTCGGAGCCTTTCAGTATTGCAGTTTTTTCTCTCTTCTTTCAATCCCTCCTTCCTTCTGTTACGGCGTGGTTTAGGTGTCCACCCAGAAGTGTGTCAGATGCTGTGCTTTTTCTTCTTTCTAAGCCATTCTACAGTTTCACTAATAAACATAGAAGCCACGACAGTTTGTTACAGTGATCACGAGGCTCTGTTTGTAATCATTACAATGTGAAAGAAATCGGTCAGATAAACATTGAGACCAGCCTTGCGTCATGTCAATAGAGCTGTCGGTCGACATTCAATTCAGCAGCATTCAGCCCCTCTTGTCTTTTCATAATGGGATCGAAATGCAAGTTTTTTCTTTTGTGAAAAACAAAGCATAATATCATAGGCTGTCAGCAGGCATTAAGAAAAAATCAGAAAATGCTCAACTAGGCCTTAGCCTACTATGTGCTGTAGCACAGTAGCAACATTGTATGCAAAATGCACTGGGTATGTGAGGGTGGGCACAGAGAAAGATGTTAAATAGAATCTGAATTTTTCACAAGGTGGCACCATCTAGGGAGTGTTGAAAATTCGTCCACTACTAGTTGAAAACAAATGCTTAAAGACAAGCTTGAACGTATTTCAGAAAAATGAGTTCTGTGCGCCATTTTATAGTTTTTTTGTCCCCTAAACAAGACTGTCATGCTTAAATATGGTAGAAATAAATGCAAACGATAGTTTTTTAAGAAAAGCACCAGCGGGCTCTGCCCTCCAAGCCAATGTTGCTGTTGGCCGTAATTGGCCGGACCCATCATGACATTATTCTTGGTATGCCAGGCCGGTGTCGACGGTGTTGCTGTGTGCGCATTGCTTTAGGTGACTTGACAGATCGATTTAAAATGTTATTGATTATTTGAACAATGTAAAACATTTTGGACACTTCCCATACGCGTTCGAGCAAGCAGCAGTTCTAAAAACACGGCGCTATAAAAGACACTGTCGAGTGAGTCGAAAGTGAAAGCAAAGTCGGCACTTCTGCGAGAGTCGGAAATGGGCATCAGAGTGCGAAAAGCACACGATCTAGTCAGTTTTAACTACTGCCCTTAACATAATAAGTCATGTTTCACTAGCAACAAATGGAATAAGCATTGTATAGGGTGCAATCCTAATCCACAGCGCATTTATACAACCTTCGAGTATCTGCAACGGCGCAACAACAAATGCACGCGTACTGCAGCTGCAGCTTGTCCCGTCTTTGCAGCTTAGTTTACGCGGTGAACTGTTTCACGCAACACCGAAAATGGTCCGGCTTCAGCCACATTCACGAAATCAGACAAGTTTGCTGCATCTGCAGCGCCAGATGACGCGAGCTTACCGGAATGATGCCGGCAGCAAGCGCGGTGGACAGGTACTTTGGCCGAGCGCACTACTTGGTCGTTGCTAGGCCTATATTATTTCGCATCGGCGCCACAGCAGACAACACTTGGGGATTGAGCAGCGCTGTATGTAGTGAACAGGCTACTCATAGAACTGCCTACTGTAAATCACTCTACAATGAAATGAAGCTTTCATTAATTCCGGTGCCGCCTTAGCAGAGGAGACGTATACAAGAATATCGGATGAGCCGCGATGGCATCGGCGACTGCCGTTACACAGCTGTGAAGAGAAACTTGCTTGTATCGCAGTTATTACTCCTAAGAGGTCATCGATCCTCGATGACGGTTAATTTTTTTTACATTCCGTTATCCCTGGGCTTATTTAAGATAGCAATAAATTTGAGCATGCTTTCTTGACACCAGCGCAAGAGATCCACGAACAGCTTTTGTGAGGAGCGGCCGGCACGCCATGTGGAGGCAGCGCTGCCCTTGGACGATGCTTGAGCGTGCGGTTGCCAGCAGCACAGCATTCCAGACACTGCGTTATAAATGGCTATTGTAAATGCAACTTCGTTCTACTGACCATGCATTTCGTTTTATTTAACAACAGTGAGCTGTGAATCACATTTCAACTTCGGTATTCTCGAATATGTGTAACGGCGGTGAAGCCAGCCATGCAACAACGTTATTAACCTAATTAGGTGCGAGAACAATAACAGAACGGCACCAGACTTCAGTTGCGCTGATTTAATTGGAGTCTCAAGTGGCTGCAACCTCTGCCATGTGCAGTTGCTGTCATTGGCATGAAAATCATCAGTGCAAAACACAGCTGATTTCAAAGACGAGAAAATTTTCCTTTTTATGACAGAGACCCACTGTGCTGAAAGTTTCTTATCTTCTGGCAAACTATAAAGCACCATGTCACCTGGACCACCAATGTTTGCACAACGGAAAGCCGTGTTGATAGCCACTAGCCGCTTCACGCACTCACTAGAATGTTCGTTTTCTAATGACACGAGGAAAATATATTTTGAACATCGAACATTCATTTTACAATTCAGCAAAAGGGGCTCATAGTCGTAGGTCGTCAAGAAGCGCGTGGCGCTCCACTTCACAATAGCTGCGCATCTGTTCGTTGACCTCATGGAATCTTTGAACACGCGGAACCTTCAGCACAGAATGACCGAACTGGAGAAAATGAACGACACCAGCAGCAAATTGCACTGATTCGTCGAACAATAAAGCGTGAGATGGAGTGAAGTAAGCATGCAGGCAGGCCGGCCGGCATTCCGAGATTGAAGTCACATCTGCCTGTTCCCAGTTTCGGTGTCCCGCCCCTGGCAGTGACGAGGGTGTGATTGTGACGCGTTTTTAACAAGTGATTTCGGTTTTTCTCATCGACAGAATTCAGAGAAAATTGACATGCATGATTAGCAAAACCCCTTCTTTCCAACTGCCCAATTTTATGCAATTTGAAAACTGTTTCAGCGTTCCTTTAAGGAGATCCTGCTGCAATTCGTTTCCTTGATGGGCAAGTATGCGCTTGACAACTGCCGTCATCTGCCGCATGTGTTGTTGCTGACATGAATGTGTAGTTGTGGTTGGCAGTTTGTTTTTAACCACTGGAGCGGGAGAAGGAGAGGCACACAAACACAGAGTAGCGGCCATATGAAAAGTGCAGATTGTCCTTTTTAGTCGCTTGGAGACATTGCCAAGCCCCCATGCCCTCAGGCGCCCTTTTCATGGCAATAAATCCCCTCTGCTCAGGAAATTGGGGAAGAAAAGGTGCACATCGTTGTCACGAAAGCACAGATCATGATCTAAGCTCGAGTCGGGGCTCATGATTTAGATTATAGTTTGAAGGAAGGTGAGTCTGAATGCGAGCCCGAGTGAGTCGACTCGTGAGTGATTCTGCCGGCCTATGCTGTTACAACGATATCATCATTTGTACTTAATTGAATGTTAGTGGGGCTCTTATACGTGGGTTCAGCTATGCACTTGCTTGCTTTCTGTGCTTGATTACTTTTAAACAGCCTCCTGTGTCACCTGGCTGTCATTTAAAGAGAGCTTTGGAAGGTCATTGTCTGCAGTTTGGTGTGTAGAAAGCTTCTGATGGGGCATTTGCTATTGTTTGCAGCTGAAGCAGCCAAGGAGCCTAAGCAGGACAAGCCTATCGAGGGGTCACATACGGCTGCTACAGTACAGGGTCCCTCAGACGCAGTAAAGGAAGAGCCTCCAGCTGAGAAGGCACAGCTTGAAAATAAGGTCAAGTCTGAGCCACCGGAGGATGAGCACTCGGCAGAAGATGACGCTGCACTTGAGGACGCTAAACAGGTGGCCGAGATTGACTCCTGCGCCTCAGTAGACACTGGTGAGGTTGAGTTAAAAGTGAGTAGTGTTCCAGACACAAATGGCTGCAAGACTCTGAAAGAAGAAGTGGAAGAGCAGCAGCGACCTGTCCCAGCTAGCTCTGTTCCAGCTACACCTAAGGCAACTGTGCCTAAGCCCTCTAAAGTGCCCATTAAGAGTGCGCCCACCCCTAGGGCTGCAGTCATGACACCCAAGCCAGCAGGGCCTGCCACCAAGGCACCAGCTGCCAAGATTGGCACTGCTGTAAGCTCAGCTGCCAAGATTGGCACTGCTGTAAGCTCAGCTGCCAAGATTGGCACTGCTGCAAGCTCAGCTGCCAAGGTTGGTACTGCTGTGGGCTCAGCTGCTGCGACCTCTGCTTCTGCAGTCCCTACTACTACGGCAACTGCTCCCGTTAAGAAGCCGCCAGCTGTGGCAGGCACCCAGGGACCAGCAGCGGCAGCAGGAGGCAGGGGCGGCATGGTGAGGGGTCGTGGCAGGGGAGCACCGAAAGCAGTGCGGGCACGCAAGCGCTGAACTGTGCTTTTTTCTGCCGATCTCCAGGGTGGCAGGCCATCCATCCCTCGCCCCTACTTTCATGCGTGTTTTTAGAAGTGAAGGGCTCTTGAGTCGAAAAGCTCGGTTTTCGGCGAAACCGGCTGTCACAGCGTTCGCCTTTCATAGTGGCGTTTGGGTAGCGTTTGTTGCTACTGTCAGGCACTGGAGAAGTTCTTCGTGCTTTTCTTTTGTATTGGTTAAACATAAAAGTTGTGAAACTGTTGGAAATTGAAGGATTTGACTTTTGGAATTCAGTTTAGTTGTGAATTAGTCTTTTGTGTTTCATGAGGCCATTGTAGCTGTAACATTTTATTTTTTTCATAGGATGAACCAAGTTGTGACCCCAGACATGCTGAGTGAGACTTTATGCAGTCCTCACCTTTGTTGTTTTTTCACTGGCGAGCGTGTGTTTTAGAATGTTCTTGAAGAGCTCTTTTTAAGCCAACAAGCTCTGCTGTCAGTAAAACTGAGGCTGTCAGCATTCACTCCCATAGTGGCGTTTGGGTAACATATTGTTATGTGGCAGGAAGCAAAGAGGATGGCACAGCATAGCGATAGGATGAACGATGATTTAATGTGGCCTAACGCAAGGGCTCTTCTCGTGCCACTGCCAATCTTCTTCGCAAAACCGCCGAGCAGCTTCGCCCAGCCCTTCCTACCCAGACCCAACCACCACCGCCCAGCCCCAGCCGGATCTGAAGACATGGAGGAGAGACCAACCAGACTCGAGACGAAAGACCCAAAGGAACCGGATGTACACGCAAACCCCGCCCAGCCGCTTGTCGCGACCTCGAGCCATCGGTCCCATGGAGGTTGAACAGCTCCAGGGGAGGTGGATCACCCAAGCATCATCATGTTCATCGTCATCGTGGCGGCAAGCGCATCATTCTCTTCTATCTTTTCTTGAACATCTACACCATCACGTCATCATCGACTTCAACTAAATTCGCCCAGCCCTTCCTGCCCAGACCCAACCACCACCGCCCAGCCCCAGCCGGATCTGAAGACATGGAGGAGAGACCAACCAGACTCGAGACGAAAGACCCAAAGGAACCGGATGTACACGCAAACCCCGCCCAGCCGCTCGTCGCGACCTCGAGCCATCGGTCCCATGGAGGTTGAACAGCTCTAGGGGAGGTGGATCGCCCAAGCATCATCGTGTTCATCGTCATCGTGGTGACAAGCGCATCATTCTCTTCTATCTTTTCTTGAACACCATCACGTCATCATCGACTTCAACTAAACGATCGGGACGATCGCTCAGTGGCCCGGGGAAGTGCTGCGAAGAAGATCGGCAGTGGCTTGAGAGGAGCCCTCACGCTAGGCCAGACATTAAATCATCGTTCATGCTGTCACCATGTTGTGCCATCTCTGCTCGTAACCACGTAACAATATGTTGCTACTGTAATTATAGAAATACAAGCACTGGAGAAGTTCTTCATGCTTTTCTATTGTAAGTTGTGCAACTGTTGGAAATTGAATGGTTTGACTTTTTGGAATACAGTTTAATTGTGAATAAAAGTCAATTGTGTTTCATGAGGCCATTGTTGCTGTAACGTTTAGATCTGTTTCATGACCATACACAGGACAAACCAGTTGTGACTCCTGACTGATTGGGGCTCCGCGCAGGCTGCACCTTTGTTGTTTTTTCACTGTAGGTGTGTTTGATGAGTTTTGCTTTATTCTAAATACGACTCTTTTTCACCATTCACATTAAACACTATTTCATGCTTACTTGCTATACGGAAGTGTTCTTACCCTGTTAATTCTCCTCCACTTTGCAACTTTCCTAGCATCTGGCCATATGACATATTCGCACTGTGATTGGGCTTGAGTGGCAGCATTTTATGATTGCAATGGTGGCAGCAGCTATCATTGTGTCAAGCATAATGGATGTTGTGCAGGTTCTACAAGTATTGCTGCAGTTGTCATGTAAATATGATCACCCATGGAAAACATCAACATTGACTTCCGTAGGTAGGCAGTTTATAGCTTTTTTTTTTTTTTTTTGTCACTGCTGGTTGAGTGGAATAAAGAGTGCTGTATTGTTCACCTCAGCTGTGTTCTTTATTTGCTCTTGTGTGAGGTATTTGCTTCCTGCTCATCATACAAGAAACTGAAAGGGCCTGATGTCCTTGGCTTGTGCTCTTTATCCTTTTCCGCCCCTTTTCAAGGCTTACAGTGTCTTAGAAATGAGGGCACAGCTGTTGCTGCTATTCACATTTTTTTTTTTTTCGAACAAGTTGACGAGTAACATCATGCCTGTTTTTGTTTGTCCTTGTTATGTCATTGTCATTACATGCGGTCATTACTGTTAAAATGTTAAGAAAAATTGTTTGCTAGAAACGTGTGAAAACTGATGGGTCTAAGCGCTGCTCCATTCTGCTTCGAGATAGTTTTCTTGCTCCATCCTGCTCCAAAACAGAACATAGTTCCAAATCTCCATACTGGCTGCCACAATGACTCAAATTTAGCTTAACACTGGAATGATGGCAGTGCACCGCTGGCAGAGGTATAGCTAGGGGTTGGATTTTTCAGTTTAAATTGGAAAAATACCGATAAGGGTACGTTGAAAGCATTTTAAAATGTTCGGTATAAACTGAAAAAGGTCGACACCTTTTCATGCACACTGCGAACTCTCGATGACAGAAGAAAATTAAACAGTGTTCAATCCAGAGGCATTATTTGAGACGGTGGGATCGTTGGTTTAAGCACTACGGTTGAGGGTTTTGAGGCATTGTTTATGGTCTCACGAATGAGGAAAGAATGGCAGCAGTGCTTCCTGACCCCGATAGACATGTCAAGCACTCGAGAAGGGCGGGCGCCTGCGGCAAGGCAGGCACTTCGAAGGGCGAAGGACACGAGAGAACTTGCAGCGTAAGTGTATCCAGGAAATCGCGGAGACCAAAGCCCGCCAGTTTCTTGCCGCGTGACACTTCTCAGACACAAACTGAGAGAAGCGCGATTGTTTTTTAAGTGATTTGGTTTATGCAAAAACATGCGTTTTGTCTTAACGCTAATTTTTATCATGGCAATAGCATTTTCTTTCAGGATCATTGCTGTATATATGACCAAGTGTACATTAAATAAAAGTGCATAAAACGGCATGCAAGAAAAAAACAAAATGTAACCACGTCATTTTTAACTGCGCAGATGCCTTTATCTCGCCGAGAAAAACCGATATTTCTTCAGCAGAAAATAGTATTAACAAAAAAAAAAAAGTATTTGCAAATAAACACCGAAAAAAGCCAAATTCTCGGAAAATAAAAACCGAAAATTCCGACCTTAGGTATAGCATATTTTGCACTGGGCTTACTGGAACCAAATTATTGAAAGCTGGGGAAGCGTGGAGCATGGCTATTTGTTCAGAAGTAGGTTTAAAATGACCAGAAATGATTTGAGGTAATTGTGTACTGTGTATGTGACATCACATCCTCCCAGCCTTTTGAATTCCTGGTTGAGAGGTGCATGAACAGCAAGTGAAGCAGATAACGCCAACTGCTGAACTCTTAGGAAACTTGTCCAGCCGCAAAAACACAAGTTCTGCTTTTGCTGTAAAAACAAGCAGGTAATTCGCCACCGAGCTGTTTTTTTTCAGTGATCAGCCTGTCAAGCCTACGTGAGACAAAAGCATACTTGATGCATTATGGTGTGTTGCTGTAAGGGTGCCTATTACTATAAACACCGAGTAAGATAAGAGCGCTGACTCTGGCGCGATGCAATGCATTCGGTGTAGACCCGATTTTGCTATGCCAACGCCGAGCCCGCATCCAGCGCTCAGCTTCGCACTGTACTCTCCCTCCGTTCCCCTTTCCTCACCGACTACTGCTACTACTAAAAACTTTGGGGTATTCTTGTGGAGGGGATACCGGACGCGGGTTATGCCGGCCTAAGTCGTGGCGGCACTCTTGGCGTCCGGGGGAAGTGGGAAATGGGATGTGGGGAGGGGGGGGGGGGTTGGTCATGCTTTCCTCGTATCACAAAAAGAGGGAACCTACATGGTTGCGGCGCTCAGATAACCCGGCTGCGTATTGACAGACCATATCCCGTAGGAGCACTCGAGCAGATGACGCTCTGGCATGCAATCACGTGACATGACGTCACTTTTTCTAAGTTGTTTTTGCTTGTTTTTATTTTTTTTTACGCTAAAGAAAAATGGCGATGCACAGCGCGTGCGTTTAACCTACGCTGGCGTTGGTTAGCCAGACAAGCGCGTATCCTTCTACCATGGCCGTTAGGGGTAGGGCCGTAGGGCCTCGGGCTTAAGTGGTGCTGCGGCCGCAGTTTTGTGGCTTTATAAACTCGATGCTAGATACTGTGATGCTGGCAGTTCGAAAGAAGTGTTTTCATCGTCGTCTCTTAACGCTGACAGCAAGAGATTTTGTGAAGCCACGACTGCTGAACTTTGCTGCCTAAGCATGCTGGATGCTGACTGTGCTGGATGTATGTACGCCACTATGGATGGGTGGCGTTGTGAACACTCAAGGTTCGGTTACAGACGGCAAGAGAAGGTTGGACAGCCGTCGATGTAGCCTTAAAGGACCGGACGCGATATTCGGAGGTCGTGGATTCAGTTCCAACCATCGCGAGAATGTGTTACAAAACGAGAGTTTGTTGCAGTTTTATGCAAGGCGAGATCGGGTACGCTGATAGCATAGTGCTTTCCTGCATGGGCATGGTGATAGCAAACGTCAGGTTCTTCTTGTTTCTTCGAATCTTCCACACCTCTCCAAGGCCTTCCTCGATTCGGCAGGCGACGTGTAGTTGACACACAAACACACTAAGACGTAGGACGACGAACTTGCAGTAACAAAACGAAAATTAACTTTATATGAAACACAAGATACAGGAAACTAATTTAAACGAGGCAGTGAGACTGCACACTTTACAAAAGAGACTGGGCGAAAGACTAACTGCAAACTGAGCGCATCGCTCTTTTTACGACTTCTCAGTCGGAGCTGCCTGCTACGCTGTCTTCGTTGACTACCAGCCTCAGCACAAGAACCAGAACCGTCGATGGCTGCGCGGCGCGCTCTTAAATAGCCAGCGCAGAAGCTTCTAGGCGCGGAGGAGGAACGGAAAACAGCTTAGCGCTGCCAAAGCTATGCTTCCCCCCCTCGGCCATCTGGAGAGGTCTGGAATTTTCTCGAAACTCGTCAGTACGCGCGGCCTTCCCGCGCGAAGTGAGGAGGAGGGCCGGGTCCGTGCGGGGGAATGCACGTGTGACTCAGCCCATGACGACGAGGGTGAGGAGGCGCAGCGCGGTGGCCGAGATTATGTAATCGGCCGCGTCGCGTTCTCGAAGCTTGTAGAAATTTCCATCGCCGCTTTCTGCGGCGCGCGCGCCGAAACATTAAAGAAAGGGCCACCGCGGCCTTACAATGATGAATACTGCGATGTTTGCTGCATAGCGCGAGATCAAAAACATGCGGAGCACGAATGCGTGTCGCCACCCTAGGAATAAAGCGGTATAACGTGAAACTTGCAAACGAACGCAGTAGAACTAACGTTCTAAAAACCCATAATATTGTTCTGCAGAGTGACAAAATAAAGAGCCTACCTAAGCCACCCCGTGTGGTATATAGGAGGGCAAGAAACATAACTATGTAACATCGCCCAAACTACACAATGACAAATTTGGCGCAGTGGTAAGACGCCCGACTACTGTGCCGGAGTTCCCGGGTTCGAACCCGACCTCGGCGGCTGCGTTTCGATGGAGGCGAAACGAAGTGGCGTCCGTGTGCTGTGCGATGTCAGCGCACGTTAAAGATCCCCAGGTGGTCGAAATTACTCCGTAGCCCTCCACTACGACTCCCCTTTCTCTCTTTCCACTTTCACTCTCACCTTCCTCCCTTCCCTTACGGCGCGGTTCAGGTGTCCACAGAGCAAGTGTGACAGATACTGCGCCTTTCCCTTCCTGTGAACCAACCAACCAACCTTGCAATAATCCTCGCTGTAAGGCTTGCCTGTTTATTATTGCAGCCACCATGGTCCAAAGCACAGCATCTTCCTTTCTGTTCATAATTAAAGGAAAATTCAACTGCGACACGAGCAACTTAGTCTACCTTCTCGAATGTGGCGTGTGCCATGAGTAATATGTTGGACAAACAGAAACCCCTTTCAGATTAAGAACAATCACCGGGCCTACATAAGGTCATTGCTAAGTCAAGACACGTAAAACACAAAAGGCCATTCGTTTGACTGCTTAAGGGTCACGATATTGAAGTCATGCTTCTCAGTGCATTACGACAGGGAAGCTTGCAAGTCATATCTAATACAAAAATTTACACCTTCAATGCTGGGAATTATGAAAGCGCTGGTAAACCCCCTTTTCTTTCCGGTAAAATTTTACTGCAACCCACGATATACTATGTGATGTGACGGTTGTTTCATATTGTTTATTGCTGTCATTTTCCCTACACTTTTTTTTGTTTGTATTGTAATTTGACATTGTCTCATTGTGTTGTTTTGACCTTCAATCCATCCTCTTTCACTGTCGAAGGTTTTAAGAAAACGCCTGGGCGCACTGTAAAAACATTCTTGAGAAAGGCCGCAGTGGACTATATGGGCTTCTGACGGGGATCGGAATATCTTCGTTAAATTGAGTTTTTACTGTATATATATATATATATATATATATATATATATATATATATATATATATATATATATATATATATATATATATATATATATATATATATATATATATATTGTTGGGGGTGTGTTTATTCAGTCCACGCAGAGGGATTCAGCTGCTCAGGATGAATTCGCAGCGGAGCGTCAGGCGTGCCGAATCACGAAGACAGCGAACAACTTCTTCGTCATCGAGAGCGCCAGCACGCGATGCATGTTAGTGGCAATAAAGATGAAGATTACCACACTGCAGTTTCCCCCCGGGTAGAGAAGGAGCCATCCTGGCGACTCATGGAGCCAAAAGGACAGACGGATCGTAGTATGGCTTGATTCGGTCCACATGAACTATTTCGCGTCCACGGCGACGCAAGTCCGCAGAGGTCGTAACGGGCTCAACTACGTAGTTGACAGGAGATGTTTTTTCAAGGACTCGGTATGGACCGTGATACCGAGCAAGAAGCTTCTCTTTGAAAGGCCGGCGGTTGTGGCAGGAACCTAGAGCCACACCAAGGAGTTGGGTGCATAAGAAGGAGCCTCGCCAGTGTCACGATGGTGTCTTTGTTGCCACTGGTTTTCCTTTGTAAGCGAGCGAGCTAGCTGGCGGCATTCTTCTGCGTACTGGGCGGCGTCCGAGAGTGGCGTTGATTCAGAAACATCAGGGCGGTAGGGCAAAAGCGCGTCAATTGTGCAGGTTGGCTCGCGCCCGTAAAGAAGAAAAAAGGGAGAGAATCCAGTGGTGGTCTGTATCGCAGTGTTATACGCGTAGGTTACGAAGGGAAGAACCTGGTCCCAGTTGGAATGAGCGTCGTTAACGTACATGGCCAGCATGTCACTCAGAGTACGGTTGAAACGTTCTGTCAGGCCATTCGTCTGAGGGTGGTAAGAAGTAGCGGTGCGATGAATAATGCAGCATTCTTTCAGTAGGGCCTCAAGAGCGTCGGACAAGAAAACGCGTCCGCGGTCACTGAGCAGCTCCTTCGGAGTCCCGTGGCGAAGAATCAAGTTGTGGAGAAGGAACAAAGCAACGTCTCTTGCTGAGGCAGAGGGTAACGGTGATGTTTCAGTGTAGCGAGTAAGATGGTCTACTGCCACGATAATCCACCGGTTTCCAGCGGCAGTAGTAGGAAGAGGGCCATAGAGATCTATGCCAACGCGGTCAAACGGACGAGCAGGACAGGGTAACGGCTGCAAAGAAACAGGGGACTTCTGAGGAGTTTTTCGGCGTTGATAAGGTTCGCAAGCGCGCACGAAATGTCGTACAAAGCGGTACATTCCACGCCAGTAAAATCGCAGACGTAGGCGCGTGTAGGTTTTCAATACGCCACCGTGAGCACACTGTGGGTCTTCATGGTACGCAGCACAAATTTCGGCGCGGAGATGACGCAGGATGACTAGAAGCCACTTCCGTCCATCAAGCAAATAATTGCGGCGATAGAGAAGACCGTCACGAATGGAGAAGTGGTGGGCTTGCCGGACGAGCGCTTTGGATGAATGACCGAGAGTAGGACTTGAGAGAAAATCCAAAAGTGCCCTGATCCAGGGGTCATTCCGCTGTTCGGTAGCCATGTCGATAGTGGCAAGAGTAGACAAATCGTAAGCACAGACTTTTATTTATTTATTTATTTATTTATTTATTTATTTATTGTTTCCTCAAGGGTCCACAGGGGACATTACATGAGGGGTGGGCAAACAAAAAGTTACTACGAACACAGATGGTCTTCAATGGCGGTTTTGAATAGATCACGATTGATGATGGCCGCCACTTCGGATGGAAGGTCATTCCAGTCATTGGCTGTTCGAAGAAAAAATGACATTTTATATGTTTCGGTGCGGGCCCGTTCAGGGTAGACGGCGTTAGGGTGACTATGACGAGAAAAGCGATGAGCGCGTGTTATCGGGGCAGTTTCATGATCGGAAGTGTGATAAAATTTATGATACAGCGAAAGACGGGCGATTTTACGCCGACAGGCCAGTGTTGGGAGATTAAGCTGAGATTTTAGTGCTGTAACGCTAGTATAGCGAGAGTAGTCTGAGCAAATGAATCTGGCGGCGCGGTTTTGGACTGCTTCGAGCGTGGTGATTAGGTTAGTATAGTGGGGATCATATGCAGCACATGCGTAATCAAGTTTAGGACGTATGAAAGTTATATAAGCAAGAAGCTTAATGGGAGGGGGAGCTAGTGATAGGTTACGGCGCAAATACCCTAGAACTTGATTGGCTGAATTGGTGATGTGGTGAATATGATGCGACCAGGTTAAATCTTTACTTAAATGGATACCAAGATACTTGTATGAGTCAACGGATGAAATAGGATTGTTGATAATTGTATAAGTATTTTCACGGTGGTTGCGCCGGCGATGGAAAGAAATAAATGACGTTTTACTGCTATTTAGGGACATGAGCCAAGTACTACACCATTCTTCGACGCGTGCGAGATCTTCTTGAAGAATGGTGGCGTCGGAGGAATTATGTATTGGGCGGTAGATGACGCAATCATCCGCAAAGAGTCGGACATTAGATCTGATGTTAGAGGGTAAATCATTTATGTAGATAAGGAACAGAAGAGGGCCTAAAACGGTCCCCTGAGGGACGCCAGACAAGACAGGGGAGAGGGATGACGAGTGTGAGTTAGCATGAACGAATTGATAACGATCAGTAAGGAAGGCTCGAATCCAATCCAGAACTAGGGGATGAAGGTTTAGGCGTGACAGTTTAAGAATTAGGCGCGCGTGCGGGACTTTATCAAATGCTTTTTCGAAATCCAGAAATATTGAATCCGTGGGAATGTTACGATCTAGGCATGCGTGTATATCATGAAGAAAAAGAACAAGTTGCGTGTCACAGGAATGGTCTTTACGAAAGCCGTGTTGGTTAGAATGAAAAAAATTACGAGATGATAAAAACTTGGCAGTATGAGAATATATGATATGTTCCATAATTTTACAACAAACACAGGTTAATGAGATTGGCCTATAGTTAAGTGGTGAAGATCTGTTACCTTTCTTGTGGACTGGAATGACCTTCCCAATGCGCCAGTCCCGTGGTAATGAGCACGAAGAATATGACTGCTGAAAAATCAGAGACAATATGATACTGCAGGGGTCTTTGGTGTTTTTGAGGATTTTGGCATTGATGCCGTCAATACCAGCGGATGAAGAATTTTTTAGTTTATCGATGACCATGGCGATGCCGCGCGGTTCAAATGAAATGTTATCCATAGGTGTGTGAAGAAAACTGGGTGCATCAGGGAGGTTATTAAGAGGTTCGTTTGTGAATATAGAACAAAATGCATCATTTAGAATATTAGGAACCTCTGATTCAGAAGAGGAAACACCAGAATTATCAGTCAGAGAAATTATGCTAGAGGTGGAGGGGCAAATAGTTTTCCAGAAACGCTTCGGGTTTTCATGCAGCATGTTAGGCAAGGTGGATGAGTAGAAGTTATTCTTAGTTTTGATGACCTCGGTATCGTAATTAGCCGCGGCAGTGTAATATTTCTCCCAGGCGGTAGCCGTGCCTGTAGTTTTAGCTGCACGAAATAATCGCTTTTTTTTTGTTATTTAATCTTTTAAGTGTTTTGTTATACCATGGGGATCCAGGACGTTCTGTTACGGTTATGGTCGGGATATGTAAATTTATTAGGCGTTGCATTTCGGACTTAAAGAGTAACCAGTTAGATTCAAGAGAGCGTAGTGAAAAACCAGACGAAAAGTTATCAAGGAAAGCAGCAAGATCGCGGTTAAAGCCAACGTAGTTACCTTTATTATAGAGGGTAAGCGTTTTCTTGATCTTTTTCGCGTTTCGTAAATCACAAGAAAATGTAGCATGAATGGCCATGTGGTCGCTGAGCCCTTTAATGTAAGTGATGGGTGAGAAGCTATTAGGTTGTGATGTCAGCACAAGGTCCAGAATATTAGCAGAATGATCTGTTAAACGAGTTGGACGGTCGATTATTTGATCTAATCCAAACGTGAGGCAGGTGTGAACAAATTCACACTCAGGGTTAGATTTTGAAAGCGTGGAAGCAAGATCCGACCAGACGATAGATGGAAAGTTGAAGTCGCCAAACAATAAAATTGGAGTATTGGTATAAAGGGTCGTTAGCGTGTTTAGGGCATCATGCAACAAGGAATTAAATAAAGGATCATTGTTTGGGGGGCGATAGCATATACCAATGAGAACACGTGGATAACATGCATTACAGCAGAGCCAAACCATTTCCAATTTGCTTGAAATTGTCACACGTGAGCAACGTAATGAGCGATCGGTGGCAATGAGAACCCCCCCACCCCTCATTTCGCTACGATCTGCTCGAAATATATCAAAATTCGGAAGGGAGGGTAAAATCTCAGTGTCGCAAACAGTAGAGGTAAGCCAAGTTTCGGTTAACAGAATTACGTTAGCAGAACATGATTCAACGAGGTTACATAAAGCATCGCGTTTTGGGATCTGTTACGACCGTGCATCCGCATTTGCGCGCTCTATTGTTCGCCTGTGGGCATGGAAAAGTATTGTGAATATGTGGTGATGGTCCAATGGCTCTAAGTGAGCCTGTTTCCAGGAATCCTGTTTTGTAAGCCTGTTTTGCTTTGTGGACAACCTGCAAATGCCAAATTGACCCTGTCAAGAGAACGTCTGGAAAAACACAAAGAAACGTCCCCCTGCGGGAAATAGCAGGAAGTGCTTTCTTTTGTTCACCCTTCCAGTCGAGAAGGGCTATCGTCCAGTGAGGAATGTCTACTTTTCAAAGGAGACGACAGAGTGACATGTCCGCTGACGTGCAGGACAAGAAAGGAGCATGACGCATACAGCCATTAAGTGATTTCCCAGGAATGCAGGAAAGATTTGCAATTGTCGAAAACGGACAATGCTGGGAGCGGATGCGGCGCCACGTGCACTCGGGTTTCTGAGAAGTAAAACCCCTTGTCAGAACCAGCCTGTGGTTTCTTTGCTGAAGAATAGAAATGTACCTCCTCTCCTCGCCGTTCCCAAGCTTTTCCCGCCAACAAGTGATCACGCCCAACGAATGAATGCCGGACCAGTCAGTGCTTCAGACCATCAGTGCAGTGATGTGTTCGATTGGATGCAGATACCTGAGGGGCGTGCCCTGGATTTGGTTGGTCAGCATCTTCAGAGAGGGGCTGGACATAGGGGGTTTTAAGGACGCTGCAGAGCACGAAATGTCGCTCTGGGCCCTGGGTAAACGGCTCATCCAGTCGCTTCTCGATATGAACTCTTAAACGCTTGCCATTTTGCTGATGTACCCTTCTTTTTCGTGTAAATAATCTTGTAAATAAGTTTCTCAAAGTGCCACTAAACCTGCTTGTACATATTTCACCAACTTCGAAGATTCAATCCTACTTCAACCCCGAGTCTCTGCACGCTACCAAGTGAAGGCCGGGTCGACGTAGCCCCAGCGTCACGACAACTGGTGATCAGCGGTGGGATCTGAATCTACAAGCACAACGACTGGTGACCAGCGTTGGGATCTGAATCTACAAGCCACAACATCTGATGACTGGAGGTGGGGCTGGATCTACAAGCTACAACATCTGGTGATTCGAGGTGGATCAGAATCTACAAGCCACATCTTGTGATCGGAGGTGGCATCTCAAGCAACAAGCAGGCGCAACAATCGGCCAACAAGAAAGCAGCTCGGAACATCGATCGCATGTGTGGGTGAGTGCTTGGCTTTTCTTCTGATGTGGACCAGGTTCTAGAACAGGGTTAGATTTTAGAACTGGTAAAAAGTGTTGAAACGCCTTTAGGTTTGGTAGTTTGCACTGTTGTTTTGGAAGTAGCCGACACTCGGAGCGATCATGGACCTACAAAAGCTGCAGAAACCGGACCTGTTGCTATTGTGTGAGGAATTGGGAATTGATACAAGTGGTTTGGCACGAAAACCCTTGATTATAAAGGCAATCACTGATCTGGGAACCGATGATGAGGAGCTCAGTGAAGCATGGAACCTCATCGGGCAAAAAAAGGAACAGCTCAGACAGCAGAAAGAGCGGGAAAGAGAGGAAAAGAAGCTAGAAATTGAGCTCCAGAAATTAGAACTAGAGTTGAGCAAGAGGTCGGGCGATTGTCCCCAGCTAGCGGTACCTCTTCTCAACAAGGAGACAGATTTCAAGATGTCAAAGTACATGCAGCCATATGTGATATCAGGGGATATCGGTCTGTATCTGGCTAACTTTGAGCGAACTTGCGAAAAACTGTCCTTCCAGCGAGACACTTGGTCTCAGAGATTATTGACGGTTCTGCCCTGCGAGGCAGCGGAGGTTGTCGCGCGGCTAAGCAAGGAGGACGCGGACAACTACGAGAAGGTCAAAGCTTGCCTTCTGAGAAAGTATAGGCTTAGCGCCGAGGCGTTCAGACAACGTTTTCGGAACGCTACTAAGTCCAGGGACGAGAGTTACCCTGAATTCCTGTACAATTTAAGAGTTAATTTGGGCGAGTGGCTAAAGAGCACTGATTCCTACAGTGATAGGGACGCTGTAGTCGAGCGAATTCTTTTGGAGCAGTTTTATAACTGCCTCCCAGAAAAAGAAAGAAATTGGTTACAGGACCGAGGCGAAATTAAGTCGGCAACTGAAGCTGCCGAACTTATTGAGGAGTATGCTTCGCGCCGACAATTCAGCAACCCAGCAGTGGATAGGCCCCGCAATCCCAAGTTCAGTGTGAAAAACCGTCAGGAAAGGCACTTTGCTAGAGTTGGAAACGAAGAAATGAAGGTTTCTTCAGGCAAATTCCCTAGAAAGGACGGCAGTGAGAAAAGTGGGGAAGTGACCAACGTGCAGAACACAAAGAATAAGCTTGAGGCTAGGAAGCCGCTCACATGCTTTAGGTGTAATGAGCAGGGTCACATTGCCGTCAACTGCCGGAAAGAAAAGATTGCTTTCTCGTATGTCAGGGACTGCGATGAAAATATGCAGCTTTTAGAACCCTACCTGCATGACCTAGTAGTCAACGGGAAGCCTTGCAAGGTACTGCGCGATTCGGCCGCAACGATGGATGTTGTCCATCCGGCGTATGTATCGCCTTCCGACTATACAGGACAGTGTGCATGGATCCGACAGGTAGTTGAGGAACAGAGTGTGTGCTTGCCGATCGCGAACGTGGTCATCGAGGGCCCTTTCGGCGAATTAACAACCGAGGCTGCCGTTTCAGGAAAGCTTCCTAAGTGCTATCCGTATTTGTTCTCCAACAAATCGGACATGCTGCTGCGAAAGAGGGGCATCCTTTTCGGAGACAGAGTTGTGCAAGCCTTAACACGTTCAAAGGCGCGAGAACTAGCTACACTGCTCATTCCAGAAAAATCCACAGTGGAGGAAACGGCAGTTAAAACAGTGGTAAATGCGGAAGATAGCAGGTCAGAAAACTTTGAGAGCGAGGCATCTCAGATAAGTCAACTAGAAAGTGAGCTTGATAAGACACGGAATGAGGACGTTCTAGAGAGTAACCTCTTGCCGCCGGTGTCTAGTAATCTCACGAGACTTCTAAGTGGAACCCGAGAGGACTTAGCTATGGAGCAAGCCAATGATCCCAAGAATAAGCTCGAAGTACAGTGGGAAGGACCTGCTAAAGTCGTTGCAGAGCTTTCTGACACTAACTACGCAGTGAAAATCCCCGATAGGCGTAAAGCAGTGCGCATTTATCATTGCAATCTTATAAAGCCTTATGAGCAGAGGGAAACCATGGTAAATCTAACGTTAAACCTTCCCGAGGAGATGGGGGACAACTTGATTTGCCTCAGCGGAAAAGGAAGCAACGCTCAGGAGCTTCTCAGAAAGACAGAGCAGAGAGGAGAACTAAAGAAATCCCAGCTGTCCGATCTGGGCGAAATAATAACAGAGTTTGAGGCCTGTTTCGTGGACAGGCCAGGCAGGACTGATTTGACTGAGCACGATATTGAGCTGACTTCAGACGTGCCAGCGCGATCAAGGTGCTACCGATTTTCTCCAAGGCAAAGAGAAATTCTGGATAGGGAAGTAACTCGCATGCTGGAATTAGGAGTAATAAAACCCTCGGAAAGCGATTATGCTTCGCCTATGATCTTAGTAGAAGCTCCAGGTAAAGACCCTAGGCCTGTGGTAGACTACCGAAAGCTAAATTCTCTCACCAGAGATCAAGTGTATCCTATTCCGAATATTGAGGAGAGAGTAGAACAGGTCAGTAGAGCGGCATATGTGACTACGCTGGACCTTACTCGAGGATACTGGCAAGTACCGCTCACTGAACGCGCCAGCAGATACGCGGCTTTCGTCACTCCGACGGGCAGCTACCAGCCACCAATGATGAGTTTCGGGCTCAAAAATGCTCCATTTTGTTTTTCCCGACTCATGGATAGGGTTTTAAAGGGGTGTGAAACATTCGCGGTGCCTTATTTAGATGACATTGCGGTTTTTTTTCCGACTCATGGGCGGACCATATGGTACATCTAAGAGTTGTACTGAGCCTTTTGCGTCAAGCTGGACTAACCGTAAAGGCCGAGAAATGTTGCCTGGCAAGGGCGACCGTGGACTACTTGGGTCACAATGTAGGTCAAGGTTTCAGGAAACCCAGCGAGATTAAGATTTCTGCGGTAGCAGACTACCCGCGGCCGAGCACGAAGACGGAAATTCGGGCATTCTTAGGGCTGACGGGATACTACAACCACTACATCCCTCACTATTCATCTTTGGCTAGCCCTCTGACCGACGCTCTCCGCAAGACAGAACCGACAAATGTAGTCTGGGACGAACAAAAGGAAGCCTCCTTCGTAAACCTGAAGGCTGTGCTGATTAGCCGTCCGGTATTGCGAGCTCCAGACTATGGCCGAGAATTCACGGTCCAGTGTGATGCCAGTGATCGAGGGTTAGGTGCTGTTCTCTGCCAGAGAGATGACGACGGTAATGAGCACCCCGTGCTCTACTTGAGCAGAAAGCTGAGTTCTAGAGAGAGGGCTTATTGCGCGTCAGAGAAAGAGTGCGCTTGCATTGTATGGGCCATTCAAAAATTGCAGTGCTATCTTGGAGGGGCCAAATTCACCGTAGAGACGGACCATTGTCCCCTGGCTTGGCTGCAAACTGCGACATCGAAGAACAGTCGCCTTCTTAGGTGGAGCTTGATTTTACAGCAGTACAATTTTGAAATAAGATACAAAAAGGGGAAGTTAAATGGGAATGCGGACGCGCTTAGCCGCTCTTTCTAAGCGGTCCGAGATGTTCCTCACCATGTATCCAAATTGATAATCAGGTTTTATTTTTTTTTTTCTCGTGCGCTTGTATATGTGTGACTATGTAAAGCAGCACGTTTGGTTTTCTAGGAATACGTGGGTCCTGAACGTCTTGAGAGTGGGCTTTTCTCGAACAACAATGGCAGTTTTCTTTTAACCTGGTCTCTTCAGACGGGAGCCGAGTGCTTGCTTCGACATGTGGTTGAGTTTCAGACAGCTCGAGCAATTTGGCCTACAACAATCAAGACAACGCGACAAGCAACAGCGAGCTTCAAGCGTTCACGTGCAGGCCATTAAGTCGTCTCTTCATGCAGCAGCGGCGACTGCTGCCCTCCGTGACTCTTCTGGCGGGGGAGGAGGCTGTTACGACCGTGCATCCGCATTTGCGCGCTCTATTGTTCGCCTGTGGGCATGGAAAAGTATTGTGAATATGTGGTGATGGTCCAATGGCTCTAAGTGAACCTGTTTCCAGGAATCCTGTTTTGTAAGCCTGTTTTGCTTTGTGGACAACCTGCAAATGCCAAATTGACCCTGTCAAGAGAACGTCTGGAAAAACACAAAGAAACGTCCCCCTGCGGGAAATAGCAGGAAGTGCTTTCTTTTGTTCACCCTTCCAGTCGAGAAGGGCTATCGTCCAGTGAGGAATGTCTACTTTTCAAAGGAGACGACAGAGTGACATGTCCGCTGACGTGCAGGACAAGAAAGGAGCATGACGCATACAGCCATTAAGTGATTTCCCAGGAATGCAGGAAAGATTTGCAATTGTCGAAAACGGACAATGCTGGGAGCGGATGCGGCGCCACGTGCACTCGGGTTTCTGAGAAGTAAAACCCCTTGTCAGAACCAGCCTGTGGTTTCTTTGCTGAAGAATAGAAATGTACCTCCTCTCCTCGCCGTTCCCAAGCTTTTCCCGCCAACAAGTGATCACGCCCAACGAATGAATGCCGGACCAGTCAGTGCTTCAGACCATCAGTGCAGTGATGTGTTCGATTGGATGCAGATACCTGAGGGGCGTGCCCTGGATTTGGTTGGTCAGCATCTTCAGAGAGGGGCTGGACATAGGGGGTTTTAAGGACGCTGCAGAGCACGAAATGTCGCTCTGGGCCCTGGGTAAACGGCTCATCCAGTCGCTTCTCGATATGAACTCTTAAACGCTTGCCATTTTGCTGATGTACCCTTCTTTTTCGTGTAAATAATCTTGTAAATAAGTTTCTCAAAGTGCCACTAAACCTGCTTGTACATATTTCACCAACTTCGAAGATTCAATCCTACTTCAACCCCGAGTCTCTGCACGCTACCAAGTGAAGGCCGGGTCGACGTAGCCCCAGCGTCACGACAGATCACACTACGGATGTTAGTGAATAAGAATGATAATGAGGAACGGTAAGTCTGCTTCGCAGTGTGATTCTGTTGAAGTGGTTGCTAGGGTTGCTCATGTTCAACTACATGATTAGTGGTGCGATCAAATATATAAGTCTTACTTCCGGATATCAACTTGTCATGGCGTAATTTAAATTTTAGCCCTTCGCGTTTACCATAGTCATAGAGGCTTTTCCGCGCGAGACGGGTGTTTGGAGAATAATCCTCGGAGACACTGAAGCCAGTACCTTTGAATTTGCTATTCACCGATAGTACATGCTGCTTGTCTTTAAAATGAGCTAATTTGACGATAATCGGCCGGTTTTTATTTGGTGAATATGTGCCTAGTCGGTGGGCACGTTCAATGCTGCGAGGTTCGAGGGATACGTTTAGGTACTGGCTGCAGTGTTCAGTGATTATTTTTTCTGAATCTTGCCACAATTCATTGTCGGAATCTTTTATACCATAAAATACTAGATTGTTTCTTCGTGCTCGATTTTCCATATCGTCCAGTCGGGCAGTCAGTGCTTCCATTTCAGCCATGCATTTAGCTGTCGTAGATTTTATATTTTCGACTTCAGGTTTTATTGAGGAGAAAGAAGCGCAGTCTGCTTCAATTTTAGAAAGGCGGTTATTCACTTCAGTGAAAGCTTTTTCGTGGTCGGATAAAGATGTTTGGATTGATTTTATTTCAGTAAGCATTGTTAACTGCCCGTTCTGGACGTCCTGGATGGCTTTAAGCAGGTCGGATAAGGTTGGTTCAGTAGGTCCAGGATTGGATTCGACATCACCAGCCATTAGAAGCAAGTCAAAAATTACACAAGAACATTCATAGAAAATACTACATGCACAGTGTGGGCCTGGCAGCACGAATAAAAGGCGGTTACTTGAGCGTTTTGCATACAAGGAATGGCAATTGCTCACCTGTACAAGCAAGAAGGGAAAATTCCGAAGGTAAGTGTGGCCCATCATTTCCGTGCCGCCAAGCCCACTGAAGGTCGCTTTGCTGTGGAAAGGGTTTATGTAGACATGCCGAAGTGGTGATAACTGAATCACGAGGCAGGTTCCCCGATAATGTGGTTGGAGCTGATGTGATTGATCCAGGGCAGGAAGACGCACATGCGCAAGTTGGGATGCGCGATGGTCAGATGCGTTGGCTACGCGGCAACGGCACTCGTCCGAGAGATGTTGTTCCTGCTCCCAGGGAAGGCGTTCCAAGGCTGGAACGTGAGCGCGGCCACCGCTGTCAACGAGGGGCATCGGTACATGGCGTGACACACCGGCAGGGTCCTGGAAGCGAGCGCAGCAGAGGCCAAGGAGCTGTACAAGCAAGAAGGGAAAATTCCGAAGGTAAGTGTGGCCCATCATTTCCGTGCCGCCAAGCCCACTCCAGACGGGGTCAGACGAGGTATCACTTGGCAATGGCGAGCAGGAAAGAGCATCCGCGTCCGTATTCTTCAGACCTGACCGATAAATGACATGAATGTCATACTCCTGGAGACGGAGAGCCCAGCGAGCAAGGCGACCACATGGGTCTCTCAGAGAGGCGAGCCAGCACAAAGCGTGGTGATCGGTCACAACATAAAACGGTCGGCCATACACATAGGGACGAAATTTCCCGATGGCCCAAATAATGGCCAAACATTCCCTTTCTGTGACTGAATAATTAGACTCTGCTTTCGTCAATGTTCGGCTGGCGTATGCCACAACATACTCGCTGAAACCAGGCTTACGTTGGGTAAGGACGGTACCAAGCCCAATACCGCTGACGTCAGTGTGGATCTCTGTAGGCGCAGTCGGATCAAAGTGGCGTAGAATGGGAGGCGAAACCAAAAGGCGGCGTAAATTGTTAAAGGCTTTGTCGCAGGCTGGAGTCCAGGAGGAAAGGTCGGAGCAGCCGGCAAGAAGCTGGGTCAGAGGAGCGATGATAGAGGCGAAGTTCAAGATGAAGCGTCGAAAGTAGGAGCAGAGGCCGATAAAGCTCCGGAGCTGCTTCAGGGAGGTTGGCTTCGGAAACTCTGCAACTGCGCGAAGTTTGGTGGGATCAGGAAGAATGCCGTCCTTAGAGACTACGTGGCCTAGAATTGTGAGTTTTCGAGCGGCAAAGTGGCACTTCTTCAAATTCAACTGAAGCCCAGCGTCGGCGAGACACGTGAGGACATGCTTTAGGCGGAGAAGGGGAGAAGAAAAGTGGGTAGAAAAAACTACGATGTCATCCAGATAACAAAGACAGGTCTGCCACTTGAGTCCACGAAGAACAGTGTCCACCAGGCGCTCGAAAGTAGCTGGGGCATTGCAAAGCCCAAAGGGCATAACGTTGAACTCGTATAAGCCGTCCGGTGTTATAAAGGCAGTTTTCGAGCGGTCATCATCAGCCATCGGTACCTGCCAGCAGCCAGAGCGCAAATCCAATGAGGAGAAATACTCGGCTCCCTGTAAACAGTCCAAGGCATCGTCGATTCGCGGCAGAGGATAGACATCTTTGCGCGTGATCGTGTTTAGTCTACGGTAATCGACGCAGAACCGGATGGAACCATCTTTCTTGGTGACCAAAACAACCGGAGAAGCCCATGGACTGTTAGATGGCTGTATGACGCCCCGGCGAAGCATGTCGTCCACGTTATCAGCAATGACTTGGTGCTCAGAGGCTGACACGCGATAAGGACGTTGTCGTAAAGGTGTGTTTGTACCAGTGTCGATTGTGTGCGTAACGACAGACGTGCGACCCAGGGCAGTGTGAGGAAGGTCGAAGGTAGAAGTGAAGTTTTGTAGAAGAGCAGCGAGCTGATCGCGTTGTGCGGGTGGAAGATCTGCGTCAATAGCTTGTTGAAGAACATCGGGTGGTGTCGGAGCGGTCGCTATATCGCAAGAGCTGAGAACATTAACGTCTAATGAAGTAGGCGTGGCAGGAAGAGTATTTACAAGCGTGGGATCAAGTTCTTCAATACGACCGAGACACTCGCCGCGTAGCAGGACGGACGGGCACGAAAATGGATTTGAGACGTACATTGCACTAAGGCCATCTTCGAACTTGAGGACAGCAAATGGAAGCAGGAGGCAGGGATGGCGTGAAGCGGCGTCGGAAGGTGTGAAGAAGACAGTCGAACTAATAACGCTTTCACAGGAGAGTGAAACGAGGACAGCAGAAAATGGAGGAATGTCTGTGTCATTGGCGACGAGGAGTTTTGCAGGTCGGGTAGGGACGTCACACAAGACGGTATCACAAAGAGGTAAAAAGGAAACTTCCGCGCGGGCGCAGTCAATAACGGCATGATGAGTGGAAAGGAAATCGTAGCCCAGGATGATGTCGTGTGAGCAGCGAGACAGTACAATAAACTCGATGGTGTATAAGACGTCTTCGATGAGAACACGGGCCGTGCACGCCGCTGAGGGATGAATGCGCTGTGATGAGGCGGTGCGAAGCGAATAGTCGGAAAGCGCGGTGGTCAACTTACGAAGACGACGGCAAAGAGCTTCACTGATGACGGATACGGCAGCGCCCGTGTCGACAAGAGCGAGTATTACGACGCCGTCGACAAATACTTGTATTACGTTAGTGGGAGAACACCGAGGACTTGAAGAGTTCGAACCAAGCGCAGTTCTTGCCCCGGGAACTGCGACTGTTAGTTTCCCTCAAGAGTGCCGGTAGAACGTCGAAGTGGGGACGGGGAACGGCGACGAAGGGAAGGTGATCGGCGAGTGGTATACGTTTGATTGCCGCGAGATACAAAGTCGGAACCGGGTGGAGTTCTCGGCGAGGGCTGGTTCGTATCGTAGGAGTAGTTCCAGAGGTCAGCTCGAGAAGGTGGAAGGCGTTGGCGGCAAAGGCATGCGACATGGCCCGGCAGCCCGCAAGAGTAGCAAATTGGCCGGTTGTCGGCGGTTCGCCAAGGGTTCGTAGGGCGTTGGCGTACCCTTGGAATAGGGACATTGAATGCAGACCCAGGCAAAGGCGAAGGAAGGTTGGAAGGAGCGGCCTGGTAGGAAAGAGATGCTGATGGCATTAGCGGCCTGGCCGCAACTTGGGCGTAAGTCAGTGGTGCCGTTACTTGCGCCGGCACGGGGCTGGGCGGCAGCACGGGGCTGGACGGCAGCACAGGGCTGGGCGGGAGCATGGAGCTGAGCGGAAGAACATTATCGATGTGATCTTGCACGGCACGCCGTATGGTGGGGGCCAAAGACGGAGCCATGTCAGGAACAAGGCGGCCAGTATCCTGTAACTGAGGGATCAGTAATAGCTGGCGGGCGACCTCTTCTCAAACGAACGCTTTGATTTGTTGAAGCAAAGGGCTGTCCTCTGATGGAGTAGAACCGCTCAGCGTTAGCGCAGAGATGGCGTCGTCTCTACCACTGGACCGCCGGGTAGAAGCGCGCTTTTTACGAAGCTCGTCATAGCTCTGGCAAAGTTTGATCACGTCACTGACCGTGGCAGGACTTTTCACCCACAGCATTTGGCACGCTTCCTGAGAGATGCCCTTTAGGATGTTTTCGATCTTATCCGCTTCGGACATTAGGGGGTCGACACGCTTTCAGAGGTCAACGATGTCTTCTATATAACTGGTGAACGACTCTTCGGCCTGCTGAGTGCGCTCGCGCAAGCGTTGTTCTGCTCGGAGCTTGCGAACTGCAGGGCGGCCGAACACTTCCGAAAAATTCTTCTTAAATGCAAACCAAGATGGCAGGTCTGCCTCATGGTTGCGAAACCAGAGGTTCGCCACGTCAGTCAGATAAAAGATTACGTTACTTAATTTGGTAGTGTCGTCCCATCTGTTGTAGCTACTGACACGCTCGTACGTCGACAACCAATCGTCGACGTCTTGATCGGCCGTGCCGCTGAAGAGGCATGGGTAACGCTGCCGTAGAGCTCCAGAACAGAGGACCGTGGTTGGGAGAGGTGGCGATGTCGAGGCGGTATCATCCGGCATGGTGGACGCAGATGGCAATGTGCGACTTCTTAGTTCCAGGGTGGACGGGAACGTACCCAGGAGCACCTGCACCAATTGTAGGGGGTGTGTTTATTCAGTCCACGCAGAGGGATTCAGCTGCTGAGGATGAATTCGCAGCGGAGCGTCAGGCGTGCCGAATCACGAAGACAACGAACAACTTCTTCGTCCTCGAGAGCGCCAGCACGCGATGCATGTTAGTGGCAATAAAGATGAAGATTACCACACTACAATATATATATATATATATATATATATATATATATATATATATATATATATATATATATATATATATATATATATATATATATATATATATATATATAGTGAAAAAGTGCTTCACACTGTTTCCCCTTTACGGTTACCCGTCGTCCGTCTATGAGGTTTGAGAACACAGTTAAATGTTAGGTCGGTCAACCCGTGAAGTACGTCGTGTGTCAGTGTGTGATTGAGAAACAAATCCAAGTAAGTCACTTTTTTTATAAAGGGAATATTTATAGCTAGCAGTACAAATTACACTGCAAAATATTAAAAAAAAAACACACACACAGAAAGAAAACGCCACGACATGATGGTAGTAAAAGACGTCTCGGTAAATAACAAGAGGGAAAAACCGATAATGAACAAACACTGCTGTAAAAGAAGACTATAAAAGTAACGAAGCAAGTATTCCAGATATAGCAAGTAGGGGCATAAGTAACACAGAAAAACACAGTTAAAAAAGTACTAAGCCAGATCAAGGTTTCGACAAGGAAGAAAACAATATTCAATTAACCAACAGTCTGTGGCGAAAAGGGATTCTCACGGATTTCTTGTTCGATGAGGCGTCGTAGTCGCAGAGTTGATCGGTAGCGGCGGCCGTACAAGATGAGGAGAAACGATTAGTTGATCACGGGCTCGGTGAAAAAGCAAAATACACTTTCCCCGAGCGAGCAGCCAGGAGAGCGGCTCGAAGACTGATTCTTTCCAGAGCACACTGTCGCGGGCGTGTTTTGGTCTGCCTTTTTATACTCTCGGCTGAAGTGGCTGCGACCCATCGTCACGGGCACAAGCTGCCCCAGAGGATCATATCGAAGCATGCTCGGAGGAGCGGGGAGATCCCGTAAGTTCCGCTCTATATGTGAAGCAATCTGTGACACCCCGCCTGCAACATTCTTCATAAGACCTCTTGCTTTCTGCTCAGATCATTGCCTGCTGGATGCAGTGTCCGTCTTTCTCACCTGTAATGATTATTAATATGGTAATATGTGTTCAGCTCCTCGCTCTGAAGGCGCTCTCTGCTCGACGAGGCTACACTGGTATCCCGATGTGTGAGTCCTCGGGCCAATGCGTGCGCTGTCTCGTTTGCTCGTAGACCCCGGCAGGCCGGAGTCCAGACGAGGTTAATTAGCTCCGCCTGTGGCTGTCCGGCAGCCAGAATTTTAACTGCTTCAGCAGATACCCTCCCTGCGTGTTAGTTTCGGACAGCTGATTGGGAATCCGTTACAATCACCCTTACATTCTGTTCAGTTAATGTCAGCGCAATGGCCGCCTCCACAGCCGCTGTTGCGCCTCTCTCTCGGATGCTGCAGCACGAGTCTCAGGCTACGTCCTCCCTGATTGCTTAGCGTTACGAAACCCGTTCTGAAATGCTCGTTCTGAGTTCGTATTTCTCCGCGTCTATGTAAACCACGTCCTGCGTGTTGGCTAGTGGTTTTTTTTTAGAGATTTCACTCTGCCCTTTCTTCTACCCTCATGGTGTACCGGGTACATGTTCCTCGGGAGCGGTGGGATTCTTATTTTGTTTCTTATGTTTGCTGGAATATCGTCCGTGAGTTTAAGCCTTGAATGAGTTTCGAACACTAGCTTTTCTAGTATTCTTAGCCCCGATCGGCTGCGTATAGGAGTTGTTACTGTTGCTACTCTGGTACACTGAGGTTACTCCGGTAGCCTCAATGCGTTAGTCTAGTGTGTTTTAAATCCCCATGTTGAGAATATTCTGGGTGGATATGTACGGAAGTAGGCCCAGTGAGATTTTGACGCCTTTTCTGATTAGGATTTCAGTCTCGTTCTTTTATGTTTTGGTTAGCCGTAGATGTGGTGCCACGTATGTGATCCTACAGGTTATGAATGATTGAATTATTCTCAAGAGGTTCGTCTCTTTCATTCCTGCGTGTTTGTTTGCTATTCTTTTGATTAGCCTACACGTCTGGCCTGCATTCGATTCCAGTTTTTGTACCGTTTCGATATACGAAGACCCAGATCTCTAATCGTGTTTACCGAGGATACTTTGTTCTTGTCTACCGTTAGCGTTATCTCCTGTTCCTGGGGCTTTCTTTGTCTATTTTGCGGGCCGTGGAAGAGCGCTTCTGATTGATCGGCAAAGCATACGAGTCCTATTTGGTTTAGGTATGACTCAATTTCTCGATCGCTGTTTGGAGGATGTTCTCGATGTGCGCATCACTTCCTCCGCTAACCCAGGCGGTCCGCATATATGTTGTGATTGAGTCCTTCCACTGGTCTCGAGATGGAGCAAAGTCGCCACCTAGTGGCATAGTGGCGAGCCCTACTCAGTGTGAATGCGTGTTCGCGTAGGGTGGCAGCCAGTAGGGATTTTGAAGTGTGCGCGTGCCGCGTGCCGCGTGTACGACCGTGTTTTTTTGTTTGTTTCGCAGTTTCGGTGCGCTTTTCCTTGCTTATCTGCCTCTTGCAAAATAAATGTCAACAGGCTACCATCCCACGCCCCATTAAAAATATGTACTTGTCTATGTCGAGTATGTCATGATGATTAAGGACATCGTTCGGTCTTCGGTGTTCGAGATTCTTTGATGCGCGGCATCTCAAACGCAGCGATATTGTCGTTAGGCGCCGTGTCAAAGCAAAACAGGCTGCTGCCGTCAATACAACTTAATGCAAACGCTCAAAAATTATATAATCCCGTTTCTGTTTGGAATACCAAAGCTACCGAAGCATGCGACCGCAGACTGCTCCATAGCAGAATACAGTTTGAACAGGCCACCCTACGACTTCTGTATGCACGATAGAGTTTTTGAACACCGTCTTTTTTTCTTTTTTGCTGTTAACCCTTCTTCACAGTGTCTCCGTGGTAGGGCGCTCCTCGGCTGTGGGAATGTTATACTAAATATTACATACTGCACCTAGATCAATGTACAGGGTGATCCACTTCTAGCTATAACACGGTCACTGCTTTCAAAGCAGCATTGCGTTGGATGCAGGCGCTTATCGAAGCAAAGCGATATATGCACAGTGGGACGCGGAGGTGATGCTTCGCATAACCTGCCGCCTAGCTTTATGGAATGGCCGGATCGGACGCAATGATATTTTGAAAGCAGTAGCCGTGTTATAGCTAGAAGTGGATCACCCTGTACTTCACTGGTAGCCCGTTAAAATTTCTTTTCGTCTCAGTACTACTGCTGTCTCCCGAGCAAATTCGTGTTTGTGACAAGGGAAGTAAAATAGCTTCATACAGACTTAACTATGCATATGTTTAGTTCGGGAATAAATAGATATGTATGGTCGCATGATAAGATGAACCCCATTCTTCCTGAGCAGGTTTTTATCTGGCACCAGTTTTGCAAGTACCCTACTATTTTGCTTCGCATAAGATTGAGTCACTGCTCAATAATTACAGTGATAAGAGATCTTCAGCCTCTCAAAATTTCTTGGCAGGACATGACAGCTCCCATGCGCAGTGTTTTGTACAATGTATTCGCTGCGACTGATCCGTAGCTTGAAATCTGACGTTAATTAAACGCTGATAGTTTTAAATTATGTGCAGCGTGTAAAACGTCTCTCGCAGAGTGAAATTTACTGGCACTGTAAAAAAATCATAGCCCTACTAATCGACCATTTATCAACATCACACGCATCAGAAATCCTTATACTTTCCTCGGTTTTAGGAAATATTTTAGTCACTGGCGCAGTGCTACACTGTGAGATATTTTTTGACATTTTCCGCAATTAGCATTCGTCTCATTGTGAGCTCAGAAACCTCAATCCACTCAGCGCTCTCACGTGAACAGTTAGGTTTCCTGCGCGGCGAGATTTCCTGTGCAGTGTTGGCGTAAGCTCACTTTTGGGATTTCTTGTGGCTGATTGTCTAGACAGAGTTGATGTGCGCTCAGTCTACGGCAATCCGCCGGCCGATATGTTGTCGCTGTGACATTTAACCACCTTAATCCTCGAGTCCAGTACGATATAATGAACCGGGCTGTATCTCGATTCATTCTAACTGCAGGTCAGAGCACTAACCTTGCATCTGCGGGGGCTTAACACTAAATATGTCTGTCTGACACTCGCATAAACACACGCGCACTGTTTGAAAAGCGATAAGAAAACCAAAGCTGTCATTAGGCAAGTGGTACACAATACAAATAGGCCCATGAGCGCGGTACAACACAAAAAGCGTGCAAAACAACGCCAGTAAAAAAAAAAAAAATGTGGTTGATTGCCTTATTTTCCTAAAATCCTGGCACTGGCCAAATTCATGGATTTTGTTTTCTACAGAATTGAAACATTTTAAACAGCCAATCGGTAATGAATTACAGAAGCCACGTTTACTTCGCCAACACTTAGAAACAGACCTATGACTTGTGCGTTTTTGCGAGCACCGCCGGCTGCCGATCCACACCCTTAATTGGAGAGATGGTGGCGTCATCTCTAGGACGATCTCGCGACGATATACCTGCCAATTCCTCCGGTAGGCCAATCATTGCAATGTTGAAGAGCGTTGGTGAGAGGACCTAGAGGATAGGTGCCTAGGAGGGTAGGAAGAGAAAGGAATAAAGCTGGGAAACAAATGTACCCACAGCGCTCGGTCCTGTCAAGCTCGTGGTAATTATGATCATTAATAAAAGTTTCCTCTCTCTCCGCCTCTCTCGCGTAATGTCACTATGAGAGTGTGTGTGTGTGTGCGTGCGTGCGTGTGTGTGTGTGTGTGTGTGCGCGTGTGTTCTCCATCAATTGCATGCTTGTGGTTTTTCAAACTCGAAACGTTGCAATTGCTACGGAATGCACCAATTACACTTCCAAATAATCTCTCCAGGGCGCCTGCAATAATTATTGTTGAGTAGAGGCGCTTTCACGGATGGCGATGACTTCGTTCGCTGTCGACACATGTCCTTTTGCGAGTCAGCGCTTGCGTCTAGAACGCATGTGCATGACTGGCTGTTACCCCTTTATTACAAATTTGCTTCACCGTATTGAATTCCCCATAAATTTGAGAAAAACCGCTCATACTTCATGATCTTGGATAATTCGGTCTCACAACACCATCTCATCTGATAGCCCTCCGAGTTAGCTCAGTTTGTAAAGCGACTGACCCAGGTAAGTGGTGGTCCCCGAACAAGAAGTAATTTTTCTTGAACTACGAAGTTTCTGTGCAAGCCGTTTAGCTTTGCTTTGTAGTCGTATAGCAAGGCTTTCGTAAACGCTAATGAGTAATCACTCCCGTATAAGTATAGTATTGCGTTGACACAGAGAGTCCTCTACAATTCATTTGTTGCAAGTAACTATAGCAGCAAATTTCATGCGCGTGCTATGCGCTTTATCGCAACTGTGTGATCTTTTCGGTGTCACCCACACTAGCCATAGATAAAACAATTAGTTGGAGGAGAATAAACATTTATTTGACGAGGAAGAAGTCAGGCAGCAGGGGCTACCGCTCTAGGTGGCCAGGAGTCCTTGGGCTCTGGCGACCTGGGTTGCACGCTCGATGGCCCGGAGTTGGATTTGCGGGTCAGAGCTGAGCATAGCGGCCTCCCACTGCTCGCATGTGGAGAGCTGCAGATCCCGCGGAGGGCTATCTCGTGGCCCACAGTATGTGGTCTAGGTTGGCCCTCTGTTGGCATAATTTACAATATGGGGTGTATAATGCAGGATATGCATGAGCGTAGGTGACAGGATTTGGGAAGGAATGTGTCTGTAATTTTCGCCAGGTGACCTCCTGCGCCTTCGAGAGCGATTTTGACCCGGAGGGTATCAGCTACGTGTTTGTCGAAAGTATTGGGTAATTTCTTGATATGAAGCCATACAGTCTCTCGCCGACCTCACGAGGGGTTGTCCCACTGCCCGGCTGACGAGTCCTCGGGCGAAATTGTGGGCAGCCTCCACAGTGAACAACAGCCGATGTTTTGAAGTAGCTGTTTCCTATTAATCGAAACCACCTGCAGGACGAACTGTCTTTATCAGAAGGAATTCTGGGCATGCCCTTAACCTATAAATGTTTTCTTTTCTTCTGCGTCTCCCGGTGCCGCAGCGCCGAGCTGTCAACGCTCACGCTATATTATTAAAAATCCGAAAGTTTCGACACTGTCCTCGCGCCGTTACATAAGCATTTAACAATATGAAAGTAATAGTACCCAACTGATTAGATCTGTCTTAATGGGTGATATTTGCCACCTGAGGAACCTCATACCATGCATTGTGTAAAATTAGTCAAATGGCAATGTTTTGGTTGGATCTTTCACCGAGCTTTCTCACCGTTCCATTTTTTCATGCCTGTAAAATTGAGATACAACCAATGAACCCGGGCCCCAAAGAATGGTTCCATTTATTTACAAATAAATTACAAATCCAGTAAAATGTGCATT
This sequence comes from Amblyomma maculatum, assembly GCF_055883805.1. Classification (NCBI taxonomy): domain Eukaryota; kingdom Metazoa; phylum Arthropoda; class Arachnida; order Ixodida; family Ixodidae; genus Amblyomma; species Amblyomma maculatum. Next base: position 22,892,972 of record NW_028146738.1, read on the forward strand.
TTTGTTTTCGAAATGAGTACCGGAAGGATTCTATTTTTACCTTAGGGAATTTTTTTCCTAGGGACCGCTTCTTCATGGGCCTTTTATTTTGGGTGCGTCTTTTCCGGGAAAGCTTATGCTTAAAATCACACTTCCCAGCTGAAACGTGAATAATGCTACCAGCCACTTCCTCCCAACTAACCTTCAACGTCTTCCAAAATTTCTATGCGAGCGAAGGAGTCATTTTTACGGTGTATGAAGCAAGGGCTTAAGAGTTCAGTTACTTACCTTGAAATATATTATACTCAGTGAAAAACCCTTGCGTGTAATTGCTTACACCCGAGTCTGGTTGGGAGCTTCTTGGGAAACGCAAACACCAACACTATCCTGTCACTTCCACATGCAACTCCGGAATAAATAAGACACGCGTTATGCCAAGAGTTAAAATTCAGTGCAGTATCGTGTCGCGCAGAGGTAATATCTCTTCTACTTTGCCTTTTATATGTGCGCACATGTACTTAAATATAATGCACCAAGAAAAACAAGAAACACGGAAAAAGAGATGTGAGCGGAGAGCCCCCCCCCCCTTCCAGCAGTGCCCTACCTAATAACAAGGTGACAGCCTGAGGCGAACTCGTCCAACCTATGTCCACCCGGTTAGTGAGTGGTATTTGCACTCTGGGGTACCTGTCAGATCACCTGGATGCCAGAGTGATGCAGCGTGCTTTGAGAGGTGGTAGTGGGCAGGCCTTGTTAACTCAAGAAAGTGTTGGTCGTGTTGGGCGCAGCGTGGAACAATAACAGTCGATGGGAAGCAGGATGAGGCGGCGGAAGACGTTCGAGTGGTTGCTAGCGTACGTGATAAGCCGAAGTTCCTGTTCGCGACGCGCGCCGACTCCTCTCCGTGTCCGCTGCCAACGAGCCAGCGCCCGGACGACGACCATCTGCTCCGAAGCTGTCGCCTCGGCCCTGTATGTGGCGGCTGTCTTTTAGACATTGTTTTATACTTCTAGTTTCGCATCGTATGTAAAGCTTATGAACAACTCCATGATTGTTTTAAAGTTGCATGCTGTGTTCCCCCTCTTCCTTTTCGCTTTTTTTTCCACTTTGCGTATTCTTTTCTCTTCCTTATCTTACTTTATCTTGTTTTAGTTGTCCCTGAGCAGGGTTGAATGAGTTGTTTTTAACATCCCTTCCAGGAGTTTTCTTCGCCGTAGCCAACACACGTTCACCCTGGTTGACTCGCCTCAAAACGCCTAATGTTGTCGAATGCTACCTTTGAGGACATTGGGAATAATTGTGAAGTGGCCCGTGTGCCTGTGGGCAGCTTGCGCCCATAGCAGCTGTAATCCAAGCATTTTGTATCGCAGTTAAACAGCGACAATAGTAAAGCTCGTTTGGGACAGTACTCATCCGATGGATGTGGGATACTTCCCATCGAACCATATTTACTTGTTTAATTGTGGGTGGGTGGGTGTGTGTGTGTGGTGGTGGTGGTGGGGGGGGGGAGAACCCTAAAGATTTCGCTTTCGCCTCTGCCCCATTCTTCCCTCTTTCCTTGACGATAGTCAAGTGAGTGGAAAGGCATATTTTGAATGGACAAGCGAGCTCCGAAAAAAGCTGGCACCTCGATCTAGATCTATAGCCCGGTTTATCGCCTAAAAGTACCAAAGAAAGAAATTAGAGTGACTGAGACACAGTAAGCAGGAGGAACGCTCCACCGTGAGCATGCACGCATGCTAAATCATTACTAAATAAGCTCTACTAATGCCATTGCGACAAGAGTGACATACCTAACAGAAAAGAATGCTGTCGCGTTAAAAGAGTACTTTGGTTGTTCCTGCGAGCGTTACCACGATTACGAGCACAGATGGAAATGAAGGTTCGCTATAGAACTTTCGGCACCGAGGGCGGCTTGGTTTCTACTGTCCAGTCGGCTTCGCGGTCTCTCAGGATCATGGACAGTTTACTTTTCTTTTGGAATACTTTGAGGAAATATTTGATTGATGTTAGATGGCACTGGACGTCTTGCATGTTTGTAGTATTAAACCACATTTCGTGGGACTTCGTTTGAAAGGTTAAGCGTTATGTTTACAACGGACAAAAAAAAAAAGTTAACAGAAAACTATTTACATTTAAGTGGCTGATTCGTGGAGAAACCTGAAGCAAATAATTTTAGATGCCGTTTTTAGCCTCAAGAGGGAAAAGCAGAAGTTCAAACTCAACTTAGCCACGGGAAACTCTCCACACTACTGATTGCTACGACATATTTCTTCTCCGCACTTTTCAGATTCCAGTCATTTTTCTCTTCTTGGCTGCATGCCATATTCTTTGCGAAGTATTCACTTTCACAGGGGTCGAAATATTTTCAACCAAAGTATTCCTTAAAAAATTATTATATGCCCTTAAGGATCCAGGTAGAACTAGAGAAAGAGAACACTGGGGGGGGGGGGGGGTATGAAAGAGCACTGATTAGCGTAGGGGGGAGGAGCCTCAGTAGGGGGGGGGGGGGGGCTCAGTTCGCAGGTCCAGCCAACGTTTAGACAAGTGCACTTGTCTTCGTCCGGGCAGAGCGATCACCACTGGTAGGGGTTTAAATACGCTCTTGCTTCTGAAGAAGAAAAGCTGGGAAGGGGAGAGTGGGTGGGTAAAAAGTATGCCAAGGAGTGTGGAAGGGGAGGATGGGTGAGAAGAAAGTAGGTCAAGGAATGAAAAAAAAGTTTCTTCGGTATGTATCTATCAGCCTGTAACCCGTGATTATGTGGCCTGAAAAAGAAATAAAGCAGCAGTACCAGGAAAAACTACAATGCTGGGTGGATGATTATAGTCACCACCTAAAGCAGGTTTCATGCAGATATCCCCTTCTTAAAAAGGGAAAGGCATTACAAAGGGTCCTGATAAGCAATATATCTAAAGGGGAACAATTCTTAAAAACTTTCTGCAAGAGGGGAGAGAAGGACGAAGATACAGAATAATAACCCCACAGGGAACCACACCTCACTGTGTGGTTATTGTGGGGTTCACTATGTGCTCGTGTGTGTCCTTGGTTGTTCCTTGTTCTGTTCGAGCGCCTCACCCACTGAGCCATAACGAACTCGTGAGTTTTCTGACACGTTAGGTATTCTCACGGAATATAGTTACCGCTGCCAGACAGCTAGACACGTGGAACCTCGACTCGCGTCTCAATCAAAATGAACGCTTTCCATAGTCTTCTGGAGCCGACGTCGGAGTTTCAAGCTTTATCATCACAAGCCCGAAAGACAAAGGTAATGCCATTCGGCAGCACTGTTGTGCCGATGTATATTTCGTTGTTGCTTCATGACATCGTAATTGCGCAGAGTCACTGGTGGTTTTAAGACGGAAGCCTTTAATGGCTCATTGTCAAGGTCATCTGCCATTAGCAGAAACTGTCACAGCTTTCCAGCCTCCTAATTGGTCTCCTCCGTGTCGTGATGTCACTGTCGCTAGGCGCAGATTTGCGCCGTCTGATTGGCGCGTGCGCGTGACGTCCCTGTCGTTGGGGATGACTCATTGTATCGGCGCGCGCGGCGGGCGTGCGCTCGATGGCGCGTCCTGACGTCACTGTCATCAGGCGCTTGAGGTGGCCTCCCGATTGAGCGCTGTATGGCCTGGCGTCACTGTCGCGAGGCGCGTGTAGCGGCTGTCTGCTTGGGTGCGGTGTGGCGACGGCGGCAGTTTGCTTAGGAAGGATGCCTCGTCCCGCCAAACCAGTGTCTCCCAATACGCGACGTGCGGCAGCCGCCGGGCGCAGCGGCGTTCAAAAGAGGCTTCAGGACGGCGAAGAGGCGTAGACGACGTTGCAGACCTTTAACATATAAACATCCACCTAACACTGTACGAGTTGTGTGCTTCCGTGGCGTTTCCGACGCAACAAATCCCCATTGGCAATGGCGTCAAGCTTCCGCTATTTTACACTTTAGTCTTCACAAAGTGTCTTCCGTAATTTTTTGGACTTCGTTCGCTTATTTCAGCTAGGTTACCTTTGCCATGGCTGCACCCGTATAGGCTATTCAGAGCGTATCGCTTTCGGGATGTACTGCGCTTAGGGCTCCAGACTCTCATTTCCGTAGCGGCCCCTATGACATAAAAACACTGTTTTTTTTTGCCAGGCAGGTGGCTTTTTCATTCTCTGTAGGTAGGTAGAGGTAGATAGGTAGGTAGGTAGAGGTAGGTAGGTAGGTAGGTAGGTAGGCAGGTAGGTAGGTAGGTAGGTAGGTAGGTAGAGGTAGGTAGGTAGGCAGGTAGGTAGGTAGGTAGGTAGAGGTAGGTAGGTGTAGGTAGAGGTAGGTAGGTAGGTAGGTAGGTAGGTAGGTAGGTAGGTAGGTAGGTAGGTAGGTAGGTAGGTAGGTAGGTAGGTAGGTAGGTAGGTAGGTAGGTAGGTAGGTAGGTAGGTAGGTAGGTAGGTAGGTAGCATTTGACTCAGTTGAAACCTCGGCGGTCATGCAGGCATTGCGAAATCAGGGGGTAGACGAGCCGTACGTGAAGGTGCTGGAAGATATATATAGTGGCTGCACAGCAACCATAGTTCTGCACAAAGAAAGTAACAAAATTCCCATAAAGAAAGGTGTTAGGCAAGGAGACACAATCTCCCCAGTACTATTCACAGCTTGCTTAGAAGAAGTATTCAGAGACTTGGAATGGGAGCAGTTAGGGATAAGGGTGGATGGAGAATACCTCAGTAATCGGCGATTTGCTGATGACATTGCCTTGCTAAGCAACTCGGGGGATAAACTGCAAATAATGATTGGTGACCTAGACAGTAAAAGTAAAGGTAGGCTTGAAAATCAATATGCAGAAGACTAAGGTAATGCTCAACAGCCTCGGGAAGGAACAGCAGTTTACATTAGGTAGCGAAGTACTGGTAGTAGTAGGCGAATATGTCTACTTAGGACAGGTAGTAACCGTAGATCCCGACCATGAAAAGGAAATAACAAGAACAAGATTGGGATGGAACGCATTTGGCAAGCACTCACAGAATATGACTAGCAGCTTACCGGTATTGCTAAAGAGGAAAGTATATAACAGTTGCATCTTACCTGTACTCACCTATGGGGCTGAAACGTGGAGGCTAACCAAGAGAGTTCTACTTAAGTTGAGGACAACCCAGAGGGCTATGGAACGAAAAATGGTAGGGGTAACATTAAGAGATAGGAAGCGTGCAGAGTGGGTCAGAGAAATAACTCAAGTTACCGACATTCTAGTGGAAATTAAGAAGAAGAAATGGGCATGGGCAGGACACGTAGTGCGAAGAGAGGATAACCGAAGGTCGCTTAGGGTAACAAACTGGATTCCAAGGGAAGGAAAGCGCAGCAGGGGGCGGCAGAAAGTTAGGTGGGCTGATGAAGTTCGCAGGGGTCAAGTGGATGCAGCTAGCACAAAACCGGGTTAAGTGGAGAAATATGGGAGAGGCCTTCGCCCTGCAGTGGGTATAGTCAGGGTGATGATGATGATGAGGTAGGTAGGTAGGCGGGCAGGCAGGCAGGCAGGCAGGCAGAGATAGATAGATAGATAGATAGATAGATAGATAGATAGATAGATAGATAGATAGATAGATAGATAGATAGATAGATAGATAGATAGATAGATAGATAGATAGATAGATAGATAGATAGATAGATAGATAGATAGATAGATAGATAGATAGATAGATAGATAGATAGATAGATAGATAGATAGATAGATAGATAGATAGATAGATAGATAGATAGATAGATAGATAGATAGGAAAACCAGAGAGGTTGGCCGGAATAATTCAAATCTGGCCTGCTACTCTGCACTGGGGAAGGGGAGAAGAAGGATCATGATGAGTGACGATGTGGGAGAAGGCATATGAACTATATATACAGGCACAGTAGCTTACTTTACAAGCGCGAATCAAGTCCGGTGGCGCGCAAAAAATGGTAAAGGGCACGCACTGCCTGAACACCCTTCCCCTTGTCCCGCCAAGCGCCCAGCAGCAATTCCTCCGACAGAGGCCTTTTGTCCAAACACTTCAAGGAAGCGGCTGGCACATTTCTTTCACACGCCTACACTGGGCACTCAATATATGGTCCACAGTCTCGGGGATGCCACAAGTTGAGCATTCCAGAGAGTCCATCTGTCCAATTAAATGTAAATACCTGCGCGTGAAAGCCACGTTTAAACGAAGTGTGTGCACCAAGCATGCATGATGACGCGGAATATCACGCGGAACATAAAATGTCAGTGTTCCATTGAGCCTTTTTAGACGAATTTCTAAAAAGCTCGGCCCAGTGAGCTGCCGTAGCATTCTTCATACAATTCGTAAGAAGGCACGTCGTATCCACTCTTGAAAAATATACACCTGTTTGAAGGCCATTGCTGAGTGCGCGTTTCGCTTCAACATCTGTCTGTTCATTTCCATGGAGCCCGCAGTGGACAGGGATCTATTGAAACATTATCCTGTGGCCTTGTAGTTGGGCAGATGTGAGGAGCTCTATAATGTTTAGTGGCAGGAATGGTAGGCAGTGGGGCGTAAGAAGTTTCCCAAAATTTGCAATGCTGTCTTTGATTCCTTGAATATACACCATTTTTGAGGTGGTTCTCCACATATGTATCGAATAGATTCCCGAATAGCTACAAGTTCAGCAGCGCTTGATGTAGAAGTAGTCCTAAAAGGAAATGGAGAGTCGTTTTCTGAGCTGGTATGACCACAGCTGCAGCGGATACCTGTGCTGACAATAATCCATCGGTGTATACGGGAATATAATTAGGATATTCTGACCAGATGTGCGCCAGAGTAAGCTGTTTGAGTCCATTAAGTGGCAGCATTGATTTTTTTAGTATTCTGGGAACACGAAGGTGCACCAAAGGTTTATCCATCGCCCACGGTGGTTGGGCGGGACGCTATGGGAGGCCATATCCTGTTGGTACTTGCGACTGATGGCAGCGGAGTGCACTTGTAAAACTGCAGTCCGGCCGCTCATCCTGAATCTTGCTGGGTGGGTGAAAACGGTGTCTTGTAAGTGCTCGTAAATATACACGAAGTGGTTCCTGTGACAAGTATATTGTCACGTAGGGGTGACAAGGCCATAGACACCAAAAGAATACACAGGCTTGATTGTACTGAAATTACCTCTTTTTTGGGGGGGGCTGACGCGCCCGCAAAAGAACTAAGCAACTCGGTGGCGGCGATAGCAACAAACGTGCTCGTCGATCGTCGAACAAAGAATGCCCGTCACACTCGTCAATGCTCGATTTAAAGGCTGCTCAGAACAATCTAGATAACGTCGCAAACTGCTACTAGTACAACCTCGAACATTGTAGAAACATAAGCAAGTGATCTGAATCTTTGAGACAGATCTCGGCGCATCGTTTGCGACAAAGAAAATGATAACGCGTCGTATCGCGAAAACGAGCATGAACAACCACGGGATACAGAATTGATACGCGTGCCAGGATCACAGTGATAAGGCCGCATGTCGACGGCTGTTAAAAAGCAACAAATACAGTTTTGAAGGTTTCGCGGCAATATGGATATTGGGCGAATACGTGCCTCTTCAATTGTGCCTTTGTCTGAGGTGCATCTGGGCAGACCAAGGCATATTTTCAGTGCCTGCGCTTGCACGCTCTCTAAAGTCCGCAAGCAGAAAATGCTCAGAGTACTGGGAGACTGTACCGGATGTAGCCAACAAACAGTCTCGTAAAGCCGTATTAAGGAGCACTCAGTTGGACACCATTTGATGCCAGCTATGAAACGAAGTACATGGCAAAAATTAATTAGCCTTTTCTTCACCATTGTAATATGTTTCGAACAAGATAGTAGGTGGTCAGTAATTACTCCCAATAATCTGTGCGTGGAGACGTACGGTGTTACGACTCCATGATGAGTAATCGGGTAGCGGATGACACATTTTTCCGTAAATGCGATCACTGCACACTTTTCTGCCGTTAAAAATAAACCTTGACGCCGTAAGTACATCGATGTCGATGACACAGCTCGTTGCAATCTCGCACGTAGTTGTGGGCGCGTAGAACCAGAAGCCCAGATGCAGAGGTCGTCAGCATATGCACTGATGTGGGTGTTAGTTTGCAGTTCACTCAGCAGGCCAATTAGCGCAACATTAAATAAAGTTGGGCTGAGGACTCCTCCCTGGGGAACTCCACGACCGACCTGATAGGGGGTAGTATCTCCATCAGGAGTAGTCATGTAAACAAAGCGGCCACTGAAATAGCTCACAATTTACAAGTACAGCCGGCCACCAACTCCCACGTCGTCAAGTCCATCAAGAATAGCATCATGGAGGACGTTGTCGTAAGCCCCCTTTATATAAAAAAGACAGCAGCTACTAGTCGACGGTGACGCTTTTCGTGTTCTAATGTCGCCACTAGGTCGATGACGCTGTCGATGGAAGAGCGTCCCCGGCGAAATCCAGTCATCATATTCGGATAGAGATCATTACTCTCTAAAAACCATTCAAGTCTTGACAGCACCATTCGTTCCATAACTTTTACAACACATGCAGCTTGCTAGGGCAACTGGCCGGTATGAGGTAAGTTCGAGAGGAGGCTTTCCAGGCTTCAAAAGAGCAACCAGGCGGCTAATCTTCAGTGTTTAGGAACAGTACTAGAAGCCCATACATCATTGAAATAATTAAGTAGTGCAGTTCTACCATCCTTGCCTAGGTTTGATAAGGTTGATTAAGTAATCCCGTCAGGACCAGGTGCAGATGAATTTCGACAAGAAGCAAGATCGGCGTCTATTCAGCTATTGAAAAGGGCACGTCGTGTTGATCATTCGGCGAAGGTGGCGCAAAAACCTCTGAAATTGGTGACTGTGCCTCTTCAGCTACGTCAACTTCATTGTGGCGTTGATAAAGGGCCAGGGCACGAAAAGTGTGCCTTTCTTGCGGAGGCTTCTTGCAACATGTCAGATACGCGACAGTGGCTTACGGGGATCCAATGACGAGCAGAACTGTCTCCAACGTTGTCATCCTAACCTCTCCAGGTGGCGCAAAACTCGTTTAGCTCGGCGAGAAAGTGAGCGATCTTGCGCGGGTTTCGTTCTTCTATAGGTACTTCTTTTCAGCCCGCCGATGAATCGCGCGAAGCCGCTCGAATTTCATGTCGATGCTGGGCATTGACGCCGGCACCCAAACATAGCGAGTGTTCTCACTGAGAGAGGAAGTAATGAGGCCCTCTATTTGAGATGGTGACTAAAGGTCCACGCTGGAAGTATCCACCGATGCTCTAAAGGCGGGCCAGTCAGTGTGTTGCACACGAGGCGAAGTGGCAGGTGCGAACCACTTGATGCACACGTACGTTGGTATGTAATAGCTCCCATGTGTTTCCACATCACAACACCAAGAAACAGATGGATGGAGGCTTCTGGAAATGAACGCCACACCCAAGCAACTGATGTAGGTTGTTCCGCGTAGAAACGTCGGTGAGCCGTCGTTTATATTGCCGATATGTTGCGTATGCACAGTCTGCCAGGTTTCTTCCGCGATTGCTCATTATGACACTACCCCATCGAGGGTGGTGAGTATTGAAGTCCCCACAATAATACGAGGAGCTGCTCAACATTGGATTGCTGAAAATAGATATGACTTTAAATAGAGTAGATAATAGATATGAAAATAGATATGACAAAGCCATCTCTCGGTGGAATATACTCGTTCTTTTGGGGTTAACGTCAAACAAATGTAGTGATTCGTATTGTGGAGCTGTAGAGCATGGCGGACGTGCGCAATATCTTGGCGTACACACACCAGCACTTTGCTTATTTCGTCTGCTTCTCGAAACCATAGCAGAACATAGCCAGAAAGGCGGAAAGCAGCCGGCATATTGGGTTCACAGATCCCAATCACAGGAAAGCAGTACTTCTGTACCCGCTGTCGGAAGTTACTCAGACAACCACGCAGGCCTCCGGCATTCCATTGCATCACTACACTGCGGTGCAAGTGCATCGTCACAAAGATGGCGTTAGGTTGTTGCGCCATTGTGAATTTTTTGCAATGCCGCCAAGAGCGGCTCAAAAGCGTCCAAAAACTGAACAGAAAACTTTGCTGTTTGCGTGTTGATGCTAGAGAGCAGCACCCGCAGTGAGTGAAGCTGTTTCAGCATTTCTTTCACCTGCTGGCTGTCTAGGTTGTCGGTATTTTCAGCACGTGTGACAACCAAACTGGGATGAGGCCTGGTGATGGCCTTTGATAGTAGAGCAGGCTACTTAACATCAGAGGCAGCAGGTAATAGAACAGCTTCTGTCTGGTCCTTTGCCTGTGACAGTGCCTGTGACATTATTCAGAGTATTCTTAGCGGGATTAGGCTCAATCTGTTGTGGCACCTGAGCTGACGTCAACTGTAAGGTTGACTTATCCAGGCTAGGCTTGCCTTCTGATTCCTTGTGTCGGCGTCGGGGACTGTGCTGGCGGCGACAAATAGACGCAGCCGCTTCTTGATGAGTCGAATTATCTCGCACCATCTTCTTTAGTATAAGTATTTCGTTCCAAATTTTAGGACAGTCCTTAGCCGTCGCTTCATGAGCACCCGAGCAGTTAGCACACTTGACAGTCTCCGTCTGGTATGGGTCATGAGGGTGCATACCGCCGCATCGGCGGCAGGATACCTCGTTTCGACAAACGGCGCTCACATATCCGATCTTGTTGCATTTGTGACACTGAACAGGTCTTGGAATATACATCCGAACTGAATGTCTCACATAGCCCACTTTAACGTGGGATGGGAGGGATTCAGTTTCAACGACTAATTTAATGCACTTCGAGCGGCCGAAACGATGAACAGCCACAATGCGCGCCGTAGATTTGATCCGCGTGCAGATATCGCTTTCACTTATCTCGGGGTCAACATTCGTGATTACACCTACAGTAGTCTTTTTTCCCATGTGCAAGAAAGGAACGGACCCGCATGTTGCCAAGCGCACCAATTCCTTTCAGCTTGTCCACTGTAGCCTGGGATTTGACATCCACGGTGAGTTATTCATCCAACGATTAATTCTGACCTCGTCAACTTCACCGGGAACCAGCTGATCGAAAAGCTGGGTCAGGTGCTGTGTTTATAACATTCAGATTTGCCGTCGCCGTTGTTGGTACGAAGGCCCCGGAAAAAGATCCCTTGCTTGTCAGCATTCTTCATTGATGACTCACTCGTTGTTGATATTCGGCGCAGCTTCCTTTTCAGGCAACGTGACTGTACAGGCGTGTAGCTGCTGTCAGACTCCATCTCAGTCACTGTGGAGTCATCCGCCGAGTCTGGAAGCTCCACGCCAGCGACGTTGAGGTGACCCATCGAATATGCCGCCGCCTGTTCGACGGTGACGGATGGGCGCAGGGATCGTGCCCCCACCATCCCGAAAGATGACGAGATCAAAATAGCTCACAGCGATAAAAAATCCAGAAAAGTGGAAGAGCGCTAGCTTCAGACGTTCGGAAACCTCCACTTACTCTTCTTTTTCTTCACCTACAACGCTAGCCATGACACTGAGCTTATGATTGGCCTTCCTATATTAGCGTTTCCATTGAATACACTCCTCGCGAACACACTGATGAGCATTGAAGCATATCAAATAACTCGTTTTTTTTTATCTTCTTCGCACAACGCTTTTGCGATGCCCCTTTTATTATACGTATAATAGCGTGAAAGGTCAGAGCAGTTGAAATGCCTACTGTCGTGAGGCTTAATTTCTGTTGATTGTTTTAGGGACGTAAGTGCTCCTCCGAAACCACTTTAGTTTCACACGAGCACTATCAAGCTTAGAAATAACTCCATGTTGACTTTGCCTGCCCTTGGACAATGAAGCTGTCTTGACCAACTCAACCTCAGGTGAAAACAATTCGTAGTCTGAAATGACATCACAATTTTATTATCTCAAATTAAAACGTGCTCATTCTTAATTTAGTAGAGTGGATAGTAGGACATTGCGTTGCATGAGCTCCACCGCTCTATGGCTCACTTTGATAAAACCACGTTGCATGCACGCGTCTGCAGTGATATGATATCGACGTATCAAACGCAGCAAACAGAAAGCTAACATGCACATCGAACATGCTCATGTGATCTCATTGCTTACCAAGGAAAAAAATATTCAGGGGGCACTTTGGCTCACTGAAGGGCTTCAAGGCGGAAGCCTTCCCCGCAGCGCTGCTTAGGCATTGACTGCGAGATCGTTTGTGATTTATCTCTTTGCTGTCAACCAATTTCAAATGCCGCTGATGCCTGCTGCACTGCGTCTCTTTTTATATTATGCTCTGTGATGCGGCGTTCGAGGAAGCGGCAAATGAAAGGCGCCCCACGGACGCCTGGATCGAACGCCCTGCGGGGTCAGCTTCGTATATGCGGGAATCTCCTGGTGACGTCATCACCAGTCATGGCTGGATGTGACGTCAGTATCACTTCCGGTCATGACGTACCCGCCGATGACGTCACCATGTGACGGCTATGGACGTCTCGAAACGTCTAACCATTACTATTGGTTAGTGATAGTTACGATGCCCTCCAAATGTATGGGTTGCTATGGGCATCTGCTTAACTATTTTATTATTAGTCGTAAATTATCATGAAATTATCTTGAAAATGGCTTTAATGAGGTTCTGATATTATCCGATTGCTATTAAGTATCAATTCAATAGTGATTGCATATGCCCATGTAAGGCATGTACCCGAAACGCGGACACATTTGCTAACGACAGTATGAGGCATTAAAGGCTTTCGCCTTAAAAGTGTGCGCAATGGCAGGTACCGTGAGGATGAGAAACCTCTTTATTTTCGAGAAAGGGTTTAGAGGAGAGAGCGGTATGGCTTGTGGCATTGCGGCTCGAGGCATCCGTGGTAGGCAACTGTGTGCCCAGATGTGTACATGCGATAGGAAATATTAAAAGAGCACTGCCATAATTGGCGCTGCTTGCATCGCTGCAAGCATGGGCGGCGAAGGTCAAAAGTGTAGCCTGTGCGTTTTTTGTTTGTTTTTTCAACACTTGTCGTGACAATTCACCCAGTTCCACTAATCGGTGAATTTTGGCGCAGCGGGCGACGGCTTAAGCACCGTGGCTCCAGCAGAACCAATGCGCTTCTGCAGTGAGCAGAGCAGAGTTAGTCCTCGGTATAGCACGCCTTCACATTTCGATAACCGCATTAACGCTGACGCTAGTTTAAAAAAAAAAAAAAAAACATGAAAGAAAGGGAGGAGCGACCATTAGCCACATTGTTGGAGCATCCCCCTGCAAACCAACCTCGCATGAAAATCAGGCTATCTTTGGAGGGAAATCAAAATGGTGCCGTGGCAGCTAAATAAATGCTAGCGTACTAATCCTGTTTTTCAGGTACAAGGTCGATAGTCGTGAATGAGAACTAAAACGGGCAGCTCGATGTTTTTCAAAAATATTCATTTCATCAAACATACGTGCACAAGCAAAACCACCCTCATTCAAAATACTGCTATTTAAAAAAGTGTAAGCCAACCCCGGAACCGTTTGGCTCAGCTGGATGCACCCAGACTCGTGTCAACTCGAACTTGCACTCACTCGCCCACACTTTGCCCACTTGAGCTCGGACTCAGGCTCGCATGACCCGGACTTAGTTATGCTCCGACGACTCCTAGCTCAAACTCAAATCTGCCTCCTTGAGCCCTAGTTAGCGGACTCAGTGAGTCGTGAGGTGACCGACTTGCGTGCTACACAAAACTACAGCATGGGACTGAAATCGAAACCATTGAACCACTGTGGCAGGTTCACTGGACTTTTGCCGAAAGGGTGCATTGTGTCTGCTTTGCGCATTTACTGCCCGCGATTTGTGAGCATATGATAAAAACGCCAACTCGTAAATTCTCCATAGTTCGAACCTGGAAGGAATCGAAACTTTGCTGAAATCGGGCGGATTGGGATATTAAGGGAGCGTTTTTCACGCACGTATTGTTGACGGGACCAAAGCGTCAGTTTCTATTAGCCGGGAGTTTAAAATAAATTTATTTATTCAATGAGTTCGAGCTCAAAATGAGTTAGAAAGCGCGAGGATCTTCAGTGTTTCCGGTAAATATTTCAGCAGCAATTTAAGTATTTATTGTATTCATCTAAGAAGACCAGTAGAAACTCGAATAAATAAATTTCCATACATAGTGTGCTAGTGCAAGTAATCAGACGTGCTACAGCTGCCCACGGCTCATTGGGCATTGAACGGCGCTTTCACTGTCATGTTCGAGTATCTGGAGTGAGTCAGAACTACATTATATCCTCACCTCCTTATTTACTACTTGTAAAATAAGCAGCACGTTATAATTCATTGCGATTATTCTACCTTGCCTGCGGCAGCTGCAGCAGTGACTAGATTGAAAAATTGCAATGTGGTCCCTAAGCCGACTTTGGCTTCGTTCACTGGCAGTGATGAAGGGATCGTTAGCTCTGATGGACCACCAGACACTTTTCCGCTTCTCTGGAGCGTCGTTCATATATGTAATCTGTTTGAGACTGTGCCATACCCTGACTCCATGCTTCCTTAGTTCACCCTTCACATTTTACTCAGCTATCTTTTCTCTGCCACCTTTAAATCACCCTATACCTTTCCCCTACACAGGGTAGCAAACCGGTATACCTATTTCTGGATAACCTGGTAGACTTGTTATTTTTCCACTCTCTTGCGCTCTGACCTTTACTCGTTTAAAAAGACGGGGCTGAAGGGCCAAAAACTAGCTCTTATCCGTGTTTCTGTCTTAAGCCTGGGCAAGGACCATGTCCTTGAAACGATATTTGGGGTTACTATAGCTTCCAGTTAACCCTGCTCTGCAATAATTGCGGTTGACTGCACAATGCCTCTAGTATCATCTCCGCGCTTAACTATCTGTCATTCCTTGCCACTCTTCCTTCCCTTGGACTCCGCTCCACAACAATTAGGATCTATCAGCAACCCGGAGTTTCCCATATACGGGCATAAAAATCAATGCTCAAGGAAACTTGTTCAATCGGTAACATGCTTATCTACACACGTTGCTGCTGCGCGTGCAAGTCCTAGCGGTATACGAGAGCAACTTGCAAGAGTACCTCGCCACTTTTGAAGTTCCTCTCCTTGAATTATTGTGGCTGCATCAGATACTCACTCAACGGCCCCGTGAGACATTGCTTGTCATCTCAATGGGCGCCGACCGACGTGCCGGATAAGCTTATCGCCAGAGAAATGCGAGTGCGACAGCTCCTCCCTTACTGACTCCCTTTTCGATTTTGCTCTAGGAATGGACTGAGGCTTGCTCAGAGGGCTTCGTAGAGTGATAGGAGTGGTCGTATCGGCCGTCAGATAATTATATAAATCGTTTATGCCTGTGTGGGTCAAGGCTAGAGCCCTTTACGGAATCGCGGGCAGGCTCCATCCCCTTGCGTTTCACATAGTAGGCGTCGTGTTTTGAGATTGAATAAATAAGTTGGTCATGTCATTACCAGCTGCCGTTGATAACGTCAACATTATTAGGTATCCAAATTGGTATTCAAAGGGTTTTTTTTTAATAGGAAATGAGAAAGCACGTATCCTGTAAAACACTTAAGAAAAATAAAAGACAACCTCCGTACTTCGGCCATCTCCTGTGGCGATGCAGCGAATGGGACAGCTGTGTTCTATTCTCAAGCCAACCCGAGCCATAATGAGAGTGGGATATTCCCAAAAGCGTTCACTGGTGCTTAGCCACAGCCTGTCAGCATTGTCTTTGGGCCCGAGGTGAACGTTTTCGGACAAGTTTCTGTACAAAGCCACCAAAGACGCCAATGGCCTGAAAAACTTCCAACATACAACCACGCTATAGAAAATAAAGGTGTCGAAGAGGTTCCAGGGATGGTGTGCCGGCTCCTAATATGCCTACCAACAGCCCGCAATTAAACGCGCGAGAGCGCGTGTCACCGGGCACTTCTCCATCCTGCTAACTGGACACCCTATGTACAGCGAGCCATAGGTTCGCACATTTGTGCGTAGGATTTTAGGAGCCATTTTCAAATGTCACTTTGAAGGGGCACCCGAAAAAGAGCAACAATAACAGGAACCTAATTTAGCTAGAGTCCAGTTCTATCGACAATGCGCCTACACTCCTCAGCAGCCGTGTTATTTGGCTATCAAGGGCAGAACTATTCAAAAATAGCAACGCACCACCAATATTCATGGATACTCGGCGGCCGTCTACCCGTACGCAATTGCAGGGGTACCTTTGCGGAAAACCGAAGAGGTGCGGCTGCAATGGATTGTCTCTTATCGTCGCTGTCCCTGCGCAGCTCGAGAATGCTGTTATCGGAGATCTAGCACCGCCCACCTCCGGGAACACACGGACATCCCGACTGCGCTGTTCAGTCTCCGGCCTGGCAGCGCGCGACAAGGCCGACCGGCACATCCACCATGATTCCGGCGGTCATCTTCGCTTCGGTACTCCTGGCGCAAGCAGGTGGGGATGTCATTTCTAAACCGGTCGTGCTCCACCCTACCTGGAGCCATGTCTGTAGTACCACGCATGTAGCAGAGGCGTTATTTCTGTCTCTGGCTCCTAAATAATTGAAGCTAGCAGACGGACACCTGAACGTTCGTTGCCGCAGGTTGCTAAGACCACCTAATACAAGGTGTGACAATTCTTTACACTATTGCAAACAAAATGAGGAAAAGGGACTGAATGCGAATTGCGGGGCTTCTTGAAGGCAGCAGTTAGCATTGCATTAATCAGCCCTTCATGTAGCCAATCTTACTGACGAGACAGAGTGATGAGGTTATGTTCGATAGAAAAAAAAAAAAAAGAAGTGTGGCCTATGGTTGAGGTCGGGTGTTGCAGCGAACGTTTCCAAAACTTCGTCAAAACAGGAAGTTTTAAAGAGAAAATAAATTTCAGCAAAATGTTCTCAGCCGCGGCGGACGTAAGTTACTCTAAATATCTTGTGTTTAATCACAAATTAATTAGAAGTCATCAAATAACTTTTTTGCTAATACAGGGGTACAGCTGGTGCCAATTGGGAGTTGGAAATTGGAGATAAGACAATGCCGTATAGGTTATTGAAAGACACATCTCGCTTTTCAAAGCTCTGTCACGCGAGAAAACCCGGCGTTTTTTTCCCGCATAAAACCGAGACCCCCGAAACTGAGCGCATATGGTGCGCATTAAGCTCTTTGTAAACGCACGTCCCCATGCTTGTGACATATTGAATTGTCTATGGCGCCTAATTCAAATAGCTAGCTCAACTGGACCGTGCCATGTACTTTGTTTTCCTCCGTCACTTTTAAAAATTACGACTACGCATTTTGCCGTGATTCCTCTTTTCCTTCCAACAAGCGGCGAAGGAAAAGAAAATGCAATCGGCGTCACTCGTGTGCATGGCGCTCGATCAGGGCATACCGGGCTACAATAGCCGAAGCCAAACTCCAGCTCCCGACTTATAGGCAAGGTTGTCGTGTCTGCCTTGTTTGTGGGTCTCTGTCACTTTCCGCACAAGTATTGACTCTGCAACCTAAAGTTGAGGCGAGATCTGGCTCTGTGACGCCGACTTTGTGTCCACGTCTTTTTGACACAATGCTGACGACTGACAAGGCTGACGGCTTTGCGATACAAGGGTGACACCAACTGTACAGGAATTTCCATAGTAACACCGCCCGCTGTTCGAATAGGGCGCCACACTCAGTGCCACATCATCAGCGGATGTCGCGTTTCCACTAGGCTAACCGCGCATCTAATGCACTCACTTCCGCCTTTGTGCGAAAAAAAAAAAAAAAGCGCCCGATTTTCTTATGCTGAAGGGTCTAGAAAATGACTTGTTCATTTCAAAAACAGATACGGCACTGCCTTATTCATGGGTTCGAACTCCCCATTAGCTTTAACCACCCAACTTCGTTAAGGATAAAGCTAAAGGTAATTTACGCCCGCCGCGGCTGAAACATTACTCATGGAATTTTTTTTTCTCTATTTCTAGGAGTTCTCAAAAGTGTTCGCTGAAATACAGTGCATACAAACTACGCTCGCGAGGAACATGAACTCGTTTATGACTATTTATTATCGGGTGGACCAACAGCTGAAGGCGTGGCTGGTGATGTACAGTTCGACATCTGCGGCGTCCCGTTCTCAGCGTAATCGTCACCCCAGATGCCTCCTGAAGCGTCTCTGCTTATCAGTGCCTTGTTCAACATAAGATAGGCAAGATAGGAAGGTTATTGGTCTCGTATGCTCCGCCGCTTTTAGGGCACCGTGAAAGGTTGCGCTCTTTCGCAGGAACTTTTGCAAGAGTCAGAAATGACAGAGTTTCCCAGACCAACTCTTTCTTCCTTTTCGCCGTGCATTCGAAATGCGTCATTCCTGTTCTATCTATGGAAGACACAAAACCGACGATAGGATTTGCGCCATGTGTCCTGCCTACGTCTCAGGGACGCGTTCATCGCCAGATGGCAACAGATCACGATACCCAAGCATGCAATATTGTGACACACATCACAAGCGATAAGCGAATTCAAAATGGCACTCTGTGCAAATACTATGCGCCTCTTACAGAGCCCAAGGTATCGGCGAAGATGAAAGGAGTGAAAAGGCGGCGCAATGTACCACTACATAAACCGCGAACGGATCGTGGAACACGTAGCTAAGAGGCCGATTTTTCATCCGACGGGAATGAACGAGCCCACGATAGATCGCGGGCACTGTGGGAAGGTGATAGGCTGGTCCGCACAGCTAAGCCTTCGTTCCCCTTGACCCGTCGTTGGGCATCTTCGAGCAAACAAAATGCTTGAATTTCTTACTTTGCTGTCGCACAGCTATGTCGCCGGTAAAATAACGCGGTGAAAAGGATACTGACCCGGTGGAACGCTTTCATTGGCCAACCCTTCGGATATATCATAAACCTGTATATCTATAGCGCACGTGTAACACCATCAGTTTTCGCTTATGGTATTTGTAGAGAATGGGCGACAAATGTACCTACGCCGCAATTTCTACAAAACCATACTCGTGCTGCTATAGCCATGATTACAATCTGCAAACGAGAGAGAAAGAGACTGTAATGAAAAGCAGTGTTTATCCGCTGGCATGCACACTTCGCTGGCATGCTATTCAGCTTACGAAGAGCAATTGGCGAGAGAAATATGGAAACAAAATTTGTCTTAAAATGTGACTGCCCATCTCTTTTACATGCATGTGCACCACTTCCAGACAAGTTAATACATGGTCTCATTTGCGTAGAGCATGGCCTGTGTTACCGCATTCAACTTTCATAAATCAAATTGACTGCGAAAAATGCAGTACAAAATCAGCAGTGTTCGTTCCCAATAAGCTTATTTTACAATTTAAAGACAAAACAGACGCCTGTACTGGACAACTAAATGAGACGTAGGCCAGAGATCTGCATCTTTCTGATAACTTTGACTGTGGTTCCAGGGAATGCCTTTCGGATGTTCCACAGGCCAAGTCGAGGCGACAGAGCAGAAGCAGATTAACGTGTTTTACGTTAGCCTGTGTAAACAAAGACCATTCAAGGATTTTATGTTCTAACCTTATTCTACAATGGTTGCATAGTCGAGAATGTGCCCTGTGTGGCCGTGTGATTCGAGAGAGAGCGGCACTTGCGGGCCCTGCAGTAGGTGTTATGCATCCCACTTTGTGGTTGGTGTGCCTCGAAGCAGAGGTAAAAGTGTGGCAATTTCTTCACTTGTCATATTCTTGGGAAGTGCATGCAGTGGGCACGCTGAAGGCTGCAGGGTGGAAGTTGCCCCTTTTTAAAATTATTTTCTTAATCTATCTCCCGCAGGCACAGTATTTTCTCGCAAACATTTGAAAGTATCGCAAAACCGTCCCTCTCTGCTGCTGAGATTCCCAATTCTAGTACCGTGGTTGCCGTGGTCCCGAGGGAACAAGAAATAAGACGAGAGGTGCAATTAAAAATGAGGGTGGTTTTATAACGGAAAACGTAGCAAATGGCGAGAAAGCGCTGAAATGAGCCAAAGCCAGAATGAGGTTTGGAGAGGGAGCAAAGCAGCTGCGACATATAAGCAGAGTATCTGCACCACATGTAGTCAGGTGCATCAGCCACTGAGACCTATCACCTGACCGGGAGCTACGGCGCGTTTGTGAGCGCTGTCGCGTTCTTGTCGCGCATGCTTTTGCGATGATAGTATCGAACGCTGCCCCTTTGCTTCATCCACTTCGCGTTTGCGAGCTGGTGCGTCTAGCATACGCGCTGCTTCCCAAGCTGGGCTTCTGAGCGGCGCTGTTCCGCTTCTCTAGGGTTTGGTATAGTCCGCCCATCGTACCGATCTGACAGCAGGCGGGCACTGCGTTTTTGTGCTCGGTCCGCAGCCCGTTTCCGTCATCTGACCTCCCGTTTCTGTGCGGCGACCTTATAGTACAGACATCTGCAACCGCACTGACAACAAATCATTATTTACACTTGCCTAACTCACAAGATACAGAGAGAGAAAGCACTTTATTTGCACCCGTCAGATAGTATGATTGATCGGGTGAGACGCAGCTCCCCCTTTCACCGTCTATCCCCCCTCCTCCCTAGACGTCGGCCGGAATCAGTTGGCTTCCAGCGGCGGTCTGGGCTTGACGGATGAATAAATATTATAAATTGTCAACTATTTGTCACAGATATAGCAGCGCCTCTGCTATCGAGACACCCTACAATCGTCTAGCGCTCGGCTTTCGACTACAGCTTCAATGAGAGCATGAAAACGCTGCACAGAATATGCCACTATTTTAGGGCATTCGGGACAAAAACGCACTATAAGCAAATCAGCACAATTTCTTATGCGTTGCGACAGAGGAGATAGTTAATTCGACTAATCGGTTATACCTGCGGACGTCAAATTTCCCGTGACTCGGTTTCGTCGCCCTCGCCGGGTTGCTGCTAGCTCATGCTTCTAGTTTGAAGGGAGTAGGCTTAGCGACAAAACGGGGACAAGATAGGGACATATAGGTCGAGCGCAAACTTACACCTGAATGAATGAGCAATAAAAGTTCGAAGTTAGCCTCGTCCTCTGTCCCTGTCGTGTCCCTGTTTTGACGCTCTAAGCCTTCCTTCGAAATCATATGCCTTATCAACTACTGAAAATTTCCTCTTCGTTATGTTCGTTTAACGCAGTATTGCATTTGCCACTGATAACAAGAGGCTTGCGCTCGCTGTACTAAGGAATAAATTCCTAAAAGTGTCTTAACTGCTTTACACCGCATTGGTGTTATGGAAGTACTAGATGGCACAGCGTTTGATTTGCGATTTAAACTGAAATTTATTTTAGAGCTGGAACTTGGAACGACGACAAGTAACTATTGTCCTTGTGTTCCCTGTTGTGTGGTGGTTGTTGGTTTTCACTGTCATGCTAGTGTGATTCAAACGCTACCCAGAAAATGAAGAAATATTTCGTCACATCTTGAAGAGACTCTAAGAGTGAACTGTGTGGTAGCAGCGAGGAAGAATATGAGATGTGTTTCCGACCTGTTTAAATGTACAACTTACCATGTTTGTCTTACGTAACATGATCGATCGTCTGCAGTCCAGTCTTACAAGCTTAGCTTCCTGGAAACATCTTTTAATTGCGACGCAACTGCGGATTATTGTAGGATATTGTTATGCACATATTGATGGGAATGGTCGAAGCTTTCTATACATAGCAAGGACTTGCTACTAACGTTTGCCCAGCACTCATGGGTAATTAATACTGCCATAGAAAACCAACCACATCCGTTTTTGACAATAAACACCAAAAGCTTACAAGCCTTCCGAAGGAGGATCTGCGCATATATTGGTTGTTATGGTGCAATTTCACGATATTTGCGAAAATTACGTTCAAAAATTATTTCCCACAATTTTTCCAAAATTCCGGAGTATGCCGTACTGTTCAATCCACTGCACTTGCACGCGCACGACGCTTGGGCTTTGGCTGAAGGAGGCAATACTTCATAATTTTTTTTTCTTTTTAAAGCGAAACCTTTACTGACCTCGTCAAACCAAGGTCATCGGAGCCGGCATTTGGCGCGCGAGAAGCCGGCAGCGCTCGCTTCTTCTTCTGCTGCTGCTTCGCTTCCTCTTCTACTTCGCAGACCTGCTGCTGCTTCTTCCCACACCTCGAAAAATTTATTCGTACCGGTATTTATCGCTCCACAAATATACAACATTGCCTGACACTATGCTACACAGCATTTCAATCCCTTGCCCACCCGTTCCCTGCACCGGAGCTCCCCTTTCAAGATGCCCTCGACACCTTCGTGTCGTCTAGACCTGGCTGTGGTGTCCTTGAGGTTCGCAGACGGCCATGGAGGAGTCGCGGACTGTAACTAGTGCTTCGGCTGCGTTTCCTTCACGTTCGCGGACAGCCACGGAGGAGTTAAACCACTGGAAACCATGTCTGACTATGTTTAATCGAGCTTCCGTTCTCTAAACATAGGTTGTCAGTCTAGGCTTAGTAACAAACGCAACACAACCAAGCGTAACAAAGCTTTTGCTTGCATAAAATGCCTTCTAAGTGGAAACAATTTTTTAACGGCCTGCAACATTTCGCTCTCTGATTTGCTTGACGAGATTTAACATTTATCATGTCACAGCTTTATTCTATTTTTCGTGCATGTAAGCATGTGAGTAAACTAACAGAAGCGACTGCTGATTTAGTCTCGGAAAAAGCATGTTTCATTGCTATGCATTTCAGTTAAAATGTTTTGTACCGTAGTCAGAGTTTGTGAAGTCTGATGCTTGTGAAAAGAACTCCCCTTTAAAGCTACGCAGGGAGGTAAAAATGAAAATCGCGAGAAATATATTCACTTCTGTGCATAACGCTACTATAATAAACCCCTCTCATAATTCGTTAAGTCGACTTTCTCACTTTGCATGCTGCCCCATATATGGCGCCACTGGCCGCCGAAAAGCAGGAATAGCTAAAATTACTTATTACCGTTATTACTGCGCCACAGACACAGGGAGTGCACTATGTGAATATATGCTGATGCATAAATGACAAGAATGATTGCCATAACATAATATTTGAAAACATTGCTGACCGCCATTAGCGCAGAATGCAGCATAGAGGTGAAGCCGATTGGAAGTTTATAAAAGAGGTCTACCCGGGAACTGAATATTTTGCCGCGTTTTATTTTTGCTCAATTCGCAGGACTCTCTGTACAGGAAGAGCAGGACTGCAGCAAGGTAGAGGAATGCTACGACAAGCTAAGAAAGCATATGCAAAGTGAAATAGAGGCGCTGCCGGGGCCGGACTCCACACAGGAGCACCTTGCTGCGTACAAGCGTTTCTGCGAGTACGTCTCTGTCCTATAACTGTGCATGATTTCAGTACATACGAGGACGAAGCGTTGTTACTCCTGCGGCGTGCTTTCTTGAATGACAAAATTCCACGCATTGTCTACACGTGCAGTGTCAGATGTATCTTGAGGAAAACCAGCACGCCGCATCGAATTGAACCAGCGAACATAGCGGCCGCGAATAGACACCTGCAACAGGACCACGCCATGACGCCGAAAAGTTCTGAAGCGCTTGATGTACACCCTTTGTCAAAAGTTTAGAGCCTAAGGGGTCTACTTCTGGGCCATACTATGTGGCTCGTAATGCATTCCCAGCTTTCCAAACTTATTGAAAAGAATATGTTTTGTCCTACCCTCTCCAATGGCTAGGACTTCTCCGATTGTTAT
Source organism: Amblyomma maculatum (assembly GCF_055883805.1). Lineage (NCBI taxonomy): Eukaryota > Metazoa > Arthropoda > Arachnida > Ixodida > Ixodidae > Amblyomma > Amblyomma maculatum. Next base: position 22,916,568 of record NW_028146738.1, read on the forward strand.
AGAAGTAATAGTGAATGGCTTAAAAGCAAACCCTCTGGGCTCTAAACTTTTGACAAAGGCTGTACCTACACGTGCGAGGTCATGCCGCTAGTGGTGCTTCGCGCATCCTGCACTTTGGGTCACTTCCGTGGCAAAAGTGACGAACCAAGGAATGACAATAGCTGCATTAGTCAGTCATACTATGTCTAAGGTTGCTGACCAACTGCTTGAGATCCTCGACGAGCGCTACGTCGTCACTTAGGTGCTTCTCAAGGGAGCACATCATTAAGCTCATCGGGATGTTATTTTTGCTTACAAATTTGTACGGAATCAATTACTACTTTCTGTCCGAGAAGATGCCACTTACCGGGATGCATCAGAAGCGTGGCCCACGAAGACTCTCATCGTAAGTTGCTTTCATTGGCCTGCAGACTGGACAAATGCTTTATTCATCGAGCCTAACGCGTTTACGCGAGTCACTCACCGTGGAGCGTATTTGCAGATAGAGATGTTAAAATGATTAGCATTTAGCTGCAATCGCCCAGGCAGCTGTGAAATGTCACGCTCTCATAAGAAATTCACTTTGCAGAGAAACACCCCATGCCCTTCGCCTTTTCCTTTCATTATGAAGGTATTAGTAACGTATATTGCTTCAGTTTGCAGCTTTACAGCTTAACCTTGTAGTTTCAGGCATGGGGAGGCCATGTGTGTTCGTTTAATGGATAATATTCCCATAGCCGGAACCCCAACCAATCGCAGACCGACATATATACGGACGAAAACTTTCTGAAAGCCGGTCCTCTAAGCAAAAGGACCCAAAATTTTGGCTTGGTTTGGTCTGGTTTGGGAGACAGGGTTTAGCGTTAAAGCGGCATGGTTATCAGGGACGCCATACTGGTGTGCAGTGGAAATTTGGTTGTTTTACGTGCAGTGACATCGCCCAGTACATGGGCGCTTTTCGATGCAACAGCGATTGTTCTAATTTCTTAGACACTCGTCTTTAATTCCTGCGGTTAGGTGGGAAACATTGTTAGGGACGTCTGGAGGCAAACAAATAATATTAATGCCCCCATTCTTTTCCTAGGATCTTGTTTCAACCAGACTCGCCTTGCTCAAGGAATGATGCATTCAAAGAATGTTCCAAGCGGCCCGGTATCGAAGCCCGGGAGAAGGTCTACGAGCAATTCCGTGGCTTCATATGTGCTGACAACGAGACTTCCTGGAAGCGTAAGTGTATATGGTATCACGCGGCTAGCAACCCTTATTACTAGCGAAAATGACGAATTTCTCTCTCTCTCTCTCTTGGGGCATCGAGTAGCGAAATACGTGCGACGAACATGCCCACGCTCGCTTCAGGGCAGCGGGATCTATATTGCCAGTGGGGCTAAAGTATGGCAGGACGTTCATGCGGCACCTCGGTAGATTCGAGCTCATTAGTCCGAAGTCAAAGAGTATAGAGTAGAATTTCATATGGCCAAGAAGCATATGGGAAGAAGAAGGGAATGAGCATCGCACCCACTGACCCAATTGAAAAAATGCATTGCGCTAAAAAAGATGACGACTAAACACTTAAAGAACTGGACAAGCGCAGACTCACAACTAAGTTAATTTGAACAAACAGACGAGATATAAATAAAGAGAAACAAACAGATGCACGTGCGCGGAACCGCCAGTTAGTAAAAAAAAACATTACGTTTCAAGTTTCATCAAGGTATAAAAATTCACTCTGCAAGGGAGACACACTTTTATTTTTATACCTTGATAAAACTTGGAGCGTAATTGTTTCTTCCGCCACCCACGTGAGGCAGTTGACATAAAGCAGTCGACATGCCTTTGTTAGATATTTGTCAGGATGTGACGCAATGTTTATGAACAGAGAAGCGGCGTGCACCCTTGTGTTCTGTTCACTACTATGGGGGCATCAATTGAATGACAAGCAATTTCTATGTGCAGTGTGTCGTGCTTTGTTTTTTTAGACTGGTAATTGCTGCGTTATGCCAGTCAGGTCTGTAACAGTGCAGGTGCCGGTGCTCGACAATCGTGTTTGCCTTATTTTTGTTCTTTAGAACGCTAACACGCCTGGGAAAGGGAGTCAGGGATGCGACGGAAACAAGTTTGCATCTTTTTTTTTTTTCAGCAATAACCCATAAACCGGACCTTCCCTTCCAATCCATCGTGTTTGAAAGAAGAACAGGGCAGTGTGTTGTTTCACGCTTCCTTCAGGAGCACTTGTTTAACCTTGCATTGGATGACCTGTTTCCCGTACCTGATTCTACTGCCTTCGTACAATTTTTGCAGGATAACAATTGGGGTGGCTACTCAGCTCTTAGCATTAAAGCAGAAGAGCGCTTATACGCTCTTCCTCAACCTCAGCTTATGATAGCCGTTAAAAAGTGCATTACAGAATTTAATGATAAATATAAGTTTGTTTCACAGTGTGGTGTTAGTGTAGGAGCTTTTCTTGAACTTTTAACCATGTACCTATCGTCTACACATGTGCCATGGCGGGGGGATACGTTCATTCAGAAAACGGGGATTTGCATTGGCTCTAAGGTGGCACCGGTACTCAGTAACCTCTTTTTGGCCGCAGTAGATAGGGCTATCAATAGTAAACTGCCTAACATGGTCACTAATGTTTTTCGGTACGTCGATGATTACCTGGTGTTTGTAGGAGGGGTCACCATCGAGAACGTTACTAATGATGTTCTTAATGTCTTAAGGATTGTGGGTCCGGTCTCCAGTTCACGAGTGAGCTACCTAAAAACAATACATTGCAGTTCTTGGATATTAAGTAAGTTGATGTTTGAAAGCTCACATACTTGTTAGTGCTATCAGCCGAGGTCACAAAAAGCTCCGTTTCTGTTTACATCGTAATTTGACTGAAGATAAAGCGCACGGGAAGACACACACAAGACAAGAAGACACAGGACACACGCTAACTCACATCTGGTTTATTTGCAGCAATAAGAGCAAATATATGCTGAAAAGGGGTCATGCGCAGTACATAACAATCACATAAAGAGAAAGAAAAAAAAAATATAAGGAAATATTACAAAACATGATCAAGGAAAATCACAAAACCCGATCAAGAAAACTGATCTCTGCCTTCCAGAGCCGCACCGACGTATCGCTGACACACCTATCTCCCCTTTTCCCGATATGGAATGCCTCCGAAAGCTCACGCGCTGTCTTATCACGGCCTCTGCCCAGAGTCTTAATGTCAGCCAGTCGCGGCTCGCACGCAGTGCAGTTCGCGCAATGCGCTGCCAAATTTGTCCCTCCACTCCTTAAAGCCCGCGAATGATCCCCTGCTCGATCATTAATACAGCGCCCGGTCTGGCCAATGTAGGCCTTCCCACAGGTCAGCGGGATCTCATATACGACCCCCATGCAGCAGTCGACAAACCGCTTAGCATGTTTTTTCTCACAACCGCTCGGTTTTCCAACACGCGAAATGCGTGAGCAAAGCTCCGCCATCTTCTTCGGAGCGGAGAACACCACCGGCACGCCATGTCTGTTCGCCACTTTCTTCACGTGGTGCGCAACCTTATGCATATACGGTACCACAACAGGTTTAGCCGTATTTCTCACCGGAGCAGTTTTCTTCCCAAACATGGCTCGCTTGGTTTTCAGGAGCAGGGCTTCCGTCACCGACATAATGACCGCGCAGGGGTAACCAGCAGACAGCAACCGCTGTATTTGCCTATTAAAAGGAGGCTTCGTGGTGTTGACTGAAGAGGAATACCACAAGAGAGCGCAAGATGCGATCGCCAAGAATTTCGAGGAAGTAAAGTCCAGCGCCACTAGAGTGAAGGGTAAAGCGGCTGCCTTGTGCAAAGACTTGGTTCTCGACAGGTTAGCAAATGATATTGTTAGTACTAGGTGCAATGCCCTCTCAGTGTTTTTTACGGCTAAAACACATAAGCTGAATGTGCCTTTTAGGTCTGTTGTTAGTGAAAATGGTACTTGGCAGCATGTATTAAGCAAATACCTTCAGAAGCATTTAAATTCACTGCAGTTTCAAGACCCCTTTTTAACGAAGAATTCGAATGAAGTGGTGAGCTTTCTCGAGGATAATACGTACGTCCATTGGCTATGTTTTCTCTGTAGACGTAGAAGATTTATATTATTCGGTGCTTCATGCTGCCCTGATCGTTGCTGTGAGAGATGCTATTGAAGAAAGTGGGGTTGTGCAATTTCAGAACTCTAGTGGTCTAACAGTGGATAATTTTGTACGTGTGCTTGAGTTTTATATTGGTGTTACGTTTATCTCTTTTGAGAACAGATTTTATCGCCAGAAACAAGGGATATGTATTGGTTCTTGTGTTGCCCCGGTTCTTTGTAATGTGTTTTTAGCTTTTGTTGACCGCGCCCTTGAGCAGAGCTTTAATGGGAAAGGTGTGCTAAAGGTATTTCGGTACGTGGATGATTTTCTGATTGTTCTTAACAAGCTACCGAACTCGACGTACACTGACGCGGTGGGTGGGATTTTGGACAACTTTCGGCAGAATGGGGAAGGTCTGGTTTTCACTCATGAACTTCCTTCACAGGGTTCATTGCAGTTTTTAGATATTAACATTACTTTAGGGAATGGTCATGTTTGTTGGTTGTATGCTCCGCGGGCACAGAAACAACTTTTGCCCTACTCTTCGGCACATTTTAAAACTGTTAAAAGAGCTATCGCTAGCCAATGCTTAGGGTCTGCCCTCACGAAGTCGTGCCCGCATGCTGTGCAGTCGAGTTTTAATAGGCAAATACAGCGGTTGCTGTCTGCTGGTTACCCCTGCGCGGTCATTATGTCGGTGACGGAAGCCCTGCTCCTGAAAACCAAGCGAGCCATGTTTGGGAAGAAAACTGCTCCGGTGAGAAATACGGCTAAACCTGTTGTGGTACCGTATATGCATAAGGTTGCGCACCACGTGAAGAAAGTGGCGAACAGACATGGCGTGCCGGTGGTGTTCTCCGCTCCGAAGAAGATGGCGGAGCTTTGCTCACGCATTTCGCGTGTTGGAAAACCGAGCGGTTGTGAGAAAAAAACATGCTAAGCGGTTTGTCGACTGCTACATGGGGGTCGTATATGAGATCCCGCTGACCTGTGGGAAGGCCTACATTGGCCAGACCGGGCGCTGTATTAATGATCGAGCAGGGGATGATTTGCGGGCTTTAAGGAGTGGAGGGACAAATTTGGCAGCGCATTGCGCGAACTGCACTGCGTGCGAGCCGCGACTGGCTGACATTAAGATTCTGGGCAGAGGCCGTGATAAGACAGCGCGTGAGCTTTTGGAGGCATTCCATACCGGGAAAAGGGGAGATAGGTGTGTCAGCGATACGTCGGTGCGGCTCTGGAAGGCAGAGATCAGGTTTCTTGATCGGGTTTTGTGATTTTCCTTGATCATGTTTTGTAATATTTCCTTATATTTTTTTTTCTCTCTCTTTATGTGATTGTTATGTACTGTGCATGACCCCTTTTCAGCATATATTTGCTCTTATTGCTGCAAATAAACCAGATGTGAGTTAGCGCGTGTCCTGTGTCTTCTTGTCTTGTGTGTGTCTTCCCGTGCGCTTTATCTTCAGTCAAATTACAATGCACCATCTAGCCCAACATCAAGTTTTGTTAAACTGGTTACATTGGGGCACTCTAAAATTGTAAAAACTGATACAGTAATGGCGTACCTTCGAGCGGCACTAGTGAAGTCTTGGCTCTGTAAACTGGTTTGAGCTGGGTATTTCATGTCGGTGTTAACTACAGTTCCTCAAAAGTTAATAAAACGTGTAAAATGCTACTGGGATATCATTTTATTTTTAGGGTCAGCTTCACATTCCATCGATGTGAATGCAATTTCTGTCGTCACAGGGATTTTCTTACACTGCGATCAAAAGACAGACGTGTGGTGGCATATTTTTCTATCACCAGCTTATTTGGATGCTTCCCTGGCGGTACTTAGGAGACAGGGAGATCGTAGCTTGCAAAGACCGTAGAATAGGGCTTCCTCACTCCTTTTACGCAAGGGATGCTGAAACGATGAAACAATGAACAAGCTCTGTTACTCAATATATAGTGAAGGACGTGACCCTTCCGTGAAAACTGGTGATGTATGCTGACACAAAAATCCAGTGTGGAGTCCTTTGCCCTTGCCTTCTTTGTCAAAGCGGATATTTGCCCGTGCTATTATCTTTTAGATCAATCTGACGTATGTCGGCAGGGTGCAAAAGTTTTCAGGATGCCCGATTCTCTAATCGCGTATTGCCTGCGCGTGTTGCCAACGATCACCTGATTTCTTAGCAGACATTAGAGGAGTGTAACTTGCACCTCCAGAAGTGCATGTTACGAGCCACCGACAAGCTATCCTCCCTGGCTGTAGCTCGCACGTCCGGGTATGGGTAGTACAATTCTGATAAGCATTCATCTAAGCAGGTTCTGTCTTTGTAGTAGACTTTTTCGGTCAGGTCAGCATGCATGGCAGTTTGCGACAAGTGTGCGGTGTTCGCGACAAGCTATAGAAAATTTTTTTCTGGGTTTCGTTCTGCGCGCGAACCTGTTGATTTTGTCGCGTGCGACGCGCACCGTTTTTAAAATTCCCTCATTTTCGTCATAGCGCTTAAGAAAGGGGTGTCTACATAAACGCAATCAACGCCTAGTCTGCAAACTACCAACGTGCTACCACCCCCTCCTTTCCATTTCACCTTCTCAGTCTCGCGATTGCAAAGCATAGCGCTAGTCACTGCCACAATCGAGCTTCGTGTTTTCGCCGCGAAACGAGCCAAACCGGGAACATTAGACGGCATTCACTCCTGCGTCCGTCCCGTCTCGTGTTCTTTCTTTAGGGAGTACTGTTCCGCTTTGCAAGGCCTAAAAATCTACAAGCCGACAACACATCTCAACGCCGACACCACAATCCTGCTCTGGCACGCGTTGTATAGGGCGTGCTGAGCGCTGCCGTACAAAACAAGAGGGTGAACGAAAAATGGAAAGCTCGGGCGGAGTAACAAAACACGAAAAAAAAAAAAAAAACACTGGTTAGAATGCGACGATAAAATGCCGTGTGCTGGCGCAGTCAACGCATCCAATAGGGGATCATTTGCAGGCTTCATGGGCATCAAGTTTGCGAAAACGCTCGACCCCTGCAAGGGCGCTCTGGAGACTACACGAGACGTACTCAAAGGCCAGTTGGAGAAATGCGGGTACGTACACATTTATGGCTTATTTTCATGCTCCTCCTCAGAGCCAAATTATCCGCAAGGAGGACAAGGCAAAACTTGCGGCTCTTTACAAAAGGTCCAATGTGCTGTCACGAAATACTGCTTTGCGTCTTTCAGCTTTCCCTTTTTGTACATAGCGTCACCCACCTCCGGACGAAGATTAAAAATAAATAAAATTGGTTTCCCTCCGATCTGAAATAAAATGAGTGCTATTAAGATTTATCCGAAGTGCACCAGCTAGTGTTTTTTTTTTTCGTTCCGCCTATTTAGAAAATAAGTCGGCGCTAACCAATTAACAATTCAAATATAGCCTTAAACGTTCAGATGTGAGTATATACACAGTAAAGTTATCAAGCGCCACGAAAAGGATCCCGTCCAGGTGTTTCCGATGAGGTAGCCTCAACGTAGCACTTTTTATCCGGCAAAACCAGAAGCGCGAGAAGTTTAAAAAAACAACACACACAAGCGCGCTATCCGTTCGCGCCGTCTGCGTTATTCACGACAGAGCTTCACTTTAATGCTGGTTGCTTGGTTTTTTTTTTTCTTGTTTAATCTCCAGCGTCCTTAGCTGGAACACCTTGTATATTTCTGTCAGAATAAGAAACGTTCAAATTTGCGCTGTGTCGCCTACCTGTTGCGCACTTACTATATTCTTGGACAACTACTGCTGCAGTACACTAACATCGAGGATTCCAAGTTCCGTAAAGTTTGAATGAGTAAAGTCGGGAACTTGTCCACTAAATTGATTTCAGTTCTATTCAACACGTTCAATTCGACCACGCAGCACAAGCTCTAACTCTCACCCCATGTTCAGCACGGTAACTCTGTAACGTGAAGGGTGACCGCATTATATCAGTGTACTTACAAAATGTATTACCCGCTTCATGTGCGCGTATTCAAACTGAGAGAGTGAAACAGCCAGTCTTTTGTTTTTGTTTTTAAGAAACCTGTGTAGCCTGCCGAAACATAGCTTCCCGACGAGTCACTTTCAGTTTGCGCCGTACGTCGCCCCAGATTATGTGCCACATTAAAACAAATGTAGGATTCCCTTTTCTTAAAAAATGGGGCACTTCTAACGAAGGTACCTCGACCTATAGGGTTCCTCGTTTGAACGAAAAATGGGACTATAAAACTCAAAAATGTCCGTTACCTATGGATGAATGAGCAACTTGTTTTTCAGTAATATAACGCTGTCAAAAGAAATGGAATTCATGTTGTGCGATGGAGGCTAATTTCGAAAATAAAATCGTTCTGTTGGAGTGAATATCAGAGAAGACGGTGCTCCTTGTGTGAAATTTACTTGCATTCAGTGCAGTGCACACAGATCGTGCTCCTCTGCTTTGTCCTTGGCAAAGCAGAGGACCACTAGAGGCAAAGGAAGTCTACTGCTATTGAACGCACACAGTATTTTGCGTGCAGAGCTCGAGAAAAATTCTAAATGTTGTCCGCTCCATGTGCATAGTCTAAAATGACGGAATGTACATTCCGCGATTTTGAGTGAGTGCCGAAATGACAACGTTTTTCTCTTTGCTTTCTTTAGCCAGACCAGGTTCTTTTATTCGTTCTTTCATTGTTACATTAACATATGAAGTTCTATGACAACCAGAAGGTGTACCACTGTTATATCGTCGAACTTCTTATCTTCTCAGGCATCTTTGCTCCTATTATTATTATTTTTTTTCCGAGAGCAGACGTCTCCGACTTGAGGACCTCCTTTCCCCCAAGTGAAACGTGCCTTAGTGCACTGCATTTTTGCGCTTGCAGCCAGGCTACGTGCTGATATGATCGGAGGACCGGAGCCTATAGGGCTTCACCGCAAGGCGTTGAGGAAGGCAGACGACGGGAGAAATTGTTAGGAGAAGAGTAAACTGAAGATTTATTTTACATTTTTACAAAATGCAAACGTGCAAGCACGTGAAAGAGAGCGAGGTAGCTCTTAATGAACTGAGAGCACAGGCGAGTCTCATGAAGCAGCCCTCGTAGGCTGCTTAAATCACTTTTCAGTCCATCTGGGGAACCCGCAGCTTCCCAAACGTCCAGTGGGCGCTGAGCCGCTCCTTTTGACTCCGCCCATGACTTCTCTGGCTCCGCCCAACTGTTCTGCCAGCACCTCACGCACAAACGTACACACATACATACACCTTCTCGCACTTGAACAGGGAATACTGTAGACCGCTTTAGAACAGCCAGGCCGTCTCCGTTTCTCTCTTATGATGCGGCGATGTCCCATCTGGTTTCAGGCATCTTCAATGGTGCCGGTCAGGCGATGGTGCACTCCTCCTCAGCAGCCCAATGCCTGGTCTTAATGGCCATCGGGCAGCACGCGCAGCAGCTCTTTTGAATTCACCGCCACCTCCCTAAGATCAATTAAGGAAGCAATCCTCCGCAGTGAAGTCACAATACGTAGTCTTGCTGCAACGACGCCAGCCAGGCGATAGGGCACACATCTCCCCGCCGCCAAACTGGAGCCTGAGAGAAATACACCCTGGTCCAAGCCGGTATGCCTTAATGATCACGTGTTGACACAAGCAGCATCTTTGAGTCAGCAGTCGCTTCCTTAAGAACGGCTAAGGAAGCCATCTCCCGCTGCTGGGTCACAACACGACGGCGTGCCGCGGCTCCTGGTTCGCCCCGCCGCTGTTGTTCATTGTTCAGAAGAGGGGTGCCGGAGATCAACGGACGACTGTTTCGGTTGCCGACACAAGCGCTTGACTTGAATTAGCTTGTACAAGACGTGCCTCTCCATGTCGGGAAGATAAGGATCCGTGCTCCTTTGTCCTGATGTCCCCGGCCAACACGCCTCGGTCCGCTGCCGCCTTCTCGAAAAATCACATCGGGCACTCCAGTGGCGCTCTCCGAATGCGCGGACTCCCTGGGACGATTTATGGCTGATTGCTTGGGCATAACAGTACGGACATGTCTTACGAAATCAGTAACTCATGACCAATCGCGTGATTAATTTGAAAGTGGTTCGTGAGAATACAAACGTTGTTCGTCGAATTGAGGTAGTTCGTAATGACAGCAACTGCAAGCAGAACTGCGACAACAAATAATAAACACAGCGTGTATATGACTGCTATGTACGCCCCAGTTTGATGGTGAATTAAAAAAAAAAAAAACATTCAAATCTGTTGTGTAGTTATTCCCTATAGATAATCCGCGCAGGGTAAAATTAGAAATACGTCTACGTCGCGTGCTGTATGCGAGAAATTACGGGGCGCGCGAACAGAGCTATGCGGGAAAGCTCGTGTGCTCGACTCTTGTCTATGAAATCTTAAGGGTGAGAAGTTATTAGCGTGCTGGCCTGCAGATGTGGAACGGAGAATGGTAGCTGCAACGATAAAAAATAGGAAACGTGCAGAGTGGGTCAGAAATAACTTGAGTTACTGATATTCTAGTCGAAATCAAGAAGAAATGAGCATTGGCAGAACATGTAATGCGAAAAGAGAATAACTGAAGGTCGCTAATAGTAACAAATTCGATCCGAAGTAAAGGAAAGTGTAGCAGAAGGGCGGTAGAAAATTAGTTGGGAGGATGAGGTTAAGAAGTCGGTAGATCGAGGTCAAGTGGATGCAGCTAGCACATGACCGGGTTAAATGGAGGAAAATGAGAAAGGTCTTGGCCCTGCAGTGGGCATAGTCCGGTTGGTGATGATGACCTGTTGCAGTTACTTTGCAGCGTTGCTGCCAATTACCATTCCGTGCAGCAGTCCATATTCCACCTCGACTGTGGTACTACAAGCAGTTTTAGACGCGCTTCTGAAAACCACATCAGAAAGTTACCTCGAAGAGCTAGACAATAGTTTTGAGGTCCTTGACTGTTTCTGCCTCAGCATTAAGACCATCCCTAATACCACGTTTTGTGTCCGTGACGCAGTGAATCTAAGCAATATATACTATATTGAATTTATACAATATGTTGAAGACACAGTTGAACACAAGAGCTAAGAGGGCACAGTAGACACAATGTCTAAGAACCTACCTCGCGATGGCCATGACGCGCAGAAAAGAAGTGTGTAGATTTTCAAAGCGAAGGCATCGATATTGTCTTAGTAAGTGCTGCATATGCGCTGGTTCCTTATTTCTCAATGCTCCCTCACCCTTCCTCGCGGAACACTTACGCGGGCGCCGGTAGGAACGTCCACCAACTCCAAACTCCATGACACGCTCTCCTCGAGAGGAAACTGTCCTGTATCGGCAGCTTGATAGATGCATTTTCCACGCGACACAGTCAAAGTGCAAGTCACTTCAACGCCACATCGACAAGTTGTAGATCCTCCACCCCACCAAGGCTCGTATAACGATGACTGGCCCTCCCTTTTCCCGTCCAGTAGTTCCTAGTCCGGAACGCGTGATATGCACCAGCACTGGGCTTCTAGACCACCTTCGAAGGCGAACATTCGTTTTCATAAGGCTTCCTCGTCCTCTTTTTCTTCACCCCCCCCCCCCCCCCCCCTCTTTTACCGTTGAGCAATGCAGGACGGTAAAGCAACTGTTCGGCGAGTGCGCAGTGCAGCAGCGTTTCCCAATAGAACAGCTGGAGACCGGCATGGACCTCCTTGGATGCCAGCAACAGCAACCACCCACAACAAAAGGTAACAGCGCTGCTCTGACCGAGAAGACAAGCCATTTGAAACGGCACAATAATGGTGTTATTGAGACTTGAGTATCGCCATGAATAAAGAGACGAACAAATTGAACAACCGCATCGTCAACTGTGTGTAGAGAGGAAAATAATAGCGGAAGCAGCTTGAGACAGCAACGCCTCAGAGGTCACGTTACAGGCGGTATCCATGCGCCTTAGAATGTGTTTTACGAAGACTGGTGTTGCAGAAGTTGGCAAGTACGGAAAGAGGAGACACGCTTAAGCGACCATGTTCAAAGCACCAAACTTTTACGATTCTCCTCTGTCATTCGTGCCTTACGACCAACGGGGACGCCGCAGGGGTTCTTGAAATATTTTTTAGACACGCAGGTCATTTGTCAACGACCAGGTCTTCTGGTCAGCGCATGCAGTGCGACTTAATTGCTTTACATTTCCAGCGCCTTGAATCTCCAAAGGCTGAGAGAGTAACATGCCATCCGCACTCCTGAGCAGATTAGGCGCTCTAGGTGTGCTACAAGCTGCAGATTCCGCTAGGCCTGCATATACTGTTGACAGTAGTCCCAGACAAACCTTTATTTACGGACAACGATCCTAACTTACTAACGCTTTGCCGAATACTGCTCTGTTTGAGACCTATGCTTGATGGTTGCTGACGCTCACAAATATACAGCGCGAGAGCCCCTCACAAAGTGCTGTTACATGCAAGGCAGTACGAACAGCTTCAGTGCATCCTTCAGGCGCCTATATGCCTTCGTCCGTCAATAAGAGGGCTCCTCCACAGAGCGCAAACAAGCTTTAAGTAGTGCCACTCCACCGGTATACGCGATTATACGTAGACGCCCTTCGTATACTGAAGTCTGTACTGTGCAAGACGGGCACGACAAGCGGGTGAGGCAGGCAAGTCGACTGCCACTGCCCGCCGTACAAAGGTATCTGTTCGAAGGCGCATGAAAGCTCCGTATTTCTATATTGAGGTGGTCCACGGGCATACACTGAGCCTCAAGCTCAACTCCTGCCGCTCAACAGTTGGCTAGTTATTCTGCGTGAGAGCCCCCGTTCGACTCTAACGCGCATGTGCATAGTCCGCAACGTCAGCATGCCATCTTTCACCAGGGCCATCATAATACCTCTAGACAAAAGAACCCAGTAAACGGTAGAATTCACTGGATGGCATGCTTCATTAGATGACAGACCACTTCCTTCACACCCATACGTCGCGTCTGATATCCCTGGCATAAAAAAAGCGTGTGAGTCGCGTTTTGAAAGCACGACACTGCGTTTCACCCACATTAGTGCGGCGCATCTCGAGGTATATGCTCGTTGCTATTCGCTTTCAGCAGTAATGCTCACTAATGCCAACCTGTCGTAATCGAACTAACTTGAGGAAGGCTTGTGGCCGTAGCCCTCTTGCATATAACTGATTTAACATCGTAGCGCTGAACTTGCATCGTTTCAGCTAAAAGAAATGACACGAATGAACAGATACGACATTGACCCGGACGAGCCTTGGTTCTTGCGTTGTGGTTTCTTCGTCCACATTTTTTTTTTCGGGGGAGAGGTGGGGCGGGGGAAGAGTGGGAGAGGCTCCTGTAGCTTCAATCGAGATAATGTCTGGTCACACCCACCTGTTTGCTTGTATGGCATGATCGGACTTTATTTTACTCTCAGACGAAGAATTTCCGGCGGTAATATTCCCTTCCTCTTCCCCGCACATCGCAGCGAAGGTATTCACTTCAAAAGACATATGCTAGGGTGGCAGATAAAAACAATCATTCAAGAGAGTTGCAAGCGCTGCGCCGCCTTATACTGATCACAAAAACATTAATCATTTTCACCGCCTACTTCTTCCCTTACATCTTCCATCGCTTGCCATCTCTTCGTTCTCTCACTTTCCTTTTTAGGCCGCATGGATCGGGGGCCTTGGATAGGACCCATCCCCGCGACGGCTCAGGGTGGACCGTATAACGGCCCACGCCGTAAAAGAGTCGAAAACTACCGTGGTCGCGCCTTTTCAGGGGCGCTTTTGTGCAAAATGATTGCTGTCGAAATTAATGCGCTTTGAGTGAAACAAAATTCAGGAGACATTTCATAACATTGCGCGTTGAGATTGCGCTCGACTTGCTTCTCCACCGTCACTCACTGTTGCTCGCCACCTACGCTGAACATGTACAGCCGCCGAGACTCCATCTCGAAGGACATAAAGCCCCTCATTGAGGGGCTTTACGAGGGCGCACTTCCGTTCTCGCCCTCTCTGCTTGCGGAGATGTTCCACTGCTGTAGGCTCACGAGGCGCTGATACAGTGGCTAGAATAGGAACTGCAGCGCTGATTCTGACTCCATTTCAACCTGACGCGCGTTGCTGTCATGCAAGGAGCCGAGCACAGCTGCCAACAGACGCCGAGCCCTTCATTGCCCTTGTCCGTGTCACGTGGGTTCATGACGTCCCCCACACCGTCAAGTAATCCGCGCTCGGCCATGGCCGATCTCGTGAAGCCAGATTTCCGCTCCAACGATGCTTCTGTGCTACTGCATGAAATGTTTCGAGTGATATCGAATGCGGTTTCTTGTGAGTTGATTTAGCCCAAGTGAAGTAATATTGGCTTAAGGAGCACAGCATAATATTATACAGACATTCATAATATGTGTCTGGCAGGAAAATTTAAATCTAGAGCGATGCTTTAAAAATAAATACACTTCTCGGCTGATGAACAATGCTAGTTGATCACCGAGTGTTACCTAACCCCACGAAAAAAAAAAATGGTGCGCTGTCATTCCTGCGTTTTGTTCCCGCCGAAAAGTGACCGTTAGCGCAGGCAAATGTGAAGTTTGTAGCCTATTTGTCAGCACCAGGTGCCAAGGCCAAGGAGTTGTGTTACCTTGGCGGTTTATAGGACCGGACAAGTGCTGTCCTTTCCTTGCCCCTAAGCAGGGACATGGATTTCCTCCCTTCTCGCAGCGCCTCAACCAGGGCCGGCTTTCCCTGATATGCAGCGGTGCAACAAGGATGAAGCCTTGGAGTGCCTAAAAGAAGAAGCTATGGATCTGGCGACTTCCTTTGCGTTTAAGGAAGGTGACCCGATGAAAGAACAGTCCGCTTGCACGTAAGAAAAGTCGGCTTTCATTGCGGAAGATGGCGCTGAGATGTCCTACAATTTTGACCTACTAGTGCTGTTTTTTAATACTGCTCAAATTGTACTATGCACGCGGTAACTGCGCGAATACGACTGCGTGCGGAAAACCGTTCATGCACCAGCCCTAATGGAAAGTTAGTGCTGCGTCTATGCACTTTAAAAGCCAGTAGAAAAAAAACAAAAACTGGGAAGCTCTATCAATGGAAGTTCGGGACAACAAATTGACAGTATTTACACTAACATTCCGGGCGACGGTGACATCCTCCTGCTAAAAATGAAAACTTTCCGCCGTTCTTTCAGTATCTGTGACTCCCTCATGTTGGGGTCCTGTAAAGTGATTCGGATGCTGCTATTGCCAACTAAACAGGACGTACTCATGTAACACTTCAATCCACGGTGAGACTCTCCGCTGCACTTGTTTATCTGCTTCCGTCCGTTACGGTGACGTAAGGCGCCTAGTGCCACTCGTGAATGGGTGTAGCTCCAATTTTCGTTACCACGACAGGAGCATGATCGACTCATAACGCCGCGACCTCGCGTGCTATTTCACTTACACCTCCGTGTGCAATATAAGAGGGAAGAAAATTTGAACATTCAGCTACAAATTACCCCATAATTGCGCGTGACAAGCTCACTAGTTTTCTCTTGGTGTGTGTCCAAAAGATATCCTCACATTTAGTGAAGAAAAAACCACAAAAGTCGTGCTTTTGTGATAATCCCTTTCACATTGGGGGAGAAGTTCTGGATAGTTGGTTGTTCAAGTTGCACCGAGGGATATACGTCCTATTTTTCGCACGTTGGTGGATGTGATTAGGAGGCTACGCAATTTAGAGCGAACGTGAAGTTGTCGCCGTGCCGCTGGTAGATCATGTATTACTTTACTTAATAAACTGATAAAAGTGAATTTTGCCGAGTCAAGCTCCCAGTGCGGCCTGCTCAAACCTAAACATGCTATGTTGAACGCTTTACCTCGAGCAGTGAATTATTATACGACCACTTTTTACGCGAATGAAAGCGCGTTGTGAGCAAGAAAGCGCTCGGCAGCCTTCACGGCCATTCCCGTGCAGCTCCCGGACAGCAAATGATCTACGGGCATGACCCCTACAGCACGAATGTTCGCCGTCCTGTGCAGTTGCATGTCGTTTGGAAAGCTCTTTATTGTGTTAATTAACTTGGGAGACAAATTACGGCATGAGATTTTATAGACAGAAACAGGCGAACTGCAACGGGGAGTTTGAAAATAATTTCAAGAAAACCGATGTTGAAACTGGAGCCATCGGAGAGACAAGGTTACTGAGAAGCTAACTGGTACATTGCAACCGCTTTGCCACATACCTACCCGGGACAAATATTCACTGCAAATGGTGTTGATATTAGGTTGGAAAGAGTGGCGGGCACTCGGCATGTAATGCCTTGCAAAGAACAGCATGCGCACCTTATATTTATCAATTACCGTGGAAAGAAAAATCTGTAACTTGTGTGATTTGTACATTTATTCTTTACTTGTTCATTTATTTAAGCGCACTATCTGCCCAAACTATTTTTAAAATCGACCTCAGCACTATAAAAAAGTCGCATGAGTACGAATGACGACACATAGCCCTAGCCCAAGGGAAGCGTCAGAAGTATGGCTCCGCATGACGTGAAACCCCGTGCAACACCATCGCAACTACTAGTAATCAATTAATAGCCGTGCCAATTAAATTTCTGCGTTTCATGCATCCTCAAGGGAGAACGATAAACGTTTATTGACAGCAGGCGTGAAATATTCGCCCAAGCTGTGCAAATATATAAATGAACAAAAAAAATCATTATCTACTCCCACTACAAGTATACTTAAGAAAGAAAGCTTAAGAAAGAACTTAAGAAAACTTAAAAACTTAAGAAAGAAAGCTTGAAATTAGACTGAAGATGGCATGCCGACGAGCAAAAGGAAGAACAATAGTATTTGTAACATCAAGATAAAGAAAGTGGATAGCGCCAGTTTGAGACCAAGCGCGAGAGTGTGACGTTGTACCTAAAAATAAGAGTAAGGAGTTAAACTTGGCCAGAAATTTCGTCCGTAGGACAGAAATCCACATGGTCTGTCGAGGTAGAGAGCGGACACTAAAAAGATCAAAAAGCAATTTGGAGCGGCGGAGGTTGAGGTGGGGAGATGAGGTTAGAAAACTCGCACCGTCTGGACAACTGTGACTTGCTCAAAGAGAGTTAACTGCACTGACGCGTTGCGGCAAATTGTTATCCTTGTGATGATGAAATCACGTACGGTTAAATGAAGGAAAGAGATACCATAACAGACAGTGGTGCAGCCCCGCTACGATAAGCCTTGAGGCTTTTAAACGATGCAGAATGATGGGCTTAACCTGATTTTACTTCACAAGTGGTAGCGAGCGACCCACTTTATACTGCACAGGTGAAAATATTCAATTCGGGAGCCGCGTACATCCCAAATAATTCTAGTTCTCAATTAATGTTATTGTTTTTTTTTTCGCGTTGTGAAAAGTCCTGTTAAGTTTATTTTTTCTTCTGAATACAGTCGTTTTATACTTATAACCACTGCCGTTATAAAGAGCTCGTTAATTACTGACGAAAGTGCATGGTACCACTGCCTAAATGCGTTTGATTTGGTTTACAGGGTTTAACGTACTAAAGTGAATCAGACTTTGAGAGAATAGTCGAAAACATTGGATGATTTTGACACCTACGATCATTTAACGTGCACTAACATCGCATGCTAAATAGACGCCTTGCATTTTGCCTCCATCGAAGCGCGGCCGCTGCGGCCGGGATCGAACCCGGGTTTCCCTACTCAATAGTTGAGCACCCTAACTATTGAGCCACCTTTGTGGGGTTGTAAAAATATGTATCACGGATTCAGTATGGAGTCTCAGATAAAAGGAACAACCGGTGGCCGCACCACTCAGTTATAACGAAAGAGGAGGCGACATAAACTCGACCCGCATTGGAAAAACTCGTGCTTCCAGCAAGTACAGAGGTCAAACGCGGGGACCCAGAACAGCAACATCGAAGGCGGCATGTGAACTCCACCTAAACACCGACCGGTCGCATGCACCTGCTGTGCAAAGCGTTTGAAGTTGAAACAGGAGCGTGATTGGTGTGAGACAAGGGCCGACGTTGAAAGCGAAACTGCTTCACGTGTATGGTTGATGATTAACAATGACAGCTATTTGAAGGACTTTGAAAACTTCGATAGTCACGCGGTAGCCCTTGCTGGCCCAGCCAGTGAATACCCAGTTGGCTCTCCACTTCCTGTGCTTCTTCCTTGATCAGACAGCTACAGAAAACGAAAATAGGAGTTCTACGTTGACGCGCGTTGTAGTAAATATGTGGCTGCTTCCTTACAGCTTTTTCTAGAACCAAAGAGGTCGGCTCATACCACCAGATGCATTGAACACCCAATCACGACTGCTAATATCGTACGCCTAAAACAGCTATTCGGTAGCGAAAGTATCAGCGAAGTAAACATGGGCACGTTAAAGAGCTTTGAAAGCACCATGATTTGGTCAGCTTAAAAAAAAGTAAATAGACGCGCATTACTAACGTTTTTTTTTTTTTTTAAATTTAACATCACTTCCGTCTCCCTTTGCATGTTTGATAAGTCCACATACAACTAAAGCAGTTGACGTATTCGTCAGATTTGTTATAAGTGAGTTCGAGTGCATTTTCCGATGCTGTGTAGCAGCAAACATTTTGTTGCTGTACCTCATCTGACCAATGTTCTCATTGCGCAGTCGCCGAGACCAGAACTGTCTCGAAGAGCATCCTCTTTACGGCTGCTCCATTGTGGAAGGCCAACCTCTCGACCTCATCCAGGCAGGCATCGACTCTGTGCGGCAAGAAGCTTGTAAAGGCGACAGAGAACTTTTGAAGAGTGAGTAGGGGTTGCTAGTTATATGCTTGGAGCCGTGCGCGACGACCCGAAGGGACACTGCCCGCGCACGCCTGTTCTACGTGATTTGAAGCCGTTACGCTAGCTCCTGCCCGATGCATTGACAGTTTGCGGGACATCGGCTGATCGGCCAGGGGAACAAATAAGTAGCAGTACTCAGGGCTTTCACCCAGATACTAAAAAAAAGGGGAGAAAAAAGAGGCAGCTGAAGGGGCTTTGCATTGCGAGGTAGCAACAGCCGCTGCGTGGCGTTTCACAACGCAAGCACTTTGTTCCGCGTCGATTAATAGACAGAGAAAATGGAGAGCCAGATTGCCTTTTCTGGCAAGAAAGACTGCAAAAGGAAACCAAGGTAAACACGTTGTCTCGGGGCTATCTCTGAACCGTAAGTTAGCCCACAGTTCAAGAAGAACCCACGGAGCCTTCTTGCCATTGTTATGTAAGGAACGTCCAGAATAAAACAGGCTTGTTTACTGCCCGCGTAGCGCAGTATACGGGCGCTTTGAGATGCAGAACTTGAGAATACTGTTCTCTCCGCAGAAATTCGGCGTGTGGCATCCTGTTATGATCTGGCAGCCTTTGAGCGATGCTTGAACACCAACAATGTCCACATCGAGGCACCTATGCTTTCGCCAGGGGAGTGCCGGTGAGTATGCGAATAGAAACCCGATTCATCGCGAAGGGTTCCTTAACTGATGCGTTTTCATTTCGCGTAAATGCGGAAAATACGAAGTTAACAACCCATACGCACAAACACAAGCCGCAAAACACTGGCTGTGTGCATGTGTACAGTCACGCGATCACGCCCACGTGGAATGGCAGCTCCACCTTCGCCCTATACTTCTGGTCACGCCCGAGTGCGTGGCCTTTCTTTTTTACTCCTACTGAGACGGTGGCGACAAACACACACGCTTTAAAAAAAAAAAAAATACTCCGGTGACGACCTGTGTGCAGCGCTCTTTTTAACACCACATATATACGCGTCCAACGATACCTAAAGACAGACCGCTATCGTAAAGCGGCAGCGTTTGCAGGTGAAGAGGACCTATTTCAGCACCTTTCAGAGGTACCGTCCAACCGACGAAGTTCGCAAGAAAATGACGGACGTGCGCAGAACTTCTCGCTAATTACGGCAACTTCACAAGGTACTTCAGACACGGCGGAAATCCGAGCGACGAGCTGCCGAGCCAATAGGGTCACATTATGTTTGCATGCGCGCCGTGGTACAAGTGGATATGTATAGACGCTTCCAAAGTAGTCCCGAGGGTAGGAGATGAACGGCTGCGGAAACAGAGCAGCGCATGTGACGGGCTGCGCGCACTTGTTGCAAGCACCTAAAAAGGCCGGTGAAGAAATCGAGAGATAGAGGAAGAGGTCGAGAGCGAGGTTAACGAGAGGTGTGTTCCAATTTGCTACGCACTGCAGGGATACAGAGTGGAGCGGGTTGAAAACCGAGGACGTAGCGATAGGCGCTGTTCATGACTGCAGTGAGCGCACTTTTTAAACTCCGCTCGTTCGAACGAGACCTTCGGATTAGGCGCCTCGATGCACGCGCGCAGTGATGCACCCTACTTCGGATTCCCACCGCGCGTCGCCTGCCGGGCCCCGAAAAAGACGCGAAAACGCTTGCGCTCCATTGAACCACGAAACCCTCACCCATTGTCTCGCGGAGAGCAAAATCCGGGTTGGCTCTGTGTATACATGGCAAACGCACTCGAAACGTGGAGGAGAAAAAACGCACCGTCGTGAAGGGGGTTGTCCGTAATTCCAACGACTGCGGCTGAGAAACGTACTGTTCATGCTATCCAGGCCTCCTACTCCTGTTTTGGGATTTATTTATTAATGCGATACCCTTACTTCGCTATGTTCACAGATTTCTGTACGCAGACCGTGTCCGCAGGCAACGTCCGCAAAATCGTGTCCGCTGCAGTTGCGAGTAATTGAGAAGTGGTAGAGGTTAATGAGTGGTGTCAATCGATGGAGGGTGACGTAATGTTGTGTCCGAAATATTAATTAGGCCGATAAGGTAATTAGGTAATTAATTAGAGGTAAACCACGCAAAATCATGTCCGCAGCTGTTGTGAGTAATTGAGAAGTCGTAGAGGTTAATGAGTGGTGTCAATCGATATAGGGTGACGTAATGTTGTGCGCGAAAAAATAATTGGATCAATACGTTAATTAGGTAACTAATTAGAGGCAAAAATGAAAAAAGCAAAGGCGAAAATGGTCTGATTAGACAATGGCTTGGCGCCATATTTGAATTATCAGATACTAAAGTAGTCAATTAAATCAGTCAATTTAGGTGACCTCAAGGATGTGACGTCACGCAACCTGAAGTCGAGCTAAAAAAGAGCACAGGAATGGATTGGCGCGCAATTTCAAACAACCAAAGATTGAAGTAGTTAATTAAGGCAGTCAATTAGGGCGACGTCAAGGATGTGACGTCACGCAACCGGAAGTAGAGCCGAAAAAGGGCATAGGAAGGGATTGGCGCGCAATTTGAAAGTACCGAAGACTAAAATGAATAAACAAGAAGCGAATTAATGTGACGTAGATGATGTGACGTCACGCAACCGGAAGTAGAGCCGGAAAAGGGCGTAGGAAGGGATTGGCGCGCATTCTGCAAATTCGTGTCCGCAGAACAGTGCAGCTCCAGTCCTTTGTTGCAAGCACAAGGCATTCACACAGTAAATGTCTCACTGGCTCCATATAGCCATATGTGTCACAAGCAGGGACGTTGCCCATGCCATTGCAGAACGAGCGCCACTTGCAAAAGCAACACCAAGCCTTGGACAGTGGCACGCCTTCCCAGAAACAACGTGGTGCCTTTTGTGAAAGGACCCCATTGCAGTCACCCGGAGGAATCCATCGACCACTTCCTCTTGAGTGCCCCGCGTTTGCTGACCGAGCCCTCCTGAAAGCGGCTTATGAGTGACAAGGCCTTTCCTCGCAAAGCGTGCGAGATCTATTTCATCGCGGCCGCAAAACCTTCAAGGCTTTCCGAGTCGTTCTCTAGATCCTTCAAGACATCTCTGGGACGAGGGCCCAACTGTGAATACGGATGTGCGCGACTGTATCCTATTTACTTCCCCCTCCTTCACTCCCATTTTTCTCGCTCTATCTGCATGTCGACAGTAGTGGGGACGCGTCAATAATCGTCAGGCACAGATGCATGGATTTTCCTCTTTCTCCCTCCGTACAACCTCACACACACTGACGACCAAACAAATGGAGCCGTTGTACTTGCTACCGAAGAGCGGCGAGGGTTGAATTGTGCTCGTCCAGTGCCTCTTGTGCATTTCGGGCCTTTGTTGTGTGCTGTCCCTCACTGTTTTCGTCACTTGCATCCGTTGGCCTTGGACATAAGCTTGGTCTCGTGCTCGATAAGCAATACGTTCGGGGCACTGAGAGCGGGGTACCAGCTTTTCGCTGCGGCGTATCTACGGTATGGTCAAGTTCTGTCTTCAGCAACAATTCCGGCTTATGTAGAGGCGGGACAAAAACGTCTGGAGTATCCTTCATTACAGCCACTGTACGTACTCCCCTATATACATCGAACCTTAGTGGTGGCAACCCCATGTGTTCATCCGTCCCTCCTTTGCACCGCCCGTTCCTCGCCAGGCGGGCACAATCCTTCGAGGCTGTACCACGATGACAGTTGGCGCAATTTATGTCGACTGCCCGGCATGCGTACCTACTCAGAATGCAGAGAACAGGTTGCACACGTGATGCAGAAAGTTCACACGCCACTTACGCGCCCGATCTGAGTGCCGCTTTAAATGGACCGGCTTCGAGAAGGACAATGCAAACACGGGGGCCAGTTGGTTGATCATTCTGTGGAATACTGCGCTACTTGATAGACAGAGAAGAAAGACGCCTCAACGCGCATTGGAATTGCACTTTTTTTGTGTGCGCTGGACAATAGTTCCCTTGGAAGATTAACTCAATGCATTTTGACCTTTGATCTAACCAGGCTTGTAGCATACGTTGCAGAACCTTTGGTAGTTGGATGAAAATTAACCTGTCGGAAACGCAGATGGCCATGTATACAACGTGCATGACGCCTGTCGTAGTGTCACCGCCCTGCAGAACATCGAAGCAAACGCCAACGCAAGCTTTTTGATACACCTCAAATTTCAAGCGCATTCCGTTTCGTGACGTCAATGGCTTAGGCTTGCCTACCCGCCCACGCGTGCCTTTTGTCGCTCCAGAGACGTGAGCTAAAAGGAACACAGCCGTAAGTTACCGGTGGAGGTGGCTGCCGATGGCAGTCTCCGACACAAGCACTATAGCATGTGCCGCGGGACCTCACGCCGTGAGGAGGTCGATCTGAATGGCTGCTCATTGTTAGCGGCAGGTCTCATGAACTGGAGAGACAATGCCAGCATGGACGAACGCGGAATGCCCACGAAAAACGCCGGCGCATATGAAAACTTATCTATAGGGAACTTCTAGCGCATTGTAACCCGCTGGCAATGCAGCTTAGGAGCTACTGAACAAAAGCAATGGTGTGCGCACTACTGTTTTAAAATGCACGTCTGGGGGATCGCGGTGCCGGCGGTGACATATGGAATTTGGCGCGCAGCAAAGAAAGCTATTGCTGCAAGTATCATTCACATGAGAGGTGAAACTGGCTGCCGACTTTAAACAGTTGCTTTTTTGGCCCGTTGTGTTGTTGAACGATGAGCGTACGTACTTACGCCACATTTTATTTTAATTTTTACAGATTATTATTTAAACACCGTGAGAGATACGTTGGTGTTCTGTGCAGGGTGGTATAGCAATACGGACGTCGCATACGTGATAGAGTTCGGTTAATTGAGAGTTAATTACTTAAATTAACAAATCAACTTTTTATTTTTATTTGAGGAAGCATGATAATGTTGCAAAATTGAAGCATGCCAACATTAAAGGTACTTTCTTTCTTAAATATGCCTAATCGGCAATATAGTTCGAAATATACAGACCGTTAAAAATATCCATATAGAAGTTTGTTGCGTTGGCTTATTAATAATGGTTTTAAAAAAGGAAAGGCGCAATATCTATCACACTTCTTCTGGGGACACCTGAACCGCACCGTAAGAGAAAGAAGGAAGGTGGCGAGTGAAAGCGTAAAGAGAGAAAGGTGTGCTGTAGTGGAGGACTTGACAAATTCGACCACCTGGGCATCTTTAACATACACTGACATCTCACAGCAAACGGATGCCTCTTCGTTTCGCCTCCATCGAAACGCAGCCGCCGGTGGTAGGCATCGAACCTGGGTACTCCGGTCAAACATCTCAACCACTGCACCACCATGGCGGGACGCGTTTGCTTTTTCGTGTTCATAATTTTTAAATGGCGCCATTGCACGTCATGGTACTGTCGCCGAAATCGCGCTATATTCTTATATACAGTAAAAACTTGAATTAACAAAACCCGATTTAACGAAAGTCCAGATTTAACGAAGATATTGTAATTCCTCCTCAGACGCCCATAGGATCCAATGCTTTGACTAACTTGAAATAACGAAATCAATTCCGTGATCTGTCCCAATTTAACGAACCTTTTTTCGAAAAATGAGGTGGAAAGGGGCAATTTCTGGTCTATTATAGAGAGCACCCCCCAAAATTTATTGATTGCGAGCCCACGGTAACAGCGCGGAGCAACTTCGTCCCGCTTTTTTTTTTTTTTTGTTTTAACTGCGCGGCACAAAACATGAGTTGTAGTGTTCAGTTGAACTCACCAGATGGTGACAGCGGTAAAAAAAAAAAAAAAAAAAAAAAGTCTCGTGTCGCATTTCGATAGGCGATGTTGCGGTTCGGTGCTTTTTTTCTTTTTTTCCTTTTTTGGCGTGCTTCGTGTGGTCCGTTCACCATTGTGCTTATGCGGGTATGTCCCCTTTCCTTTACGTGCACGCTTCTCTCAAGCTCAGCGTTTTAGGCCTACAGAGTTATATGTAGCACTTCGGACCTATACGAGAAACCGCGGTGCGGTCATTACTCACAAAGCGCGCATACGCAAAGATCACCCACTTGATTGCTATAAAATAAATTTGTAGTCCTCTCAGCTTCTTCTCGATGACTAACAATTTTTGTTTCTTTGCGCTAACGGCGCCGGTCATTTTTGCTAGCCGCATTTAGGTATGACGCCGCGGTAGCTTTTTGGGTGCCGCCGCACCTTATAATCGAATGTACCAAATTATAGGAGCGAGTAATGCCTCACTCGATTTAACGAAATGATTAATCGTGTTTCAACTGTATCATAAAATGGACAGGCTTCGTCTTCGTTTTCCGCATTACAAATTCCAGCGGCACAATTTTGATGGCGTGCAACGCGGGAAAAGCATGGTTTAACAGCCGGAACACAATGCCGATTGAATAATTTTGAAAACTGGCTCACCTTTGACGTTGATCGCCTTCAGTTTCATATATTTTGTGCCCTAAAACCACACATAAAAAAAGTTGGATAGTAAAATTCAGTTAATAACTGTCTTTAAATGGAACTGCCCCCAAGAACTCCCATGCTGTGCAATCTCATTCAACAGGCCGCACCGATATATCTCTGACGTTTCTTGAAACAAAAATCTGTAAAGGCTTCAAGAAATTGTCCTGTTCATCCCCGACATGATGTATTAGCCAAATAAATATGGCTCTATTGCCCTGCCAGTCTTTCAGTGTGTACTTCACGACAAAGGAAGCCTGGCTGTTCACTCAAGGCGAATAAACGACCGAAGAGTGCATTCTTTTCCTCCAACTACCGCCAACCTGTTAGATATGTTTTCATTACTTAAATGTTTTACTGCTACAACTAGACGCCTGGTTTTAGTAAGAATATGCAGCCGACCCATAGTAATACCTCATTTTTATATATAAATTTGAAACATGATTACGCCTGGTGTCATGGCTCATTAAAATTTGGCCATCACGCGTGCCTTTCAAAAATCGCGCGTCCTTGGCGTCCACCAGAACATGTCTCATTTTTTAGCACATGCGAGAGACACAAGGAAGCGATTGACTATTGCATAATGAATGATTTGTTTCCTCTCATCTATATACAGCTCCATTTTGGCCAGGACCAACGACTGCATAGACAAGAGCCGCAAGACCTGCGCTCAAGATGCCGATGCCTGGATTGTGAAGAAAATTCCTTCGGCATTCTTGAGCGTCTACGGCTGCCAGGCCGAGGAAGTTGGCGCCGACGTCAGTTCCCCTACATCCGAGGTCCCGCCCGCAAAGCCGCCCAAGTTTGACCCTAAGAACACCGCTGTCTCCCTGACTTCATCCCTAACACTGGCCCTTTCCTTAGCGCCGTTGTCTGCCTTTGTATCGCAGCACTAGTTTCACAAGAACACTACTCGCGATTAGAAAAAAACAAACATCTTACTGTACCATGAGGGCTTCCTTTTTTCTCTGTCTTTATTTTTGGCGGAAAATATCGAAAACAGCAATCAGACCGTCAGCAGCGCTAACCACAGCCCAGGCCCCAGATTAACTTCATTTTCTCTTGCACTATAGCGAGGTTCACTTAAAACAGGACCTCTCCTGCAGTTTTCTTATCGCGGAATCGCAGCTGGTTTGGCAAAATATGCTCGATGACAGACAACGCCAGGCGTATGTTTGCCGCGGGTCGAGAACTGCGCCAGCTTCTGCATGTGTGCCTCGCTGCCGCGTCTGAAGCACATCTTCCTGCACTTAGCGACTTCCTTTTTGAAAGATTATCACTGCATGTGAAAATTGGCAGGGTTGCTTCACTCTAGTGATTTTGTGCTGAGGCCTGTGAACGCAACACTGCTGATGCAAAGGTAACCTGTGCAGTCCATTTCGGGCCGGTGGAAAGGGAGGTAACTGACGGTGTGCTGTAGGCGTCCATATGTTGTGTTGTCGATACAAGCTTTTAGCCCAGAGCGTACCTCTTAGCGCGCAGCGAAACAACGCCGTCAGCGCGTTTGTTCAGGGAAGCCTTCTCAACTCGCTTTTCAACCGCCAAAATAAAAACCCATTTTATTTCACAACTCTGTTTTATCATTCTGTGTTCCTATTTAATGAGACTGATCATAACACTTAAAGCTAATTTCAATGCTTGGCATTTTTTAACGCGACATCCAGCGGTGAAGCCAGAAATTTTGTCCGAGGTGAACTGACGTTGCTGAGCGGCCTCCTCCAAGTAAATTTGTTGAGGGTATGTTGTTCTAGAATTGATTCTAAAACACTATATCGAGGGGTCAAATACATGAATATTAAATGTATTGTCATTGTCATTGTGTATTAGATGCTGTAAGCGTTTTGCTGCGCACTGTCAAGTAAAATATGTATTTTTTTTTCATAAAAGAAAATACTGTTTAGTAGAACGGCAGTTTGGACGAGTTGGTTGTACATTTTGTTATAAAACAGCGCATGGACATGGGAGAAGGAAGAGACACACACGGCGCTAACTAAGAAGGAAAAGACACACGCGTCACTTTTCCTTCTTAGTTGAGCGCCGTGTGTGTCTTTTCCTCCTTCTTAGTCCCGTGTCCATGCGCTGTTTTATAAGAAAATATTCTTATGCCCCAGAAATCGTGACAGATAGAGCTTTGCTATTCAATAAGTAAGAAAGTACCACACGAAATTTACAACTATATCAGTTCGAAATCAGCCAAGCGGTGCATGCCACCGATATTGAAAGCGTAAAGGACATGAAATAAACAAGTTGAGGACAGCTATTTTAATGAACCTTTGTAACTGAAAGCTTGTTTACGTGTTTGCACATATGTGACAGTCAGGGAAAAATCTCAATGGCGCTCTTCAATTGCTTTCAAATTATTGCGCAGGAACAGCCGCCACCGATCGTGCTATATGTAACTGCACAGAAATTATAGTCGCAACAGAGAGCACATATATAAAGCAGGAGGGCTGCAAAATATGGACTAGAAATGTGAAGATACAATGCAATGTTAGAAGTGCGAATATACAGCTTGATAAAGATCTAAAGTGTCACTGGAAACGAAGAATTCACTGCATGCATTCACAAAACCTCGCAAGAAGGTATTTAAATATACCTATGCGCCTCCAATAAATCTACGTATATAAGCAAAAGTCACTGTACATAATGCGCCAAACAAGATAATTAAGCATGTTTAATATAGTAAACTTTACGCACAGTAAGACGGAAGATCCAGGCCAGAACAAAACTATGATCGCAAAAATCATGATACACATTAGGGCCATCCTGCGGTCGCGGCAGCACTATATGGGTATAATAACAGAAAAAGAATGCTGATCAATGCCAAAATGTATACTTAAACTGCCGGTACAGCGGCAATTATTCTGCACACAAAGTTAAGGAAGGGGTTTGTTTTGGTTTAAAAAAGAAAGAAAAGCAGGTAGCTAAAAAAAAAACACCTTTTTGTAGGAAGACGTATTAATCGAGCTTAGTACAACGTTTACACAATAATATGTAGTCTATCACAACCATCGCGCCAGTATTTTGTTTTTTCTTTAATAGCGGTTATTCCGACGCTCAGATAAAACAAATTATCAGTCAGTCAGTGAAGCTGTCAGTATTTTTTTATAATTATTTGCCTTCCTCGTAAGTGAACGAAAACCGCGCTTCCTATGTGCTTCCCGCTAGAAATTAAGCACTGCTCATGTGGTCTTTGAGTAAGAAAGTCAGTAAATCAGTCGCTAATATAAAATGCTCATTTTGAAGGTCATTGGTAACGGCCTTGTCAGAGCAAATTAAAGGCTTACTGTTCTAGCTCACCAAGTCAAACAACAACAACAACAACAAATAAAAAAAAAATATGGGACCATTCCAATTCCGTTGGGAAAGATTCCAAATGAAATTGGAGATTAAATGCGACCCAATCGGAGCGAATTGTATCACATATCTCCCAAATGATTAGCTGGTAGGCCTGAAAAACTATGGCACATATATACACAGTATGGAGCGATTGTCATTCATTTCTCGGCGTTCACGCCACAATTCGTTGCATTCGTTGGTAGCGACGGTCGTGAAAACTTTAATTGTGATTCTAATTGAGCCTTAATTAACACACATGTACAACCTAGCTCTTGGCCGCATGTATTGGCCGGGAGCTGGTGTCACTCAGCGACTGTCACGATAGAGCTAAATAAAAAAAAAAGTTCACCGGAGCTGAGCCGTGTAGAATATTTTCTTCAAAGCAGCCGCCGCTGTGGTGCAGTGGTTAGAGCGCTCGACTGCTGTGCCCAAGGGTGCGGGATCGAATTCCGGTGGTGGCGGCCGCTTTTTCATAAAGGCGAAAAGCAAGGATCCCGTGTGCTGTGCGATGTCAGTGCACGTTAACGAACCCCAGGGGGTCGAAATTTCTGATCCATCAACTAGGGCATCTCTCATAGCCTTTTCTAAATGTGACATTGCAACTAGCATGGAAAAAGACAACGGACAGTGACAATAAGGTACCGACGGGACAGCTCGGTGGACTTCAACTGACATATATTTCACACGTAAAAGAATTTCACACTTGACATTAGCGCATGCTCAGAGGGCTCTTTTTGCCCCCCCCCCCCCCCCCCCCCCCCCCCACACACACACACTTCTTTATCAAAGGAGCAAGCTATCATAAAAAAGCAGAAAAAAAATTAAAACCACTATGACCACGCGTTTTTCGACAAATAATTAATCTATTTTTTTCGCATCCGGTGTTTACGCAGTCTTTGTGTTTGCGTAGGACTACGCGGTGGTTAGGCTCTAGTCGTAGCTCTGATGGCCAGCGGCCATTTGGAGGCACATTGCCGCAAATGCAAAATATAAAAAAGAAGGTAGCAAAGAAGAACAAAAATGCGTTCCACTTTTTTTGCCACACGCGAGTGCTGAAGCGACCCTACAGGCAGGTTGACAGGAAAATATTTGAAGCTTTTTGCAGTGATAAGGCAGGGGATATGTGCCCGAGCACCCCGTCAATAGCCCTCACGAAAAAAAAATAATTATTTGTAGAAAACACGTGCGTCCATGTGGTTTGAATTTTTCTGCTTTTGTTTAATATAGCTTGCTTTTTTGATAAAGAAGTGTGTGTGTGTGGGGGGGGGGGGGGGGGGGGTCCCCTGAGCATGCGCTAATGTCAAGTGTGAAATTCTTTTACGTGTGAAATAAACGTCTGATGAAGTCCAGCGTGATGTCCCGTCGATACCTTATTGTCGCTGTCCGTTGTCTTTTTCCACGCTAGTTTGCAATGTCGCAGTCATTCATACAAAAACGCACCAACTAGCCCAACTGTCTTCCCTGACCATACTCTTATAGCCTGAGTCGCTTTGGGACATTAAATCACATAGACCAACCAACCAACTAATATTCGGGGTGCAACTTCGGATTTCAGTGGCCGCTGCACAAATTTCCTTGACCTTCGACCTCAAACCCCTTTAGAAGAACGGCTGATTGGGCGAGTTGGTGAACCATGATGGACAGTAATATACGTGCGCAAAAAGACGAGACAAAGAGGAGAAGTGGACAACCACGGCACAGTCCACTTCTCCTCTTTGTCTCGTCTTTTTGCGCACGTATATTACTGTCAAACTCCTTCCCTCCTCTTATGGCGTGGGCCAGGTGTTCACCGAGAACTGTGACACTATGTCTTTCCTCTAATATAAACCAGTTTATCAATTAAGTGTAGGTGTCTCATCAAAAAGTGAGACAGACATTGCCCCAAATTTCCTTTTCTCTAAATGAATTTACAAATTAAGCGTAGGTGCCCAATAACAGTGAGGCAGACACTGCGCCTTTCTTCCCCAAAAATCAACCTGAACAAAAATATAAAAAAGTCGAGAACTAAAAGGTAGTGTTAAAGGCTAAGCTTTCGTTTTCTTTCCCGCGTCTTGGAGAAGACGCTATTATTCTCTTTATTCTGTATGTATGGTTTTCTCAGTGCAGTTCTTTGTACAATACCATAAAACTGTAGCAAACACTGTTCACCTCTAGCGCGACTAGCTCATGGCATCTACGGCGAGGCAAGCAGGAAGGCGCAAGCTAAGTACCCATACAAGCGGACGTACTGCATGCTGTCTACGGAAGCCGCCTCACTCTACTACTCTACACTTCGAAGGCGAGCTTCTACTGTTTATTACGCGCAATTTCTTCCTCAAGGACTTAGCTTGAATGACGGTCAAACGTTTTGTGAGGTTTTTAAAGTTTCGTTTTAAGATGGCTGTGACCAGCTTAGTTTCTCGGAGGATTGCTTCGTGCTTTGTTTTGCCTTGAGTGAGCCTCTTGAGGGTTAGTCTTTCACGAGCACATATTTAGTCGATTTTTCTGGTATCCTTTGTACTCCCTACTTGTTGACGCCCAGCTCATTTCCCTTCTAAACTTAATGTGCGCAGCTGCCCCATTAATATATATATATATATATATATATATATATATATATATATATATATATATATATATATATATATATATAGGTATATATATATATATATAGGTATATATATTGTGAAATCTTAGTGGCTTAGATTAGCAAGAATTATCGCGTGCACGGTGAGCAACCAGTCTACGAGCAGTCGGCGCTCGAACTGAGTGCAAACACGCCAGCTCTTACCTATTCCGGTCCACACGGACATCGGGACCACCGTGATTAGGACCTGTGCTATACCTATGCACTAGAGACACCTTTACGATATCTGTGGCCAACAGTCAGAGGAGGCCAATTACCCGGGCTTCAACTGTATCGAGGATTCTGCGGAATCATACCGGAAATAATCAGCATGAAAAAAAAAAAAAAAAAACCGGACAGAGAAAAGGGAACAAACGTACACCGCCGCGTTTGATCTTTTTGTCTTTCTGTCCATGTTTTTCCGCGCTGGTTGTTTCAAGTATGAGTCCATTACAACAACCCTGGTTTGCCGTTCTAATTAATTGGGCTCCTGCGAAAGCAGACTCACTGGCCATATACCCACCCTGATATCGAGACCAGACCCATGGGGAAGTCACCGTACGTAATGACACACTTGAGTAATGAGGTATGGGTGCATGCAAAAAAATAAAAATAAAATAACCCTGACTTGAAGTACATGTACCTTAAAACCAGCAGGGCTGCTTCAGAATGTAATGATCTAGGAATAAATCGAGTTGTAAAATGTCACGCTTTTCAACTTCCCGCTTTAGGCACTGTTGATGCCGTAGCGGCTGCGGAACAAGGCGTCAGTCTTAAACTTAAAAGACTGTAGACACCAAATTTGTGGGCATTTTTCTTTTTGTTAATGATGCGTAAAGGTTCAACTCCAACGCCATATCCTAGGCGTCGGCGCTGTTAGCGTATGCAGAAACCGGTTTGAACATGTGCGCGGTACGAGACGCCAGCAAACTTGAGCGGAGCGCCGAGATCTGTCCGTGCTAGATTTCGGCGTCAGCGTTCACGCATGGCGCCGAGCTGCTCACCCTCGTAGGTCTCTCACTGGCGCACGTCTAGGCGCCGTACACCAATGAGAGGACAGAGTGGCCGCGACCTCCGCATTGCGAGTTTTCGCTCGCGCTGAGTTTTCGCGTGTTTTTTTTTTTTTTTCACTTTTTTTTCATCAGTATAAAAATGCCGGTTGGAGCCTGTAGTTTGTACGACGTATTCTACCTTGGATTTCCATGAGATCAGGGCTGAAACTTGGAGTCTAACAGGGTTCTACTTAGGTTGAGGACAAACCAAAGGGCTATGGAAAGAAAAATGATAGCGATAACATTAAGAGATAGGAAACGTGCAGAGTGGGTCAGAGAAATAGCTCAAGCCACTGACATTCTAGGGGAAATCAAGACGAAGAAATGGGAGTGGGCAGGACAAGTAGCTCGAAAAAAGGATAACTGATGGTCGCATAGGGTAACAAACTGGATTTCAAGGGAAGGAAAGCGTAGGAGGGGGCGGCGAAAGTTAGGTGGGTGGATAAGGTTAAGTTCGCAGGGGTCAAGTGGCCGAAGCTAGCACAGGACCGGGTTGTTAATTGGAAGAATATGGCTCTAAGACCGCGGTAGTCCTTTCTTTAATGTTTCGGCGCGCGCGCCGCGGAAAACAGCGATGGAATGGGCTACAAGCTTCGAGAAGGCGACGCGACCGATTACGTAATCTCGGCCACCGTGCTGCGCCTCCTCGCCCTCGTCGTCATGGGCGGAGTCACGCGTACATTCCCCCGCACGGTCCCAGCCCTCCTCCTCGCTTCGCGCGGGAGGGCCGCGCGTGCCGACCATGTTCGAGAAAATTCGAGACCTCTCCAGAGGGCCGAGGGGGGGGGGGGAGGCATAGCTTTGGCAGCGCTAAGCTGTTTTCCGTTCCTCCTCCGCGCCTAGAAGCTTCTGCTACAGTGAACTAGAATATTTTGTAGTGTGCTCACTCCGCGGTGCCTCTGCGGGGAGCGGAGGTAGAGAGCACTATAGCGGAGGCCCCGCGTACGTCGACAGGCGTTTGCTTCGCGGCGCCGGCACCAGGTGGCGCCACGGTAGACTTCACGGTAGGATGTTGCTCCGCCCGTCGCTGTCAGCCGGTTCAATTTGTCACTGTGTTGTGTGCATTTGTGGCTTCGTTGTTGCTCTCATGTGCGCATGTTTTTTTAGCGCTTATCGGAGGTCACTTCAAACGTTTGTTTAGTAAAAGCCAGTTCAGGCTCTTGTTTAAGTTCCCGTCGAAAGTGAGTGTTGACTACACCACGTGCGTCGGTGTATGCGTGTTCTGCGTGGAGATCAGAACTCTTGGTGCTTTTCTTTCGCACATGATGGGGTAAACGGAGATGTGGCCTGTACTAACCGGTTACTTCACTGGGACAGACTGCTAATAACAATAATAATAACAATCTTTATTTAGTATAGTTAGAACAACATACATATACGGAAGCGCCGAAGCCACAAGCGGGCTTGTGCGGCGACATTAACCGGCAGCCGCTGCAATCTTCGCGCCACATCAAAACTCCATCAGAGGCAAAAAAAAAGAAACATTTGGCACAACACGCTATCAAAAATGCACTGATTACATCGGTACATATTATATGTTCTCTAACGCTTGAACAGCAACTCTCAATGTTTTTCGGGTGGTCAAAGAAAATACGTCGTCCAGTAGTTCGTTGAAGATGGCTGGAACATAATAGCGTCTTGTTGCTTTGCCGTAATGAATGCGGACTCTCGGTTTAAGATAACGAGGGACATATCTCAACGGTACCGGTTTCGTGTTTATGTGCCTGAATGCACTGCTCCAAAAATATTTTAGTACTACAATTTGTTTAAAAAGATTGTCAAAAGAAGGCAAACCGGCTGCTCTAAAGACACTGCTGGGAAAATTCTCCTGTGGCATGTAGAGGACGCTTGTAGCGATGATTTTCAAAATCCTGTTAACTCCATGTGAAAGAGCAGTTAAACAACACATACCGTATCTTAATTTAAACACTGCCCCAGAGCATGGGCGATTAGTTTTCTGATAGAAAAAGGCATCATGGTTTTCAAATTAAACAACAAACATGCAACACTTCTAAGTTTTTTACAAATGTGGGTCAACATGAGTATTCCATGTCAGATCACTGTATATGGGTACACCAAGATACGTAACCGACGGGACGCTAGCTATAGGTTGACAAAAACACAGAGAGCAATATGAGGGGTGTAAATATATAGAACCTATATTTGGTACATCTTTGTGCGGGTTACGAAAACAGACAAGTCGGGATTTGGTGCTATTTAGTTGTATTAAGTTTGAGACAAACCAATCACTAAATTTAATAGCGCCCCCTGAAGGTTAGCCAGGGCACATGAAAACTCGGGGTTGCCTGATACTAGTAAAGTGTCATCGGCGTAAAGGAATATAGCGGATGCTTCCACGTGGTCACATATATAATTCACATAAAGCCGCACAACAACTTACCGCGTCACTGCAGATAGGCCCAAACCAAAATATGCCGGCCCGTCGTCAAAACCATTGCTACGCGCCTGGATGCAAGACTGGCTATGTGCATACTAAAGGTGGCCCAAAAATAGCCCTGTTCGGCGTTCCCAAAGATGACGCTCTAAGGAAGCAGTGGGAGATCAGTGGGAACTCAACCTCCCTCCGTCACTCGGACAAGTGACTGGATGAGAGCTGTGTAGCTGGGCTGTTTGTGAGCTTCATTTCGAACCTCGTTTCGTTCTACGGGACTATGTTCATATTGTGAACGGGGAAGAAGTCCGCATCCCTCGTGGGAAGCCAGCATTATCCCCCGATGCCGCTCCGACGCTATTGCCGAATCTACCGGCCTATCTTAAAAAACAAAATACCGAAAGAAAGACAACAAAGAAACAACCCACTGGTGTTGTAACTGATGGGTCCTCGAAAACAAAATTTTCAAGTCTGCCCGATATACCCGTAGTAACAGAAGAGTAGGAATCGGTCCCAAACGAACAGATTCTGAAAGTATTCTTGATATTTTGGAAGTGGTTAGAAATAGACTGAATAAAGAAGTTGGTTGCCCCGTTCACGCAGAAGGCCGATCTGAATAAGTAATAAGGTTTTATTTAGTCACCAGACTGCACTTCTATGTGAAAGGGATTAATTCAAAAAAGGCAGAAAAACGAGAATGGGCGAAACACCTCAAACTAATAAGCCATTGCTATAACGCTGCTGTGAAGTGCTGGAGCAAGTGAAGGAAATAAGCAGCAAAAGGCGTGAACATAGATATATGCAGCGGTGACAAATCTGTTTATATGTTTCATAAAGCAGTGGCTTTATGTCTCTCCAAATAAGTATGCAGTATCTGTTAATGCTGTTTGAAAACCTTGTGGTGCGCCTCCTGTTCTGCAAAAAACGCGAATTGTAAATAATGCATCTTCCCTTTTACTTTGTCAGAATTACATGCATTCGTTCTACCTGTCATCTCCATGTCCCTTTTGTTTTTGTGTGCTGCAGCTTGGGTGTTTGTGAATAAACAGTTGTTGCGGCCGACACTCCTTCATTCTTCGTTTATCCCTGGCATGAATCCCATGCTATTGCTATTGACGTTAAACATTAATGGAAAGAGCTGTATAACCCCCGAATATGCAGTGCATTATAATTTCTTTCCAGCGAAACAATGCAGGCACGAGTGACATACACTATACGTGAACGTCCCAACGAGCCAAGCGCATTGATTAACGTTGTTTGAACATGTGCACAGCGCAGAAGTAAAGTTCAATTCAAGGTCCGCTTAGCCATTTCAGCAAAACCCACGCAAATATCGCGGTAATATTTCAATTTGTCGGCGCGGCACTGGCTTTTACCCGTGGAGCGCGCGCGCTTCGAGGCACCTACCGTGGAGACGCGCGCAGCGCCACCGCGCGCCGCCGCTCCCCGTCGACACCGACGGGGACACCTCGAGCGGCGCCTATGAGCACACTAACCAATATTCTAGTTCACTGTACTTCTGCGCTGTCAATTTTAAAAGCGCGCCGCGCAGCCATCGACGGTTCTGGTTCTTGTGCTGAGGCTAGTCATCGACGAAGACAGCGTAGCAGGCAGGCCCCGACTG
Source organism: Amblyomma maculatum (assembly GCF_055883805.1). Lineage (NCBI taxonomy): Eukaryota > Metazoa > Arthropoda > Arachnida > Ixodida > Ixodidae > Amblyomma > Amblyomma maculatum. The sequence continues at coordinate 22,952,828 of NW_028146738.1, forward strand.
AGAAGTCGTAAAAAAGAGCGATGCGCTCAGTTTGCAGTTAGTCTTTCGCCCAGTCCCTTTTGTAAAGTGTGTCGTCTCTCTGTCTCGTGTAACTAAGTTTTCTGTACCCTGTGAGTCGTGTTCTTGTTATATAAAGTTAATGTTCGTTTTGTTACGGCAAGCTCGTTGGCCTTCGTCTCAGTGTGCGTGTGAACTACACGTCGCCTGCCGAATCGAGGAGCACCTTGGAGAGGTGCGGAAGATTGGAAGAAACAAGAACCTGACGTTTACTATGGGAGAGGCCTTCACCTTCCAGCGGGTATATTCAAGCTGATGATGATGATGGTTAGTGTATCAGGAGGGCAATTGCTTTGCCTTTTTCGTTGCCTTCATCGGATATATAGGAATTTGGTGTTCCATTGGTACATGCAGCTCGGCACAGTTGATCGGTTCTGGAGCTCCAGTGTGGTAGCGAGCCCGTGCCCGCGACTACCTTAGCCTCAACCGAGAAGGCCAGCTGTTCATCACATGAGCTCTCAAGCGACTCGCTGCCAGCTTACTGGAAAGTCTGCAATCGTGGAACACAGGTATCGTTTCAAGTAAACTTTTATTACCGGTACTTTGGAGTGCCTGGAGGTGCAACGCCTGCCGAAAGAAAAAAATGCTCTCCACTTCTCCCAAAGCAGCCCTGCCTCTAGTTTTTCTCCTAAAGTTCAAGTCTCAAAACACAATCTGTGGAATTACTATTTTTGCACAGAATTTATCCGCCACCTGCTCTAGACAGTTTTTTCTAGTGCCGACTTCATTTAGTTCTTACATTTTTTTCAGAAAACATCCCACGGCAGCTTATCGGATAGATGTTGCTTCTACTTGCCCTATTGTGCTTATCATTGTAGACAAGCATGTAGACTAGTGTCAAAACAATAAATAAATGAACAGTGCTGTGTTCATGATTCCATCTTTGTACAGTCATTGCCACTGCGAATAGTTCCAGCATGCACCAAAAAACAAAGTTTGCCAAGTAATTATTTCCTCTGCCTTAGGGAAAACAGGACAGCTGTGAAAGCTGCAAAGATATGGACTGATATCTCTTCATACTGTTTCAGAATCATGCTAATGATGTGTTGCATTTTCAACGATTTGAACAGTCTGCTTGACAGCACAAGATGCAACTTTGGTTGCGGCCTGCTTATTGGTCGTGTAGTGTCGAAATACATACATGCATTTGATTTCAGAGCATTAAATACCCCCAGATCTTCACAAAATATTTCAGATGTTGAATTAGCTAACTGCAGCTCTGGGACAAAAACAAAAAGGATATACATCATTGCGAGAGCAACGAAATTGCATAAATTTGCACAACCGTATTTTCCGGTTTATAATATGCACCTTTGTATAAAACGCCCACCTCATATTTAGAGGCTTTCAACAAAAAAAAAAAAAGGTGTATATAAGATATAAGATGCACCTAAATTTATTCAGGTTAGGGCAGTAGGGCTTGACAATATATGCTCGCTGAACCATCGCGTGCTATGTACCTGAAAGAAAATTTGTTACGTGCTCGTGCGAATGAAAGATTAAAAAGGAGGCAACACTTACGCGCGGAAAAACACTCGCTTAGTCAGAGCAGAATCACTTTTTATTACTCAAATCCTTGAAAGGCTTCATCTTGGTGCGCAGTCGCCGATTTCTCGTAACAATTCGCTCAAGCGTCCTCTTAGTGCTCATAATCACTGTGCTGATCGTCGCCGCGCACGGGCGCTCTGACGCACGCGGCAAAGCACATGCAGGAAGGAGAAAATACACGTGCAATAGCCACCAAACAATCTTGTGCATCGTACTTGGGAAAAAAAGTCGGATCTATCTGGCTTGCATTGGCAGCGTGGAAAGTGCGAAGAGCATGGACGTCGTTACTTTTTGACATTCTGCCAGTGAGAAGGCTGTACAATTCAAGAACACTCTAATGACTGTAAATACTTTAATCGCAGGCGTCGCTACCGTTTCCGTTTCACAATAAAATTCGCCTATATGAACACTGCCCAAAATAAAAAAAAACACACAATTGCATCGTTATATAGGACACACTCACGAAAATTTTGTGAAAAAAAAAGGCTTTTTATACACCGGAAATTACGGTATTAAAAATATTTAACAGGAAAGGGTAGTCGTTTTGCTAGAATCTTTGCTGTGACTGATATGGCAAACTTCAGTGAACGCCGCAAGGATCCGTAATCTCACCAGTGCTCTTCAACATTGCGATGATCGGACTGGCCAGAAAACTCAGCAAGATCGATGGCATCCAGCACGCAATGTACGCCGACGACTTTACGGTCTGGACGAATCGAGGCTCGCTAGGACAAAAGCAAAAGAGACTGCAGGAAGCAGCAACATGTGTAGAAGAGTACGTGAGAGAAAGGGGCCTAGCCTGTGCCACGGAGAAGTCGGAACTTCTTAGGGTAGGGTCCAACCCCACCAAGGTGGACCTGACAGTAAGGTTAGAAGGCCAAACTATACCGGAAAGGGACATGATACGCATCCTAGGCATGTGGATCCAAGGAAGCAGAAGATGTACCCACACAATCAGTCTACTCAAGACGTCAACAGAACAAGTAAGCCGCATGATAAAAAGGGTATCGCAGAACAGAAGCGGGATGAAGGAAAGCGACACGATCAAGCTCGTCAAAAGCCTGATAGTCAGCAGAGCCACGTACTCGTTGCCATACCACCGCATGACCAAGAAAGACAAAGAACAGACGGAGGCGCTGCTAAGAATAGCGTACAAGACGGCACTCCACCTACCAAAAAACACATCAAATGAAAAGCTGCTACAAATGGGCCTAAACAACACATTCGAAGAACTAACGGACGCCCAGCTAAGTGCGCAAATAGTCAGGCTCCAACAGACAGTCACCGGCCGCAAGCTCCTAGAGAGATTAGGACACGACGTAGAAGGGATCGTAGATAGAACAGCCACCATTCCAGACGAGGTCCGTCAAACACTGGATGTCAGCCCCCTGCCGAGAAACATGGATCCCAACCTCCACGCCGCTAGAAGGCAGGCCAGGGCAGACTATGTGCAGCGGAACCTAGCCACAATGGAAAATACGGTATACACAGACGCGGCCCTATACCCATGGGACCGCAGGACCAGAAAGTTCAGAGTCGCGGCAGCAGTGGTAGACCACATGGGGGAACCAATAAGCAGTGCGACGTTAAGAAACTGTACGGTAACGGAGGGGGAGAAGGCTGCCGTAGCTCTAGCGGCCGCCGAAGGTTACCGTAGGAACAAGTCTCTCATAATCCTAACAGACTCCAAAGCAGCATGCAGGAACTACACACGGGGCAAAATAAGCAAGGAAGCGCTGAGCATCCTCCTCGAAGCAAGGCTTCCAAATAAGACCTTAAGACACAGGATTTTCTGGATACCGGCACACACCGGGATAGAGGGTAACTCGAGGGTAGACAGCCCAGTTCGCGAGATCACGAACCGAGCAGGGCAGTCAGAAGCCCTGGAGGACCCCATAACGGTGGAACCAACGTATACAGAAATACTAAACTGCCACAGAGGGCGGAGATTCAAATACCCACCACCCCACACATCATTAACACAGCACGAGGCGGTCTGCTGGCGGAGACTGCAAGCAGGGACATTCCACAATCTATACATACTACACAAGATGTTCCCTACACAATACAGGAACACATGTCCGTGGTGCGGGGCAACCCCCACACTATACCACATCACATGGGAATGCGAACGAAACAGAGCCTTCCACAAACTAAATAACCCGAGTGCGGAACAATGGGAGGGTCTGCTGACCAGCAGCGAGCTCACTGCCCAAAGGGCACTGGTGCGGCACGCCTGCGAAGCAGCAAGACTCAGCGGTGCCCTGGAATAGGGGCGCCGACCTTGTGAAGAGGCCGAAGATATGAAGACATCGGCCCGCCGCTAAAACCAGAAACTTTTTAGAGCAATAAATGTTTTCTCTCTCTCTCTCTCTCTCTCAGTGCATGTTGCCTTTAGTGATGTGCTGAGCACAAGGCGTGCTTGCAGATTTTAATCCTGCCAGTTGTGCAAAGTTATCTCCTGTTTTTGTTGAGTGGTCCATACATGCAGACCACGGTAATGCCACGTGCGTTTTGGTTCCAACACTGCAGTTCTGAAAAAGTGAATGCCGACACAGGTTCGATGTACGCTGTCCCATTGCTGCCCGTGTAGATTTCTAAGTGATGCCCAGGTCTTAGGCAGATGGAGACACCAATCGATGCAGCTCACAAAGGAACATCCCTGCTAAGGTGGTTGCCTACTGTAAAAACCAGATGCCATGAGATGCTCAGTGAGTTAACCTTGGAGGAAGTTATTTTTATTACGGTTAAGTCATCCGGTGAAATTTACACTGTATTTAGTTTGATAAACAAGGCTCCTTTTGTGATGTAAAACAAGCTCCAAGTAGCCACAGGCACAAAGTAGGCAAATGGCAATACACTTTGAAATACTTACTTTGAATTGCGTTTTATTTTTGGATGCCCTTGAAGGGGCACTAAGGATAGACAGCAGTTTGCCCGTATCGATAAAGTACTGTGTTCTAATCTTCAACATACCACCTGGAATGAAGGAAAAGCCTCTACAAGGATTGAAAGACCAAGAAACAGAACAAAGATGCTGCCATTACTGGCCAAGTTTGCAAGAAAAATGCGTGCATCCATATAGAAGTTTTGGTGCCGGTTACTGCAAGATATTTTGTGCCGTGTGTCATTCTAATGTGGCAGTGACATGTCCTTTTCAGCAGTGTCGTCATGAATTTGAATCGACTCATGGGAAGGCTTCTAATTAAATTTTCTCGCCAATACTATATACCTATTTTGCTGCTAGACAACATAGCCATAACGAGAGAAACAATCAAATTTTTACTGAGAACAATGACTGAATTAAGTTGTCCTCAGAATCCCTTTAAAAGGCTCCACTGAAGCATTCAAGCAAAGTACGCACTGACAGCACGCAAGAAAATATTCTGGGCACAATCTGCAAAAAAAAAAAAAAAAAAAGATTGGACAAGCAGTAGATTATGTCCACTCCAACAGAAGACTGGAAACTTCCCCACAAAGAGGGAACACAGCTGTCCAGGTACACCTGTAGAGCACATGCAATTTACAGAACGTCACAAAATGCAGTCGCTAGGTTGGTAATGGCATTAAAGGTGCAATCATATTTCACAGATAGCTGAGATTTAGTCATTGTTTCAATTATATATATATATATATATATATATATATATATATATATATATATATATATATATATATATATATATATATATATATATATATATATATATGAAGGAAAGAAGCCGACAGTCGGCGAGGCCAAGGAAAGCATTGGGGATAGTACTTTGTCTTTTTTTTTAATTTTTACTTCATAATCACGTAAATTAGTAATGTAATGTGTTTAGGGGAAAGTGAAATAAACACCAAGTAGAAAGAAAAACAACGTGCCGATGGTGGGAACCGAACCCACGACCTCCGAATAACGCGCCCGGTGCTCTTCCAACTGAGCTATATCGGCCGCTGTCCCCCCTGCTACTTTCTTGGGTATTAATGTTGTCTGTATACGAACATTGAGAGTGTTCACCAGCGCCACCCTCAACTATAGCGGTGGACGTGGAACGTCCTGTGTTACCGCCAGCGTCACGTAGAATGTGATCACGAGTGAGGGCGAAAGCTGTGCTAGAACCCTCTTATGCTACCTATGGCTTCAAGACATATATATATATATATATATATATATATATATATATATATATATATATATATATATATATGAAGGAAAGAAGCCAACAGTCGGCGAGGCCAAGGAGAGCGTTGGGGATGGCACTTTATGTCCCTTTTTTTAAATGTTTACTTGGATAATCACAGAGATTAGTAATGTAATCTGTTTAGGGGAAAGATAATATACGACCACACCTTTGGTGACCACAAAAATAAAGCATGCAGGTACCAGGAATGGGGTCAGATTAGATGTGCTAGGTTCCTTTCCTAGAGGAGCAAGCCGACATTCACTCTCCTGCCTGCACAACCGGCATATGTACAGAACTTTCTATCACTCTCTGCCTTTCACCTGGAAATGTCACTCAGATCATGCTGATTGATTCGATAAGCTTACCCTACAAGTAGTTCTGGTCACGACACCACAAGTGCAAATGAAATGGCAGGGGAAAATAAATGTTATATTGTGACTGTTTTCAGAGTATTAAATGCACTTCTAGCTCCTGTAGAAATATCAACCAACCCGGAAGAAACTACATAATGATTTTTTAGATGAATAGGATGAAACTGTCTGCTGTGTCCCTTTAGGGAAGCAGCAGTGCAGAAATTAACTGGAAGTATGTGAAATAAAGCTGAGAAGCTGTTCCAGATCTCATCGATAATGCAGACGAAAAAAGTTGAGTGCTACCAAATTAGTCCCACAGGCATCTGTACTTCCGCAAACCTCCGAAGTCTACTACTATACATTTTTTTACATACTGCCCACCAAACTTTGTGAGCTGTGTACAGCCCACCAAGGCTTTAAGTGAGGGCATTCCCTTCATTCCCTTCATTCAGGGCATTCCCTGCAGTTTACGTTAGGTAGCGAAGCACTGGAAGTAGTAGGCGAATATGTCTACTTAGGACAGGTAACCGCAGATCCGGACCATGAAAAGGAAATAACAAGAAGAATAAGATTGCGATGGAGCGCATTTGGTAAGCACTCGCAGATTATGCTACCAGCTTACCAGTATCGTTCAAGAGGAAAGTATACAACAGTTGCATCTTACCTGTACTCACCTATGGGGCTGAAACGTGGAGGCTAATCAAGAGGATTCTACTTAAGTTGAGGACATCTCAGAGGGCTATGGAACGAAAAATGGTAGGGGTAACATTAAGAGATAGGAAACGTGCAGAGTGGGTCAGAGAAATAACTCGAGTTACCGACATCCTAGTGGAAATTAAGGAGAAGAAATGGGCATGGACCGGACATGTAGTGCGAAGAGAGGATAACCGATGGTCGCTTAGGGTAATAAACTGGATTGCGAGGGAAGGAAAGCAAGCGTAGCAGGGGGCGGCAGAAAGTTAGGTGGGCGGATGAGGTTAAGAAGTTCACAGGGGTCAAGTGGATGCAGCTAGCACAGAACCGGGTTAATTGGAGAAATATGGGAGAGGCCTTCGCACTGCAGTGGGTATAGTCAGGATGCTGCTGCTGATGATGATGATGATAATTTTCTTCATTACAATTTCTCAAGAAATGCAACTGTGGGTGTGTTTTCTGTAATTGGTTCTGCTTTCTTACTAAACATGAAATTCCTAATCAGTTCAGTTCAGTCGTTCAGTCGTGTCCGACTCTTCGTGACCCTATGGACTATGTCACGCCACGCTTTCCGGTCTCTCACTATCTTCCTAACATCACATAACTTCATCTGCAGTGCCTCGAGGATGCCATCTAACCATCGCGTTCGCTGCCTACCCCTTCTCCGGCGACCCTCAACCTTTCCCAACATCAAATCTTTCTCCAGCGACTCCTCTCTTCTCATCAGATGACCAAAGTAGCTGAGCTTTAACTTTAGAATTTGACCCTCCAATGAGCAGTCAGGGTTTATGGTCGACAATATCGACTGATTTGATCTTCTGGCAGTCCAAGGAACTCTCAAGAGTCTTCGTCAGCACCACAATTCAAACGCGTCAATTCTTCGGCGGTCAGCCTTTTTCACAGTCCAACTCTCGCATCCATACATCACAACTGGAAAGACGGATCTTGGTTGGCAGACTAATGTCTCTGCTCTTTACTAGGCGGTCAAGGCTAACCATTGCTCTCTTTCCCAGAAGCAGGCGTCTCCTAATTTCATGGCTGCAGTCTCCTTCCGAGGTAATCTTGGAGCCCAAGAAGAGAAAATCTGTCACAGCTTCCACTTCTTGTCCCTCGATGCTCCAGGACTTGATAGGGCAAGACGCCATGATCTTTGTCTTTTTAATGTTCAGTTTAAGCCCAAACTTCTCACTCTCTTCTTGTACGCGCATCGGAAGTCTCTTGAGTTCCACTTCACTTTCTGCCATTAAAGTGGTATCATCCGCATATCTAAGGTTGTTGATAAGTTTTCCAGCAATCTTCACTCCAGCTGAAGACTCGTCCAGACTGGCCTTCCTCATGATGCACTCTGCATATAGGCTAAATAGGCAGGGCGACAGTACGCAACCTTGCCTCACTCCTTTCTCAATCGGAAACCAATCAGTAAGACCATGCCCAGTTCTGACTGTGGCCTCTTGTCCTTCATACAGGTTCCTGAGGAGACAGATGAGGTGAATTGGAACTCCCATCTCTTGGAGAGCTTACCACAATATGCTGTGATCTACGCAGTCTAACGCTTTCTCATAATCAATAAAGCAGAAGTAGATGGGTTTCTGGAACTTACTTGCTTTTTCCATGATCCAGCGAAGGTTGGCAGTTTGGTCTCTAGTTCCTCTGCCCTTGCGAAACCCAGCTTGCACGTCCGGAAGCTCCCGATCCACGTACTGCTGCAGCCTTCCTAGGAGGATTTTCAACATCACCTTGCTAGCATGCGAAATAAGCGCGATCGTGTGGTAGTTGGAACAATATTTGGAACTGCCTTTCTTTGGAATGGGGATGTAAACTGACCTCCTCCAATCCTGTGGCCACTGCAGGGTTGTCCAAATCTTCTAACATAGTGTAATCAGAATGTTAACAGCGTCATGGTTGAGGTTTTGAAGCAACTCAGCTGGAATTCCATCAATTCCGCTAGCTTTGTTCTTACCAAGGCTGGCTAAGGCCCATTCAACTTCACTCTTCAGGATGCCCGGCTCGATATCAGTAATCACAACCATCTTATGTTGGGTTTGCACATTCGGGCCCTTCTTGTACAGTTCTTCTGTGTATTCCTGCCACCTCTTCTTTATCTCTGAGGCTTCAGTGAGGTCCTTGCCTCGTTTTTCCTTTATCACTCCCAGCTTAGCACAGAAGCTTCCTTTTGATATCTTTGATTGTCTTATACAGAGCTCTTGTGTTTCTTAATTGGCTGTTGTCCTCAACTGCTTGGCACTGTATGTTCAGGAAGGCATTCTTATCTCTCCTTGCTATTTTCTGAAAATCCGCATTGACAACCTTGTATCTTTCTCTTTCCCCCATAACTTTTGCCATCCTCCTTTCCTCAGCTATCTGCAAAGCCTCTTCAGATAACCAGTTTGCTTTCTTGCATTTCTTTTGCTTTGGAATTACCTTAGTAGCAACTTCTTGTATTATATCACGAACATCAGTCCACATCTCTTCGGGCTCTCTGTCTTCTAGATCTAATTCTTGAAATCGATTCCTCACTTCCACAGCATATTCTAATGGAATTTGATCCAGATCATACCTGAAAGGCCTTATAGTTTTCTACGTTTTCCTCAATCGAAGCTTAATTTTGGCAACAAGAAGCTGATGATCGGTGCCACAATCGGCCCCTGGCTTTGTTTTTACTGCTTGTATAGCGCTTCTCCATCTCTGCCGGCAAAGAATATAATCGATCTGATTCCTGTGCAGACCGTCCGGTGAAGTCCATGTGTACAGGCGCTTCTTGTGCTGTTGAAAATGAGTATTCGCTATGGTCAGGTTGTTTTCTTGACAAAACTCTACTAGCCTCTGCCCAGCTTCATTTGGCTTGCCAAGACCGAACTTGCCTATAATTCCGGATATTTCTTCACTCCCGACCTTAGCATTCCAGTCTCCTATGAGACAAACAACGTGTGATGATGGGGTGCGGTCTAAAAGGAATTGTAGGTCCGCATAAAATCTCTCAACGTCAGTTTCTTCAGCAGTAGTGGTCGGTGCATAGACTTGGATAACTGTTATGTTGAAAGGGTGAACTTGGATCCGAAGTGAAATCATTCGGTCGTTTTTGGGGTTGTACCCTAGCACTGCTTTGTCCATTCTTCTGTTTACTATGAGAGCGACTCCATTCCTTCTCTTGGATTCGTGCCCACAATAAAAGACATAATGGTCGCCGGAGTTAAATTCTCCCATTCCGGTCCACCTGAGCTCGCTGATACCCAAGATATCAATGTTCAATCTGTCCATTTCTCGCTTGACGACATCCAGTTTACCTTGCGTCATAGATCTTACATTCCATGTTGCTATGTGATACATCTCCTTGCAACATCGGGCTTTCCGGTCGCTTCCCGACACATCCACAACTGAGCGTCCTTTTGGCTTTAGCCCAGCCGCTTCATTCGTCCTGGAGCTACTAGGAATCGCCCTTTGTTCATCCCCAGTAACATGTGGGACGCCTTCCAACCTGGGGGGCTCATCTTCCGGCGCCATATCTTCAATGGTATTGTGACTGGCCATAGGGTTTTCTTGGCAGGAAATACTGGAGTGGGTTGCCATTACCTTCTTCAGTGAATCACATTTTGTCAGAACTCTCTGCCGTGACCTGTCTATCTTGGGTGGCCCTACACAGCAGAGCTCACGACTTCATCGAATTTCGCAAGCCCCTCCGCCATTACAAGGCAGTGATCCAAGAAGGGGGAAATTCCTAATAGTACTTAGCAATACGAAAAGCGGCAGTCTACTGCTAGAGAAGAGTAAATATACGGCATATTTCTTCAGATTTTCCCCTGTGATGACAACAATGATGGAAGGTCTGTTTTGCAGGAACTTATATTTTCTCTAAGCTGACAGTGATGGCATTGTCATGGGCAAAACATTTTTATTACCTGTGATAGATTATATCACTAGCCTTATTTGACTGATAGCTATATTTATAATTAACTGAGTGCTTTAAGCTATAGCTGTATTGAAACCCTATTAATCTTATTTAATTCATCTTCAAGGGTTTCCCTAGGAATTAAAATTAGTGGGGAGGAGGGGTGTCAATAACCAGGCATTCATGAAGTGTTTGCAAAGGTATGGACGGAGGTCTGGTTCCACCAGGAACGGGCATGTCACCTCCTTAGCGAGCAGAGGTTCTTGGAAGTCTGGTGTCGGCTGTCTGCTATTTTGTTATTGTTTTGGTGACGGGTGGTACACTTTGTTTTGTTAGTATTTCATTTAAATTTCTAGGTGGCGGAGGGGCGGGGGGGGGGGGGGCATGGATTGTATAGTAGGATAAACTTAAAGAAAACGGCAGTTGCTAACAATGGTCAATGATTTTTTCTTAACAGCTGTGTTGTATGTCTTACCTTATTGAGGTGAAGTTTTTAGTCTTCTGTTGGAGCAAACAATGCACTGCATGCCGAATCGTGTTTTAAACATTCTGTTATCCCAGAATATCTGCTTATATGCTCTCGGTGCATACTTTCCTTGAATGCTTCAATGCACCCTTTTAAATGTACACTGAGGACAACTCCGCTCAATTACTATTCTTGCTAAAGTTTGCTTCTTTGGCTCCTTATGGCTATGTTGATGTTTCACTGGCAGCAAAATTTAAATTAAAAGCCTTTCCACAACTGAGCCAGATTCATAACGGCCTTGCCAAAAAGAATGGGTGACTGCCACTTTGAAGTGACTCATGGTACAATACAACTTGTACGAACCTGTGCCAAAGCTTGTGCGTGGGTGCACAGATTTCACTTGTGAAATTGACTGGTAATGGCAACATCTTTTTTCTTCTTGTCTTTCAATGTTTTTAAATCCTTGGTTTCCTTGAGAGTGGTCTAAGATTAGAACAATACACTTTATGGATACAGGCAAATAAATGTCTATCCATCCTTAGTGCTCCTTTCAAGGACGTCTAAAAATAAAATACACTTAACTGTACATAAGTATTTCAAAATGTAATGCCATTTTTCGATATAGAAAAGTAGCTTTATTTACTCCCTCTATGTAAATTCACTGAATATCTTGAATATGTTTAATCTGCACTTAAGATAACAGCTTTATAAATGCTGGGTTGCCATGAAACGTGGTTTTTACTTTAAGCAGCCACCTTGGCAGGAATGTTATTTTGTAAGCTGCGTCAATTGGCACCTACCCAAGACCTGGGCATCGCTTAGAAATTCACACAGTCAGCAATGGGATGGCGTACATCGAACCTGTGTTGGCAGTCATTTTTTCAGAATTGCAGTGTTAGAATTCAGAACCATATGACAGTACCTTGGCCTGCATGTCTAGTGATGCAACAAAAACAGGAGACAACTCTGCGCAGTTGACAGGACTAAAATCTCCAAGCAGGCCTTTTACTATGCACATCAATAAAGCCAACTGTGCAGAAGTTTTTAGTGTCAGTCAGCTAGGATACTACCACAATTGCTTTCACTCTTTACTGTTTAATATTTTGAAAAGTGCAAATTTATGCAGTTTTGTTGCTCTATATTTTGTGACTATCTGAAGGTATTTAATGCTCTGAAATCAAGATGCACGGGTGTATTTCGACACTACACGACCAACAAGCAGACCGCAACCAAAGTTGCATCTTGTGCTGTCAAGCAGACTGCTCAAATCTTTGAAAATGCAACACATTAGCATGGTTCTGTGAAACAGTATGAAGGAATATCAGTCCATATCTTTTCAGCTTTCATAGCTGACCTGTTTTCCCTAAGGCAGAGGAAATAATTACTTGGCAAACATTGTTTTGGTGCATGCTGCAATTAGTCGCAAGGGCAATGACTGGACAAAGATGAAATCACGAACACAGCACTTTTTATTTATTTATCTATTGTTTTGACACTAGTCTACTTGCTCATCTACAATGATAAGCACAATAGGGCAAGTAGAAACCACATCAATCGGATAAAATGCCGTGGGATGTTTCCTGAAAAAAGAAACGAAATGAAGGAAGTCGGCACAAGAAAATAAATCTGTCCAGAGCAGGTGGCAGGTGAATGCTGTGCAAAAATAGCAGCTATTTTACAGCTTGGGCTTTGAGATTTCAACTTTAGGAGAAAAATTAGAGGCAGGGCTTCTTTGGGAGAAGTGGAGAGCATTTTTTTCTTTCGGCAGGCGTTGCACCTCCGGACACTCTGAAGTACCAGTAATAAAGTTTACTTGAAATATACCGGTGTACCACGATTTCAGATAGCTCAGTGATGAACAGCTGGACTTCCCGATTGAGGTTCTATATCCCGTTTAGGCCTGGGCTTGGGCTCGGTACCGCACCGGAGCTTCAGAATCGATCAGCTGTGCCGAGCTATGTGTACTACCATTGGGACACCAAATTTCTGTATACCCGATGAAGACAACGAAAATGGCAAAGCAATTGCCCTCCTGATACACTAACCGTTCTCTTGCAAATTCAGGATAGACAACTTCGTACAAACCAGGCTCCAACCGACATTTTTATACTGGTGATTTCCAGGTGATGAAAGTTTGCTACTACTACTAAACAGTCCTGTGGAAGTCTAGGACCACGATAAAAATAACAGCGAGATTCCACTCAACTACGCACTCAATCGAAGACAACTTTTTTTCATATTCCATGTTTGCGGTACTTGCGCTGTGCATCTCAGTCCAATTGTACTTCCGGATGATCTAAAGGCAGTGACTGGTATGAATGTCGTCAAATGCAAGTATACATGGAATGCTTATCATACCGGTTACTTGGATCATATTACAGGCATGTTCCATCGACAAGGGCGGGCTGACACGCATTGCAGAACTAGAGTCGCAGAGTCAACAGGCCGGAGATGGTGTAACCAAGAGAACACACGGGAATGTCACAGCATGCCGCTCGACGAACAGCAGTACGTGAGGCCGAAACTCAAGGTGAATTATAACGAATGGAGAGGCACTTGGCTATGATATGCATAAGCTACGACACCATGAAAATTGTCTATCGCCACAGCAAAGTCCAGCCGGCGACCACGGAGCCGGCGACGCCAGCGACCAGCTATCGGCCTATCGCTAGAAACGGCGACTAGAAGCGACAGGCATTTTACAAATAAAAGGGCCATTTTTTAATGTACACCAGCTACACCAGTGCAGCAAAAATTCATTTCCTACAGTGGTGCAGCTTTTCTAGGTAAATTGTCCATAAACATACAACAATCACGTCACGTACTGTGAGTTTTTCCTCCTCACTGGTTTCTGCTGGCGTGGGTAGATTCGATTTTCCAGTCTCGGACTACTTGCTGACAGGTCTCGGCCGTGGGTCTCGGCCAAGGTGGTCTCGGCTTCCGCTCTGACAGGAAGCAGCGTGATGGTCACATGATCTTGCGAGTCTTAGCAGACGATACCAACCATTAGTCACCACGACTCAGCTCTTTCGCAGTGACGTCGCGCACACGTTTATCTTTTGGCGTACGTGTAATACTAAAGATAGATAATAGACGCGCGAATCAATCAGTGCTCTTCGCTAACGGAATGTGACATGCCTGAATGGAAGCTTTTTGCAGAGCTCAGTTTGCCAGGGTTTCTTCGGCCAAGCTCATTGCGCTCGAAACCAAAAGAAATCGTTTGCAAAAGCATTTGCAACAAATGTCTAGTAGCTGGTCTAGTACAAAGCAGTTCGCTTGCGACGCTTTCAGAAACTGCGCGCTGAAAGATCGCGAAACAGGAGAATTTCTGGGCAGCACGAAAAAGCAAGCCGTGGTCGGGACTCTGGATGCTTCCGTATGTAGTGAAATTCAAGACTAAAAGCGAATACGCAACATTCAAACGTCTTGCAGCTGTTTAGAGAGATTGTGTCATTGTTTATTGCACGATATCTTACGCAGGAACACGAAAAGTGCTCAGAATGCGCTCGGGGTCTAACTCAAAACGACCGCCGGCCCAGGAAATTTACTGGCGGGCGCGGCTTCTGGGCTGCTCAAAGAAAATCGAACGCCGGGCGATTGTCCGCAAGTAGTCCCGGACTGTCCGGGACTGATAATCGAATGTACCCACCTGCGCATGCGCGGATAACTCAAGGAGGCACAACAGAAAACCTAATGTGCCTAAGCAGTGCCTCCTTGAGTTATCCGTGCCTGCAGTGGGGGGGTGGGGGGGGGGGTTGCCTTTCTCCAAACCCTCTCTCTCTCTACTCCCATTCCCTTTCCCAAATAGGGCGGAATTTTGGCTCCGCCTCGCGGCCACGTCGTAAAGTTTTTCTGCAGCAGCATGGCCTCCGAGATCCGGAGGCCATGCTAGCAGACGCTTCTCGCGCCAACGGAGCAGCCGCTTGTAGGCGATTTCCGTGAATTTTAATGGTTTTAAAGGTGTTTCAAACCAACAGAAAATCAAAAAAGAGCTACACATGCAAAAATGCGCCTGCATATGTTTCGCGCACGCGTACCACATGTATGGGTATAGGACGTAACGCTAGCGCCGCCGCACAGTCCCTCAGCGAAACAGACCGCCAATGTCAATACTATGGAGAGAGGCGCGACGCTGCAGGCACTGCCTCCAGGCCTAAATGACCTGCGCTGCCTGCACAGATAGCGCTTCGCCAGCGCGCACCTTCTAGTTCATAACTTTCTCCGCTAGAAATGCATCACTACGGGCGGCCTGGCGCTACTGTACACCTGTTGATAAAACAGGGTGTTTATTATTACTTAAAAGAGGTATTAGTTTTGTCATTTTTCTACGTCGCTATAGTTTTATTATCTATCCACGCTATAGTACACAGCACCAACGTTATAGTACTACCCATGGAGGAAGGAAAAACTGAGGAGAGGCCGTGACCTCACTTTTTGCGACGCCGGCCCGCGACCGCAAAATGCTGTGGCGCCACCTACACGGGGGGCAGCTTTTCCCCTCGCACTCCTCTGTGACTGTGTGCCCTTCCCCGTCTGAAGGAAAGAAGCCAACAGTCGGTGAGGCCAAGGAAAGCATTGGGGATTGTACTTTACTTCGGTAATCACATAGTAACGTAATCTGTTTGGAAGAAAGATAATTAAACACAAAGTAAAATGAAAAACAGCGTGGTGATGGTGGGAACCGAACCCACGACCTCCGAATATCGCGTTCGGTGCTCTTCCAACCGAGCTACATCGGCCGCTGTCCCACCTGCTACTTTCTTGGGTATTAATGTTATCTGTATACGAACCTTGAGAGTGTTCACTAGCGCCACCCTCAACCATAGCGGTGAACGTGGAACGTCTTGTGTTATCGCCAGCGTCACGTAGAACGTGATCAAGAGCGAGGGCGAAAGCTGTGCTAGAACCCTCTTACGCTACCTATGGCTTCAAGACTGCCAGAACCGAGACCCCCGTAAGCTAGAAGCAGATAAATGAAGGGGAAATGAGGGTGCTAGTTATAATACATGAAGGAAAGAAGCCAATAGTCGGCGAGGCCAAGGAAAGCATTGGGGATTGTACTTTATGCCTTTTTGTTATCCCGGTATATTTCCTGTAGGAACTCTATTATCTCATAACCGATACCTTCTTCTTTTAATATGTTCCACAGGAGTTCCCTGCTTACGTTGTCGTACACCCCGTTTATGTCCAGGAAGGCCGAAAACAAAGGTCTATTTTCCACTCTAGATATTTCGATGCATTGGGTAAGCACGAACAGGCTATCATCTAAGCGCCTACCATTTCTAAAGCCGTTCTGAAGTTCTCCGAGTATCTTGTTACTTTCAACCCAGGCTTGCACCTTTAATTTCACCGCCTGCATGGCTAACCTGTACATAACAGATGTTATGGTAATCGGCCTGTATTATTTTATGTGCATCCTGTATCCTTTCCCTTTATAAATCAAATTCATTTTACTCTGCCGCCAGCTGCCCGGAATTTGCTTATTCGTTATGACTGTTTCGAGAGCTTTTAACAACGTTTCCTTACTTTTTGGAGCGAGTCTATATTCAGCTTGATCGGAATTCCATCTATTCCTGTAGATGTGTTTTTAGGAATATTTTTTTCTGCCTTTTTCCAGTTTAGATTGGACAGTTCTAAGCTGCTTTGTATTCTGCTACCTTGTGTTACTTCCTGATTTGCGGAGATTGCCCTATCGTCGTTCTTAAATGACTTGGCTATAATTGATGCAATGTAGTTCACTGCGTTGTCTCCCTTTAAACAATTTCCCTCGTTATCTTGAATCCGATCCTGCTTTTTTTGATTCTTCTTCCCTAGCCAGCTTATATGGTTCCAGAATTTTCTTGCTCCGCCTCTAGAGGCATCGTGTATGTCAGCCATCCAGCGATCGGTGGACTGCTTTATTTTACTTTGGACGAGGGCCTGTACCTCAAGTTTCTTTTGTTGATATGATTCCCATTTTTGGTCGATTTCCTCCTGAGATACCTGTGCTTTCTTTACCACTCGGTGTTCCCTTGAAGCAGCCCGTCGTTGTTCAATAGCTTCCCTGATTTCCTTATTCGACCAGCTCCGTGGCTTCCTCTTTCCATTCCAGCGGTTTGCTACTTTAACCTCCTGAATTTTCCTCCTTATGAGTTGTTCTACCTGTTCATAATCCTAGTCTTCCATGGGGCTTTTCTCTATTGCTTCCTCTATGGCTGCTGCTATCTGCGCTATTTGATCGTCGTTTAATTTTGCGTTTACGTTTTGTCTAAGTTCCATTTCTCTTTTCAGCAAGGGCCCCATCTGCAGACTAATACGTTTATGATCACTTCCCAGACTACACTCCCCTTTTTCGTCTATTTCCATTTTTCTAACCTTGCTATAAATTTCCTGCGACATTAGACAATAGTCAATGGTCGTCTGCCTGTTGCGGAATTCCCACGTGATTTGGCCTTCACATCTTGTTTCTCTATTTACTATAATCAGATCGTGTCGCTCACAGAAATCTAGCATTAGCTTCCCGTTACAATCCCTGTATCCATCCAGCTCGTCGATGTGGCCGCTCATGTCCCCCAGTAGAATAATATTGGCCCCGTTTCCAAACTGGCTTATATCGTTACTGAGACATTCAACAAGATCCTTGTTTTCTTGCCTGCAGTGATGTCCTGTTCCTAAATAAACTACCCCTAGCCATGTCCTTATTCCGGCAATTGTTCCTGAAACCCAGATATGTTCTTTACAAGATGATTTAATTCTTTGCCAATTTGTTCCCTGGTGTATCAACATACCTACCCCTCCACCGTTTTTTTCCGTTCTCGTTCTGTTGCACCCTTCCCAGATGTAGCCTTCTATAAAAGGCGGATCTTCTAGATCCCTGAGATGAGTCTCGCAAAGAGCGTACACACCTATTTTGTCATCCTTCAACTGCTGTTTTATCTCTAGCCATTTCGCTCTTTTTCTACCTCCTTGCATGCTTATGTAGCTGATCCTAGTGCTAAATTTCTTTTTTGTACTTTTCTTTCTCGACCTACTCTTTGCCATTTTGGGGGGCTCAGCCTCCATTATTACACTTTCTTCTGCTTCACTTCTAACTACCTCTGTGCACGGAGTCCTCGCGGACCCCCTAAAAACGCTACAGCCCTGCCTGCCAGGCGCCAGCCGATCTCTGCTCCCATCCTTCTGTTAAAATGAATGCCATCTCGCTGAAAAGCCCTACCATAACCTGCTTTATGTACCTCCCTGTTGTTACGTTTCTCCACCGACAAGTGGGACAGCTGACGCGGCCACCGCATAGCAACAGGCAGAACCGCGAGCGGATCGCCCATTTCGGCGCCGTTCATCGGCCGCGCAACGCTTCCTCCCGCGGGCAAGTCTCGACGTGATCCTGCCACGCGCCAAATGTGTGTGCGTGCGTGTGTGTGCAAACGCCGGCCAAGCCCGGAGCTCGGGGGAGAGTGCGCCGCCCTCGCCCATCTGCAGGAGGTGGAGGAGATGCGGTCGGACCACCTGCGATTGAGTCATCCCTTCGTGCCCAGACTTGTCGGGCTCTCCGTTTCCTGTGCGGGCTTTCCCTTTCCTGTGAACTGGCAAGCCTATAAAAAGCAGCGGCCGACTGCGCTGAGACAGAGGCTACTTTGACGCGCCGTTGACACGACGCTAGACATTAGCTGTGTGAGAGTAACTGTATTCTCTCCGGGTCAGCTTCTCTGCCCGTTTCTTCGTGATGTTGTAGTAAATGTTTCGTTAGAAGACGCCTCGTCTTTGCTGGGACCGTTGATGCCGTCCGCCATCCACGGAGCCGCCAGGCCAACACTACCGAGGGGCCGCGCGCCGCATTTAATAACTGGTGGCAGCGGTACGATACCACAGGCGCCCGCGACCCAAACCTAACACTGTTTACCTCAACCACTTCGAAATGCTTCTCCAGGCTTAACTTTCTTATGTCCTGATTAACTGTCACCACGTCCTTTTCCAGCTTTCTGTTCAATCCTAGCACCTCTGGTACTGTGCATACAACTATTTGCGTTTGCTGTGCTATCTCCCTGATCTCGTCAACTCCCTTAGCTAAACTTTCCACCACTCCTGCAGCGTCACCATTTAGGACATCGTTTAGCCCCGCGGCTACTATTACCATACTGCGCTCTGCGGAATTCTTCAACAGCCTATTTTTACTCTCTTTCAGCACTGCCCTCATTGTTCTCCCTGGGAAGGCTCCAACCAACACTCTCTTATCACCCCTTACACGCTTCAAGATATCTCGCTTGCACCTGTTCATGTTCTCTCTCCCTCTCCCAACTGTTGGCTCCTGCTTTCGGTTATCTGTGTCCTATCTCTGGGATTTTCATTCTTCCTTCATTTTCATTCTGGCTTTTGAGCACGCAGCGCCATCTCGTTGTATAATGTTGTACTACATGTTTAAAAAGTTTTTTCTTCTGACTCGTCGCAGCATCTCATCTAGGCGAAGGGGTAGGGACAAATATTGGACCATTCTGGCCGAGGCCGTGATGACCGTGACCGCGCCATGAGCAATTTTCTCCTCACCTGAGCAGTTATGATGTATCTCCTGAGAATAAAGAAAGGTTTAGTGCTTTTTTGTTTGTGTGTCAGTTGTATGAAAACCCAAGTTGTAACTCGCGATGACATATGTCGTAGGGCTGCTCGTTGCGGTACTGGGCGTTTGTTTTTCTTTCATTTCCGAGCATGTATTTAACTGATGGCCGGTGGCTGGAGTTGAATTAAGCGCGAAGTGAACCATGTTCGCGTGCCATGTTAAGAACGTGAATGTAATTAGGTCATAGACATAGGATGATGATGATGATGAGGTCTTTGGGGCATTCTTGGGGAGGGGGTACTGAACGCGGGTTATGCCGGTCTACATATGGCGGCACTCTTGGCGTCCAGAGGAAGGGGCGATGGGATGTTGGGAGGACGTGCGGGGGGAGACATAGGAGTGGTCATACTCATTTGGGATAGGTCGTGCAGTTGCTTCTCTCTCTCCATTGTCGCTGTTTGGCTGCTTTCGTTCGCCCCTTGGAATACGTTTAAAAAGAGTATCTTTTTTTTACTTCAAAACTCGTCGCCGCATTTCGTCTAGGCGAAGGAGAAAGGACCTTTGAAATTTTTGTTTTTATTTCCTTTTGAGTTTAAAAAGAATGACTTTTTTAATGTGGATGCTTGGGCGAGTTAGTGTTCCATTTTTGATCCGCCACGTCCGTTTGTGTTTTGTTTGTGTCCCCTTGTAATGCCGCGGCCGTTGTGCTGTATCAAGGACTTTTTTGTTTACCTTAAACCTCTTCGCGGCAACTTGCCTAGGCTAAGGGAGAGGGAGAAATACCACTTGGGCCATTGTAGCCCTGACCATGGCAGGGGCAGTTTCAGAGCCGGTGTACACATCCGCAATGAACGCAAGGAAGAGGAAAAATAAACTTTATTTTCTAACAGAAATGGTGCGCGGCTAGTTCCACATGTCCACATGACAAGAAAATGTAAGCACATCAAACATGACTTTGACGAAGTGACTTCATTTGGACAAACTGTTCAAAAAGAAATTGCAGCAAAAATCCATCAGCTTGTGAGAGAAGGAACATCAGTGCAGGAAGTAAGGAAGTGCCTGAGATACTATGTAGAAGATGTGATGTTTGCAGAAAAAGGAAAACCTGATATCACCTCCCGAGCATTCTATCCAACAAACAGACATAGTAAATAACATTCATCATGCACTTAAAAAACAAAGATCAAGTAACATTGATCAAGATGTGGAAGTAATGTTTGAGGCTCCTCAGAGCAGTAGGACAAGCGACAATGTCGAGTTCCGACCATACCACAAAAGAGTTAATTCCGAAACTGAAGAGGGAAATGATTATAAGTTGCAGGCAGTTGCAAAGGAATATGAGCAGGCATTATTATTTTGCTACCAGTCGTGTTTTATGAAAGATTTGCTTTTAGAACATGGCCAGAGTGCTGTTTGTTTAGATGCCACAAACAAGACAACAGACTACACGCTGCCTTTTTTTCATAGTAGTGAAAACTCCGACTGGCTACATGGCTGCCGGAGCTTTCATAGTTCAGTTCGAGACAGCATCTTGCATAGAAGAGGCACTTTCTGTCTTTAAGCGTTCGTGCCCAGAGCTAGAGCCCTAGTACTGGATGGTAAACTGTTGCTCAGCAGAAATGAGAGCAATTGAGGAACTTTTCCCAAGCAGTGCAGTGATGCTTTGCGAGTTCCATAGAGAACAGGCGTTTTACCGGTGGTTAAGGAAAACGGAGAGTGGAGTAGCTGATCATGAGGATGCACTTTCTCAATTGAGGAGGCTGGCCCATGCTATGTCCTAGGAGGAATACGACGATGCATTAAAACAGCTGAATTTTGACCATTGGGAAAACACTAAACTGAGGAGTTATATGTCTTGCCAATTGTTGCCAAAGCAGACAAATGGACAATGTTCAACAGAACAAAATTCTCAGTTGTGATAACCACTAACAATGACACTGAATCACATAACAAATTGTTGAAAGAACATTATTTGAAATCCAGGAATGGCAAACGAAGCTTATCATTCCTAATATGGACATTAACTAGCCAGTTTTTGCCTGAGCGAAAGACACAATTCAACAAGGAACAGACGAGGAGGTCCTCAAAGTACCGGAGGTATCATGATACCGTACTCATTTACCTACACAGTAGACCTCCACAAGTAATATAGCCCGTCATGCAAAGGTTGGACACTGCCCTGCAGTACACCCAAACTGATGTACATAATTCACCCGAAAATGGTGTGTTTAAAGCAAGCTTCAGCCCACCTTGTCAGTATCACACTGTAAACTTTAACACACCAACCTGCACATGTGTAGACTTCAAGATGTATAAACTGCCATGTAAACACTTCTGCACTGTTTTCCAACTGATTGAAGGCTGGGGCTTTGAGAAGCTTTCTAAACATTACACTAGCAATGTTCAACTGAGCCTTGAAACGAACTCAGAAGAGTCGAATGAGGTGCCACAGCTCACTCCACCCAAACTATCAAGCAGAATTCGACTCGGTATTCTTCCAAAACCTTAAAAACAGGGGCTCGGAGCCTCGAGAGCAAGGCTACAAAATGCGACCGACAGGCTGAGAAACGTGACTGTATACTGGAGTGACCAGGAAGTACTTGATGCTGCTTATGATAATGTTTCAGCAGCCCTCAATGCACTATCACAGGGTACAGTGTCCACCAGTGGTCTCCTAGTCAGGGAATTCCCAATAAAAGTGTGTTTTGGTCAGACAAAAATACAAACACCTACTCAGCCACACCTAAACAAATTAAGTACAGCAGAGCTGGGCTTACAGAATCTTGGACGACACATGGAAGAGTGAGGAAGAAGGTAGATGCACTGAGAAAACACATGGAAGTACACGACATACAGATTTGAAGAGTAAATCAGCACTAGAATGCCCCATCGTTTCCAGCTCAAAATATTTTGCTATTTCTTTCATTTCATTTTGTACCTTGAAGCTCCCCTGAGGTGACATTTCATAAAGGGTAGCATAATAAGAAGTTAAAAGTAAAGCCCCAAGATTAGCAGCAACACTTTCACAGAATGTACAGGGTGATCCACTTAGTGTGAACATACAAGTATGTGACCGCACTCTTCAAAGTGCCAGTGCATCTGTCCTGACCGTGCATAAGAGTTAATTGGCATATGAATCAAAGCACCCCCTCCAGATATGTCACCCCGCACGCACACCACTTTGCTTTGATGTGCGGCCATGCTAAAAGCATGAGCGCTCTAAAGAGTGCGGCTGCACACTCACACGTTCACCCTAAGAGGGGATCACCCTGCATATGCTGTGATGTGACGAACAGTTTAGGTTCAGTTAGGTAGCATAAAAAAGATAACATAAAAAATATCATGATGCAGGCACGCTGTTGTGATATTTGGAGTGTGTGTTGGGCAAGAAGGAAGACTGTGCCAGTGATAATCACGCCGTGCTGTGATCCCTGCATTTTATAGACTGTCTTCTGCTTGCTGTATCTTACATTCCCTTTGACAAGCGTGTAAAAACTAGGAAGAGATGCCAAATTCTGTTTAAGTTCATCTGATCCACTGTGCCGTGTTTTTGAAATATGCTTTCGACCACAAATATGTTTGCGGTCAGCAGTAGATTACTTCAATACCTAAAAGATGCGTTTTGCGTTCAACCGGACAGGAAACGGCAAGAGATCATTTGGGTGCGCCCTGTCTGATTTATCTGTGTGCAACGAATCGGCACGCCGTAACATACTGCAAATCCGACTGCGGTGTTCGGAGTACGGCATTTCTCACGGTGTTCTGTTGTCACTACTGACCTCGTTGAAATATATAGCAGCGGCCTGAAATTGCTGCAAGCCTCACACAAGCGGCATTTGTTTTACTTGTTTGCAATTAAACTACTGCACATATGAAGGTAGCTGTTTCGAAGCAATGAACACAAGGTCGGCATCAAAATGAAAGAGAACACACTTTCTCACAGCTCGCCGCCGTTTCACTAGATTCCAAGGGACAAACGAAAGAAGCCAAACTGCGACCACGGAGAGAGAAGCAACAGTACGACCGATACCAAATCAGATGTCTATGACCTAATTACATTCTCTTTCTTGAGATGGCACGCGAACATGGTTCACTTTGCGCTTAATTCAACTCTAGCCACTGGCCACCAATTAAATGCATGCTCGGAAATTAAAGAAAAACAAGCGCCCTGTACCGCAAGTGCAGCCCTACGACATATGTCGTCGCGAGTCACGACTTGGGTCTTCATACAACACACACAAACACAAACAAAAAAACACTAAACCTTCTTTATCCCCACGAGATAAGTAAATTGCCCATGTCGCGGTCGAGGCCTCGGCCAGAATGGTTCAAGTGGTATTCCTCCCTACCCCTGTCTTCGCCTATACGAGATGCTGCGACGGGGTTTGAAAAAAAAAAAAAAAAACTTTTAAGCACATAGTGGTATAACGTTATACAACGAGATGGCGCTGCGCGCTCAAAAGCAAATAAAACAAATAAAAGAAATTTTAAGGTTACGTGGTGCGCACGGTAGAACCTCCGTTAAGTCTCCCGGATACTTGTATTGAACGCTTTCAGATGGCGCTACAATTCAGACAGCGGAAAAATGCGTACAAAATTTGGTCACTTTTTGAAGCGGAGTTGCGCAATTGGTATGATCCAAAAGGTGTGACTAGAACAAACTCAGTTTCACCGCTTCGCCCGGAGAGGTGTACCCCGGGGCGGTATTACAGAACTGCGTTCGGTTCGCGTTCAGTTGGGAACGCTCTGTGATTGGTTAAAGGCACTTCCGCTCAAAGCCTCTCAGAACCTGCCGTGACGTGAAAGCGTTCAGTTCAGCGGAAGTGCTTTCAACCAATCACAGAGCGTTCCGAAACTGAACGCCAACTGAACGCACTTCTGTGAACCTGAACTTGCAGAGAGCCGGCTCCGAGAATTGCGCATGCGCGCCCAGGACCAAGTGGTAAGGAGGATGCGTTGATTCTCTCGACGGATGTGACGTCAAATAACTTGTAGTATTTGCTTTTTTCCGGAAATAAGCCTCGAACCCAGATGCCCACCGAGCCGCTTGAGCCAGAGCCCGAGCCACTGTACCCGAGCAAAAGCTGGTGCACTTTTCGGAGCGAGGACTCGCGCTTTGCGAGCCCTAGGCCGCTTTTCATGCGTCGGCTTGTTGCAGTTCGCGTGCCATCATTCAAGTAGATGCAAACTCTGTGAAAATCTGATTCCGTTCGTGGATTGTTGCCTTAAATCCAACAGCGCAGCCGTCGGTCCTGTCCCTGGCCTGCCGACAGCCTCCGACTACGGTCGTATGCGAATGATGGTGTTTCGTATTTGCCCGCGAACTCTAGGTAAATAATTTGTCGTCGTTCTGCTACCGTTTTGCAGTTTTTACACGGCCGTGCAGCTATGCGGTAGTCTCAATTATTGACGCGGCGTAATCACGCGACAGTCTCCGGACGAAGGCATGAGGAGACTGCGTAATGGCGTTTCTTCGCGCTTGAAACAGCCGTTGCATACCTGCTGCTGTGCACCGAACGGTCACAGGTTGCTGTGGTCTTCGGGGAGCCCTGGGGTTTTGGGACGTACGCGGCGACTTGCAGATATTGTGAAACTATTTGTGAGTCGGCAGTCTAGGAAGTTTGTAATTTGCTTTTTTAAGACACTTCGTTTGTGGTCTAGTTTGTTTGGGCAGTAGCAGACATTTTTGTGCGAGCCAGCGTGAACGCGCTGGTTTATGATCAGGAGGTTTTATTGCCTTCCTTGCAGCTTCAGCAGATGAAGTGGCTGGGCCCATAGAAACGGTCATGCCTCTGTCGAAAAACTATCGTAAGGTATTCATCCGTGCGGCTCATACGTGGTGCTGCAGTGCAAGTGGTCAGCTTCTCTGCAGTGTCGACGAAGTGCTGAAGGGGAGTTGCTGGCCAGCTGAGGGATAGTGTAAATGTAAACTGGCCCAATATTAAATGAGCCCCAGAGTGAAACGAGCCTACTGCTCAGCATGTAATGGCTTCAAGATACGGACGTATACTCGCACGAATTTATTGTGCTTATATGCTCACACGTTCCACTGTCGAGTACTCACATCTGTGGATGCAGCAATGAGGGTGACTCTTCAGCTCTGCCAAGAACGCAGACTAGAACAAAGTCGGACTGGTAGACACCTACTGAACATCATGGGACGACCCATCGACGAGAAAGCTAACCCCCTGAGAGAAACACTCACTCTCGAAAGCCGAGCTGAATACCTGGTCCTTCCAATTCCCAAAAAAACATGGATCCCTTATGCAACAGCGAAAGACGAAAAGTGAGAAGTCGCCACATACAAAACAACGTCGTCAGAAACAATAGCGACATACTCTATGTAGACGCCAGTCCATATCTGGGAAGAAAAGCGGCGGTAGCCACCACAGCTGACCACACCGGAAGAGAGGTGACCAGCTCATTGATCAAGACCAATAACCATATAGAAGATGCAGAGGAAGTTGCAATCGCCCTTGCAGTTAAACATGCCAGCAGCCAAGGTAGAAAACACATAACACTCAGCGATTCCCAAAAGGCCTGTCGTGCCTTCCTCCTGGGACGCGTATGCAAACAGGCACACCGAATAATGAAGCAGGAAAAAAAGACGGGCAACATGAAGCACACAACCCGGTGGATACCGGCACAAGAGGGAATCGACGGCAACGAGGCTGCCGACGGGATAGCCCAAGGGCATACTTTACGGGCACTTGCGCCAGCTGCCCGAGAGCCTTCAACCTCTCTCACATACGGGGAACTAATACAATACTTCAAATTAGAAAGAAAACGATACGCAGAACCACACAAAAACCACAGCAGGCAGGAGGCAGTAACCTGGAGGAACATACAGGCTAGGACATTCCCAAACTTAGCAAAGTACCACAAAATCTGGCCCGAAAAATTCAAAAATAGCACATGCACTGCATGCGGTGCAGTCTCTGACATCCTTCACATGATGTGGAACTGCAAATAACAATTAGAGAAATGTAAAGCTCGAGCACTCAGCCAAGCGGAGTGGGAGGCAGAGCTGGCCCACACGGATCTCTCTGAGCAGCGCAGCTTGCTCACCAGGGCCCGGGAGACAGCCCAGGCCAACGGTATCCTGGACTGGGGAAACTACCCACGCTACTCCGTTAAACAATTAAAGTTTACTCTCTCTCCGCCCATGAGAGTATCGGTCATTTTACTACTAAAATAACTGCATTCGTAGAACTCGCTGAGCTTGTTTGTATAGATTCAACACTTCGGATGCATGTGCTACCGCAGAGTTCCCCATATCTTTTGCCTGCTCCAACATTGTCATCACTTTGAGGAAACTGGGAAAGATAGCAGAAACAATGCTCCCGTAAACAGTAGGCAGTGCTTGGCTTCAAGCTGCTGTCAAGGCCATTGACAGCTTATTTGAAAACTGGTTTTCTACGTATGCATCGGCCACGAACCACCGCGGGTTCGAGCATCGCGCGAGCCGAAGCCCCGATCAGCCGTCACCCCGCGCACACTGTCACACCGCAGCGCACACTCAACGCCGTCCTGCAGCGGCACACAAACACTCAGTCACCGCGCCCCACGAGCGCGCGAGGAGCAAGGCTCCGCTGTGCGCCTGCCGTAACAAGGAATGCGCGCCGCAACCACGCAAGGGCGTGCTGTGATCTCTCTCCCGCAGTGACTAAAGGGTTTCTTTGAGAGAGAGTGGGCAGCCACCGCAAGGTACGTCTGTCGCGGATCATTGTATCACGATCGACAGGCTCGAGCTGCGCTCTCAAGTACGACCCGGAGCAGACGAACTCGAGTACACACTGATCTGCGCGAACGAAGGCCGGCAGACAAGACCAGTAGCGTACGTACCTTGCGATGTTTCGGAGGGGTCTCTCTCTCTCGGCTCCGTTCGGACGGTCGCGCGAGCGCGGGCGTCGATGCGGTGCCGTTTTCCCGCCAAATGGCGCCAATGAGAGCAGCCACTGGGACGCCAGGGCGGAGCTGTGGCCGAACGACAGTGACAAGTCGTCCAAACATCTCTCCGCCGCCTCAGGCGGGAGAAAGGGAAGGAGGAGAAGAGGGCACGGGCGGCGGCCGCTCAAAGGACAGCCGCGGCAAGCCCGAATCCCAAATCCTCTTAATTGCCCCGCTACCCATCAGCGGAAGCACGCGGCAGGTCCCCAGCATAAAGAAAAGAATGCTATCCTAACGCAACAAGTAAACTACGCTTCAGCTCCAGGCAAAAACGATCTCTAAAAGACAGACACTCAAGAAAGACATGCACTAAAAAAAAAAGAGCGCACAAAAAAATGAACAGAATAGCATGATTAATAATATGTAAAGTTCCGAATACGAAGTACATACGAGAGTGTCAACGGCAAAGTTCCAAAGTTCGTCGGTGCAGCACAGAGAACCGGCGGTAACCGATGGCTCACAAGTCTTCGACTTCTGGGTGGCCAGTTGGCAGCTGTTGGCTGCAGATGATCTCCGATCGCAGTCGGTGCGGGAACAGTGAACGCGCCGAAGGGGGCCCATGCATGGAAACTTCTCCGCGACAATGCAAGACGCACATGTGGTGACCGCGCGGGACATTTTTTTTTCGCCCAGCACACGCGGACTTTCTTTCCACCGCGCTCAGCACACGCCGGCAAACACACACGCCTCAACGTCGTCGCCTCCGCTCCCGGGCACGCTCACGAACAGCCACGCCCACACCACACAGAGGGTTACGCCGACCTTCAGCGGCAACCTGTCCTGAGCACCTTCGCAGCCTCGGCAGTCTTGGGTGAGGACGGGGCATCCACGCTGCTCGTCCCCCAACAACCCAACTTCCCCTCCACATGCATCGAACACAGCCACGAGACGGGGATGCTTAATGAGCCACCGTCGCGTGTTCAAAAGAAAAGAGGAGAAAAGACGCGCTGCACAAAAAGAAGGCACTCACTGTACAATAGGTGAAACGAGAACGGAATTAAACAAGCAACAACAACAAAAAAAGATGCTAGAAGAGGCAAAAATAAAATAACACAATAACACACAGAGACTGGAACAAAGCGGGAAAGAAACGGGACGACCGACCTTGCTTCCGGGTAGGCTCCGGCGAGAAAGCTCGCTCGGTGAGGCGGTCTGCCTTCGGTTACGGAAAAAGTCCGCCGTCCGGCATCCAATCACAAAGGTGACCGCGTCGCCTCAGATTGTACCGGTGCGGGGCGCGTTTGCGTTCCGCTGCATCGGGTTTGCCTCGTCGCTTGCCTGTGGTGACAATGGGGGCCGCCGCAAGCTCGTCAGACCGCGACACATAGGCCTTCAGGTCTGCGATCTGGGCACGGCTGGTTTTTACCGTAGGGGGATCCTCCAGCAGGTGCGCGAGTGGCGACTAGACTCTGACCACTCGGTACGGACCAAGCCACTTAGGAGCAAGCGCGGCTGAGAGCCCCTTGCTCGCGGCACTAGGATCGTTGTTGCGCTTCAGGACAAGATCGCCCACCTGAAATGTCAGGTTGCGGTGCTTGTAGTCGTACTGAGCCTTCTGCTGGGCTCTGCCTGTCGCCAAACTGTGTCTTGCTCTGCTGAGAGCCCGACAAAGCCAGTCCCGAAGTGTTGACGCATAAGCAGAGCAGTCTGCTCGCGCCTTTTCATCCTCGAGCTGCTGGCTCTGAATGACGCCAGACATCGGATTCGCCAGCTCCCTTCCGAAATTGAGGAAGGCGGGAGAGAAACCAGTTGAGCGATTCTCGGCTCTTCGAATGGCGAACGCGAACTGACTCAAATGGTTTGCCCAGTCTTTTTGACACTCGGTAAATGCCGTAAGATTTGGCTTCAGCGTTCTGTTGATCCGGTCGGTCAGATTAGACTGGGGATGGTAGGATGAAGTGGTGTAGTGCTCGATTCCGAGGGAAAGGCAGGTATTACCGAACACCCGAGCAGTGAAGTAGAGCCCATTGTCCGTGATCAACCATTCCTGAAAGCCGAAACGATAGAACACTTCCTGGAGTTTATCCAGCACCTCTCGCGCTGACACCTTCCGAAGCGGGTACAACTCGACCCACTTGGAAAAATTATCAACGACTACCATAAGGTAACTTGCTTCTGGGGAAATACCTCATCAAATCGCAGGTGGCCATCTGCCCCGGACGCACACTGTCAATTGGGTTCGTCATGCCCGGTGGCTTGCCACCCCTTGACTTCACCGTTTGATAGACATGGCAGGAGCGGAAATAACGGAAAATGTCGCGCTTCATGCCGGGCCACGTCACCGATTGACTCAGTTTTGTGAAAACTTTGAAGCCACTCAGGTGACTGGCCAGTGGTTCGTCGTGCGAGAATCGCAACAGAGCGTCTCTCAGACTTTTGGGGATAACCACTTTAAATGAGTCAATGGACTCATTATCTGTTGCTATGTGCTTCAGCAGGAGCCCGTCACAGTCCAGCAAATATGAGCCCCCGGGGCTCGCCGTGACACACGCGGGCTCTTGCCCCGCTGCGCCCGCTACAGTACAAGTAGCGTCACGGTGCTTCGTCTCCCTGAGACCGTCGCTAACCTCGCGACAAAAGGGGTCCTTTTTCTGGGCCGTCAGCAGCTCTTTACGGCTGAACACTATTCCGGTCATCCCAGAGGGGAGCCGGTTTTCGTCCCCGCGCAGGTTAGCCGCCAAAACTTCCGCTAGCCTCGGCGCCTCTGGGGTGCTCACAAAGAGCCTCCCCCATCGCCCGCTTTGCGAAGTGCTGCTTGCTTGGGTGGCGGAATGGGTAGGGCCGTTTGCGGGCGTCCCCCTCCTGCCGCTCTGTGGCTCGTCCGCTGTTTCGCCCCCTCCGCTTGCCGGCGCAAAGTCGGCGAGTGGGGCACGGGATAGAGCGTCAGCTACCACGTTCGTGCTCCCCTTCCGATACTGCACCGAAAAGTCGTAATGCTGTATCAGGAGAGCCCAGCGCGCCAGCCGTCCCGCAGGCTCCCGGAGCCGCATTATGCCGCATCAGCCAGCTGAGCGCGCTGTGGTCTGTCTGCACCACGAAATGTGTTCCATCAAGGTAGACGTCAAACTTGCGCAGTGCAAACGCGATAGAGAGGCATTCCTTCTCGGTAACAGATTAATTCCTCTCAGCACGCCATCGAATTCCTGTAGCAGAACGGCTCTTAATCTCAGATCGCTCGCATCAGTCTGGACTATGAACTGTCTGTCAGGTCGGGTAGTCTGAGCTGCGCTGTCTCTGCGATGGCACTAGACAGGCGGCGAAAGGATTGCTCTTACTCAG
Source organism: Amblyomma maculatum (assembly GCF_055883805.1). Taxonomy (NCBI): domain Eukaryota; kingdom Metazoa; phylum Arthropoda; class Arachnida; order Ixodida; family Ixodidae; genus Amblyomma; species Amblyomma maculatum. Next base: position 22,983,759 of record NW_028146738.1, read on the forward strand.
GCCCCCATCGCCACGCAGCAGTCTTTCCCAAGAGCTTGGTCAAGGGCGCCTGCACGCGGCCACAGGACTGGATGAATGACCTATAAAAATTTGCCATTCCCAGAAAACGATGCAGGCCACGTACGTCTTTAGGCACAGGAAAATCGAGTATGGCTCGAAGTTTTTCTTGATCTGGCTCAATGGAGCCATCGCTCAGCGTAAACCCAAGCAACTGAACTCGGGTTCGCGCTATTAGGGCTTTCGCAGGATTCAAAGTCATCCCGGCAGCCCGTACCCTCGCGAGCACGTGGGCAATGTGGCTTAAGTGCTCACCGAAAGTTCGTGAATAAATCACAATTTCGTCCAGGTAGCACATGGCATGGGACCAATTCGCTTCCCTTAGGACATGGTCCATATCAGTCTCTGAAAAATCGCAGGACCATTGCAGAGGCCAAAGGGTATGCGAGTGAACTCAAACAGCCCTCTGTGGCACGTGAACGCGGTCTTAGGCCGGTCAATGTCATCCATCTGGACCTGTAGGTAACCTTTGGAGGAATCTAGCATTGTAAAATACCGCTCACTGCCTAGGCTTCCTATGATTGAGCTGATCGTTGGGAGCGGATAGGCATCCTTGCGAGTCAGCGCATTCAGATGGCGATAATCTACACACAAGCGGTGGCTGCCATCTTTTTGGGCACCAACACCACCGGAGCAATGAATAATGTCCGACGGCAGCATTTCGTTTAGCATCAACTTCACCAGCATTCATCAATCACCCGCCTCTTCGCAAGGCTGATAGGTCTTGGATTGCACTTCAACGGAAGCGCTTCTCCGACGTCGATCGTGTGGCTCACTAAGGTGGTACAGCCAGGTTGATCGGTGAAGAGCTCATCGTACTGACGCAAAGGTGCTGTCGACCGAGCCTTCTGTGTCTCATCCAATGTTACCGCAGAGGCGGCCAGCGGATGGGGGGGCCTCGTCGTGCCGCGCCGCTCACTCCAATAGGGGTGTGTGAACGGCACAACGCTCGACACAAGGATGGGGCCTCGATCACTGAGCGTGGCACATTCCGGACGTCTCGACTGTACAGGCAGATATCGACGCCGGGGGGCTAATGAATGGCTTCAGCTGGGGAAATGGTCCTTCGCGATAGCCGCTATTCGCAATGTCCACCACGATCCCGGTTTTCACGAGAAAGTCCCTTCCGAGAATCATGGGCACACTGAGCCCAGGGAGATGAATGAAACGCGTGCGTCTCGCTCGCTCTCCTCATCTGACAGTCAGCCTCGTGGCGCCAGTCGCATGGGCTACGCCTTTCGCAAGGTTAAATGTCGAACGGCAATCCCGCAAGCGCACCGAGGGCTTTTGCAAGTGGAACAACACCTGTTCACTGAAAAAGGAGGCACTGGCTCCTGTATCCAGTAACGCCGGAAATTCGCGGTTAGCAAGGCTGACCGAAATAAACGGCGCGGGCGCACCAGCAAGGCAGGTTACCCTGTACGCAGAGAGAATTAGCAAAGCTTGGGCCGGCTGTCTCTTTACAACCGACCCCCGCCGCCGTTTTCCTGCCTCGCAGGAGGCCTGGCTACGGCGAATTCTCTTGCCAAGTGTCCCCTCTCTTGGCAACTGAAACAACGCTTACCCCCGCGAGCTTGGCCGCGTGACAAAGGCGCGTTTCCCTGCCTGGGTCCGCTCGCTGCACCACCGAACAAGGGCCGGCCTTTGCGGGCTTCTCCTTCCGCTGCGCTTTGGGTCGCCTGGCGTCCTTCGGCAAGCGGGTAAGAAACCTGTGCAGCGCAGGCTGCTCGTCTTTCGTGCGAGTAAGGATCCAGAGCTTTTTTGCTCAGCTCCCAAGCGTCGTTTCACCCGCCAATAGCTGCAAAGGCAGTTTGTGCGGGTTCACGCCGGTGGTGAAGGGTCATGGCCCCTCTCCATTCGCAGCGTTGCTCAAGGGCCTCGCTTGCCAGCGGTGGCGGGCGATAGGCACGCGCGGCGAGGATGTCGCCTTGAATGCGCTTTGCCTCGGCGGCCTGCTCCTCTAGATCTCGGAATCGGCCGCCGCGCAGGTATGCCGAAAAATTCGGATGTGCCTGCCTGATAACCCTTTCGACGCGTTCCTCATTCGAGGCTGTTGGCTCAGTGATTGAGAAAGGTCTTCCATCGCCCGCACAAACTCCTGGAGGGACTCGTCCGGATTCTGTGTGCGGAGCTCCAGCTCTCGCCGCATCCTACGTTCATAGTCAGCGGGCAGGAATTTGCGCATGAATGCTGCACGGAACTCCTCAAGAGTCGCTGCTCGGTGGCCGGAAAGCCGGTACCACCTAGCTGCCGTGTCAGTCCGCGCTGCGGGGATAATGCGTGCAAGCCCAACCTCATCAGGGAGACCCATAGCTCTCTGGTAATGGGCGAGGGAATCAATGAAATCCCGGGCACTGAGAGGATCATCATAGCCGCGGTACGTCGGCATGGGCAATTAGACCGCGGGGTGAGACAGCTTCGGCGCGGCCGAAAGCGCCTCAACCGCCCCTGTTAGCGACTGAATCACCTGGGCAGCGCTTGTGAGCAGCGCCTGGGTCCTTTCCTCAAAGAAGGTTTGGGCGAGTTGCACGAACAAAGAAGGCAAATGGTCCTCCAGTTCGATGAGCGGCGCGGTCTGCGCAGGGAGTCCGGCCGACGCCTCACAGTTCACCGAGCAGAACTGACTGCTAGCGGGACACGGCTGCTGTTGCGCGTAGCTGCCGGTAGCGACGGCGTCGCGCGAACTGCTTCCGCCATGGGCGGAAAGCTGATACAGCGGAGGCATCTGTGTAGCGGTCCCACCACAGGGTGGTCCGGAGAAAGCTCCAATGTGAGCCGAGTGAGCAATGTTGCTCGGGGCATTGCCGTATAGCCCAGTGGGGCCGGCGGCCAGCCACGGTGTTTGGCTGTTCAGAGGAACAGCATCCAACGGATCAAACGACGCTACGACTGCGTAAGTAGCCGACATGAAGCGCGTTTCAGATTCGCTGCCGTGTGCCCCGCAGGGGGCGGCAAACATGGCGCAAGAGCTTGATCGTCAAGGCGACCGGCTCGGCCGATGTGCAGTCCAACTCAAAGAGCGAGGACTTTTCACGTTGGGCGCCAGTTGTGGTTTTCTACATGGGTATCGGCCACCAACCACCGCCGGTTCGAGCGTCGCGCGAGCCGAAGCCCCGATCAGCTGTCACCACGCGCACACTGTCACACCGCAGCGCGCACACAACCTCCGCAGGGAGGAGAGCGCTTCGCTACAAAGACACAAGCCTCCTAGTTCACACAAGAGACGTTTATTCAACGCCGTCCTCCAGCGGTACACAAACACTCAGTCACCGCGTCCCAGGAGCACGCGGCACGCAGTGACAAAGAATGCGCGCCGAAAGCACGCAAGGGTGAGCTGTGATCTCTCTCTAATGATCAAAGGTTTCCTTTGAAAGAGAGAGTGGGCAACCACCGCAAGGTACGCCTGTCGCGGATCGTTGGATCACGATCGACAGGCTCGAGCTGCTCTCTCAGGTACAACCTGGAGCAGACGAGCTCGAGTCCATACTGCTCTTCTCGAACAAAGGCCGGCAGACAAGAAAAGTAGCGTACGCACCTTGCCATGTCTCGGAGGGGTCCCTCTCTCGGCTCCGCTCGGACGGTCGCGCGATCGCGGCCGTCGAAGCGGTGCCGTTTTCCCGCCAAAAGGCGTCAATGAGAACAGCCTCTGGGACGCCAGGGCGAAGCTGTGGCCGAACGACAGGGACAAGTCGTCCGAACATCTCTCCTCCGCCTCAGGCGGGAGAAAGGGAACGAGGAGAACAACAGGGCACGGGCGGCGGCCGCTCAAAAGGCAGCCGCGGCAAGCCCGAATTCCACAATACAAATCAATAATTAACCTGAGCTGGTATGCTTTGTCGAGGAGAGTGAGGTATCGTTGCATGTACCTCGTAATCCTGTCAAAGAGTTTGGCAGTTACTGCTATAAGCACTCTCCTTTACAGTTCCATGCAAACCGCGTCATATTCAGCACTTACTGCACCAGTGATTTAACTTAGATTCTTTTTGTTGCTATTTCAGTGTTTTGTAAGTATGCTAAATATTTGTATTTGTACTAGCATTGACTGCCAGGCTCGTTACTGCCTTTTTCCTTCTGCAGCAGGCACTCTCACTTGCTTTACTCGAACCAAATTCTGCTCTGAATGAGTTTGCTGAATTTATGCAAACTAAATGTAATCGCAGTATTGCTCTCATTTATTTACATTCTCATTTATTTACATTTGCAGAGGCAAGAAATACTGGGGGCCGACGTACGAGTTCCCTCCACCAGTTGGATTCCGCCGCTACCTCGTTAGTGCAGTGAACTGTAACTGGTGTGACCAAATGGACATTCTCACTCCTTCTACTGGTTTAGAGCGTGCTCCCAGTTAAGTTTAAAATACCTTGCTTGCAATGTATTTAATCTTGTTGTGGAATATTGTCACCCTTGCAATTGCTGATATGTTATTATTTGGAAAGCATTCAGAGTGATTTTGGACTCATGATTTGCAGTGGGGAAGCACAAATGTGAGACTAAATTTTCGCCTCTCTAGTTTTTAGCCTTGAGAATTAAAGTACCAGATTGATACCTGAACAGGCCTGCCATGGACTGAAGAGCTTGTCATATAGAAGAAAACTTAACCCCTTGCCAAGGCAACACAGCTGTGGTTCTCTGAGAAAAAGTTCTCAGACTGTAATGGTGTCCAAAACATAGCATTGTCTTGGGTAACTTGGCATGGAATCGGCCACTTCTTGCACTCTCTTGACAGCATCTATCGTAATATGTGCTAGGTGATATGCCTTCGGATCTGTTGCAAGTTTGAAATTCCTGTTCTCCTGACTACACCAATAAAATTTATTAAAGCCAAATTACCAGGAACCAATGTGTTATGTGGTTCATTGTGAAGGCTTCACACTCTTGTAACTTTAACAAATTGCTAGAAACATTATTTTTAAGCCCGGTCTTCTTTTGCTCATAGCACAACTCATTTCGTGCATTTCTCAGATTTCCGTGGTTTATGATTGGAACATTTTGTAGAGGGTGACGAAGTTTGAGCTGGTGTGCCACGAAGGTTAAATATCTGTTTACTGAGCTCTTCTCAGGAAGCTACGTTCAAATCCTGCCTAATGTTGCTGTGAGGGCCTCGCACTTGATTGATGTTCTGAAAAAGCCACAACCGGAGTTTTACTTATGGCAGCTGGCCTACATTATACAGGTCTGCCACTTGGAGAAGCACGAGCACTGCTACGAAGCAGATTCATAGCTTTGTTCCTACTGGAAGCTAACCACTGTAGATGTTGCCCTCATCTAAAGCAGCTTCAGCCGGTGAAGTTTCACAATGCCCGTGTCGGACAAACAAGAGGCCTATGAACTTGAGCATTTCACTTAGTCATTTCTTCCAAGCATCCGTCAAAACAAGCAACCTGTTGGTTTCTCTAAAATTCCTATACAATGATTTATTTTTTTTACAAATAGCTTGTTTCAATTCTATCCAGAAAACAGTTCAGAAGTTTGATACGCTGGAGAGTCGACTCAAGTATACACTAGGTTTCTATCTACATGAAACCTACACGCTTGAGTGTCGGTGGCAGCAGGTCGTTGCTGTGGAAACCCTCCCATACAGAGATAAAACCTAGTACATACATCGATCATGTGTACATACTCAAAAGCAAGTGGGTACTGAAACTGTGTGCAGCTTTGGTCACTAGTTGGCATTCGAGGTGGCTGTAGTACCTGAATCACTGTACAAGCTGAAACCAGAGCTTCTTCTGACTGACTCCTTTGGCTTCTTTGCTGCTAGTGCGATAAAAAAAAAATCTGCAGCTGAATTTGCTGAATCACACAATTTCAGTGTTTTTTTTGTTGTGCGGCCTGACATGAACATTTCTCCATCTAAGCTGCGCCATTCTTCAGATCACTCGTGTGTCGCCAGTTGGTGCGATATATATCGGGGATGCATGTAACTCTGCGTTTAAGGGTATGACGCAATATTTTTAACAGTCCCAGTAGGCGGCTGCACTTGAGAATTCTTGTTTGCGTATAGGCACTTTGCTACTCAATTAATCACTAATTCCTTAATTAATATCTGTTTTCTCACACATGTTCTTTAGCGTACAGTCATAAGATATCATATTGTGTGAAAGACCACCCGACATAGATCTGTGCCTAACCAAGCTGTATAAATGTGCTTGCATGGCATAATGGTATCATGTCTGATTTAGAATGCAAGAATTCTGGAATTCTTTTTACCGACCCATCTGAAACTAGAAGACAGTTTTGGCAGCTCCTGTCAAATGGGCCATGTCACGTGGTCGTGCCCAACAACCAATCAGTTTCTGGCCATGTCAGCTGCCACTGGCCAGAGCCATGCCCGTCATTCCTTGCTCAATACCGTCAATTTTTCTGGAGAATGAGGCTTTAATGCTGTCATATTGAAAGTGAACTATGCTGTACCGCAAGCTGAGTTCTTAGATTACCCTCTAGACAAGTGGTCCAGCAAATGGAATTTTGTTTTTGGCAGTGCATGTGGAACCAACGTTCTTATATGAATAGTCCCCCATGGGAGTCCCGAGAGAGTTAAACCATTTAACGCTGCTGCATTAAAGTGCCGTGACAGGCATGAACCCAGGGATATGGCTGAAAGTTTGTATTTAGATGCAGTAAGTATGGCATGAATGCCAAAAATTCTTTCATGCATTTAAATACTGTGTTTTATATTGCACTGACTTCGATTTGTTGCAATTAAAAGTTCAAGGACTCGCCAAAATCCAAAATGTTTGACAGCTATTCCGAAAGTTTTTATTATTAATAGCGCCATTAGTAGAGCGAGCCTCGAGTCATTGACCAATTATCAAAAAACCTTTAGTTGGAGCTTTTGTTTAGAACCTTTAGGTTTTTGACAACTGGTTAGTGAACCAAAACTCTCTCTACTAAGGTTAAACATTGGATTACAATGGTGCCATTAGAAACATCATTCTGTGTTCCCAAGTTTGCAAAATATCATACTATGAGGAACTGATCATCATCACTCTTACTATATCAATTATGCAGAACAAAGGCCTCTCCAACTAACCTCGGCTAACCCTGTCCTGTGGCCACCTTGCTCTTGCAAAACTGCTACTTAAAATGAATGTTTCAATCTTCTAGGAAGTTTGCAAGAGCAAGGCGGCTGCAGGACAGGGTTATGCGGATGATGTTACTCTGTATCACCACGGGTAGCGACAGAAACTGGAGAAGGAGAATACTCTACAACAGGACATGCATTTGCAGACTAAGAGAAAGAATAAGAAGGCCTTAGGAAAGCTAAAGAATACGGTAAACGCTGCCATGAGGATCACTGAGAGAATCGCCAATCTAAAGAGAGGATTGCAGGAAAAGGAGTTGTCATTTGGTGCAGGCATTCGTGATCAGCAGAACGTTTATGCGATGCCTTGTATGAATATCGACATGACGGAGGAAAATAAGGTGGACGCTATGATTAGGCTGGCGTATAAGGCGGCTCTTGGGTTACCTAACATTGCTTCTACCGAAAGGCTGTGGGATTAGGGGTGCACAAAACATAGGATGAACTATGGGGGGGGGGGGACTACCTACATTCCTGATCAGGGTTAGCTTTTTCTGCAGAAGACTTGTGGCTGCTGTGCGGTTTCCATGTACTATTAACAGCGTTTCTACATATGCCTTTCCTATGCCATGGTTATGTAATGCATGCATGATTGATGCTTAGACTGAATAAAATTTATTTTATTTATTAATTGATATCTCGAGGGCCCCATTTAAGGGGTATTACATGAGGGAGTGGTTGACGAGTACATGAATCATTCGATGGATGATCTGAAGGTTGGTGGGTCGGAATGAAGTATGACAGTGTTTGGCAAGTCATTCCAGTCCCGTGGGGTGCGAACAAAAAAAGATGACAGATGCCCATATGTCCGGGCAGGCGGAGGGTAAACGGTCTTTTCATAGTGCGTGCAGCTAGAGGTGTGGTGGGCGAAGCTAATGACAGACTTGAGCAGGGGATGATGGTAAAACTAGTGAAAAAGGCAGTCTAGCAATTTTGCGTCAGTCTGCTAAGTTCGTAAGGTGAGCATTTTGTTTTAGTTTAGTGACACTTACATGACAGGAATAAGCCGAGTATAGACCAACACCGATCTATGACGTAAGCATGATGCGGCGCTTCTGTCGCCAGGCTGGTCCGACTAGGGGGGGGGGGGGGGGGAATTAGGGTTAGCGCTTATAGGAATACATGGAAGCGAAATATTTCAAAGCAGTTTTCTCCTTTCACGGGGCACCTATGATATCGTTATTGCGCACAGAGCAACCATGAACATCCTAGAACCAATAGGGAAAGTATGAAATCTCATTACCGAGGCGAAGTATTTTTAAAACACCGCGAAACGTAGGGGGATGCTAGTTGGGAGGGAACCGCATGTTAACACAACTTACCGCAACATTTTTCTCGTTTCGCAGAACACCAGAAGTGGTAGCCGGTCGTTAAACGTTGTCCAGCACTTTAAAGAAGTGTGTGGCAAAGTATGCGGCATCATTGCGGTGGCAGTCTACTTTTAAAACATCTCGTTGTCTAGAATTTGAGTTAAAAATGCATTGCCGCAGAGCCGCCCATAAAAAATATGTGTAAAGAACGGCTCGCAAAGCAGCTGACTTTTGCGGCTACGAAAGAGCTCGTGCATTATTTTAAGGCCATGAATATACGTATGCAGCAACATTTCGTGCCTGATATCTCTGTAAAGCCTATTTATCAATAAATATGTACATCGCGTTTCCAGACGAACCCCCACGTCTAGGAAATGAATCGCCCAAGCGGCTTTTATTTTACTTTTATTGTGAACGTCTTGTACCACACATCGACATCATGTTGTATGGCGGAAGTAAAAAAAAAAACTTACAAGGGCTGGGGGTTTGCACGAGCCGCGTAAGGCAGTAATAATACCGTCGAGACGTGGTTCATTTTGTAAATTGAGAGGGAAAGAAAAACGCAAAATAACAGGCACGACGTTATTACGTACTGAAAACATCGACCATGGCTAAGTAGACGGTGAGCAAGTAGTATCGTAATTAAACATTTTAACAGGCTCTATAGGGGGTATTCACATGACGTCACAGCTGACGTCAGTATACAGCCGACGCCATCTTTACGTCCTGTTATGATTAGTACTATTACGGGGCGGCGGTTAGCTTAGCTGTTCGTGCGTGTCCGTTTGCGCTGTCACTCTGCCTCATGCCAGCACCTTTGTTATGAAAACTCAATCAGTATCATGAGTGACAGTTCGATTTATCGGCAAAGTGTGCGCGATGCGGACAGAGACCTGTACGAAACAAAACTTTGGTATCAACCCGTGTGCAGCCGATATGCGCCACTGCACGGTAAGCGTCGGCCTGTGCCCACGCATAAATATGTGCGACATTCATGAATTCTTTGTCCTACGGACGAGCTTCATCACAAGAAACCAATCGAAGCCTACTGACCACTCGAAGAACGCAACTACGTTACAAGCGGCTGGGTTAAGAGCCGCGGTTGAAGCAGACGAACTCGCTCTTTGTGCAATTACGTGCGTGCCATCCAACGTTTATACCAACTAAACTGCTGAATTTTTGTAGCCGATATTCTGCATAGAAATGGCGTTTGGTAGTCCGGATCGTTTATACTAAAATTGTTTGATGTACTTGCCTTAATCAGTCAGAAGAAGTCGGATGTTTGCATCGTCTGTCGCGGTAAGGAAGCAAAAGAAACCGCTGCCACAGGCCACAGCCACAGGGATGACACCGGTGGCGCCACCTCGTTGCCTTGCGGGCTCGAAATAACTTTTTGCAACAAAACTCTTGAAATACAGCGCAGTTTTGGCCAAGCTTAACTTGATTTGTTATTAAAGATAAATAAGTTTATAAAGTTCTTCAAACCTTCTGCAAAACAACTCTGCCCGCCTACGCTCCTTCGCCGAATCTGCATGCGGTCTGCTTTGATTAGCAGCCGACACAGACGATGCGAACATCTGACTTCTTCCCCAGACGGCAACTGACGTCTCACGGACAACCCAACTCGGCCGCAACTCGGCGGCCGATTTCGGACGTCCGCCGGAATTCCGGCGTACGTACGAAAGCGGATGGTCGAATCCGTTCGCCCAGCGGACAGCCGCCGTACGTCCGCCACTGGATTCGCTTTTACCCAGCTATTATATAGTTTGTAGTCGTCGTGCTCGTCTGAACTGCGTATAAATCAGTAATGCCGTCAAGTCTGCATGATATGATGCCAGAGCGAATCGATGCGATAGAAAGCGTTTCCATTAAAGTTTTTTTTATTTTCCTCATGTTTCATCGTTGAATTCTTCCTTCAAAAATTTTTGATTAAAAGTTAAATGACCATTAAACATTTTTCTATGATGATGCTTCGGTGAAGTTTTAATCAGTGGCTGAATAGACGCAGCAAGCTCAAAAATAACGAAACCGAACCTATCCTCAAAAAAATCTGAAATGAGCCAATGCAATCCACCTGACAAGTTGAAGTTTTGTCATAGAAGATGGCTTCGCGTTTCCGTGTTCTGCATTTTCTGCGCAGTTACAAATACCTACGGCTGTAATGCACTGCCAGCATTGTTTTTGCTGTGACTTGGTGCAGCTGACACACTTTGTTCACCCGCCGATTCCAAAGTAAGTATTTGACCGAGCTTTTGTTTCTTTAGTGGAACTTAATTTCGATGCACCGATGGTGCTGCGCTTTTGCGTAAGGAAACAGCTCTGTACAGCAGCCGAACGGTCGAGTGTTTTAGGCGAGACTGACAGGATAGCTCCGCGCCGACTAACTAAAGTGCAGCCTCAAGTCTGAGGGCCATCTTTCTCGGCATTACTGGACGCTGCGCCAGTAAGCCGCGCAACTTCTCTGTCTCTCATAAAGGAGTGCCTGCCTGAGCTTTAAAAAAGTTAATTTGTTAACCATGCGCAACGTGCTGAGTTGTAAAAACTATACGAGAAAACTTTTGCACTCAAGCCCATCGTGCGACATGCCTACACTTGTGAAAACGTCGCGAGGTGTTCTTTTATTTATTATTATTATTTTTTTAATGGACAGCCGCTGATCTTTCTTTCTTGAGCTTTACGGCAACTACAGTTTCTAGAAGGACCGGCTGTAGCTACTAAATAACTAAAGGTTTAGTACTCTCCTTCTGCTTTGACAAACCAGGACAGCACCTTGCGCATGTTAGTTATGCATGTGGGACCGAACCGCGCAGAACAACCGGACAAGGAGATGAGAGAAAAAAAAGTCAGCACTTGCCGTTTTCTTGACCCGTCGTTCGTCGCTGTTCTGGCACGAATTTGACATACCGCCACGATACAGTTGGGATGTGAGTTCTGGTGCCTGCAACGCCTTCTTTTATACAAAACAGGCATACTGGGAGGCCATGCAAGCCGCGGGCTCTAAAAAAAGAAAAAGACCGAGCTGAGCAAAAGTGAGATGAAAACAAAATCGTTGTTGCTTTGTCCTTACAGATATTCAAAGGCTCCTCAGAACTTCACTGCATTATTGACAGCGAGATAATGCCAAAGCTACACTAGAGCCATGCAGCACCTTATAGTGCATGATACTGAGCTTATGTCTCGCACTGAAAGCTGTTATCATGTTCTTAGATTATCATATTAAAGTAGCTTTAAACCCATGCTTGTTAATACAGTGATAGCCATAAATTGAAACTATGGCATCATGCTCGCATACAAGGCTTCTGATAACCGCTGGCCACATGATGTGGGCTATAGCAGAAACCTGTACCTGGTCATCTTACAAGCATTTGTGCAATTGATGCTTTTAATGTGTTGTAAAAGTTTTTGTGTTCTGTTTCTGTATGGGAATGCTTTCCTTATTGAAGGCTAACATTTGGCTTACTACAGCAAAAGCCTGTACCTAGTCATCCTAAAAACAGCACCGCAGTTGGTGCTTTTAGTGTGTTGTAAAAGTATTTGTGTTCTGCTTCTGTATGGCAATGCGTTTCTCGTTGAAGACTAGCATGAGGCTTCCATAAATTTTTCAGATGCCATTTGCTGTAGCCGATTTCGTAGGCTAACAGGAAGCAGCACTTTGAGCATGGAAAACTGTCATCCACGGGGGAAAAACAGCAACATCCCTTTGCATTCTCATTTCTTTGGAATGGCTAAAAGTGAGTATAGTATTATTATCTATATTATTAATATTGAATCATGATTGTCAGTGTTGAAGTTGTTTGAGCGTGATGATTTTAAACACACAGGACATCCCTTCGACATTAAGGTTTTAGCTTGTTTACATGTAGGATGTAGAACTGGTTTCAACAATCTTTATGCAGCAAATTCTTTTTACATTGTCCACCATGTTACTTTTTGTCATTGTCCATTGAAGTAAATAACCAGTATTTTACGTTTACACAGTCGTCCACTCTTAACTTGAATGGGAATGTGTGGCATGCAGTTTGCAAAATAGCAATGCATCCGTCACAGCCATGCATCAAGGCTAAGTGGCTTGTGCATGGAGGGCCCAGGAGTTGCAGCTTCACGTCTGCCTCTTCGCTCAGTTACGCAGGTGCATATTGAGGCAAAATGGTTTATGCATAGAGGGACCAGGAGCTGCTGTGTGACATAGTCTGTATACTTGCTATGGTGCGCATCGAAGTACAATGGGGGGGCCCATGTGTAAAGGTACCATGAGCTTCTGCGTCGTCGTCTGCCTCTTTACTATGGTGCGCAGGCATGCATCAAGGCAAAGTGGCTTATGCGTAGAACGACCAGGAGCTGTTGCTTCACATCTGCTATGATGCGCAGCTGCGTATTGTGGGTGGTGGTGGAAAACATTTCCATCAGATAAAAATACAGGAGGTTACGCACTAGCTGACCCCGACGGGGGCTGTCCTGACAAAAACAAGGGGTCCTTAGTTTGGGACCCCAGTGGTGGTTGAGGGACTAAAGGCTGGTACTTCATGCTGTCTGCCTCTTCGCTACGGTGTGCGGCTGCAATGGATGCAGTGGCATCTCGAAAAGTGCGTGCCACGCACTCGCATGTTCAGCCTAAGAGTGGACGATTGTGTACTTGCTATAGCTTTGTTATTCATAGAGTAAAGCTAGGCCAAGTTGGATGAATTATAGCTCACCTCATATGTGGTCAGCAAAGAAAAGCCACTCCAGAAAATCTGATGCATTTACTGTCATAGGATTCTTATTTATATACATGCTACTGACAAGTCAGATTCTTCACCCTCAGAAATGCCAGAAAAACAACCAAGGGTGCATCTGTAATAGTCTAGCTTGCTCTTTCTCTGCAGACTTGAGTCAGATGTGTGTTCCATTGCTGTGGGTAGGAAAGATGTGAATCTTTGATTTTAAGCTTGCAAGAAGTATGTTATTGTAGTTTAAAGGCAAAACGGTACTAATAATCGTAGCCCCGTGGCCTTTATCCCATTTTAATAGTCTTGCCAGACACTGAATTATTAGTTTACACTGCTTCTGTCTAGTTAATGTGTAGAGATGTACATATATTTATATGACTTGGAGTTGTCGACTTTGCACTTAGAAACATTGTAGCGTTATCTGATGTGTTGCCTTCATTCCTTTAATGATTTCTGTAAGGGATCGGTGGGTTACATTATTACAGTCTACCCTTTTTGGGTCACTTGTTCAATGCCAAGCTGCGGCCGTCTCACACTTGCCCTCGGGCAGGAGGCGGGGAGACGCGCACAGAGAGGCAGCTACAGCAGCTACAGTGCTTAACGGAAACGTAGGCAGAGAGGGAAAGAAGTCCCTTCATCCGGGGACTTTGCTGTCGCACTTGAAGACACGGGGACAGGCAGTTTGTTCTCGTTGCTGCGTCATGTAGGGGGCTCATTTTTATTTAAGGAGCTTTACGAACAGTACACAACAACTAAGGGGTCCTTAGTACTAAGCGTACTAAGGGTCCTTAGTACACTGACTGGACCCATCACCCGGAGGCAGCACAGCTTTGAAACGAGCACCTCTTTTGGAAGAACTGCTTATCGTTCAAAGAAAAAACACTGTCAGACTGAAGGGTGTAAGGCCCTCTTCCTTGTCGGGGAGCCCATAAAAGGGACAATTATTCAGTGCAGGGGCGCTGAGTGGGTTTCGTTGAGGATTCCAACCCTGGATGCCAACAATGGTGGGAGATGGCGGCGTTGAAAAGGGGCAAGTGTGTAACAGTGACGGTATGACGCGGAGCGGGAGGATGTGGTTTGGCTCTTCTGATGTGGTCCGCAATGGTGCTGACTCAGACGCCAATAATTGCCCTGTAAAAGGAGCCGCCAAGGGTGTAAGCTTTGGGCAATGGTTGCGCACGTGGGACTCCGTTTTGATGGGTTTTAATATTTTTTTCTTTTTTTCTTTCCTAGGGGAGAGAGTTTGGCATGTGACCTAGTGAGCCAATCACTTCGAGGTCCATTCTCTAAATCCCGTTTGTTGTGAAACGAATCTGTTCTCCCGTTTGCATTGTTTGTATTAGGGAGAGGGTGAAGAACCTTATGAAAGTGGGAAGACATGCCAAAATGTTTGTTAGCCAGTCAAGTGTGAGTTCGTTGTTATTGGGGAGGAGAAATGTGGGCAGAGTCCCGAAGTTAATGAAACTGGTCCCCGCGGCCTGGAGAACTCGTTCTGAGCTAGATTTTGATCTCTTGCCTCTTCGGCATAGATCATGGTCATTGTTTTACCTGTTGTAAATACGTACATTCATGTATAAAGTTTTCAGTTCATCTTCCTCTCCGCGTGCAAGTTGTTGTGGCCAGATGCAGTAAATTCACTATTTTCGTTTCTATATAACATGCCTTTCAGAAGATGGTGAGCTCTTTTGTCCAATCCTGTAAGAAAGCACAGCAAAGCGCTCCCAAATCTTCCACAAAACTGTGTGATATCTTTAATGCTAACTGCGGCTTGATGTCACACAAAACATGTAGTTGAGGTAGATTTCTTCCCCCCCCCCCGCTCTTTTTGTTCGTTCAAATGAGGACCAGAGGACACTAACTCTTGCTTTTGTAATGCCCTAGGCCCCGCCTTATGCAGTACTCCAATGTCAATACCATTTTTATAGCTATGGCTGTCCAACAGCACTCATGTCTTTTATACACTTCTTTTACTTATCTCTTACCCAAGTGGTGGCTTATACTGTGGGGGCGAAAGTCTCTGGACAGTATGTCCGGAGATTTTGGACTAGAATCGCGATGTAAACGAATTGTGACCTTATTTCTCTTGTACACATAGAAGAACTAACGTTCAACTTTCACATCGACAAGTATGGTCCGAGTTTTCTGGTCGATGTGAAAGTTATGTGCTTTGATTGCAGTTTGTGTAGTCCACACACTTTTGTCCCCAATATTACATAGGGGCAAAATATGGGCCTTGGACAGGGGCAGTTTCTTTGGCGCCCGCTACCTTCCCCCTAAAAAAGCTACAGTGTTTCTTGTGAACAGCTGGCTGCATTTATGAAGACAATTATTTTTTTTTGTAATTTGTTGTGCGTAGTTGAGAAATCCATGACATACATGCACAGCTGGTTGCCAGAATTATGCAACCATATTTAGTAACTAACATCCATGCTGCATGTTGCCGGTAATACATCAGGAGCTTGTGGTTGTCAGCTTTTTGTGTTTTGTGTAACTATAAGCCTTGCTATTGTAATGTCACATATAGCGCTGGGGGTAAACAAATAACTTTACTTTTAACTTTTGTAGAAGCATGAACACTGCGCAATCACTGCGGCGGGCGATGCTTCCACATTGGGCTTTAGCCACATGTCAAATGTCTAACTTTATTCCGCTGCAGCAGCTTGCATGTTATCAGATAAGTTACTTCGTCGCAGCTGCTCTAAGGAGACACTTTCTAGACACTTGTGGCCTAGATGTTGATGTCGATATACCCCTGACACGCCCAGGGAATGTCTTCGGTAGAGGGTACATGGAAACCAGCGAAACGTGCAGTTTACAAAAAGGTAACAATTTTAAATGATGCTATTATTGATCTCTTCTTTTCAGAGCAGGAACAATGACTTTAGAAATCTTCCGGTTAAACCGCTAAAAATGCAGGTTTCTGCCGCCAATGCGTACCTGTGTAATACTGCAATGCTCTGGCTGTGCTTTATGTTCATATACAGCATCCTTTATGCTTAGTTTCTCTGCATGTGCACTCCATGTCTTGGGCATTGCTGAGGGCGCATAGCAGCAAGCATAAGATGCCATTTTTGGTCAGAGTGGCATGTTCAAAGAGACAACATAAAAGCATTAAAATACTGAATGCCAGGTTCTGGTCAAACTACGTTTGTATCTTTTGTTATTCTGCATGGGTTTTGCTGCAGTTATATGACCTTTCTATATAGTATGTGACAGTTCTGAATGGAGATGCATGCGTACAGTGCCATCTGGAAAAAGCAATTGAGGGAAACTGGCAGTTGCCCTTGGAGATGTGTAATCAAAGTTGAGCACAGATAACTTGAATTTCATTTTCCCTTCTATTGCAGGAGGAGCCCAACCTGCTCTTTCCATCTTAGGCCTGAAAGACCAGCAACAGCTGATCGAGCGAATGCACAGGATAGTAGCAGCTCTTAGAATCCCGGCCTGCGGAGGCCGCCCACAGAGGACTCGATCATCTAATCGCTAATTCCGAAATATTAGGTTTCAATAAATACCTTTTCCTCCACCACCTCCCCAAGGGAAGAGCTGTCTAGGCTAAGGATAATTAAAAAAATTGTTCAAGTAGACTCTTAATACTCCAGTTGGCCTGCATTTTACCATGCCATTCTGTCTATGTTTGCATGCAGCTTTAACATGGATATTTTTTTAGTGTAGACTATTTATGCATGCAGTTTTTGCAATTAAGCAAAAAAACAAACAAACAAAATGCTGTTTTTACAATCTCGCATACGGGTATACCTATGCAGTTCGCATGTTTTCAGGAATGGTGCATTTGTGTAAAGCTCAGGTAGCATATGTGCCTCTTTCACACTGCTGTTCAGTGCTTTGTGTGTGAAAGTAAAGCAGATAACAGGAAACTTGAACCTGTTGCATATTCTGTTGTCTGCTTTACTCTTACGACAAAGGCATTGAGCACTAGCATGTGACTGAAATTTCCATGGCACATGCTTGCTGAGCTTTACACGAATGTTATTGGCAAGTTTTTACACCAATAGTGGGCCCTGCAAGCAAGTTCCGGGAAGCGTCCGAATGTCCGCCTCCGGCTGTCCGTTGGACGTCCGTGGGACGCGATCCGGATCCACGAACGATAGTCCGACGGACGTCCGCTGTACGTATATCGAACATAACCGGACTTCCGCCGGATGTCCGAAGGTCCGAAAACAGACGTCCGGCGGTCGTCCGTCGGACGTGTATGGCCGTCTGGGTTCTAATCGAATGAGACAAGCACGGCAAACAAAGTTTAACGAGCCCTCTTTGAAGGATTTTATTGCAGCACAACATGACGAGGAGGAGTTGGCGGCGCGCTGCATGCATGCGCATGACTAGAAGCGATACATTGCAGCGCTGTTCTTTTACCGGGAATGTGCCTTCCGAGTGCGTGAAGAACAGTCGTGCCCGGATAGTGACAATAGCTGGCTGCTAGGGCACATTCAGAGGATTCCAGTCCAGCCCATTTTGAAATGCATTTCTCATATTCCATGATACGTGTGCGGTTGAGCCGTGCCAGCCATACGTGACGTCGCATCTCGGTGAGGTGTCTCGTTCGAGTGGAGTTGTTCGTGTGTACTTCCGGAACCTCAAAATGCTGAAGTAGTTCGCGCAGCTCTTCAGCTTCCGTTGTATACACTGTGCACGCGTCTATTACGGCCTACGATAGCTCAATAAACAACATATAGCTGCGGATGCCACTGCTTGTAGAACTGCACGACAGCACTCGATACGTACGTTCGCCCTGTTCATTCCGTGGACACAAAAATGGCCGACTGCGCCTCAATTACCCACAAACTAAACATTAACAAATGCAAATCAATGAGGGTATCTCGAACTAATGTAACAAGTCCTATGTATATGCTTAATAACGTCCCATTAGAATCTGTAAAGTCATACCGCTACCTTGGTGTAATCGTTACTAGTGATCTAACCTGGAAATTGCATGTCAACTCTATCATCGCTAAAGCCAATCGTACTCTCGGATACATTCGTCGTAATTTCTCCCTTGCACCATCATCATTAAAGCTATTAATGTATACAACATACATTCGTCCACAACTGGAATACGCCTCATCTGTTTGGGACCCCGGTCAAGCAACACTCATACACTCCGTTGAGGCAGTACAAAATCGCTCAGCCCGGTTCATCTCAAATAACTATCAAAGGACAGCCAGCGTTACTAATATGAAAGCATACTTACATCTCCCGCTGTTATCTACTCGAAGAAAACTATCCCGCCTCTCACTTTTTCACAAAATATACTACCATAACTCCACCTTGCGTTCCTCATGGGTTCAGCCACCATCCTACATTTCGTTTCGCCGTAACCATAGTCAAAAGGTAAACATTCCGCACACAAACACAGTTGCCTATTTTAACTCCTTTCTTCCCCGCACCTGTAATGATTGGAATAACCTCTCTGCATCACTAACAAGTATAACTGAAGAACAAAAATTTAAATCCGCGCTGCAATCTTTCTTTTTTGCCTAGTTTTAAAACTTACTGTATGGTTATTTGCATAACATCATTGTATACTGTTGCTCATTATATTTTTATATTGTTGTTTTTAACACCTATGCCGTTTTCCTAAATTTCCTAAATTGCACATGTACCTTGTTCTTTTTTTATTTGCTTTGTTTTTCAGATTTGTACGCTTTTGTTAACCTTCTGTTCTATATATATATCCTGTATGCGCCCCTCCCCTCTGTAACGTACAACTGTACCCTGAGGGTATTATAAATAAATAAATAAATAAATGCACCGCGCACAGCGCGTCAGTGAATACCCCCTATATTCTGACGTCCGTGCACGCCCTGTATGGTCTGCGCTGTACGCGAAAAAAATAAATAAGACCAGGAAACCGCACAGAAAGCGCAGGTCGATATTTGACAGCCATAGCGATACCACGGGGAAAAAGAAAAATAGACGAAAAATATTTAGCTAGCATATATGCCCATTGATGAACTTGCGCGCACCCACCTGATTCAAAGTACCTCCAGGGACTTGTATGCCTGGACGGTCTCTGCAGTGAAGCGACTCGGAGAAAAAAAACCACATACACTACAATGTTTGTCATGCCCAATAGTGTAAAAGCACCCGCGTCAGTATGGAGCACTTCCAAATGTGTTTCTGACGTGGTAAATGGGTCCGGGTGCACAACGCCGTCAGTGTAGAGCTTTTCATTGTAGTGCTGTTTATCCGATTCCGACAAGCTTTTCACGTAGTCTGACATTGCTGCATCACACACTACATTTACTTGCAAGCACTGAAAGTCTGACGATTTACAGGCCTCTTCACAGCACGATAAATTGACTGCGAACAGTTGCAGACGACCATGCACCACCGGCGCCGTCGTTAGCAGACGCTCCGGACGAGGCGGCTGTGCCGTCGTCGGCTGTTATGCGCGATTCTCGTTCGGTCCACACTGCCGTATGGCGTTTGACAGCTGCTTTTTAAATGTAATTCTGTCTAGGCTGTATCACTTCAGTAACAGTATTATCAAGCTAACTTACCAATAAGGCAGGATATCAGACTACAAACAAAACTGTGCGATTCGCCACACCCAGCCTTCTTTTTTGGGGTGTCCGGATTCGCAACACAGATTATTTGGGGAGTTTTAAGAGTAGATTTCCTCCGAAATGACGCAGCATACATTATCACACATTTCTTCAAAGTGCTGGCCAACGTTTAACGACCAGCTACCACTTCTGATGTTCTGCGAAATGAGAAAAATGTTGCGGTAAGTTGTGTTTACATGCGTTTCTACGGTTCGCCCTCCCAACTGGCACTCCCCTACGTTTCGCGGTGTTTTAAAAATACTTTGTCATGGTAATGAGATTTCATACTTTCATAACCTATATACGATGTTCATAGTTGCTTTGTACCGAATAACCACATCATAGGCACCCTGCGAAATGAGAAAACGGCTTTGAAACCTTTCAGCTCCATGTATTCCTATGGGCGCTAGCTCTACTTCTCACCGCCAGTCGGCTGCGGCGCAGCGGGCGCCTCCTTTGTTTGTAAACACGGTGTTGGTCTATATGAGTCTTGCCTCGCGATTTTTTGTAGCTTCTAGTATGCTGGAAAGGTTATTTTGCTTGTAATATAATCAGGCTGTAATAGGGGTTGCTTGCCGTATTTATACGATTATAGCACGAGTTACTTTTTTAGAAATTGCATCTCTGAAACAGCACTTCACGCTATATTCAAAAGCAATATCTGAATTAAATTTTTTTTTGCTGGCCCTCAAGTCAGCTTTACCACCAGGCCATAGGCCGGCAAAATCACGTGTGCTCACTCAAGCTCAATCAGAAAAATTTGCTCCATCGGCGGGCTCACTCTCACTCAGACTCACAAGGCCCGGACTCACTCAGACTCATGAACTCAAACTCACACATGATGATGACTCACTCACACTTATAACTGATCTGGACTCACTCACTCATTTCAACTCACAACTCACTGGGCGCTGCAGCATTGCCAAGATGCGGAATTCAAATCCGTTCCTTTTTGTGATTCAGGTTTTGCTTGGATTGCTGCTGTCATCTTCCGGACCCTGTTCAAAGACGAATGCGACATCCTACGCTTCCACGGAATGGTTCCGGCTACCTGAGATCTGGGAATATGACTGGCCCTACCATCGCGCTTCAGACGATGACAGCGTCAACTATAATCCCAGCAGCGCCAAGCTATCAGCAACGGTAGCATCACGGACGATGACTGTGACGTCAGTGGACTGCAATATAAACGAGATCTTTGGCGGAAACTCTTCAGTGGGCGCGGCAGCATTGCCAAAATTCGGAATTCAAATCCGTTCCTTTTTGTGATTCAGGTGAAAAAACGGTTCGGCAAAACTTTTTGTAGCTACAACCTCTCTGCCTGCTCTTGCTGCCATGCCCACTCCTGCAGGTTGGATGTTTTGTTAATATGTTGGTTTCTTTACGATCCCTCTTGTTTCTGTCGGGAGACGTCGAGACTAATCCTGGTCCCTTAACAGAAACGCTTGGAGAGCAACTGAAAGCGATTGCGAAATACATCCAGGAGATAAAGCAAGAGAAAACAGTGGCCAACCAAAAACTAGGATCAATTGATAAAAAACTAGAAAAAAATCGGCAAGATAGAAAAACAGGTCTTGGAAGCGTGGAGAGTGTGGAAAAACTTGAGAAAATGGTTGTATCCTTGTTTAAAACAGCTGATGAGCTAGATAATAGGAGCCGCGGGTCCAATCTCATTATTTATGGTGTTAAGGAGCAAGACGATGAGACCCCCCAAGGCCTGCAAGATGCTGTAGAGAAACTTTTTCAAGAAAAATTAGAAATTAAAACTGCAGGCTTCGAAAGGATCCATTGTCTTGGTCGAAAAGAAGCATCTGACGATTGAAAGTATCGGCCAGTTATCTTGAAATTATTTGACTACAGAGATAAACTAACATACTCGGAAACTGCACAAAGCTTAAACAAACTGGGTAATCAATTGGTGAAGACTTTTCCCGGGGTGTACGAGAAGTTAGAAAGACGCTTTGCGAGCGAACGAAAGTAAACCGTGACCAAAAAGACAAGGTGTACCTGAATTACGATAAATTCAAGATAAATAAATGCTTGTACAGATGGGACGAGGAGAGCAACGACGTTGTTGAAGCCAATAAGGTTAATGCGCATAGCCTCGCGATCAAAGTTGAAGAGCTAGAGGCAGTTTTGATTGCCCTAAACACTGATATATTTTGCATTACGGAAACATGGCTGCATTCTGACATCAAGAGCCATGAAATTGTTCTACCTGGCTACACCATGGTTCGGTAAGACAGACTAACTAGAGGCGGGGGCGTGGCTGTGCTCCTGAGGCAAGGAATATGCTATTCGTTAATGCCAGACGTTCCAGGCGTAGACGCAGTTTGGTGTAAGATTCAGCTATGTCAGAGCTCTGCTACGTTGGTGCAGTATACAGACCCCCAAATGCGGAGGTCTCCTATCTTGAGCCGCTTCTTGAGTACATGCAAAAATATATGCTTGGAAGCGCCATAATAATGGCAGGTGATTTTAACCTTCCAAACGTTAATTGGAACTTACTAAGCCCATCCACGGTAACAAACAACATTCTGGTAAACTTCATGTTCATTTTAAATCTTACACAAATCATTTGCAAGGCTACTCGTGTGCAGGGTGCTTCAAGCTCTGTTTTAGATCTTATTTTTGTAAGCGATCATTTTATGAAGAAAAAGGCTAGTGTGAATATTCTTGATGGCTTATCTGATCATGATATGTGTTTTTGCACACTATCGTTTCCGGGAAGAATCTGCCAACGTGTGTCTGCGAAGAGTATATGCCTTTAACAAAGCATATGATGCCGCTACCATGACTTACCTTGCGCATGAGTACCTTGGCTTTCATGAACTATGCACAGAAGGTTCCGCAGACATCAATTAAATATGGCTACAGTTGAAGGCATATGCTTTGCACTGCATGAGGCAGTTTGTCCCACAAATAAAAAAGAACGCAAAAAGCCTCAATCCATGGATAACATGTGAACTGATTCACTTAAAACGCAAAATTAAAAGGTTGAGAAAATCTAACGAATCAAGCCAGGTCTCAGACTTCTGCCAAACGATAATTACTTTAAACAAAGAGCTGAAAGAAAAGACAAAAGAAGCAAAGCAGCGTTATTGCAGTACAACACTTAGTCATTTTATAAAAGAATCGCCCCACAAGTTCTGGCGCTATATTAGCGACAATGAAAATCGTCCAGACCCTTTGTCTCCTCTTGAAGAGAAAAAGCAGGCAGAAGCGTTTAATGTATTTTTTCAATCTGTATTTACACCTGACAGTGGTATTATCCATCCCTTTCAGCAAGAAAACGGAAACCAATACGGCGTGATAGGTGCCCCAGTCGTAACCGAAGAGGGAGTATTATCACTGTTGTTAAACCTAGACGACAAGAAGTGAAGCGGTCCTGAAGGAATACCTAATGTCTTCTTCAAACGATATGCCGAACCTATGCGCAAGTACTTATGCTTTGTGTTCAATAAGTCTGTCCGCGAGCGCTGCCTCCCCATGGAATGAAAAGTTGTAAAAATAATACCAATTCATAAATCAGGTGATAAGTCTTGCCAATCAAATTACAGACCCATTTCTCTTACTGGTACTTCCTGTAAACTGTTAAAACACATTATACTAAAATCAATTACAGAGTTCATTGAGTCAAACAATACTCTTCCTCCTCACCAACACGGCTTCAGGCGCGGCCTGTCTACTGTCACACAACTTGTCGAGATTTTACACGATTTTGCTAAAGCAATAAATGACCAAACACAAATAGATGCAATCTTTCTAGACTTCTTCAAGGCCTTCGATCTAGTGTGGCATGCTAAACTGTTACAGAAACTAAATTATATATTAGGAGATGGGCCTATAGTACAATGGATCTCCAACTATTTAACTGACCTTCGCCAGTTTGTGCAACTCGGTGACCACATTTCAGATACTGTCCCGGTACATTCTGGTGTACCGCAGGGCTCTGTTCTAGCCTCAATTCTGTTCCTTCTCTTTAATAATGACTTTGCCAACCAGACAAAATCCAAACTATGGCTGTTCGCTGATGATTGCGCCCTGTACAGACAAATAAAAAGCCGAGAAGATCAAATAACCTTAAACAATGATATAGGAAAGATAGCTGAATGGTGTTCGGAATGGCAAATGGCCCTTAACTTTGACAAAACAGTTTCTATGACTGTAACGAAAAAGAAATCTAAACGCAATTTTCATTATGGCTATGGCAGCTCCACACTGAAGACCATCACCGAACATAAATACTTCGTGCACAGTGGGAACACAAAATGAGCACGTGTAACTGACCAAGAGTGATCAGAAATTGAAACTAAGCTTTTCTTGACTACTAGCTGTGAAGTTCCAGGCAGACATTTGATTTATTTATCATCTAAGCTGAACTGAGAGCTAGTGAAATTGTCTTCAAGAGACTTCGCTACTGCCCTTATAAAAAGATAACTATAGTAGAGGCAGCACAATCGTGTGAATGGCGCCAAAGAACTCTCCATTTCGAATAATTTTTTTAATGTCACATTGTGCCAGAAAGAAAAAAATAAACAAGCTGCATACAAACAAACTATGGTTGTCACACTAGCCCCACTGCAGTAGTGCAGTGGTTAAGATGCCTGACTACTTTGCCGGAGCACCTGTGTCCGAACCCGATCGCTAGCGGCTGCATTTCGATGCAAACGAAGTGGCGCCCGTGTGCTGTGCGATGTCAGTACACGTTAACGATCACTAGATGGTCAAAATTACACCGTAGACCTCCACTTACGGCACCCCTTTCTGTATATCCACTTTGACTCCTTCCTCCCTTCCCTTAGGGCACAGTTCAGGTGCCCACAGAAACAAGTGACAGATTCTGTGCTTTCCCATCCCTGTGAACTAGTTACTAAAATTACTTTTGTCATACTATTTGCCTAAATGGGGCTACATGTTCCAAACACATCTGGCAGGGTGTGAGAACCATCATTCATATATGAACGATTGGCTTAAAGCAGTCCTGAAAGGTATAAGCCCTAATCCCTTAATTTGTGTCGGTATTATCTCACATATAATCATTTGCATACAACCATAATCTACCACATTGTGCCCAAGATGACCCAACATGGGTATAAAGCCCTGTTTTAACCAAGCTGTATGAATGTGGAGTAGCATGTCTGATACTAGATCCAAGGGTCTCGGAGGGTTCTATTCCACCTCACCCTATCACCTCAAAGGAGCTGCCTGAGTTAGCAGCTCCAGATAGTGTCGTCCTATCTTTTCTCGATCCTCTTTTGCGCTTTTTCACAATATGAGCTCCAGCCAGTTCGGCCATATCATGTGGCCTCATGACATCGCAGAACCAGACAACCAATCAGTGCATGGCCATGTCACCTGCGAAAGGCATGGTTGTGATTTTTCTCAAGGGTGACGCCTTTTACGCTACCCCAATAAAGCAACCATTCTACAATACGTCACTTCGTTTGGAGAACTTTTCACCAGTGCTGCTGCATTGTATGATATGGGCAGTTCAAATTATGTCCCTTCTCTAAAGAGCAATTTGTTTCCACAGCCTTCTATCCGATGTGGATGTAGGCTGCAATCCATCACACAACAGCAGCAGGGCAGACACATTAAAAACACAGTAGCCCTTACGAAAGCCTGTTGCTCCTTCAGCTGATAAAAAGTCCAAGCTTTTCCCAATTCTATTAGCAACTGCCTTAATAAATATCTTGTAGGCAATGGACAGTAACCCAATCAGTCTAATTTGTTAAATGCTTCACAGCCCCTATCTTATAGATAATGGTACTGTTAGGATCCTTCCAAGACTTCAATACGCTCGAGGTCATGAGGCACTACACACACAAAGCAAGCAGTTTTTCTAGCACAATCTCCCTACTGCTCTTCAAAGATCTGCAGTTACCTAATCCATACCTAATCCATAGAGATAGGAAGTGTGCAGAGTGGGTCAGAGAAATAACTCAAGTTACCGACATTCCAGTGGAAATTAAGAAGAAAAAATGGGCATGGGCAGGACATGTAGTGCAAAGAGAGGATAACCGATGGTCGCTTAGGGTAACCAACTTGATTCCAAGGAAAGGAAAGCATAGCAGGCAGCAGAAAGTTAGGTGGGTGGATGAGGTTAAGAAGTTCGTAGGGGTCAAGTGGATGCAGCTAGCACAGAACCGGGTTAATTGGAGAAATATTGGAGAGGCCTTCACACTGCAGTGGGTATAGTCAGACTGATAATGATGATGAATCCATACCAGCCGATTCCCTCTTTGCATTGTTTCTAAGGCAAAATGTTTTACTTCCTCTGTGACCAGCATGGCGTACAACCTGCTCACACTACTGCCCGTCATCCTGACTGCTTCAGCATCTGTATAGACCTGTAAAACTGCTGGGCTATCTATTATCTTATCCATACTGATAATTACATTCCACTCCTTGTCTCTTAGGCTACCTTGGAGACTGCTCAGTTCTTTCAATATGGTTACTTGTGTCAGTTACTCAGCACTTATTTGTTAGCTTTCTGCCAGTTCCATTCTGCCAGTTGAGTAGAGGTTCTTATGCTTTGGTGTTTCTTAATCAGATCTTTTGTTTTGCAGTATCTGCATATCCTACCACCTACTTATATTGAGCACACCTTAATGATAGCTTGAGATTATCATTCACTGCCTGCACTAAAGTCATCATCCTTGGTTAAAGCCAACTATCTGTTCTGCAGCAAGATGCTGAATTCCTCTACCTTCGACTCTTACCGCATTGCTCAGTATCCTATCTTATACTAATTATCGCTAGTAAGTGAAAAGTCACTTCTGCAGCAAGCATTGAAATCTGCTTATATGAGCTCCAGCAGAGTAGGAATCATTACAATAAACACCAATAGCTGTAGCTTTTGTTGTGTGTTGTGTTTTATGACGCAGTGGAATTACAAAAGTCATTACAAACGCCCAACACAAGTAGAAACTCACTGACACAGAGAAGGGCCGAAAATGTAATTAATGTAGACAGAAACAAAAGGCTGCTGTTACCATTCCAGCGAAATCCTCTGCCTAGGTCGTTCATGAAACTGGCATGCTGCCCCGCCCTAAAACAAAAGAAATCTAAGCACAGAGAACTGTCGTGAAACGCATATGACAGATTTCACTATCACATTCACTAAAAACCATTTGCACTCATATCCACTCGGACTTGCGGACCTCAGTGTGAGTGAGATGAAATGAGCGCACTTATTAGTGGGTGCACCACAGTCTCCCACATAGTAGTAGTCATCATCAGTTCCACATTACCATTACTGCGAGTTCTCTTTTCCTTCCTTTACGTTCCAGATTCTGCTCTGCTATCTCAGTGTGTACGTGCTCTCAACGGTGCCGGAAAGCTAGCGCAGAAACACGGGGACAACTGACAGACTGAAGACTGTGCCCACCGACTTCTTTCCACATTCCCAGCCTCCTTCTGACACCCTTGCGCACTACGCAACCCCAAGGGCATCCAGAAGTTTGTTCCTCCTGCAAGGTCATAAGTCTTGTGGTGAAGGCTGCTGCAGCTATGTTGAGGTGCATCAAGAAAAATAATTTGCTCCATATTCGTGTCTTGGCCCCAAATATAACGACAGACGCATTCCAAAACAGATGAAGTGAGGAAAGAAACTCATATTCACTTAAGTATGGCAATTCACCATATTCACCGCACCCACCAGCATGAAAA
Organism: Amblyomma maculatum; assembly: GCF_055883805.1. NCBI lineage: Eukaryota > Metazoa > Arthropoda > Arachnida > Ixodida > Ixodidae > Amblyomma > Amblyomma maculatum. The sequence continues at coordinate 23,011,159 of NW_028146738.1, forward strand.
ACTAGGCCCCCCGTACTGCTGAAGTCAGCCAGTAGCTTACCATGGGAGGACAACTCCACAAGTACACTCATGTTGGTGGCAGCCTACCATCCTCTAATGAGTAATGACATCCTTTTGCAGCCCAGTTACTGATCAAAAATATATTTGTGGACGCATACGCCAAGCTGGTGACTAGACTTCGATCTGCTGTGTTCCCTGCTCATAACTTACACCTATACCTTCCATCTAGGGCTACTGCCGAATGAAGCCCAAGATTCTGGCTGACCTCGACAAATGCCACAGGTCAGCAACTGCGACTGGTCTTTTCAACAGTAGGCTGTCTTGTCTTCTTTACGACCACCACCACCTCCTAGAAAAACAAAACTCCCATCTGTAAAACAACACTATAATTTACAAAAACCACAGCCATTTGCAAATGCTAGAAAAAGATTTGGCATTGAAAGTGTTATTGTTTGCTTTACCACTGGCCCAGCTAATAAAGCTCCTGGTGTCTTTTGGTATTCAGTCCTTGATGTACTTGAGCACCACTTCATATAGCAAAAATTAAACGCAGTTTGAAATGCAGGGGCCAAGTGTGTTACTATTTCTTAAAGGTGTGCATGTAATGTTGTGATCAGATTGTGGGACGTAGGAAAGTATGAAAAAACTGCATTCTGCGCCACCTAATGGCACACACACTATCTTTCATCCGCTGCTCACATCTGTGCACTGTAACGCCTACCTTACACACATCATGCACAGATCTGAAGTCATCAGGTGCCGCGCGCATCGATGTCCAGCTAACCAGAATGCAACTAGCACCTGCCCTGAAAGCTGCAATGTGTGAATCAGATTTTGTGTTGCCTTTTGAACCGTCATCAATACGGGGCTTTTTTCGTCAAAAAATCCACTCTGTCTATGTGTACATGGAAGTGCCTTCCAGTTCAAGCTCCCTGTGATAGGTGCACATCTGGACACACTGTTAAATGTCTATCTTGCACCTACAGGCCCCTGCCTACTCCCACAACAACAAAGCCACCACTGCCAATCCTCGACCGACTTTACATCTACCCTTTAGAAGCACCACCCTACATGTGCCCCAAAGCCACCCTCCAGAAAATTCCAGGATTATGTATGTGAAGTCTGTGTGGGGCAGCTGGAGGTAGCTGGTGAGTGGTGCACTTGAAAGGAAGCTGGCTTTTCCAGTGCATCCTTAAATTATAGTTCCCTGTCCCTTTTATGTGCGACAGCGTTTAAGGCCCCATTCTCCAGAAAATTTGGCCCTGGCGTTCAGCAAAAAAATATGGCATGCCTCTGGCAGCTTGTAGCTGTCAGGTGACATTGCTGGGCACCGATTGATTATCGGATTAATAAACATCATGAGACCATGTGACATGGCCAAGTTGGTAGGAGCTGCCAGCTTAGGCTAAGCCTTTGAAATGGGAAGAAACAACCTACTGGGATGCTTTCATCTCGAGTCCCGCAACAATACCCCTAACATAAGCACATTCATATTGCATGTTTAAATCGGGGCTTTATATCTATGTCTGGTGGTATTCCACATAATGTGGTAAATTATAACTGTGTGCTAATGATTGTACGAGAAAAAAGATGGCTGTCACGATCGTAATATTGCGGGACATCGAAGAACGTGACCAAACTGCGTTCTGTGCCACCTAATGGCACACACCTGTTTTATTGCCTATCACAGGCATGTTTGCATTGCCAGTCCTACCTTACCCATGCCGTACCAGATCGGAACTGGCACAAGGTGGCAGGTGCCGCTTAGATATCCGCGAAGCACGTCTACCCTGATTGCTGCGATGGGTGAAGCACATAGTGTGGCTCCTGTGCAGTGACTGAATGAAGGGGTGGAGCCAGCAATAATAAGGTGAAGCCCTTCAAATGCCTCATTGTTGTCAGCGGGAGCTATCGGCAGAGGCTGTCACACTTTCGATGGAGATAATTAAAACAAATAAACCTTGTCTCCACCGGGAATCGAACCTCAATCTCTTGGATCCCCAGCCGAGCGCTTTACCAACTGCGCCACGCCCTGGATCGTGAAGCATTCATCATAATTCCCATTGTCTACCGTGAGGATAGCGGGATTCTGCGAGTGACAGATACTACGCCTTTAATTTCCTGTGAACGAATTATAGAACGGCGCTGAACTTAGACGCGTTCAATGGAATGCTGGTTGTGTTCGACAAGGGGCGAGCCATGTACCGTTACGACTGGTCATGACGTCACCAGGCAATTCATGCATAGACAAAGCTGACCTCGCCAAACATCCAATCCAGGTGTCCGTGCGGTGCCTTTCATTTGCTGCTTCCTCGAATGCCACACCACACAGCAAACAGAAGCAGAACCAGATGTCTATGAGGCATTAGTGCAACAGGCATCAGCGGCATTTCAAATTGATTTACAAGATAGAAAAGGCGCAGTATCTGTCACAACTCTCCGCGGGCACATGTACCATGCCGTAAAAAAAGGAAGGAAGGTGGGAGTGAAAGAAGAGAGGAAGATATAGGTGCCGTAGTGGAGGGCTACGATCCACCACGCTGCATTGGCTTTCGCAGCATCGCACTATAGTGGTGTAAAGTGCCCTCTAGAATTTTTTGTTTTCTTTGTTTCACAGCTTTAGCGGCACGAGCGACATTCACCAAAATGGCAGGGTTTCTAGCCTCCACTGCCTAGTGTGCAATTCCCAGCGAAGTAAGCCTTCACATGAGGGTCACCCCCACCCCTCATCTTCCCACTACCTATGGCGCAGTTCCTACTTACCTACCCATCCATAGATGAATGGATGAAGGAAGGCATTTAATAGCATCTTTGAAACAGGGTGGTAATAGTCGTCACCATGCTCCATCTTACCTTTTATGCTTAATTAAGGCAACACTTCAACTTCGACGACTTTAGTTTTAGACACACTATATTTCGTATGTACCCTTTTTTAATTCTGATTTAACGTGCTTGCGTCCCTGCCCTGCTATTTAGCCACCAATCTTCTAAGCACCTCTTGCTAAACTCTAAAACAGATGCTTCCACATTTACTTTGCCATCTTCAGGGCCTCGGCTAGAGTGACTGTGCCCGCATTGATATCTAGATGGATACTGCCACACAACAGTATAAGAGGTTTGTTTCTGTGCCTCTACCTCACATAGCACAAGTTTCATCTTCTTGATTAAACTTTCTTTTGTAGCTTCATGTTCTAAGACTTCCTAATGTGCTTCCAACTCGAGAGGCTGCTGCCTCTCGAGTTGTCATAGAACATTTTATTCTTAATCTGCTTTTTCCATTTTCTATATAGGTCTCGGGTTGGTTGGCTTATTTTCTATTAAATTATTGCGGTTTTTAACCTCCGTATTTCTTATCTGTCATTTAATGTTCTTTATTTCTCGGTCCTGTGTTCCTACATACTTACTGGTTAGTTTTCTGATCATTTTCCGCCACTGTGAGTCAATGCACTTTTGGTATTAGTGTTTAAATACTTTAGCTGCCCACCGATTATTGCACATTTTTTTAGCCGTTCTTCATGTCATATTTTGCTTCGAGCTTCGTCCATAGTTTTGCCATGGGCGCCAAGTGCTAATCTTCGAACAAATTTCCAGTTTATAAGATCGACCAGACAAAATGCATTCCCGAAAGTAAGCTCTGGTACCATTATTTCTTTCCAAATGCTTTTTAGTGCTTCAAATTTGTTGTACTTCTATAATGCACTATGCTTCACTATCACGGCATCCTTTCAACCAGGTGGTCTTTTCATGTTTTTCTATGTATACCCGTCTTTCGTTTATCCATACCCCAAGATTTTTATATTCCGGCAGTTTTTGTGTCCGACTTAAGCTTATCAGGGAAATCATTGAATACCATAAGATCCGATGGCATATCCCCTAACAACACTCCCCCCTCACCCCCATTTTTATTGGGTGATGTGCCCTTCTAGGTACCACTCCACCCACCGTCACCTTCTCGAAGCACCACCCTGATTCTGATGCCCCCTCTTCGTCTAGATAGAGTGCTGTCCCCTTGTTACCGTCCCTTTCTGGAAACGCCACCCCAATTCCTTGTGCACACAGTTGTGCACTCGTCCTTACCCACCATCACCTACCAGAAACGCTACATCTCTCCTCGCTCTATAGGGTGCTGCTTTTCTGCGCACCCGTCCACCCTGTCACCTCCCAGAAGCGTCGCACAACCCTCACTTTCACCCTCAGAAGCCCTGCCAACGCAGCACCCAGCACTACAGTTCACCAATCAACTTCAGCCCGCAAAAGTCCTGTACGAAAAATCGACTGCTAATTGAAAGTGAAAGATATTGTGTAGGAGCGATGAACATCAAACTGAATGGGAAATTCTCACTGCTATCTCAAATCTCTAATGTCACATGTGGCCCAATATGTGTAGCGTACTTCGGTTCACACCAGAACTGCCGCCAGAAAGTGACTCAACTCCAAATTAACTGGGCACCGCTTTCTCAGATTGGTATATTCCCAGCGGCATCTGGTAGAATTGGTCCAAACATTGTTCTTCCTTTGTCTTCCATAAAAACAACAAATTGGAAATTACTTTTGCAGCTATACTATGTTTAGCCCTACAGCATTTTACTAAAAGCGTTTGATACTCCAAGGTTATTTCCAACAAAAAGCATTTCGCCATCATGGTATTTCGGTTCTTGTCCAAACTTAGATAGGTTTTATGCGCACAAAAAGACGACAAAAAAAGACAAGGGAGACAGGACGGAGCGCAAACACAAAAAAGCAAGGGAGACAGGACGGAGCGCCTGTCCCTTGTCTTTTTGTGCACATAAAACCTATCTAAGTATGAACCAACTAGCCCCACAACGCATATTCTTGTCCAAACGTTTAGCCGACGTACATGCATTGAAAATTCATGACTGTACCAACAGGGCCTATAAGAAATACAAAGAAAACATGGCCCCATGACCGCCGCACAATTGCGGTGCCGTGAAAGTCTGCACACAACCTGCTTCACCATAACTGTGGCTGAAGCACACGCTAGCCGTCGAGTGCCTCGAAGAGGTACCTGGCGCCGGTTCCTATCTCATATTATGTGTATAAGTTAGGAGTGATGATAGAGATTTTTGCTATAGCCGATAGAGCAGGCTGATGCCGTTAGATGGAGCAGAAGGCAGTTCTGCTACGCTCTTTGATGTCTCGCAACCCATTGTGATCGCGACAGTACAAATTAAGGGATTAGTGATCAAACGAGAAGACAAGTTCGTGTACATGAACACGGATTCGAAGATGGGAGCCAATAACACTGTCACATCACAACCTTAAAGGTGGGGCTGAAACATCCCTGTAATTTTTTTGTCCTGCTGCTGCATGAGCTTCTAGCAGGTAAAGACCTTGGACGCCTTGGAGAGAGTGTAGCTCAGTGGTTTGCTAGTGGGGGTGCTTCTGGAGGGCAGATTTGTAATGTGTATGGTGGCTGGTGCTTCTGAAGTGCGAAAATGGATAGCTAGACCCATAGCAAGGAGATGCAGAATACAGATGCTTCTAGAGGTTGGTGGCTTCATTCATACAGATTGGCAAAGCCAGCATTATCACCACTGGTACCGCTCTTGCAGTGAACCAGATTATTGCACACCACTGCCCATCTCAACAATGAACGGCACAGCAGCGAAAGAAAACATGTGACCAGCCTCACTCACCACAGCGGCTAAAGCAGATGCTAAATGGATAGTTAATCGGCACCAGGCGTTGCTTGTGATTCATGTACAGCATGCATAAGGTATGACCGAGGGTGCACAGACTAAAGAACAAGCACCTAGCTTCTATGGGCGAGCTTCGCGAAACATTTCTAATTTTCATGAAAAGCTAGCTCGAATTCCATCCGCAAATATCGCAACCAATAAAGCTTCCTGTTGGGTGAGTTGGTAGTTCATCTTAATGTAGGGATTTTAAGTGCAAACACATACAGGGACAACAGAGGCGACGCACACACAAGCGCTTATTTGTGTCGCCTTTCTTGTTCTTGTATTTGTTTGCGCTTAAAATGCTTACATCAAGATGCCGACCATATACCACAAAAGTTCAGGAATGCAAAAACTAAGGTATGCTATGATCAAAAGAAGACCGAGCCTAAAAATAATTTATCTAGCAATATAGCAGTGACGAAAATGGCACGCCTTCACAATGGACCACATAGGTTCCTAGAAACTTGGCTTCGCCGCATTTTACTGGTATAGTCAGGAGAATAGAAATTTCGAACTCACGATAATCATGACAATGTAGATATGCCCAGGCAACTGCTGCAGATATACAACAGATCCAAAGGCATGTCACCTAGCACATATTACAATAAATGCTGTCAAGAGAGTACAAGAAGTGGCCGATTCCATGCCAAGTTACCTAAGACAATGCCATGTTTTGGACACCATCACACACGGATAACTTTTTCTCAAAGAACCACAACTGTGTTACTTCCGCAAGGGGTCAAGTTTTCTTCTATATGACAAGCTCTTCAATCCATGTCAGGCCTGTTCAGGTATCAATCTGTTACTTTAATTATCAAGGCTAAAAACTAGAGAGGCGAAAACTTAGTCACACATTTGTGCTTCCTCACTGCAAATCATGCGTCCAAAATCACTTTGGATGCTTTCCAAATAAATACATATCAGCAATTGCAAGGGTGACAATATGCAACAACAAGATTAAATACACTGCAAGCAAGGTGTTTTAAACTTAACTGGGAGCACGCTCTAAACCTGTGGAAGCAGTGAGAGTATCCATTTGGTCACACCAATCGCAGCTAACTGCACTACCGAGGTGGCGGTGTAATCGAACTGGTGGAGGGAACTCGTTCGTCGGTCCAAGAATTTTTTGCCTCTGCAAATGTAAATAAATAAAAGCAATACTGCAATTACATTTAGTTTACATAAATTCAGCAAACTTACTCACAGTAGAATTTGGTTCGAGTAAAGCAAGTGAGGGTGCCTGCTGCACAAGGAAAAAGGCAGTAATGAGACTGGCAGTCAATGATAGCACAAATATAAATATTTAGCACACTTATAAAACACTGAAATAGCAACAAAGAGAATAAATCACTGGTGCAGTAAGTGCAGAATATGCTGCGGCTTGCATGGAACTGCAATGGAGAGTGCTTATAGCAGCAACTGCCAAGCTCTTTGACAGGGTTACGACGTATGTGCAATGGTCTCACTCTCCCACAAAACGTGCCAGCTCAGATTAATTATTGTTCTGTTTTCAAATAACCTATCAATGGCCTTGGCAGCATCTTGAAGCCGAGCACTGCCAACTATTTATGGAGGCACTGTTTCTGCGATCTTCCCAGTTTTCTCCAATTCAAGTGATGATGCTGTTGGAGCAGGCAATATATATATATTAGGGAACTCTGCGGTAGCAACACACATCAAAAGTGTTAAATATATTTAAACAAGCTCAGTGAGTTCTACCAATGCAGGTATTTCGGCAGTAAAAGGGCAGATATTGTCACAGGCATGGACCTATGATATCTGAGGAGTAATGAAGTCACCCTCATTGCTGCATACACCGAAATAAGTACATGACTGTGTAAGGTCTGAGCAAATAAGCACATGAATTCGGTCATGTATATGACCATACTTTTGTAGCCATTTCATGCTGTGCAGTAGGCTTGTTGCACTTCGAGGCTCATTTCGCAGTGGGCCAATTTACGTTTAAAACCATCTCTCAGCTGGTCAGCAGCCCCCTTTTAGCAGTTCGCCGATACTACATTGCAATGCATTGCAGCACCAACACGTATGATCTGTACAGATGAGTGCCACTTACCTTCCAACAGTTTTCCGAAAGAAGCCCGACCTTTTCTATGGGTCGAGCTTCTCCATCGGTTGAAGCTGCGAGGAAGGCAATAAAACCGCCTGATTATAAACTAGCGCGTTCACGCTGGCGCACGCAAAAATGCCTTGAAAGAGCGCGCGCTCTCCCTCGAGACCGGCCGAGGCTGCAGTTGACTCTTGCTCCTTGCCGAGCGCGCCGTCTGCTACACGCGGCGCGGAAGCATGGAGTGCCCGGCGTACACGTAGCTGTTACGTGCTGCCATTGCACTCTACACGGCTGCATTGCAGTTATGACTACATTATGACAGTTCTGGCTTCGAAGGCATACATTACTTGAATGAGCGTTTTTGTGTGATCTGAAAATTAATGCCGTGAAACAATTGTGACAGCGTTGTCGACTTGCTCGCCATAACCAGCGTTCAAGTAAAGTTCTGCTGTTCGGTTTCATTTCTTTCTATTACGCGATATGGTGAGGCGCAAGTCATTTCGTAAACAAATATGACGTAGCTGTTCATTGCGCAGCGTTCAGCGTGCTGTTATGCAATGTGTCGCTTCTTATTTAGCATCCACCTTATTTTCCAGTTTCAGTCCAATTTGCGACAGGGATTCAAGCCGCCGACATGTGTGCCTCCAATTCTATGCCGTTCACTGTAAACATAGGCTGTGCGCCAAGAAGATGCTGTGTCTTTACCCTAAAATCAAAAACAAATAGACGTACGCTTTGCAAACTACGACCAGCCGCTTGGATGCCTAAAATGTGCGGAATCAAGAGACGGCGTTAAAGGCGCTATCGCGTCCTCGCGTATATATATATATATATATATATATATATATATATATATATATATATATATATATATATATATATATATATATATATATATATATATATATATATATATATATATATATATATATATATATATATATATATATATATTAACGTAAGGCCTCTTCATGCTGGCCTGCATGCCTTGCCCCGTGCGCGACGAAGCCTGTTGAAACGAATTGAAATTCCGTCATTTTTTCGTTTCTCTGATAGACTTCCTCGAGATTAAAACGTGGGCACAAGCTCTGCACATAAGAGATGTAACTTACTTCGAAGTGAATAATTTCTGATCTGCATTTAGAAAAGGAACTATATTCAAGTACTCTCGTGATATTTCGTGAAGCAAGGCTCTTTATTTTCTTGCTGGCAAAAGACATTATATACCGAATGCAAAAGACATTATATACCGAAGAGAAAGCATCCTAACAATCACGCTGCTCCGTGCGTTTCGACAGTAGTGCCAGTAGAGAACATGCAAGATTCCAGGAGCCTTTCAGTGCACATAGCGCAAATCGGAGAGCTGAGCTGCACAAACAGATTTGGATTTGGATAATTTTGAGTTCGTCGCAGTACCATCAATTCGAAGGAAATTTGAGTATTTTCGCGACGACGAAATAGACGAGTCATGAGGGTGAGGAATTTTGCTTGTTGAGAATACGTTTGTCATTGAGCGGTTAATAGTCACGGCAATATGTTGCGCATAAAATTCTCATATCATGTGAATTGAGCGTTGATTACGGCTCTTCTGAAGCATGTCAATGAAGTGAAATTGTGCACGGGGCTTCCATCTCGGAGCTAATGTGAAGAGGGGAGACATCTAAGAACTGCAGAGGAATTCAAAACGCAAGATGATCACAAAAATTAAAACATCTTCAAAGTAACTCAGCATGCTGCTTAGAAAACGCAGCGAGCTGCGGCAGTTGGCAAGAAAATGAGAAAAAAAAAGATAATGCATGAATTAAGCCTTTATTTGATTGAAGGGATGACTTTCGGCCGCTATTGGGGTAATTAGGGAGTTAGGAGGGATGGAGTGTAGCTTATCGCTTCTTCACAGTTCTTCAAGCTGTTTCTCGTTGTTAAAAGGTAAGCATCTAAAAAGCTCAAAAGATTATCGATATCGGCATCTGAAAGCTAGGCCTTCCAGACTTGCATTGGCTGGTACGTCAAGCTCCTGCCTGGACTGAGATATGATATGTCGAACGGGTTCGTAACTGCATTTTTGTGAGGCGGGCAAGCACAAAAGCTTTTAAGCTTCTGAATGATCTCAAGATATGCTGCCAACCAAGCATATAATAAGCTCATTAATGCATGCATTGAAGTGAATTCGCTGCAAATATGGTTTTTGCGGTTGAAGGTATACAAAATCACATGCTTAAAAATAGATGTTAAGGG